>NC_087358.1:81590574-82851300 GCF_030014295.1 Loxodonta africana | reverse complement strand
CAAACAACACTAAACCCCTAACAAGAAACTACACTAACCCCGTAACAACAAACAATCCTAACCACGTAATAACAAAAACACTAACCCTGTAACAACAAACAACTCTAACCCCCTAACAGCAAACAACCCTAACCCCCTAACAACCAATAACCCTAACCCCCTAACAACCAATAACCCTAACCCCCTAACAACATCCAACACTTTCCCCCTAAAAACAAACAACACTAACCCCCTAACAACAAACAACCCTAACCCCCTAAACAACCAACAACACTAACCCCCTAACCACCAACACCACTAAGCCAGTAAAAACAATAAAAACTAACCCCCTAACAACAACCAACACTTATCCTCTAAAAACAGACAACACTAACCCGCAACAACAAAGAACCCAAATCCTCTAACAGCAAACAACTCTAACCCCCTAACAGCAAAAAACTCTGAACCCCTAAAAACAAACAACACTAACCCACTAACAACAAACAACCCGAAACCCCTAACAACAAACAACCCTTACCCCCTAACAACCAACAACACTAACCCCCTAACCAAAAACACTAACACCCTAACAACAAAAACCACTAAACCCCAACAAGAAACAACCCTAAACACCTAACAACAAACACCACTAACCCCCTAACAACAAAAAACACTAACCCCCTAACAACAAACAACACTAACCACCTAAAAAGAAACAATAAACCCCTAAAAACACACAACACTCATCCCCTAAGAACAAACAACACTAACCCTCTAACAACAAACAACACTAACCCCTAAGAACAAAAACACTAACCCTCTAACAAAAAACAACACTAACCCCCTAAAAATAAACAACCCTAAAACCCTAAAAACAAACAACACTGAACCCCTTAAAACAAACACTAAGCCCCTAACAACAACCAGCACTAACACTCTAACAACAAAAAACACTGACACGCTAACAACAACCAACACTAAACCCCTAACAACAAACAATCCTAACCCCCGAAAAACAAACAACACTAACCCCCTAAAAACAAACAACCTTAAAACCCTAAAAACAAACAACACTGAACCCCTAAAAACAAACAACACTAAGCCAATAACAACAAACAGCACTAACCCACTAACAACAAAAAACACTAACCCTCTACCAGCATCCAACAGTAACGCCCTAACCACAAACAACACTAACCCCCTAACAACAAACAATCCTAACCCCCTAACAACAAACAACACTCACCCCTAAAAACAAACAACCCTAAAACCCTAAAAGCAAACAACACTGAACCCCTAAAAACAAACACTAAGCCCCTAACAACAAAAAACACTAACACCCTAACAACAAACACCACTAAACCCCAACAAGAAACAACCCTAAACCCCTAACAAAAAACAACACTAACCCACTAACAACAAACAACACTAACCCCCTAACAACAAACAACACTAACACCCCAACAACAACCAACACTAACCCCTAAACAACAAACAACCCAAAACCCCTAACATCAAACAACAGTAACCCCCTAACAACAAACAACACTAACACCCTAACAACAAACAACACTAACACCCTAACAACAAAAACCACTAAACCCCAACAAGAAACAACCCTAAACCCCTAACAACAAACACTAACCCCCTAAAAACAATCAACACTAACCCCCTAACAAGAAACTAACCTAACCCCGTAACAAAAACAACACTAACCTCCTAACAACAAACAACCTTAACCCCTAACAACAAACAACACTAAACCCCTAACAAGAATCTACCTTAAACCCGAAACAACAAACAACCCTAACCCCCTAACAATCAACAACCGTAAACCCCTAACAACAAGCAACACTAACCCCCTAACAACAAACAACCCTAACCCCCTAAACAACCAAGAACACTAACCCCCTAACCACAAACAACACTACCACCCTAACAACAAACAACACTAACCCCCTAACAACAGTCCTAACCACCTAACAACAAACAACACTAACCGCCTAAAAAGAAACAACAATAAACCCCTAAAAGCAAACAACACTCATCCCCTAAGAACAAACAACACTAAACCTCTAACAACAAACAACACTAACCCCTAGGAACAAAAACATTAACCCCCTAACAAAAAACAACACTAACCCCCTAAAAACAAACAACCCTAAAACCCTAAAAATAAACAACACTGAACCCCTTAAAACAAACAACACTAAGCCCCTAACAACAACCAGCATTAACACTCTAACAACAAAAAACACTGACACGCTAACAACAACCAACACTAAACCCCAAACAACAATCCTAACCCCCTAAAAACAAACAATCCTAAAACCCTAAAAACAAACAATACTGAACCCCTAAAAACAAACAACACTAAGCCAATAACAACAAACAGCACTAACCCACTAACAACAAAAAACACTAACCCGCTAACAGCATCCAACAGTAATGCCCTAACCACAAACAACACTAACCCCCTAACAACAAACAATCCTAACCCCCTAACAACAAACAACACTCACCCCTAAAAACAAACAACCCTAAAACACTAAAAGCAAACAACACTGAACCCCTAAAAACAAACAACACTAAGCCAATAACAACAAACAGCACTCACCCACTAACAACAAAAAACACTAACCCGCTAACAACATCCAACAGTAACGCCCTAACCACAAACAACACTAACCCCCTAACAACAAACAATCCTAACCCCCTAACAACAAACAACACTCACCCCTAAAAACAAACAACCCTAAAACCCTAAAAGCAAACAACACTGAACCCCTAAAAACAAACACTAAGCCCCTAACAACAAAAAACACTAACACCCTAACAACAAACACCACTAAACCCCAACAAGAAACAACCCTAAACCCCTAACAAAAAACAACACTAACCCACTAACAACAAACAACACTAACCCCCTAACAACAAACAACACTAACCCCCTAACAACAAACAACACTAATACCCCAACAACAACCAACACTAACCCCTTAACAACAAACAATCCTAAACCCCTAACATCAAACAACACTAACCCCCTAACAACAAACAACACTAACACCCTAACAACAAACAACACTAACACCCTAACAACAAAAACCACTAAACCCCAACAAGAAACAACCCTAAACCCCTAACAACAAACACTAACCCCCTAACAACAATCAACACTAAACCCCTAACAAGAAACTAACCTAACCCCGTAACAACAAACAACCCTAACCTCCTAACAACAAACAACCTTAAACCCCTAAGAACAAACAACCCTAAACCCCTAACACCAAACAACACTAACACCCTAACAACAAAAACCACTAAACCCCAACAAGAAACAACACTAAACCCCTAACAAGAAGCAATCCTAACCCCCTAACAACCGACAACACTAACCCCCTAACCACAAACAACACTAACACCCTAACCACAAACAACACTAAGCCCGTAAGAACAAACACTAACCCCCTAACAACAAACAACACTAACACCCTAACAACAAAAACCACTAAACCCCAACAAGAAACAACCCGAAACCCCTAAATACAAACAACACTAACCCCCTAACAACAACCCTATCCCCCTAACAAACAAACCTAACCACCAACAACAAACGACTCTAACCCTCTAACAACAAACAACCCTAACCCCCTAACAACAAAGAACCCTAACTCTCTAACAAGAAACAACACTAACTCCCAACAAAAAAAAAACACTAACGCCTTAACAACAAACACCACTAACCCCCTAACAACAATCCTAACAACCCAACAACAAACAACACTAACCCCCGAAAAATAAACTACACTAAACCCCTAACAACAAACAACCCAAACCCCCTAACAACAAACAACCCTAAACCCCTAACAACAAACAACCCTAACCTTCTAACAACAAACAACCCTAACCCCCTAACAACCAACAACACTAACCCCCAACCACAAACAACACTAACACCCTAACAACAAAAGCACTAAACCCCAACAAGAAACAACACTAAACCGCTAACAACAAACAACAATAAAACCCTAACAACAAACAACACTAACACCCCAACAACAACCAACACTAACCCCTTAACAACAAACAACCCTAAACCCCTAACATCAAACAACACTAACCCCCTAACAACAAACAACACTAACACCCTAACAACAAACAACACTAACACCCTAACAACAAAAACCATTAAACCCCAACAAGAAACAACCCTAAACCCCTAACAACAAACACTAACCCCCTAACAACAATCAACACTAAACCCCTAACAAGAAACTAACCTAACCCCGTAACAACAAACAACTCTAACCTCCTAACAACAAACACCCTTAACCCCCTAACAACAAACAACACTAAACCCCTAACATCAAAGAACACTAACACCCTAACAACAAACAACCCTAACCTCCTAACAACAAACAACACTAACCCCAAAACAACAAACAACCCTAACCCCTAAAAAACAAGAACACTAACCCACTAACAACAAACAACCCTAACCCATTAACAACAAACAACCCTAACACCCTAACAACAAACAACACTAACCCCCTTACAACAAAGAACCCTAAACCCCTAACATCAAACAACACTAATCCCCTAACAACAAACAACACTAAAACCCTAACAACAAACAACACTAACACCCTAACAACAAACAACACTAACACCCTAACAACAAAAACCACTAAACCCCAGCAAGAAACAACCCTAAACCCCTAACAACAAACACTAACCCCCAACAGCAAACAACACTAAACCCCTAACAAGAAACTAACCTAACCCTGTAACAACAAACAACCCTAACCTCCTAACAACAAACAACCTTAACCCCCTAACAAAAAACAACCCTAAACCCCTAACAACAAGCAATCCTAACCCCCTAACAACCAACAACGCTCACCCCCTAACCACAAACAACACTAACACCCTAACCACAAACAACACTAACCCCGTAAGAGCAAACAACACTAACCCCCTAACAACAAACAACACTAACAGCCTAACAACAAAAACCACTAAACCCCAACAAGAAACAACCCGAAACCCCTAAATACAAACAACACTAACCCCCTAACAACAAACAACACTAACACCCTAACAACCAAAACCACTAAACCCCAACAAGAAACAACCCGAAACCCCTAAATACAAACAACACTAACCCCCTAACAACAAACAACACTAACCCCCTAACAACAGTCCTAACCATCTAACAACAAACAACACTAACCCCCTAAAAAGAAACAACAATAAACCCCTAAAAACAAACAACACTCATCCCCTAAGAACAAACAACACTAACCCTCTAACAACAAACAACACTAACCCCTAAGATCAAAAACACTAACCCCCTAAGAACAATCAACACTAACCCCCTAAAAACAAACAACCCTAAAACCCTAAAAACAAACAACACTGTACCCCTAGAAGCAAACAACACTAAGCCAATAACAACAAACAGCACTAACCCACTAACAACAAAAAACACTAACCCGCTACCAGCATCCAACAGTAACGCCCTAACCACAAACAACACTAACCCCCTAACAACAAACAATCCTAACCCCCTAACAACAAACAACACTCACCCCTAAAAACAAAGAACCCTAAAACCCTAAAAGCAAACAACACTGAACTCCTAAAAACAAACAACACTAAGCCCCTAACAACAAACAACACTAACACCCTAATAACAACCAACCCTAACACCCTAAGAACAAACAACACTAACCCCCTAAGAACAAACAACACTAACCCCCAACAACGAACAATACTAACCCCCAACAACACAAAACCTAACCCCTTATCAACAAACAACCCTAACCCACTAACAACAAAGAACCCTAACACCCTAACAACAAACAACACTAACCCCCTAACAAAAAACAACCCTAAACCCCTAACATCAAAGAACACTAACACCCTAACAACAAACAACCCTAACCCCCTAACAACAAACAACACTAACCCCCAAACAACAAACAACCCTAACCCCTAAAAACCAAAAACACTAACCCACTAACAACAAACAACACTAACCCACTAACAACAAACAACCCTAACACCCTAACAACAAACAACACTAACCCCCTAACAACAAACAACCCTAAACCCCTAACATCAAACAACACTAACCCCCTAACAACAAACAACACTAACACCCTAACAACAAACAACACTAACACCCTAACAACAAAAAACTCTGAACCCCTAACAACAAACAACACTAACCCACTAACAACAAACAACCCTAAACCCCTAACAACAAACAACCCTTACCCCCTAAAAACCAACAACACTAACCCCCTAACCAAAAACACTAACACCCTAACAACAAAAACCACTAAACCCCAACAAGAAACAACCCTAAACACCTAACAACAAACAACACTAACCCCCTAACCACAAACAACACTAACCCGCTAACAACAAACAACACTAACCCTCTAACAACAAACAATCCTAACCCCTTAAAAACAAACAACACTAACCCCCTAACAACAAACAACCCTAACCCACTAACAACAAACAAAACTAACGCCCTAAGAAAGAACACTAACCCCCGACCAGAAACAACACTAACCCCCTAACAAAAAACAACCCTAACTCCCTAACAACAAACAACCCTAACCCACTAACAACAAACAACCCTAACACCCTAACAACAAACAACACTAACACCCTAACAACAAACAACCCTAACCCCCTAACAACAAACAAACCTAACCCCCAAACAACAAACAACCCTAACCCCCTCACGAAAACAACCCTAACCCCCTAATAAATAACCCTAAGCCCCTAACAAGCACAACTCTAAACCCCGAAAAATACAATCGTAACCCCGTAACAAACACAACCCTAACCCCTTAACAAAGCCTAACAATAACTTTAAACCTGACCATAAGCATAACCCCAAACCCTAGCACTAACTCTAACTCTAAACCTAACACTAACCTAGCCCTGCCCTTTACCGTAAACCTAGCCTTAACCCTAACCTTACCCCTACCCGAACCCTAACTCTATACCTAACCCGAACACTAACCTTGACCCTACTCTAACTTTAACTCTAACGTGACTATTAACTGAAACATCACCCTAACCCTAAGCCTAAATCTAACTCGAGCCCTAACCATAACACTTACCCTAAACCCTCGCCTTAACTGTAAACCTAACCCTAACCCTCACCCTAATCCTTAACCGTATCCCCAACCCTAAACCTAACGCTATCCCCAAACTTATCCCTAACCCTAACCCTACTACGAACAGTAACCCAAATCTAATCCTAACCCTAATATTAAACCTAAACTTAAATCTACCCTAACCATAAACCTAACCCTAACACCCTAAACCTAATGTCTAACACCATCTATAATCCTAACCCTTATCATATCCCTCACCCTTAACCTAAACTTCACACTAACCCTAAACCTAACCTAACGCTGACCCTACACATAACGCCTAACCCTAACCGAAACCTAAACCTATCCTTAACACTAACCTGAACACAAACCCAAACCCTAGCCCTCACCAGAAAAATAACCCTCACCCTATCCTGAACTTCATCCAAACACTAACCATAACCTTAACCCTAAACCTAGACCTAACCCAAACCCTAACCTTAAACCTAACTCTAAGAATAACGCTAGTCCATCTGTAACCCTAAACTGAACACTTACAATAGCCCTGAACCTAACCCTAAAATAATCCTAATCCTAACCCTAGACCTAATCCTAACCCTACCCCTAACCTTGACCCTAAATAGAACACTAAGTCTAACCCTCCACATGGACCTAAACCTAATTCTTACCCTACACCTAACCCTAATCCTAAACCAAACCCTAACTCTGACTATAACCCTAATCATAACAATTACCCTAAACCCTCACCTTAACTGGAAAACTAACCGTAACCCTCACCCTAAATCCTAACCGTATCCCACAACCCTAACCTTAATGCTATCCCTAACCCTAACCCTAACATTAACCTGAAACCCCTAAGCCCTAATGATAAACCTAACCCTAACACAAACCCTAACCCTAACACCAAAGCCTAGCAAAAACCTTAACCCTAACTCTCACCCTAACTCTAACACTAACCCGAAACCGAATCATGAACCTAACCCTAACCCTAAACCAAACCTAACCATGACCAGAACCGCAAGGCCTAACCGGAACCCTCACCCAAACCCTAACCCTAAACTACACCTCTAACCCCTAACGCCTTATCATAACGATAATCCTAACCCTAACCAACCCTAACCCTAAAACTAACCCTCACCCCAACCACAAAGCCTAACATAACCATGACCCTAACCCTAAACATAACACTAAACTTAACCCTAACCTTAAATCTAACCCTAACCCTAAAACTGAACACAACCCCTGAACGTAACCCTAACCCTGAACATAACCTTAACACTAACCTGAAAACAAGCCCAAACCTTAGCCATAACCCTAACCCTCACCCTATCTTAAACTTCACCCTATCCCTAACCTAAAACTCACCCTGACTTTAACCCTAACCCTACCCGTAAACCTAACCCTCACCTTAACCTTGGCCCACCTGTAACCCGAAACGTAACCCTTACAATAACTCTGACCCTAATCCTCGCCCTAAACCTAATTTTAACCCTGACCCTAACACTAACCTAACCTTAACCCTATCTTTAAGCCTACCATAAACTTAAACCTAACCCTAACCCTTAACCTTAACTCTAACCCTAACCCTAGCCCTAACCCTAACCTTAACGGTAACACTTACCCAAAACCCTCACCTTAACTGTAAATGTAACTCTAACTCTTACCCTAACCCTAAACTTAACCCTAATTATAACCTTAACCTAAACCTAACTGAAACAGTAACCCTTAACCCTAACTCTAATCCTTGGCCTAAAACTAACCTTAACCCTAAACCTAACCCTAACCACTGACCCTAACTCTAACCCTAACCCTAAGCCGAACCCTCACCCTTAACCAGAATTTCACCCTAAGCATAACGCTAAGCGTACCCTAACTTCATTCAAACCCGAACCGTAAGCAAAACTAACACTAACACTACACGTAACCCTAACCCGAAACCTAACCCTAACCCTGACTCTGACCTGAACCCAAACCCCTAACCCCAACCCTCTCGCTTAACATAAACTTCTCTGTAACCCTAACCCTAAAACTAAACGTAACACTAAATCTCCCCTAACCCTGACCGTACCATAAACGTAACCCTAACTCTAAACTCAAAACTAACCCTGACCCTAACTCTAACTCTAACCCTAATCCTAACCCTAAAACTTACCCTACACACTCAGCTTAAATGGAAACCTAGCACTAACCCTCATCTTACCATCTAAACCTAACCTCAACCCTTAACCTAACCCTATCTATAACCTTCACCTAGCCCTAAACCTAAACATGACTTAACCCTAACACTAACCCTAACCCTAAATCTAAACCTAACCTTAACCCTAAACTTAATCCTAACCTAAGCTCTAACCCTAACCCCTAACGCTAACCCTAAGCTCAACCCTCACCCTTCAATTAAACTTTACCCCAGCTGTAGCCCTAACCCTAAGCCGAACCCTAAACCTGACCCTAACATTAACCCAAACACCTAACCCTAACCCTAAGCCTAATCCTAAACCTAACCCTAACCTTAACCCAAATGCCTAACCCTAACCCTAACCCTCATCCTTAACCTAAACTTCACCCTAAACCTAAGGCTAACCCTAACCCTGAAAGTAAAGCTAACCCTTAACTATCCCCTAACTCTAGCCCTGACCCTAAACCTAATGCTAACCCTAGCCCTAACAGTAACACCCTAAAACATCAGCTTAATGTAAACTTAACACTAACCCTCCCATGAACCCCTAACCCTAACCCTACCCCGCATCCTACACCTAACCCAGACCCAAACCTAACCCTTTCTCTAACCCTAAATTAACCCTAACCTTAACTCTACCCTAACCCTAACAATAACTCTAAACCTGACCATAACCATAATCCTAAACCCTAGCACTAACTCTAACTCTAAATCTAACCCTAAGCTAGCCCTACCCTTTACCGTAAACCTAGCCTTAACCCTAACCTTACCCCTACCCATACCCTAACGCTATACCTAACCCGAACACTAACCTTAACCCTACTCTAACCTTAAGCCTAACCCTGACTAGTAACTGAAACTTCACCCTAACCCTAAGCCTAACTCTAACTCTAACCCTAACCATAACAATTACCCTAAACCCTCGCCTTAACTGTAAACCTAACCCTAACCCTCACCCTAATCCTTAACCGTATCTCCAACCCTAAACCTAACGCTATCCCCAAACTTATCCCTAACCCTAACCCTACTACGAACAGTAACCCAAATCTAACCCTAACCCTAATATTAAACCTAAACTTAAATCTACCCTAACCATAAACCTAACCCTAACACCCTAAACCTAACGTCTAACACCGTCTATAATCCTAACCCTTATCATAACCCTCACCCTTAACCTAAACTTCACACTAACCCTAAACCTAACCTAACGCTGACCCTACACATAACGCCTAACCCTAACCGAAACCTAAACCTATCCTTAACACTAACCTGAACACAAACCCAAACCCTAGCCCTCACCATAAAAATAACCCTCACCCTATCCTGAACTTCATCCAAACACTAACCATAACCTTAACCCTAAACCTAAAGCTAACCCAAATCCTAACCTTAAACCTAACTCTAAGAATAACGCTAGTCCATCTGTAACCCTAAACTGAACACTTACAATAGCCCTGAACCTAACCCTAAACTTAATCCTAATCCTAAACCTAGACCTAATCCTAACCCTAACTCTAACTCTAACCTTGACCCTAAATAGAACACTAAGTCTAACCCTCAACTTGGACCTAAACCTAAATCTTACCCTACACCTAACCCTAACCCTAAACCTAACCCTAACTCTAACTCTAACCCTAATCATAACACTTACCCTAAACCCTCACCTTAACTGTAAAACTAACCGTAAACCTCACCCTAACCCTTAATCGTATCCCACAACGCTAACCCTAATGCTATCCCTAACCCTAACCCTAACACTAACCTGAAACCCCTGAGACCTAATGATAACCCTAACCCTAACCCAAACCCTAACACCAAAGCGAAAGCCTAGCAAAAACCTTAACCCTAACTCTCACCCTAACTCTAACACTAACCCGAAACCTAATCATGAACCTAACCCTAACCCTAAACCAAACCTAACCATGACCAGAACCACAAGGTCTAACCGGAACCCTCACCCAAAACCTAATCCTAAACTACACCTCTAACTCTAACACCTTACCATAACCATAATCCAAACCCTAACCAACCCTAACCCTAAACCTAACCCTCACCCCAACCACAAAGCCTAACACAACCATAACCCTTACCCTAACCGTAACACTAAACTTAACCCTAACCTTAAATCTAACCCTAACCCTAAAACTAAACACAACCCATGAACTTAACCCTAACCCTGAACATAACCTTAACACTAACCTGAAAACAAGCCCAAACCTTAGCCATAACCCTAACCCTCACCCTGTCTTAAACTTCACCCTATCCCTAACCTAAAACTCGCCCTAACTTTAACCCTAACCCTACCCCTAAACCTAACCCTCACCTTAACCTTGGCCCACCTGTAACCCTAAACCTAACCCTTACAATAACTCTGACCCTAATCCTCACCCTAAACCTAATTCTAATCCTAACCCTGACCCTAACCTAACCTTAACCCTATCTTTAAAGCCTACCATAATCTTAAACCTAACCCTAACCCTTAACCCTAACTCTAACCCTAACCCTAGCCCTAACCCTAATCTTAACTGTAACACTTACCCAAAACCCTCATCTTAACTGTAAATGTAACTCTAACTCTTACCCTAACCCTAAACTTAACCCTAATTATAACCCTAACCTAAACCTAACTGAAATGCTAACCCTTAACCGTAACTCTAACCCTAATCCTTAGCCTAAACCTAACCTTAACCCTAAACCTAACCCTAACCACTGACCCTAACTCTAACCCTAAGCCTAAGCCGAACCCTCACCCTTAAGCAAAATTTCACCCTAAGCATAACGCTAAGCCTACCCTAACTTCATTCAAACCCTAACCCTAAGCAAAACTAACACTAACACTAAACCTAACCCTAACCCTAAACCTAACCCTAACCCTGACTCTAACCTGAACCCAAACCCCTAACCCTAACCCTCTCGCAGAACATAAATTCACTGTAACCCTAAACACTAAATCTCCCCAACCCTGACCCTAACCATAAACATAATCCCAACACTAAACTTAAACCTAACCCTGACTCTAACTCTAACTTTAACCCTAAAACTTACCCTACACACTCAGTTTGAATGGAAACCTAGCACTATCCCTCACCCTAACATCTAAACCTAACCCCAACCCTGAACCCAACCCTATCTCTAACTAAAAACTAGTCCTAAACCTAACTATGACTTAACCCTAACACTTACCCTAACTCTAAACCTGACCTTAACCCTAAACTTAATCCTAACCTTAACCCTAACCCTAACCCCAACACTAACCCTAAGCTCAACACTCACCCTTAACTTAAACTTCACCCTAACCCTAACCCTAAACCAAACACTAACCCTAACCCTAAACCTAACCTTAAACCTGACCCTAACATTAACCCAAACACTTAACGCTAAACCTAACACTAAGCCTAACCCTAAACGTAACCCTAACCTTAACCTAAACACCAAAGCCTAATCCTAACCCTCATCCTTAACCTAAACTTCACCCTAAACCTAAGCCTAACCCTAACCCTAAAATTACACCTAACCCTAAACTATCCTCTAACTCTCGCCCTAACCCTAAACCTAACCCTAACCCTAACTCTAACCCTAACCCTGGTAAACCCTGGTAGTAACACCCTAAAACATCAGCTTAACTGTAAATGTAACACTAAGCCTCACACGAACCCCTAACCCTTTCCCTAACCCTATCACTCATCCTAATCCTAACCCTGACCTAAACTTAATCCTTACCCTAACCCTAAACTTAACGCTAACCTTAACTCTACCCTAAACCTAACAATAACTCTAAACCGGACCCTAACCCTAACCCTAAACCCTAGATCTAACTCGAACTCTAAACCTAACCCTAACCCTAACCTGGCCCCACCCTTTACAGTAAAGCTAGCCTTAACCCTAACCTTACCCCTACCCTAACCCTAAACCTAACCCTTACAAAATCAATAACCCCTAGCAGGGTCCTGCCTAGTCTCTCCCACCTCATCACTCCTTACAAAGAGCCCTGCTTTGTCTCTCCCACATCCTCACTCCCTAAGCAGGGCTCTGCCTGTCCTCTCCCACCTCCTCACTCTCTATGCAGGACTCTGCCTTGTTCTCCCACCTCTTCACTCCCTACACAGGGCCCTGGCTAATGTCTCCCATCTTCTCACTCCATACACAGGTTTCTGCCTGTTCTTTCCCACTTCCTCACTTCCTACACGGGGCCCTGCCTGGTCTCTCCCACCTCCTCACTCCCTACACCAGTCCCTGCCTGATCTCTCCTACCTCCTCACTCCCTGCACAGGGCCCTGCCTGGTCTCTCCCACATCCTTACTCCATGCAAAGGGACTTGCCTGATCTCTGGCCTCCTCACTCCCTGCACAGAGCCCTGCCTGGTCTCTCCCAACTCCTCACTCCCTATTCAGGTCTCTGAATGTTTCTCCCACCTCTTCACTCCCTACACAGGGCCCTGCCTGCTGTCTTCCACCTTCTCACTCCCTACACAAGTTTCTGCCTATTCTCTCTCACCCCCTCACTTGCTAAACACAGTCCTGCCTGTTCTTTCCCACCTCCTGACTCAGTACACAGGTCTCTGCCTGGTCTCTTCCAACTCCTCACTCCCTAGACAGGGCCCTGCCTGGTCTCTGCCACCTCCTCACTCCCTACACAGGTCTCTGACTGCTCCCTGCCACCTCCTCACTCCCTACACAGGGCCCTGCCTGGTATCTCCCACCTCCTCACTCCCTACACAGGGCTCTGTCTTTTCTCTCCCACCTCCTCAGTCCCTACACAGGTATCTGGGTGCTCTCTCCCACCTCCTCACTCCCTTTACAGGGCCCTGATGATCTCTCCCACCTCCTCACTCCCTAAACAGGACCCTGCCTGGTCTCTCCACCTCCTTACTCCCTACACAGGGCTCTGGCTAGTCTCTCCTACATCCTCACTCTTTATACAGCATCCTACCTGGTCTCTCTCACCTCCTCACTCCCTATGCAGGTCTCTGCCTGGTCTCTCCCACCTCCTCACTCCCTACACAGGGCCCTGCCTGGTCTCTCCTAATGCCTAACTCCCTACACAGGTCCCTGACTGGCCTCTCTCACCTCCTCACTCCCTATACAGGGCCCTGCCTGGCCTCTCCCACATCCTCAATTCACACAGGGCCCTGCCTCCTCTCTCTCACATCCTGACTGCACACACAGGGCCCTAACTGGTCCCTCCCACCTTCTCCATCCCTACACAGGCCTCTGCATGGTTCTCCCACCTCCTCATTCCCTACAAGGGTCTCTGCCTGTTCTCTCCCACCTCTTCAATCCCTAGACAGGGCCCTGCCTCTTCTCTCCCACTTCCTCACTCCCTACTCAGGGCCCTGCCTGGTATTTCTAACCTCCTCAGGCCATACACAGGGCCCTGCCTGGTCTCTCCCAACACCTCACTCCCTACAAAGGGCCCTGCCTGGAATCTCCCACCTCCTCACACCCTACCCAGGGTCCTGCCTAGTCAATCCCACCTCCTCACTCCCTACGCAGGGCTCTGCCTGTCCTCTCTCGCCTTCTCACTCCCTATGCAGGACTCTGCCTGGTTCTCCACCTCTTCGCTCCCTACACAGGGCCTTGCCTGGTCTCTCCTACCTCCTCACTCCCTACACAGTTCTCTGCCTGTTCCCTCCCATTCCTCAATCCCTACACAGGTCTCTGGGTGGTCTTTCCCACCTCCTTACTACATACACAGGTGTTAGCCTGTTTTCTCCCTCCTCCTCACTCCCTACACAGGGCCCTGATGTTCTCTCGCACCTGCTCACTCCCTAAACAAGCCACTGCCTGGTCTCTCCACCTCCTTACTCCCTCCACAGGGCCCTGCCTGGTCTCTCCCACCTCCTCACTCCCTACACAGGGCCATGCCTGGCCTCTCCCACCTCCTCACTCCCTACACAGGGCTCTGCCTGGTCTCTATCACCCCCTCACTCCCTACACAGGGTCCTGCCTTACCTCTCCCACCTCCTCAGTCCCTGCACTGTGTTTCTGGCTGTTATCTCCCTTCTTCTCACTCCCTACACAGGGCTGTGCTTGTTCTCTCCCATCTCCTCACTCCCTATACAGGGCCCTGCCTGGTGTATCCCATCTGCTCACTTCCTGCACAGGGCCCTGATGATCTCTCCTACATCCTCACTCCCTACACAGGGCCCTGCCTGGCATCTCCACCTCCTTACTCCCTGGACACAGACCTGCCTGGTCTCTCCCACATCCTCACTCTGTACACAGGGTCCTACCTGGTCTCTCCCACCTCCTCACTCCCTACACAGGGCCCTGCCTGGTCTCTCCTAACACCTCACTTCCTACACAGGGCTCTGCCTGATCTCTCCCACATCCTGACTCCCTACTCAGGTATCTGGGTGGTCTCTCCCAACTCCTCACTGTGTATGCAGGGCCTTACCTGTTCTCTATCACCTCCTCACTCCCTACACAGGGCCCTGATGGTCTCTCCCACCTCCTCACTCCCTACACAGGGTCCTGCCTGGTCTCTCCCACTTCCTCAATCCCTACACAGGTCCCTGACTGGTATCTCCACCACCTTACTTCCTACACACAGCCTTGCCTGTTCTCTTCCACATCCTCACTCTGTACACAGGGTCCTACCTGGTCTCTCTCACCTCATCACTCCCTACACAGGGCCCTGCCTGGTCTCTCCTAACACCTCACTCCCTACACAGGGCTCTGCCTGGCCTCTCCCACCTCCTCACTCCCTACACAGGGCCTGGCCTGGTCTCTCCTTCTTCTCAATCCCTACACAGGTCTCTGCCTCTTCTCTCCAAGATACTCACTCCCTACACTGGGCCCTGCCAGGTCTCTCCCACTTCCTCAGTCCCTTCACAGGTCTTTGCCTGGTCTCTCCCACATCTCTGCCTCTTCTCTCCTGCATCCTCACTCCCAACATAGGGCCCTGCCTGGTCTCTCCCACCTTCTCACTCCCTACACAGGACGCTGCCTGGCCTCTCCCACCTCCTCAGGACCTACACAGGTCCCTGCCTGGTCTCTTCCAGCTCCTCACTCCCTACACAGGTGTCTGCCTGGATTCTCCCACCTCCTCACTCCTTACACAGGGCCCTGCCTGGTGCGTCCCTCCTCCTCACTCCCTACAGAGGGCCCTGCCTGGTGTCTCCCTTCTGCTTACTCCCTACATATGTCTCTGTCTGTTCTCTCCCACCTCCTCACTCCCTACACAGGGCCCTGCCTGATCTCTGGCACATTCTCACTCCCTACACAGGACCTGTGTGGTCTCTCCCAACACCTCACTCCCTCCACAGGGCCCTGCCTGGATGCTCCCTCCCCCTCACACCCTGCACAGGGTCCTGCTTGGTCTCTCCCACCTCATCACTCCTTACACAGGGCCTGCCTGGTCTCTCCCGTATCCTCACTCCCTATACTTGGCTCTGCCTGGTCTCTCCCATCTCCTCACTCCCTAAGCAGGACTCTGCCTGGGTCTCCCTCTTCTTCACTCCCTACACAGGGCCCTGTCTGGTGTCTCCCATCTTCTCTATGCACAGAGCCCTGCCTGGTCTGTCCCACCTCCTCACTCCCTACACTCTTCTCTGCCTCTTCTCTCCCACCTCCTAACTCCCTGCACAGGGCCCTGCCTGGTCTCTCCCATATCCTTACTCCATACAGGGACATGCCTGATCTCTGGCCAACTCACTCCCTACAGAGGGCCCTTCCTGGTCTCTCCCATCTCCTCACTCCCTATGCAGGTCTCTGAATGGTTCTCCCACCTCTTCACTCCCTACACAGGGCCCTGCCTGCTCTCTACCATCTTCTCAATCCCTACACAGGTTTCTGCCTATTCTCTCCCACCTCCTCACTCCCTACACAGGTCTCTGCCTGGCCTCTCCCACTTCCTCACTCCCTACACAGGTCCCTGCTTCGTCTCTCCCACCTCATCACTCCTTACACAGGGCCCTGCCTGGTCTCTCCTACATCCTCACTCTTTACACAGCATCCTACCTGGTCTCTCTCACCTCCTCACTCCCTATGCAGGTCTCTGCCTGGTCTCTCCTAAGGCCTAACTCCCTACTCAGGTCCCTGCCTGACCTCTCCCACCTCCTCACTCCCTAGACATGGCCGTGCCTGGTTGCTCCCAGCTCCTCACTCCCTACTCAGGGCCCCGCCTTTTCTCTCCCACCTCCTCCATCCCTGTAAAGGTCTCTGCCTGGTCTGTCCCACCTCCTTACTCCCTACAGAGTTCTCTGCCTGTTCTCTTCCACATCCTCACTCCTTACACAGGGCCCTTCCTGGTCCCTCCCACCTCCTCACTTCCTACACCTGTCCCTGCCTGGTCTCTTCCATCTCCTCTCTCCCTACTCAGGGCCCTGCCTGGTCTCACCCACCTCCTCACTCCCTACAAAGGTCTCTGTCTGGTCTCTCAGCTCTTCACTCCCTACACAGGTTTCTGTCTCTTTTGTCCCACCATCTTACTCCCTATACAGTGCCCTGCCTGGTCTCTCACTCTCTATACAGGGCCCTGCATGGTCTCTCCCACCTCCTGACTCCCTTCACAGCGCCCAGCCTAGTCCCTCCCACCTCCTCACTCCCTACACAGGTTAAGGTTTAGGGTTTAGTTTAGTGTTAGGGTTATGGTTCGGGATCGGGTTTAGGGGTTAAGGTTAGGTTTTAGGGTTTAGTGTTCGAGTTTAGGGTCAGGGTCAGTTTTTAGTGTCAGGGTCAGGGTTTATGGTCAGGGTTTAGGGTCAGGGTCAGGGTTAGGGGTTAGGGTCAGGGTTAGGTTTAGGGTTTGTTTTTATGGTTAGGGTTTAGGGTTTAGGATTAGGGTTGGGGTAAGGTTAGGGCTAGGGGTTAGGGTTTAGTGTTTAGTGATAGAGTTTAGGGTCAGGGTCAGAGTCAGTGTTTAGTGTCAGGGTCAGAGTTTAGGGTCAGGGTTAGGGTCATGGTCAGGGTTAGGGTCATGGTCAGGGTTTAGGGTCATTGTCACGGTTTAGGGTCAGGGTCTGGGTCAGGGTTAGGGGTTAGAGTCAGGGTTAGGTTTAGGGTTTGGGTTTAGGGTTAGGATTTAGGGTTTAGGGTTAGGGCTAGGGTTAGCTTTAGAGGTTAGAGGTTAGGGTTAGGGTTAGGGTTAGGGCTAGGGCTAGGGCTTGGTGTTAGGGCTAGGTCTAGGGCTAGGGTTTTAGGGCTAGAGTTTAGGCTTAGGGTTAGGGTTTTGGGTTAGGCTGATGGTTAGAGTTTAGGGTTAGGGTTTATGGTTAGTGTTAAGGTTAGTGTTAGGGTTTAGGGTTAGGGTTAGGGTTTAGGGTTAGCAGTTAGTGTTAGGGTTAGTGTTCAGGGTTAGGGTTAGTTTTTAGGGTTTGGGTTTAGGGTTAGCGGTTAGTGTTAGGGTTAGTGTTCAGGGTTAGGGTTAATGTTCAGGGTTAGGTTTTAGGGTTCGAGTTAGTGTTAGGGTTAGGGCTAGGGCTAGGGCTAGGACTTGGGCTAGGGCCTAGGGCTAGGGCTAGTGATATGGTTTGGGTTTAGGGTTCGGGTTTGGGTTCACGTTAGGCTTCGGTTTAGGCTTCGGGTTAGGATTTGGGTTAGGGTTTTGGGTAAGGGTTATTGTTAGGTTCAGGGCTATTGTAAGGGTTAGGTTTAGGGTTACAGGTGGACTAGCGTTATGATTAGAGTTAAGTTTAAGTTTAGGGTTTGGGTTAGGTTTAGATTTAGGGTTAGGGTTTGGATGAAGTTTACGATATGGTGAGTGTTATTTTTAAGGTTAGGGCTAGAGTTTGGGTTCGTGTTCAGGTTAGTGTTAAGGTTAGGTTTAGCGTTTGGATTAGGGTTAGGGGTTATGTTTGGGGGTAGGGTTATGTTTAGATTTAGGGTTAGTGTGAAGTTTAGGTTAAGGGTGAGGTTTACGGTTAGGGTTAGGGTAAGGGTGAGGGTTAGGGTCAGAGTTATTGTAAGGGTTAGGTTTAGGGTACTACAGGTGGGCCAAGGTTAAGTTTAGGGTTTGATTTAGGGGTAGGGTCAGGGTTAAAGTTAGGGTGAGCTTTAGCTTAGGGATAGGGTGAAGTTTAAGATAGGCTGAGGGTTAGTGTTAGGGTTATGGTTAAGGTTTGAGTTTGGTTTCAGGTTAGTGTTAAGGTTATGTTTAGGGTTAGGGTTAAGTTTACGGGTTCTTTTTAGTTTTAGGGTTAGGGTTAAATTTTAGGTTAGGGTTAAGTTTAGTGTTATGGTTAGGATTAGGGTCACGGTTTGTGTTAGGCTTTGTCGTTTGGGTGAGGGTTAGGTTTAGGGTTCGGGTTGGGTAGGGTTAGGATTATGGTTATGGTAAGGTGTTAAGGGTTAGAGTTTTAGTTTAGGGTTAGGGTTTGGGTGAGGGTTCCGGTTAGTCATTGTGGTTCTGGTCATGGTTAGGTTTGGTTTAGGGTTAGGGTTAGGTTTATTATTAGGTTTCGGGTTAATGTTAGAGTTAGAGTTAGGGTAAGACTTAGGGTTAAGGTTTGGGTGAGGCTTTGGTGTTAGGGGTTAGGGTTTGGGTTAGGGGTTAGGGTTATCGTTAGGGCTTAGGGGTTCAGGTTAGTGTTAGGGTTAGGAATAGCATTAGGGTTAGGGTTGGGGGATATGGTTAGGGGTTAGGGTGAGGGTTACGGTTAGTTTTACAGTTAAGGTGAGGGTTTAGGGTAAGTGTTATTTTTAGGGTTAGAGTTAGGGTTAGGTTCAGAGTTAGGGTTAGGTGTAGGGTAAGATTTCGGTTTAGGTTCAGGTTTAGAATTAGAGTTAGTGTTCTATTTAGGATCAAGCTTAGAGTTAGGGTTAGGGTTAGGATTAGGGTTAGGTCTAGGGTTAGGTTCAGGGCTAATGTAAGGCTTAGTTTTAGGGTTACAGGTGGAGTAGTGTTATGGTTAGAGTTTGGTTTAAGGTTAGGGTTTGGGTTAGGTTTAGGTTGAGGGTGAAGGTTACGGTTAGTGTTGGATGAACCTTAGGACGGGGTGAGGGTTATTCTTATGATTAGGGCTGAAGTTTGATTTTGTGTTCAGGTTAGTGTTAAGGTTAGTTTTAGGGTTCGGGTTAGTGTTAGGAGTTACGTTTAGGGTTAGTGTTAGGTTTAGGTTCAGGGTTAGAGTGATGTTTAGGTTCATAGTGAGGGTCAAGGTAAGGGTTAGGATTACGGTGAGGATTCTACTTAGTGTTAGAGTTTATGTTTAGGGTGTTAGGGTTAGGTTTATGGTTAGGGTAGGGTTAAGTTTAGGGTTAATGTAAGGGTTAGTATTAGATTAGTGTTACTGTTCGTGTTTGGGTTAGGGTTAGGGATAAGTTTAGAGATAGCGGCAGGTTTAGGGTTGGGGATTCGGTTAGGGGTTCGGGTGAGGTTTAGTGTTAGGTTTACAGTTAAGGTGAGGGTTTAGGGTAAGTGTTATGGTTAGGGTTAGAGTTAGAGTTAGGGTTAGGGTTAGGGTGAATTTTCAGTTAATAGTGAGGGTTAGGGTAAGGGTTAGGGTTAAGGTTAGAGTTAGGATTAAGATTAGTGTTAGGGTTAGGGTTAGGATAGGGGTAAGGTTAGGGTTAAGGCTAGGTTTACGGTCAAGGGTACGTCTAGGTTAGGGTTAGGATTAGGTGTAGAGTTAGAGTTAGTGCTAGGGTTTAGGGGTAGGGTTCGGGTCAGGTTTAGAGTTATTGTTAGTGTTAGGGTTAGGGTAGAGTTAAGGTTAGGGTTAAGTTTAGGGTTAGGGTAAGGGTTATGTTTAGGTCAGGGTTAGGGTTAGGGTTAGGGTTAGGGATAGGGTTAGGTTTAGGGAAACGGTTAGGGTTCGTGTGAGGGTTAGTGTTAGATTTACAGTTAAGCTAATGTTTTACAGTGTTACGGTTAGGGTCAGGGTTAGAGTTAGAGTTAGGGTTAGGGCTAGACTGAGGGGATAGTTTAGGGTTAGGTTTAATTTTAGGGTTCTGCTTATGTATAGGGTGAAAGTTAAGTTAAGATTAGCGTTAGGGTAAATATTAGAGTTAGGTGTTTGGGTTAAGGTTAGGATCAGGTTAGGGTTAGGTTTAGGGTTAGTGTTAGTGTCAGGGTTAGGTTTTGGTGTTTGGGTTAATGTTAGGGTTAGCTTTAGGGTTACGGTTTAGTTTAAGGTTAGGGTCAGGGTGAAGTTTAAGTTAAGGGTGAGGGTTGAGCTTAGGGTTAGTGTTAGGGGTTAGGGTTAGGGTTAAGGTTAGGATTAGGATTAGGGTTAAGATTAGTTTTAGGGTTAGGGTAAGTGTTACGGTTAAGTCATGGTTAGGTTTAGGGCTAGGTAAAGGTTAGAGATAAGATTAGGTTAAGGGTAGGGTTTAGGTTTAGATGTTAGTGTGAGGGTTAGTGCTAGGTTTCCATTTAAGCTGAGTGTGTAGGGTAAGTTTTAGGGTTAGGATTAGGGTTAGAGATAGATTTAGGGTCAGGGTTAGGATTGTGTTTAAGGTTAAAAGGATTAGGGTGAGGGTTAAGATTAGTTTTAGGGTTAGGGTAAGTGTTACGGTTAAGTCATGGTTAGGTTTAGGGCTAGGTAAAGGTTAGAGATAAGATTAGGTTAAGGGTAGGGTTTAGGTTTAGATGTTAGTGTGAGGGTTAGTGCTAGGTTTCCATTTAAGCTGAGTGTGTAGGGTAAGTTTTAGGGTTAGGATTAGGGTTAGAGATAGATTTAGGGTCAGGGTTAGGATTGTGTTTAAGGTTAAAAGGATTAGGGTGAGGGTTAAGATTAGTTTTAGGGTTAGGGTAAGTGTTATGGTTAAGTCATGGTTAGGTTTAGGGCTAGGTAAAGGTTAGAGATAAGATTAGGTTAAGGGTAGGGTTTAGGTTTAGATGTTAGTGTGAGGGTTAGTGCTAGGTTTCCATTTAAGCTGAGTGTGTAGGGTAAGTTTTAGGGTTAGGATTAGGGTTAGAGATAGATTTAGGGTCAGGGTTAGGATTGTGTTTAAGGTTAGGGTTAGGTATATGGTTAGGATTAGGGTTAGGGTCAGGATTGGGGAGATTTAGTATTATGTTTAGTTTTAGGGCTAGGGTTAGGGTGAAGTTTATGTCAAGCGTGAGGGTTAGGGTTAGGGGTAAGGGTTCAGGTTAGGGTCAGGGTTAGGGTTTGCGTTAGGTTTAGAGTTAGCTTTAGTTTTGGTTAGGGTTAGGATTTGAATGAAGTTAGGGTAGGTTTAGGGTTATGGGTAGGGTGAAATTTTGGTTAGAGTTATTGTTCGGGGTTAGGGTTAGGTTTGAGTTTATCGTAGGGTTAAAGTTAGGGTTAAGGTTAGGTTAGGGTTATGGTCAGGGTTAGGATTAGGATTAGGTTTAGGATGAGGGTTAGGGTCCGAGTTATTGTAAGGGTTAGTTTTAGGGTTACAGGTGGGCCAAGGTTAAGGTTAGGGTTAGGTTTAGGGGTAGGGATAGGTTTAGAATTAGGTTAACATAAACTTCACCCTAACCCTAGCCCTAAAACTAAACATAATTAGAATTAGGGTGAGCTTTAGGTTAGGGATAGGGTGAAGTTTAAGTTAGGGTGAGGGTTAGGGTTAGGGTTATGGCTAAGGTTTGGGTTAGTTTTCAGGTTCGTGTTAAGGTTGTGTTTCGTGTTAGGGTTAAGTTTAGTGTTACAGTTAGGGTTAGGGTTACGTTTTGTGTTAGGCGTTGTGGTTGGGGTGAGGTTTAGGTTTAGGGTTAGGGTTGGGTAGGGTTAGGATTATGGTTACGGTAAGGTGTTAGGTGTTAGAGGTGTAGTTTAGGGTTAGGATTTGGGTGAGGGTTCCGGTTAGACATTGTGGTTCTGGTCATGGTTAGGATTGGTTTAGGGTTAGGGTTAGGTTTATGATTAGGTTTCGGGTTAGTGTTAGAGTTAGAGTTAGGGTGAGAGCTACCTTTAAGGTTAGGGTTAGGTTTTGGTGTTATGGGTTAGGTTTGGGGTTAGGGTTAGGGTTATCATTAGGGCTTAGGTGTTCAGGTTAGTGTTAGCGTTAGGGATAGCATTAGGGTAAGGGTTGTGGGATACCGTTAGGGGTTAGAGTGAGTGTTACGGTTAGTTTTACATTTAAGGCGAGGGTTTAGGATAAGTGTCCCGATTATCGTTAGACATAGAGTTAGGGGTAGGTTTACGTTTAGGGTTAGGTGTAGGGTAAGATTTAGCTTTAGTTTCAGGTTTAGGGGTAGAGTTAGTGTTCTATTTAGGGTCAAGGTTAGAGTTCGGGTTAGGGTGAGGATTAGGTCTAGGGTTAGGATTAGGTTTAGGGTTAGGTTGAGGGGTATTTTAAGGGTTAGGTTTAGGGTTACAGGTGGACTAGCATTATGGTTAGAGTTAGATTTAATGTTAGGGGTTGGGTTAGGTTTAGGTTTAGGTTTAGGACTAAGGTTAGCGTTAGGGTTTGGATGAAGTTTAGGATAGGGTGAGGGTTATTTTTAGGGTTAGGGCTAGACTTTGGGTTTGTGTTCATGTTAGTGCTAAGGTTAGGTTTAGGGTTCAGGTTAGGGTTAGTGGTTATGTTCAGATTAGGTTTAGGTTTAGGGTTAGTGTGAAGTTTAGGTTAAGGGTGAGGGTTAGGATAAGGGTTTGCATTAGGGTTTGGATTCTAGTTAGTGTTAGAGTTTAGGTTTAGGGTGTTAGGGTTAGGTTTATGGTTAGGGAAGGGTTAAGTTTAGGGTTAATGTTAGGGTTAGCGTTAGATTAGGGTTACTGTTCGTCTTCGGGTTAGGGTTAGGGATAATGTGAGGGATAGATAGCATTAGGTTTAGGGTTGGGGATACGGTTAAGGGTTAGGTTTAGGTTTACATTGAAGGTGAAGGTTTAGGGTAATTGTTATGGTTAGGGTTAGAGTTAGAGTTAGGCTTATGGTTAGGGTGAAGTTTCAGTTAATAGTCAGGGTTAGGGTTAAGGTTAGAGTTATGCTTAAGGTTAGTGTCAGGGTTAGGTTTAAGGTAGGGGTAAGGTTAGGGTTTAGGCTAGGTTTACGGTAAAGGGTAGGGCTAGGTTAAGGTTAGGGTTAGGTTTAGAGTTAGAGTTAGTGCTAGGGTTTAGGCTTAGGGTTAGGGTCAGGTTTAGAGTTATTGTTAGGATTAGGGTTAAGTTCGAGTTAAGGTTAGTGTTAAGTTTAGGGTTAGGGTAAGGGTTAGGATTAGTTCAAGGTTAAGGTTAGGATTAGGGATAGGGGTAGGATTAGGGAAAGGGTTAGCGATTCATGTGATGGTTAGTGTTAGGTTTACAGTTTAGCTGATGTTTTAGAGTGTTATGGTTAGGGGTATGGTTAGAGTTAGGGTTAGGGTTAGGTTTAGGGTTAGGGCTAGACTGAGGGGATAGTTTAGGGTTCGGTTTAGTTTCAGGTTAGGCTTAGGCTTACGTTTAGGGTGAAGCATACTTTAAGGATGAGGGTTAGGACTAGTGTTAGCGTTACGTGTTTGCGTTAAGGTTAGGGTTAGATTTCGGGTTAGTATTAGGGTCAGGTTTACGTGTTTGGGTTAATGCTAGGGTCAGGTTTAGGGTTAGGGTTAGGGTTCAGTTTAGGGTTAGTGTTAGGGTGCATTTAAAGTTAAGGGCGAGTGTTGAGCTCAGGTTACCGTTAGGTGTTAGGGTTAGGGTTAAGGTTAGGATTAGGTTTAGGGTTAAGTTTAGGTTTATGCTTAGGTTTAGAGTACATGTTAGGGTTAAGTCATTGTTAGGTTTAGGGCTAGGTTAAGGTTAGAGATAGGGTTAGGTTAAGGGTTGGGGTTAGGTTTAGATGTTAGGGTGAGGGTTAGTTCTAGGTTTCCATTTAAGCTGAGTGTGTAGGGTAAGTTTTAGGGTTAGGATTAGGGTTAGGGTTAGAGTTAGGTTCAGGTTTGGGTTAGGTTTATGGTTAGGATTAGGGTTAGGGTCAGGGTTAGGCGGAGATTTAGTGTTATATTTAGTTTTAGGGTTAGAGTTAGGGTGAAGTTTATGTTAAGCGTGAGGGTTAGGGTTAGGGGTTAGGGTTCAGGTTATGGTCCGGGTTAGGGTTAGGTTTACATTTAGGGTTAGGTTTAAGTTTAGTTTTATTTTTGGTTGAGGTTAGGGTTTGAATGAAGTTAGGGGAGGTTTAGGGTCATGGTTAGGGGGAATTTTGGTTAAGAGTGAGGGTTCGGTTTAGGGTTAGGGTTAGGTTTACGTTTAAGGGTAGGCTTAGGCTAAGGATTAGGGTTAGAGTTAGGGTTAGGGGTTAGTGTTTCAGTTTGGTTTACGGTAGAGTTATATTTAGGGTTAAGTTTAGGGTTAGGGTAAGAGTTAGAGTTACGTTTACAGTTAAGATGAGGGTTTTGGGTAAGTGTTAGTGTTAGGGTTAGCCTTAGTGCTAGGGTTAGGGTTAGAGTTAGGGTTAGGAGTTAGGGTTTGGTTTAAGATTATGGTAGGGTTAAGGTTAGGTTAGGGTTAGGATTAGCATTAGGTTTAGGGCGAAGGATAGGGTCAGAGTTATTGTAAGGGTTTGGATGAGGGTTACAGGTTGGCCAAGGTTAAGGTTAGGGTTAGGTTTAGGGTTAAAGTTAGGGTTAGCTTTAGGATAGAGATAGGGTGAGGTTTAAGATAGGGTGCGGGTTAGGTTTAGGGTTATGGCTAAGGTTTGCGTTAGTTTTCAGGTTATTGTTAAGGTTATGTTTAGGGTTAGGGTTAAGTTTACGGGTTCTGTTTAGTTTTAGGGTCAGGTTTAGATTTTAGGTTAGGGTTATTTACAGTGTTACTGTTAGGGTTAGGGTTATGGTTTGTGTCAGGCGTTGTGGTTGGGATGAGGGTTAGGTTTAGGGTTAGGTTTGGTTAGGGTTAGGATTATGGTTATGGTAATGTGTTAGGAGTTAGAGGTGTAGTTTAGGGTTAGGGTTTGGGTGAGGGTTTTGGTTAGGCATTGTGGTTCTGGTCATGGTTAGGTTTGGTTTAGGGTTAGGGTTAGATTTATGATTCGGTTTCGGGTTAGTGTTAGAGTTAGGGTGAGAGTTAGGGTTAAGGTTTGGGTTATGCTTTGGTGTTATGCGTTAGGGTTTGATTTCAGGTTCGGGTTATCCTTAGGGCTTAAAGGTTCAGGTGAGTGTTAGGGTTAGGCTTAGGGATAGCTTTAGGGTTAGGGTTCGGGATACAGTTAGGGGTTAGGTTGAGGGCTATGGTTAGTTTTACAGTTAAGGTGAGTGTTCAGGGTAAGTGTTATGGTTATGGTTAGAGTTAGGGTTAGGGTTCGGGTGAAGTTTCAGTTAATAGTGAGGGTTACGCTAAAAGTTAGGGTTAATGTTAGAGTTAGGGTTAAGGTTAGCGTTAGTGTTAGGTTTAGGGTAGGTAAGGTTAGGGTTAAGACTAGGTTTACGGTAAAGGGTTGGGCTGGGTTAGGGTTAGGGTTAGGTTTAGAATTATACTTAGTGCTGAGTTTAGGGTTAGTGTTAGGGTCAGGATTCGAGTTATTGTTTGGTTTAGGTATAGGTAGAGTTAAGGTTAGGTTTAATTTAGGTTTAGGGGAAGGGTTAGGTTTACGTCAGCATTAGGTTTAGGATTAGGGATCGGGTTAGGGTTTGTGAAAGGGTTAGGGGTTCGTCTGAGGGTAAGTGTTAGGTTTACAGTTAAGCTGATGTTTTAGGGTGTTATGGTTAGGGTCATTGTTAGGTTTAGTGTTCGGGCTAGAGTTAGGTGATAGTTTAGGGTTAGGTTTAGTTTTAGGGTTAGGCTTAGGCTTAGGTTTAGGGTGAAGTTTAGGTTAAGGATGAGGGTTATGTTTAGGGTTAGTGTTAGGGTTAGGTGTTTGGGTTAAGGTTAGGGTCAGTTTAGGGTTCGGTTTAGAGTTCGGGTTAGCTTTAGGGTTCGGGTTAGGTGTTTGGGTTAAGGTTAGGGTCAGGTTTATGTTTGCGTTTAGGGTTAGTGTTGGGTTCGTTTTAGGGTTAGTGTTTGGGTGAAATTTAAGTTAAGAGTGAGGGTTGAGCTTAGGGTTAGGGGTTAGGGTTAGGGTTAAGGTTAGTTTTAGGTTTAGGTTTAAGATTAGGTTTAGGGTTAGGTTTAGGGTAAGTGTTAGGGTTAAATCATGGTTAGGCTAGGGCATGGTTAAGATTAGAGATAGGGTCAGGTTAAGGGTTGGGGTTAGGTTTAGATGTTAGGGTGAGGGTTAGTGCTAGGTTTCCATTTAAGTTGAGTTTGTAGGGTAAGTTTTAGGGTTGGATTAGGGTTAGAGTTAGGGTCAGGGTTAGGGTTAAGGTTCGGGTTAGGGTTAGGTTTATGGTTAGGATTTGGGTTACGGTCAGGGTTAGGGGGAGATTTAGTGTTATGTTTAGTTTCAGGGTCAGGGTTAGGGTGCAGTTTAGGTTAAGGATGAGGGTTAGGGTTAGGTTTAGTGTTAGGGTTAGGTGTTTGGGTTAAGGTTAGGGTCAGGTTAGGGTTAGGGTTAGGGTTAGGCTTACTGTTAGGGTTAGGTGTTTGGGTTAATGTTAGAGTCAGGTTTAGGGTTAGGTTTAGAGTTAGGATTAGGTTTTGGTTTAAAGTTAGAGTTCGGGATAGGGTGAAGTTTAGTTTAAGGGTGAGGGTTGAGCTTAGGGTTTGGGGTAGGGGTTAGGGTTCAGGTTAGGATTAGGTTGAAGGTTAAGGTTAGGTTTAGGGTCAGGTTTAGGGTAAGTGTTAGGATTAAGTCATGTTTAGGTGTAGGGCTAGGATAAGGTTAGAGATAGGGTTAGGTTAAGGGTTGGGTTTAGGTTTAGATGTTAGGGTGTGGGTTAGTGGTAGGTTTCCATTTAAGCTGAGTGTGTAGGGTAATTTTTATGGTTAGGATTAAGGTTAGAGTCAGGGTCAGGGTCAGGGTTAGGGTTAAGTTTAGGGTTAGTTTTATGCTTAGGATTGGGTTAGGTTCATGGTTGGGGGAGATTTAGTGTTATGTTTAGTTTTAGGATAGGGTTAGGGTGAAGTTGATGTTAAGCGTGCGGGTTAGGGTTAGGGCTAGGGGTTATTGTTCAGATTAGTGTCAGGGGTAGGGTTAGGGATAGGTTTAGGGTTTGTTTTAGTTTTGTTTAAGGTTAGGGTTTGAATAAAGTTAGGGTAGGTTTAGGGTTATGGTTAGGTCTGGGCTAAGGATTAGGGTTAGAGTTAGGGTTAGGGGTGTTTTGGTTAGGTTTAGGGTAGGGTTTTATTTAGGGTTAGGGTAAGAATTAGAGTTACGTTTACAGTTAAGGTGAAGGTTTTGGGTATGTGTTACGGTTAGGGTTAGGGTTAGAGGTAGGATTAGGGTTTAGGGTTAAGTTTAATTTTATGGTAGGGTTAAAGTTAAGGTTAAGGTTAGGTTAGAGTTAGGGTAGGGTTAGGATTAGGATTAGGTTTAGGGTGAGGTTTAGGGTCAGAGTTATCGTAAGGGTTAGGTGTAGGGTGACTGGTGGGCCAAGGTTAAGGTTAGTGTTAGGTTTAGGGGTAGGGTTAGGGTTAAAGTTAGGGTTAGCTTTAGGTTAGGGATAGGGTGAAGTTTAAGATAGGGTGTGGGTTAGGGTGAGGGTTATGGCTAAAGGTTTGGGTAAGTTTTCAGGTTATTGTTAAGGTTACGTTTAGGGTTAGGGTTACGTTTATGGGTTATGTTTAGTTCTGGGTTAGGGTTAGATTTTAGGTTAGGGTTAAGTTTAGTGTTACGGTTATGGTTAGGGTTACGGTTTGTTTTAGGCGTTGTGGTTGGGTTGAAGGTTAGTTTTAGCGTCAGGGTTGAGCAGGCTTAGGATTATGGTTATGATAAGGTGTTAGGGGTTAGAGGTGTAGTTTATGGTTAGGGTTTCGGTGAGGGTTCTGGTTAGGCATTTTGGTTCTGGTCATGGTTAGGTTTGGTTTAGGGTTGGGTTAGGTTTATGATTAGGTTTCGGGTTAGTGTTAGATTTAGGGTGAGTGTTTGGTTTAAGGTTTGGGTTAGGCTTTGGTGTTAGGGGTTTGGTTTGGGTTAGGGTTATCGTTAGGGCTTAGGGTTTCAGGTTAGTGTTAGGGCTAGCATTAGGGTTAGTGTTGGGGGATACGTTTAGGGGTTCTGGTGAGGGTTACGGTTAGTTTTACAGTTAAGGTGAGGGTTTAGGGCAAGTCTTATGATTAGGGTTAGAGTTAGAGTTACGGTTAGGTTTAGGGTTAGGTTTAGATGTAGAGTAAGATTTAGGTTTACTTTCAGGTTCAGGGTGAGAGGTAGTGTTCTATTTAGGGTCAAGGTTAGAGTTAGGTTTAGGATTCGGTCTAGGGTTAGGATTAGGATTAGTTTCAGGGTTAAGTTCAGGGCTATTGAAATGCTTAGGTTTAGGGTTACAGGTGGACTAGCATTATACTTAGAGTTAGGTTTAAGGTTAGGGTTTGGGTTAGGTTTAGGTTTACACTTAAGATTAGGATTAGGGTTTGGATGAAGTTTAGGATAGGGTGAGGGTTATTTTTATGGTTTGGGCAAAGTTTGGTTTTGTGTTCAGCTTAGTGTTAAGGTTAGGTTTAGGGTTCGGTTTTGGGTTAGGGGTTATGTTTAGGGTTTGGGTTACGCTTTGGTTTAGGCTTAGTGTGAAGTTTAGGTTAAGGGTGAGGGTTAGGATAAAGGTTAGGATTAGGTTTATGGTAAGGTGTTAGTGGTTAGAGGTGTAGTTTAGGGTTAGGGTTTGGGTGAGGGTTCCGGTTAGGAATTGTGGTTCTGGTCATGGTTGGGTTTGGTTTAGGTTTATGATTAGGTTTCGGGTTAGTGTTAGAGTTAGGGTGAAAGTTAGGGTTAAGGTTTGGATTAGGCTTTGGTGTTAGGGGTTAGGGTTTGTGTTAGAGTTAGGGTTATCGTTAGGGCTCAGGGGTTTCAGGTTAGTTTTAGGGTTAAGGTTAGGGATTGCATTAGGGTTAGGTTTGGGGGATACGGTTAGACGTTAGGGTGAGGGTTACGGTTAGTTTTACAGTTAAAGTGTGGGTTTAGGATAAGTGTTATGATTAGGGTTAGAGTTGGAGTTATTTTTAGGTTTAGGGTTAGGTGTAGGGGAAGATTTAGGTTTAGGTCCAGGTTTAGGGTTAGAGTTAGTGTTCTCTTTAGGGTCAAGGGTGCAGTTAGGGTTAGGTTAGGATTAGGTCTAGGGCTAGGATTAAGTTTAGGGTTAATTTCAGTGCTATTGTAAGGGTTAGGTTTAGGGTTACAGATGGACTAGCGCTATGGTTAGAGGTAGGTTTAAGGTTAGGGCTTGGGTTAGGTTTAGGTTTAAGGTAGTGTTAGAGTTTGGATGAAGTTTAGGATAGGGTGAGGGTTATTTTTATGGTTAGGGCTAGAGTTTGGGTTTGTGTTCAGGTTAGCTTTAAGGCTAGGGTTCAGGTTAGGGTTAGGGGTTATGTTTAGGGTTAGGGTTATGTTTTGGTTTAGGGTTAGTGTGAAGTTGAGGTTAAGGGTGAGGTTTAGGATAAGCGTTAGAATTAGGGTTAGGATTATAATTAGTGTTAGAGGTTAGATTTAGGATGCTAACGTTAGGTTTATGGTTAGGGTTGGGTTAATGTTAGAGTTAGGGTTAGATTAGGTTTAATGTTCGTGTTTGGGTTAGGGATAGGGTTAGGGATAGCATTAGGTTTAGGGTTGGGGATACGGTTAGGGGTTAGGGTGAGGGTTGTGGTTAGGGTGTGGGTTAGGGTTAGGTTTACAGTTAAGGTGAGGGTTTAGGGTAAGTGTTATAGTTAGGGTTCGAGTTAGAGTTTGGGTTAGGTTTAGGGTGAAGTTTCAGTTAATAGTCAGGGTCAGGGTAAGGGTTAGGGTTAAGATTACAGTTAGGGTTAAGTTTAGTGTTAGGGTTAGGGTTAGGGTTAGGGTAGGGGTAAGGTTAGGGTTAAGGCTAGGTTTACGGTAAAGGGTAGGGCTAGGTTAGGGTTAGGTTTAGAGTTAGAGCTAGTACTAGGGTTTAGGGTAAGAGGTAGGGTCAGGTTTAGAGTTTTTGTTAGTTTTAGGGTGGAGTTAAGGTTAAGCTTAGCGTTAGGGTAAGTGTTAGGTTTAGGTCAGTGTTAAGGTTAGGATTAGGGTTAGGGAAAGGGTTAGGTGTTCGTGGGAGGGTTAGTGTTAGGTTTACACTTAAGCTGATGGTTTACAGTGTTACGGTTAGGTCAGGGTTGTAGTTAGGGTTAGGATGAGGTTTAAGTTTAGGGCTATATTTAGGGGATAGTTTAGGGTTAGGTTTAGTTTTAGGGTTAAGGTTAGGCTTAGATTTATCTTGAAATTTATGTTAAGGATGAGGGTTAGGGTTAGCGTTAGGGTTAGGTGTTTGGGTTAAGGTTAGGGTTAGGTTTAGGGTTTGGGTTAGGGTTAGGTGTTTCGGTTAATGTTAGGGTCAGGTTTAGGGTAAGGGTTAGGGTTCGGTTTAGGATCAGGCTTAGGGTTAGGATTGGAATTAGGGTTAGTGGTTAGGGTTAGGCTTAGGGTTAAGGTTAGGTTTAGGCTAAAGATCAGGATTTGATTTCGAGTTAGGTGTTAGTGTTTCGGTTAGGTTTAGGGTAGGGTTATATTTAGGGTTAGGTTAAGAGTTAGATTTATGTTTACAGTTAAGGTGAGGGTTTTGGGTAAGTGTTACATTTAGGGTTAGGGTTAGGTTTAGGGCTAGGGCTAGGGTTAGGTTTAGAATTCGGGTTACCGGTTAGGGTTAGGTTCAAGTTTATGGTAGGGTAAAGTTAGGGTTAAGGTTTGGTTAGGGTTAGGGTCAGGGTTAGGATTAGGATTAGGTTTAGGGTGAGGGTTAGGGTCAGAGTTATTGTAAGGGTTAGGTTTGGGGTTACAGGTGGGCCAAGGTTAAGGTTAGGGTCAGGGTTAAAGTTAGGGTGTGCTTTAGATTAGGGATAGGGTGAAGTCTAAGATAGGGTGAGGGTTAGGGTTATGGCTAAGGTTTGCTTCAGTTTCCAGGTTAGTGTTAAGGTTATGTTTAGGGTTAGGAATAAGTTTATGGGTTCTGTTTACTTTTAGGGTTGGGGTAGATTTTAGGTTAGGGTTAAGTTCAGTGTTACGGTTAGGGTTAGGTTTACGGTTTGTGTTAGGCATTGTGGTTGGTGTGAGGATTAGGTTTAGGATTAGGGTTGGGTAGGGTTAGGATTCTGGTTATGGTAAGGTGTTAGGGATTAGAGGAGTAGTTTTGGGTTAGGGCTTGGGTGAGGGTTCCGGTTAGGCATTGTGGTTCTGGTCATGGTTAGGTTTGGTTTAGGGTTAGGGTTAGTTTTATGATTAGGTTTCGGGTTAGTGTTAGAGTTAGGGTTAGGCTTTGGTGCGAGGGGTTAGGTTTTGGGTTAGGGTTAGGGTTATCGTTAGGGCTTAGGTTTTCAGGTGAGTGTTAGGGTTAGGGTTAGGGATAGCATTAGGGTTAGCTTTTGGGGTACGGTTAGGGGTTAGGTGAGGGTTACAGTTAGTATTGCAGTTAAGGTTAGGTTTTAGGACAAGTGTTAGGATTAGGGTTAGAGTTAGAGTTAGGGTTAGGTTTAGGGTTAGGTGCAGGGTAAGTTTTAGGTTTAAGTCCTGGTTTAGGGTTAGAGTTAGTGTTCTATTTAGGGTCAAGTTTAGAGTTCGGGTTAGGTTTAGGATTAGGTCTATTGTTGGGCTTAGGATTAGGGTTAGGTTCAGAGCTATTGTAAGGCTTAGGTTTAGGGTTACAGATGGACTAGCTTTACGGTTAGAGTTAGGTTTAAGGTTAGGGTTTGGGCTAGGTTTACGTTTACGGTTATGGTTAGGGTTAGGATTTGGTTGAAGTTTAGCATAGGCTGAGGGTTACTTTTAGGGTTAGGGCTAGAGTTTGGGTTTGTGTTCAGGTTAGTGTTATGGTTAGATTTAGAGTCCAGTTTAGGGTTAGGGGTTAGGTTTAGTGTTAGGGTTAGTTTTAGGTTTAGGGTTAGTGTGAAGTTTAGGTTAAGGGTGAGAGTTAGGCTTAGGGTTAGGATTAGGGTTAGTGTTAGACGTTAGGTTTAGGGTGCTAGTTTTAGGTTTATGGTTAGGGTAGGTTTAAGTTTAGGGTTAATGTTAGGGTTAGTGTTAGATTAGGGTTACTGTTCGTGTTAGGGTTACAGTTAGGGTTAGGGATAGCATTAGGTTTAGGGTTAGGAATATAGTTAGGGGTTAGGGTGAGGGTTGGGGATATGGTGCGGGTTAGGTTTAGGTTTGCAGTTAAGGTGAGGGTTTAGGGTAATTGTTATGGTTAGGGTTAGAGTTAGGGTCATGGTGAAGTTTCAGTTAATAGTGGGGTTCAGGGTTAATGTTAGATTTAGGGTTAAGGTTAGTGTTAGGGTTAGGTTTAGGTTAGGGTTAAGGTAGCGGTCAGGTTAGGGTTAAGACTAGGTTTACGGTAAAGTGTAAGGCTAGGTTAGGGTTAGGTTTAGAGTTAGTGCTAGGGTTTAGGGTTAGGGTTAAGGTCAGGTTTAGAGTTATTGTTAGGTTTACGGTTAAAGTTAGGGTAGAGTTAAGGGTAAGGTTAAGTTGAAGTTTAGGGTAAGAGTTAGGTTTACGTCAGGTTTAGGGTTAGGATGAGAGATTAGGGTTAGGGAAAGGGTTAGGGTTTCGTGTGAGGATTAGTGTTATGTTTACATTAAGCTGATGTTTTTGAGTGTTACAGTAAGGTTTAGGGTTAGAGTTAGGTTAGGTTTAGAGTTAGGGCTAGAGTATGGTGATAGTGCTTTAGGCTTAGGTTTAGGGTGGAATTTAGGTTAAGGATGAGGGTTAGGGTTGGGGTAGGTGTTTGGATTAATGTTAGGGTCAGGTTTAGGGTTTTGGTTTAGAGTTCAGGTTAGATTCAGGGTTAGGGTTAGATTTAGGTTTAGGGTTAGGGTTAGGTTTAGTGTTAGTTTAGCTTAGGGTTAGGGTTTGAATGAAGTTAGGGTAGGTTTAGGGTTATGGTTAGGTTGAAATTTTGGTTAAGTGTGAGGGTTTGGTTTCGGGTTAGGGTTAGAGTTAGGGTTAGTGGTTAAGGTTAGGTTTAGGGTTAAGGTTAGGTTTAGGCTAAGCATTAGGGTTAGAGTTAGGGTTAGTGGTTAGTGTTTCAGTTAGGTTTAGGATAGGGTTATAATTAGGGTTAAGTTTAGGGTTACGGTAAGAGTTAGATTTACGTTTACAGTTAAGGTGAGGGTTTTGCGTAACTGTTACGGTTAGGGTTAGGGCTAGGTTTAGGGTGAGAGTTGGGTTAGGGGTTAGGTTTAGGTTAAGTTTATGGTAGGCTTAAAGTTAGGGTTAAGGTTAGGTTAGGGTTAGGGTCAGGGTTAGGATTAGAATTAGGTTTCGGGTGAGGGTTAGTGTCAGAGTTATTATAAGGGTTAGGTTTAGGGTTACAGATGGGCCAAGGTTAAGGTTAGGGTTAGGTTTAGGGGTTGGATTAGGGTTAAAGTTAGGGTTAGCTTTAGGTTAGGGATAGGGTGAAGTAAAGTAGGGTGAGGGTTAGGGTTATGGCTAAGATTTGGGTTCGTTTTCAGGTTAGTGTTAAGTTTATGTTTAGGGTTAGGGTTAAGTTTATGGGTTCTGTTTAGGTTTAGGGTTAGGGTTAGATTTTAGGTTAGGGTTAAGTTAAGTGTAAATTTAGGGTTACGATTTGTGTTAGGCATTGTGGTTGGGGTGAGTGTTAGGTTTATGGTTAGGGTTGGGTAGAGTTAGGATTATGGTTATGGTAAGGTGTTAGGGTTTAGAGGTGTAGTTTAGGGTTAGGGTTTGGGTGAGGGTTTCGGTTAGGCATTGTGGTTCTGGTCATGGTTAAGTTTGGTTCAGTGTTAGGGTTAGGTTTATGATTAGGTTTCGGGTTAGTGCTAGAGTTAGGGAGAGGGATAGTGTTAAGGTTTAGGTTAGGTTTTGGTGTTATGGGTTAGGGTTTGCGTTAGGGTTAGTGTTATCTTTATGGCTTAGGGGTTTCAGGTTAGTGTTGTGGTTAGGGCTAGGGTTAGCATTAGGGTTAGGGTTGTGGGCTACGGTTAGGTGTTAGAGTGAAGGCTACGGTTAGTTTTACAGTTAAGGTGAGGGTTTAGGGTAAGTGTTATGATTAAGGTTAGAGTTCGAGTTAGGGTTAGGTTTAGGGTTAGGGTTAGGTGTAGTGTAATATTTAGGTTTACGTCCAAGTTTAGGGTTAGAGTTAGTGCTGTATTTAGGGTCAGTGCTAGTGTTCTATTTAGGGTCAAGTTTAGAGTTAGGGTTAGGTTTAGGATTAGGATTATGTTTAGGGTTAGGGTTAGGTTCAGGGCTATCGTAAGGGTTAGGTTTAGGGTTTCAGATGGACTAGTGTTATGGTTAGAGTTAGGTTTAAAGTAAGGGTTTAGCTTAGGTTTAGGTTAGGGCTAAGGTTAGGGTTAGGGTTTCGATGATGTTTAGGCTAGGGTGAGGGTTATTTTTATGGTTAGGGCTGGAGTTTGGGTTTGTGCTCATGTTACTTTTAAGGTTAGGTTTAGGGTTTGGATTAGGGTTAGGGGTTATGTTTAGGGTTAGATTTACGAACAGGGTTAGTATTAGTGTGAAGTTCAGGTTAAGTGGGAGGGTTAGGATAAGGGTTAGGATTAGGGTTAGAATTATAATGTTAGACATTAGGTTTAGGGTGTTAGGTTTAGGTTTATGGTTAGGCTAGTCTTAAGTTTAAGGTTAATGTTAGGGTTAGGATTAGATTAGGGTTACTCTTCGTGTTAGAGTTAGGGTTAGGGATAAGTTTAGGGATAGCATTAGGTTTAGGGTTGGGGACACGGTTAAGGGTTAGGGTGTGTGTTAGTGTTAGGTTTACCGTTAAGGAGAGGGTTTAGGTTAATTGTTATGGTTAGGGTTAGAGTTAGAGTTAGGGTTAGGGTTAGGGTGAAGTTTCAGTTAATAGTGAGTGTTAGGGTTAAGGTTAGAGTTAGGGTTAAGGTTAGTGTCAGGGTTAGGTTTAGGGTTAGGGTTACGGTAGGGATAAGGTTACTGTGAAGGCTAGGTTTACAGTAAAGTGCAGTGCTGGATTAGGGTTAGGGTTACGTTTAGAGTTATTGTTAGGCTTAAGTTTAGGGTTAGGGTAGAGTTAATGTTAGGGTTAATTTTAGGGTTAGGGTAAGGGTTAGGTTTAGTTCAGTGTTAGGGCTAGGATTAGGGATAGGGTTAGGATTGGTGGATGGGTTAGGGATTCGTGTGAGGGTTGGTGTCAGGTTTACAGTTAAGCTGATGTTTTAGGGTGTTACAGTTAGGGTTAGGGTTAGAGTTAGGGTTAGGATTAGGTTTATGCTTAGGATTAGGGTTAGGGTTAGGGTCAGGGTTAGGTGGAGATTTAGTGTCACGTTTAGGTTGTTTTTTTAGTTTTAGGGTTAGGCTTAGTGTGAAGTTTATTTTAATTATGAGGTTTAGAGTTAGGGGTTAGGGTTAGGTTATGTTTAGTTTTAGGTTTGGGGTTAGTGTTAGCGTTAGGGTTAGTTTTAGTTTTGGTTAGGGTTTGAATGAATTTAAGGTAGGTTTAGCGTTATGGTTAGGGTGAAATTTTGGTTAAGGGTGAGGGTTTGTTTTAGGTTTAGGGTTAGGGTTAGAGTTAGGGTGAGTGTTTAGGTTTAGGTTTAAGGTTAAGTTTAGGTTTAGGCTAATGATTAGGTTTAGAGTTAGGGTTAGGGGTTATTGTTTCGGTAAGGTTTAGGGTAGGGTTCTGTTTAGGGTTAAGTATAGTGTTAGGGTAAGAGTTAGAGTTCCATTTACAGTTGAGTGTTTTGGGTGTTACTGTTAGGGTTAGGGCTAGGGTTACAGTTAGAGTTAGGGTTAGAGGTTAGGGTTAGGTGTAAGTTTATGGTAGCCTTAATGTTAGGTTAAGGTTAGGTTAGGGTTAGGGTCAGGGTTAGGATTAGAATTAGGTTTCGGGCGAGGGTTAGTGTCAGAGTTATTATAAGGGTTAGGTTTAGGGTTACAGATGGGCCAAGGTTAAGGTTAGGGTTAGGTTTAGGGGTAGGATTAGGGTTAAAGTTAGGGTTAGCTTTAGGTTAGGGATAGGATGAAGTTTAAGATAGGGTGAGGGTTAGGGTTATGGCTAAGGTTTGGGTTAGTTTTCGGGTTAGTGTTAAGGTTATGTTTAGGGTTAGGGTTAAGTTTATGGGTTGTGTTTAGTTTTAGGGTTAGGTTTAGATTTTAGGTTAGGGTTAAGTTTAGTGTAACAGTTAAGGTTACGGTTTGTGTTAGGCATTGTGGTTGGGGTGAGGTTTAGGTTTAGGGTTAGGGTTGTGTATGCTTAGGATTATGGTTATGGTAAGGTGTTAGGGGTTAGAAGTGTAGTTTAGGGTTAGGGGTGGGTGAGGGTTCTGGTAAAGCATTGTGGTTCTGACCATGGTTAGGTTTGGTTTAGGGTTACGGTTAGGTTTATGATTAGGTTTCAGGTTAGTGTTCGAGTTAGAGTTAAGGTTTGGGTTAGGCTTTGGTGTTAGGGGTTAGGGTTTGGGTTAGGGTTAGGGTTATTGTTAGGGCTCAGGGGTTCAGGTTAGTGTTAGGGTTAGGGTTACGGATAGCATTAGGGTTAGGGTTGGGGATACGGTTAGGGGTTAGGGTGAGGGTTACGGTTACTTTTACAGTTTAGCTGAGGGTTTAGGTTAAGTGTCATCATTAGGGTTAGAGTTATGGTTATGGTTAGCTGTAGGGCAATATTTAGGTATAGGTGCCGGTTTAGTGTTAGAGTCAGTGTTCAATTTAGGGTCAAGGTTAGATTTAGGGTTAGGGTTAGGTTTAGGTCTAGGGTTAGGATTAGGTTTAGGGTTATGTTCAGGGCTATTGTAAGGGTTAGGTTTAGGGTTACATTTGGACTAGCATTATGGTTAGAGTTATGTTCAAGGATAGGGTTTGGGTTAGGTTTAGGTTTAGGGTTAGGGTTTGGATGAAGTTTAGGATAGGGTGAGGGTTATTTTTATGGTTTGGGCTAAAGTTTGGTTTTGTGTTCAGCTTAGTGTTAAGGTTAGATTTAGGGTTCGGTTTTGGGTTAGGGGTTATGTTTAGGGTTTGGGTTACGCTTTGGTTTAGGCTTAGTGTGAAGTTTAGGTTAAGGGTGAGGGTGAGGATAAAAGTTAGGATTAGGTTTATGGTAAGGTGTTAGTGGTTAGAGGTGTAGTTTAGGGTTAGGGTTTGGGTGAGGGTTCCGGTTAGGAATTGTGGTTCTGGTCATGGTTGGGTTTGGTTTAGGTTTATGATTAGGTTTCGGGTTAGTGTTAGAGTTAGGGTGAGAGTTAGGGTTAAGGTTTGGATTAGGCTTTGGTGTTAGGGGTTAGGGTTTGTGTTAGAGTTGGGGTTATCGTTAGGGCTCAGGGGTTTCAGGTTAGTTTTAGGGTTAAGTTTAGGGATTGCATTAGGGTTAGGTTTGGGGATACGGTTAGGGGTCAGGGTGAGGGTTACGGTTAGTTTTCCAGTTAAAGTGTGGGTTTAGGATAAGTGTTATGATTAGGGTTAGAGTTGGAGTTATTTTTAGGTTTAGGGTTAGGTGTAGGGGAAGATTTAGGTTTAGGTCCAGGTTTAGGGTTAGAGTTAGTGTTCTCTTTAGGGTCAAGGGTGCAGTTAGGGTTAGGTTAGAATTAGGTCTAGGGCTAGGATTAGGTTTAGGGTTAATTTCAGGGCTATTGTAAGGGTTAGGTTTAGGGTTACAGATGGACTAGCATTATGGTTAGAGGTAGGTTTAAGGTTAGGTTTTGGGTTAGGTTTAGGTTTAAGGTAGTGTTAGAGTTTGGATGAAGTTTAGGATAGGGTGAGGGTTATTTTTATGGTTAGGGCTAGAGTTTGGGTTTGTGTTCAGGTTAGCTTTAAGGCTAGGGTTCAGGTTAGGGTTAGGGGTTATGTTTAGGGTTAGGGTTATGTTTTGGTTTAGGGTTAGTGTGAAGTTTAGGTTAAGGGTGAGGGTTAGGATAAGAGTTAGAATTAGGGTTAGGATTATAGTTAGTGTTAGAGGTTAGATTTAGGATGCTAACGTTAGGTTAATGGTTAGGGTTGGGTTAATGTTAGAGTTAGGGTTAGATTAGGTTTAATGTTCGTGTTTGGGTTAGGGATAGGGTTAGGGATAGCATTAGTTTTAGGGTTGGGGATACGGTTAGGGGTTAGGGTGAGGGTTGTGGTTAGGGTGTGGGTTAGGGTTAGGTTTACAGTTAAGGTAAGGGTTTAGGGTAAGTGTTATAGTTAGGGTTCGAGTTAGAGTTTGGGTTAGGTTTAGGGTGAAGTGTCAGTTAATAGTCAGGGTCAGGGTAAGGGTTAGGGTTAAGATTACAGTTAGGGTTAAGTTTAGTGTTAGGGTTAGGGTTAGGGTAGGGGTAAGGTTAGGGTTAAGGCTAGGTTTACGGTAAAGGGTAGGGCTAGGTTAGGGTTAGGTTTAGAGTTAGAGCTAGTACTAGGGTTTAGGGTAAGAGGTAGGGTCAGGTTTAGAGTTTTTGTTAGTTTTAGGGTGGAGTTAAGGTTAAGTTTAGCGTTAGGGTAAGTGTTAGGTTTAGGTCAGGGTTAAGGTTAGGATTAGGGATAGGGTTAGGTTTAGGGAAAGGGTTAGGTGTTCGTGGGAGGGTTAGTGTTAGGTTTACACTTAAGCTGATGTTTTACAGTGTTACGGTTAGGTCAGGGTTGTAGTTAGGGTTAGGATGAGGTTTAGGTTTAGGGCTATATTTAGGGGATAGTTTAGGGTTAGGTTTAGTTTTAGGGTTAAGGTTAGGCTTAGGTTTATCTTGAAATTTATGTTAAGGATGAGGGTTAGGGTTAGCGTTAGGGTTAGGTGTTTGGGTTAAGGTTAGGGTTAGGTTTAGGGTTTGGGTTAGGGTTAGGTGTTTCGGTTAATGTTAGGGTCAGGTTTAGGGTAAGGGTTAGGGTTCGGTTTAGGATCAGGCTTAGGGTTAGGGTTAGAATTAGGATTAGTGGTTAGGGTTAGGCTTAGGGTTAAGGTTAGGTTTAGGCTAAAGATCAGGATTTGATTTCGAGTTAGGTGTTAGTGTTTCGGTTTGGTTTAGGGTACGTTTATATTTAGGGTTAGGTTAAGAGTTAGATTTATGTTTACAGTTAAGGTGAGGGTTTTGGGTAAGTGTTACATTTAGGGTTAGGGTTAGGTGTAGGGCTAGGGCTAGGGTTAGGTTTAGATTTCGGGTTACCGGTTAGGGTTAGGTTTAAGTTTATGGTAGGGTAAAGTTAGGGTTAAGGTTTGGTTAGGGTTAGGGTCAGGGTTAGGATTAGGATTAGGTTTAGGGTGAGGGTTAGGGTCAGAGTTATTGTAAGGGTTAGGTTTGGGGTTACAGGTGGGTCAAGGTTAAGGTTAGGGTCAGGGTTAAAGTTAGGGTGTGCTTTAGATTAGGGATAGGGTGAAGTTTAAGATAGGGTGAGGGTTAGGGTTATGGCTAAGGTTTGCTTGAGTTTTCAGGTTAGTGTTAAGGTTATGTTTAGGGTTAGGAATAAGTTTATGGGTTCTGTTTACTTTTAGGGTTGGGGTAGATTTTAGGTTAGGGTTAAGTTCAGTGTTACGGTTAGGGTTAGGTTTACGGTTTGTGTTAGGCATTGTGGTTGGTGTGAGGATTAGGTTTAGGATTAGGGTTGGGTAGGGTTAGGATTCTGGTTATGGTAAGGTGTTAGGGATTAGAGGAGTAGTTTTGGGTTAGGGCTTGGGTGAGGGTTCCGGTTAGGCATTGTGGTTCTGGTCATGGTTAGGTTTTGTTTAGGGTTAGGGTTAGTTTTATGATTAGGTTTAGGGTTAGTGTTAGAGTTAGGGTTAGGCTTTGGTGCTAGGGGTTAGGTTTTGGGTTAGGGTTAGGGTTATCGTTAGGGCTTAGGTTTTCAGGTGAGTGTTAGGGTTAGGGTTAGGGATAGCATTAGGGTTAGCTTTTGGGGATATGGTTAGGGGTTAGGTGAGGGTTACAGTTAGTATTGCAGTTAAGGTTAGGTTTTAGGGCAAGTGTTAGGATTAGGGTTAAAGTTAGAGTTAGGGTTAGGTTTAGGGTTAGGTGCAGGGTAAGTTTTAGGTTTAAGTCCTGGTTTAGGGTTAGAGTTAGTGTTCTATTTAGGGTCAAGTTTAGAGTTCGGGTTAGGTTTAGCATTAGGTCTATTGTTGGGCTTAGGATTAGGGTTAGGTTCAGAGCTATTGTAAGGCTTAGGTTTAGGGTTAGAGATGGACTAGTTTTACGGTTAGAGTTAGGTTTAAGGTTAGGGTTTGGGCTAGGTTTACGTTTACGGTTATGGTTAGGGTTGGGATTTGGTTGAAGTTTAGCATAGGCTGAGGGTTACTTTTAGGGTTAGGGCTAGAGTTTGGGTTTGTGTTCAGGTTAGTGTTATGGTTAGATTTAGGGTCCAGTTTAGGGTTAGGGGTTAGGTTTAGTGTTAGGGTTAGATTTAGGGTCCAGTTTAGGGTTAGGGGTTAGGTTTAGTGTTAGGGTTAGTTTTAGGTTTAGGGTTAGTGTGAAGTTTAGGTTAAGGGTGAGAGTTAGGGTTAGGGTTAGGATTAGGGTTAGTGTTAGACGTTAGGTTTAGGGTGCTAGTTTTAGGTTTATGGTTAGGGTAGGTTTAAGTTTAGGGTTAATGTCAGGGTTAGTGTTAGATTAGGGTTACTGTTCGTGTTAGGGTTACAGATAGGGTTAGGGATAGCATTAGGTTTAGGGTTAGGAATATAGTTAGGGGTTAGGGTGAGGGTTGGGGATATGGTGAGGGTTAGGTTTAGGTTTGCAGTTAAGGTGAGGGTTTAGGGTAATTGTTATGGTTAGGGTTAGAGTTAGGGTCATGGTGAAGTTTCAGTTAATAGTGGGGTTCAGGGTTAATGTTAGATTTAGGGTTAAGGTTAGTGTTAGGGTTAGGTTTAGGTTAGGGTTAAGGTAGCGGTCAGGTTAGGGTTAAGACTAGGTTTACGGTAAAGTGTAAGGCTAGGTTAGGGTTAGGTTTAGAGTTAGTGCTAGGGTTTAGGGTTAGGGTTAAGGTCAGGTTTAGAGTTATTGTTAGGTTTACGGTTAAAGTTAGGGTAGAGTTAAGGGTAAGGTTAAGTTTAAGGTTAGGGTAAGAGTTAGGTTTACGTCAGGTTTAGGGTTAGGATGAGGGATAGGGTTAGGGAAAGGGTTAGGGTTTCGTGTGAGGATTAGTGTTATGTTTACATTAAGCTGATGTTTTTGGGTGCTACAGTAAGGTTTAGGGTTAGAGTTAGGTTAGGTTTAGAGTTAGGGCTAGAGTATGGTGATAGTGCTTTAGGCTTAGGTTTAGGGTGGAATTTAGGTTAAGGATGAGGGTTAGGGTTGGGGTAGGTGTTTGGATTAATGTTAGGGTCAGGTTTAGGGTTTTGGTTTAGAGTTCAGGTTAGATTCAGGGTTAGGGTTAGATTTAGGTTTAGGGTTAGGGTTAGGTTTAGTGTTAGTTTAGCTTAGGGTTAGGGTTTGAATGAAGTTAGGGTAGGTTTAGGGTTATGGTTAGGTTGAAATTTTGGTTAAGTGTGAGGGTTTGGTTTCGGGTTAGGGTTAGAGTTAGGGTTAGTGGTTAAGGTTAGGTTTAGGGTTAAGGTTAGGTTTAGGCTAAGCATTAGGGTTAGAGTTAGGGTTAGTGGTTAGTGTTTCAGTTAGGTTTAGGATAGGGTTATAATTAGGGTTAAGTTTAGGGTTACGGTAAGAGTTAGATTTACGTTTACAGTTAAGGTGAGGGTTTTGCGTAACTGTTACGGTTAGGGTTAGGGCTAGGTTTAGGGTTAGAGTTGGGTTAGGGGTTAGGTTTAGGTTAAGTTTATGGTAGGCTTAAAGTTAGGGTTAAGGTTAGGTTAGGGTTAGGGTCAGGGTTAGGATTAGAATTAGGTTTCGGGCGAGGGTTAGTGTCAGAGTTATTATAAGGGTTAGGTTTAGGGTTACAGATGGGCCAAGGTTAAGGTTAGGGTTAGGTTTAGGGGTAGGATTAGGGTTAAAGTTAGGGTTAGCTTTAGGTTAGGGATAGGGTGAAGTAAAGTAGGGTGAGGGTTAGGGTTATGGCTAAGGTTTGGGTTCGTTTTCAGGTTAGTGTTAAGTTTATGTTTAGGGTTAGGGTTAAGTTTATGGGTTCTGTTTAGGTTTAGGGTTAGGGTTAGATTTTAGGTTAGGGTTAAATTAAGTGTAACAGTTAGGGTTACGATTTGTGTTAGGCATTGTGGTTGGGGTGAGTGTTAGGTTTATGGTTAGGGTTGGGTAGAGTTAGGATTATGGTTATGGTAAGGTGTTAGGGTTTAGAGGTGTAGTTTAGGGTTAGGGTTTGGGTGAGGGTTTCGGTTAGGCATTGTGGTTCTGGTCATGTTTAAGTTTGGTTCAGTGTTAGGGTTAGGTTTATGATTAGGTTTCGGGTTAGTGTTAGAGTTAGGGTGAGGGATAGTGTTAAGGTTTAGGTTAGGTTTTGGTGTTATGGGTTAGGGTTTGCGTTAGGGTTAGTGTTATCTTTATGGCTTAGGGGTTTCAGGTTAGTGTTGTGGTTAGGGCTAGGGTTAGCATTAGGGTTAGGGTTGTGGGCTACGGTTAGGTGTTAGAGTGAAGGCTACGGTTAGTTTTACAGTTAAGGTGAGGGTTTAGGGTAAGTGTTATGATTAAGGTTAGAGTTCGAGTTAGGGTTAGGTTTAGGGTTAGGGTTAGGTGTAGTGTAATATTTAGGTTTACGTCCAAGTTTAGGGTTAGAGTTAGTGCTGTATTTAGGGTCAGTGCTAGTGTTCTATTTAGGGTCAAGTTTAGAGTTAGAGTTAGGTTTAGGATTAGGATTATGTTTAGGGTTAGGGTTAGGTTCAGGGCTATCGTAAGGGTTAGGTTTAGGGTTTCAGATGGACTAGTGTTATGGTTAGAGTTAGGTTTAAAGTAAGGGTTTAGCTTAGGTTTAGGTTAGGACTAAGGTTAGGGTTAGGGTTTCGATGATGTTTAGGCTAGGGTGAGGGTTATTTTTATGGTTAGGGCTGGAGTTTGGGTTTGTGCTCATGTTACTTTTAAGGTTAGGTTTAGGGTTTGGATTAGGGTTAGGGGTTATGTTTAGGGTTAGATTTACGAACAGGGTTAGTATTAGTGTGAAGTTCAGGTTAAGTGGGAGGGTTAGGATAAGGGTTAGGATTAGGGTTAGAATTATAATGTTAGACATTAGGTTTAGGGTGTTAGGTTTAGGTTTATGGTTAGGCTAGTCTTAAGTTTAAGGTTAATGTTAGGGTTAGGATTAGATTAGGGTTACTCTTCGTGTTAGAGTTAGGATTAGGGATAAGTTTAGGGATAGCATTAGGTTTAGGGTTGGGGACACGGTTAAGGGTTAGGGTGTGTGTTAGTGTTAGGTTTACCGTTAAGGAGAGGGTTTAGGTTAATTGTTATGGTTAGGGTTAGAGTTAGAGTTAGGGTTAGGGTTAGGGTGAAGTTTCAGTTAATAGTGAGTGTTAGGGTTAAGGTTAGAGTTAGGGTTAAGGTTAGTGTCAGGGTTAGGTTTAGGGTTAGGGTTACGGTAGGGATAAGGTTACTGTGAAGGCTAGGTTTACAGTAAAGTGCAGTGCTGGGTTAGGGTTAGGGTTAGGGTTACGTTTAGAGTTATTGTTAGGCTTAAGTTTAGGGTTAGGGTAGAGTTAATGTTAGGGTTAATTTTAGGGTTAGGGTAAGGGTTAGGTTTAGTTCAGGGTTAGGGCTAGGATTAGGGATAGGGTTAGGATTGGGGGATGGGTTAGGGATTCGTGTGAGGGTTGGTGTCAGGTTTACAGTTAAGCTGATGTTTTAGGGTGTTACAGTTAGGGTTAGGGTTAGAGTTAGGGTTAGGATTAGGTTTATGCTTAGGATTAGGGTTAGGGTTAGGGTCAGGGTTAGGTGGAGATTTAGTGTCATGTTTAGGTTGTTTTTTTAGTTTTAGGGTTAGGCTTAGTGTGAAGTTTATTTTAATTATGAGGTTTAGGGTTAGGGGTTAGGGTTAAGTTATGTTTAGTTTTAGGTTTGGGGTTAGTGTTAACGTTTGGGTTAGTTTTAGTTTTGGTTAGGGTTTGAATGAATTTAAGGTAGGTTTAGCGTTATGGTTAGGGTGAAATTTTGGTTAAGGGTGAGGGTTTGTTTTAGGTTTAGGGTTAGGGTTAGAGTTAGGGTGAGTGTTTAGGTTTAGGTTTAAGGTTAAGTTTAGGTTTAGGCTAATGATTAGGTTTAGAGTTAGGGTTAGGGGTTATTGTTTCGGTAAGGTTTAGGGTAGGGTTCTGTTTAGGGTTAAGTATAGTGTTAGGGTAAGAGTTAGAGTTCCATTTACAGTTGAGTGTTTTGGGTGTTACTGTTAGGGTTAGGGCTAGGGTTACAGTTAGAGTTAGGGTTAGAGGTTAGGGTTAGGTGTAAGTTTATGGTAGCCTTAATGTTAGGTTAAGGTTAGGTTAGGGTTAGGGTCAGGGTTAGGATTAGGTTTAGGGTGAGGGTCAGGGTCAGAGATATTGTAAGGGTTAGGTTTAGGGTTACGAGTGGGCCATGGTTAAGGTTAGGGTTAGGTTTACGGTTAAAGTTAGGGTTAGCTTTAGGTTAGGGATAGGATGAAGTTTAAGATAGGGTGAGGGTTAGGGTTATGGCTAAGGTTTGGGTTAGTTTTCGGGTTAGTGTTAAGGTTATGTTTAGGGTTAGGGTTAAGTTTATGGGTTGTGTTTAGTTTTAGGGTTAGGGTTAGATTTTAGGTTAGGGTTAAGTTTAGTGTAACAGTTAAGGTTACGGTTTGTGTTAGGCATTGTGGTTGGGGTGAGGTTTAGGTTTAGGGTTAGGGTTGTGTATGCTTAGGATTATGGTTATGGTAAGGTGTTAGGGGTTAGAAGTGTAGTTTAGGGTTAGGGGTGGGTGAGGGTTCTGGTAAAGCATTGTGGTTCTGACCATGGTTAGGTTTGGTTTAGGGTTACGGTTAGGTTTATGATTAGGTTTCAGGTTAGTGTTCGAGTTAGAGTTAAGGTTTGGGTTAGGCTTTGGTGTTAGGGGTTAGGGTTTGGGTTAGGGTTAGGGTTATTGTTAGGGCTCAGGGGTTCAGGTTAGTGTTAGGGTTAGGGTTACGGATAGCATTAGGGTTAGGGTTGGGGATACGGTTAGGGGTTAGGGTGAGGGTTACGGTTACTTTTACAGTTTAGCTGAGGGTTTAGGTTAAGTGTCATCATTAGGGTTAGAGTTAGGGTTATGGTTAGGTGTAGGGCAATATTTAGGTTTAGGTGCCGGTTTAGTGTTAGAGTCAGTGTTCAATTTAGGGTCAAGGTTAGATTTAGGGTTAGGGTTAGGTTTAGGTCTAGGGTTAGGATTAGGTTTAGGGTTATGTTCAGGGCTATTGTAAGAGTTAGGTTTAGGGTTACATTTGGACTAGCATTATGGTTAGAGTTCTGTTCAAGGATAGGGTTTGGGTTAGGTTTAGGTTTAGGGTTAGGGTTTGGATGAAGTTTAGGATAGGGTGAGGGTTATTTTTATGGTTTGGGCTAAAGTTTGGTTTGGTGTTCAGCTTAGTGTTAAGGTTAGGTTTAGGGTTCGGTTTTGGGTTAGGGGTTATGTTTAGGGTTTGGGTTACGCTTTGGTTTAGGCTTAGTGTGAAGTTTAGGTTAAGGGTGAGGGTTAGGATAAAGGTTAGGATTAGGTTTATGGTAAGGTGTTAGTGGTTAGAGGTGTAGTTTAGGGTTAGGGTTTGGGTGAGGGTTCCGGTTAGGAATTGTGGTTCTGGTCATGGTTGGGTTTGGTTTAGGTTTATGATTAGGCTTCGGGTTAGTGTTAGAGTTAGGGTGAAAGTTAGGGTTAAGGTTTGGATTAGGCTTTGATGTTAGGGGTTAGGGTTTGTGTTAGAGTTAGGGTTATCGTTAGGGCTCAGAGGTTTCAGGTTAGTTTTAGGGTTAAGGTTAGGGATTGCATTAGGGTTAGGTTTGGGGGATACGGTTAGGGGTCAGGGAGAGAGTTACGGTTAGTTTTACAGTTAAAGTGTGGGTTTAGGATAAGTGTTATGATTAGGGTTAGAGTTGGAGTTAATTTTAGGTTTAGGGTTAGGTGTAGGGGAAGATTTAGGTTTAGGTCCAGGTTTAGGGTTAGAGTTAGTGTTCTCTTTAGGGTCAAGGGTGCAGTTAGGGTTAGGTTAGGATTAGGTCTAGGGCTAGGGTTAGGTTTAGGGTTAATTTCAAGGCTATTGTAAGGGTTAGGTTTAGGGTTACAGATGGACTAGCGCTATGGTTAGAGGTAGGTTTAAGGTTAGGGTTTGGGTTAGGTTTAGGTTTAAGGTAGTGTTAGAGTTTGGATGAAGTTTAGGATAGGGTGAGGGTTATTTTTATGGTTAGGGCTGGAGTTTGGGTTTGTGCTCATGTTACTTTTAAGGTTAGGTTTAGGGTTTGGATTAGGGTTAGGGGTTATGTTTAGGGTTAGATTTACGAACAGGGTTAGTATTAGTGTGAAGTTCAGGTTAAGTGGGAGGGTTAGGATAAGGGTTAGGATTAGGGTTAGAATTATAATGTTAGACATTAGGTTTAGGGTGTTAGGTTTAGGTTTATGGTTAGGCTAGTCTTAAGTTTAAGGTTAATGTTAGGGTTAGGATTAGATTAGGGTTACTCTTCGTGTTAGAGTTAGGGTTAGGGATAAGTTTAGGGATAGCATTAGGTTTAGGGTTGGGGACATGGTTAAGGGTTAGGGTGTGTGTTAGTGTTAGGTTTACCATTAAGGAGAGGGTTTAGGTTAATTGTTATGGTTAGGGTTAGAGTTAGAGTTAGGGTTAGGGTTAGGGTGAAGTTTCAGTTAATAGTGAGTGTTAGGGTTAAGGTTAGAGTTAGGGTTAAGGTTAGTGTCAGGGTTAGGTTTAGGGTTAGGGTTACGGTAGGGATAAGGTTACTGTGAAGGCTAGGTTTACAGTAAAGTGCAGTGCTGGGTTAGGGTTAGGGTTACGTTTAGAGTTATTGTTAGGCTTAAGTTTAGGGTTAGGGTAGAGTTAATGTTAGGGTTAATTTTAGGGTTAGGGTAAGGGTTAGGTTTAGTTCAGGGTTAGGGCTAGGATTAGGGATAGGGTTAGGATTGGGGGATGGGTTAGGGATTCGTGTGAGGGTTGGTGTCAGGTTTACAGTTAAGCTGATGTTTTAGGGTGTTACAGTTAGGGTTAGGGTTAGAGTTAGGGTTAGGATTAGGTTTATGCTTAGGATTAGGGTTAGGGTTAGGGTCAGGGTTAGGTGGAGATTTAGTTTCACGTTTAGGTTGTTTTTTTAGTTTTAGGGTTAGGCTTAGTGTGAAGTTTATTTTAATTATGAGGTTTAGGGTTAGGGGTTAGGGTTAGGTTATGTTTAGTTTTAGGTTTGGGGTTAGTGTTAGCGTTAGGGTTAGTTTTAGTTTTGGTTAGGGTTTGAATGAATTTAAGGTAGGTTTAGCGTTATGGTTAGGGTGAAATTTTGGTTAAGGGTGAGGGTTTGTTTTAGGTTTAGGGTTAGGGTTAGAGTTAGGGTGAGTGTTTAGGTTTAGGTTTAAGGTTAAGTTTAGGTTTAGGCTAATGATTAGGTTTAGAGTTAGGGTTAGGGGTTATTGTTTCGGTAAGGTTTAGGGTAGGGTTCTGTTTAGGGTTAAGTATAGTGTTAGGGTAAGAGTTAGAGTTCCATTTACAGTTGAGTGTTTTGGGTGTTACTGTTAGGGTTAGGGCTAGGGTTACAGTTAGAGTTAGGGTTAGAGGTTAGGGTTAGGTGTAAGTTTATGGTAGCCTTAATGTTAGGTTAAGGTTAGGTTAGGGTTAGGGTCAGGGTTAGGATTAGGTTTAGGGTGAGGGTCAGGGTCAGAGATATTGTAAGGGTTAGGTTTAGGGTTACGAGTGGGCCATGGTTAAGGTTAGGGTTAGGTTTACGGTTAAAGTTAGGGTTAGCTTTAGGTTAGGGATAGGATGAAGTTTAAGATAGGGTGAGGGTTAGGGTTATGGCTAAGGTTTGGGTTAGTTTTCGGGTTAGTGTTAAGGTTATGTTTAGGGTTAGGGTTAAGTTTATGGGTTGTGTTTAGTTTTAGGGTTAGGGTTAGATTTTAGGTTAGGGTTAAGTTTAGTGTAACAGTTAAGGTTACGGTTTGTGTTAGGCATTGTGGTTGGGGTGAGGTTTAGGTTTAGGGTTAGGGTTGTGTATGCTTAGGATTATGGTTATGGTAAGGTGTTAGGGGTTAGAAGTGTAGTTTAGGGTTAGGGGTGGGTGAGGGTTCTGGTAAAGCATTGTGGTTCTGACCATGGTTAGGTTTGGTTTAGGGTTACGGTTAGGTTTATGATTAGGTTTCAGGTTAGTGTTCGAGTTAGAGTTAAGGTTTGGGTTAGGCTTTGGTGTTAGGGGTTAGGGTTTGGGTTAGGGTTAGGGTTATTGTTAGGGCTCAGGGGTTCAGGTTAGTGTTAGGGTTAGGGTTACGGATAGCATTAGGGTTAGGGTTGGGGATACGGTTAGGGGTTAGGGTGAGGGTTACGGTTACTTTTACAGTTTAGCTGAGGGTTTAGGTTAAGTGTCATCATTAGGGTTAGAGTTAGGGTTATGGTTAGGTGTAGGGCAATATTTAGGTTTAGGTGCCGGTTTAGTGTTAGAGTCAGTGTTCAATTTAGGGTCAAGGTTAGATATAGGGTTAGGGTTAGGTTTAGGTCTAGGGTTAGGATTAGGTTTAGGGTTATGTTCAGGGCTATTGTAAGGGTTAGGTTTAGGGTTACATTTGGACTAGCATTATGGTTAGAGTTCTGTTCAAGGATAGGGTTTGGGTTAGGTTTAGGTTTAGGGTTAGGGTTTGGATGAAGTTTAGGATAGGGTGAGGGTTATTTTTATGGTTTGGGCTAAAGTTTGGTTTTGTGTTCAGCTTAGTGTTAAGGTTAGGTTTAGGGTTCGGTTTTGGGTTAGGGGTTATGTTTAGGGTTTGGGTTACGCTTTGGTTTAGGCTTAGTGTGAAGTTTAGGTTAAGGGTGAGGGTTAGGATAAAGGTTAGGATTAGGTTTATGGTAAGGTGTTAGTGGTTAGAGGTGTAGTTTAGGGTTAGGGTTTGGGTGAGGGTTCCGGTTAGGAATTGTGGTTCTGGTCATGGTTGGGTTTGGTTTAGGTTTATGATTAGGTTTCGGGTTAGTGTTAGAGTTAGGGTGAAAGTTAGGGTTAAGGTTTGGATTAGGCTTTGGTGTTAGGGGTTAGGGTTTGTGTTAGAGTTAGGGTTATCGTTAGGGCTCAGGGGTTTCAGGTTAGTTTTAGGGTTAAGTTTAGGGATTGCATTAGGGTTTGGTTTGGGGGATACGGTTAGGGGTTAGGGTGAGGGTTACGGTTAGTTTTACAGTTAAAGTGTGGGTTTAGGATAAGTGTTATGATTAGGGTTAGAGTTGGAGTTATTTTTAGGTTTAGGGTTAGGTGTAGGGGAAGATTTAGGTTTAGGTCCAGGTTTAGGGTTAGAGTTAGTGTTCTCTTTAGGGTCAAGGGTGCAGTTAGGGTTAGGTTAGGATTAGGTCTAGGGCTAGGATTAGGTTTAGGGTTAATTTCAGGGCTATTGTAAGGGTTAGGTTTAGGGTTACAGATGGACTAGCGCTATGGTTAGAGGTAGGTTTAAGGTTAGGGTTTGGGTTAGGTTTAGGTTTAAGGTAGTGTTAGAGTTTGGATGAAGTTTAGGATAGGGTGAGGGTTATTTTTATGGTTAGGGCTAGAGTTTGGGTTTGTGTTCAGGTTAGCTTTAAGGCTAGGGTTCAGGTTAGGGTTAGGGGTTATGTTTAGGGTTAGGGTTATGTTTTGGTTTAGGGTTAGTGTGAAGTTTAGGTTAAGGGTGAGGGTTAGGATAAGAGTTAGAATTAGGGTTAGGATTATAGTTAGTGTTAGAGGTTAGATTTAGGATGCTAACGTTAGGTTAATGGTTAGGGTTGGGTTAATGTTAGAGTTAGGGTTAGATTAGGTTTAATGTTCGTGTTTGGGTTAGGGATAGGGTTAGGGATAGCATTAGGTTTAGGGTTGGGGATACGGTTAGGGGTTAGGGTGAGGGTTGTGGTTAGGGTGTGGGTTAGGGTTAGGTTTACAGTTAAGGTGAGGGTTTAGGGTAATTGTTATAGTTAGGGTTCGAGTTAGAGTTTGGGTTAGGTTTAGGGTGAAGTTTCAGTTAATAGTCAGGGTCAGGGTCAGGGTTAGGGTTAAGATTACAGTTAGGGTTAAGTTTAGTGTTAGGGTTAGGGTTAGGGTAGGGGTAAGGTTAGGGTTAAGGCTAGGTTTATGGTAAAGGGTAGGGCTAGGTTAGGGTTAGGTTAGGTTTAGGGTAAGAGGTAGGGTCAGGTTTAGAGTTTTTGTTAGTTTTAGGGTGGAATTAAGGTTAAGCTTAGCGTTAGGGTAAGTGTTAGGTTTAGGTCAGGGTTAAGGTTAGGATTAGGGATAGGGTTAGGGTTAGGGAAAGAGTTAGGTGTTCGTGGGAGGGTTAGGGTTAGGTTTACACTTAAGCTGATGTTTTACAGTGTTACGGTTAGGTCAGGGTTGTAGTTAGGGTTAGGATGAGGTTTAGGTTAAGGGCTATTTTAAGGGGATAGTTTAGGGTTAGGTTTAGTTTTAGGGTTAAGGTTAGGCTTAGGTTTATCTTGAAATTTATGTTAAGGATGAGGGTTAGGGTTAGCGTTAGGGTTAGGTGTTTGGGTTAAGGTTAGGGTTAGATTTAGGGTTTGGGTTAGGGTTAGGTGTTTCGGTTAATGTTAGGGTCAGGTTTAGGGTAACGGTTAGGGTTCGGTTTAGGATCAGGCTTAGGGTTAGGATTAGAATTAGGGTTAGTGGTGAGGGTTAGGCTTAGGGTTAAGGTTAGGTTTAGGCTAAAGATCAGGATTTGATTTCGAGTTAGGTGTTAGTGTTTTGGTTAGGTTTAGGGTAGGGTTATATTTAGGGTTAGGTTAAGAGTTAGATTTAGGTTTACAGTTAAGGTGAGGGTTTTGGGTAAGTGTTACATTTAGGGTTAGGGTTAGGTTTAGGGCTAGGGCTAGGGTTAGGTTTAGATTTCAGGTTACCGGTTAGGGTTAGGTTCAAGTTTATGGTAGGGTAAAGTTAGGGTTAAGGTTTGGTTAGGGTTAGGGTCAGGGTTAGGATTAGGATTAGATTTAGGGTGAGGGTTAGGGTCAGAGTTATTGTTAGGGTTAGGTTTGGCGTTACAGGTGGGCCAAGGTTAAGGTTAGGGTCAGGGTTAAAGTTAGGGTGTGCTTTAGATTAGGGATAGGGTGAAGTTTAAGATAGGGTGAGGGTTAGGGTTATGGCTAAGGTTTGCTTGAGTTTTCAGGTTAGTGTACAAGTTATGTTTAGGGTTAGGAATAAGTTTATGGGTTCTGTTTACTTTTAGGGTTGGGGTAGATTTTAGGTTAGGGTTAAGTTCAGTGTTACGGTTAGGGTTAGGTTTACGGTTTGTGTTAGGCATTGTGGTTGGTGTGAGGATTAGGTTTAGGATTAGGGTTGGGTAGGGTTAGGATTCTGGTTATGGTAAGGTGTTAGGGATTAGAGGAGTAGTTTTGGGTTAGGGCTTGGGTGAGGGTTCCGGTTAGGCATTGTGGTTCTGGTCATGGTTAGGTTTGGTTTAGGGTTAGGGTTAGTTTTATGATTAGGTTTAGGGTTAGTGTTAGAGTTAGGTTTAGGCTTTGGTGCTAGGGGTTAGGTTTTGGGTTAGGGTTAGGGTTATCGTTAGGGCTTAGGTTTTCAGGTGAGTGTTAGGGTTAGGGTTAGGGATAGCATTAGGGTTAGCTTTTGGGGGTATGGTTAGGGGTTAGGTGAGGGTTACAGTTAGTATTGCAGTTAAGGTTATGTTTTAGGGCAAGTGTTAGGGTTAGAGTTAGAGTTAGGGTTAGGTTTAGGGTTAGGTGCAGGGTAAGTTTTAGGTTTAAGTCCTGGTTTAGAGTTAGAGTTAGTGTTCTATTTAGGGTCAAGTTTAGAGTTCGGGTTAGGTTTAGCATTAGGTCTATTGTTGGGCTTAGGATTAGGGTTAGGTTCAGAGCTATTGTAAGGTTTAGGTTTAGGGTTACAGATGGACTAGCTTTACGGTTAGAGTTAGGTTTAAGGTTAGGGTTTGGGCTAGGTTTACGTTTACGGTTATGGTTAGGGTTAGGATTTGGTTGAAGTTTAGCATAGGCTGAGGGTTACTTTTAGGGTTAGGGCTAGAGTTTGGGTTTGTGTTCAGGTTAGTGTTATGGTTAGATTTAGGGTCCAGTTTAGGGTTAGGGGTTATGTTTAGTGTTAGGGTTAGTTTTAGGTTTAGGGTTAGTGTGAAGTTTAGGTTAAGGGTGAGAGTTAGGCTTAGGGTTAGGATTAGGGTTAGTGTTAGACGTTAGGTTTAGGGTGCTAGTTTTAGGTTTATGGTTAGGGTAGGTTTAAGTTTAGGGTTAATGTTAGGGTTAGTGTTAGATTAGGGTTACTGTTCGTGTTAGGGTTACAGTTAGGGTTAGGGATAGCATTAGGTTTAGGGTTAGGAATATAGTTAGGGGTTAGGGTGAGGGTTGGGGATATGGTGAGGGTTAGGTTTAGGTTTGCAGTTAAGGTGAGGGTTTAGGGTAATTGTTATGGTTAGGGTTAGAGTTAGGGTCATGGTGAAGTTTCTGTTAATAGTGGGGTTCAGGGTTAATGTTAGATTTAGGGTTAAGGTTAGTGTTAGGGTTAGGTTTAGGTTAGGGTTAAGGTAGCGGTCAGGTTAGGGTTAAGACTAGGTTTACGGTAAAGTGTAAGGCTAGGTTAGGGTTAGGTTTAGAGTTAGTGCTAGGGTTTAGGGTTAGGGTTAAGGTCAGGTTTAGAGTTATTGTTAGGTTTACGGTTAAAGTTAGGGTAGAGTTAAGGGTAAGGTTAAGTTGAAGTTTAGGGTAAGAGTTAGGTTTACGTCAGGTTTAGGGTTAGGATGAGGGATTAGGGTTAGGGAAAGGGTTAGGGTTTCGTGTGAGGATTAGTGTTATGTTTACATTAAGCTGATGTTTTTGAGTGTTACAGTAAGGTTTAGGGTTAGAGTTAGGTCAGGTTTAGAGTTAGGGCTAGAGTATGGTGATAGTGCTTTAGGCTTAGGTTTAGGGTGGAATTTAGGTTAAGGATGAGGGTTAGGGTTGGGGTAGGTGTTTGGATTAATATTAGGGTCAGGTTTAGGGTTTTGGTTTAGAGTTCAGGTTAGATTCAGGGTTAGGGTTAGATTTAGGTTTAGGGTTAGGGTTAGGTTTAGTGTTAGTTTAGCTTAGGGTTAGGGTTTGAATGAAGTTAGGGTAGGTTTAGGGTTATGGTTAGGTTGAAATTTTGGTTAAGTGTGAGGGTTTGGTTTCGGGTTAGGGTTAGAGTTAGGGTTAGTGGTTAAGGTTAGGTTTAGGGTTAAGGTTAGGTTTAGGCTAAGCATTAGGGTTAGAGTTAGGGTTAGTGGTTAGTGTTTCAGTTAGGTTTAGGATAGGGTTATAATTAGGGTTAAGTTTAGGGTTACGGTAAGAGTTAGATTTACGTTTACAGTTAAGGTGAGGGTTTTGCGTAACTGTTACGGTTAGGGTTAGGGCTAGGTTTAGGGTGAGAGTTGGGTTAGGGGTTAGGTTTAGGTTAAGTTTATGGTAGGCTTAAAGTTAGGGTTAAGGTTAGGTTAGGGTTAGGGTCAGGGTTAGGATTAGAATTAGGTTTCGGGCGAGGGTTAGTGTCAGAGTTATTATAAGGGTTAGGTTTAGGGTTACAGATGGGCCAAGGTTAAGGTTAGGGTTAGGTTTAGGGGTAGGATTAGGGTTAAAGTTAGGGTTAGCTTTAGGTTAGGGATAGGGTGAAGTAAAGTAGGGTGAGGGTTAGGGTTATGGCTAAGGTTTGGGTTCGTTTTCAGGTTAGTGTTAAGTTTATGTTTAGGGTTAGGGTTAAGTTTATGGGTTCTGTTTAGTTTTAGGGTTAGGGTTAGATTTTAGGTTAGGGTTAAGTTAAGTGTAACAGTTAGGGTTACGATTTGTGTTAGGCATTGTGGTTGGGGTGAGTGTTAGGTTTATGGTTAGGGTTGGGTAGAGTTAGGATTATGGTTATGGTAAGGTGTTAGGGTTTAGAGGTGTAGTTTAGGGTTAGGGTTTGGGTGAGGGTTTCGATTAGGCATTGTGGTTCTGGTCATGGTTAAGTTTGGTTCAGTGTTAGGGTTAGGTTTATGATTAGGTTTCGGGTTAGTGGTAGATTTAGGGTGAGGGATAGTGTTAAGGTTTAGGTTAGGTTTTGGTGTTATGGGTTAGGGTTTGCGTTAGGGTTAGTGTTATCTTTATGGCTTAGGGGTTTCAGGTTAGTGTTGTGGTTAGGGCTAGGGTTAGCATTAGGGTTAGGGTTGTGGGCTACAGTTAGGGGTTAGAGTGAAGGTTATGGTTAGTTTTACAGTTAAGGTGAGGGTTTAGGGTAAATGTTCTGATTAGGGTTAGAGTTCGAGTTAGCGTAATGGGTAGGTGTAGGGTAATATTTAGGTTTACGTCCAAGTTTAGGGTTAGAGTTAGTGTTGTATTTAGGGTCAGAGCTAGTGTTCTATTTAGGGTCAAGTTTAGAGTTAGGGTTAGGTTTAGGATTAGGATTATGTTTAGGGTTAGGGTTAGCTTCAGGGCTATCGTAAGGGTTAGGTTTAGGGTTTCAGATGGACTAGTGTTATGGTTAGAGTTAGGTTTAAGGTAAGGGTTTTGCTTAGGTTTAGGTTAGGGCTAAAGTTAGGGTTAGGGTTTGGATGATGTTTAGGCTAGGGTGAGGGTTATTTTTATGGTTAGGGCTGGAGTTTGGGTTTGTGCTCACGTTACTTTTAAGGTTAGGTTTAGGGTTTGGATTAAGGTCAGGGGTTATGTTTAGGGTTAGATTTACGAACAGGGTTAGTATTAGTGTGAAGTTCAGGTTAAGTGGGAGGGTTAGGATAAGGGTTAGGATTAGGGTTAGAATTATAATGTTAGACATTAGGTTTAGGGTGTTAGGTTTAGGTTTATGGTTAGGCTAGTCTTAAGTTTAAGGTTAATGTTAGGGTTAGGATTAGATTGGGGTTACTCTTCGTGTTAGAGTTAGGGTTAGGGATAAGTTTAGGGATAGCATTAGGTTTAGGGTTGGGGACACGGTTAAGGGTTAGGGTGTGTGTTAGTGTTAGGTTTACCGTTAAGGAGAGGGTTTAGGTTAATTGTTATGGTTAGGGTTAGAGTTAGAGTTAGGGCTAGGGTTAGGGTGAAGTTTCAGTTAATAGTGAGTGTTAGGGTTAAGGTTAGAGTTAGGGTTAAGGTTAGTGTCAGGGTTAGGTTTAGGGTTAGGGTTACGGTAGGGGTAAGGTTACAGTGAAGGCTAGGTTTACAGTAAAGTGCAGTGCTGGGTTAGGGTTAGGGTTACGTTTAGAGTTATTGTTAGGCTTAAGTTTAGGGTTAGGGTAGAGTTAATGTTAGGGTTAATTTTAGGGTTAGGGTAAGGGTTAGGTTTAGTTCAGGGTTAGGGCTAGGATTAGGGATAGGGTTAGGATTGGGGGATGGGTTAGGGATTCGTGTGAGGGTTGGTGTCAGGTTTACAGTTAAGCTGATGTTTTAGGGTGTTACAGTTAGGGTTAGGGTTAGAGTTAGGGTTAGGATTAGGTTTATGCTTAGGATTAGGGTTAGGGTTAGGGTCAGGGTTAGGTGGAGATTTAGTGTCATGTTTAGGTTGTTTTTTTAGTTTTAGGGTTAGGCTTAGTGTGAAGTTTATTTTAATTATGAGGTTTAGGGTTAGGGGTTAGGGTTAGGTTATGTTTAGTTTTAGGTTTGGGGTTAGTGTTAGCGTTAGGGTTAGTTTTAGTTTTGGTTAGGGTTTGAATGAATTTAAGGTAGGTTTAGCGTTATGGTTAGGGTGAAATTTTGGTTAAGGGTGAGGGTTTGTTTTAGGTTTAGGGTTAGGGTTAGAGTTAGGGTGAGTGTTTAGGTTTAGGTTTAAGGTTAAGTTTAGGTTTAGGCTAATGATTAGGTTTAGAGTTAGGGTTAGGGGTTATTGTTTCGGTAAGGTTTAGGGTAGGGTTCTGTTTAGGGTTAAGTATAGTGTTAGGGTAAGAGTTAGAGTTCCATTTACAGTTGAGTGTTTTGGGTGTTACTGTTAGGGTTAGGGCTAGGGTTACAGTTAGAGTTAGGGTTAGAGGTTAGGGTTAGGTGTAAGTTTATGGTAGCCTTAATGTTAGGTTAAGGTTAGGTTAGGGTTAGGGTCAGGGTTAGGATTAGGTTTAGGGTGAGGGTTAGGGTCAGAGATATTGTAAGGGTTAGGTTTAGGGTTACGAGTGGGCCATGGTTAAGGTTAGGGTTAGGTTTACGGTTAAAGTTAGGGTTAGCTTTAGGTTAGGGATAGGATGAAGTTTAAGATAGGGTGAGGGTTAGGGTTGTGGCTAAGGTTTGGGTTAGTTTTCGGGTTAGTGTTAAGGTTATGTTTAGGGTTAGGGTTAAACTTATGGGTTGTGTTTAGTTTTAGGGTTAGGGTTAGATTTTAGGTTAGGGTTAAGTTTAGTGTAAACAGCTAAGGTTACGGTTTGTGTTAGGCATTGTGGTTGGGGTGAGGTTTAGGTTTAGGGTTAGGGTTGTGTATGCTTAGGATTATGGTTATGGTAAGGTGTTAGGGGTTAGAAGTGTAGTTTAGGGTTAGGGGTGGGTGAGGGTTCTGGTAAAGCATTGTGGTTCTGACCATGGTTAGGTTTGGTTTAGGGTTACGGTTAGGTTTATGATTAGGTTTCAGGTTAGTGTTCGAGTTAGAGTTAAGGTTTGGGTTAGGCTTTGGTGTTAGGGGTTAGGGTTTGGGTTAGGGTTAGGGTTATTGTTAGGGCTCAGGGGTTCAGGTTAGTGTTAGGGTTAGGGTTACGGATAGCATTAGGGTTAGGGTTGGGGATACGGTTAGGGGTTAGGGTGAGGGTTACGGTTACTTTTACAGTTTAGCTGAGGGTTTAGGTTAAGTGTCATCATTAGGGTTAGAGTTAGGGTTATGGTTAGGTGTAGGGCAATATTTAGGTTTAGGTGCCGGTTTAGTGTTAGAGTCAGTGTTCAATTTAGGGTCAAGGTTAGATTTAGGGTTAGGGTTAGGTTTAGGTCTAGGGTTAGGATTAGGTTTAGGGTTATGTTCAGGGCTATTGTAAGGGTTAGGTTTAGGGTTACATTTGGACTAGCATTATGGTTAGAGTTCTGTTCAAGGATAGGGTTTGGGTTAGGTTTAGGTTTAGGGTTAGGGTTTGGATGAAGTTTAGGATAGGGTGAGGGTTATTTTTATGGTTTGGGCTAAAGTTTGGTTTTGTGTTCAGCTTAGTGTTAAGGTTAGGTTTAGGGTTCGGTTTTGGGTTAGGGGTTATGTTTAGGGTTTGGTTTACGCTTTGCGTTAGGGTTAGTGTGAAGTTTAGGTTAAGGGTGAGGGTTAGGATAAAGGTTAGGATTAGGTTTATGGTAAGGTGTTAGTGGTTAGAGGTGTAGTTTAGGGTTAGGGTTTGGGTGAGGGTTCCGGTTAGGAATTGTGGTTCTGGTCATGGTTGGGTTTGGTTTAGGTTTATGATTAGGTTTCGGGTTAGTGTTAGAGTTAGGGTGAAAGTTAGGGTTAAGGTTTGGATTAGGCTTTGGTGTTAGGGGTTAGGGTTTGTGTTAGAGTTAGGGTTATCGTTAGGGCTCAGGGGTTTCAGGTTAGTTTTAGGGTTAAGGTTAGGGATTGCATTAGGGTTAGGTTTGGGGGATACGGTTAGGGGTTAGGGTGAGGGTTACGGTTAGTTTTACAGTTAAAGTGTGGGTTTAGGATAAGTGTTATGATTAGGGTTAGAGTTGGAGTTATTTTTAGGTTTAGGGTTAGGTGTAGGGGAAGATTTAGGTTTAGGTCCAGGTTTAGGGTTAGAGTTAGTGTTCTCTTTAGGGTCAAGGGTGCAGTTAGGGTTAGGTTAGGATTAGGTCTAGGGCTAGGATTAGGTTTAGGGTTAATTTCAGGGCTATTGTAAGGGTTAGGTTTAGGGTTACAGATGGACTAGCGCTATGGTTAGAGGTAGGTTTAAGGTTAGGGTTTGGGTTAGGTTTAGGTTTAAGGTAGTGTTAGAGTTTGGATGAAGTTTAGGATAGGGTGAGGGTTATTTTTATGGTTAGGGCTAGAGTTTGGGTTTGTGTTCAGGTTAGCTTTAAGGCTAGGGTTCAGGTTAGGGTTAGGGATTATGTTTAGGGTTAGGATTATGTTTTGGTTTAGGGTTAGTGTGAAGTTTAGGTTACGGGTGAGGGTTAGGATAAGAGTTAGAATTAGGGTTAGGATTATAGTTAGTGTTAGAGGTTAGATTTAGGATGCTAACGTTAGGTTTATGGTTAGGGTTGGGTTAATGTTAGAGTTAGGGTTAGATTAGGTTTAATGTTCGTGTTTGGGTTAGGGATAGGGTTAGGGATAGCATTAGGTTTAGGGTTGGGGATACGGTTAGGGGTTAGGGTGAGGGTTGTGGTTAGGGTGTGGGTTAGGATTAGGTTTACAGTTAAGGTGAGGGTTTAGGGTAAGTGTTATAGTTAGGGTTCGAGTTAGAGTTTGGGTTAGGTTTAGGGTGAAGTTTCAGTTAATAGTCAGGGTCAGGGTCAGGGTTAGGGTTAAGATTACAGTTAGGGTTAAGTTTAGTGTTAGGGTTAGGGTTAGGGTAGGGGTAAGGTTAGGGTTAAGGCTAGGTTTACGGTAAAGGGTAGGGCTAGGTTAGGGTTAGGTTTAGAGTTAGAGCTAGTACTAGGGTTTAGGGTAAGAGGTAGGGTCAGGTTTAGAGTTTTTGTTAGTTTTAGGGTGGAGTTAAGGTTAAGCTTAGCATTAGGGTAAGTGTTAGGTTTAGGTCAGGGTTAAGGTTATGATTAGGGATACGGTTAGGGTTAGGGATAGGGTTAGGTGTTCGTGGGAGGGTTAGTGTTAGGTTTACACTTAAGCTGATGTTTTACAGTGTTACGGTTAGGTCAGGGTTGTAGTTAGGGTTAGGATGAGGTTTAGGTTTAGGGCTATTTTTAGGGGATAGTTTAGGGTTAGGTTTAGTTTTAGGGTTAAGGTTAGGCTTAGGTTTATCTTGAAATTTATGTTAAGGATGAGGGTTAGGGTTAGCGTTAGGGTTAGGTGTTTGGGTTAAGGTTAGGGTTAGGTTTAGGGTTTGGGTTAGGGTTAGGTATTTCGGTTAATGTTAGGGTCAGGTTTAGGGTAAGGGTTAGGGTTCGGTTTAGGATCAGGCTTAGGGTTAGGGTCAGAATTAGGGTTAGTGGTGAGGGTTAGGCTTAGGGTTAAGGTTAGGTTTAGGCTAAAGATCAGGATTTGATTTCGAGTTAGGTGTTAGTGTTTCGGTTAGGTTTAGGGTAGGGTTGTATTTAGGGTTAGATTAAGAGTTAGATTTATGTTTACAGGTAAGGTGAGGGTTTTGGGTATGGGTTATATTTAGGGTTAGGGTTAGGTTTAGGGCTAGGGCTAGGGTTAGGTTTAGATTTCGGGTTACCGGTTAGGGTTAGGTTTAAGTTTATGGTAGGGTAAAGTTAGGGTTAAGGTTTGGTTAGGGTTAGGGTCAGGGTTAGGATTAGGATTAGGTTTAGGGTGAGGGTTAGGGTCAGAGTTATTGTAAGGGTTAGGTTTGGGGTTACAGGTGGGCCAAGGTTAAGGTTAGGGTCAGGGTTAAAGTTAGGGTGTGCTTTAGATTAGGGATAGGGTGAAGTTTAAGATAGGGTGAGGGTTAGGGTTATGGCTCAGGTTTGCTTGAGTTTTCAGGTTAGTGTTAAGGTTATGTTTAGGGTTAGGAATAAGTTTATGGGTTCTGTTTACTTTTAGGGTTGGGGTAGATTTTAGGTTAGGGTTAAGTTCAGTGTTACGGTTAGGGTTAGGTTTACGGTTTGTGTTAGGCATTGTGGTTGGTGTGAGGATTAGGTTTAGGATTAGGGTTGGGTAGGGTTAGGATTCTGGTTATGGTAAGGTGTTAGGGATTAGAGGAGTAGTTTTGGGTTAGGGCTTGGGTGAGGGTTCCGGTTAGGCATTGTGGTTCTGGTCATGGTTAGGTTTGGTTTAGGGTTAGGGTTAGTTTTATGATTAGGTTTAGGGTTAGTGTTAGAGTTAGGGTTAGGCTTTGGTGCGAGGGGTTAGGTTTTGGGTTAGGGTTAGGGTTATCGTTAGGGCTTAGGTTTTCAGGTGAGTGTTAGGGTTAGGGTTAGGATAGCATTAGGGTTAGCTTTTGGGGGTATGGTTAGGGGTTAGGTGAGGGTTACAGTTAGTATTGCAGTTAAGGTTAGGTTTTAGGGCAAGTGTTAGGATTAGGGTTAGAGTTAGAGTTAGGGTTAGGTTTAGGGTTAGGTGCAGGGTAAGTTTTAGGTTTAAGTCCTGGTTTAGGGTTAGAGTTAGTGTTCTATTTAGGGTCAAGTTTAGAGTTCGGGTTGGGTTTAGGATTAGGTCTATTGTTGGGCTTAGGATTAGGGTTAGGTTCAGAGCTATTGTAAGGCTTAGGTTTAGGGTTACAGATGGACTAGCTTTACGGTTTGAGTTAGGTTTAAGGTTAGGGTTTGGGCTAGGTTTACGTTTACGGTTATGGTTAGGGTTAGGATTTGGTTGAAGTTTAGCATAGGCTGAGGGTTACTTTTAGGGTTAGGGCTAGAGTTTGGGTTTGTGTTCAGGTTAGTGTTATGGTTAGATTTAGGGTCCAGTTTAGGGTTAGGGGTTAGGTTTAGTGTTAGGGTTAGTTTTAGGTTTAGGGTTAGTGTGAAGTTTAGGTTAAGGGTGAGAGTTAGGCTTAGGGTTAGGATTAGGGTTAGTGTTAGACGTTAGGTTTAGGGTGCTAGTTTTAGGTTTATGGTTAGGGTAGGTTTAAGTTTAGGGTTAATGTTAGGGTTAGTGTTAGATTAGGGTTACTGTTCGTGTTAGGGTTACAGTTAGGGTTAGGGATAGCATTAGGTTTAGGGTTAGGAATATAGTTAGGGGTTAGGGTGAGGGTTGGGGATATGGTGAGGGTTAGGTTTAGGTTTGCAGTTAAGGTGAGGGTTTAGGGTAATTGTTATGGTTAGGGTTAGAGTTAGGGTCATGGTGAAGTTTCAGTTAATAGTGGGGTTCAGGGTTAATGTTAGATTTAGGGTTAAGGTTAGTGTTAGGGTTAGGTTTAGGTTAGGGTTAAGGTAGCGGTCAGGTTAGGGTTAAGACTAGGTTTACGGTAAAGTGTAAGGCTAGGTTAGGGTTAGGTTTAGAGTTAGTGCTAGGGTTTAGGGTTAGGGTTAAGGTCAGGTTTAGAGTTATTGTTAGGTTTACGGTTAAAGTTAGGGTAGAGTTAAGGGTAAGGTTAAGTTGAAGTTTAGGGTAAGAGTTAGGTTTACGTCAGGTTTAGGGTTAGGATGAGGGATTAGGGTTAGGGAAAGGGTTAGGGTTTCGTGTGAGGATTAGTGTTATGTTTACATTAAGCTGATGTTTTTGAGTGTTACAGTAAGGTTTAGGGTTAGAGTTAGGTTAGGTTTAGAGTTAGGGCTAGAGTATGGTGATAGTGCTTTAGGCTTAGGTTTAGGGTGGAATTTAGGTTAAGGATGAGGGTTAGGGTTGGGGTAGGTGTTTGGATTAATATTAGGGTCAGGTTTAGGGTTTTGGTTTAGAGTTCAGGTTAGATTCAGGGTTAGGGTTAGATTTAGGTTTAGGGTTAGGGTTAGGTTTAGTGTTAGTTTAGCTTAGGGTTAGGGTTTGAATGAAGTTAGGGTAGGTTTAGGGTTATGGTTAGGTTGAAATTTTGGTTAAGTGTGAGGGTTTGGTTTCGGGTTAGGGTTAGAGTTAGGGTTAGTGGTTAAGGTTAGGTTTAGGGTTAAGGTTAGGTTTAGGCTAAGCATTAGGGTTAGAGTTAGGGTTAGTGGTTAGTGTTTCAGTTAGGTTTAGGATAGGGTTATAATTAGGGTTAAGTTTAGGGTTACGGTAAGAGTTAGATTTACGTTTACAGTTAAGGTGAGGGTTTTGCGTAACTGTTACGGTTAGGGTTAGGGCTAGGTTTAGGGTGAGAGTTGGGTTAGGGGTTAGGTTTAGGTTAAGTTTATGGTAGGCTTAAAGTTAGGGTTAAGGTTAGGTTAGGGTTAGGGTCAGGGTTAGGATTAGAATTAGGTTTCGGGCGAGGGTTAGTGTCAGAGTTATTATAAGGGTTAGGTTTAGGGTTACAGATGGGCCAAGGTTAAGGTTAGGGTTAGGTTTAGGGGTAGGATTAGGGTTAAAGTTAGGGTTAGCTTTAGGTTAGGGATAGGGTGAAGTAAAGTAGGGTGAGGGTTAGGGTTATGGCTAAGGTTTGGGTTCGTTTTCAGGTTAGTGTTAAGTTTATGTTTAGGGTTAGGGTTAAGTTTATGGGTTCTGTTTAGTTTTAGGGTTAGGGTTAGATTTTAGGTTAGGGTTAAGTTAAGTGTAAAGTTAGGGTTACGATTTGTGTTAGGCATTGTGGTTGGGGTGAGTGTTAGGTTTATGGTTAGGGTTGGGTAGAGTTAGGATTATGGTTATGGTAAGGTGTTAGGGTTTAGAGGTGTAGTTTAGGGTTAGGGTTTGGGTGAGGGTTTCGATTAGGCATTGTGGTTCTGGTCATGGTTAAGTTTGGTTCAGTGTTAGGGTTAGGTTTATGATTAGGTTTCGGGTTAGTGGTAGATTTAGGGTGAGGGATAGTGTTAAGGTTTAGGTTAGGTTTTGGTGTTATGGGTTAGGGTTTGCGTTAGGGTTAGTGTTATCTTTATGGCTTAGGGGTTTCAGGTTAGTGTTGTGGTTAGGGCTAGGGTTAGCATTAGGGTTAGGGTTGTGGGCTACGGTTAGGGGTTAGAGTGAAGGTTATGGTTAGTTTTACAGTTAAGGTGAGGGTTTAGGGTAAATGTTCTGATTAGGGTTAGAGTTCGAGTTAGCGTAATGGGTAGGTGTAGGGTAATATTTAGGTTTACGTCCAAGTTTAGGGTTAGAGTTAGTGTTGTATTTAGGGTCAGAGCTAGTGTTCTATTTAGGGTCAAGTTTAGAGTTAGGGTTAGGTTTAGGATTAGGATTATGTTTAGGGTTAGGGTTAGCTTCAGGGCTATCGTAAGGGTTAGGTTTAGGGTTTCAGATGGACTAGTGTTATGGTTAGAGTTAGGTTTAAGGTAAGGGTTTTGCTTAGGTTTAGGTTAGGGCTAAAGTTAGGGTTAGGGTTTGGATGATGTTTAGGCTAGGGTGAGGGTTATTTTTATGGTTAGGGCTGGAGTTTGGGTTTGTGCTCACGTTACTTTTAAGGTTAGGTTTAGGGTTTGGATTAAGGTCAGGGGTTATGTTTAGGGTTAGATTTACGAACAGGGTTAGTATTAGTGTGAAGTTCAGGTTAAGTGGGAGGGTTAGGATAAGGGTTAGGATTAGGGTTAGAATTATAATGTTAGACATTAGGTTTAGGGTGTTAGGTTTAGGTTTATGGTTAGGCTAGTCTTAAGTTTAAGGTTAATGTTAGGGTTAGGATTAGATTGGGGTTACTCTTCGTGTTAGAGTTAGGGTTAGGGATAAGTTTAGGGATAGCATTAGGTTTAGGGTTGGGGACACGGTTAAGGGTTAGGGTGTGTGTTAGTGTTAGGTTTACCGTTAAGGAGAGGGTTTAGGTTAATTGTTATGGTTAGGGTTAGAGTTAGAGTTAGGGTTAGGGTTAGGGTGAAGTTTCAGTTAAGAGTGAGGGTTAGGGTTAAGGTTAGAGTTAGGGTTAAGGTTAGTGTCAGGGTTAGGTTTAGGGTTAGGGTTACGGTAGGGGTAAGGTTACTGTGAAGGCTAGGTTTACAGTAAAGGGTAGTGCTGGGTTAGGGTTAGGGTTACGTTTAGAGTTATTGTTAGGCTTAAGTTTAGGGTTAGGGTAGAGTTAATGTTAGGGTTAATTTTAGGGTTAGGGTAAGGGTTAGGTTTAGTTCAGGGTTAGGGCTAGGATTAGGGATAGGGTTAGGATTGGGGGATGGGTTAGGGATTCGTGTGAGGGTTGGTGTCAGGTTTACAGTTAAGCTGATGTTTTAGGGTGTTACAGTTAGGGTTAGGGTTAGAGTTAGGGTTAGGATTAGGTTTATGCTTAGGATTAGGGTTAGGGTTAGGGTCAGGGTTAGGTGGAGATTTAGTGTCATGTTTAGGTTGTTTTTTTAGTTTTAGGGTTAGGCTTAGTGTGAAGTTTATTTTAATTATGAGGTTTAGGGTTAGGGGTTAGGGTTAGGTTATGTTTAGTTTTAGGTTTAGGGTTAGTGTTAGCGTTAGGGTTAGTTTTAGTTTTGGTTAGGGTTTGAATGAATTTAAGGTAGGTTTAGCGTTATGGTTAGGGTGAAATTTTGGTTAAGGGTGAGGGTTTGTTTTAGGTTTAGGGTTAGGGTTAGAGTTAGGGTGAGTGTTTAGGTTTAGGTTTAAGGTTAAGTTTAGGTTTAGGCTAATGATTAGGTTTAGAGTTAGGGTTAGGGGTTATTGTTTCGGTAAGGTTTAGGGTAGGGTTCTGTTTAGGGTTAAGTATAGTGTTAGGGTAAGAGTTAGAGTTCCATTTACAGTTGAGTGTTTTGGGTGTTACTGTTAGGGTTAGGGCTAGGGTTACAGTTAGAGTTAGGGTTAGAGGTTAGGGTTAGGTGTAAGTTTATGGTAGCCTTAATGTTAGGTTAAGGTTAGGTTAGGGTTAGGGTCAGGGTTAGGATTAGGTTTAGGGTGAGGGTTAGGGTCAGAGATATTGTAAGGGTTAGGTTTAGGGTTACGAGTGGGCCATGGTTAAGGTTAGGGTTAGGTTTACGGTTAAAGTTAGGGTTAGCTTTAGGTTAGGGATAGGATGAAGTTTAAGATAGGGTGAGGGTTAGGGTTGTGGCTAAGGTTTGGGTTAGTTTTCGGGTTAGTGTTAAGGTTATGTTTAGGGTTAGGGTTAAACTTATGGGTTGTGTTTAGTTTTAGGGTTAGGGTTAGATTTTAGGTTAGGGTTAAGTTTAGTGTAAACAGCTAAGGTTACGGTTTGTGTTAGGCATTGTGGTTGGGGTGAGGTTTAGGTTTAGGGTTAGGGTTGTGTATGCTTAGGATTATGGTTATGGTAAGGTGTTAGGGGTTAGAAGTGTAGTTTAGGGTTAGGGGTGGGTGAGGGTTCTGGTAAAGCATTGTGGTTCTGACCATGGTTAGGTTTGGTTTAGGGTTACGGTTAGGTTTATGATTAGGTTTCAGGTTAGTGTTCGAGTTAGAGTTAAGGTTTGGGTTAGGCTTTGGTGTTAGGGGTTAGGGTTTGGGTTAGGGTTAGGGTTATTGTTAGGGCTCAGGGGTTCAGGTTAGTGTTAGGGTTAGGGTTACGGATAGCATTAGGGTTAGGGTTGGGGATACGGTTAGGGGTTAGGGTGAGGGTTACGGTTACTTTTACAGTTTAGCTGAGGGTTTAGGTTAAGTGTCATCATTAGGGTTAGAGTTAGGGTTATGGTTAGGTGTAGGGCAATATTTAGGTTTAGGTGCCGGTTTAGTGTTAGAGTCAGTGTTCAATTTAGGGTCAAGGTTAGATTTAGGGTTAGGGTTAGGTTTAGGTCTAGGGTTAGGATTAGGTTTAGGGTTAGGTTCAGCGCTATTGTAAGGGCTAGGTTTAGGGTTACATTTGGACTAGCATTATGGTTAGAGTTCTGTTCAAGGATAGGGTTTGGGTTAGGTTTAGGTTTAGGGTTAGGGTTTGGATGAAGTTTAGGATAGGGTGAGGGTTATTTTTATGGTTTGGGCTAAAGTTTGGTTTTGTGTTCAGCTTAGTGTTAAGGTTAGGTTTAGGGTTCGGTTTTGGGTTAGGGGTTATGTTTAGGGTTTGGGTTACGCTTTGCGTTAGGGTTAGTGTGAAGTTTAGGTTAAGGGTGAGGGTTAGGATAAAGGTTAGGATTAGGTTTATGGTAAGGTGTTAGTGGTTAGAGGTGTAGTTTAGGGTTAGGGTTTGGGTGAGGGTTCCGGTTAGGAATTGTGGTTCTGGTCATGGTTGGGTTTGGTTTAGGTTTATGATTAGGTTTCGGGTTAGTGTTAGAGTTAGGGTGAAAGTTAGGGTTAAGGTTTGGATTAGGCTTTGGTGTTAGGGGTTAGGGTTTGTGTTAGAGTTGGGGTTATCGTTAGGGCTCAGGGGTTTCAGGTTAGTTTTAGGGTTAAGGTTAGGGATTGCATTAGGGTTAGGTTTGGGGGATACGGTTAGGGGTTAGGGTGAGGGTTACGGTTAGTTTTCCAGTTAAAGTGTGGGTTTAGGATAAGTGTTATGATTAGGGTTAGAGTTGGAGTTATTTTTAGGTTTAGGGTTAGGTGTAGGGGAAGATTTAGGTTTAGGTCCAGGTTTAGGGTTAGAGTTAGTGTTCTCTTTAGGGTCAAGGGTGCAGTTAGGGTTAGGTTAGGATTAGGTCTAGGGCTAGGATTAGGTTTAGGGTTAATTTCAGGGCTATTGTAAGGGTTAGGTTTAGGGTTACAGATGGACTAGCGCTATGGTTAGAGGTAGGTTTAAGGTTAGGGTTTGGGTTAGGTTTAGGTTTAAGGTAGTGTTAGAGTTTGGATGAAGTTTAGGATAGGGTGAGGGTTATTTTTATGGTTAGGGCTAGAGTTTGGGTTTGTGTTCAGGTTAGCTTTAAGGCTAGGGTTCAGGTTAGGGTTAGGGATTATGTTTAGGGTTAGGATTATGTTTTGGTTTAGGGTTAGTGTGAAGTTTAGGTTAAGGGTGAGGGTTAGGATAAGAGTTAGAATTAGGGTTAGGATTATAGTTAGTGTTAGAGGTTAGATTTAGGATGCTAACGTTAGGTTTATGGTTAGGGTTGGGTTAATGTTAGAGTTAGGCTTAGATTAGGTTTAATGCTCGTGTTTGGGTTAGGGATAGCATTAAGTTTAGGGTTGGGGATATGGTTAGGGGTTAGGGTGAGGGTTGTGGTTAGGGTGTGGGTTAGGATTAGGTTTACAGTTAAGGTGAGGGTTTAGGGTAAGTGTTATAGTTAGGGTTCGAGTTAGAGTTTGGGTTAGGTTTAGGGTGAAGTTTCAGTTAATAGTCAGGGTCAGGGTCAGGGTTAGGGTTAAGATTACAGTTAGGGTTAAGTTTAGTGTTAGGGTTAGGGTTAGGGTAGGGGTAAGGTTAGGGTTAAGGCTAGGTTTACGGTAAAGGGTAGGGCTAGGTTAGGGTTAGGTTTAGAGTTAGAGCTAGTACTAGGGTTTAGGGTAAGAGGTAGGGTCAGGTTTAGAGTTTTTGTTAGTTTTAGGGTGGAGTTAAGGTTAAGCTTAGCATTAGGGTAAGTGTTAGGTTTAGGTCAGGGTTAAGGTTATGATTAGGGATACGGTTAGGGTTAGGGATAGGGTTAGGTGTTCGTGGGAGGGTTAGTGTTAGGTTTACACTTAAGCTGATGTTTTACAGTGTTACGGTTAGGTCAGGGTTGTAGTTAGGGTTAGGATGAGGTTTAGGTTTAGGGCTATTTTTAGGGGATAGTTTAGGGTTAGGTTTAGTTTTAGGGTTAAGGTTAGGCTTAGGTTTATCTTGAAATTTATGTTAAGGATGAGGGTTAGGGTTAGCGTTAGGGTTAGGTGTTTGGGTTAAGGTTAGGGTTAGGTTTAGGGTTTGGGTTAGGGTTAGGTATTTCGGTTAATGTTAGGGTCAGGTTTAGGGTAAGGGTTAGGGTTCGGTTTAGGATCAGGCTTAGGGTTAGGGTCAGAATTAGGGTTAGTGGTGAGGGTTAGGCTTAGGGTTAAGGTTAGGTTTAGGCTAAAGATCAGGATTTGATTTCGAGTTAGGTGTTAGTGTTTCGGTTAGGTTTAGGGTAGGGTTATATTTAGGGTTAGATTAAGAGTTAGATTTATGTTTACAGGTAAGGTGAGGGTTTTGGGTATGGGTTATATTTAGGGTTAGGGTTAGGTTTAGGGCTAGGGCTAGGGTTAGGTTTAGATTTCAGTTTACAGGTTAGGGTTAGGTTTAAGTTTATGGTAGGGTAAAGTTAGGGTTAAGGTTTGGTTAGGGTTAGGGTCAGGGTTAGGATTAGGATTAGGTTTAGGGTGAGGGTTAGGGTCAGAGTTATTGTAAGGGTTAGGTTTGGGGTTACAGGTGGGCCAAGGTTAAGGTTAGGGTCAGGGTTAAAGTTAGGGTGTGCTTTAGATTAGGGATAGGGTGAAGTTTAAGATAGGGTGAGGGTTAGGGTTATGGCTCAGGTTTGCTTGAGTTTTCAGGTTAGTGTTAAGGTTATGTTTAGGGTTAGGAATAAGTTTATGGGTTCTGTTTACTTTTAGGGTTAGGGGTAGATTTTAGGTTAGGGTTAAGTTCAGTGTTACGGTTAGGGTTAGGTTTACGGTTTGTGTTAGGCATTGTGGTTGGTGTGAGGATTAGGTTTAGGATTAGGGTTGGGTAGGGTTAGGATTCTGGTTATGGTAAGGTGTTAGGGATTAGAGGAGTAGTTTTGGGTTAGGGCTTGGGTGAGGGTTCCGGTTAGGCATTGTGGCTCTGGTCATGGTTAGGTTTGGTTTAGGGTTAGGGTTAGTTTTATGATTAGGTTTAGGGTTAGTGTTAGAGTTAGGGTTAGGCTTTGGTGCGAGGGGTTAGGTTTTGGGTTAGGGTTAGGGTTATCGTTAGGGCTTAGGTTTTCAGGTGAGTGTTAGGGTTAGGGTTAGGATAGCATTAGGGTTAGCTTTTGGGGGTATGGTTAGGGGTTAGGTGAGGGTTACAGTTAGTATTGCAGTTAAGGTTAGGTTTTAGGGCAAGTGTTAGGATTAGGGTTAGAGTTAGAGTTAGGGTTAGGTTTAGGGTTAGGTGCAGGGTAAGTTTTAGGTTTAAGTCCTGGTTTAGGGTTAGAGTTAGTGTTCTATTTAGGGTCAAGTTTAGAGTTCGGGTTGGGTTTAGGATTAGGTCTATTGTTGGGCTTAGGATTAGGGTTAGGTTCAGAGCTATTGTAAGGCTTAGGTTTAGGGTTACAGATGGACTAGCTTTACGGTTTGAGTTAGGTTTAAGGTTAGGGTTTGGGCTAGGTTTACGTTTACGGTTATGGTTAGGGTTAGGATTTGGTTGAAGTTTAGCATAGGCTGAGGGTTACTTTTAGGGTTAGGGCTAGAGTTTGGGTTTGTGTTCAGGTTAGTGTTATGGTTAGATTTAGGGTCCAGTTTTTTAGGGTTAGGGGTTAGGTTTAGTGTTAGGGTTAGTTTTAGGTTTAGGGTTAGTGTGAAGTTTAGGTTAAGGGTGAGAGTTAGGCTTAGGGTTAGGATTAGGGTTAGTGTTAGACGTTAGGTTTAGGGTGCTAGTTTTAGGTTTATGGTTAGGGTAGGTTTAAGTTTAGGGTTAATGTTAGGGTTAGTGTTAGATTAGGGTTACTGTTCGTGTTAGGGTTACAGTTAGGGTTAGGGATAGCATTAGGTTTAGGGTTAGGAATATAGTTAGGGGTTAGGGTGAGGGTTGGGGATATGGTGAGGGTTAGGTTTAGGTTTGCAGTTAAGGTGAGGGTTTAGGGTAATTGTTATGGTTAGGGTTAGAGTTAGGGTCATGGTGAAGTTTCAGTTAATAGTGGGGTTCAGGGTTAATGTTAGATTTAGGGTTAAGGTTAGTGTTAGGGTTAGGTTTAGGTTAGGGTTAAGGTAGCGGTCAGGTTAGGGTTAAGACTAGGTTTACGGTAAAGTGTAAGGCTAGGTTAGGGTTAGGTTTAGAGTTAGTGCTAGGGTTTAGGGTTAGGGTTAAGGTCAGGTTTAGAGTTATTGTTAGGTTTACGGTTAAAGTTAGGGTAGAGTTAAGGGTAAGGTTAAGTTGAAGTTTAGGGTAAGAGTTAGGTTTACGTCAGGTTTAGGGTTAGGATGAGGGATTAGGGTTAGGGAAAGGGTTAGGGTTTCGTGTGAGGATTAGTGTTATGTTTACATTAAGCTGATGTTTTTGAGTGTTACAGTAAGGTTTAGGGTTAGAGTTAGGTTAGGTTTAGAGTTAGGGCTAGAGTATGGTGATAGTGCTTTAGGCTTAGGTTTAGGGTGGAATTTAGGTTAAGGATGAGGGTTAGGGTTGGGGTAGGTGTTTGGATTAATATTAGGGTCAGGTTTAGGGTTTTGGTTTAGAGTTCAGGTTAGATTCAGGGTTAGGGTTAGATTTAGGTTTAGGGTTAGGGTTAGGTTTAGTGTTAGTTTAGCTTAGGGTTAGGGTTTGAATGAAGTTAGGGTAGGTTTAGGGTTATGGTTAGGTTGAAATTTTGGTTAAGTGTGAGGGTTTGGTTTCGGGTTAGGGTTAGAGTTAGGGTTAGTGGTTAAGGTTAGGTTTAGGGTTAAGGTTAGGTTTAGGCTAAGCATTAGGGTTAGAGTTAGGGTTAGTGGTTAGTGTTTCAGTTAGGTTTAGGATAGGGTTATAATTAGGGTTAAGTTTAGGGTTACGGTAAGAGTTAGATTTACGTTTACAGTTAAGGTGAGGGTTTTGCGTAACTGTTACGGTTAGGGTTAGGGCTAGGTTTAGGGTGAGAGTTGGGTTAGGGGTTAGGTTTAGGTTAAGTTTATGGTAGGCTTAAAGTTAGGGTTAAGGTTAGGTTAGGGTTAGGGTCAGGGTTAGGATTAGAATTAGGTTTCGGGCGAGGGTTAGTGTCAGAGTTATTATAAGGGTTAGGTTTAGGGTTACAGATGGGCCAAGGTTAAGGTTAGGGTTAGGTTTAGGGGTAGGATTAGGGTTAAAGTTAGGGTTAGCTTTAGGTTAGGTTAGGGATAGGGTGAAGTAAAGTAGGGTGAGGGTTAGGGTTATGGCTAAGGTTTGGGTTCGTTTTCAGGTTAGTGTTAAGTTTATGTTTAGGGTTAGGGTTAAGTTTATGGGTTCTGTTTAGTTTTAGGGTTAGGGTTAGATTTTAGGTTAGGGTTAAGTTAAGTGTAAAGTTAGGGTTACGATTTGTGTTAGGCATTGTGGTTGGGGTGAGTGTTAGGTTTATGGTTAGGGTTGGGTAGAGTTAGGATTATGGTTATGGTAAGGTGTTAGGGTTTAGAGGTGTAGTTTAGGGTTAGGGTTTGGGTGAGGGTTTCGATTAGGCATTGTGGTTCTGGTCATGGTTAAGTTTGGTTCAGTGTTAGGGTTAGGTTTATGATTAGGTTTCGGGTTAGTGGTAGATTTAGGGTGAGGGATAGTGTTAAGGTTTAGGTTAGGTTTTGGTGTTATGGGTTAGGGTTTGCGTTAGGGTTAGTGTTATCTTTATGGCTTAGGGGTTTCAGGTTAGTGTTGTGGTTAGGGCTAGGGTTAGCATTAGGGTTAGGGTTGTGGGCTACGGTTAGGGGTTAGAGTGAAGGTTATGGTTAGTTTTACAGTTAAGGTGAGGGTTTAGGGTAAATGTTCTGATTAGGGTTAGAGTTCGAGTTAGCGTAATGGGTAGGTGTAGGGTAATATTTAGGTTTACGTCCAAGTTTAGGGTTAGAGTTAGTGTTGTATTTAGGGTCAGAGCTAGTGTTCTATTTAGGGTCAAGTTTAGAGTTAGGGTTAGGTTTAGGATTAGGATTATGTTTAGGGTTAGGGTTAGCTTCAGGGCTATCGTAAGGGTTAGGTTTAGGGTTTCAGATGGACTAGTGTTATGGTTAGAGTTAGGTTTAAGGTAAGGGTTTTGCTTAGGTTTAGGTTAGGGCTAAAGTTAGGGTTAGGGTTTGGATGATGTTTAGGCTAGGGTGAGGGTTATTTTTATGGTTAGGGCTGGAGTTTGGGTTTGTGCTCACGTTACTTTTAAGGTTAGGTTTAGGGTTTGGATTAAGGTCAGGGGTTATGTTTAGGGTTAGATTTACGAACAGGGTTAGTATTAGTGTGAAGTTCAGGTTAAGTGGGAGGGTTAGGATAAGGGTTAGGATTAGGGTTAGAATTATAATGTTAGACATTAGGTTTAGGGTGTTAGGTTTAGGTTTATGGTTAGGCTAGTCTTAAGTTTAAGGTTAATGTTAGGGTTAGGATTAGATTGGGGTTACTCTTCGTGTTAGAGTTAGGGTTAGGGATAAGTTTAGGGATAGCATTAGGTTTAGGGTTGGGGACACGGTTAAGGGTTAGGGTGTGTGTTAGTGTTAGGTTTACCGTTAAGGAGAGGGTTTAGGTTAATTGTTATGGTTAGGGTTAGAGTTAGAGTTAGGGTTAGGGTTAGGGTGAAGTTTCAGTTAAGAGTGAGGGTTAGGGTTAAGGTTAGAGTTAGGGTTAAGGTTAGTGTCAGGGTTAGGTTTAGGGTTAGGGTTACGGTAGGGGTAAGGTTACTGTGAAGGCTAGGTTTACAGTAAAGGGTAGTGCTGGGTTAGGGTTAGGGTTACGTTTAGAGTTATTGTTAGGCTTAAGTTTAGGGTTAGGGTAGAGTTAATGTTAGGGTTAATTTTAGGGTTAGGGTAAGGGTTAGGTTTAGTTCAGGGTTAGGGCTAGGATTAGGGATAGGGTTAGGATTGGGGGATGGGTTAGGGATTCGTGTGAGGGTTGGTGTCAGGTTTACAGTTAAGCTGATGTTTTAGGGTGTTACAGTTAGGGTTAGGGTTAGAGTTAGGGTTAGGATTAGGTTTATGCTTAGGATTAGGGTTAGGGTTAGGGTCAGGGTTAGGTGGAGATTTAGTGTCATGTTTAGGTTGTTTTTTTAGTTTTAGGGTTAGGCTTAGTGTGAAGTTTATTTTAATTATGAGGTTTAGGGTTAGGGGTTAGGGTTAGGTTATGTTTAGTTTTAGGTTTAGGGTTAGTGTTAGCGTTAGGGTTAGTTTTAGTTTTGGTTAGGGTTTGAATGAATTTAAGGTAGGTTTAGCGTTATGGTTAGGGTGAAATTTTGGTTAAGGGTGAGGGTTTGTTTTAGGTTTAGGGTTAGGGTTAGAGTTAGGGTGAGTGTTTAGGTTTAGGTTTAAGGTTAAGTTTAGGTTTAGGCTAATGATTAGGTTTAGAGTTAGGGTTAGGGGTTATTGTTTCGGTAAGGTTTAGGGTAGGGTTCTGTTTAGGGTTAAGTATAGTGTTAGGGTAAGAGTTAGAGTTCCATTTACAGTTGAGTGTTTTGGGTGTTACTGTTAGGGTTAGGGCTAGGGTTACAGTTAGAGTTAGGGTTAGAGGTTAGGGTTAGGTGTAAGTTTATGGTAGCCTTAATGTTAGGTTAAGGTTAGGTTAGGGTTAGGGTCAGGGTTAGGATTAGGTTTAGGGTGAGGGTTAGGGTCAGAGATATTGTAAGGGTTAGGTTTAGGGTTACGAGTGGGCCATGGTTAAGGTTAGGGTTAGGTTTACGGTTAAAGTTAGGGTTAGCTTTAGGTTAGGGATAGGATGAAGTTTAAGATAGGGTGAGGGTTAGGGTTGTGGCTAAGGTTTGGGTTAGTTTTCGGGTTAGTGTTAAGGTTATGTTTAGGGTTAGGGTTAAACTTATGGGTTGTGTTTAGTTTTAGGGTTAGGGTTAGATTTTAGGTTAGGGTTAAGTTTAGTGTAAATAGCTAAGGTTACGGTTTGTGTTAGGCATTGTGGTTGGGGTGAGGTTTAGGTTTAGGGTTAGGATTGTGTATGCTTAGGATTATGGTTATGGTAAGGTGTTAGGGGTTAGAAGTGTAGTTTAGGGTTAGGGGTGGGTGAGGGTTCTGGTAAAGCATTGTGGTTCTGACCATGGTTAGGTTTGGTTTAGGGTTACGGTTAGGTTTATGATTAGGTTTCAGGTTAGTGTTCGAGTTAGAGTTAAGGTTTGGGTTAGGCTTTGGTGTTAGGGGTTAGGGTTTGGGTTAGGGTTAGGGTTATTGTTAGGGCTCAGGGGTTCAGGTTAGTGTTAGGGTTACGGATAGCGTTAGGGTTAGGGTTGGGGATACGGTTAGGGGTTAGGGTGAGGGTTACGGTTACTTTTACAGTTTAGGTGAGGGTTTAGGTTAAGTGTCATCATTAGGGTTAGAGTTAGGGTTATGGTTAGGTGTAGGGCAATATTTAGGTTTAGGTGCCGGTTTAGTGTTAGAGTCAGTGTTCAATTTAGGGTCAAGGTTAGATTTAGGGTTAGGGTTAGGTTTAGGTCTAGGGTTAGGATTAGGTTTAGGGTTAGGTTCAGGGCTATTGTAAGGGCTAGGTTTAGGGTTACATTTGGACTAGCATTATGGTTAGAGTTCTGTTCAAGGATAGGGTTTGGGTTAGGTTTAGGTTTAGGGTTAGGGTTTGGATGAAGTTTAGGATAGGGTGAGGGTTATTTTTATGGTTTGGGCTAAAGTTTGGTTTTGTGTTCAGCTTAGTGTTAAGGTTAGGTTTAGGGTTCGGTTTTGGGTTAGGGGTTATGTTTAGGGTTTGGGTTACGCTTTGGTTTAGGCTTAGTGTGAAGTTTAGGTTAAGGGTGAGGGTTAGGATAAAGGTTAGGATTAGGTTTATGGTAAGGTGTTAGTGGTTAGAGGTGTAGTTTAGGGTTAGGGTTTGGGTGAGGGTTCCGGTTAGGAATTGTGGTTCTGGTCATGGTTGGGTTTGGTTTAGGTTTATGATTAGGCTTCGGGTTAGTGTTAGAGTTAGGGTGAGAGTTAGGGTTAAGGTTTGGATTAGGCTTTGGTGTTAGGGGTTAGGGTTTGTGTTAGAGTTAGGGTTATCGTTAGGGCTCAGGGGTTTCAGGTTAGTTTTAGGGTTAAGGTTAGGGATTGCATTAGGGTTAGGTTTGGGGATACGGTTAGGGGTCAGGGTGAGGGTTACGGTTAGTTTTACAGTTAAAGTGTGGGTTTAGGATAAGTGTTATGATTAGGGTTAGAGTTGGAGTTAATTTTAGGTTTAGGGTTAGGTGTAGGGGAAGATTTAGGTTTAGGTCCAGGTTTAGGGTTAGAGTTAGTGTTCTCTTTAGGGTCAAGGGTGCAGTTAGGGTTAGGTTAGGATTAGGTCTAGGGCTAGGGTTAGGTTTAGGGTTAATTTCAAGGCTATTGTAAGAGTTAGGTTTAGGGTTACAGATGGACTAGCGTTATGGTTAGAGGTAGGTTTAAGGTTAGGGTTTGGGTTAGGTTTAGGTTTAAGGTAGTGTTAGAGTTTGGATGAAGTTTAGGATAGGGTGAGGGTTATTTTCATGGTTAGGGCTGGAGTTTGGGTTTGTGCTCATGTTACTTTTAAGGTTAGGTTTAGGGTTTGGATTAGGGTTAGGGGTTATGTTTAGGGTTAGATTTACGAACAGGGTTAGTATTAGTGTGAAGTTCAGGTTAAGTGGGAGGGTTAGGATAAGGGTTAGGATTAGGGTTAGAATTATAATGTTAGACATTAGGTTTAGGGTGTTAGGTTTAGGTTTATGGTTAGGCTAGTCTTAAGTTTAAGGTTAATGTTAGGGTTAGGATTAGATTAGGGTTACTCTTCGTGTTAGAGTTAGGATTAGGGATAAGTTTAGGGATAGCATTAGGTTTAGGGTTGGGGACACGGTTAAGGGTTAGGGTGTGTGTTAGTGTTAGGTTTACCGTTAAGGAGAGGGTTTAGGTTAATTGTTATGGTTAGGGTTAGAGTTAGAGTTAGGGTTAGGGTTAGGGTGAAGTCTCAGTTAATAGTGAGTGTTAGGGTTAAGGTTAGAGTTAGGGTTAAGGTTAGTGTCAGGGTTAGGTTTAGGGTTAGGGTTACGGTAGGGATAAGGTTACTGTGAAGGCTAGGTTTACAGTAAAGTGCAGTGCTGGGTTAGGGTTAGGGTTACGTTTAGAGTTATTGTTAGGCTTAAGTTTAGGGTTAGGGTAGAGTTAATGTTAGGGTTAATTTTAGGGTTAGGGTAAGGGTTAGGTTTAGTTCAGGGTTAGGGCTAGGATTAGGGATAGGGTTAGGATTGGTGGATGGGTTAGGGATTCGTGTGAGGGTTGGTGTCAGGTTTACAGTTAAGCTGATGTTTTAGGGTGTTACAGTTAGGGTTAGGGTTAGAGTTAGGGTTAGGATTAGGTTTATGCTTAGGATTAGGGTTAGGGTTAGGGTCAGGGTTAGGTGGAGATTTAGTGTCATGTTTAGGTTGTTTTTTTAGTTTTAGGGTTAGGCTTAGTGTGAAGTTTATTTTAATTATGAGGTTTAGGGTTAGGGGTTAGGGTTAGGTTATGTTTAGCTTTAGGTTTGGGGTTAGTGTTAGCGTTAGGGTTAGTTTTAGTTTTGGTTAGGGTTTGAATGAATTTAAGGTAGGTTTAGCGTTATGGTTAGGGTGAAATTTTGGTTAAGGGTGAGGGTTTGTTTTAGGTTTAGGGTTAGGGTTAGAGTTAGGGTGAGTGTTTAGGTTTAGGTTTAAGGTTAAGTTTAGGTTTAGGCTAATGATTAGGTTTAGAGTTAGGGTTAGGGGTTATTGTTTCGGTAAGGTTTAGGGTAGGGTTCTGTTTAGGGTTAAGTATAGTGTTAGGGTAAGAATTAGAGTTCCATTTACAGTTGAGTGTTTTGGGTGTTACTGTTAGGGTTAGGGCTAGGGTTACAGTTAGAGTTAGGGTTAGAGGTTAGGGTTAGGTGTAAGTTTATGGTAGCCTTAATGTTAGGTTAAGGTTAGGTTAGGGTTAGGGTCAGGGTTAGGATTAGGTTTAGGGTGAGGGTTAGGGTCAGAGATATTGTAAGGGTTAGGTTTAGGGTTACAAGTGGGCCATGGTTAAGGTTAGGGTTAGGTTTAGGGTTAAAGTTAGGGTTAGCTTTAGGTTAGGGATAGGATGAAGTTTAAGATAGGGTGAGGGTTAGGGTTGTGGCTAAGGTTTGGGTTAGTTTTCGGGTTAGTGTTAAGGTTATGTTTAGGGTTAGGGTTAAGTTTATGGGTTGTGTTTAGTTTTAGGGTTAGGGTTAGATTTTAGGTTAGGGTTAAGTTTAGTGTAACAGTTAAGGTTACGGTTTGTGTTAGGCATTGTGGTTGGGGTGAGGTTTAGGTTTAGGGTTAGGGTTGTGTATGCTTAGGATTATGGTTACGGTAAGGTGTTAGGGGTTAGAAGTGTAGTTTAGGGTTAGGGGTGGGTGAGGGTTCTGGTAAAGCATTGTGGTTCTGACCATGGTTAGGTTTGGTTTAGGGTTACGGTTAGGTTTATGATTAGGTTTCAGGTTAGTGTTCGAGTTAGAGTTAAGGTTTGGGTTAGGCTTTGGTGTTAGGGGTTAGGGTTTGAGTTAGGGTTAGGGTTATTGTTAGGGCTCAGGGGTTCAGGTTAGTGTTAGGGTTAGGGTTACGGATAGCATTAGGGTTAGGGTTGGGGATACGGTTAGGGGTTAGGGTGAGGGTTACGGTTACTTTTACAGTTTAGCTGAGGGTTTAGGTTAAGTGTCATCATTAGGGTTAGAGTTATGGTTATGGTTAGCTGTAGGGCAATATTTAGGTATAGGTGCCGGTTTAGTGTTAGAGTCAGTGTTCAATTTAGGGTCAAGGTTAGATTTAGGGTTAGGGTTAGGTTTAGGTCTAGGGTTAGGATTAGGTTTAGGGTTATGTTCAGGGCTATTGTAAGGGTTAGGTTTAGGGTTACATTTGGACTAGCATTATGGTTAGAGTTCTGTTCAAGGATAGGGTTTGGGTTAGGTTTAGGTTTAGGGTTAGGGTTTGGATGAAGTTTAGGATAGGGTGAGGGTTATTTTTATGGTTTGGGCTAAAGTTTGGTTTTGTGTTCAGCTTAGTGTTAAGGTTAGGTTTAGGGTTCGGTTTTGGGTTAGGGGTTATGTTTAGGGTTTGGTTTACGCTTTGGTTTAGGCTTAGTGTGAAGTTTAGGTTAAGGGTGAGGGTTAGGATAAAGGTTAGGATTAGGTTTATGGTAAGGTGTTAGTGGTTAGAGGTGTAGTTTAGGGTTAGGGTTTGGGTGAGGGTTCCGGTTAGGAATTGTGGTTCTGGTCATGGTTGGGTTTGGTTTAGGTTTATGATTAGGTTTCGGGTTAGTGTTAGAGTTAGGGTGAGAGTTAGCGTTAAGGTTTGGATTAGGCTTTGGTGTTAGGGGTTAGGGTTTGTGTTAGAGTTAGGGTTATCGTTAGGGCTCAGGGGTTTCAGGTTAGTTTTAGGGTTAAGGTTAGGGATTGCATTAGGGTTAGGTTTGGGGGATACGGTTAGGGGTCAGGGTGAGGGTTACGGTTAGTTTTACAGTTAAAGTGTGGGTTTAGGATAAGTGTTATGATTAGAGTTAGAGTTGGAGTTAATTTTAGGTTTAGGGTTAGGTGTAGGGGAAGATTTAGGTTTAGGTCCAGGTTTAGGGTTAGAGTTAGTGTTCTCTTTAGGGTCAAGGGTGCAGTTAGGGTTAGGTTAGGATTAGGTCTAGGGCTAGGATTAGGTTTAGGGTTAATTTCAGGGCTATTGTAAGGGTTAGGTTTAGGGTTACAGATGGACTAGCGTTATGGTTAGAGGTAGGTTTAAGGTTAGGGTTTGGGTTAGGTTTAGGTTTAAGGTAGTGTTAGAGTTTGGATGAAGTTTAGGATAGGGTGATGGTTATTTTTATGGTTAGGGCTGGAGTTTGGGTTTGTGCTCATGTTACTTTTAAGGTTAGGTTTAGGGTTTGGATTAGGGTTAGGGGTTATGTTTAGGGTTAGATTTACGAACAGGGTTAGTATTAGTGTGAAGTTCAGGTTAAGTGGGAGGGTTAGGATAAGGGTTAGGATTAGGGTTAGAATTATAATGTTAGACATTAGGTTTAGGGTGTTAGGTTTAGGTTTATGGTTAGGCTAGTCTTAAGTTTAAGGTTAATGTTAGGGTTAGGATTAGATTAGGGTTACTCTTCGTGTTAGAGTTAGGATTAGGGATAAGTTTAGGGATAGCATTAGGTTTAGGGTTGGGGACACGGTTAAGGGTTAGGGTGTGTGTTAGTGTTAGGTTTACCGTTAAGGAGAGGGTTTAGGTTAATTGTTATGGTTAGGGTTAGAGTTAGAGTTAGGGTTAGGGTTAGGGTGAAGTTTCAGTTAATAGTGAGTGTTAGGGTTAAGGTTAGAGTTAGGGTTAAGGTTAGTGTCAGGGTTAGGTTTAGGGTTAGGGTTACGGTAGGGATAAGGTTACTGTGAAGGCTAGGTTTACAGTAAAGTGCAGTGCTGGGTTAGGGTTAGGGTTACGTTTAGAGTTATTGTTAGGCTTAAGTTTAGGGTTAGGGTAGAGTTAATGTTAGGGTTAATTTTAGGGTTAGGGTAAGGGTTAGGTTTAGTTCAGGGTTAGGGCTAGGATTAGGGATAGGGTTAGGATTGGTGGATGGGTTAGGGATTCGTGTGAGGGTTGGTGTCAGGTTTACAGTTAAGCTGATGTTTTAGGGTGTTACAGTTAGGGTTAGGGTTAGAGTTAGGGTTAGGATTAGGTTTATGCTTAGGATTAGGGTTAGGGTTAGGGTCAGGGTTAGGTGGAGATTTAGTGTCATGTTTAGGTTGTTTTTTTAGTTTTAGGGTTAGGCTTAGTGTGAAGTTTATTTTAATTATGAGGTTTAGGGTTAGGGGTTAGGGTTAGGTTATGTTTAGCTTTAGGTTTGGGGTTAGTGTTAGCGTTAGGGTTAGTTTTAGTTTTGGTTAGGGTTTGAATGAATTTAAGGTAGGTTTAGCGTTATGGTTAGGGTGAAATTTTGGTTAAGGGTGAGGGTTTGTTTTAGGTTTAGGGTTAGGGTTAGAGTTAGGGTGAGTGTTTAGGTTTAGGTTTAAGGTTAAGTTTAGGTTTAGGCTAATGATTAGGTTTAGAGTTAGGGTTAGGGGTTATTGTTTCGGTAAGGTTTAGGGTAGGGTTCTGTTTAGGGTTAAGTATAGTGTTAGGGTAAGAGTTAGAGTTCCATTTACAGTTGAGTGTTTTGGGTGTTACTGTTAGGGTTAGGGCTAGGGTTACAGTTAGAGTTAGGGTTAGAGGTTAGGGTTAGGTGTAAGTTTATGGTAGCCTTAATGTTAGGTTAAGGTTAGGTTAGGGTTAGGGTCAGGGTTAGGATTAGGTTTAGGGTGAGGGTTAGGGTCAGAGATATTGTAAGGGTTAGGTTTAGGGTTACAAGTGGGCCATGGTTAAGGTTAGGGTTAGGTTTAGGGTTAAAGTTAGGGTTAGCTTTAGGTTAGGGATAGGATGAAGTTTAAGATAGGGTGAGGGTTAGGGTTATGGCTAAGGTTTGGGTTAGTTTTCGGGTTAGTGTTAAGGTTATGTTTAGGGTTAGGGTTAAGTTTATGGGTTGTGTTTAGTTTTAGGGTTAGGGTTAGATTTTAGGTTAGGGTTAAGTTTAGTGTAACAGTTAAGGTTACGGTTTGTGTTAGGCATTGTGGTTGGGGTGAGGTTTAGGGTTAGGGTTGTGTATGCTTAGGATTATGGTTATGGTAAGGTGTTAGGGGTTAGAAGTGTAGTTTAGGGTTAGGGGTGGGTGAGGGTTCTGGTAAAGCATTGTGGTTCTGACCATGGTTAGGTTTGGTTTAGGGTTACGGTTAGGTTTATGATTAGGTTTCAGGTTAGTGTTCGAGTTAGAGTTAAGGTTTGGGTTAGGCTTTGGTGTTAGGGGTTAGGGTTTGGGTTAGGGTTAGGGTTATTGTTAGGGCTCAGGGGTTCAGGTTAGTGTTAGGGTTAGGGTTACGGATAGCATTAGGGTTAGGGTTGGGGATACGGTTAGGGGTTAGGGTGAGGGTTACGGTTACTTTTACAGTTTAGCTGAGGGTTTAGGTTAAGTGTCATCATTAGGGTTAGAGTTAGGGTTATGGTTAGCTGTAGGGCAATATTTAGGTTTAGGTGCCGGTTTAGTGTTAGAGTCAGTGTTCAATTTAGGGTCAAGGTTAGATTTAGGGTTAGGGTTAGGTTTAGGTCTAGGGTTAGGATTAGGTTTAGGGTTAGGTTCAGCGCTATTGTAAGGGCTAGGTTTAGGGTTACATTTGGACTAGCATTATGGTTAGAGTTCTGTTCAAGGATAGGGTTTGGGTTAGGTTTAGGTTTAGGGTTAGGGTTTGGATGAAGTTTAGGATAGGGTGAGGGTTATTTTTATGGTTTGGGCTAAAGTTTGGTTTTGTGTTCAGCTTAGTGTTAAGGTTAGGTTTAGGGTTCGGTTTTGGGTTAGGGGTTATGTTTAGGGTTTGGGTTACGCTTTGCGTTAGGGTTAGTGTGAAGTTTAGGTTAAGGGTGAGGGTTAGGATAAAGGTTAGGATTAGGTTTATGGTAAGGTGTTAGTGGTTAGAGGTGTAGTTTAGGGTTAGGGTTTGGGTGAGGGTTCCGGTTAGGAATTGTGGTTCTGGTCATGGTTGGGTTTGGTTTAGGTTTATGATTAGGTTTCGGGTTAGTGTTAGAGTTAGGGTGAAAGTTAGGGTTAAGGTTTGGATTAGGCTTTGGTGTTAGGGGTTAGGGTTTGTGTTAGAGTTGGGGTTATCGTTAGGGCTCAGGGGTTTCAGGTTAGTTTTAGGGTTAAGGTTAGGGATTGCATTAGGGTTAGGTTTGGGGGATACGGTTAGGGGTTAGGGTGAGGGTTACGGTTAGTTTTCCAGTTAAAGTGTGGGTTTAGGATAAGTGTTATGATTAGGGTTAGAGTTGGAGTTATTTTTAGGTTTAGGGTTAGGTGTAGGGGAAGATTTAGGTTTAGGTCCAGGTTTAGGGTTAGAGTTAGTGTTCTCTTTAGGGTCAAGGGTGCAGTTAGGGTTAGGTTAGGATTAGGTCTAGGGCTAGGATTAGGTTTAGGGTTAATTTCAGGGCTATTGTAAGGGTTAGGTTTAGGGTTACAGATGGACTAGCGCTATGGTTAGAGGTAGGTTTAAGGTTAGGGTTTGGGTTAGGTTTAGGTTTAAGGTAGTGTTAGAGTTTGGATGAAGTTTAGGATAGGGTGAGGGTTATTTTTATGGTTAGGGCTAGAGTTTGGGTTTGTGTTCAGGTTAGCTTTAAGGCTAGGGTTCAGGTTAGGGTTAGGGATTATGTTTAGGGTTAGGATTATGTTTTGGTTTAGGGTTAGTGTGAAGTTTAGGTTAAGGGTGAGGGTTAGGATAAGAGTTAGAATTAGGGTTAGGATTATAGTTAGTGTTAGAGGTTAGATTTAGGATGCTAACGTTAGGTTTATGGTTAGGGTTGGGTTAATGTTAGAGTTAGGCTTAGATTAGGTTTAATGCTCGTGTTTGGGTTAGGGATAGCATTAAGTTTAGGGTTGGGGATATGGTTAGGGGTTAGGGTGAGGGTTGTGGTTAGGGTGTGGGTTAGGATTAGGTTTACAGTTAAGGTGAGGGTTTAGGGTAAGTGTTATAGTTAGGGTTCGAGTTAGAGTTTGGGTTAGGTTTAGGGTGAAGTTTCAGTTAATAGTCAGGGTCAGGGTCAGGGTTAGGGTTAAGATTACAGTTAGGGTTAAGTTTAGTGTTAGGGTTAGGGTTAGGGTAGGGGTAAGGTTAGGGTTAAGGCTAGGTTTACGGTAAAGGGTAGGGCTAGGTTAGGGTTAGGTTTAGAGTTAGAGCTAGTACTAGGGTTTAGGGTAAGAGGTAGGGTCAGGTTTAGAGTTTTTGTTAGTTTTAGGGTGGAGTTAAGGTTAAGCTTAGCATTAGGGTAAGTGTTAGGTTTAGGTCAGGGTTAAGGTTATGATTAGGGATACGGTTAGGGTTAGGGATAGGGTTAGGTGTTCGTGGGAGGGTTAGTGTTAGGTTTACACTTAAGCTGATGTTTTACAGTGTTACGGTTAGGTCAGGGTTGTAGTTAGGGTTAGGATGAGGTTTAGGTTTAGGGCTATTTTTAGGGGATAGTTTAGGGTTAGGTTTAGTTTTAGGGTTAAGGTTAGGCTTAGGTTTATCTTGAAATTTATGTTAAGGATGAGGGTTAGGGTTAGCGTTAGGGTTAGGTGTTTGGGTTAAGGTTAGGGTTAGGTTTAGGGTTTGGGTTAGGGTTAGGTATTTCGGTTAATGTTAGGGTCAGGTTTAGGGTAAGGGTTAGGGTTCGGTTTAGGATCAGGCTTAGGGTTAGGGTCAGAATTAGGGTTAGTGGTGAGGGTTAGGCTTAGGGTTAAGGTTAGGTTTAGGCTAAAGATCAGGATTTGATTTCGAGTTAGGTGTTAGTGTTTCGGTTAGGTTTAGGGTAGGGTTATATTTAGGGTTAGATTAAGAGTTAGATTTATGTTTACAGGTAAGGTGAGGGTTTTGGGTATGGGTTATATTTAGGGTTAGGGTTAGGTTTAGGGCTAGGGCTAGGGTTAGGTTTAGATTTCAGTTTACAGGTTAGGGTTAGGTTTAAGTTTATGGTAGGGTAAAGTTAGGGTTAAGGTTTGGTTAGGGTTAGGGTCAGGGTTAGGATTAGGATTAGGTTTAGGGTGAGGGTTAGGGTCAGAGTTATTGTAAGGGTTAGGTTTGGGGTTACAGGTGGGCCAAGGTTAAGGTTAGGGTCAGGGTTAAAGTTAGGGTGTGCTTTAGATTAGGGATAGGGTGAAGTTTAAGATAGGGTGAGGGTTAGGGTTATGGCTCAGGTTTGCTTGAGTTTTCAGGTTAGTGTTAAGGTTATGTTTAGGGTTAGGAATAAGTTTATGGGTTCTGTTTACTTTTAGGGTTAGGGGTAGATTTTAGGTTAGGGTTAAGTTCAGTGTTACGGTTAGGGTTAGGTTTACGGTTTGTGTTAGGCATTGTGGTTGGTGTGAGGATTAGGTTTAGGATTAGGGTTGGGTAGGGTTAGGATTCTGGTTATGGTAAGGTGTTAGGGATTAGAGGAGTAGTTTTGGGTTAGGGCTTGGGTGAGGGTTCCGGTTAGGCATTGTGGCTCTGGTCATGGTTAGGTTTGGTTTAGGGTTAGGGTTAGTTTTATGATTAGGTTTAGGGTTAGTGTTAGAGTTAGGGTTAGGCTTTGGTGCGAGGGGTTAGGTTTTGGGTTAGGGTTAGGGTTATCGTTAGGGCTTAGGTTTTCAGGTGAGTGTTAGGGTTAGGGTTAGGATAGCATTAGGGTTAGCTTTTGGGGGTATGGTTAGGGGTTAGGTGAGGGTTACAGTTAGTATTGCAGTTAAGGTTAGGTTTTAGGGCAAGTGTTAGGATTAGGGTTAGAGTTAGAGTTAGGGTTAGGTTTAGGGTTAGGTGCAGGGTAAGTTTTAGGTTTAAGTCCTGGTTTAGGGTTAGAGTTAGTGTTCTATTTAGGGTCAAGTTTAGAGTTCGGGTTGGGTTTAGGATTAGGTCTATTGTTGGGCTTAGGATTAGGGTTAGGTTCAGAGCTATTGTAAGGCTTAGGTTTAGGGTTACAGATGGACTAGCTTTACGGTTTGAGTTAGGTTTAAGGTTAGGGTTTGGGCTAGGTTTACGTTTACGGTTATGGTTAGGGTTAGGATTTGGTTGAAGTTTAGCATAGGCTGAGGGTTACTTTTAGGGTTAGGGCTAGAGTTTGGGTTTGTGTTCAGGTTAGTGTTATGGTTAGATTTAGGGTCCAGTTTTTTAGGGTTAGGGGTTAGGTTTAGTGTTAGGGTTAGTTTTAGGTTTAGGGTTAGTGTGAAGTTTAGGTTAAGGGTGAGAGTTAGGCTTAGGGTTAGGATTAGGGTTAGTGTTAGACGTTAGGTTTAGGGTGCTAGTTTTAGGTTTATGGTTAGGGTAGGTTTAAGTTTAGGGTTAATGTTAGGGTTAGTGTTAGATTAGGGTTACTGTTCGTGTTAGGGTTACAGTTAGGGTTAGGGATAGCATTAGGTTTAGGGTTAGGAATATAGTTAGGGGTTAGGGTGAGGGTTGGGGATATGGTGAGGGTTAGGTTTAGGTTTGCAGTTAAGGTGAGGGTTTAGGGTAATTGTTATGGTTAGGGTTAGAGTTAGGGTCATGGTGAAGTTTCAGTTAATAGTGGGGTTCAGGGTTAATGTTAGATTTAGGGTTAAGGTTAGTGTTAGGGTTAGGTTTAGGTTAGGGTTAAGGTAGCGGTCAGGTTAGGGTTAAGACTAGGTTTACGGTAAAGTGTAAGGCTAGGTTAGGGTTAGGTTTAGAGTTAGTGCTAGGGTTTAGGGTTAGGGTTAAGGTCAGGTTTAGAGTTATTGTTAGGTTTACGGTTAAAGTTAGGGTAGAGTTAAGGGTAAGGTTAAGTTGAAGTTTAGGGTAAGAGTTAGGTTTACGTCAGGTTTAGGGTTAGGATGAGGGATTAGGGTTAGGGAAAGGGTTAGGGTTTCGTGTGAGGATTAGTGTTATGTTTACATTAAGCTGATGTTTTTGAGTGTTACAGTAAGGTTTAGGGTTAGAGTTAGGTTAGGTTTAGAGTTAGGGCTAGAGTATGGTGATAGTGCTTTAGGCTTAGGTTTAGGGTGGAATTTAGGTTAAGGATGAGGGTTAGGGTTGGGGTAGGTGTTTGGATTAATATTAGGGTCAGGTTTAGGGTTTTGGTTTAGAGTTCAGGTTAGATTCAGGGTTAGGGTTAGATTTAGGTTTAGGGTTAGGGTTAGGTTTAGTGTTAGTTTAGCTTAGGGTTAGGGTTTGAATGAAGTTAGGGTAGGTTTAGGGTTATGGTTAGGTTGAAATTTTGGTTAAGTGTGAGGGTTTGGTTTCGGGTTAGGGTTAGAGTTAGGGTTAGTGGTTAAGGTTAGGTTTAGGGTTAAGGTTAGGTTTAGGCTAAGCATTAGGGTTAGAGTTAGGGTTAGTGGTTAGTGTTTCAGTTAGGTTTAGGATAGGGTTATAATTAGGGTTAAGTTTAGGGTTACGGTAAGAGTTAGATTTACGTTTACAGTTAAGGTGAGGGTTTTGCGTAACTGTTACGGTTAGGGTTAGGGCTAGGTTTAGGGTGAGAGTTGGGTTAGGGGTTAGGTTTAGGTTAAGTTTATGGTAGGCTTAAAGTTAGGGTTAAGGTTAGGTTAGGGTTAGGGTCAGGGTTAGGATTAGAATTAGGTTTCGGGCGAGGGTTAGTGTCAGAGTTATTATAAGGGTTAGGTTTAGGGTTACAGATGGGCCAAGGTTAAGGTTAGGGTTAGGTTTAGGGGTAGGATTAGGGTTAAAGTTAGGGTTAGCTTTAGGTTAGGTTAGGGATAGGGTGAAGTAAAGTAGGGTGAGGGTTAGGGTTATGGCTAAGGTTTGGGTTCGTTTTCAGGTTAGTGTTAAGTTTATGTTTAGGGTTAGGGTTAAGTTTATGGGTTCTGTTTAGTTTTAGGGTTAGGGTTAGATTTTAGGTTAGGGTTAAGTTAAGTGTAAAGTTAGGGTTACGATTTGTGTTAGGCATTGTGGTTGGGGTGAGTGTTAGGTTTATGGTTAGGGTTGGGTAGAGTTAGGATTATGGTTATGGTAAGGTGTTAGGGTTTAGAGGTGTAGTTTAGGGTTAGGGTTTGGGTGAGGGTTTCGATTAGGCATTGTGGTTCTGGTCATGGTTAAGTTTGGTTCAGTGTTAGGGTTAGGTTTATGATTAGGTTTCGGGTTAGTGGTAGATTTAGGGTGAGGGATAGTGTTAAGGTTTAGGTTAGGTTTTGGTGTTATGGGTTAGGGTTTGCGTTAGGGTTAGTGTTATCTTTATGGCTTAGGGGTTTCAGGTTAGTGTTGTGGTTAGGGCTAGGGTTAGCATTAGGGTTAGGGTTGTGGGCTACGGTTAGGGGTTAGAGTGAAGGTTATGGTTAGTTTTACAGTTAAGGTGAGGGTTTAGGGTAAATGTTCTGATTAGGGTTAGAGTTCGAGTTAGCGTAATGGGTAGGTGTAGGGTAATATTTAGGTTTACGTCCAAGTTTAGGGTTAGAGTTAGTGTTGTATTTAGGGTCAGAGCTAGTGTTCTATTTAGGGTCAAGTTTAGAGTTAGGGTTAGGTTTAGGATTAGGATTATGTTTAGGGTTAGGGTTAGCTTCAGGGCTATCGTAAGGGTTAGGTTTAGGGTTTCAGATGGACTAGTGTTATGGTTAGAGTTAGGTTTAAGGTAAGGGTTTTGCTTAGGTTTAGGTTAGGGCTAAAGTTAGGGTTAGGGTTTGGATGATGTTTAGGCTAGGGTGAGGGTTATTTTTATGGTTAGGGCTGGAGTTTGGGTTTGTGCTCACGTTACTTTTAAGGTTAGGTTTAGGGTTTGGATTAAGGTCAGGGGTTATGTTTAGGGTTAGATTTACGAACAGGGTTAGTATTAGTGTGAAGTTCAGGTTAAGTGGGAGGGTTAGGATAAGGGTTAGGATTAGGGTTAGAATTATAATGTTAGACATTAGGTTTAGGGTGTTAGGTTTAGGTTTATGGTTAGGCTAGTCTTAAGTTTAAGGTTAATGTTAGGGTTAGGATTAGATTGGGGTTACTCTTCGTGTTAGAGTTAGGGTTAGGGATAAGTTTAGGGATAGCATTAGGTTTAGGGTTGGGGACACGGTTAAGGGTTAGGGTGTGTGTTAGTGTTAGGTTTACCGTTAAGGAGAGGGTTTAGGTTAATTGTTATGGTTAGGGTTAGAGTTAGAGTTAGGGTTAGGGTTAGGGTGAAGTTTCAGTTAAGAGTGAGGGTTAGGGTTAAGGTTAGAGTTAGGGTTAAGGTTAGTGTCAGGGTTAGGTTTAGGGTTAGGGTTACGGTAGGGGTAAGGTTACTGTGAAGGCTAGGTTTACAGTAAAGGGTAGTGCTGGGTTAGGGTTAGGGTTACGTTTAGAGTTATTGTTAGGCTTAAGTTTAGGGTTAGGGTAGAGTTAATGTTAGGGTTAATTTTAGGGTTAGGGTAAGGGTTAGGTTTAGTTCAGGGTTAGGGCTAGGATTAGGGATAGGGTTAGGATTGGGGGATGGGTTAGGGATTCGTGTGAGGGTTGGTGTCAGGTTTACAGTTAAGCTGATGTTTTAGGGTGTTACAGTTAGGGTTAGGGTTAGAGTTAGGGTTAGGATTAGGTTTATGCTTAGGATTAGGGTTAGGGTTAGGGTCAGGGTTAGGTGGAGATTTAGTGTCATGTTTAGGTTGTTTTTTTAGTTTTAGGGTTAGGCTTAGTGTGAAGTTTATTTTAATTATGAGGTTTAGGGTTAGGGGTTAGGGTTAGGTTATGTTTAGTTTTAGGTTTAGGGTTAGTGTTAGCGTTAGGGTTAGTTTTAGTTTTGGTTAGGGTTTGAATGAATTTAAGGTAGGTTTAGCGTTATGGTTAGGGTGAAATTTTGGTTAAGGGTGAGGGTTTGTTTTAGGTTTAGGGTTAGGGTTAGAGTTAGGGTGAGTGTTTAGGTTTAGGTTTAAGGTTAAGTTTAGGTTTAGGCTAATGATTAGGTTTAGAGTTAGGGTTAGGGGTTATTGTTTCGGTAAGGTTTAGGGTAGGGTTCTGTTTAGGGTTAAGTATAGTGTTAGGGTAAGAGTTAGAGTTCCATTTACAGTTGAGTGTTTTGGGTGTTACTGTTAGGGTTAGGGCTAGGGTTACAGTTAGAGTTAGGGTTAGAGGTTAGGGTTAGGTGTAAGTTTATGGTAGCCTTAATGTTAGGTTAAGGTTAGGTTAGGGTTAGGGTCAGGGTTAGGATTAGGTTTAGGGTGAGGGTTAGGGTCAGAGATATTGTAAGGGTTAGGTTTAGGGTTACGAGTGGGCCATGGTTAAGGTTAGGGTTAGGTTTACGGTTAAAGTTAGGGTTAGCTTTAGGTTAGGGATAGGATGAAGTTTAAGATAGGGTGAGGGTTAGGGTTGTGGCTAAGGTTTGGGTTAGTTTTCGGGTTAGTGTTAAGGTTATGTTTAGGGTTAGGGTTAAACTTATGGGTTGTGTTTAGTTTTAGGGTTAGGGTTAGATTTTAGGTTAGGGTTAAGTTTAGTGTAAATAGCTAAGGTTACGGTTTGTGTTAGGCATTGTGGTTGGGGTGAGGTTTAGGTTTAGGGTTAGGATTGTGTATGCTTAGGATTATGGTTATGGTAAGGTGTTAGGGGTTAGAAGTGTAGTTTAGGGTTAGGGGTGGGTGAGGGTTCTGGTAAAGCATTGTGGTTCTGACCATGGTTAGGTTTGGTTTAGGGTTACGGTTAGGTTTATGATTAGGTTTCAGGTTAGTGTTCGAGTTAGAGTTAAGGTTTGGGTTAGGCTTTGGTGTTAGGGGTTAGGGTTTGGGTTAGGGTTAGGGTTATTGTTAGGGCTCAGGGGTTCAGGTTAGTGTTAGGGTTACGGATAGCGTTAGGGTTAGGGTTGGGGATACGGTTAGGGGTTAGGGTGAGGGTTACGGTTACTTTTACAGTTTAGGTGAGGGTTTAGGTTAAGTGTCATCATTAGGGTTAGAGTTAGGGTTATGGTTAGGTGTAGGGCAATATTTAGGTTTAGGTGCCGGTTTAGTGTTAGAGTCAGTGTTCAATTTAGGGTCAAGGTTAGATTTAGGGTTAGGGTTAGGTTTAGGTCTAGGGTTAGGATTAGGTTTAGGGTTAGGTTCAGGGCTATTGTAAGGGCTAGGTTTAGGGTTACATTTGGACTAGCATTATGGTTAGAGTTCTGTTCAAGGATAGGGTTTGGGTTAGGTTTAGGTTTAGGGTTAGGGTTTGGATGAAGTTTAGGATAGGGTGAGGGTTATTTTTATGGTTTGGGCTAAAGTTTGGTTTTGTGTTCAGCTTAGTGTTAAGGTTAGGTTTAGGGTTCGGTTTTGGGTTAGGGGTTATGTTTAGGGTTTGGGTTACGCTTTGGTTTAGGCTTAGTGTGAAGTTTAGGTTAAGGGTGAGGGTTAGGATAAAGGTTAGGATTAGGTTTATGGTAAGGTGTTAGTGGTTAGAGGTGTAGTTTAGGGTTAGGGTTTGGGTGAGGGTTCCGGTTAGGAATTGTGGTTCTGGTCATGGTTGGGTTTGGTTTAGGTTTATGATTAGGCTTCGGGTTAGTGTTAGAGTTAGGGTGAGAGTTAGGGTTAAGGTTTGGATTAGGCTTTGGTGTTAGGGGTTAGGGTTTGTGTTAGAGTTAGGGTTATCGTTAGGGCTCAGGGGTTTCAGGTTAGTTTTAGGGTTAAGGTTAGGGATTGCATTAGGGTTAGGTTTGGGGATACGGTTAGGGGTCAGGGTGAGGGTTACGGTTAGTTTTACAGTTAAAGTGTGGGTTTAGGATAAGTGTTATGATTAGGGTTAGAGTTGGAGTTAATTTTAGGTTTAGGGTTAGGTGTAGGGGAAGATTTAGGTTTAGGTCCAGGTTTAGGGTTAGAGTTAGTGTTCTCTTTAGGGTCAAGGGTGCAGTTAGGGTTAGGTTAGGATTAGGTCTAGGGCTAGGGTTAGGTTTAGGGTTAATTTCAAGGCTATTGTAAGAGTTAGGTTTAGGGTTACAGATGGACTAGCGTTATGGTTAGAGGTAGGTTTAAGGTTAGGGTTTGGGTTAGGTTTAGGTTTAAGGTAGTGTTAGAGTTTGGATGAAGTTTAGGATAGGGTGAGGGTTATTTTCATGGTTAGGGCTGGAGTTTGGGTTTGTGCTCATGTTACTTTTAAGGTTAGGTTTAGGGTTTGGATTAGGGTTAGGGGTTATGTTTAGGGTTAGATTTACGAACAGGGTTAGTATTAGTGTGAAGTTCAGGTTAAGTGGGAGGGTTAGGATAAGGGTTAGGATTAGGGTTAGAATTATAATGTTAGACATTAGGTTTAGGGTGTTAGGTTTAGGTTTATGGTTAGGCTAGTCTTAAGTTTAAGGTTAATGTTAGGGTTAGGATTAGATTAGGGTTACTCTTCGTGTTAGAGTTAGGATTAGGGATAAGTTTAGGGATAGCATTAGGTTTAGGGTTGGGGACACGGTTAAGGGTTAGGGTGTGTGTTAGTGTTAGGTTTACCGTTAAGGAGAGGGTTTAGGTTAATTGTTATGGTTAGGGTTAGAGTTAGAGTTAGGGTTAGGGTTAGGGTGAAGTCTCAGTTAATAGTGAGTGTTAGGGTTAAGGTTAGAGTTAGGGTTAAGGTTAGTGTCAGGGTTAGGTTTAGGGTTAGGGTTACGGTAGGGATAAGGTTACTGTGAAGGCTAGGTTTACAGTAAAGTGCAGTGCTGGGTTAGGGTTAGGGTTACGTTTAGAGTTATTGTTAGGCTTAAGTTTAGGGTTAGGGTAGAGTTAATGTTAGGGTTAATTTTAGGGTTAGGGTAAGGGTTAGGTTTAGTTCAGGGTTAGGGCTAGGATTAGGGATAGGGTTAGGATTGGTGGATGGGTTAGGGATTCGTGTGAGGGTTGGTGTCAGGTTTACAGTTAAGCTGATGTTTTAGGGTGTTACAGTTAGGGTTAGGGTTAGAGTTAGGGTTAGGATTAGGTTTATGCTTAGGATTAGGGTTAGGGTTAGGGTCAGGGTTAGGTGGAGATTTAGTGTCATGTTTAGGTTGTTTTTTTAGTTTTAGGGTTAGGCTTAGTGTGAAGTTTATTTTAATTATGAGGTTTAGGGTTAGGGGTTAGGGTTAGGTTATGTTTAGCTTTAGGTTTGGGGTTAGTGTTAGCATTAGGGTTAGTTTTAGTTTTGGTTAGGGTTTGAATGAATTTAAGGTAGGTTTAGCGTTATGGTTAGGGTGAAATTTTGGTTAAGGGTGAGGGTTTGTTTTAGGTTTAGGGTTAGGGTTAGAGTTAGGGTGAGTGTTTAGGTTTAGGTTTAAGGTTAAGTTTAGGTTTAGGCTAATGATTAGGTTTAGAGTTAGGGTTAGGGGTTATTGTTTCGGTAAGGTTTAGGGTAGGGTTCTGTTTAGGGTTAAGTATAGTGTTAGGGTAAGAATTAGAGTTCCATTTACAGTTGAGTGTTTTGGGTGTTACTGTTAGGGTTAGGGCTAGGGTTACAGTTAGAGTTAGGGTTAGAGGTTAGGGTTAGGTGTAAGTTTATGGTAGCCTTAATGTTAGGTTAAGGTTAGGTTAGGGTTAGGGTCAGGGTTAGGATTAGGTTTAGGGTGAGGGTTAGGGTCAGAGATATTGTAAGGGTTAGGTTTAGGGTTACAAGTGGGCCATGGTTAAGGTTAGGGTTAGGTTTAGGGTTAAAGTTAGGGTTAGCTTTAGGTTAGGGATAGGATGAAGTTTAAGATAGGGTGAGGGTTAGGGTTGTGGCTAAGGTTTGGGTTAGTTTTCGGGTTAGTGTTAAGGTTATGTTTAGGGTTAGGGTTAAGTTTATGGGTTGTGTTTAGTTTTAGGGTTAGGGTTAGATTTTAGGTTAGGGTTAAGTTTAGTGTAACAGTTAAGGTTACGGTTTGTGTTAGGCATTGTGGTTGGGGTGAGGTTTAGGTTTAGGGTTAGGGTTGTGTATGCTTAGGATTATGGTTACGGTAAGGTGTTAGGGGTTAGAAGTGTAGTTTAGGGTTAGGGGTGGGTGAGGGTTCTGGTAAAGCATTGTGGTTCTGACCATGGTTAGGTTTGGTTTAGGGTTACGGTTAGGTTTATGATTAGGTTTCAGGTTAGTGTTCGAGTTAGAGTTAAGGTTTGGGTTAGGCTTTGGTGTTAGGGGTTAGGGTTTGAGTTAGGGTTAGGGTTATTGTTAGGGCTCAGGGGTTCAGGTTAGTGTTAGGGTTAGGGTTACGGATAGCATTAGGGTTAGGGTTGGGGATACGGTTAGGGGTTAGGGTGAGGGTTACGGTTACTTTTACAGTTTAGCTGAGGGTTTAGGTTAAGTGTCATCATTAGGGTTAGAGTTATGGTTATGGTTAGCTGTAGGGCAATATTTAGGTATAGGTGCCGGTTTAGTGTTAGAGTCAGTGTTCAATTTAGGGTCAAGGTTAGATTTAGGGTTAGGGTTAGGTTTAGGTCTAGGGTTAGGATTAGGTTTAGGGTTATGTTCAGGGCTATTGTAAGGGTTAGGTTTAGGGTTACATTTGGACTAGCATTATGGTTAGAGTTCTGTTCAAGGATAGGGTTTGGGTTAGGTTTAGGTTTAGGGTTAGGGTTTGGATGAAGTTTAGGATAGGGTGAGGGTTATTTTTATGGTTTGGGCTAAAGTTTGGTTTTGTGTTCAGCTTAGTGTTAAGGTTAGGTTTAGGGTTCGGTTTTGGGTTAGGGGTTATGTTTAGGGTTTGGTTTACGCTTTGGTTTAGGCTTAGTGTGAAGTTTAGGTTAAGGGTGAGGGTTAGGATAAAGGTTAGGATTAGGTTTATGGTAAGGTGTTAGTGGTTAGAGGTGTAGTTTAGGGTTAGGGTTTGGGTGAGGGTTCCGGTTAGGAATTGTGGTTCTGGTCATGGTTGGGTTTGGTTTAGGTTTATGATTAGGTTTCGGGTTAGTGTTAGAGTTAGGGTGAGAGTTAGCGTTAAGGTTTGGATTAGGCTTTGGTGTTAGGGGTTAGGGTTTGTGTTAGAGTTAGGGTTATCGTTAGGGCTCAGGGGTTTCAGGTTAGTTTTAGGGTTAAGGTTAGGGATTGCATTAGGGTTAGGTTTGGGGGATACGGTTAGGGGTCAGGGTGAGGGTTACGGTTAGTTTTACAGTTAAAGTGTGGGTTTAGGATAAGTGTTATGATTAGAGTTAGAGTTGGAGTTAATTTTAGGTTTAGGGTTAGGTGTAGGGGAAGATTTAGGTTTAGGTCCAGGTTTAGGGTTAGAGTTAGTGTTCTCTTTAGGGTCAAGGGTGCAGTTAGGGTTAGGTTAGGATTAGGTCTAGGGCTAGGATTAGGTTTAGGGTTAATTTCAGGGCTATTGTAAGGGTTAGGTTTAGGGTTACAGATGGACTAGCGTTATGGTTAGAGGTAGGTTTAAGGTTAGGGTTTGGGTTAGGTTTAGGTTTAAGGTAGTGTTAGAGTTTGGATGAAGTTTAGGATAGGGTGATGGTTATTTTTATGGTTAGGGCTGGAGTTTGGGTTTGTGCTCATGTTACTTTTAAGGTTAGGTTTAGGGTTTGGATTAGGGTTAGGGGTTATGTTTAGGGTTAGATTTACGAACAGGGTTAGTATTAGTGTGAAGTTCAGGTTAAGTGGGAGGGTTAGGATAAGGGTTAGGATTAGGGTTAGAATTATAATGTTAGACATTAGGTTTAGGGTGTTAGGTTTAGGTTTATGGTTAGGCTAGTCTTAAGTTTAAGGTTAATGTTAGGGTTAGGATTAGATTAGGGTTACTCTTCGTGTTAGAGTTAGGATTAGGGATAAGTTTAGGGATAGCATTAGGTTTAGGGTTGGGGACACGGTTAAGGGTTAGGGTGTGTGTTAGTGTTAGGTTTACCGTTAAGGAGAGGGTTTAGGTTAATTGTTATGGTTAGGGTTAGAGTTAGAGTTAGGGTTAGGGTTAGGGTGAAGTTTCAGTTAATAGTGAGTGTTAGGGTTAAGGTTAGAGTTAGGGTTAAGGTTAGTGTCAGGGTTAGGTTTAGGGTTAGGGTTACGGTAGGGATAAGGTTACTGTGAAGGCTAGGTTTACAGTAAAGTGCAGTGCTGGGTTAGGGTTAGGGTTACGTTTAGAGTTATTGTTAGGCTTAAGTTTAGGGTTAGGGTAGAGTTAATGTTAGGGTTAATTTTAGGGTTAGGGTAAGGGTTAGGTTTAGTTCAGGGTTAGGGCTAGGATTAGGGATAGGGTTAGGATTGGTGGATGGGTTAGGGATTCGTGTGAGGGTTGGTGTCAGGTTTACAGTTAAGCTGATGTTTTAGGGTGTTACAGTTAGGGTTAGGGTTAGAGTTAGGGTTAGGATTAGGTTTATGCTTAGGATTAGGGTTAGGGTTAGGGTCAGGGTTAGGTGGAGATTTAGTGTCATGTTTAGGTTGTTTTTTTAGTTTTAGGGTTAGGCTTAGTGTGAAGTTTATTTTAATTATGAGGTTTAGGGTTAGGGGTTAGGGTTAGGTTATGTTTAGCTTTAGGTTTGGGGTTAGTGTTAGCGTTAGGGTTAGTTTTAGTTTTGGTTAGGGTTTGAATGAATTTAAGGTAGGTTTAGCGTTATGGTTAGGGTGAAATTTTGGTTAAGGGTGAGGGTTTGTTTTAGGTTTAGGGTTAGGGTTAGAGTTAGGGTGAGTGTTTAGGTTTAGGTTTAAGGTTAAGTTTAGGTTTAGGCTAATGATTAGGTTTAGAGTTAGGGTTAGGGGTTATTGTTTCGGTAAGGTTTAGGGTAGGGTTCTGTTTAGGGTTAAGTATAGTGTTAGGGTAAGAGTTAGAGTTCCATTTACAGTTGAGTGTTTTGGGTGTTACTGTTAGGGTTAGGGCTAGGGTTACAGTTAGAGTTAGGGTTAGAGGTTAGGGTTAGGTGTAAGTTTATGGTAGCCTTAATGTTAGGTTAAGGTTAGGTTAGGGTTAGGGTCAGGGTTAGGATTAGGTTTAGGGTGAGGGTTAGGGTCAGAGATATTGTAAGGGTTAGGTTTAGGGTTACAAGTGGGCCATGGTTAAGGTTAGGGTTAGGTTTAGGGTTAAAGTTAGGGTTAGCTTTAGGTTAGGGATAGGATGAAGTTTAAGATAGGGTGAGGGTTAGGGTTATGGCTAAGGTTTGGGTTAGTTTTCGGGTTAGTGTTAAGGTTATGTTTAGGGTTAGGGTTAAGTTTATGGGTTGTGTTTAGTTTTAGGGTTAGGGTTAGATTTTAGGTTAGGGTTAAGTTTAGTGTAACAGTTAAGGTTACGGTTTGTGTTAGGCATTGTGGTTGGGGTGAGGTTTAGGGTTAGGGTTGTGTATGCTTAGGATTATGGTTATGGTAAGGTGTTAGGGGTTAGAAGTGTAGTTTAGGGTTAGGGGTGGGTGAGGGTTCTGGTAAAGCATTGTGGTTCTGACCATGGTTAGGTTTGGTTTAGGGTTACGGTTAGGTTTATGATTAGGTTTCAGGTTAGTGTTCGAGTTAGAGTTAAGGTTTGGGTTAGGCTTTGGTGTTAGGGGTTAGGGTTTGGGTTAGGGTTAGGGTTATTGTTAGGGCTCAGGGGTTCAGGTTAGTGTTAGGGTTAGGGTTACGGATAGCATTAGGGTTAGGGTTGGGGATACGGTTAGGGGTTAGGGTGAGGGTTACGGTTACTTTTACAGTTTAGGTGAGGGTTTAGGTTAAGTGTCATCATTAGGGTTAGAGTTAGGGTTATGGTTAGCTGTAGGGCAATATTTAGGTTTAGGTGCCGGTTTAGTGTTAGAGTCAGTGTTCAATTTAGGGTCAAGGTTAGATTTAGGGTTAGGGTTAGGTTTAGGTCTAGGGTTAGGATTAGGTTTAGGGTTATGTTCAGGGCTATTGTAAGGGTTAGGTTTAGGGTTACATTCGGATTAGCGTTATGGTTAGAGTTCTGTTCAAGGATAGGGTTTGGGTTAGGTTTAGGTTTAGGGTTAGGGTTTGGATGAAGTTTAGGATAGGGTGAGGGTTATTTTTATGGTTTGGGCTAAAGTTTGGTTTTGTGTTCAGCTTAGTGTTAAGGTTAGGTTTAGGGTTCGGTTTTGGGTTAGGGGTTATGTTTAGGGTTTGGGTTACGCTTTGGTTTAGGCTTAGTGTGAAGTTTAGGTTAAGGGTGAGGGTTAGGATAAAGGTTAGGATTAGGTTTATGGTAAGGTGTTAGTGGTTAGAGGTGTAGTTTAGGGTTAGGGTTTGGGTGAGGGTTCCGGTTAGGAATTGTGGTTCTGGTCATGGTTGGGTTTGGTTTAGGTTTATGATTAGGTTTCGGGTTAGCGTTAGAGTTAGGGTGAGAGTTAGCGTTAAGGTTTGGATTAGGCTTTGGTGTTAGGGGTTAGGGTTTGTGTTAGAGTTAGGGTTATCGTTAGGGCTCAGGGGTTTCAGGTTAGTTTTAGGGTTAAGGTTAGGGATTGCATTAGGGTTAGGTTTGGGGGATACGGTTAGGGGTTAGGGTGAGGGTTACGGTTAGTTTTCCAGTTAAAGTGTGGGTTTAGGATAAGTGTTATGATTAGGGTTAGAGTTGGAGTTATTTTTAGGTTTAGGGTTAGGTGTAGGGGAAGATTTAGGTTTAGGTCCAGGTTTAGGGTTAGAGTTAGTGTTCTCTTTAGGGTCAAGGGTGCAGTTAGGGTTAGGTTAGGATTAGGTCTAGGGCTAGGATTAGGTTTAGGGTTAATGTCAGGGCTATTGTAAGGGTTAGGTTTAGGGTTACAGATGGACTAGCGCTATGGTTAGAGGTAGGTTTAAGGTTAGGGTTTGGGTTAGGTTTAGGTTTAAGGTAGTGTTAGAGTTTGGATGAAGTTTAGGATAGGGTGAGGGTTATTTTTATGGTTAGGGCTAGAGTTTGGGTTTGTGTTCAGGTTAGCTTTAAGGCTAGGGTTCAGGTTAGGGTTAGGGGTTATGTTTAGGGTTAGGTTATGTTTTGGTTTAGGGTTAGTGTGAAGTTTAGGTTAAGGGTGAGGGTTAGGATAAGAGTTAGAATTAGGGTTAGGATTATAGTTAGTGTTAGAGGTTAGATTTAGGATGCTAACGTTAGGTTTATGGTTAGGGTTGGGTTAATGTTAGAGTTAGGGTTAGATTAGGTTTAATGTTCGTGTTTGGGTTAGGGATAGGGTTAGGGATAGCATTAGGTTTAGGGTTGGGGATACGGTTAGGGGTTAGGGTGAGGGTTGTGGTTAGGGTGAGGGTTAGGGTTAGGTTTACAGTTAAGGTGAGGGTTTAGGGTAAGTGTTATAGTTAGGGTTCGAGTTAGAGTTTGGGTTAGGTTTAGGGTGAAGTTTCAGTTAATAGTCAGGGTCAGGGTAAGGGTTAGGGTTAAGATTACAGTTAGGGTTAAGTTTAGTGTTAGGGTTAGGGTTAGGGTAGGGGTAAGGTTAGGGTTAAGGCTAGGTTTACGGTAAAGGGTAGGGCTAGGTTAGGGTTAGGTTTAGAGTTAGAGCTAGTACTAGGGTTTAGGGTAAGAGGTAGGGTCAGGTTTAGAGTTTTTGTTAGTTTTAGGGTGGAGTTAAGGTTAAGCTTAGCGTTAGGGTAAGTGTTAGGTTTAGGTCAGGGTTAAGGTTAGGATTAGGGTTAGGGAAAGGGTTAGGTGTTCGTGGGAGGGTTAGTGTTAGGTTTACACTTAAGCTGATGTTTTACAGTGTTATGGTTAGGTCAGGGCTGTAGTTAGGGTTAGGATGAGGTTTAGGTTTAGGGCTATATTTAGGGGATAGTTTAGGGTTAGGTTTAGATTTAGGGTTAAGGTTAGGCTTAGGTTTACCTTGAAATTTATGTTAAGGATGAGGGTTAGGGTTAGCGTTAGGGTTAGGTGTTTGAGTTAAGGTTAGGGTTAGGTTTAGGGTTTGGGTTAGGGTTAGGTGTTTCGGTTAATGTTAGGGTCAGGTTTAGGGTAAGGGTTAGGGTTTGGTTTAGGATCAGGCTTAGGTTTAGGGTTAGAATTAGGGTTAGTGGTTAGGGTTAGGCTTAGGGTTAAGGTTAGGTTTAGGCTAAAGATCAGGATTTGATTTCGAGTTAGGTGTTAGTGTTTCGGTTAGGTTTAGGGTAGGGTTATATTTAGGGTTAGGTTAAGAGTTAGATTTATGTTTACAGTTAAGGTGAGGGTTTTGGGTAAGTGTTACATTTAGGGTTAGGGTTAGGTTTAGGGCTAGGGCTAGGGTTAGGTTTAGATTTCGGGTTACAGGTTAGGGTTAGGTTTAAGTTTATGGTAGGGTAAAGTTAGGGTTAAGGTTTGGTTAGGGTTAGGGTCAGGGTTAGGATTAGGATTAGGTTTAGGGTGAGGGTTAGGGTCAGAGTTATTGTAAGGGTTAGGTTTGGGGTTACAGGTGGGTCAAGGTTAAGGTTAGGGTCAGGGTAAAAGTTAGGGTGTGCTTTAGATTAGGGATAGGGTGAAGTTTAAGATAGGGTGAAGGTTAGGGTTATGGCTCAGGTTTGCTTGAGTTTTCAGGTTAGTGTTAAGGTTATGTTTAGGGTTCGGAATAAGTTTATGGGTTCTGTTTACTTTTAGGGTTAGGGGTAGATTTTAGGTTAGGGTTAAGTTCAGTGTTACGGTTAGGGTTAGGTTTACGGTTTGTGTTAGGCATTGTGGTTGGTGTGAGGATTAGGTTTAGGATTAGGGTTGGGTAGGGTTAGGATTCTGGTTATGGTAAGGTGTTAGGGATTAGAGGAGTAGTTTTGGGTTAGGGCTTGGGTGAGGGTTCCGGTTAGGCATTGTGGTTCTGGTCATGGTTAGGTTTGGTTTAGGGTTAGGGTTAGTTTTATGATTAGGTTTAGGGTTAGTGTTAGAGTTAGGGTTAGGCTTTGGTGCTAGGGGTTAGGTTTTGGGTTAGGGTTATCGTTAGGGCTTAGGTTTTCAGGTGAGTGTTAGGGTTAGGGTTAGGATAGCATTAGGGTTAGCTTTTGGGGGTATGGTTAGGGGTTAGGTGAGGGTTACAGTTAGTATTGCAGTTAAGGTTAGGTTTTAGGGCAAGTGTTAGGATTAGGGTTAGAGTTAGAGTTAGGGTTAGGTTTAGGGTTAGGTGCAGGGTAAGTTTTAGGTTTAAGTCCTGGTTTAGGGTTAGAGTTAGTGTTCTATTTAGGGTCAAGTTTAGAGTTCGGGTTAGGTTTAGCATTAGGTCTATTGTTGGGCTTAGGATTAGGGTTAGGTTCAGAGCTATTGTAAGGCTTAGGTTTAGGGTTACAGATGGACTAGCTTTACGGTTAGAGTTAGGTTTAAGGTTAGGGTTTGGGCTAGGTTTACGTTTACGGTTATGGTTAGGGTTAGGATTTGGTTGAAGTTTAGCATAGGCTGAGGGTTACTTTTAGGGTTAGGGCTAGAGTTTGGGTTTGTGTTCAGGTTAGTGTTATGGTTAGATTTAGGGTCCAGTTTAGGGTTAGGGGTTAGGTTTAGTGTTAGGGTTAGTTTTAGGTTTAGGGTTAGTGTGAAGTTTAGGTTAAGGGTGAGAGTTAGGGTTAGGGTTAGGATTAGGGTTAGTGTTAGACGTTAGGTTTAGGGTGCTAGTTTTAGGTTTATGGTTAGGGTAGGTTTAAGTTTAGGGTTAATGTTAGGGTTAGTGTTAGATTAGGGTTACTGTTCGTGTTAGGGTTACAGTTAGGGTTAGGGATAGCATTAGGTTTAGGGTTAGGAATATAGTTAGGGGTTAGGGTGAGGGTTGGGGATATGGTGAGGGTTAGGTTTAGGTTTGCAGTTAAGGTGAGGGTTTAGGGTAATTGTTATGGTTAGGGTTAGAGTTAGGGTCATGGTGAAGTTTCTGTTAATAGTGGGGTTCAGGGTTAATGTTAGATTTAGGGTTAAGGTTAGTGTTAGGGTTAGGTTTAGGTTAGGGTTAAGGTAGCGGTCAGGTTAGGGTTAAGACTAGGTTTACGGTAAAGTGTAAGGCTAGGTTAGGGTTAGGTTTAGAGTTAGTGCTAGGGTTTAGGGTTAGGGTTAAGGTCAGGTTTAGAGTTATTGTTAGGTTTACGGTTAAGGTTAGGGTAGAGTTAAGGGTAAGGTTAAGTTGAAGTTTAGGGTAAGAGTTAGGTTTACGTCAGGTTTAGGGTTAGGATGAGGGATAGGGTTAGGGTTAGGGAAAGGGTTAGGGTTTCGTGTGAGGATTAGTGTTATGTTTACATTAAGCTGATGTTTTTGAGTGTTACAGTAAGGTTTAGGGTTAGAGTTAGGTTAGGTTTAGAGTTAGGGCTAGAGTATGGTGATAGTGCTTTAGGCTTAGGTTTAGGGTGGAATTTAGGTTAAGGATGAGGGTTAGGGTTGGGGTAGGTGTTTGGATTAATGTTAGGGTCAGGTTTAGGGTTTTGGTTTAGAGTTCAGGTTAGATTCAGGGTTAGGGTTAGATTTAGGTTTCGGGTTAGGGTTAGTGTTAGTTTAGCTTAGGGTTAGGGTTTGAATGAAGTTAGGGTAGGTTTAGGGTTATGGTTAGGTTGAAATTTTGGTTAAGTGTGAGGGTTTGGTTTCGGGTTAGGGTTAGAGTTAGGGTTAGTGGTTAAGGTTAGGTTTAGGGTTAAGGTTAGGTTTAGGCTAAGCATTAGGGTTAGAGTTAGGGTTAGTGGTTAGTGTTTCAGTTAGGTTTAGGATAGGGTTATAATTAGGGTTAAGTTTAGGGTTACGGTAAGAGTTAGATTTACGTTTACAGTTAAGGTGAGGGTTTTGCGTAACTGTTACGGTTAGGGTTAGGGCTAGGTTTAGGGTGAGAGTTGGGTTAGGGGTTAGGTTTAGGTTAAGTTTATGGTAGGCTTAAAGTTAGGGTTAAGGTTAGGTTAGGGTTAGGGTCAGGGTTAGGATTAGAATTAGGTTTCGGGCGAGGGTTAGTGTCAGAGTTATTATAAGGGTTAGGTTTAGGGTTACAGATGGGCCAAGGTTAAGGTTAGGGTTAGGTTTAGGGGTAGGATTAGGGTTAAAGTTAGGGTTAGCTTTAGGTTAGGGATAGGATGAAGTTTAAGATAGGGTGAGGGTTAGGGTTATGGCTAAGGTTTGGGTTAGTTTTCGGGTTAGTGTTAAGGTTATGTTTAGGGTTAGGGTTAAGTTTATGGGCTGTGTTTAGTTTTAGGGTTAGGGTTAGATTTTAGGTTAGGGTTAAGTTTAGTGTAACAGTTAAGGTTACGGTTTGTGTTAGGCATTGTGGTTGGGGTGAGGTTTAGGGTTAGGGTTGTGTATGCTTAGGATTATGGTTATGGTAAGGTGTTAGGGGTTAGAAGTGTAGTTTAGGGTTAGGGGTGGGTGAGGGTTCTGGTAAAGCATTGTGGTTCTGACCATGGTTAGGTTTGGTTTAGGGTTACGGTTAGGTTTATGATTAGGTTTCAGGTTAGTGTTCGAGTTAGAGTTAAGGTTTGGGTTAGGCTTTGGTGTTAGGGGTTAGGGTTTGGGTTAGGGTTAGGGTTATTGTTAGGGCTCAGGGGTTCAGGTTAGTGTTAGGGTTAGGGTTACGGATAGCATTAGGGTTAGGGTTGGGGATACGGTTAGGGGTTAGGGTGAGGGTTACGGTTACTTTTACAGTTTAGGTGAGGGTTTAGGTTAAGTGTCATCATTAGGGTTAGAGTTAGGGTTATGGTTAGCTGTAGGGCAATATTTAGGTTTAGGTGCCGGTTTAGTGTTAGAGTCAGTGTTCAATTTAGGGTCAAGGTTAGATTTAGGGTTAGGGTTAGGTTTAGGTCTAGGGTTAGGATTAGGTTTAGGGTTAGGTTCAGGGCTATTGTAAGGGTTAGGTTTAGGGTTACATTCGGATTAGCGTTATGGTTAGAGTTCTGTTCAAGGATAGGGTTTGGGTTAGGTTTAGGTTTAGGGTTAGGGTTTGGATGAAGTTTAGGATAGGGTGAGGGTTATTTTTATGGTTTGGGCTAAAGTTTGGTTTTGTGTTCAGCTTAGTGTTAAGGTTAGGTTTAGGGTTCGGTTTTGGGTTAGGGGTTATGTTTAGGGTTTGGGTTACGCTTTGGTTTAGGCTTAGTGTGAAGTTTAGGTTAAGGGTGAGGTTTAGGATAAAGGTTAGGATTAGGTTTATGGTAAGGTGTTAGTGGTTAGAGGTGTAGTTTAGGGTTAGGGTTTGGGTGAGGGTTCCGGTTAGGAATTGTGGTTCTGGTCATGGTTGGGTTTGGTTTAGGTTTATGATTAGGTTTCGGGTTAGTGTTAGAGTTAGGGTGAGAGTTAGCGTTAAGGTTTGGATTAGGCTTTGGTGTTAGGGGTTAGGGTTTGTGTTAGAGTTAGAGTTATCGTTAGGGCTCAGGGGTTTCAGGTTAGTTTTAGGGTTAAGGTTAGGGATTGCATTAGGGTTAGGTTTGGGGGATACGGTTAGGGGTCAGGGTGAGGGTTATGGTTAGTTTTACAGTTAAAGTGTGGGTTTAGGATAAGTGTTATGATTAGAGTTAGAGTTGGAGTTAATTTTAGGTTTAGGGTTAGGTGTAGGGGAAGATTTAGGTTTAGGTCCAGGTTTAGGGTTAGAGTTAGTGTTCTCTTTAGGGTCAAGGGTGCAGTTAGGGTTAGGTTAGGATTAGGTCTAGGGCTAGGATTAGGTTTAGGGTTAATTTCAGGGCTATTGTAAGGGTTAGGTTTAGGGTTACAGATGGACTAGCGTTATGGTTAGAGGTAGGTTTAAGGTTAGGGTTTGGGTTAGGTTTAGGTTTAAGGTAGTGTTAGAGTTTGGATGAAGTTTAGGATAGGGTGATGGTTATTTTTATGGTTAGGGCTGGAGTTTGGGTTTGTGCTCATGTTACTTTTAAGGTTAGGTTTAGGGTTTGGATTAGGGTTAGGGGTTATGTTTAGGGTTAGATTTACGAACAGGGTTAGTATTAGTGTGAAGTTCAGGTTAAGTGGGAGGGTTAGGATAAGGGTTAGGATTAGGGTTAGAATTATAATGTTAGACATTAGGTTTAGGGTGTTAGGTTTAGGTTTATGGTTAGGCTAGTCTTAAGTTTAAGGTTAATGTTAGGGTTAGGATTAGATTAGGGTTACTCTTCGTGTTAGAGTTAGGATTAGGGATAAGTTTAGGGATAGCATTAGGTTTAGGGTTGGGGACACGGTTAAGGGTTAGGGTGTGTGTTAGTGTTAGGTTTACCGTTAAGGAGAGGGTTTAGGTTAATTGTTATGGTTAGGGTTAGAGTTAGAGTTAGGGTTAGGGTTAGGGTGAAGTTTCAGTTAATAGTGAGTGTTAGGGTTAAGGTTAGAGTTAGGGTTAAGGTTAGTGTCAGGGTTAGGTTTAGGGTTAGGGTTACGGTAGGGGTAAGGTTACTGTGAAGGCTAGGTTTACAGTAAAGTGCAGTGCTGGGTTAGGGTTAGGGTTACGTTTAGAGTTATTGTTAGGCTTAAGTTTAGGGTTAGGGTAGAGTTAATGTTAGGGTTAATTTTAGGGTTAGGGTAAGGGTTAGGTTTAGTTCAGGGTTAGGGCTAGGATTAGGGATAGGGTTAGGATTGGTGGATGGGTTAGGGATTCGTGTGAGGGTTGGTGTCAGGTTTACAGTTAAGCTGATGTTTTAGGGTGTTACAGTTAGGGTTAGGGTTAGAGTTAGGGTTAGGATTAGGTTTATGCTTAGGATTAGGGTTAGGGTTAGGGTCAGGGTTAGGTGGAGATTTAGTGTCATGTTTAGGTTGTTTTTTTAGTTTTAGGGTTAGGCTTAGTGTGAAGTTTATTTTAATTATGAGGTTTAGGGTTAGGGGTTAGGGTTAGGTTATGTTTAGCTTTAGGTTTGGGGTTAGTGTTAGCGTTAGGGTTAGTTTTAGTTTTGGTTAGGGTTTGAATGAATTTAAGGTAGGTTTAGCGTTATGGTTAGGGTGAAATTTTGGTTAAGGGTGAGGGTTTGTTTTAGGTTTAGGGTTAGGGTTAGAGTTAGGGTGAGTGTTTAGGTTTAGGTTTAAGGTTAAGTTTAGGTTTAGGCTAATGATTAGGTTTAGAGTTAGGGTTAGGGGTTATTGTTTCGGTAAGGTTTAGGGTAGGGTTCTGTTTAGGGTTAAGTATAGTGTTAGGGTAAGAGTTAGAGTTCCATTTACAGTTGAGTGTTTTGGGTGTTACTGTTAGGGTTAGGGCTAGGGTTACAGTTAGAGTTAGGGTTAGAGGTTAGGGTTAGGTGTAAGTTTATGGTAGCCTTAATGTTAGGTTAAGGTTAGGTTAGGGTTAGGGTCAGGGTTAGGATTAGGTTTAGGGTGAGGGTTAGGGTCAGAGATATTGTAAGGGTTAGGTTTAGGGTTACAAGTGGGCCATGGTTAAGGTTAGGGTTAGGTTTAGGGTTAAAGTTAGGGTTAGCTTTAGGTTAGGGATAGGATGAAGTTTAAGATAGGGTGAGGGTTAGGGTTATGGCTAAGGTTTGGGTTAGTTTTCGGGTTAGTGTTAAGGTTATGTTTAGGGTTAGGGTTAAGTTTATGGGCTGTGTTTAGTTTTAGGGTTAGGGTTAGATTTTAGGTTAGGGTTAATTTTAGTGTAACAGTTAAGGTTACGGTTTGTGTTAGGCATTGTGGTTGGGGTGAGGTTTAGGGTTAGGGTTGTGTATGCTTAGGATTATGGTTATGGTAAGGTGTTAGGGGTTAGAAGTGTAGTTTAGGGTTAGGGGTGGGTGAGGGTTCTGGTAAAGCATTGTGGTTCTGACCATGGTTAGGTTTGGTTTAGGGTTACGGTTAGGTTTATGATTAGGTTTCAGGTTAGTGTTCGAGTTAGAGTTAAGGTTTGGGTTAGGCTTTGGTGTTAGGGGTTAGGGTTTGGGTTAGGGTTAGGGTTATTGTTAGGGCTCAAGGGTTCAGGTTAGTGTTAGGGTTAGGGTTACGGATAGCATTAGGGTTAGGGTTGGGGATACGGTTAGGGGTTAGGGTGAGGGTTACGGTTACTTTTACAGTTTAGGTGAGGGTTTAGGTTAAGTGTCATCATTAGGGTTAGAGTTAGGGTTATGGTTAGCTGTAGGGCAATATTTAGGTTTAGGTGCCGGTTTAGTGTTAGAGTCAGTGTTCAATTTAGGGTCAAGGTTAGATTTAGGGTTAGGGTTAGGTTTAGGTCTAGGGTTAGGATTAGGTTTAGGGTTAGGTTCAGGGCTATTGTAAGGGTTAGGTTTAGGGTTACATTCGGATTAGCGTTATGGTTAGAGTTCTGTTCAAGGATAGGGTTTGGGTTAGGTTTAGGTTTAGGGTTAGGGTTTGGATGAAGTTTAGGATAGGGTGAGGGTTATTTTTATGGTTTGGGCTAAAGTTTGGTTTTGTGTTCAGCTTAGTGTTAAGGTTAGGTTTAGGGTTCGGTTTTGGGTTAGGGGTTATGTTTAGGGTTTGGGTTACGCTTTGGTTTAGGCTTAGTGTGAAGTTTAGGTTAAGGGTGAGGGTTAGGATAAAGGTTAGGATTAGGTTTATGGTAAGGTGTTAGTGGTTAGAGGTGTAGTTTAGGGTTAGGGTTTGGGTGAGGGTTCCGGTTAGGAATTGTGGTTCTGGTCATGGTTGGGTTTGGTTTAGGTTTATGATTAGGTTTCGGGTTAGCGTTAGAGTTAGGGTGAGAGTTAGCGTTAAGGTTTGGATTAGGCTTTGGTGTTAGGGGTTAGGGTTTGTGTTAGAGTTAGAGTTATCGTTAGGGCTCAGGGGTTTCAGGTTAGTTTTAGGGTTAAGGTTAGGGATTGCATTAGGGTTAGGTTTGGGGGATACGGTTAGGGGTTAGGGTGAGGGTTACGGTTAGTTTTCCAGTTAAAGTGTGGGTTTAGGATAAGTGTTATGATTAGGGTTAGAGTTGGAGTTATTTTTAGGTTTAGGGTTAGGTGTAGGGGAAGATTTAGGTTTAGGTCCAGGTTTAGGGTTAGAGTTAGTGTTCTCTTTAGGGTCAAGGGTGCAGTTAGGGTTAGGTTAGGATTAGGTCTAGGGCTAGGATTAGGTTTAGGGTTAATGTCAGGGCTATTGTAAGGGTTAGGTTTAGGGTTACAGATGGACTAGCGCTATGGTTAGAGGTAGGTTTAAGGTTAGGGTTTGGGTTAGGTTTAGGTTTAAGGTAGTGTTAGAGTTTGGATGAAGTTTAGGATAGGGTGAGGGTTATTTTTATGGTTAGGGCTAGAGTTTGGGTTTGTGTTCAGGTTAGCTTTAAGGCTAGGGTTCAGGTTAGGGTTAGGGGTTATGTTTAGGGTTAGGTTATGTTTTGGTTTAGGGTTAGTGTGAAGTTTAGGTTAAGGGTGAGGGTTAGGATAAGAGTTAGAATTAGGGTTAGGATTATAGTTAGTGTTAGAGGTTAGATTTAGGATGCTAACGTTAGGTTTATGGTTAGGGTTGGGTTAATGTTAGAGTTAGGCTTAGATTAGGTTTAATGTTCGTGTTTGGGTTAGGGATAGGGTTAGGGATAGCATTAGGTTTAGGGTTGGGGATACGGTTAGGGGTTAGGGTGAGGGTTGTGGTTAGGGTGTGGGTTAGGGTTAGGTTTACAGTTAAGGTGAGGGTTTAGGGTAAGTGTTATAGTTAGGGTTCGAGTTAGAGTTTGGGTTAGGTTTAGGGTGAAGTTTCAGTTAATAGTCAGGGTCAGGGTCAGGGTCAGGGTTAGGGTTAAGATTACAGTTAGGGTTAAGTTTAGTGTTAGGGTTAGGGTTAGGGTAGGGGTAAGGTTAGGGTTAAGGCTAGGTTTACGGTAAAGGGTAGGGCTAGGTTAGGGTTAGGTTTAGAGTTAGAGCTAGTACTAGGGTTTAGGGTAAGAGGTAGGGTCAGGTTTAGAGTTTTTGTTAGTTTTAGGGTGGAGTTAAGGTTAAGCTTAGCGTTAGGGTAAGTGTTAGGTTTAGGTCAGGGTTAAGGTTAGGATTAGGGTTAGGGAAAGGGTTAGGTGTTCGTGGGAGGGTTAGTGTTAGGTTTACACTTAAGCTGATGTTTTACAGTGTTATGGTTAGGTCAGGGCTGTAGTTAGGGTTAGGATGAGGTTTAGGTTTAGGGCTATATTTAGGGGATAGTTTAGGGTTAGGTTTAGATTTAGGGTTAAGGTTAGGCTTAGGTTTACCTTGAAATTTATGTTAAGGATGAGGGTTAGGGTTAGCGTTAGGGTTAGGTGTTTGAGTTAAGGTTAGGGTTAGGTTTAGGGTTTGGGTTAGGGTTAGGTGTTTCGGTTAATGTTAGGGTCAGGTTTAGGGTAAGGGTTAGGGTTTGGTTTAGGATCAGGCTTAGGTTTAGGGTTAGAATTAGGGTTAGTGGTTAGGGTTAGGCTTAGGGTTAAGGTTAGGTTTAGGCTAAAGATCAGGATTTGATTTCGAGTTAGGTGTTAGTGTTTCGGTTAGGTTTAGGGTAGGGTTATATTTAGGGTTAGGTTAAGAGTTAGATTTATGTTTACAGTTAAGGTGAGGGTTTTGGGTAAGTGTTACATTTAGGGTTAGGGTTAGGTTTAGGGCTAGGGCTAGGGTTAGGTTTAGATTTCGGGTTACAGGTTAGGGTTAGGTTTAAGTTTATGGTAGGGTAAAGTTAGGGTTAAGGTTTGGTTAGGGTTAGGGTCAGGGTTAGGATTAGGATTAGGTTTAGGGTGAGGGTTAGGGTCAGAGTTATTGTAAGGGTTAGGTTTGGGGTTACAGGTGGGTCAAGGTTAAGGTTAGGGTCAGGGTTAAAGTTAGGGTGTGCTTTAGATTAGGGATAGGGTGAAGTTTAAGATAGGGTGAAGGTTAGGGTTATGGCTCAGGTTTGCTTGAGTTTTCAGGTTAGTGTTAAGGTTATGTTTAGGGTTCGGAATAAGTTTATGGGTTCTGTTTACTTTTAGGGTTAGGGGTAGATTTTAGGTTAGGGTTAAGTTCAGTGTTACGGTTAGGGTTAGGTTTACGGTTTGTGTTAGGCATTGTGGTTGGTGTGAGGATTAGGTTTAGGATTAGGGTTGGGTAGGGTTAGGATTCTGGTTATGGTAAGGTGTTAGGGATTAGAGGAGTAGTTTTGGGTTAGGGCTTGGGTGAGGGTTCCGGTTAGGCATTGTGGTTCTGGTCATGGTTAGGTTTGGTTTAGGGTTAGGGTTAGTTTTATGATTAGGTTTAGGGTTAGTGTTAGAGTTAGGGTTAGGCTTTGGTGCTAGGGGTTAGGTTTTGGGTTAGGGTTAGGGTTATCGTTAGGGCTTAGGTTTTCAGGTGAGTGTTAGGGTTAGGGTTAGGATAGCATTAGGGTTAGCTTTTGGGGGTATGGTTAGGGGTTAGGTGAGGGTTACAGTTAGTATTGCAGTTAAGGTTAGGTTTTAGGGCAAGTGTTAGGATTAGGGTTAGAGTTAGAGTTAGGGTTAGGTTTAGGGTTAGGTGCAGGGTAAGTTTTAGGTTTAAGTCCTGGTTTAGGGTTAGAGTTAGTGTTCTATTTAGGGTCAAGTTTAGAGTTCGGGTTAGGTTTAGCATTAGGTCTATTGTTGGGCTTAGGATTAGGGTTAGGTTCAGAGCTATTGTAAGGCTTAGGTTTAGGGTTACAGATGGACTAGCTTTACGGTTAGAGTTAGGTTTAAGGTTAGGGTTTGGGCTAGGTTTACGTTTACGGTTATGGTTAGGGTTAGGATTTGGTTGAAGTTTAGCATAGGCTGAGGGTTACTTTTAGGGTTAGGGCTAGAGTTTGGGTTTGTGTTCAGGTTAGTGTTATGGTTAGATTTAGGGTCCAGTTTAGGGTTAGGGGTTAGGTTTAGTGTTAGGGTTAGTTTTAGGTTTAGGGTTAGTGTGAAGTTTAGGTTAAGGGTGAGAGTTAGGGTTAGGGTTAGGATTAGGGTTAGTGTTAGACGTTAGGTTTAGGGTGCTAGTTTTAGGTTTATGGTTAGGGTAGGTTTAAGTTTAGGGTTAATGTTAGGGTTAGTGTTAGATTAGGGTTACTGTTCGTGTTAGGGTTACAGTTAGGGTTAGGGATAGCATTAGGTTTAGGGTTAGGAATATAGTTAGGGGTTAGGGTGAGGGTTGGGGATATGGTGAGGGTTAGGTTTAGGTTTGCAGTTAAGGTGAGGGTTTAGGGTAATTGTTATGGTTAGGGTTAGAGTTAGGGTCATGGTGAAGTTTCTGTTAATAGTGGGGTTCAGGGTTAATGTTAGATTTAGGGTTAAGGTTAGTGTTAGGGTTAGGTTTAGGTTAGGGTTAAGGTAGCGGTCAGGTTAGGGTTAAGACTAGGTTTACGGTAAAGTGTAAGGCTAGGTTAGGGTTAGGTTTAGAGTTAGTGCTAGGGTTTAGGGTTAGGGTTAAGGTCAGGTTTAGAGTTATTGTTAGGTTTACGGTTAAGGTTAGGGTAGAGTTAAGGGTAAGGTTAAGTTGAAGTTTAGGGTAAGAGTTAGGTTTACGTCAGGTTTAGGGTTAGGATGAGGGATAGGGTTAGGGTTAGGGAAAGGGTTAGGGTTTCGTGTGAGGATTAGTGTTATGTTTACATTAAGCTGATGTTTTTGAGTGTTACAGTAAGGTTTAGGGTTAGAGTTAGGTTAGGTTTAGAGTTAGGGCTAGAGTATGGTGATAGTGCTTTAGGCTTAGGTTTAGGGTGGAATTTAGGTTAAGGATGAGGGTTAGAGTTGGGGTAGGTGTTTGGATTAATGTTAGGGTCAGGTTTAGGGTTTTGGTTTAGAGTTCAGGTTAGATTCAGGGTTAGGGTTAGATTTAGGTTTCGGGTTAGGGTTAGTGTTAGTTTAGCTTAGGGTTAGGGTTTGAATGAAGTTAGGGTAGGTTTAGGGTTATGGTTAGGTTGAAATTTTGGTTAAGTGTGAGGGTTTGGTTTCGGGTTAGGGTTAGAGTTAGGGTTAGTGGTTAAGGTTAGGTTTAGGGTTAAGGTTAGGTTTAGGCTAAGCATTAGGGTTAGAGTTAGGGTTAGTGGTTAGTGTTTCAGTTAGGTTTAGGATAGGGTTATAATTAGGGTTAAGTTTAGGGTTACGGTAAGAGTTAGATTTACGTTTACAGTTAAGGTGAGGGTTTTGCGTAACTGTTACGGTTAGGGTTAGGGCTAGGTTTAGGGTGAGAGTTGGGTTAGGGGTTAGGTTTAGGTTAAGTTTATGGTAGGCTTAAAGTTAGGGTTAAGGTTAGGTTAGGGTTAGGGTCAGGGTTAGGATTAGAATTAGGTTTCGGGCGAGGGTTAGTGTCAGAGTTATTATAACGGTTAGGTTTAGGGTTACAGATGGGCCAAGGTTAAGGTTAGGGTTAGGTTTAGGGGTAGGATTAGGGTTAAAGTTAGGGTTAGCTTTAGGTTAGGGATAGGATGAAGTTTAAGATAGGGTGAGGGTTAGGGTTATGGCTAAGGTTTGGGTTAGTTTTCGGGTTAGTGTTAAGGTTATGTTTAGGGTTAGGGTTAAGTTTATGGGCTGTGTTTAGTTTTAGGGTTAGGGTTAGATTTTAGGTTAGGGTTAAGTTTAGTGTAACAGTTAAGGTTACGGTTTGTGTTAGGCATTGTGGTTGGGGTGAGGTTTAGGGTTAGGGTTGTGTATGCTTAGGATTATGGTTATGGTAAGGTGTTAGGGGTTAGAAGTGTAGTTTAGGGTTAGGGGTGGGTGAGGGTTCTGGTAAAGCATTGTGGTTCTGACCATGGTTAGGTTTGGTTTAGGGTTACGGTTAGGTTTATGATTAGGTTTCAGGTTAGTGTTCGAGTTAGAGTTAAGGTTTGGGTTAGGCTTTGGTGTTAGGGGTTAGGGTTTGGGTTAGGGTTAGGGTTATTGTTAGGGCTCAGGGGTTCAGGTTAGTGTTAGGGTTAGGGTTACGGATAGCATTAGGGTTAGGGTTGGGGATACGGTTAGGGGTTAGGGTGAGGGTTACGGTTACTTTTACAGTTTAGGTGAGGGTTTAGGTTAAGTGTCATCATTAGGGTTAGAGTTAGGGTTATGGTTAGCTGTAGGGCAATATTTAGGTTTAGGTGCCGGTTTAGTGTTAGAGTCAGTGTTCAATTTAGGGTCAAGGTTAGATTTAGGGTTAGGGTTAGGTTTAGGTCTAGGGTTAGGATTAGGTTTAGGGTTAGGTTCAGGGCTATTGTAAGGGTTAGGTTTAGGGTTACATTCGGATTAGCGTTATGGTTAGAGTTCTGTTCAAGGATAGGGTTTGGGTTAGGTTTAGGTTTAGGGTTAGGGTTTGGATGAAGTTTAGGATAGGGTGAGGGTTATTTTTATGGTTTGGGCTAAAGTTTGGTTTTGTGTTCAGCTTAGTGTTAAGGTTAGGTTTAGGGTTCGGTTTTGGGTTAGGGGTTATGTTTAGGGTTTGGGTTACGCTTTGGTTTAGGCTTAGTGTGAAGTTTAGGTTAAGGGTGAGGGTTAGGATAAAGGTTAGGATTAGGTTTATGGTAAGGTGTTAGTGGTTAGAGGTGTAGTTTAGGGTTAGGGTTTGGGTGAGGGTTCCGGTTAGGAATTGTGGTTCTGGTCATGGTTGGGTTTGGTTTAGGTTTATGATTAGGTTTCGGGTTAGCGTTAGAGTTAGGGTGAGAGTTAGCGTTAAGGTTTGGATTAGGCTTTGGTGTTAGGGGTTAGGGTTTGTGTTAGAGTTAGGGTTATCGTTAGGGCTCAGGGGTTTCAGGTTAGTTTTAGGGTTAAGGTTAGGGATTGCATTAGGGTTAGGTTTGGGGGATACGGTTAGGGGTTAGGGTGAGGGTTACGGTTAGTTTTCCAGTTAAAGTGTGGGTTTAGGATAAGTGTTATGATTAGGGTTAGAGTTGGAGTTATTTTTAGGTTTAGGGTTAGGTGTAGGGGAAGATTTAGGTTTAGGTCCAGGTTTAGGGTTAGAGTTAGTGTTCTCTTTAGGGTCAAGGGTGCAGTTAGGGTTAGGTTAGGATTAGGTCTAGGGCTAGGATTAGGTTTAGGGTTAATGTCAGGGCTATTGTAAGGGTTAGGTTTAGGGTTACAGATGGACTAGCGCTATGGTTAGAGGTAGGTTTAAGGTTAGGGTTTGGGTTAGGTTTAGGTTTAAGGTAGTGTTAGAGTTTGGATGAAGTTTAGGATAGGGTGAGGGTTATTTTTATGGTTAGGGCTAGAGTTTGGGTTTGTGTTCAGGTTAGCTTTAAGGCTAGGGTTCAGGTTAGGGTTAGGGGTTATGTTTAGGGTTAGGTTATGTTTTGGTTTAGGGTTAGTGTGAAGTTTAGGTTAAGGGTGAGGGTTAGGATAAGAGTTAGAATTAGGGTTAGGATTATAGTTAGTGTTAGAGGTTAGATTTAGGATGCTAACGTTAGGTTTATGGTTAGGGTTGGGTTAATGTTAGAGTTAGGGTTAGATTAGGTTTAATGTTCGTGTTTGGGTTAGGGATAGGGTTAGGGATAGCATTAGGTTTAGGGTTGGGGATACGGTTAGGGGTTAGGGTGAGGGTTGTGGTTAGGGTGTGGGTTAGGGTTAGGTTTACAGTTAAGGTGAGGGTTTAGGGTAAGTGTTATAGTTAGGGTTCGAGTTAGAGTTTGGGTTAGGTTTAGGGTGAAGTTTCAGTTAATAGTCAGGGTCAGGGTCAGGGTTAGGGTTAAGATTACAGTTAGGGTTAAGTTTAGTGTTAGGGTTAGGGTTAGGGTAGGGGTAAGGTTAGGGTTAAGGCTAGGTTTACGGTAAAGGGTAGGGCTAGGTTAGGGTTAGGTTTAGAGTTAGAGCTAGTACTAGGGTTTAGGGTAAGAGGTAGGGTCAGGTTTAGAGTTTTTGTTAGTTTTGGGGTGGAGTTAAGGTTAAGCTTAGCGTTAGGGTAAGTGTTAGGTTTAGGTCAGGGTTAAGGTTAGGATTAGGGATAGGGTTAGGGTTAGGGAAAGGGTTAGGTGTTCGTGGGAGGGTTAGTGTTAGGTTTACACTTAAGCTGATGTTTTACAGTGTTATGGTTAGGTCAGGGCTGTAGTTAGGGTTAGGATGAGGTTTAGGTTTAGGGCTATATTTAGGGGATAGTTTAGGGTTAGGTTTAGATTTAGGGTTAAGGTTAGGCTTAGGTTTACCTTGAAATTTATGTTAAGGATGAGGATTAGGGTTAGCGTTAGGGTTAGGTGTTTGGGTTAAGGTTAGGGTTAGGTTTAGGGTTTGGGTTAGGGTTAGGTGTTTCGGTTAATGTTAGGGTCAGGTTTAGGGTAAGGGTTAGGGTTCGGTTTAGGATCAGGCTTAGGGTTAGGGTTAGAATTAGGGTTAGTGGTTAGGGTTAGGCTTAGGGTTAAGGTTAGGTTTAGGCTAAAGATCAGGATTTGATTTCGAGTTAGGTGTTAGTGTTTCGGTTAGGTTTAGGGTAGGGTTATATTTAGGGTTAGGTTAAGAGTTAGATTTATGTTTACAGTTAAGGTGAGGGTTTTGGGTAAGTGTTACATTTAGGGTTAGGGTTAGGTTTAGGGCTAGGGCTAGGGTTAGGTTTAGATTTCGGGTTACAGGTTAGGGTTAGGTTTAAGTTTATGGTAGGGTAAAGTTAGGGTTAAGGTTTGGTTAGGGTTAGGGTCAGGGTTAGGATTAGGATTAGGTTTAGGGTGAGGGTTAGGGTCAGAGTTATTGTAAGGGTTAGGTTTGGGGTTACAGGTGGGCCAAGGTTAAGGTTAGGGTCAGGGTTAAAGTTAGGGTGTGCTTTAGATTAGGGATAGGGTGAAGTTTAAGATAGGGTGAGGGTTAGGGTTATGGCTCAGGTTTGCTTGAGTTTTCAGGTTAGTGTTAAGGTTATGTTTAGGGTTAGGAATAAGTTTATGGGTTCTGTTTACTTTTAGGGTTAGGGGTAGATTTTAGGTTAGGGTTAAGTTCAGTGTTACGGTTAGGGTTAGGTTTACGGTTTGTGTTAGGCATTGTGGTTGGTGTGAGGATTAGGTTTAGGATTAGGGTTGGGTAGGGTTAGGATTCTGGTTATGGTAAGGTGTTAGGGATTAGAGGAGTAGTTTTGGGTTAGGGCTTGGGTGAGGGTTCCGGTTAGGCATTGTGGTTCTGGTCATGGTTAGGTTTGGTTTAGGGTTAGGGTTAGTTTTATGATTAGGTTTCGGGTTAGTGTTAGAGTTAGGGTTAGGCTTTGGTGCTAGGGGTTAGGTTTTGGGTTAGGGTTAGGGTTATCGTTAGGGCTTAGGTTTTCAGGTGAGTGTTAGGGTTAGGGTTAGGATAGCATTAGGGTTAGCTTTTGGGGGTATGGTTAGGGGTTAGGTGAGGGTTACAGTTAGTATTGCAGTTAAGGTTAGGTTTTAGGGCAAGTGTTAGGATTAGGGTTAGAGTTAGAGTTAGGGTTAGGTTTAGGGTTAGGTGCAGGGTAAGTTTTAGGTTTAAGTCCTGGTTTAGGGTTAGAGTTAGTGTTCTATTTAGGGTCAAGTTTAGAGTTCGGGTTAGGTTTAGCATTAGGTCTATTGTTGGGCTTAGGATTAGGGTTAGGTTCAGAGCTATTGTAAGGCTTAGGTTTAGGGTTACAGATGGACTAGCTTTACGGTTAGAGTTAGGTTTAAGGTTAGGGTTTGGGCTAGGTTTGCGTTTACGGTTATGGTTAGGGTTAGGATTTGGTTGAAGTTTAGCATAGGCTGAGGGTTACTTTTAGGGTTAGGGCTAGAGTTTGGGTTTGTGTTCAGGTTAGTGTTATGGTTAGATTTAGGGTCCAGTTTAGGGTTAGGGGTTAGGTTTAGTGTTAGGGTTAGTTTTAGGTTTAGGGTTAGTGTGAAGTTTAGGTTAAGGGTGAGAGTTAGGCTTAGGGTTAGGATTAGGGTTAGTGTTAGACATTAGGTTTAGGGTGCTAGTTTTAGGTTTATGGTTAGGGTAGGTTTAAGGTTAGGGTTAATGTTAGGGTTAGTGTTAGATTAGGGTTACTGTTCGTGTTAGGGTTACAGTTAGGGTTAGGGATAGCATTAGGTTTAGGGTTAGGAATATAGTTAGGGGTTAGGGTGAGGGTTGGGGATATGGTGAGGGTTAGGTTTAGGTTTGCAGTTAAGGTGAGGGTTTAGGGTAATTGTTATGGTTAGGGTTAGAGTTAGGGTCATGGTGAAGTTTCAGGTAATAGTGGGGTTCAGGGTTAATGTTAGATTTAGGGTTAAGGTTAGTGTTAGGGTTAGATTTAGGTTAGGGTTAAGGTAGCGGTCAGGTTAGGGTTAAGACTAGGTTTACGGTAAAGTGTAAGGCTAGGTTAGGGTTAGGTTTAGAGTTAGTGCTAGGGTTTAGGGTTAGGGTTAAGGTCAGGTTTAGAGTTATTGTTAGGTTTACGGTTAAGGTTAGGGTAGAGTTAAGGGTAAGGTTAAGTTGAAGTTTAGGGTAAGAGTTAGGTTTACGTCAGGTTTAGGGTTAGGATGAGGGATAGGGTTAGGGTTAGGGAAAGGGTTAGGGTTTCGTGTGAGGATTAGTGTTATGTTTACATTAAGCTGATGTTTTTGAGTGTTACAGTAAGGTTTAGGGTTAGAGTTAGGTTAGGTTTAGAGTTAGGGCTAGAGTATGTGATAGTGCTTTAGGCTTAGGTTTAGGGTGGAATTTAGGTTAAGGATGAGGGTTAGGGTTGGGGTAGGTGTTTGGATTAATGTTAGGGTCAGGTTTAGGGTTTTGGTTTAGAGTTCAGGTTAGATTCAGGGTTAGGGTTAGATTTAGGTTTTGGGTTAGGGTTAGTGTTAGTTTAGCTTAGGGTTAGGGTTTGAATGAAGTTAGGGTAGGTTTAGGGTTATGGTTAGGTTGAAATTTTGGTTAAGTGTGAGGGTTTGGTTTCGGGTTAGGGTTAGAGTTAGGGTTAGTGGTTAAGGTTAGGTTTAGGGTTAAGGTTAGGTTTAGGCTAAGCATTAGGGTTAGAGTTAGGGTTAGTGGTTAGTGTTTCAGTTAGGTTTAGGATAGGGTTATAATTAGGGTTAAGTTTAGGGTTACGGTAAGAGTTAGATTTACGTTTACAGTTAAGGTGAGGGTTTTGCGTAACTGTTACGGTTAGGGTTAGGGCTAGGTTTAGGGTGAGAGTTGGGTTAGGGGTTAGGTTTAGGTTAAGTTTATGGTAGGCTTAAAGTTAGGGTTAAGGTTAGGTTAGGGTTAGGGTCAGGGTTAGGATTAGAATTAGGTTTCGGGTGAGGGTTAGTGTCAGAGTTATTATAAGGGTTAGGTTTAGGGTTACAGATGGGCCAAGGTTAAGGTTAGGGTTAGGTTTAGGGGTAGGATTAGGGTTAAAGTTAGGGTTAGCTTTAGGTTAGGGATAGGATGAAGTTTAAGATAGGGTGAGGGTTAGGGTTATGGCTAAGGTTTGGGTTAGTTTTCGGGTTAGTGTTAAGGTTATGTTTAGGGTTAGGGTTAAGTTTATGGGCTGTGTTTAGTTTTAGGGTTAGGGTTAGATTTTAGGTTAGGGTTAAGTTTAGTGTAACAGTTAAGGTTACGGTTTGTGTTAGGCATTGTGGTTGGGGTGAGGTTTAGGGTTAGGGTTGTGTATGCTTAGGATTATGGTTATGGTAAGGTGTTAGGGGTTAGAAGTGTAGTTTAGGGTTAGGGGTGGGTGAGGGTTCTGGTAAAGCATTGTGGTTCTGACCATGGTTAGGTTTGGTTTAGGGTTACGGTTAGGTTTATGATTAGGTTTCAGGTTAGTGTTCGAGTTAGAGTTAAGGTTTGGGTTAGGCTTTGGTGTTAGGGGTTAGGGTTTGGGTTAGGGTTAGGGTTATTGTTAGGGCTCAGGGGTTCAGGTTAGTGTTAGGGTTAGGGTTACGGATAGCATTAGGGTTAGGGTTGGGGATACGGTTAGGGGTTAGGGTGAGGGTTACGGTTACTTTTACAGTTTAGGTGAGGGTTTAGGTTAAGTGTCATCATTAGGGTTAGAGTTAGGGTTATGGTTAGCTGTAGGGCAATATTTAGGTTTAGGTGCCGGTTTAGTGTTAGAGTCAGTGTTCAATTTAGGGTCAAGGTTAGATTTAGGGTTAGGGTTAGGTTTAGGTCTAGGGTTAGGATTAGGTTTAGGGTTAGGTTCAGGGCTATTGTAAGGGTTAGGTTTAGGGTTACATTCGGATTAGCGTTATGGTTAGAGTTCTGTTCAAGGATAGGGTTTGGGTTAGGTTTAGGTTTAGGGTTAGGGTTTGGATGAAGTTTAGGATAGGGTGAGGGTTATTTTTATGGTTTGGGCTAAAGTTTGGTTTTGTGTTCAGCTTAGTGTTAAGGTTAGGTTTAGGGTTCGGTTTTGGGTTAGGGGTTATGTTTAGGGTTTGGGTTACGCTTTGGTTTAGGCTTAGTGTGAAGTTTAGGTTAAGGGTGAGGGTTAGGATAAAGGTTAGGATTAGGTTTATGGTAAGGTGTTAGTGGTTAGAGGTGTAGTTTAGGGTTAGGGTTTGGGTGAGGGTTCCGGTTAGGAATTGTGGTTCTGGTCATGGTTGGGTTTGGTTTAGGTTTATGATTAGGTTTCGGGTTAGCGTTAGAGTTAGGGTGAGAGTTAGCGTTAAGGTTTGGATTAGGCTTTGGTGTTAGGGGTTAGGGTTTGTGTTAGAGTTAGGGTTATCGTTAGGGCTCAGGGGTTTCAGGTTAGTTTTAGGGTTAAGGTTAGGGATTGCATTAGGGTTAGGTTTGGGGGATACGGTTAGGGGTTAGGGTGAGGGTTACGGTTAGTTTTCCAGTTAAAGTGTGGGTTTAGGATAAGTGTTATGATTAGGGTTAGAGTTGGAGTTATTTTTAGGTTTAGGGTTAGGTGTAGGGGAAGATTTAGGTTTAGGTCCAGGTTTAGGGTTAGAGTTAGTGTTCTCTTTAGGGTCAAGGGTGCAGTTAGGGTTAGGTTAGGATTAGGTCTAGGGCTAGGATTAGGTTTAGGGTTAATGTCAGGGCTATTGTAAGGGTTAGGTTTAGGGTTACAGATGGACTAGCGCTATGGTTAGAGGTAGGTTTAAGGTTAGGGTTTGGGTTAGGTTTAGGTTTAAGGTAGTGTTAGAGTTTGGATGAAGTTTAGGATAGGGTGAGGGTTATTTTTATGGTTAGGGCTAGAGTTTGGGTTTGTGTTCAGGTTAGCTTTAAGGCTAGGGTTCAGGTTAGGGTTAGGGGTTATGTTTAGGGTTAGGTTATGTTTTGGTTTAGGGTTAGTGTGAAGTTTAGGTTAAGGGTGAGGGTTAGGATAAGAGTTAGAATTAGGGTTAGGATTATAGTTAGTGTTAGAGGTTAGATTTAGGATGCTAACGTTAGGTTTATGGTTAGGGTTGGGTTAATGTTAGAGTTAGGGTTAGATTAGGTTTAATGTTCGTGTTTGGGTTAGGGATAGGGTTAGGGATAGCATTAGGTTTAGGGTTGGGGATACGGTTAGGGGTTAGGGTGAGGGTTGTGGTTAGGGTGTGGGTTAGGGTTAGGTTTACAGTTAAGGTGAGGGTTTAGGGTAAGTGTTATAGTTAGGGTTCGAGTTAGAGTTTGGGTTAGGTTTAGGGTGAAGTTTCAGTTAATAGTCAGGGTCAGGGTCAGGGTTAGGGTTAAGATTACAGTTAGGGTTAAGTTTAGTGTTAGGGTTAGGGTTAGGGTAGGGGTAAGGTTAGGGTTAAGGCTAGGTTTACGGTAAAGGGTAGGGCTAGGTTAGGGTTAGGTTTAGAGTTAGAGCTAGTACTAGGGTTTAGGGTAAGAGGTAGGGTCAGGTTTAGAGTTTTTGTTAGTTTTAGGGTGGAGTTAAGGTTAAGCTTAGCGTTAGGGTAAGTGTTAGGTTTAGGTCAGGGTTAAGGTTAGGATTAGGGATAGGGTTAGGGTTAGGGAAAGGGTTAGGTGTTCGTGGGAGGGTTAGTGTTAGGTTTACACTTAAGCTGATGTTTTACAGTGTTATGGTTAGGTCAGGGCTGTAGTTAGGGTTAGGATGAGGTTTAGGTTTAGGGCTATATTTAGGGGATAGTTTAGGGTTAGGTTTAGATTTAGGGTTAAGGTTAGGCTTAGGTTTACCTTGAAATTTATGTTAAGGATGAGGGTTAGGGTTAGGTGTTTGGGTTAAGGTTAGGGTTAGGTTTAGGGTTTGGGTTAGGGTTAGGTTTAGGGTTTGGGTTAGGGTTAGGTGTTTCGGTTAATGTTAGGGTCAGGTTTAGGGTAAGGGTTAGGGTTCGGTTTAGGATCAGGCTTAGGGTTAGGGTTAGAATTAGGGTTAGTGGTTAGGGTTAGGCTTAGGGTTAAGGTTAGGTTTAGGCTAAAGATCAGGATTTGATTTCGAGTTAGGTGTTAGTGTTTCGGTTAGGTTTAGGGTAGGGTTATATTTAGGGTTAGGTTAAGAGTTAGATTTATGTTTACAGTTAAGGTGAGGGTTTTGGGTAAGTGTTACATTTAGGGTTAGGGTTAGGTTTAGGGCTAGGGCTAGGGTTAGGTTTAGATTTCGGGTTACAGGTTAGGGTTAGGTTTAAGTTTATGGTAGGGTAAAGTTAGGGTTAAGGTTTGGTTAGGGTTAGGGTCAGGGTTAGGATTAGGATTAGGTTTAGGGTGAGGGTTAGGGTCAGAGTAATTGTAAGGGTTAGGTTTGGGGTTACAGGTGGGTCAAGGTTAAGGTTAGGGTCAGGGTTAAAGTTAGGGTGTGCTTTAGATTAGGGATAGGGTGAAGTTTAAGATAGGGTGAGGGTTAGGGTTATGGCTCAGGTTTGCTTGAGTTTTCAGGTTAGTGTTAAGGTTATGTTTAGGGTTAGGAATAAGTTTATGGGTTCTGTTTACTTTTAGGGTTAGGGGTAGATTTTAGGTTAGGGTTAAGTTCAGTGTTACGGTTAGGGTTAGGTTTACGGTTTGTGTTAGGCATTGTGGTTGGTGTGAGGATTAGGTTTAGGATTAGGGTTGGGTAGGGTTAGGATTCTGGTTATGGTAAGGTGTTAGGGATTAGAGGAGTAGTTTTGGGTTAGGGCTTGGGTGAGGGTTCCGGTTAGGCATTGTGGTTCTGGTCATGGTTAGGTTTGGTTTAGGGTTAGGGTTAGTTTTATGATTAGGTTTAGGGTTAGTGTTAGAGTTAGGGTTAGGCTTTGGTGCTAGGGGTTAGGTTTTGGGTTAGGGTTAGGGTTATCGTTAGGGCTTAGGTTTTCAGGTGAGTGTTAGGGTTAGGGTTAGGATAGCATTAGGGTTAGCTTTTGGGGGTATGGTTAGGGGTTAGGTGAGGGTTACAGTTAGTATTGCAGTTAAGGTTAGGTTTTAGGGCAAGTGTTAGGATTAGGGTTAGAGTTAGAGTTAGGGTTAGGTTTAGGGTTAGGTGCAGGGTAAGTTTTAGGTTTAAGTCCTGGTTTAGGGTTAGAGTTAGTGTTCTATTTAGGGTCAAGTTTAGAGTTCGGGTTAGGTTTAGGATTAGGTCTATTGTTGGGCTTAGGATTAGGGTTAGGTTCAGAGCTATTGTAAGGCTTAGGTTTAGGGTTACAGATGGACTAGCTTTACGGTTAGAGTTAGGTTTAAGGTTAGGGTTTGGGCTAGGTTTACGTTTACGGTTATGGTTAGGGTTAGGATTTGGTTGAAGTTTAGCATAGGCTGAGGGTTACTTTTAGGGTTAGGGCTAGAGTTTGGGTTTGTGTTCAGGTTAGTGTTATGGTTAGATTTAGGGTCCAGTTTAGGGTTAGGGGTTAGGTTTAGTGTTAGGGTTAGTTTTAGGTTTAGGGTTAGTGTGAAGTTTAGGTTAAGGGTGAGAGTTAGGCTTAGGGTTAGGATTAGGGTTAGTGTTAGACGTTAGGTTTAGGGTGCTAGTTTTAGGTTTATGGTTAGGGTAGGTTTAAGTTTAGGGTTAATGTTAGGGTTAGTGTTAGATTAGGGTTACTGTTCGTGTTAGGGTTACAGTTAGGGTTAGGGATAGCATTAGGTTTAGGGTTAGGAATATAGTTAGGGGTTAGGGTGAGGGTTGGGGATATGGTGAGGGTTAGGTTTAGGTTTGCAGTTAAGGTGAGGGTTTAGGGTAATTGTTATGGTTAGGGTTAGAGTTAGGGTCATGGTGAAGTTTCAGGTAATAGTGGGGTTCAGGGTTAATGTTAGATTTAGGGTTAAGGTTAGTGTTAGGGTTAGATTTAGGTTAGGGTTAAGGTAGCGGTCAGGTTAGGGTTAAGACTAGGTTTACGGTAAAGTGTAAGGCTAGGTTAGGGTTAGGTTTAGAGTTAGTGCTAGGGTTTAGGGTTAGGGTTAAGGTCAGGTTTAGAGTTATTGTTAGGTTTACGGTTAAGGTTAGGGTAGAGTTAAGGGTAAGGTTAAGTTGAAGTTTAGGGTAAGAGTTAGGTTTACGTCAGGTTTAGGGTTAGGATGAGGGATAGGGTTAGGGTTAGGGAAAGGGTTAGGGTTTCGTGTGAGGATTAGTGTTATGTTTACATTAAGCTGATGTTTTTGAGTGTTACAGTAAGGTTTAGGGTTAGAGTTAGGTTAGGTTTAGAGTTAGGGCTAGAGTATGTGATAGTGCTTTAGGCTTAGGTTTAGGGTGGAATTTAGGTTAAGGATGAGGGTTAGGGTTGGGGTAGGTGTTTGGATTAATGTTAGGGTCAGGTTTAGGGTTTTGGTTTAGAGTTCAGGTTAGATTCAGGGTTAGGGTTAGATTTAGGTTTCGGGTTAGGGTTAGTGTTAGTTTAGCTTAGGGTTAGGGTTTGAATGAAGTTAGGGTAGGTTTAGGGTTATGGTTAGGTTGAAATTTTGGTTAAGTGTGAGGGTTTGGTTTCGGGTTAGGGTTAGAGTTAGGGTTAGTGGTTAAGGTTAGGTTTAGGGTTAAGGTTAGGTTTAGGCTAAGCATTAGGGTTAGAGTTAGGGTTAGTGGTTAGTGTTTCAGTTAGGTTTAGGATAGGGTTATAATTAGGGTTAAGTTTAGGGTTACGGTAAGAGTTAGATTTACGTTTACAGTTAAGGTGAGGGTTTTGCGTAACTGTTACGGTTAGGGTTAGGGCTAGGTTTAGGGTGAGAGTTGGGTTAGGGGTTAGGTTTAGGTTAAGTTTATGGTAGGCTTAAAGTTAGGGTTAAGGTTAGGTTAGGGTTAGGGTCAGGGTTAGGATTAGAATTAGGTTTCGGGCGAGGGTTAGTGTCAGAGTTATTATAACGGTTAGGTTTAGGGTTACAGATGGGCCAAGGTTAAGGTTAGGGTTAGGTTTAGGGGTAGGATTAGGGTTAAAGTTAGGGTTAGCTTTAGGTTAGGGATAGGATGAAGTTTAAGATAGGGTGAGGGTTAGGGTTATGGCTAAGGTTTGGGTTAGTTTTCGGGTTAGTGTTAAGGTTATGTTTAGGGTTAGGGTTAAGTTTATGGGCTGTGTTTAGTTTTAGGGTTAGGGTTAGATTTTAGGTTAGGGTTAAGTTTAGTGTAACAGTTAAGGTTACGGTTTGTGTTAGGCATTGTGGTTGGGGTGAGGTTTAGGGTTAGGGTTGTGTATGCTTAGGATTATGGTTATGGTAAGGTGTTAGGGGTTAGAAGTGTAGTTTAGGGTTAGGGGTGGGTGAGGGTTCTGGTAAAGCATTGTGGTTCTGACCATGGTTAGGTTTGGTTTAGGGTTACGGTTAGGTTTATGATTAGGTTTCAGGTTAGTGTTCGAGTTAGAGTTAAGGTTTGGGTTAGGCTTTGGTGTTAGGGGTTAGGGTTTGGGTTAGGGTTAGGGTTATTGTTAGGGCTCAGGGGTTCAGGTTAGTGTTAGGGTTAGGGTTACGGATAGCATTAGGGTTAGGGTTGGGGATACGGTTAGGGGTTAGGGTGAGGGTTACGGTTACTTTTACAGTTTAGCTGAGGGTTTAGGTTAAGTGTCATCATTAGGGTTAGAGTTAGGGTTATGGTTAGCTGTAGGGCAATATTTAGGTTTAGGTGCCGGTTTAGTGTTAGAGTCAGTGTTCAATTTAGGGTCAAGGTTAGATTTAGGGTTAGGGTTAGGTTTAGGTCTAGGGTTAGGATTAGGTTTAGGGTTAGGTTCAGGGCTATTGTAAGGGTTAGGTTTAGGGTTACATTCGGATTAGCGTTATGGTTAGAGTTCTGTTCAAGGATAGGGTTTGGGTTAGGTTTAGGTTTAGGGTTAGGGTTTGGATGAAGTTTAGGATAGGGTGAGGGTTATTTTTATGGTTTGGGCTAAAGTTTGGTTTTGTGTTCAGCTTAGTGTTAAGGTTAGGTTTAGGGTTCGGTTTTGGGTTAGGAGTTATGTTTAGGGTTTGGGTTACGCTTTGGTTTAGGCTTAGTGTGAAGTTTAGGTTAAGGGTGAGGGTTAGGATAAAGGTTAGGATTAGGTTTATGGTAAGGTGTTAGTGGTTAGAGGTGTAGTTTAGGGTTAGGGTTTGGGTGAGGGTTCCGGTTAGGAATTGTGGTTCTGGTCATGGTTGGGTTTGGTTTAGGTTTATGATTAGGTTTCGGGTTAGCGTTAGAGTTAGGGTGAGAGTTAGCGTTAAGGTTTGGATTAGGCTTTGGTGTTAGGGGTTAGGGTTTGTGTTAGAGTTAGGGTTATCGTTAGGGCTCAGGGGTTTCAGGTTAGTTTTAGGGTTAAGGTTAGGGATTGCATTAGGGTTAGGTTTGGGGGATACGGTTAGGGGTTAGGGTGAGGGTTACGGTTAGTTTTCCAGTTAAAGTGTGGGTTTAGGATAAGTGTTATGATTAGGGTTAGAGTTGGAGTTATTTTTAGGTTTAGGGTTAGGTGTAGGGGAAGATTTAGGTTTAGGTCCAGGTTTAGGGTTAGAGTTAGTGTTCTCTTTAGGGTCAAGGGTGCAGTTAGGGTTAGGTTAGGATTAGGTCTAGGGCTAGGATTAGGTTTAGGGTTAATGTCAGGGCTATTGTAAGGGTTAGGTTTAGGGTTACAGATGGACTAGCGCTATGGTTAGAGGTAGGTTTAAGGTTAGGGTTTGGGTTAGGTTTAGGTTTAAGGTAGTGTTAGAGTTTGGATGAAGTTTAGGATAGGGTGAGGGTTATTTTTATGGTTAGGGCTAGAGTTTGGGTTTGTGTTCAGGTTAGCTTTAAGGCTAGGGTTCAGGTTAGGGTTAGGGGTTATGTTTAGGGTTAGGTTATGTTTTGGTTTAGGGTTAGTGTGAAGTTTAGGTTAAGGGTGAGGGTTAGGATAAGAGTTAGAATTAGGGTTAGGATTATAGTTAGTGTTAGAGGTTAGATTTAGGATGCTAACGTTAGGTTTATGGTTAGGGTTGGGTTAATGTTAGAGTTAGGGTTAGATTAGGTTTAATGTTCGTGTTTGGGTTAGGGATAGGGTTAGGGATAGCATTAGGTTTAGGGTTGGGGATACGGTTAGGGGTTAGGGTGAGGGTTGTGGTTAGGGTGTGGGTTAGGGTTAGGTTTACAGTTAAGGTGAGGGTTTAGGGTAAGTGTTATAGTTAGGGTTCGAGTTAGAGTTTGGGTTAGGTTTAGGGTGAAGTTTCAGTTAATAGTCAGGGTCAGGGTCAGGGTTAGGGTTAAGATTACAGTTAGGGTTAAGTTTAGTGTTAGGGTTAGGGTTAGGGTAGGGGTAAGGTTAGGGTTAAGGCTAGGTTTACGGTAAAGGGTAGGGCTAGGTTAGGGTTAGGTTTAGAGTTAGAGCTAGTACTAGGGTTTAGGGTAAGAGGTAGGGTCAGGTTTAGAGTTTTTGTTAGTTTTAGGGTGGAGTTAAGGTTAAGCTTAGCGTTAGGGTAAGTGTTAGGTTTAGGTCAGGGTTAAGGTTAGGATTAGGGATAGGGTTAGGGTTAGGGAAAGGGTTAAGTGTTCGTGGGAGGGTTAGTGTTAGGTTTACACTTAAGCTGATGTTTTACAGTGTTATGGTTAGGTCAGGGCTGTAGTTAGGGTTAGGATGAGGTTTAGGTTTAGGGCTATATTTAGGGGATAGTTTAGGGTTAGGTTTAGATTTAGGGTTAAGGTTAGGCTTAGGTTTACCTTGAAATTTATGTTAAGGATGAGGGTTAGGGTTAGGTGTTTGGGTTAAGGTTAGGGTTAGGTTTAGGGTTTGGGTTAGGGTTAGGTTTAGGGTTTGGGTTAGGGTTAGGTGTTTCGGTTAATGTTAGGGTCAGGTTTAGGGTAAGGGTTAGGGTTCGGTTTAGGATCAGGCTTAGGGTTAGGGTTAGAATTAGGGTTAGTGGTTAGGGTTAGGCTTAGGGTTAAGGTTAGGTTTAGGCTAAAGATCAGGATTTGATTTCGAGTTAGGTGTTAGTGTTTCGGTTAGGTTTAGGGTAGGGTTATATTTAGGGTTAGGTTAAGAGTTAGATTTATGTTTACAGTTAAGGTGAGGGTTTTGGGTAAGTGTTACATTTAGGGTTAGGGTTAGGTTTAGGGCTAGGGCTAGGGTTAGGTTTAGATTTCGGGTTACAGGTTAGGGTTAGGTTTAAGTTTATGGTAGGGTAAAGTTAGGGTTAAGGTTTGGTTAGGGTTAGGGTCAGGGTTAGGATTAGGATTAGGTTTAGGGTGAGGGTTAGGGTCAGAGTAATTGTAAGGGTTAGGTTTGGGGTTACAGGTGGGTCAAGGTTAAGGTTAGGGTCAGGGTTAAAGTTAGGGTGTGCTTTAGATTAGGGATAGGGTGAAGTTTAAGATAGGGTGAGGGTTAGGGTTATGGCTCAGGTTTGCTTGAGTTTTCAGGTTAGTGTTAAGGTTATGTTTAGGGTTAGGAATAAGTTTATGGGTTCTGTTTACTTTTAGGGTTAGGGGTAGATTTTAGGTTAGGGTTAAGTTCAGTGTTACGGTTAGGGTTAGGTTTACGGTTTGTGTTAGGCATTGTGGTTGGTGTGAGGATTAGGTTTAGGATTAGGGTTGGGTAGGGTTAGGATTCTGGTTATGGTAAGGTGTTAGGGATTAGAGGAGTAGTTTTGGGTTAGGGCTTGGGTGAGGGTTCCGGTTAGGCATTGTGGTTCTGGTCATGGTTAGGTTTGGTTTAGGGTTAGGGTTAGTTTTATGATTAGGTTTAGGGTTAGTGTTAGAGTTAGGGTTAGGCTTTGGTGCTAGGGGTTAGGTTTTGGGTTAGGGTTAGGGTTATCGTTAGGGCTTAGGTTTTCAGGTGAGTGTTAGGGTTAGGGTTAGGATAGCATTAGGGTTAGCTTTTGGGGGTATGGTTAGGGGTTAGGTGAGGGTTACAGTTAGTATTGCAGTTAAGGTTAGGTTTTAGGGCAAGTGTTAGGATTAGGGTTAGAGTTAGAGTTAGGGTTAGGTTTAGGGTTAGGTGCAGGGTAAGTTTTAGGTTTAAGTCCTGGTTTAGGGTTAGAGTTAGTGTTCTATTTAGGGTCAAGTTTAGAGTTCGGGTTAGGTTTAGGATTAGGTCTATTGTTGGGCTTAGGATTAGGGTTAGGTTCAGAGCTATTGTAAGGCTTAGGTTTAGGGTTACAGATGGACTAGCTTTACGGTTAGTGTTAGGTTTAAGGTTAGGGTTTGGGCTAGGTTTACGTTTACGGTTATGGTTAGGGTTAGGATTTGGTTGAAGTTTAGCATAGGCTGAGGGTTACTTTTAGGGTTAGGGCTAGAGTTTGGGTTTGTGTTCAGGTTAGTGTTATGGTTAGATTTAGGGTCCAGTTTAGGGTTAGGGGTTAGGTTTAGTGTTAGGGTTAGTTTTAGGTTTAGGGTTAGTGTGAAGTTTAGGTTAAGGGTGAGAGTTAGGCTTAGGGTTAGGATTAGGGTTAGTGTTAGACGTTAGGTTTAGGGTGCTAGTTTTAGGTTTATGGTTAGGGTAGGTTTAAGTTTAGGGTTAATGTTAGGGTTAGTGTTAGATTAGGGTTACTGTTCGTGTTAGGGTTACAGTTAGGGTTAGGGATAGCATTAGGTTTAGGGTTAGGAATATAGTTAGGGGTTAGGGTGAGGGTTGGGGATATGGTGAGGGTTAGGTTTAGGTTTGCAGTTAAGGTGAGGGTTTAGGGTAATTGTTATGGTTAGGGTTAGAGTTAGGGTCATGGTGAAGTTTCAGGTAATAGTGGGGTTCAGGGTTAATGTTAGATTTAGGGTTAAGGTTAGTGTTAGGGTTAGATTTAGGTTAGGGTTAAGGTAGCGGTCAGGTTAGGGTTAAGACTAGGTTTACGGTAAAGTGTAAGGCTAGGTTAGGGTTAGGTTTAGAGTTAGTGCTAGGGTTTAGGGTTAGGGTTAAGGTCAGGTTTAGAGTTATTGTTAGGTTTACGGTTAAGGTTAGGGTAGAGTTAAGGGTAAGGTTAAGTTGAAGTTTAGGGTAAGAGTTAGGTTTACGTCAGGTTTAGGGTTAGGATGAGGGATAGGGTTAGGGTTAGGGAAAGGGTTAGGGTTTCGTGTGAGGATTAGTGTTATGTTTACATTAAGCTGATGTTTTTGAGTGTTACAGTAAGGTTTAGGGTTAGAGTTAGGTTAGGTTTAGAGTTAGGGCTAGAGTATGTGATAGTGCTTTAGGCTTAGGTTTAGGGTGGAATTTAGGTTAAGGATGAGGGTTAGGGTTGGGGTAGGTGTTTGGATTAATGTTAGGGTCAGGTTTAGGGTTTTGGTTTAGAGTTCAGGTTAGATTCAGGGTTAGGGTTAGATTTAGGTTTTGGGTTAGGGTTAGTGTTAGTTTAGCTTAGGGTTAGGGTTTGAATGAAGTTAGGGTAGGTTTAGGGTTATGGTTAGGTTGAAATTTTGGTTAAGTGTGAGGGTTTGGTTTCGGGTTAGGGTTAGAGTTAGGGTTAGTGGTTAAGGTTAGGTTTAGGGTTAAGGTTAGGTTTAGGCTAAGCATTAGGGTTAGAGTTAGGGTTAGTGGTTAGTGTTTCAGTTAGGTTTAGGATAGGGTTATAATTAGGGTTAAGTTTAGGGTTACGGTAAGAGTTAGATTTACGTTTACAGTTAAGGTGAGGGTTTTGCGTAACTGTTACGGTTAGGGTTAGGGCTAGGTTTAGGGTGAGAGTTGGGTTAGGGGTTAGGTTTAGGTTAAGTTTATGGTAGGCTTAAAGTTAGGGTTAAGGTTAGGTTAGGGTTAGGGTCAGGGTTAGGATTAGAATTAGGTTTCGGGCGAGGGTTAGTGTCAGAGTTATTATAACGGTTAGGTTTAGGGTTACAGATGGGCCAAGGTTAAGGTTAGGGTTAGGTTTAGGGGTAGGATTAGGGTTAAAGTTAGGGTTAGCTTTAGGTTAGGGATAGGATGAAGTTTAAGATAGGGTGAGGGTTAGGGTTATGGCTAAGGTTTGGGTTAGTTTTCGGGTTAGTGTTAAGGTTATGTTTAGGGTTAGGGTTAAGTTTATGGGCTGTGTTTAGTTTTAGGGTTAGGGTTAGATTTTAGGTTAGGGTTAAGTTTAGTGTAACAGTTAAGGTTACGGTTTGTGTTAGGCATTGTGGTTGGGGTGAGGTTTAGGGTTAGGGTTGTGTATGCTTAGGATTATGGTTATGGTAAGGTGTTAGGGGTTAGAAGTGTAGTTTAGGGTTAGGGGTGGGTGAGGGTTCTGGTAAAGCATTGTGGTTCTGACCATGGTTAGGTTTGGTTTAGGGTTACGGTTAGGTTTATGATTAGGTTTCAGGTTAGTGTTCGAGTTAGAGTTAAGGTTTGGGTTAGGCTTTGGTGTTAGGGGTTAGGGTTTGGGTTAGGGTTAGGGTTATTGTTAGGGCTCAGGGGTTCAGGTTAGTGTTAGGGTTAGGGTTACGGATAGCATTAGGGTTAGGGTTGGGGATACGGTTAGGGGTTAGGGTGAGGGTTACGGTTACTTTTACAGTTTAGCTGAGGGTTTAGGTTAAGTGTCATCATTAGGGTTAGAGTTAGGGTTATGGTTAGCTGTAGGGCAATATTTAGGTTTAGGTGCCGGTTTAGTGTTAGAGTCAGTGTTCAATTTAGGGTCTAGATTTAGGGTTAGGGTTAGGTTTAGGTCTAGGGTTAGGATTAGGTTTAGGGTTAGGTTCAGCGCTATTGTAAGGGCTAGGTTTAGGGTTACATTTGGACTAGCATTATGGTTAGAGTTCTGTTCAAGGATAGGGTTTGGGTTAGGTTTAGGTTTAGGGTTAGGGTTTGGATGAAGTTTAGGATAGGGTGAGGGTTATTTTTATGGTTTGGGCTAAAGTTTGGTTTTGTGTTCAGCTTAGTGTTAAGGTTAGGTTTAGGGTTCGGTTTTGGGTTAGGGGTTATGTTTAGGGTTTGGGTTACGCTTTGGTTTAGGCTTAGTGTGAAGTTTAGGTTAAGGGTGAGGGTTAGGATAAAGGTTAGGATTAGGTTTATGGTAAGGTGTTAGTGGTTAGAGGTGTAGTTTAGGGTTAGGGTTTGGGTGAGGGTTCCGGTTAGGAATTGTGGTTCTGGTCATGGTTGGGTTTGGTTTAGGTTTATGATTAGGTTTCGGGTTAGTGTTAGAGTTAGGGTGAAAGTTAGGGTTAAGGTTTGGATTAGGCTTTGGTGTTAGGGGTTAGGGTTTGTGTTAGAGTTGGGGTTATCGTTAGGGCTCAGGGGTTTCAGGTTAGTTTTAGGGTTAAGGTTAGGGATTGCATTAGGGTTAGGTTTGGGGGATACGGTTAGGGGTTAGGGTGAGGGTTACGGTTAGTTTTACAGTTAAAGTGTGGGTTTAGGATAAGTGTTATGATTAGGGTTAGAGTTGGAGTTATTTTTAGGTTTAGGGTTAGGTGTAGGGGAAGATTTAGGTTTAGGTCCAGGTTTAGGGTTAGAGTTAGTGTTCTCTTTAGGGTCAAGGGTGCAGTTAGGGTTAGGTTAGGATTAGGTCTAGGGCTAGGATTAGGTTTAGGGTTAATTTCAGGGCTATTGTAAGGGTTAGGTTTAGGGTTACAGATGGACTAGCGCTATGGTTAGAGGTAGGTTTAAGGTTAGGGTTTGGGTTAGGTTTAGGTTTAAGGTAGTGTTAGAGTTTGGATGAAGTTTAGGATAGGGTGAGGGTTATTTTTATGGTTAGGGCTAGAGTTTGGGTTTGTGTTCAGGTTAGCTTTAAGGCTAGGGTTCAGGTTAGGGTTAGGGATTATGTTTAGGGTTAGGATTATGTTTTGGTTTAGGGTTAGTGTGAAGTTTAGGTTAAGGGTGAGGGTTAGGATAAGAGTTAGAATTAGGGTTAGGATTATAGTTAGTGTTAGAGGTTAGATTTAGGATGCTAACGTTAGGTTTATGGTTAGGGTTGGGTTAATGTTAGAGTTAGGGTTAGATTAGGTTTAATGCTCGTGTTTGGGTTAGGGATAGCATTAAGTTTAGGGTTGGGGATACGGTTAGGGGTTAGGGTGAGGGTTGTGGTTAGGGTGTGGGTTAGGATTAGGTTTACAGTTAAGGTGAGGGTTTAGGGTAAGTGTTATAGTTAGGGTTCGAGTTAGAGTTTGGGTTAGGTTTAGGGTGAAGTTTCAGTTAATAGTCAGGGTCAGGGTCAGGGTTATGGTTAAGATTACAGTTAGGGTTAAGTTTAGTGTTAGGGTTAGGGTTAGGGTAGGGGTAAGGTTAGGGTTAAGGCTAGGTTTACGGTAAAGGGTAGGGCTAGGTTAGGGTTAGGTTTAGAGTTAGAGCTAGTACTAGGGTTTAGGGTAAGAGGTAGGGTCAGGTTTAGAGTTTTTGTTAGTTTTAGGGTGGAGTTAAGGTTAAGCTTAGCATTAGGGTAAGTGTTAGGTTTAGGTCAGGGTTAAGGTTATGATTAGGGATACGGTTAGGGTTAGGGATAGGGTTAGGTGTTCGTGGGAGGGTTAGTGTTAGGTTTACACTTAAGCTGATGTTTTACAGTGTTACGGTTAGGTCAGGGTTGTAGTTAGGGTTAGGATGAGGTTTAGGTTTAGGGCTATTTTTAGGGGATAGTTTAGGGTTAGGTTTAGTTTTAGGGTTAAGGTTAGGCTTAGGTTTATCTTGAAATTTATGTTAAGGATGAGGGTTAGGGTTAGCGTTAGGGTTAGGTGTTTGGGTTAAGGTTAGGGTTAGGTTTAGGGTTTGGGTTAGGGTTAGGTATTTCGGTTAATGTTAGGGTCAGGTTTAGGGTAAGGGTTAGGGTTCGGTTTAGGATCAGGCTTAGGGTTAGGGTCAGAATTAGGGTTAGTGGTGAGGGTTAGGCTTAGGGTTAAGGTTAGGTTTAGGCTAAAGATCAGGATTTGATTTCGAGTTAGGTGTTAGTGTTTCGGTTAGGTTTAGGGTAGGGTTATATTTAGGGTTAGATTAAGAGTTAGATTTATGTTTACAGGTAAGGTGAGGGTTTTGGGTATGGGTTATATTTAGGGTTAGGGTTAGGTTTAGGGCTAGGGCTAGGGTTAGGTTTAGATTTCAGTTTACAGGTTAGGGTTAGGTTTAAGTTTATGGTAGGGTAAAGTTAGGGTTAAGGTTTGGTTAGGGTTAGGGTCAGGGTTAGGATTAGGATTAGGTTTAGGGTGAGGGTTAGGGTCAGAGTTATTGTAAGGGTTAGGTTTGGGGTTACAGGTGGGCCAAGGTTAAGGTTAGGGTCAGGGTTAAAGTTAGGGTGTGCTTTAGATTAGGGATAGGGTGAAGTTTAAGATAGGGTGAGGGTTAGGGTTATGGCTCAGGTTTGCTTGAGTTTTCAGGTTAGTGTTAAGGTTATGTTTAGGGTTAGGAATAAGTTTATGGGTTCTGTTTACTTTTAGGGTTAGGGGTAGATTTTAGGTTAGGGTTAAGTTCAGTGTTACAGTTAGGGTTAGGTTTACGGTTTGTGTTAGGCATTGTGGTTGGTGTGAGGATTAGGTTTAGGATTAGGGTTGGGTAGGGTTAGGATTCTGGTTATGGTAAGGTGTTAGGGATTAGAGGAGTAGTTTTGGGTTAGGGCTTGGGTGAGGGTTCCGGTTAGGCATTGTGGTTCTGGTCATGGTTAGGTTTGGTTTAGGGTTAGGGTTAGTTTTATGATTAGGTTTAGGGTTAGTGTTAGAGTTAGGGTTAGGCTTTGGTGCTAGGGGTTAGGTTTTGGGTTAGGGTTAGGGTTATCGTTAGGGCTTAGGTTTTCAGGTGAGTGTTAGGGTTAGGATAGCATTAGGGTTAGCTTTTGGGGGTATGGTTAGGGGTTAGGTGAGGGTTACAGTTAGTATTGCAGTTAAGGTTAGGTTTTAGGGCAAGTGTTAGGATTAGGGTTAGAGTTAGAGTTAGGGTTAGGTTTAGGGTTAGGTGCAGGGTAAGTTTTAGGTTTAAGTCCTGGTTTAGGGTTAGAGTTAGTGTTCTATTTAGGGTCAAGTTTAGAGTTCGGGTTAGGTTTAGCATTAGGTCTATTGTTGGGCTTAGGATTAGGGTTAGGTTCAGAGCTATTGTAAGGCTTAGGTTTAGGGTTACAGATGGACTAGCTTTACGGTTAGAGTTAGGTTTAAGGTTAGGGTTTGGGCTAGGTTTACGTTTACGGTTATGGTTAGGGTTAGGATTTGGTTGAAGTTTAGCATAGGCTGAGGGTTACTTTTAGGGTTAGGGCTAGAGTTTGGGTTTGTGTTCAGGTTAGTGTTATGGTTAGATTTAGGGTCCAGTTTAGGGTTAGGGGTTAGGTTTAGTGTTAGGGTTAGTTTTAGGTTTAGGGTTAGTGTGAAGTTTAGGTTAAGGGTGAGAGTTAGGCTTAGGGTTAGGATTAGGGTTAGTGTTAGACGTTAGGTTTAGGGTGCTAGTTTTAGGTTTATGGTTAGGGTAGGTTTAAGTTTAGGGTTAATGTTAGGGTTAGTGTTAGATTAGGGTTACTGTTCGTGTTAGGGTTACAGTTAGGGTTAGGGATAGCATTAGGTTTAGGGTTAGGAATATAGTTAGGGGTTAGGGTGAGGGTTGGGGATATGGTGAGGGTTAGGTTTAGGTTTGCAGTTAAGGTGAGGGTTTAGGGTAATTGTTATGGTTAGGGTTAGAGTTAGGGTCATGGTGAAGTTTCAGTTAATAGTGGGGTTCAGGGTTAATGTTAGATTTAGGGTTAAGGTTAGTGTTAGGGTTAGGTTTAGGTTAGGGTTAAGGTAGCGGTCAGGTTAGGGTTAAGACTAGGTTTACGGTAAAGTGTAAGGCTAGGTTAGGGTTAGGTTTAGAGTTAGTGCTAGGGTTTAGGGTTAGGGTTAAGGTCAGGTTTAGAGTTATCGTTAGGTTTACGGTTAAAGTTAGGGTAGAGTTAAGGGTAAGGTTAAGTTGAAGTTTAGGGTAAGAGTTAGGTTTACGTCAGGTTTAGGGTTAGGATGAGGGATTAGGGTTAGGGAAAGGGTTAGGGTTTCGTGTGAGGATTAGTGTTATGTTTACATTAAGCTGATGTTTTTGAGTGTTACAGTAAGGTTTAGGGTTAGAGTTAGGTTAGGTTTAGAGTTAGGGCTAGAGTATGGTGATAGTGCTTTAGGCTTAGGTTTAGGGTGGAATTTAGGTTAAGGATGAGGGTTAGGGTTGGGGTAGGTGTTTGGATTAATATTAGGGTCAGGTTTAGGGTTTTGGTTTAGAGTTCAGGTTAGATTCAGGGTTAGGGTTAGATTTAGGTTTAGGGTTAGGGTTAGGTTTAGTGTTAGTTTAGCTTAGGGTTAGGGTTTGAATGAAGTTAGGGTAGGTTTAGGGTTATGGTTAGGTTGAAATTTTGGTTAAGTGTGAGGGTTTGGTTTCGGGTTAGGGTTAGAGTTAGGGTTAGTGGTTAAGGTTAGGTTTAGGGTTAAGGTTAGGTTTAGGCTAAGCATTAGGGTTAGAGTTAGGGTTAGTGGTTAGTGTTTCAGTTAGGTTTAGGATAGGGTTATAATTAGGGTTAAGTTTAGGGTTACGGTAAGAGTTAGATTTACGTTTACAGTTAAGGTGAGGGTTTTGCGTAACTGTTACGGTTAGGGTTAGGGCTAGGTTTAGGGTGAGAGTTGGGTTAGGGGTTAGGTTTAGGTTAAGTTTATGGTAGGCTTAAAGTTAGGGTTAAGGTTAGGTTAGGGTTAGGGTCAGGGTTAGGATTAGAATTAGGTTTCGGGCGAGGGTTAGTGTCAGAGTTATTATAAGGGTTAGGTTTAGGGTTACAGATGGGCCAAGGTTAAGGTTAGGGTTAGGTTTAGGGGTAGGATTAGGGTTAAAGTTAGGGTTAGCTTTAGGTTAGGTTAGGGATAGGGTGAAGTAAAGTAGGGTGAGGGTTAGGGTTATGGCTAAGGTTTGGGTTCGTTTTCAGGTTAGTGTTAAGTTTATGTTTAGGGTTAGGGTTAAGTTTATGGGTTCTGTTTAGTTTTAGGGTTAGGGTTAGATTTTAGGTTAGGGTTAAGTTAAGTGTAAAGTTAGGGTTACGATTTGTGTTAGGCATTGTGGTTGGGGTGAGTGTTAGGTTTATGGTTAGGGTTGGGTAGAGTTAGGATTATGGTTATGGTAAGGTGTTAGGGTTTAGAGGTGTAGTTTAGGGTTAGGGTTTGGGTGAGGGTTTCGATTAGGCATTGTGGTTCTGGTCATGGTTAAGTTTGGTTCAGTGTTAGGGTTAGGTTTATGATTAGGTTTCGGGTTAGTGGTAGATTTAGGGTGAGGGATAGTGTTAAGGTTTAGGTTAGGTTTTGGTGTTATGGGTTAGGGTTTGCGTTAGGGTTAGTGTTATCTTTATGGCTTAGGGGTTTCAGGTTAGTGTTGTGGTTAGGGCTAGGGTTAGCATTAGGGTTAGGGTTGTGGGCTACGGTTAGGGGTTAGAGTGAAGGTTATGGTTAGTTTTACAGTTAAGGTGAGGGTTTAGGGTAAATGTTCTGATTAGGGTTAGAGTTCGAGTTAGCGTAATGGGTAGGTGTAGGGTAATATTTAGGTTTACGTCCAAGTTTAGGGTTAGAGTTAGTGTTGTATTTAGGGTCAGAGCTAGTGTTCTATTTAGGGTCAAGTTTAGAGTTAGGGTTAGGTTTAGGATTAGGATTATGTTTAGGGTTAGGGTTAGCTTCAGGGCTATCGTAAGGGTTAGGTTTAGGGTTTCAGATGGACTAGTGTTATGGTTAGAGTTAGGTTTAAGGTAAGGGTTTTGCTTAGGTTTAGGTTAGGGCTAAAGTTAGGGTTAGGGTTTGGATGATGTTTAGGCTAGGGTGAGGGTTATTTTTATGGTTAGGGCTGGAGTTTGGGTTTGTGCTCACGTTACTTTTAAGGTTAGGTTTAGGGTTTGGATTAAGGTCAGGGGTTATGTTTAGGGTTAGATTTACGAACAGGGTTAGTATTAGTGTGAAGTTCAGGTTAAGTGGGAGGGTTAGGATAAGGGTTAGGATTAGGGTTAGAATTATAATGTTAGACATTAGGTTTAGGGTGTTAGGTTTAGGTTTATGGTTAGGCTAGTCTTAAGTTTAAGGTTAATGTTAGGGTTAGGATTAGATTGGGGTTACTCTTCGTGTTAGAGTTAGGGTTAGGGATAAGTTTAGGGATAGCATTAGGTTTAGGGTTGGGGACACGGTTAAGGGTTAGGGTGTGTGTTAGTGTTAGGTTTACCGTTAAGGAGAGGGTTTAGGTTAATTGTTATGGTTAGGGTTAGAGTTAGAGTTAGGGTTAGGGTTAGGGTGAAGTTTCAGTTAAGAGTGAGGGTTAGGGTTAAGGTTAGAGTTAGGGTTAAGGTTAGTGTCAGGGTTAGGTTTAGGGTTAGGGTTACGGTAGGGGTAAGGTTACTGTGAAGGCTAGGTTTACAGTAAAGGGTAGTGCTGGGTTAGGGTTAGGGTTACGTTTAGAGTTATTGTTAGGCTTAAGTTTAGGGTTAGGGTAGAGTTAATGTTAGGGTTAATTTTAGGGTTAGGGTAAGGGTTAGGTTTAGTTCAGGGTTAGGGCTAGGATTAGGGATAGGGTTAGGATTGGGGGATGGGTTAGGGATTCGTGTGAGGGTTGGTGTCAGGTTTACAGTTAAGCTGATGTTTTAGGGTGTTACAGTTAGGGTTAGGGTTAGAGTTAGGGTTAGGATTAGGTTTATGCTTAGGATTAGGGTTAGGGTTAGGGTCAGGGTTAGGTGGAGATTTAGTGTCATGTTTAGGTTGTTTTTTTAGTTTTAGGGTTAGGCTTAGTGTGAAGTTTATTTTAATTATGAGGTTTAGGGTTAGGGGTTAGGGTTAGGTTATGTTTAGTTTTAGGTTTAGGGTTAGTGTTAGCGTTAGGGTTAGTTTTAGTTTTGGTTAGGGTTTGAATGAATTTAAGGTAGGTTTAGCGTTATGGTTAGGGTGAAATTTTGGTTAAGGGTGAGGGTTTGTTTTAGGTTTAGGGTTAGGGTTAGAGTTAGGGTGAGTGTTTAGGTTTAGGTTTAAGGTTAAGTTTAGGTTTAGGCTAATGATTAGGTTTAGAGTTAGGGTTAGGGGTTATTGTTTCGGTAAGGTTTAGGGTAGGGTTCTGTTTAGGGTTAAGTATAGTGTTAGGGTAAGAGTTAGAGTTCCATTTACAGTTGAGTGTTTTGGGTGTTACTGTTAGGGTTAGGGCTAGGGTTACAGTTAGAGTTAGGGTTAGAGGTTAGGGTTAGGTGTAAGTTTATGGTAGCCTTAATGTTAGGTTAAGGTTAGGTTAGGGTTAGGGTCAGGGTTAGGATTAGGTTTAGGGTGAGGGTTAGGGTCAGAGATATTGTAAGGGTTAGGTTTAGGGTTACAAGTGGGCCATGGTTAAGGTTAGGGTTAGGTTTAGGGTTAAAGTTAGGGTTAGCTTTAGGTTAGGGATAGGATGAAGTTTAAGATAGGGTGAGGGTTAGGGTTGTGGCTAAGGTTTGGGTTAGTTTTCGGGTTAGTGTTAAGGTTATGTTTAGGGTTAGGGTTAAACTTATGGGTTGTGTTTAGTTTTAGGGTTAGGGTTAGATTTTAGGTTAGGGTTAAGTTTAGTGTAAACAGCTAAGGTTACGGTTTGTGTTAGGCATTGTGGTTGGGGTGAGGTTTAGGTTTAGGGTTAGGGTTGTGTATGCTTAGGATTATGGTTATGGTAAGGTGTTAGGGGTTAGAAGTGTAGTTTAGGGTTAGGGGTGGGTGAGGGTTCTGGTAAAGCATTGTGGTTCTGACCATGGTTAGGTTTGGTTTAGGGTTACGGTTAGGTTTATGATTAGGTTTCAGGTTAGTGTTCGAGTTAGAGTTAAGGTTTGGGTTAGGCTTTGGTGTTAGGGGTTAGGGTTTGGGTTAGGGTTAGGGTTATTGTTAGGGCTCAGGGGTTCAGGTTAGTGTTAGGGTTACGGATAGCATTAGGGTTAGGGTTGGGGATACGGTTAGGGGTTAGGGTGAGGGTTACGGTTACTTTTACAGTTTAGCTGAGGGTTTAGGTTAAGTGTCATCATTAGGGTTAGAGTTAGGGTTATGGTTAGCTGTAGGGCAATATTTAGGTTTAGGTGCCGGTTTAGTGTTAGAGTCAGTGTTCAATTTAGGGTCTAGATTTAGGGTTAGGGTTAGGTTTAGGTCTAGGGTTAGGATTAGGTTTAGGGTTAGGTTCAGCGCTATTGTAAGGGCTAGGTTTAGGGTTACATTTGGACTAGCATTATGGTTAGAGTTCTGTTCAAGGATAGGGTTTGGGTTAGGTTTAGGTTTAGGGTTAGGGTTTGGATGAAGTTTAGGATAGGGTGAGGGTTATTTTTATGGTTTGGGCTAAAGTTTGGTTTTGTGTTCAGCTTAGTGTTAAGGTTAGGTTTAGGGTTCGGTTTTGGGTTAGGGGTTATGTTTAGGGTTTGGGTTACGCTTTGCGTTAGGGTTAGTGTGAAGTTTAGGTTAAGGGTGAGGGTTAGGATAAAGGTTAGGATTAGGTTTATGGTAAGGTGTTAGTGGTTAGAGGTGTAGTTTAGGGTTAGGGTTTGGGTGAGGGTTCCGGTTAGGAATTGTGGTTCTGGTCATGGTTGGGTTTGGTTTAGGTTTATGATTAGGCTTCGGGTTAGTGTTAGAGTTAGGGTGAGAGTTAGGGTTAAGGTTTGGATTAGGCTTTGGTGTTAGGGGTTAGGGTTTGTGTTAGAGTTAGGGTTATCGTTAGGGCTCAGGGGTTTCAGGTTAGTTTTAGGGTTAAGGTTAGGGATTGCATTAGGGTTAGGTTTGGGGGATACGGTTAGGGGTCAGGGTGAGGGTTACGGTTAGTTTTACAGTTAAAGTGTGGGTTTAGGATAAGTGTTATGATTAGGGTTAGAGTTGGAGTTAATTTTAGGTTTAGGGTTAGGTGTAGGGGAAGATTTAGGTTTAGGTCCAGGTTTAGGGTTAGAGTTAGTGTTCTCTTTAGGGTCAAGGGTGCAGTTAGGGTTAGGTTAGGATTAGGTCTAGGGCTAGGGTTAGGTTTAGGGTTAATTTCAAGGCTATTGTAAGGGTTAGGTTTAGGGTTACAGATGGACTAGCGTTATGGTTAGAGGTAGGTTTAAGGTTAGGGTTTGGGTTAGGTTTAGGTTTAAGGTAGTGTTAGAGTTTGGATGAAGTTTAGGATAGGGTGAGGGTTATTTTCATGGTTAGGGCTGGAGTTTGGGTTTGTGCTCATGTTACTTTTAAGGTTAGGTTTAGGGTTTGGATTAGGGTTAGGGGTTATGTTTAGGGTTAGATTTACGAACAGGGTTAGTATTAGTGTGAAGTTCAGGTTAAGTGGGAGGGTTAGGATAAGGGTTAGGATTAGGGTTAGAATTATAATGTTAGACATTAGGTTTAGGGTGTTAGGTTTAGGTTTATGGTTAGGCTAGTCTTAAGTTTAAGGTTAATGTTAGGGTTAGGATTAGATTAGGGTTACTCTTCGTGTTAGAGTTAGGATTAGGGATAAGTTTAGGGATAGCATTAGGTTTAGGGTTGGGGACACGGTTAAGGGTTAGGGTGTGTGTTAGTGTTAGGTTTACCGTTAAGGAGAGGGTTTAGGTTAATTGTTATGGTTAGGGTTAGAGTTAGGGTTAGGGTTAGGGTGAAGTTTCAGTTAATAGTGAGTGTTAGGGTTAAGGTTAGAGTTAGGGTTAAGGTTAGTGTCAGGGTTAGGTTTAGGGTTAGGGTTACGGTAGGGATAAGGTTACTGTGAAGGCTAGGTTTACAGTAAAGTGCAGTGCTGGGTTAGGGTTAGGGTTACGTTTAGAGTTATTGTTAGGCTTAAGTTTAGGGTTAGGGTAGAGTTAATGTTAGGGTTAATTTTAGGGTTAGGGTAAGGGTTAGGTTTAGTTCAGGGTTAGGGCTAGGATTAGGGATAGGGTTAGGATTGGTGGATGGGTTAGGGATTCGTGTGAGGGTTGGTGTCAGGTTTACAGTTAAGCTGATGTTTTAGGGTGTTACAGTTAGGGTTAGGGTTAGAGTTAGGGTTAGGATTAGGTTTATGCTTAGGATTAGGGTTAGGGTTAGGGTCAGGGTTAGGTGGAGATTTAGTGTCATGTTTAGGTTGTTTTTTTAGTTTTAGGGTTAGGCTTAGTGTGAAGTTTATTTTAATTATGAGGTTTAGGGTTAGGGGTTAGGGTTAGGTTATGTTTAGTTTTAGGTTTGGGGTTAGTGTTAGCGTTAGAGTTAGTTTTAGTTTTGGTTAGGGTTTGAATGAATTTAAGGTAGGTTTAGCGTTATGGTTAGGGTGAAATTTTGGTTAAGGGTGAGGGTTTGTTTTAGGTTTAGGGTTAGGGTTAGAGTTAGGGTGAGTGTTTAGGTTTAGGTTTAAGGTTAAGTTTAGGTTTAGGCTAATGATTAGGTTTAGAGTTAGGGTTAGGGGTTATTGTTTCGGTAAGGTTTAGGGTAGGGTTCTGTTTAGGGTTAAGTATAGTGTTAGGGTAAGAGTTAGAGTTCCATTTACAGTTGAGTGTTTTGGGTGTTACTGTTAGGGTTAGGGCTAGGGTTACAGTTAGAGTTAGGGTTAGAGGTTAGGGTTAGGTGTAAGTTTATGGTAGCCTTAATGTTAGGTTAAGGTTAGGTTAGGGTTAGGGTCAGGGTTAGGATTAGGTTTAGGGTGAGGGTTAGGGTCAGAGATATTGTAAGGGTTAGGTTTAGGGTTACGAGTGGGCCATGGTTAAGGTTAGGGTTAGGTTTACGGTTAAAGTTAGGGTTAGCTTTAGGTTAGGGATAGGATGAAGTTTAAGATAGGGTGAGGGTTAGGGTTGTGGCTAAGGTTTGGGTTAGTTTTCGGGTTAGTGTTAAGGTTATGTTTAGGGTTAGGGTTAAACTTATGGGTTGTGTTTAGTTTTAGGGTTAGGGTTAGATTTTAGGTTAGGGTTAAGTTTAGTGTAACAGTTAAGGTTACGGTTTGTGTTAGGCATTGTGGTTGGGGTGAGGTTTAGGGTTAGGGTTGTGTATGCTTAGGATTATGGTTATGGTAAGGTGTTAGGGGTTAGAAGTGTAGTTTAGGGTTAGGGGTGGGTGAGGGTTCTGGTAAAGCATTGTGGTTCTGACCATGGTTAGGTTTGGTTTAGGGTTACGGTTAGGTTTATGATTAGGTTTCAGGTTAGTGTTCGAGTTAGAGTTAAGGTTTGGGTTAGGCTTTGGTGTTAGGGGTTAGGGTTTGGGTTAGGGTTAGGGTTATTGTTAGGGCTCAGGGGTTCAGGTTAGTGTTAGGGTTAGGGTTACGGATAGCATTAGGGTTAGGGTTGGGGATACGGTTAGGGGTTAGGGTGAGGGTTACGGTTACTTTTACAGTTTAGCTGAGGGTTTAGGTTAAGTGTCATCATTAGGGTTAGAGTTAGGGTTATGGTTAGCTGTAGGGCAATATTTAGGTTTAGGTGCCGGTTTAGTGTTAGAGTCAGTGTTCAATTTAGGGTCTAGATTTAGGGTTAGGGTTAGGTTTAGGTCTAGGGTTAGGATTAGGTTTAGGGTTAGGTTCAGCGCTATTGTAAGGGCTAGGTTTAGGGTTACATTTGGACTAGCATTATGGTTAGAGTTCTGTTCAAGGATAGGGTTTGGGTTAGGTTTAGGTTTAGGGTTAGGGTTTGGATGAAGTTTAGGATAGGGTGAGGGTTATTTTTATGGTTTGGGCTAAAGTTTGGTTTTGTGTTCAGCTTAGTGTTAAGGTTAGGTTTAGGGTTCGGTTTTGGGTTAGGGGTTATGTTTAGGGTTTGGGTTACGCTTTGGTTTAGGCTTAGTGTGAAGTTTAGGTTAAGGGTGAGGGTTAGGATAAAGGTTAGGATTAGGTTTATGGTAAGGTGTTAGTGGTTAGAGGTGTAGTTTAGGGTTAGGGTTTGGGTGAGGGTTCCGGTTAGGAATTGTGGTTCTGGTCATGGTTGGGTTTGGTTTAGGTTTATGATTAGGTTTCGGGTTAGTGTTAGAGTTAGGGTGAAAGTTAGGGTTAAGGTTTGGATTAGGCTTTGGTGTTAGGGGTTAGGGTTTGTGTTAGAGTTGGGGTTATCGTTAGGGCTCAGGGGTTTCAGGTTAGTTTTAGGGTTAAGGTTAGGGATTGCATTAGGGTTAGGTTTGGGGGATACGGTTAGGGGTTAGGGTGAGGGTTACGGTTAGTTTTACAGTTAAAGTGTGGGTTTAGGATAAGTGTTATGATTAGGGTTAGAGTTGGAGTTATTTTTAGGTTTAGGGTTAGGTGTAGGGGAAGATTTAGGTTTAGGTCCAGGTTTAGGGTTAGAGTTAGTGTTCTCTTTAGGGTCAAGGGTGCAGTTAGGGTTAGGTTAGGATTAGGTCTAGGGCTAGGATTAGGTTTAGGGTTAATTTCAGGGCTATTGTAAGGGTTAGGTTTAGGGTTACAGATGGACTAGCGCTATGGTTAGAGGTAGGTTTAAGGTTAGGGTTTGGGTTAGGTTTAGGTTTAAGGTAGTGTTAGAGTTTGGATGAAGTTTAGGATAGGGTGAGGGTTATTTTTATGGTTAGGGCTAGAGTTTGGGTTTGTGTTCAGGTTAGCTTTAAGGCTAGGGTTCAGGTTAGGGTTAGGGATTATGTTTAGGGTTAGGATTATGTTTTGGTTTAGGGTTAGTGTGAAGTTTAGGTTAAGGGTGAGGGTTAGGATAAGAGTTAGAATTAGGGTTAGGATTATAGTTAGTGTTAGAGGTTAGATTTAGGATGCTAACGTTAGGTTTATGGTTAGGGTTGGGTTAATGTTAGAGTTAGGGTTAGATTAGGTTTAATGCTCGTGTTTGGGTTAGGGATAGCATTAAGTTTAGGGTTGGGGATACGGTTAGGGGTTAGGGTGAGGGTTGTGGTTAGGGTGTGGGTTAGGATTAGGTTTACAGTTAAGGTGAGGGTTTAGGGTAAGTGTTATAGTTAGGGTTCGAGTTAGAGTTTGGGTTAGGTTTAGGGTGAAGTTTCAGTTAATAGTCAGGGTCAGGGTCAGGGTTATGGTTAAGATTACAGTTAGGGTTAAGTTTAGTGTTAGGGTTAGGGTTAGGGTAGGGGTAAGGTTAGGGTTAAGGCTAGGTTTACGGTAAAGGGTAGGGCTAGGTTAGGGTTAGGTTTAGAGTTAGAGCTAGTACTAGGGTTTAGGGTAAGAGGTAGGGTCAGGTTTAGAGTTTTTGTTAGTTTTAGGGTGGAGTTAAGGTTAAGCTTAGCATTAGGGTAAGTGTTAGGTTTAGGTCAGGGTTAAGGTTATGATTAGGGATACGGTTAGGGTTAGGGATAGGGTTAGGTGTTCGTGGGAGGGTTAGTGTTAGGTTTACACTTAAGCTGATGTTTTACAGTGTTACGGTTAGGTCAGGGTTGTAGTTAGGGTTAGGATGAGGTTTAGGTTTAGGGCTATTTTTAGGGGATAGTTTAGGGTTAGGTTTAGTTTTAGGGTTAAGGTTAGGCTTAGGTTTATCTTGAAATTTATGTTAAGGATGAGGGTTAGGGTTAGCGTTAGGGTTAGGTGTTTGGGTTAAGGTTAGGGTTAGGTTTAGGGTTTGGGTTAGGGTTAGGTATTTCGGTTAATGTTAGGGTCAGGTTTAGGGTAAGGGTTAGGGTTCGGTTTAGGATCAGGCTTAGGGTTAGGGTCAGAATTAGGGTTAGTGGTGAGGGTTAGGCTTAGGGTTAAGGTTAGGTTTAGGCTAAAGATCAGGATTTGATTTCGAGTTAGGTGTTAGTGTTTCGGTTAGGTTTAGGGTAGGGTTATATTTAGGGTTAGATTAAGAGTTAGATTTATGTTTACAGGTAAGGTGAGGGTTTTGGGTATGGGTTATATTTAGGGTTAGGGTTAGGTTTAGGGCTAGGGCTAGGGTTAGGTTTAGATTTCAGTTTACAGGTTAGGGTTAGGTTTAAGTTTATGGTAGGGTAAAGTTAGGGTTAAGGTTTGGTTAGGGTTAGGGTCAGGGTTAGGATTAGGATTAGGTTTAGGGTGAGGGTTAGGGTCAGAGTTATTGTAAGGGTTAGGTTTGGGGTTACAGGTGGGCCAAGGTTAAGGTTAGGGTCAGGGTTAAAGTTAGGGTGTGCTTTAGATTAGGGATAGGGTGAAGTTTAAGATAGGGTGAGGGTTAGGGTTATGGCTCAGGTTTGCTTGAGTTTTCAGGTTAGTGTTAAGGTTATGTTTAGGGTTAGGAATAAGTTTATGGGTTCTGTTTACTTTTAGGGTTAGGGGTAGATTTTAGGTTAGGGTTAAGTTCAGTGTTACAGTTAGGGTTAGGTTTACGGTTTGTGTTAGGCATTGTGGTTGGTGTGAGGATTAGGTTTAGGATTAGGGTTGGGTAGGGTTAGGATTCTGGTTATGGTAAGGTGTTAGGGATTAGAGGAGTAGTTTTGGGTTAGGGCTTGGGTGAGGGTTCCGGTTAGGCATTGTGGTTCTGGTCATGGTTAGGTTTGGTTTAGGGTTAGGGTTAGTTTTATGATTAGGTTTAGGGTTAGTGTTAGAGTTAGGGTTAGGCTTTGGTGCTAGGGGTTAGGTTTTGGGTTAGGGTTAGGGTTATCGTTAGGGCTTAGGTTTTCAGGTGAGTGTTAGGGTTAGGATAGCATTAGGGTTAGCTTTTGGGGGTATGGTTAGGGGTTAGGTGAGGGTTACAGTTAGTATTGCAGTTAAGGTTAGGTTTTAGGGCAAGTGTTAGGATTAGGGTTAGAGTTAGAGTTAGGGTTAGGTTTAGGGTTAGGTGCAGGGTAAGTTTTAGGTTTAAGTCCTGGTTTAGGGTTAGAGTTAGTGTTCTATTTAGGGTCAAGTTTAGAGTTCGGGTTAGGTTTAGCATTAGGTCTATTGTTGGGCTTAGGATTAGGGTTAGGTTCAGAGCTATTGTAAGGCTTAGGTTTAGGGTTACAGATGGACTAGCTTTACGGTTAGAGTTAGGTTTAAGGTTAGGGTTTGGGCTAGGTTTACGTTTACGGTTATGGTTAGGGTTAGGATTTGGTTGAAGTTTAGCATAGGCTGAGGGTTACTTTTAGGGTTAGGGCTAGAGTTTGGGTTTGTGTTCAGGTTAGTGTTATGGTTAGATTTAGGGTCCAGTTTAGGGTTAGGGGTTAGGTTTAGTGTTAGGGTTAGTTTTAGGTTTAGGGTTAGTGTGAAGTTTAGGTTAAGGGTGAGAGTTAGGCTTAGGGTTAGGATTAGGGTTAGTGTTAGACGTTAGGTTTAGGGTGCTAGTTTTAGGTTTATGGTTAGGGTAGGTTTAAGTTTAGGGTTAATGTTAGGGTTAGTGTTAGATTAGGGTTACTGTTCGTGTTAGGGTTACAGTTAGGGTTAGGGATAGCATTAGGTTTAGGGTTAGGAATATAGTTAGGGGTTAGGGTGAGGGTTGGGGATATGGTGAGGGTTAGGTTTAGGTTTGCAGTTAAGGTGAGGGTTTAGGGTAATTGTTATGGTTAGGGTTAGAGTTAGGGTCATGGTGAAGTTTCAGTTAATAGTGGGGTTCAGGGTTAATGTTAGATTTAGGGTTAAGGTTAGTGTTAGGGTTAGGTTTAGGTTAGGGTTAAGGTAGCGGTCAGGTTAGGGTTAAGACTAGGTTTACGGTAAAGTGTAAGGCTAGGTTAGGGTTAGGTTTAGAGTTAGTGCTAGGGTTTAGGGTTAGGGTTAAGGTCAGGTTTAGAGTTATCGTTAGGTTTACGGTTAAAGTTAGGGTAGAGTTAAGGGTAAGGTTAAGTTGAAGTTTAGGGTAAGAGTTAGGTTTACGTCAGGTTTAGGGTTAGGATGAGGGATTAGGGTTAGGGAAAGGGTTAGGGTTTCGTGTGAGGATTAGTGTTATGTTTACATTAAGCTGATGTTTTTGAGTGTTACAGTAAGGTTTAGGGTTAGAGTTAGGTTAGGTTTAGAGTTAGGGCTAGAGTATGGTGATAGTGCTTTAGGCTTAGGTTTAGGGTGGAATTTAGGTTAAGGATGAGGGTTAGGGTTGGGGTAGGTGTTTGGATTAATATTAGGGTCAGGTTTAGGGTTTTGGTTTAGAGTTCAGGTTAGATTCAGGGTTAGGGTTAGATTTAGGTTTAGGGTTAGGGTTAGGTTTAGTGTTAGTTTAGCTTAGGGTTAGGGTTTGAATGAAGTTAGGGTAGGTTTAGGGTTATGGTTAGGTTGAAATTTTGGTTAAGTGTGAGGGTTTGGTTTCGGGTTAGGGTTAGAGTTAGGGTTAGTGGTTAAGGTTAGGTTTAGGGTTAAGGTTAGGTTTAGGCTAAGCATTAGGGTTAGAGTTAGGGTTAGTGGTTAGTGTTTCAGTTAGGTTTAGGATAGGGTTATAATTAGGGTTAAGTTTAGGGTTACGGTAAGAGTTAGATTTACGTTTACAGTTAAGGTGAGGGTTTTGCGTAACTGTTACGGTTAGGGTTAGGGCTAGGTTTAGGGTGAGAGTTGGGTTAGGGGTTAGGTTTAGGTTAAGTTTATGGTAGGCTTAAAGTTAGGGTTAAGGTTAGGTTAGGGTTAGGGTCAGGGTTAGGATTAGAATTAGGTTTCGGGCGAGGGTTAGTGTCAGAGTTATTATAAGGGTTAGGTTTAGGGTTACAGATGGGCCAAGGTTAAGGTTAGGGTTAGGTTTAGGGGTAGGATTAGGGTTAAAGTTAGGGTTAGCTTTAGGTTAGGTTAGGGATAGGGTGAAGTAAAGTAGGGTGAGGGTTAGGGTTATGGCTAAGGTTTGGGTTCGTTTTCAGGTTAGTGTTAAGTTTATGTTTAGGGTTAGGGTTAAGTTTATGGGTTCTGTTTAGTTTTAGGGTTAGGGTTAGATTTTAGGTTAGGGTTAAGTTAAGTGTAAAGTTAGGGTTACGATTTGTGTTAGGCATTGTGGTTGGGGTGAGTGTTAGGTTTATGGTTAGGGTTGGGTAGAGTTAGGATTATGGTTATGGTAAGGTGTTAGGGTTTAGAGGTGTAGTTTAGGGTTAGGGTTTGGGTGAGGGTTTCGATTAGGCATTGTGGTTCTGGTCATGGTTAAGTTTGGTTCAGTGTTAGGGTTAGGTTTATGATTAGGTTTCGGGTTAGTGGTAGATTTAGGGTGAGGGATAGTGTTAAGGTTTAGGTTAGGTTTTGGTGTTATGGGTTAGGGTTTGCGTTAGGGTTAGTGTTATCTTTATGGCTTAGGGGTTTCAGGTTAGTGTTGTGGTTAGGGCTAGGGTTAGCATTAGGGTTAGGGTTGTGGGCTACGGTTAGGGGTTAGAGTGAAGGTTATGGTTAGTTTTACAGTTAAGGTGAGGGTTTAGGGTAAATGTTCTGATTAGGGTTAGAGTTCGAGTTAGCGTAATGGGTAGGTGTAGGGTAATATTTAGGTTTACGTCCAAGTTTAGGGTTAGAGTTAGTGTTGTATTTAGGGTCAGAGCTAGTGTTCTATTTAGGGTCAAGTTTAGAGTTAGGGTTAGGTTTAGGATTAGGATTATGTTTAGGGTTAGGGTTAGCTTCAGGGCTATCGTAAGGGTTAGGTTTAGGGTTTCAGATGGACTAGTGTTATGGTTAGAGTTAGGTTTAAGGTAAGGGTTTTGCTTAGGTTTAGGTTAGGGCTAAAGTTAGGGTTAGGGTTTGGATGATGTTTAGGCTAGGGTGAGGGTTATTTTTATGGTTAGGGCTGGAGTTTGGGTTTGTGCTCACGTTACTTTTAAGGTTAGGTTTAGGGTTTGGATTAAGGTCAGGGGTTATGTTTAGGGTTAGATTTACGAACAGGGTTAGTATTAGTGTGAAGTTCAGGTTAAGTGGGAGGGTTAGGATAAGGGTTAGGATTAGGGTTAGAATTATAATGTTAGACATTAGGTTTAGGGTGTTAGGTTTAGGTTTATGGTTAGGCTAGTCTTAAGTTTAAGGTTAATGTTAGGGTTAGGATTAGATTGGGGTTACTCTTCGTGTTAGAGTTAGGGTTAGGGATAAGTTTAGGGATAGCATTAGGTTTAGGGTTGGGGACACGGTTAAGGGTTAGGGTGTGTGTTAGTGTTAGGTTTACCGTTAAGGAGAGGGTTTAGGTTAATTGTTATGGTTAGGGTTAGAGTTAGAGTTAGGGTTAGGGTTAGGGTGAAGTTTCAGTTAAGAGTGAGGGTTAGGGTTAAGGTTAGAGTTAGGGTTAAGGTTAGTGTCAGGGTTAGGTTTAGGGTTAGGGTTACGGTAGGGGTAAGGTTACTGTGAAGGCTAGGTTTACAGTAAAGGGTAGTGCTGGGTTAGGGTTAGGGTTACGTTTAGAGTTATTGTTAGGCTTAAGTTTAGGGTTAGGGTAGAGTTAATGTTAGGGTTAATTTTAGGGTTAGGGTAAGGGTTAGGTTTAGTTCAGGGTTAGGGCTAGGATTAGGGATAGGGTTAGGATTGGGGGATGGGTTAGGGATTCGTGTGAGGGTTGGTGTCAGGTTTACAGTTAAGCTGATGTTTTAGGGTGTTACAGTTAGGGTTAGGGTTAGAGTTAGGGTTAGGATTAGGTTTATGCTTAGGATTAGGGTTAGGGTTAGGGTCAGGGTTAGGTGGAGATTTAGTGTCATGTTTAGGTTGTTTTTTTAGTTTTAGGGTTAGGCTTAGTGTGAAGTTTATTTTAATTATGAGGTTTAGGGTTAGGGGTTAGGGTTAGGTTATGTTTAGTTTTAGGTTTAGGGTTAGTGTTAGCGTTAGGGTTAGTTTTAGTTTTGGTTAGGGTTTGAATGAATTTAAGGTAGGTTTAGCGTTATGGTTAGGGTGAAATTTTGGTTAAGGGTGAGGGTTTGTTTTAGGTTTAGGGTTAGGGTTAGAGTTAGGGTGAGTGTTTAGGTTTAGGTTTAAGGTTAAGTTTAGGTTTAGGCTAATGATTAGGTTTAGAGTTAGGGTTAGGGGTTATTGTTTCGGTAAGGTTTAGGGTAGGGTTCTGTTTAGGGTTAAGTATAGTGTTAGGGTAAGAGTTAGAGTTCCATTTACAGTTGAGTGTTTTGGGTGTTACTGTTAGGGTTAGGGCTAGGGTTACAGTTAGAGTTAGGGTTAGAGGTTAGGGTTAGGTGTAAGTTTATGGTAGCCTTAATGTTAGGTTAAGGTTAGGTTAGGGTTAGGGTCAGGGTTAGGATTAGGTTTAGGGTGAGGGTTAGGGTCAGAGATATTGTAAGGGTTAGGTTTAGGGTTACAAGTGGGCCATGGTTAAGGTTAGGGTTAGGTTTAGGGTTAAAGTTAGGGTTAGCTTTAGGTTAGGGATAGGATGAAGTTTAAGATAGGGTGAGGGTTAGGGTTGTGGCTAAGGTTTGGGTTAGTTTTCGGGTTAGTGTTAAGGTTATGTTTAGGGTTAGGGTTAAACTTATGGGTTGTGTTTAGTTTTAGGGTTAGGGTTAGATTTTAGGTTAGGGTTAAGTTTAGTGTAAACAGCTAAGGTTACGGTTTGTGTTAGGCATTGTGGTTGGGGTGAGGTTTAGGTTTAGGGTTAGGGTTGTGTATGCTTAGGATTATGGTTATGGTAAGGTGTTAGGGGTTAGAAGTGTAGTTTAGGGTTAGGGGTGGGTGAGGGTTCTGGTAAAGCATTGTGGTTCTGACCATGGTTAGGTTTGGTTTAGGGTTACGGTTAGGTTTATGATTAGGTTTCAGGTTAGTGTTCGAGTTAGAGTTAAGGTTTGGGTTAGGCTTTGGTGTTAGGGGTTAGGGTTTGGGTTAGGGTTAGGGTTATTGTTAGGGCTCAGGGGTTCAGGTTAGTGTTAGGGTTACGGATAGCATTAGGGTTAGGGTTGGGGATACGGTTAGGGGTTAGGGTGAGGGTTACGGTTACTTTTACAGTTTAGGTGAGGGTTTAGGTTAAGTGTCATCATTAGGGTTAGAGTTAGGGTTATGGTTAGGTGTAGGGCAATATTTAGGTTTAGGTGCCGGTTTAGTGTTAGAGTCAGTGTTCAATTTAGGGTCAAGGTTAGATTTAGGGTTAGGGTTAGGTTTAGGTCTAGGGTTAGGATTAGGTTTAGGGTTAGGTTCAGGGCTATTGTAAGGGCTAGGTTTAGGGTTACATTTGGACTAGCATTATGGTTAGAGTTCTGTTCAAGGATAGGGTTTGGGTTAGGTTTAGGTTTAGGGTTAGGGTTTGGATGAAGTTTAGGATAGGGTGAGGGTTATTTTTATGGTTTGGGCTAAAGTTTGGTTTTGTGTTCAGCTTAGTGTTAAGGTTAGGTTTAGGGTTCGGTTTTGGGTTAGGGGTTATGTTTAGGGTTTGGGTTACGCTTTGGTTTAGGGTTAGTGTGAAGTTTAGGTTAAGGGTGAGGATGAGGATAAAGGTTAGGATTAGGTTTATGGTAAGGTGTTAGTGGTTAGAGGTGTAGTTTAGGGTTAGGGTTTGGGTGAGGGTTCCGGTTAGGAATTGTGGTTCTGGTCATGGTTGGGTTTGGTTTAGGTTTATGATTAGGTTTCGGGTTAGTGTTAGAGTTAGGGTGAGAGTTAGGGTTAAGGTTTGGATTAGGCTTTGGTGTTAGGGGTTAGGGTTTGTGTTAGAGTTAGGGTTATCGTTAGGGCTCAGGGGTTTCAGGTTAGTTTTAGGGTTAAGGTTAGGGATTGCATTAGGGTTTGGTTTGGGGGATACGGTTAGGGGTTAGGGTGAGGGTTACGGTTAGTTTTCCAGTTAAAGTGTGGGTTTAGGATAAGTGTTATGATTAGGGTTAGAGTTGGAGTTATTTTTAGGTTTAGAGTTAGGTGTAGGGGAAGATTTAGGTTTAGTTCCAGGTTTAGGGTTAGAGTTAGTGTTCTCTTTAGGGTCAAGGGTGCAGTTAGGGTTAGGTTAGGATTAGGTCTAGGGCTAGGGTTAGGTTTAGGGTTAATTTCAGGGCTATTGTAAGGGTTAGGTTTAGGGTTACAGATGGACTAGCGTTATGGTTAGAGGTAGGTTTAAGGTTAGGGTTTGGGTTAGGTTTAGGTTTAAGGTAGTGTTAGAGTTTGGATGAAGTTTAGGATAGGGTGAGGGTTATTTTTATGGTTAGGGCTGGAGTTTGGGTTTGTGCTCATGTTACTTTTAAGGTTAGGTTTAGGGTTTGGATTAGGGTTGGGGTTATGTTTAGGGTTAGATTTACGAACAGGGTTAGTATTAGTGTGAAGTTCAGGTTAAGTGGGAGGGTTAGGATAAGGGTTAGGATTAGGGTTAGAATTATAATGTTAGACATTAGGTTTAGGGTGTTAGGTTTAGGTTTATGGTTAGGCTAGTCTTAAGTTTAAGGTTAATGTTAGGGTTAGGATTAGATTAGGGTTACTCTTCGTGTTAGAGTTAGGGTTAGGGATAAGTTTAGGGATAGCATTAGGTTTAGGGTTGGGGACACGGTTAAGGGTTAGGGTGTGTGTTAGTGTTAGGTTTACCGTTAAGGAGAGGGTTTAGGTTAATTGTTATGGTTAGAGTTAGAGTTAGAGTTAGAGTTAGGGTTAGGGTTAGGGTGAAGTTTCAGTTAATAGTGAGTGTTAGGGTTAAGGTTAGAGTTAGGGTTAAGGTTAGTGTCAGGGTTAGGTTTAGGGTTAGGGTTACGGTAGGGATAAGGTTACTGTGAAGGCTAGGTTTACAGTAAAGGGTAGTGCTGGGTTAGGGTTAGGGTTACGTTTAGAGTTATTGTTAAGCTTAAGTTTAGGGTTAGGGTAGAGTTAATGTTAGGGTTAATTTTAGGGTTAGGGTAAGGGTTAGGTTTAGTTCAGGGTTAGGGCTAGGATTAGGGATAGGGTTAGGATTGGGGGATGGGTTAGGGATTCGTGTGAGGGTTGGTGTCAGGTTTACAGTTTAGCTGATGTTTTAGGGTGTTACAGTTAGGGTTAGGGTTAGAGTTAGGGTTAGGATTAGGTTTATGCTTAGGATTAGGGTTAGGGTTAGGGTCAGGGTTAGGTGGAGATTTAGTGTCATGTTTAGGTTGTTTTTTTAGTTTTAGGGTTAGGCTTAGTGTGAAGTTTATTTTAATTATGAGGTTTAGGGTTAGGGGTTAGGGTTAGGTTATGTTTAGTTTTAGGTTTGGGGTTAGTGTTAGCGTTAGGGTTAGTTTTAGTTTTGGTTAGGGTTTGAATGAATTTAAGGTAGGTTTAGCGTTATGGTTAGGGTGAAATTTTGGTTAAGGGTGAGGGTTTGTTTTAGGTTTAGGGTTAGGGTTAGAGTTAGGGTGAGTGTTTAGGTTTAGGTTTAAGGTTAAGTTTAGGTTTAGGCTAATGATTAGGTTTAGAGTTAGGGTTAGGGGTTATTGTTTCGGTAAGGTTTAGGGTAGGGTTCTGTTTAGGGTTAAGTATAGTGTTAGGGTAAGAGTTAGAGTTCCATTTACAGTTGAGTGTTTTGGGTGTTACTGTTAGGGTTAGGGCTAGGGTTACAGTTAGAGTTAGGGTTAGAGGTTAGGGTTAGGTGTAAGTTTATGCTAGCCTTAATATTAGGTTAAGGTTAGGTTAGGGTTAGGGTCAGGGTTAGGATTAGGTTTAGGGTGAGGGTTAGGGTCAGAGATATTGTAAGGGTTAGGTTTAGGGTTACAAGTGGGCCATGGTTAAGGTTAGGGTTAGGTTTAGGGTTAAAGTTAGGGTTAGCTTTAGGTTAGGGATAGGATGAAGTTTAAGATAGGGTGAGGGTTAGGGTTATGGCTAAGGTTTGGGTTAGTTTTCGGGTTAGTGTTAAGGTTATGTTTAGGGTTAGGGTTAAGTTTATGGGTTGTGTTTAGTTTTAGGGTTAGGGTTAGATTTTAGGTTAGGGTTAAGTTTAGTGTAACAGTTAAGGTTACGGTTTGTGTTAGGCATTGTGGTTGGGGTGAGGTTTAGGGTTAGGGTTGTGTATGCTTAGGATTATGGTTATGGTAAGGTGTTAGGGGTTAGAAGTGTAGTTTAGGGTTAGGGGTGGGTGAGGGTTCTGGTAAAGCATTGTGGTTCTGACCATGGTTAGGTTTGGTTTAGGGTTACGGTTAGGTTTATGATTAGGTTTCAGGTTAGTGTTCGAGTTAGAGTTAAGGTTTGGGTTAGGCTTTGGTGTTAGGGGTTAGGGTTTGGGTTACGGTTAGGGTTATTGTTAGGGCTCAAGGTTTCAGGTTAGTGTTAGGGTTAGGGTTACGGATAGCATTAGGGTTAGGGTTGGGGATACGGTTAGGGGTTAGGGTGAGGGTTACGGTTACTTTTACAGTTTAGGTGAGGGTTTAGGTTAAGTGTCATCATTAGGGTTAGAGTTAGGGTTATGGTTAGCTGTAGGGCAATATTTAGGTTTAGGTGCCGGTTTAGTGTTAGAGTCAGTGTTCAATTTAGGGTCAAGGTTAGATTTAGGGTTAGGGTTAGGTTTAGGTCTAGGGTTAGGATTAGGTTTAGGGTTAGGTTCAGGGCTATTGTAAGGGTTAGGTTTAGGGTTACATTCGGATTAGCGTTATGGTTAGAGTTCTGTTCAAGGATAGGGTTTGGGTTAGGTTTAGGGTTAGGGTTTGGATGAAGTTTAGGATAGGGTGAGGGTTATTTTTATGGTTTGGGCTAAAGTTTGGTTTTGTGTTCAGCTTAGTGTTAAGGTTAGGTTTAGGGTTCGGTTTTGGGTTAGGGGTTATGTTTAGGGTTTGGGTTACGCTTTGGTTTAGGGTTAGTGTGAAGTTTAGGTTAAGGGTGAGGGTTAGGATAAAGGTTAGGATTAGGTTTATGGTAAGGTGTTAGTGGTTAGAGGTGTAGTTTAGGGTTAGGGTTTGGGTGAGGGTTCCGGTTAGGAATTGTGGTTCTGGTCATGGTTGGGTTTGGTTTAGGTTTATGATTAGGTTTCGGGTTAGCGTTAGAGTTAGGGTGAGAGTTAGCGTTAAGGTTTGGATTAGGCTTTGGTGTTAGGGGTTAGGGTTTGTGTTAGAGTTAGGGTTATCGTTAGGGCTCAGGGGTTTCAGGTTAGTTTTAGGGTTAAGGTTAGGGATTGCATTAGGGTTAGGTTTGGGGGATACGGTTAGGGGTTAGGGTGAGGGTTACGGTTAGTTTTCCAGTTAAAGTGTGGGTTTAGGATAAGTGTTATGATTAGGGTTAGAGTTGGAGTTATTTTTAGGTTTAGGGTTAGGTGTAGGGGAAGATTTAGGTTTAGGTCCAGGTTTAGGGTTAGAGTTAGTGTTCTCTTTAGGGTCAAGGGTGCAGTTAGGGTTAGGTTAGGATTAGGTCTAGGGCTAGGATTAGGTTTAGGGTTAATGTCAGGGCTATTGTAAGGGTTAGGTTTAGGGTTACAGATGGACTAGCGCTATGGTTAGAGGTAGGTTTAAGGTTAGGGTTTGGGTTAGGTTTAGGTTTAAGGTAGTGTTAGAGTTTGGATGAAGTTTAGGATAGGGTGAGGGTTATTTTTATGGTTAGGGCTAGAGTTTGGGTTTGTGTTCAGGTTAGCTTTAAGGCTAGGGTTCAGGTTAGGGTTAGGGGTTATGTTTAGGGTTAGGTTATGTTTTGGTTTAGGGTTAGTGTGAAGTTTAGGTTAAGGGTGAGGGTTAGGATAAGAGTTAGAATTAGGGTTAGGATTATAGTTAGTGTTAGAGGTTAGATTTAGGATGCTAACGTTAGGTTTATGGTTAGGGTTGGGTTAATGTTAGAGTTAGGGTTAGATTAGGTTTAATGTTCGTGTTTGGGTTAGGGATAGGGTTAGGGATAGCATTAGGTTTAGGGTTGGGGATACGGTTAGGGGTTAGGGTGAGGGTTGTGGTTAGGGTGTGGGTTAGGGTTAGGTTTACAGTTAAGGTGAGGGTTTAGGGTAAGTGTTATAGTTAGGGTTCGAGTTAGAGTTTGGGTTAGGTTTAGGGTGAAGTTTCAGTTAATAGTCAGGGTCAGGGTCAGGGTTAGGGTTAAGATTACAGTTAGGGTTAAGTTTAGTGTTAGGGTTAGGGTTAGGGTAGGGGTAAGGTTAGGGTTAAGGCTAGGTTTACGGTAAAGGGTAGGGCTAGGTTAGGGTTAGGTTTAGAGTTAGAGCTAGTACTAGGGTTTAGGGTAAGAGGTAGGGTCAGGTTTAGAGTTTTTGTTAGTTTTAGGGTGGAGTTAAGGTTAAGCTTAGCGTTAGGGTAAGTGTTAGGTTTAGGTCAGGGTTAAGGTTAGGATTAGGGTTAGGGAAAGGGTTAGGTGTTCGTGGGAGGGTTAGTGTTAGGTTTACACTTAAGCTGATGTTTTACAGTGTTATGGTTAGGTCAGGGCTGTAGTTAGGGTTAGGATGAGGTTTAGGTTTAGGGCTATATTTAGGGGATAGTTTAGGGTTAGGTTTAGATTTAGGGTTAAGGTTAGGCTTAGGTTTACCTTGAAATTTATGTTAAGGATGAGGGTTAGGGTTAGCGTTAGGGTTAGGTGTTTGAGTTAAGGTTAGGGTTAGGTTTAGGGTTTGGGTTAGGGTTAGGTGTTTCGGTTAATGTTAGGGTCAGGTTTAGGGTAAGGGTTAGGGTTTGGTTTAGGATCAGGCTTAGGTTTAGGGTTAGAATTAGGGTTAGTGGTTAGGGTTAGGCTTAGGGTTAAGGTTAGGTTTAGGCTAAAGATCAGGATTTGATTTCGAGTTAGGTGTTAGTGTTTCGGTTAGGTTTAGGGTAGGGTTATATTTAGGGTTAGGTTAAGAGTTAGATTTATGTTTACAGTTAAGGTGAGGGTTTTGGGTAAGTGTTACATTTAGGGTTAGGGTTAGGTTTAGGGCTAGGGCTAGGGTTAGGTTTAGATTTCGGGTTACAGGTTAGGGTTAGGTTTAAGTTTATGGTAGGGTAAAGTTAGGGTTAAGGTTTGGTTAGGGTTAGGGTCAGGGTTAGGATTAGGATTAGGTTTAGGGTGAGGGTTAGGGTCAGAGTTATTGTAAGGGTTAGGTTTGGGGTTACAGGTGGGTCAAGGTTAAGGTTAGGGTCAGGGTTAAAGTTAGGGTGTGCTTTAGATTAGGGATAGGGTGAAGTTTAAGATAGGGTGAAGGTTAGGGTTATGGCTCAGGTTTGCTTGAGTTTTCAGGTTAGTGTTAAGGTTATGTTTAGGGTTCGGAATAAGTTTATGGGTTCTGTTTACTTTTAGGGTTAGGGGTAGATTTTAGGTTAGGGTTAAGTTCAGTGTTACGGTTAGGGTTAGGTTTACGGTTTGTGTTAGGCATTGTGGTTGGTGTGAGGATTAGGTTTAGGATTAGGGTTGGGTAGGGTTAGGATTCTGGTTATGGTAAGGTGTTAGGGATTAGAGGAGTAGTTTTGGGTTAGGGCTTGGGTGAGGGTTCCGGTTAGGCATTGTGGTTCTGGTCATGGTTAGGTTTGGTTTAGGGTTAGGGTTAGTTTTATGATTAGGTTTAGGGTTAGTGTTAGAGTTAGGGTTAGGCTTTGGTGCTAGGGGTTAGGTTTTGGGTTAGGGTTAGGGTTATCGTTAGGGCTTAGGTTTTCAGGTGAGTGTTAGGGTTAGGATAGCATTAGGGTTAGCTTTTGGGGGTATGGTTAGGGGTTAGGTGAGGGTTACAGTTAGTATTGCAGTTAAGGTTAGGTTTTAGGGCAAGTGTTAGGATTAGGGTTAGAGTTAGAGTTAGGGTTAGGTTTAGGGTTAGGTGCAGGGTAAGTTTTAGGTTTAAGTCCTGGTTTAGGGTTAGAGTTAGTGTTCTATTTAGGGTCAAGTTTAGAGTTCGGGTTAGGTTTAGCATTAGGTCTATTGTTGGGCTTAGGATTAGGGTTAGGTTCAGAGCTATTGTAAGGCTTAGGTTTAGGGTTACAGATGGACTAGCTTTACGGTTAGAGTTAGGTTTAAGGTTAGGGTTTGGGCTAGGTTTACGTTTACGGTTATGGTTAGGGTTAGGATTTGGTTGAAGTTTAGCATAGGCTGAGGGTTACTTTTAGGGTTAGGGCTAGAGTTTGGGTTTGTGTTCAGGTTAGTGTTATGGTTAGATTTAGGGTCCAGTTTAGGGTTAGGGGTTAGGTTTAGTGTTAGGGTTAGTTTTAGGTTTAGGGTTAGTGTGAAGTTTAGGTTAAGGGTGAGAGTTAGGCTTAGGGTTAGGATTAGGGTTAGTGTTAGACGTTAGGTTTAGGGTGCTAGTTTTAGGTTTATGGTTAGGGTAGGTTTAAGTTTAGGGTTAATGTTAGGGTTAGTGTTAGATTAGGGTTACTGTTCGTGTTAGGGTTACAGTTAGGGTTAGGGATAGCATTAGGTTTAGGGTTAGGAATATAGTTAGGGGTTAGGGTGAGGGTTGGGGATATGGTGAGGGTTAGGTTTAGGTTTGCAGTTAAGGTGAGGGTTTAGGGTAATTGTTATGGTTAGGGTTAGAGTTAGGGTCATGGTGAAGTTTCTGTTAATAGTGGGGTTCAGGGTTAATGTTAGATTTAGGGTTAAGGTTAGTGTTAGGGTTAGGTTTAGGTTAGGGTTAAGGTAGCGGTCAGGTTAGGGTTAAGACTAGGTTTACGGTAAAGTGTAAGGCTAGGTTAGGGTTAGGTTTAGAGTTAGTGCTAGGGTTTAGGGTTAGGGTTAAGGTCAGGTTTAGAGTTATTGTTAGGTTTACGGTTAAGGTTAGGGTAGAGTTAAGGGTAAGGTTAAGTTGAAGTTTAGGGTAAGAGTTAGGTTTACGTCAGGTTTAGGGTTAGGATGAGGAATAGGGTTAGGGTTAGGGAAAGGGTTAGGGTTTCGTGTGAGGATTAGTGTTATGTTTACATTAAGCTGATGTTTTTGAGTGTTACAGTAAGGTTTAGGGTTAGAGTTAGGTTAGGTTTAGAGTTAGGGCTAGAGTATGGTGATAGTGCTTTAGGCTTAGGTTTAGGGTGGAATTTAGGTTAAGGATGAGGGTTAGGGTTGGGGTAGGTGTTTGGATTAATGTTAGGGTCAGGTTTAGGGTTTTGGTTTAGAGTTCAGGTTAGATTCAGGGTTAGGGTTAGATTTAGGTTTCGGGTTAGGGTTAGTGTTAGTTTAGCTTAGGGTTAGGGTTTGAATGAAGTTAGGGTAGGTTTAGGGTTATGGTTAGGTTGAAATTTTGGTTAAGTGTGAGGGTTTGGTTTCGGGTTAGGGTTAGAGTTAGGGTTAGTGGTTAAGGTTAGGTTTAGGGTTAAGGTTAGGTTTAGGCTAAGCATTAGGGTTAGAGTTAGGGTTAGTGGTTAGTGTTTCAGTTAGGTTTAGGATAGGGTTATAATTAGGGTTAAGTTTAGGGTTACGGTAAGAGTTAGATTTACGTTTACAGTTAAGGTGAGGGTTTTGCGTAACTGTTACGGTTAGGGTTAGGGCTAGGTTTAGGGTGAGAGTTGGGTTAGGGGTTAGGTTTAGGTTAAGTTTATGGTAGGCTTAAAGTTAGGGTTAAGGTTAGGTTAGGGTTAGGGTCAGGGTTAGGATTAGAATTAGGTTTCGGGCGAGGGTTAGTGTCAGAGTTATTATAAGGGTTAGGTTTAGGGTTACAGATGGGCCAAGGTTAAAGTTAGGGTTAGGTTTAGGGGTAGGATTAGGGTTAAAGTTAGGGTTAGCTTTAGGTTAGGGATAGGATGAAGTTTAAGATAGGGTGAGGGTTAGGGTTATGGCTAAGGTTTGGGTTAGTTTTCGGGTTAGTGTTAAGGTTATGTTTAGGGTTAGGGTTAAGTTTATGGGCTGTGTTTAGTTTTAGGGTTAGGGTTAGATTTTAGGTTAGGGTTAAGTTTAGTGTAACAGTTAAGGTTACGGTTTGTGTTAGGCATTGTGGTTGGGGTGAGGTTTAGGGTTAGGGTTGTGTATGCTTAGGATTATGGTTATGGTAAGGTGTTAGGGGTTAGAAGTGTAGTTTAGGGTTAGGGGTGGGTGAGGGTTCTGGTAAAGCATTGTGGTTCTGACCATGGTTAGGTTTGGTTTAGGGTTACGGTTAGGTTTATGATTAGGTTTCAGGTTAGTGTTCGAGTTAGAGTTAAGGTTTGGGTTAGGCTTTGGTGTTAGGGGTTAGGGTTTGGGTTAGGGTTAGGGTTATTGTTAGGGCTCAGGGGTTCAGGTTAGTGTTAGGGTTAGGGTTACGGATAGCATTAGGGTTAGGGTTGGGGATACGGTTAGGGGTTAGGGTGAGGGTTACGGTTACTTTTACAGTTTAGGTGAGGGTTTAGGTTAAGTGTCATCATTAGGGTTAGAGTTAGGGTTATGGTTAGCTGTAGGGCAATATTTAGGTTTAGGTGCCGGTTTAGTGTTAGAGTCAGTGTTCAATTTAGGGTCAAGGTTAGATTTAGGGTTAGGGTTAGGTTTAGGTCTAGGGTTAGGATTAGGTTTAGGGTTAGGTTCAGGGCTATTGTAAGGGTTAGGTTTAGGGTTACATTCGGATTAGCGTTATGGTTAGAGTTCTGTTCAAGGATAGGGTTTGGGTTAGGTTTAGGTTTAGGGTTAGGGTTTGGATGAAGTTTAGGATAGGGTGAGGGTTATTTTTATGGTTTGGGCTAAAGTTTGGTTTTGTGTTCAGCTTAGTGTTAAGGTTAGGTTTACGGTTCGGTTTTGGGTTAGGGGTTATGTTTAGGGTTTGGGTTACGCTTTGGTTTAGGCTTAGTGTGAAGTTTAGGTTAAGGGTGAGGGTTAGGATAAAGGTTAGGATTAGGTTTATGGTAAGGTGTTAGTGGTTAGAGGTGTAGTTTAGGGTTAGGGTTTGGGTGAGGGTTCCGGTTAGGAATTGTGGTTCTGGTCATGGTTGGGTTTGGTTTAGGTTTATGATTAGGTTTCGGGTTAGTGTTAGAGTTAGGGTGAGAGTTAGCGTTAAGGTTTGGATTAGGCTTTGGTGTTAGGGGTTAGGGTTTGTGTTAGAGTTAGGGTTATCGTTAGGGCTCAGGGGTTTCAGGTTAGTTTTAGGGTTAAGGTTAGGGATTGCATTAGGGTTAGGTTTGGGGGATACGGTTAGGGGTCAGGGTGAGGGTTACGGTTAGTTTTACAGTTAAAGTGTGGGTTTAGGATAAGTGTTATGATTAGAGTTAGAGTTGGAGTTAATTTTAGGTTTAGGGTTAGGTGTAGGGGAAGATTTAGGTTTAGGTCCAGGTTTAGGGTTAGAGTTAGTGTTCTCTTTAGGGTCAAGGGTGCAGTTAGGGTTAGGTTAGGATTAGGTCTAGGGCTAGGATTAGGTTTAGGGTTAATGTCAGGGCTATTGTAAGGGTTAGGTTTAGGGTTACAGATGGACTAGCGTTATGGTTAGAGGTAGGTTTAAGGTTAGGGTTTGGGTTAGGTTTAGGTTTAAGGTAGTGTTAGAGTTTGGATGAAGTTTAGGATAGGGTGATGGTTATTTTTATGGTTAGGGCTGGAGTTTGGGTTTGTGCTCATGTTACTTTTAAGGTTAGGTTTAGGGTTTGGATTAGGGTTAGGGGTTATGTTTAGGGTTAGATTTACGAACAGGGTTAGTATTAGTGTGAAGTTCAGGTTAAGTGGGAGGGTTAGGATAAGGGTTAGGATTAGGGTTAGAATTATAATGTTAGACATTAGGTTTAGGGTGTTAGGTTTAGGTTTATGGTTAGGCTAGTCTTAAGTTTAAGGTTAATGTTAGGGTTAGGATTAGATTAGGGTTACTCTTCGTGTTAGAGTTAGGATTAGGGATAAGTTTAGGGATAGCATTAGGTTTAGGGTTGGGGACACGGTTAAGGGTTAGGGTGTGTGTTAGTGTTAGGTTTACCGTTAAGGAGAGGGTTTAGGTTAATTGTTATGGTTAGGGTTAGAGTTAGAGTTAGGGTTAGGGTTAGGGTGAAGTTTCAGTTAATAGTGAGTGTTAGGGTTAAGGTTAGAGTTAGGGTTAAGGTTAGTGTCAGGGTTAGGTTTAGGGTTAGGGTTACGGTAGGGGTAAGGTTACTGTGAAGGCTAGGTTTACAGTAAAGTGCAGTGCTGGGTTAGGGTTAGGGTTACGTTTAGAGTTATTGTTAGGCTTAAGTTTAGGGTTAGGGTAGAGTTAATGTTAGGGTTAATTTTAGGGTTAGGGTAAGGGTTAGGTTTAGTTCAGGGTTAGGGCTAGGATTAGGGATAGGGTTAGGATTGGTGGATGGGTTAGGGATTCGTGTGAGGGTTGGTGTCAGGTTTACAGTTAAGCTGATGTTTTAGGGTGTTACAGTTAGGGTTAGGGTTAGAGTTAGGGTTAGGATTAGGTTTATGCTTAGGATTAGGGTTAGGGTTAGGGTCAGGGTTAGGTGGAGATTTAGTGTCATGTTTAGGTTGTTTTTTTAGTTTTAGGGTTAGGCTTAGTGTGAAGTTTATTTTAATTATGAGGTTTAGGGTTAGGGGTTAGGGTTAGGTTATGTTTAGCTTTAGGTTTGGGGTTAGTGTTAGCGTTAGGGTTAGTTTTAGTTTTGGTTAGGGTTTGAATGAATTTAAGGTAGGTTTAGCGTTATGGTTAGGGTGAAATTTTGGTTAAGGGTGAGGGTTTGTTTTAGGTTTAGGGTTAGGGTTAGAGTTAGGGTGAGTGTTTAGGTTTAGGTTTAAGGTTAAGTTTAGGTTTAGGCTAATGATTAGGTTTAGAGTTAGGGTTAGGGGTTATTGTTTCGGTAAGGTTTAGGGTAGGGTTCTGTTTAGGGTTAAGTATAGTGTTAGGGTAAGAGTTAGAGTTCCATTTACAGTTGAGTGTTTTGGGTGTTACTGTTAGGGTTAGGGCTAGGGTTACAGTTAGAGTTAGGGTTAGAGGTTAGGGTTAGGTGTAAGTTTATGCTAGCCTTAATATTAGGTTAAGGTTAGGTTAGGGTTAGGGTCAGGGTTAGGATTAGGTTTAGGGTGAGGGTTAGGGTCAGAGATATTGTAAGGGTTAGGTTTAGGGTTACAAGTGGGCCATGGTTAAGGTTAGGGTTAGGTTTAGGGTTAAAGTTAGGGTTAGCTTTAGGTTAGGGATAGGATGAAGTTTAAGATAGGGTGAGGGTTAGGGTTATGGCTAAGGTTTGGGTTAGTTTTCGGGTTAGTGTTAAGGTTATGTTTAGGGTTAGGGTTAAGTTTATGGGTTGTGTTTAGTTTTAGGGTTAGGGTTAGATTTTAGGTTAGGGTTAAGTTTAGTGTAACAGTTAAGGTTACGGTTTGTGTTAGGCATTGTGGTTGGGGTGAGGTTTAGGGTTAGGGTTGTGTATGCTTAGGATTATGGTTATGGTAAGGTGTTAGGGGTTAGAAGTGTAGTTTAGGGTTAGGGGTGGGTGAGGGTTCTGGTAAAGCATTGTGGTTCTGACCATGGTTAGGTTTGGTTTAGGGTTACGGTTAGGTTTATGATTAGGTTTCAGGTTAGTGTTCGAGTTAGAGTTAAGGTTTGGGTTAGGCTTTGGTGTTAGGGGTTAGGGTTTGGGTTACGGTTAGGGTTATTGTTAGGGCTCAAGGTTTCAGGTTAGTGTTAGGGTTAGGGTTACGGATAGCATTAGGGTTAGGGTTGGGGATACGGTTAGGGGTTAGGGTGAGGGTTACGGTTACTTTTACAGTTTAGGTGAGGGTTTAGGTTAAGTGTCATCATTAGGGTTAGAGTTAGGGTTATGGTTAGCTGTAGGGCAATATTTAGGTTTAGGTGCCGGTTTAGTGTTAGAGTCAGTGTTCAATTTAGGGTCAAGGTTAGATTTAGGGTTAGGGTTAGGTTTAGGTCTAGGGTTAGGATTAGGTTTAGGGTTAGGTTCAGGGCTATTGTAAGGGTTAGGTTTAGGGTTACATTCGGATTAGCGTTATGGTTAGAGTTCTGTTCAAGGATAGGGTTTGGGTTAGGTTTAGGGTTAGGGTTTGGATGAAGTTTAGGATAGGGTGAGGGTTATTTTTATGGTTTGGGCTAAAGTTTGGTTTTGTGTTCAGCTTAGTGTTAAGGTTAGGTTTAGGGTTCGGTTTTGGGTTAGGGGTTATGTTTAGGGTTTGGGTTACGCTTTGGTTTAGGCTTAGTGTGAAGTTTAGGTTAAGGGTGAGGGTTAGGATAAAGGTTAGGATTAGGTTTATGGTAAGGTGTTAGTGGTTAGAGGTGTAGTTTAGGGTTAGGGTTTGGGTGAGGGTTCCGGTTAGGAATTGTGGTTCTGGTCATGGTTGGGTTTGGTTTAGGTTTATGATTAGGTTTCGGGTTAGCGTTAGAGTTAGGGTGAGAGTTAGCGTTAAGGTTTGGATTAGGCTTTGGTGTTAGGGGTTAGGGTTTGTGTTAGAGTTAGGGTTATCGTTAGGGCTCAGGGGTTTCAGGTTAGTTTTAGGGTTAAGGTTAGGGATTGCATTAGGGTTAGGTTTGGGGGATACGGTTAGGGGTTAGGGTGAGGGTTACGGTTAGTTTTCCAGTTAAAGTGTGGGTTTAGGATAAGTGTTATGATTAGGGTTAGAGTTGGAGTTATTTTTAGGTTTAGGGTTAGGTGTAGGGGAAGATTTAGGTTTAGGTCCAGGTTTAGGGTTAGAGTTAGTGTTCTCTTTAGGGTCAAGGGTGCAGTTAGGGTTAGGTTAGGATTAGGTCTAGGGCTAGGATTAGGTTTAGGGTTAATGTCAGGGCTATTGTAAGGGTTAGGTTTAGGGTTACAGATGGACTAGCGCTATGGTTAGAGGTAGGTTTAAGGTTAGGGTTTGGGTTAGGTTTAGGTTTAAGGTAGTGTTAGAGTTTGGATGAAGTTTAGGATAGGGTGAGGGTTATTTTTATGGTTAGGGCTAGAGTTTGGGTTTGTGTTCAGGTTAGCTTTAAGGCTAGGGTTCAGGTTAGGGTTAGGGGTTATGTTTAGGGTTAGGTTATGTTTTGGTTTAGGGTTAGTGTGAAGTTTAGGTTAAGGGTGAGGGTTAGGATAAGAGTTAGAATTAGGGTTAGGATTATAGTTAGTGTTAGAGGTTAGATTTAGGATGCTAACGTTAGGTTTATGGTTAGGGTTGGGTTAATGTTAGAGTTAGGGTTAGATTAGGTTTAATGTTCGTGTTTGGGTTAGGGATAGGGTTAGGGATAGCATTAGGTTTAGGGTTGGGGATACGGTTAGGGGTTAGGGTGAGGGTTGTGGTTAGGGTGTGGGTTAGGGTTAGGTTTACAGTTAAGGTGAGGGTTTAGGGTAAGTGTTATAGTTAGGGTTCGAGTTAGAGTTTGGGTTAGGTTTAGGGTGAAGTTTCAGTTAATAGTCAGGGTCAGGGTCAGGGTTAGGGTTAAGATTACAGTTAGGGTTAAGTTTAGTGTTAGGGTTAGGGTTAGGGTAGGGGTAAGGTTAGGGTTAAGGCTAGGTTTACGGTAAAGGGTAGGGCTAGGTTAGGGTTAGGTTTAGAGTTAGAGCTAGTACTAGGGTTTAGGGTAAGAGGTAGGGTCAGGTTTAGAGTTTTTGTTAGTTTTAGGGTGGAGTTAAGGTTAAGCTTAGCGTTAGGGTAAGTGTTAGGTTTAGGTCAGGGTTAAGGTTAGGATTAGGGTTAGGGAAAGGGTTAGGTGTTCGTGGGAGGGTTAGTGTTAGGTTTACACTTAAGCTGATGTTTTACAGTGTTATGGTTAGGTCAGGGCTGTAGTTAGGGTTAGGATGAGGTTTAGGTTTAGGGCTATATTTAGGGGATAGTTTAGGGTTAGGTTTAGATTTAGGGTTAAGGTTAGGCTTAGGTTTACCTTGAAATTTATGTTAAGGATGAGGGTTAGGGTTAGCGTTAGGGTTAGGTGTTTGAGTTAAGGTTAGGGTTAGGTTTAGGGTTTGGGTTAGGGTTAGGTGTTTCGGTTAATGTTAGGGTCAGGTTTAGGGTAAGGGTTAGGGTTTGGTTTAGGATCAGGCTTAGGTTTAGGGTTAGAATTAGGGTTAGTGGTTAGGGTTAGGCTTAGGGTTAAGGTTAGGTTTAGGCTAAAGATCAGGATTTGATTTCGAGTTAGGTGTTAGTGTTTCGGTTAGGTTTAGGGTAGGGTTATATTTAGGGTTAGGTTAAGAGTTAGATTTATGTTTACAGTTAAGGTGAGGGTTTTGGGTAAGTGTTACATTTAGGGTTAGGGTTAGGTTTAGGGCTAGGGCTAGGGTTAGGTTTAGATTTCGGGTTACAGGTTAGGGTTAGGTTTAAGTTTATGGTAGGGTAAAGTTAGGGTTAAGGTTTGGTTAGGGTTAGGGTCAGGGTTAGGATTAGGATTAGGTTTAGGGTGAGGGTTAGGGTCAGAGTAATTGTAAGGGTTAGGTTTGGGGTTACAGGTGGGTCAAGGTTAAGGTTAGGGTCAGGGTTAAAGTTAGGGTGTGCTTTAGATTAGGGATAGGGTGAAGTTTAAGATAGGGTGAGGGTTAGGGTTATGGCTCAGGTTTGCTTGAGTTTTCAGGTTAGTGTTAAGGTTATGTTTAGGGTTAGGAATAAGTTTATGGGTTCTGTTTACTTTTAGGGTTAGGGGTAGATTTTAGGTTAGGGTTAAGTTCAGTGTTACGGTTAGGGTTAGGTTTACGGTTTGTGTTAGGCATTGTGGTTGGTGTGAGGATTAGGTTTAGGATTAGGGTTGGGTAGGGTTAGGATTCTGGTTATGGTAAGGTGTTAGGGATTAGAGGAGTAGTTTTGGGTTAGGGCTTGGGTGAGGGTTCCGGTTAGGCATTGTGGTTCTGGTCATGGTTAGGTTTGGTTTAGGGTTAGGGTTAGTTTTATGATTAGGTTTAGGGTTAGTGTTAGAGTTAGGGTTAGGCTTTGGTGCTAGGGGTTAGGTTTTGGGTTAGGGTTAGGGTTATCGTTAGGGCTTAGGTTTTCAGGTGAGTGTTAGGGTTAGGGTTAGGATAGCATTAGGGTTAGCTTTTGGGGGTATGGTTAGGGGTTAGGTGAGGGTTACAGTTAGTATTGCAGTTAAGGTTAGGTTTTAGGGCAAGTGTTAGGATTAGGGTTAGAGTTAGAGTTAGGGTTAGGTTTAGGGTTAGGTGCAGGGTAAGTTTTAGGTTTAAGTCCTGGTTTAGGGTTAGAGTTAGTGTTCTATTTAGGGTCAAGTTTAGAGTTCGGGTTAGGTTTAGGATTAGGTCTATTGTTGGGCTTAGGATTAGGGTTAGGTTCAGAGCTATTGTAAGGCTTAGGTTTAGGGTTACAGATGGACTAGCTTTACGGTTAGAGTTAGGTTTAAGGTTAGGGTTTGGGCTAGGTTTACGTTTACGGTTATGGTTAGGGTTAGGATTTGGTTGAAGTTTAGCATAGGCTGAGGGTTACTTTTAGGGTTAGGGCTAGAGTTTGGGTTTGTGTTCAGGTTAGTGTTATGGTTAGATTTAGGGTCCAGTTTAGGGTTAGGGGTTAGGTTTAGTGTTAGGGTTAGTTTTAGGTTTAGGGTTAGTGTGAAGTTTAGGTTAAGGGTGAGAGTTAGGCTTAGGGTTAGGATTAGGGTTAGTGTTAGACGTTAGGTTTAGGGTGCTAGTTTTAGGTTTATGGTTAGGGTAGGTTTAAGTTTAGGGTTAATGTTAGGGTTAGTGTTAGATTAGGGTTACTGTTCGTGTTAGGGTTACAGTTAGGGTTAGGGATAGCATTAGGTTTAGGGTTAGGAATATAGTTAGGGGTTAGGGTGAGGGTTGGGGATATGGTGAGGGTTAGGTTTAGGTTTGCAGTTAAGGTGAGGGTTTAGGGTAATTGTTATGGTTAGGGTTAGAGTTAGGGTCATGGTGAAGTTTCAGGTAATAGTGGGGTTCAGGGTTAATGTTAGATTTAGGGTTAAGGTTAGTGTTAGTGTTAGATTTAGGTTAGGGTTAAGGTAGCGGTCAGGTTAGGGTTAAGACTAGGTTTACGGTAAAGTGTAAGGCTAGGTTAGGGTTAGGTTTAGAGTTAGTGCTAGGGTTTAGGGTTAGGGTTAAGGTCAGGTTTAGAGTTATTGTTAGGTTTACGGTTAAGGTTAGGGTAGAGTTAAGGGTAAGGTTAAGTTGAAGTTTAGGGTAAGAGTTAGGTTTACGTCAGGTTTAGGGTTAGGATGAGGGATAGGGTTAGGGTTAGGGAAAGGGTTAGGGTTTCGTGTGAGGATTAGTGTTATGTTTACATTAAGCTGATGTTTTTGAGTGTTACAGTAAGGTTTAGGGTTAGAGTTAGGTTAGGTTTAGAGTTAGGGCTAGAGTATGTGATAGTGCTTTAGGCTTAGGTTTAGGGTGGAATTTAGGTTAAGGATGAGGGTTAGGGTTGGGGTAGGTGTTTGGATTAATGTTAGGGTCAGGTTTAGGGTTTTGGTTTAGAGTTCAGGTTAGATTCAGGGTTAGGGTTAGATTTAGGTTTCGGGTTAGGGTTAGTGTTAGTTTAGCTTAGGGTTAGGGTTTGAATGAAGTTAGGGTAGGTTTAGGGTTATGGTTAGGTTGAAATTTTGGTTAAGTGTGAGGGTTTGGTTTCGGGTTAGGGTTAGAGTTAGGGTTAGTGGTTAAGGTTAGGTTTAGGGTTAAGGTTAGGTTTAGGCTAAGCATTAGGGTTAGAGTTAGGGTTAGTGGTTAGTGTTTCAGTTAGGTTTAGGATAGGGTTATAATTAGGGTTAAGTTTAGGGTTACGGTAAGAGTTAGATTTACGTTTACAGTTAAGGTGAGGGTTTTGCGTAACTGTTACGGTTAGGGTTAGGGCTAGGTTTAGGGTGAGAGTTGGGTTAGGGGTTAGGTTTAGGTTAAGTTTATGGTAGGCTTAAAGTTAGGGTTAAGGTTAGGTTAGGGTTAGGGTCAGGGTTAGGATTAGAATTAGGTTTCGGGCGAGGGTTAGTGTCAGAGTTATTATAAGGGTTAGGTTTAGGGTTACAGATGGGCCAAGGTTAAGGTTAGGGTTAGGTTTAGGGGTAGGATTAGGGTTAAAGTTAGGGTTAGCTTTAGGTTAGGGATAGGATGAAGTTTAAGATAGGGTGAGGGTTAGGGTTATGGCTAAGGTTTGGGTTAGTTTTCGGGTTAGTGTTAAGGTTATGTTTAGGGTTAGGGTTAAGTTTATGGGCTGTGTTTAGTTTTAGGGTTAGGGTTAGATTTTAGGTTAGGGTTAAGTTTAGTGTAACAGTTAAGGTTACGGTTTGTGTTAGGCATTGTGGTTGGGGTGAGGTTTAGGGTTAGGGTTGTGTATGCTTAGGATTATGGTTATGGTAAGGTGTTAGGGGTTAGAAGTGTAGTTTAGGGTTAGGGGTGGGTGAGGGTTCTGGTAAAGCATTGTGGTTCTGACCATGGTTAGGTTTGGTTTAGGGTTACGGTTAGGTTTATGATTAGGTTTCAGGTTAGTGTTCGAGTTAGAGTTAAGGTTTGGGTTAGGCTTTGGTGTTAGGGGTTAGGGTTTGGGTTAGGGTTAGGGTTATTGTTAGGGCTCAGGGGTTCAGGTTAGTGTTAGGGTTAGGGTTACGGATAGCATTAGGGTTAGGGTTGGGGATACGGTTAGGGGTTAGGGTGAGGGTTACGGTTACTTTTACAGTTTAGGTGAGGGTTTAGGTTAAGTGTCATCATTAGGGTTAGAGTTAGGGTTATGGTTAGCTGTAGGGCAATATTTAGGTTTAGGTGCCGGTTTAGTGTTAGAGTCAGTGTTCAATTTAGGGTCAAGGTTAGATTTAGGGTTAGGGTTAGGTTTAGGTCTAGGGTTAGGATTAGGTTTAGGGTTAGGTTCAGGGCTATTGTAAGGGTTAGGTTTAGGGTTACATTCGGATTAGCGTTATGGTTAGAGTTCTGTTCAAGGATAGGGTTTGGGTTAGGTTTAGGTTTAGGGTTAGGGTTTGGATGAAGTTTAGGATAGGGTGAGGGTTATTTTTATGGTTTGGGCTAAAGTTTGGTTTTGTGTTCAGCTTAGTGTTAAGGTTAGGTTTAGGGTTCGGTTTTGGGTTAGGGGTTATGTTTAGGGTTTGGGTTACGCTTTGGTTTAGGCTTAGTGTGAAGTTTAGGTTAAGGGTGAGGGTTAGGATAAAGGTTAGGATTAGGTTTATGGTAAGGTGTTAGTGGTTAGAGGTGTAGTTTAGGGTTAGGGTTTGGGTGAGGGTTCCGGTTAGGCATTGTGGTTCTGGTCATGGTTAGGTTTGGTTTAGGGTTAGGGTTAGTTTTATGATTAGGTTTAGGGTTAGTGTTAGAGTTAGGGTTAGGCTTTGGTGCTAGGGGTTAGGTTTTGGGTTAGGGTTAGGGTTATCGTTAGGGCTTAGGTTTTCAGGTGAGTGTTAGGGTTAGGGTTAGGATAGCATTAGGGTTAGCTTTTGGGGGTATGGTTAGGGGTTAGGTGAGGGTTACAGTTAGTATTGCAGTTAAGGTTAGGTTTTAGGGCAAGTGTTAGGATTAGGGTTAGAGTTAGAGTTAGGGTTAGGTTTAGGGTTAGGTGCAGGGTAAGTTTTAGGTTTAAGTCCTGGTTTAGGGTTAGAGTTAGTGTTCTATTTAGGGTCAAGTTTAGAGTTCGGGTTAGGTTTAGGATTAGGTCTATTGTTGGGCTTAGGATTAGGGTTAGGTTCAGAGCTATTGTAAGGCTTAGGTTTAGGGTTACAGATGGACTAGCTTTACGGTTAGAGTTAGGTTTAAGGTTAGGGTTTGGGCTAGGTTTACGTTTACGGTTATGGTTAGGGTTAGGATTTGGTTGAAGTTTAGCATAGGCTGAGGGTTACTTTTAGGGTTAGGGCTAGAGTTTGGGTTTGTGTTCAGGTTAGTGTTATGGTTAGATTTAGGGTCCAGTTTAGGGTTAGGGGTTAGGTTTAGTGTTAGGGTTAGTTTTAGGTTTAGGGTTAGTGTGAAGTTTAGGTTAAGGGTGAGAGTTAGGCTTAGGGTTAGGATTAGGGTTAGTGTTAGACGTTAGGTTTAGGGTGCTAGTTTTAGGTTTATGGTTAGGGTAGGTTTAAGTTTAGGGTTAATGTTAGGGTTAGTGTTAGATTAGGGTTACTGTTCGTGTTAGGGTTACAGTTAGGGTTAGGGATAGCATTAGGTTTAGGGTTAGGAATATAGTTAGGGGTTAGGGTGAGGGTTGGGGATATGGTGAGGGTTAGGTTTAGGTTTGCAGTTAAGGTGAGGGTTTAGGGTAATTGTTATGGTTAGGGTTAGAGTTAGGGTCATGGTGAAGTTTCTGTTAATAGTGGGGTTCAGGGTTAATGTTAGATTTAGGGTTAAGGTTAGTGTTAGGGTTAGGTTTAGGTTAGGGTTAAGGTAGCGGTCAGGTTAGGGTTAAGACTAGGTTTACGGTAAAGTGTAAGGCTAGGTTAGGGTTAGGTTTAGAGTTAGTGCTAGGGTTTAGGGTTAGGGTTAAGGTCAGGTTTAGAGTTATTGTTAGGTTTACGGTTAAGGTTAGGGTAGAGTTAAGGGTAAGGTTAAGTTGAAGTTTAGGGTAAGAGTTAGGTTTACGTCAGGTTTAGGGTTAGGATGAGGGATAGGGTTAGGGTTAGGGAAAGGGTTAGGGTTTCGTGTGAGGATTAGTGTTATGTTTACATTAAGCTGATGTTTTTGAGTGTTACAGTAAGGTTTAGGGTTAGAGTTAGGTTAGGTTTAGAGTTAGGGCTAGAGTATGTGATAGTGCTTTAGGCTTAGGTTTAGGGTGGAATTTAGGTTAAGGATGAGGGTTAGGGTTGGGGTAGGTGTTTGGATTAATGTTAGGGTCAGGTTTAGGGTTTTGGTTTAGAGTTCAGGTTAGATTCAGGGTTAGGGTTAGATTTAGGTTTCGGGTTAGGGTTAGTGTTAGTTTAGCTTAGGGTTAGGGTTTGAATGAAGTTAGGGTAGGTTTAGGGTTATGGTTAGGTTGAAATTTTGGTTAAGTGTGAGGGTTTGGTTTCGGGTTAGGGTTAGAGTTAGGGTTAGTGGTTAAGGTTAGGTTTAGGGTTAAGGTTAGGTTTAGGCTAAGCATTAGGGTTAGAGTTAGGGTTAGTGGTTAGTGTTTCAGTTAGGTTTAGGATAGGGTTATAATTAGGGTTAAGTTTAGGGTTACGGTAAGAGTTAGATTTACGTTTACAGTTAAGGTGAGGGTTTTGCGTAACTGTTACGGTTAGGGTTAGGGCTAGGTTTAGGGTGAGAGTTGGGTTAGGGGTTAGGTTTAGGTTAAGTTTATGGTAGGCTTAAAGTTAGGGTTAAGGTTAGGTTAGGGTTAGGGTCAGGGTTAGGATTAGAATTAGGTTTCGGGCGAGGGTTAGTGTCAGAGTTATTATAAGGGTTAGGTTTAGGGTTACAGATGGGCCAAGGTTAAGGTTAGGGTTAGGTTTAGGGGTAGGATTAGGGTTAAAGTTAGGGTTAGCTTTAGGTTAGGGATAGGATGAAGTTTAAGATAGGGTGAGGGTTAGGGTTATGGCTAAGGTTTGGGTTAGTTTTCGGGTTAGTGTTAAGGTTATGTTTAGGGTTAGGGTTAAGTTTATGGGCTGTGTTTAGTTTTAGGGTTAGGGTTAGATTTTAGGTTAGGGTTAAGTTTAGTGTAACAGTTAAGGTTACGGTTTGTGTTAGGCATTGTGGTTGGGGTGAGGTTTAGGGTTAGGGTTGTGTATGCTTAGGATTATGGTTATGGTAAGGTGTTAGGGGTTAGAAGTGTAGTTTAGGGTTAGGGGTGGGTGAGGGTTCTGGTAAAGCATTGTGGTTCTGACCATGGTTAGGTTTGGTTTAGGGTTACGGTTAGGTTTATGATTAGGTTTCAGGTTAGTGTTCGAGTTAGAGTTAAGGTTTGGGTTAGGCTTTGGTGTTAGGGGTTAGGGTTTGGGTTAGGGTTAGGGTTATTGTTAGGGCTCAGGGGTTCAGGTTAGTGTTAGGGTTAGGGTTACGGATAGCATTAGGGTTAGGGTTGGGGATACGGTTAGGGGTTAGGGTGAGGGTTACGGTTACTTTTACAGTTTAGGTGAGGGTTTAGGTTAAGTGTCATCATTAGGGTTAGAGTTAGGGTTATGGTTAGCTGTAGGGCAATATTTAGGTTTAGGTGCCGGTTTAGTGTTAGAGTCAGTGTTCAATTTAGGGTCAAGGTTAGATTTAGGGTTAGGGTTAGGTTTAGGTCTAGGGTTAGGATTAGGTTTAGGGTTAGGTTCAGGGCTATTGTAAGGGTTAGGTTTAGGGTTACATTCGGATTAGCGTTATGGTTAGAGTTCTGTTCAAGGATAGGGTTTGGGTTAGGTTTAGGGTTAGGGTTTGGATGAAGTTTAGGATAGGGTGAGGGTTATTTTTATGGTTTGGGCTAAAGTTTGGTTTTGTGTTCAGCTTAGTGTTAAGGTTAGGTTTAGGGTTCGGTTTTGGGTTAGGGGTTATGTTTAGGGTTTGGGTTACGCTTTGGTTTAGGCTTAGTGTGAAGTTTAGGTTAAGGGTGAGGGTTAGGATAAAGGTTAGGATTAGGTTTATGGTAAGGTGTTAGTGGTTAGAGGTGTAGTTTAGGGTTAGGGTTTGGGTGAGGGTTCCGGTTAGGAATTGTGGTTCTGGTCATGGTTGGGTTTGGTTTAGGTTTATGATTAGGTTTCGGGTTAGCGTTAGAGTTAGGGTGAGAGTTAGCGTTAAGGTTTGGATTAGGCTTTGGTGTTAGGGGTTAGGGTTTGTGTTAGAGTTAGGGTTATCGTTAGGGCTCAGGGGTTTCAGGTTAGTTTTAGGGTTAAGGTTAGGGATTGCATTAGGGTTAGGTTTGGGGGATACGGTTAGGGGTTAGGGTGAGGGTTACGGTTAGTTTTCCAGTTAAAGTGTGGGTTTAGGATAAGTGTTATGATTAGGGTTAGAGTTGGAGTTATTTTTAGGTTTAGGGTTAGGTGTAGGGGAAGATTTAGGTTTAGGTCCAGGTTTAGGGTTAGAGTTAGTGTTCTCTTTAGGGTCAAGGGTGCAGTTAGGGTTAGGTTAGGATTAGGTCTAGGGCTAGGATTAGGTTTAGGGTTAATGTCAGGGCTATTGTAAGGGTTAGGTTTAGGGTTACAGATGGACTAGCGCTATGGTTAGAGGTAGGTTTAAGGTTAGGGTTTGGGTTAGGTTTAGGTTTAAGGTAGTGTTAGAGTTTGGATGAAGTTTAGGATAGGGTGAGGGTTATTTTTATGGTTAGGGCTAGAGTTTGGGTTTGTGTTCAGGTTAGCTTTAAGGCTAGGGTTCAGGTTAGGGTTAGGGGTTATGTTTAGGGTTAGGTTATGTTTTGGTTTAGGGTTAGTGTGAAGTTTAGGTTAAGGGTGAGGGTTAGGATAAGAGTTAGAATTAGGGTTAGGATTATAGTTAGTGTTAGAGGTTAGATTTAGGATGCTAACGTTAGGTTTATGGTTAGGGTTGGGTTAATGTTAGAGTTAGGGTTAGATTAGGTTTAATGTTCGTGTTTGGGTTAGGGATAGGGTTAGGGATAGCATTAGGTTTAGGGTTGGGGATACGGTTAGGGGTTAGGGTGAGGGTTGTGGTTAGGGTGTGGGTTAGGGTTAGGTTTACAGTTAAGGTGAGGGTTTAGGGTAAGTGTTATAGTTAGGGTTCGAGTTAGAGTTTGGGTTAGGTTTAGGGTGAAGTTTCAGTTAATAGTCAGGGTCAGGGTCAGGGTTAGGGTTAAGATTACAGTTAGGGTTAAGTTTAGTGTTAGGGTTAGGGTTAGGGTAGGGGTAAGGTTAGGGTTAAGGCTAGGTTTACGGTAAAGGGTAGGGCTAGGTTAGGGTTAGGTTTAGAGTTAGAGCTAGTACTAGGGTTTAGGGTAAGAGGTAGGGTCAGGTTTAGAGTTTTTGTTAGTTTTAGGGTGGAGTTAAGGTTAAGCTTAGCGTTAGGGTAAGTGTTAGGTTTAGGTCAGGGTTAAGGTTAGGATTAGGGATAGGGTTAGGGTTAGGGAAAGGGTTAAGTGTTCGTGGGAGGGTTAGTGTTAGGTTTACACTTAAGCTGATGTTTTACAGTGTTATGGTTAGGTCAGGGCTGTAGTTAGGGTTAGGATGAGGTTTAGGTTTAGGGCTATATTTAGGGGATAGTTTAGGGTTAGGTTTAGATTTAGGGTTAAGGTTAGGCTTAGGTTTACCTTGAAATTTATGTTAAGGATGAGGGTTAGGGTTAGGTGTTTGGGTTAAGGTTAGGGTTAGGTTTAGGGTTTGGGTTAGGGTTAGGTTTAGGGTTTGGGTTAGGGTTAGGTGTTTCGGTTAATGTTAGGGTCAGGTTTAGGGTAAGGGTTAGGGTTCGGTTTAGGATCAGGCTTAGGGTTAGGGTTAGAATTAGGGTTAGTGGTTAGGGTTAGGCTTAGGGTTAAGGTTAGGTTTAGGCTAAAGATCAGGATTTGATTTCGAGTTAGGTGTTAGTGTTTCGGTTAGGTTTAGGGTAGGGTTATATTTAGGGTTAGGTTAAGAGTTAGATTTATGTTTACAGTTAAGGTGAGGGTTTTGGGTAAGTGTTACATTTAGGGTTAGGGTTAGGTTTAGGGCTAGGGCTAGGGTTAGGTTTAGATTTCGGGTTACAGGTTAGGGTTAGGTTTAAGTTTATGGTAGGGTAAAGTTAGGGTTAAGGTTTGGTTAGGGTTAGGGTCAGGGTTAGGATTAGGATTAGGTTTAGGGTGAGGGTTAGGGTCAGAGTAATTGTAAGGGTTAGGTTTGGGGTTACAGGTGGGTCAAGGTTAAGGTTAGGGTCAGGGTTAAAGTTAGGGTGTGCTTTAGATTAGGGATAGGGTGAAGTTTAAGATAGGGTGAGGGTTAGGGTTATGGCTCAGGTTTGCTTGAGTTTTCAGGTTAGTGTTAAGGTTATGTTTAGGGTTAGGAATAAGTTTATGGGTTCTGTTCACTTTTAGGGTTAGGGGTAGATTTTAGGTTAGGGTTAAGTTCAGTGTTACGGTTAGGGTTAGGTTTACGGTTTGTGTTAGGCATTGTGGTTGGTGTGAGGATTAGGTTTAGGATTAGGGTTGGGTAGGGTTAGGATTCTGGTTATGGTAAGGTGTTAGGGATTAGAGGAGTAGTTTTGGGTTAGGGCTTGGGTGAGGGTTCCGGTTAGGCATTGTGGTTCTGGTCATGGTTAGGTTTGGTTTAGGGTTAGGGTTAGTTTTATGATTAGGTTTAGGGTTAGTGTTAGAGTTAGGGTTAGGCTTTGGTGCTAGGGGTTAGGTTTTGGGTTAGGGTTAGGGTTATCGTTAGGGCTTAGGTTTTCAGGTGAGTGTTAGGGTTAGGGTTAGGATAGCATTAGGGTTAGCTTTTGGGGGTATGGTTAGGGGTTAGGTGAGGGTTACAGTTAGTATTGCAGTTAAGGTTAGGTTTTAGGGCAAGTGTTAGGATTAGGGTTAGAGTTAGAGTTAGGGTTAGGTTTAGGGTTAGGTGCAGGGTAAGTTTTAGGTTTAAGTCCTGGTTTAGGGTTAGAGTTAGTGTTCTATTTAGGGTCAAGTTTAGAGTTCGGGTTAGGTTTAGGATTAGGTCTATTGTTGGGCTTAGGATTAGGGTTAGGTTCAGAGCTATTGTAAGGCTTAGGTTTAGGGTTACAGATGGACTAGCTTTACGGTTAGAGTTAGGTTTAAGGTTAGGGTTTGGGCTAGGTTTACGTTTACGGTTATGGTTAGGGTTAGGATTTGGTTGAAGTTTAGCATAGGCTGAGGGTTACTTTTAGGGTTAGGGCTAGAGTTTGGGTTTGTGTTCAGGTTAGTGTTATGGTTAGATTTAGGGTCCAGTTTAGGGTTAGGGGTTAGGTTTAGTGTTAGGGTTAGTTTTAGGTTTAGGGTTAGTGTGAAGTTTAGGTTAAGGGTGAGAGTTAGGCTTAGGGTTAGGATTAGGGTTAGTGTTAGACGTTAGGTTTAGGGTGCTAGTTTTAGGTTTATGGTTAGGGTAGGTTTAAGTTTAGGGTTAATGTTAGGGTTAGTGTTAGATTAGGGTTACTGTTCGTGTTAGGGTTACAGTTAGGGTTAGGGATAGCATTAGGTTTAGGGTTAGGAATATAGTTAGGGGTTAGGGTGAGGGTTGGGGATATGGTGAGGGTTAGGTTTAGGTTTGCAGTTAAGGTGAGGGTTTAGGGTAATTGTTATGGTTAGGGTTAGAGTTAGGGTCATGGTGAAGTTTCAGGTAATAGTGGGGTTCAGGGTTAATGTTAGATTTAGGGTTAAGGTTAGTGTTAGGGTTAGATTTAGGTTAGGGTTAAGGTAGCGGTCAGGTTAGGGTTAAGACTAGGTTTACGGTAAAGTGTAAGGCTAGGTTAGGGTTAGGTTTAGAGTTAGTGCTAGGGTTTAGGGTTAGGGTTAAGGTCAGGTTTAGAGTTATTGTTAGGTTTACGGTTAAGGTTAGGGTAGAGTTAAGGGTAAGGTTAAGTTGAAGTTTAGGGTAAGAGTTAGGTTTACGTCAGGTTTAGGGTTAGGATGAGGGATAGGGTTAGGGTTAGGGAAAGGGTTAGGGTTTCGTGTGAGGATTAGTGTTATGTTTACATTAAGCTGATGTTTTTGAGTGTTACAGTAAGGTTTAGGGTTAGAGTTAGGTTAGGTTTAGAGTTAGGGCTAGAGTATGTGATAGTGCTTTAGGCTTAGGTTTAGGGTGGAATTTAGGTTAAGGATGAGGGTTAGGGTTGGGGTAGGTGTTTGGATTACTGTTAGGGTCAGGTTTAGGGTTTTGGTTTAGAGTTCAGGTTAGATTCAGGGTTAGGGTTAGATTTAGGTTTCGGGTTAGGGTTAGTGTTAGTTTAGCTTAGGGTTAGGGTTTGAATGAAGTTAGGGTAGGTTTAGGGTTATGGTTAGGTTGAAATTTTGGTTAAGTGTGAGGGTTTGGTTTCGGGTTAGGGTTAGAGTTAGGGTTAGTGGTTAAGGTTAGGTTTAGGGTTAAGGTTAGGTTTAGGCTAAGCATTAGGGTTAGAGTTAGGGTTAGTGGTTAGTGTTTCAGTTAGGTTTAGGATAGGGTTATAATTAGGGTTAAGTTTAGGGTTACGGTAAGAGTTAGATTTACGTTTACAGTTAAGGTGAGGGTTTTGCGTAACTGTTACGGTTAGGGTTAGGGCTAGGTTTAGGGTGAGAGTTGGGTTAGGGGTTAGGTTTAGGTTAAGTTTATGGTAGGCTTAAAGTTAGGGTTAAGGTTAGGTTAGGGTTAGGGTCAGGGTTAGGATTAGAATTAGGTTTCGGGCGAGGGTTAGTGTCAGAGTTATTATAAGGGTTAGGTTTAGGGTTACAGATGGGCCAAGGTTAAGGTTAGGGTTAGGTTTAGGGGTAGGATTAGGGTTAAAGTTAGGGTTAGCTTTAGGTTAGGGATAGGATGAAGTTTAAGATAGGGTGAGGGTTAGGGTTATGGCTAAGGTTTGGGTTAGTTTTCGGGTTAGTGTTAAGGTTATGTTTAGGGTTAGGGTTAAGTTTATGGGCTGTGTTTAGTTTTAGGGTTAGGGTTAGATTTTAGGTTAGGGTTAAGTTTAGTGTAACAGTTAAGGTTACGGTTTGTGTTAGGCATTGTGGTTGGGGTGAGGTTTAGGGTTAGGGTTGTGTATGCTTAGGATTATGGTTATGGTAAGGTGTTAGGGGTTAGAAGTGTAGTTTAGGGTTAGGGGTGGGTGAGGGTTCTGGTAAAGCATTGTGGTTCTGACCATGGTTAGGTTTGGTTTAGGGTTACGGTTAGGTTTATGATTAGGTTTCAGGTTAGTGTTCGAGTTAGAGTTAAGGTTTGGGTTAGGCTTTGGTGTTAGGGGTTAGGGTTTGGGTTAGGGTTAGGGTTATTGTTAGGGCTCAGGGGTTCAGGTTAGTGTTAGGGTTAGGGTTACGGATAGCATTAGGGTTAGGGTTGGGGATACGGTTAGGGGTTAGGGTGAGGGTTACGGTTACTTTTACAGTTTAGCTGAGGGTTTAGGTTAAGTGTCATCATTAGGGTTAGAGTTAGGGTTATGGTTAGCTGTAGGGCAATATTTAGATTTAGGTGCCGGTTTAGTGTTAGAGTCAGTGTTCAATTTAGGGTCAAGGTTAGATTTAGGGTTAGGGTTAGGTTTAGGTCTAGGGTTAGGATTAGGTTTAGGGTTAGGTTCAGGGCTATTGTAAGGGTTAGGTTTAGGGTTACATTCGGATTAGCGTTATGGTTAGAGTTCTGTTCAAGGATAGGGTTTGGGTTAGGTTTAGGGTTAGGGTTTGGATGAAGTTTAGGATAGGGTGAGGGTTATTTTTATGGTTTGGGCTAAAGTTTGGTTTTGTGTTCAGCTTAGTGTTAAGGTTAGGTTTAGGGTTCGGTTTTGGGTTAGGGGTTATGTTTAGGGTTTGGGTTACGCTTTGGTTTAGGCTTAGTGTGAAGTTTAGGTTAAGGGTGAGGGTTAGGATAAAGGTTAGGATTAGGTTTATGGTAAGGTGTTAGTGGTTAGAGGTGTAGTTTAGGGTTAGGGTTTGGGTGAGGGTTCCGGTTAGGAATTGTGGTTCTGGTCATGGTTGGGTTTGGTTTAGGTTTATGATTAGGTTTCGGGTTAGCGTTAGAGTTAGGGTGAGAGTTAGCGTTAAGGTTTGGATTAGGCTTTGGTGTTAGGGGTTAGGGTTTGTGTTAGAGTTAGGGTTATCGTTAGGGCTCAGGGGTTTCAGGTTAGTTTTAGGGTTAAGGTTAGGGATTGCATTAGGGTTAGGTTTGGGGGATACGGTTAGGGGTTAGGGTGAGGGTTACGGTTAGTTTTCCAGTTAAAGTGTGGGTTTAGGATAAGTGTTATGATTAGGGTTAGAGTTGGAGTTATTTTTAGGTTTAGGGTTAGGTGTAGGGGAAGATTTAGGTTTAGGTCCAGGTTTAGGGTTAGAGTTAGTGTTCTCTTTAGGGTCAAGGGTGCAGTTAGGGTTAGGTTAGGATTAGGTCTAGGGCTAGGATTAGGTTTAGGGTTAATGTCAGGGCTATTGTAAGGGTTAGGTTTAGGGTTACAGATGGACTAGCGCTATGGTTAGAGGTAGGTTTAAGGTTAGGGTTTGGGTTAGGTTTAGGTTTAAGGTAGTGTTAGAGTTTGGATGAAGTTTAGGATAGGGTGAGGGTTATTTTTATGGTTAGGGCTAGAGTTTGGGTTTGTGTTCAGGTTAGCTTTAAGGCTAGGGTTCAGGTTAGGGTTAGGGGTTATGTTTAGGGTTAGGTTATGTTTTGGTTTAGGGTTAGTGTGAAGTTTAGGTTAAGGGTGAGGGTTAGGATAAGAGTTAGAATTAGGGTTAGGATTATAGTTAGTGTTAGAGGTTAGATTTAGGATGCTAACGTTAGGTTTATGGTTAGGGTTGGGTTAATGTTAGAGTTAGGGTTAGATTAGGTTTAATGTTCGTGTTTGGGTTAGGGATAGGGTTAGGGATAGCATTAGGTTTAGGGTTGGGGATACGGTTAGGGGTTAGGGTGAGGGTTGTGGTTAGGGTGTGGGTTAGGGTTAGGTTTACAGTTAAGGTGAGGGTTTAGGGTAAGTGTTATAGTTAGGGTTCGAGTTAGAGTTTGGGTTAGGTTTAGGGTGAAGTTTCAGTTAATAGTCAGGGTCAGGGTCAGGGTTAGGGTTAAGATTACAGTTAGGGTTAAGTTTAGTGTTAGGGTTAGGGTTAGGGTAGGGGTAAGGTTAGGGTTAAGGCTAGGTTTACGGTAAAGGGTAGGGCTAGGTTAGGGTTAGGTTTAGAGTTAGAGCTAGTACTAGGGTTTAGGGTAAGAGGTAGGGTCAGGTTTAGAGTTTTTGTTAGTTTTAGGGTGGAGTTAAGGTTAAGCTTAGCGTTAGGGTAAGTGTTAGGTTTAGGTCAGGGTTAAGGTTAGGATTAGGGATAGGGTTAGGGTTAGGGAAAGGGTTAGGTGTTCGTGGGAGGGTTAGTGTTAGGTTTACACTTAAGCTGATGTTTTACAGTGTTATGGTTAGGTCAGGGCTGTAGTTAGGGTTAGGATGAGGTTTAGGTTTAGGGCTATATTTAGGGGATAGTTTAGGGTTAGGTTTAGATTTAGGGTTAAGGTTAGGCTTAGGTTTACCTTGAAATTTATGTTAAGGATGAGGGTTAGGGTTAGGTGTTTGGGTTAAGGTTAGGGTTAGGTTTAGGGTTTGGGTTAGGGTTAGGTTTAGGGTTTGGGTTAGGGTTAGGTGTTTCGGTTAATGTTAGGGTCAGGTTTAGGGTAAGGGTTAGGGTTCGGTTTAGGATCAGGCTTAGGGTTAGGGTTAGAATTAGGGTTAGTGGTTAGGGTTAGGCTTAGGGTTAAGGTTAGGTTTAGGCTAAAGATCAGGATTTGATTTCGAGTTAGGTGTTAGTGTTTCGGTTAGGTTTAGGGTAGGGTTATATTTAGGGTTAGGTTAAGAGTTAGATTTATGTTTACAGTTAAGGTGAGGGTTTTGGGTAAGTGTTACATTTAGGGTTAGGGTTAGGTTTAGGGCTAGGGCTAGGGTTAGGTTTAGATTTCGGGTTACAGGTTAGGGTTAGGTTTAAGTTTATGGTAGGGTAAAGTTAGGGTTAAGGTTTGGTTAGGGTTAGGGTCAGGGTTAGGATTAGGATTAGGTTTAGGGTGAGAGTTAGGGTCAGAGTAATTGTAAGGGTTAGGTTTGGGGTTACAGGTGGGTCAAGGTTAAGGTTAGGGTCAGGGTTAAAGTTAGGGTGTGCTTTAGATTAGGGATAGGGTGAAGTTTAAGATAGGGTGAGGGTTAGGGTTATGGCTCAGGTTTGCTTGAGTTTTCAGGTTAGTGTTAAGGTTATGTTTAGGGTTCGGAATAAGTTTATGGGTTCTGTTTACTTTTAGGGTTAAGGGTAGATTTTAGGTTAGGGTTAAGTTCAGTGTTACGGTTAGGGTTAGGTTTACGGTTTGTGTTAGGCATTGTGGTTGGTGTGAGGATTAGGTTTAGGATTAGGGTTGGGTAGGGTTAGGATTCTGGTTATGGTAAGGTGTTAGGGATTAGAGGAGTAGTTTTGGGTTAGGGCTTGGGTGAGGGTTCCGGTTAGGCATTGTGGTTCTGGTCATGGTTAGGTTTGGTTTAGGGTTAGGGTTAGTTTTATGATTAGGTTTCGGGTTAGTGTTAGAGTTAGGGTTAGGCTTTGGTGCTAGGGGTTAGGTTTTGGGTTAGGGTTAGGGTTATCGTTAGGGCTTAGGTTTTCAGGTGAGTGTTAGGGTTAGGGTTAGGATAGCATTAGGGTTAGCTTTTGGGGGTATGGTTAGGGGTTAGGTGAGGGTTACAGTTAGTATTGCAGTTAAGGTTAGGTTTTAGGGCAAGTGTTAGGATTAGGGTTAGAGTTAGAGTTAGGGTTAGGTTTAGGGTTAGGTGCAGGGTAAGTTTTAGGTTTAAGTCCTGGTTTAGGGTTAGAGTTAGTGTTCTATTTAGGGTCAAGTTTAGAGTTCGGGTTGGGTTTAGGATTAGGTCTATTGTTGGGCTTAGGATTAGGGTTAGGTTCAGAGCTATTGTAAGGCTTAGGTTTAGGGTTACAGATGGACTAGCTTTACGGTTAGAGTTAGGTTTAAGGTTAGGGTTTGGGCTAGGTTTACGTTTACGGTTATGGTTAGGGTTAGGATTTGGTTGAAGTTTAGCATAGGCTGAGGGTTACTTTTAGGGTTAGGGCTAGAGTTTGGGTTTGTGTTCAGGTTAGTGTTATGGTTAGATTTAGGGTCCAGTTTAGGGTTAGGGGTTAGGTTTAGTGTTAGGGTTAGTTTTAGGTTTAGGGTTAGTGTGAAGTTTAGGTTAAGGGTGAGAGTTAGGCTTAGGGTTAGGATTAGGGTTAGTGTTAGACGTTAGGTTTAGGGTGCTAGTTTTAGGTTTATGGTTAGGGTAGGTTTAAGTTTAGGGTTAATGTTAGGGTTAGTGTTAGATTAGGGTTACTGTTCGTGTTAGGGTTACAGTTAGGGTTAGGGATAGCATTAGGTTTAGGGTTAGGAATATAGTTAGGGGTTAGGGTGAGGGTTGGGGATATGGTGAGGGTTAGGTTTAGGTTTGCAGTTAAGGTGAGGGTTTAGGGTAATTGTTATGGTTAGGGTTAGAGTTAGGGTCATGGTGAAGTTTCTGTTAATAGTGGGGTTCAGGGTTAATGTTAGATTTAGGGTTAAGGTTAGTGTTAGGGTTAGGTTTAGGTTAGGGTTAAGGTAGCGGTCAGGTTAGGGTTAAGACTAGGTTTACGGTAAAGTGTAAGGCTAGGTTAGGGTTAGGTTTAGAGTTAGTGCTAGGGTTTAGGGTTAGGGTTAAGGTCAGGTTTAGAGTTATTGTTAGGTTTACGGTTAAGGTTAGGGTAGAGTTAAGGGTAAGGTTAAGTTGAAGTTTAGGGTAAGAGTTAGGTTTACGTCAGGTTTAGGGTTAGGATGAGGGATAGGGTTAGGGTTAGGGAAAGGGTTAGGGTTTCGTGTGAGGATTAGTGTTATGTTTACATTAAGCTGATGTTTTTGAGTGTTACAGTAAGGTTTAGGGTTAGAGTTAGGTTAGGTTTAGAGTTAGGGCTAGAGTATGGTGATAGTGCTTTAGGCTTAGGTTTAGGGTGGAATTTAGGTTAAGGATGAGGGTTAGGGTTGGGGTAGGTGTTTGGATTAATGTTAGGGTCAGGTTTAGGGTTTTGGTTTAGAGTTCAGGTTAGATTCAGGGTTAGGGTTAGATTTAGGTTTCGGGTTAGGGTTAGTGTTAGTTTAGCTTAGGGTTAGGGTTTGAATGAAGTTAGGGTAGGTTTAGGGTTATGGTTAGGTTGAAATTTTGGTTAAGTGTGAGGGTTTGGTTTCGGGTTAGGGTTAGAGTTAGGGTTAGTGGTTAAGGTTAGGTTTAGGGTTAAGGTTAGGTTTAGGCTAAGCATTAGGGTTAGAGTTAGGGTTAGTGGTTAGTGTTTCAGTTAGGTTTAGGATAGGGTTATAATTAGGGTTAAGTTTAGGGTTACGGTAAGAGTTAGATTTACGTTTACAGTTAAGGTGAGGGTTTTGCGTAACTGTTACGGTTAGGGTTAGGGCTAGGTTTAGGGTGAGAGTTGGGTTAGGGGTTAGGTTTAGGTTAAGTTTATGGTAGGCTTAAAGTTAGGGTTAAGGTTAGGTTAGGGTTAGGGTCAGGGTTAGGATTAGAATTAGGTTTCGGGCGAGGGTTAGTGTCAGAGTTATTATAAGGGTTAGGTTTAGGGTTACAGATGGGCCAAGGTTAAGGTTAGGGTTAGGTTTAGGGGTAGGATTAGGGTTAAAGTTAGGGTTAGCTTTAGGTTAGGGATAGGATGAAGTTTAAGATAGGGTGAGGGTTAGGGTTATGGCTAAGGTTTGGGTTAGTTTTCGGGTTAGTGTTAAGGTTATGTTTAGGGTTAGGGTTAAGTTTATGGGCTGTGTTTAGTTTTAGGGTTAGGGTTAGATTTTAGGTTAGGGTTAAGTTTAGTGTAACAGTTAAGGTTACGGTTTGTGTTAGGCATTGTGGTTGGGGTGAGGTTTAGGGTTAGGGTTGTGTATGCTTAGGATTATGGTTATGGTAAGGTGTTAGGGGTTAGAAGTGTAGTTTAGGGTTAGGGGTGGGTGAGGGTTCTGGTAAAGCATTGTGGTTCTGACCATGGTTAGGTTTGGTTTAGGGTTACGGTTAGGTTTATGATTAGGTTTCAGGTTAGTGTTCGAGTTAGAGTTAAGGTTTGCGTTAGGCTTTGGTGTTAGAGGTTAGGGTTTGGGTTAGGGTTAGGGTTATTGTTAGGGCTCAGGGGTTCAGGTTAGTGTTAGGGTTAGGGTTACGGATAGCATTAGGGTTAGGGTTGGGGATACGGTTAGGGGTTAGGGTGAGGGTTACGGTTACTTTTACAGTTTAGGTGAGGGTTTAGGTTAAGTGTCATCATTAGGGTTAGAGTTAGGGTTATGGTTAGCTGTAGGGCAATATTTAGGTTTAGGTGCCGGTTTAGTGTTAGAGTCAGTGTTCAATTTAGGGTCAAGGTTAGATTTAGGGTTAGGGTTAGGTTTAGGTCTAGGGTTAGGGTTAGGTTTAGGGTTAGGTTCAGGGCTATTGTAAGGGTTAGGTTTAGGGTTACATTCGGATTAGCGTTATGGTTAGAGTTCTGTTCAAGGATAGGGTTTGGGTTAGGTTTAGGGTTAGGGTTTGGATGAAGTTTAGGATAGGGTGAGGGTTATTTTTATGGTTTGGGCTAAAGTTTGGTTTTGTGTTCAGCTTAGTGTTAAGGTTAGGTTTAGGGTTCGGTTTTGGGTTAGGGGTTATGTTTAGGGTTTGGGTTACGCTTTGGTTTAGGCTTAGTGTGAAGTTTAGGTTAAGGGTGAGGGTTAGGATAAAGGTTAGGATTAGGTTTATGGTAAGGTGTTAGTGGTTAGAGGTGTAGTTTAGGGTTAGGGTTTGGGTGAGGGTTCCGGTTAGGAATTGTGGTTCTGGTCATGGTTGGGTTTGGTTTAGGTTTATGATTAGGTTTCGGGTTAGCGTTAGAGTTAGGGTGAGAGTTAGCGTTAAGGTTTGGATTAGGCTTTGGTGTTAGGGGTTAGGGTTTGTGTTAGAGTTAGGGTTATCGTTAGGGCTCAGGGGTTTCAGGTTAGTTTTAGGGTTAAGGTTAGGGATTGCATTAGGGTTAGGTTTGGGGGATACGGTTATTGGTTAGGGTGAGGGTTACGGTTAGTTTTCCAGTTAAAGTGTGGGTTTAAGATAAGTGTTATGATTAGGGTTAGAGTTGGAGTTATTTTTAGGTTTAGGGTTAGGTGTAGGGGAAGATTTAGGTTTAGGTCCAGGTTTAGGGTTAGAGTTAGTGTTCTCTTTAGGGTCAAGGGTGCAGTTAGGGTTAGGTTAGGATTAGGTCTAGGGCTAGGATTAGGTTTAGGGTTAATTTCAGGGCTATTGTAAGGGTTAGGTTTAGGGTTACAGATGGACTAGCGCTATGGTTAGAGGTAGGTTTAAGGTTAGGGTTTGGGTTAGGTTTAGGTTTAAGGTAGTGTTAGAGTTTGGATGAAGTTTAGGGTAGGGTGAGGGTTATTTTTATGGTTAGGGCTGGAGTTTGGGTTTGTGTTCAGGTTAGCTTTAAAGCTAGGGTTCAGGTTAGGGTTAGGGGTTATGTTTAGGGTTAGGGTTATGTTTTGGTTTAGGGTTAGTGTGAAGTTTAGGTTAAGGGTGAGGGTTAGGATAAGAGTTAGGGTTAGGGTTAAAGTTAGGGTTAGAGGTAGGGTTAGGGGTAAAGTTAGGGTTACCTTTAGGTTAGTGATAGGGCTAAATTGAAGATAGGTTGAGGGTTACAGTTATGGTTAGGTTTAGAGTTAGAGTTAGTGCTAGGATTTAGGGTTAGGGTTAGGGTCAGTTTTAAAGTTATTGTTAGGTTTAAGATTAGATTTCTGGTAGAGTTAAGGTTAGGGTTAAGAGTAAGGTTAGAGTAAGGGTTAGGTTAAGTCAGGATTCTGGTTAGGATTAGTTATAGGGTTAGGGTTAGGGAAAGGGTTAGGGGTTCGGTTGAGGGTTAGTGTTAGGTTTTTGGTTAAACTGATGTTTTAGGGTATTATGGTTAGAGTCAGGGTTGGAGTTAGGGATAGCGTTAGGTTTAGGGTTAGGGTTAGAGTCAGGGGATAGTTTAGGGTTAGGTTTAGTTTTTTTTAGTTTTAGGGTTAATCTTAGGCTTAGGTTGAGGTTAAGGATGAGGGTTAGTGTTAGGGATAGTGTTTACTTAGGTGTTTGGGTTAAGGTTAGGGTCAGGTTAGGGTTAGGTTTAGGTTTAGGCTTAGGGTTAGGGTTAGTGTTATGGTTAGGGTTAGTTGTTTGGCTTAATGTTAGGGTCAGATTTAGGGTTCGGTTTAGGGTTACGGTTAAGGTTCAGTTTGGGGTAATGGTTAGGTTGAAGTTTAAGTTAAGGGTGTGGGTTGAGCTTAGGGTTAGGATTAGTGGATAGGGTTAATTTTAGGATTAGGTTTCGGGTTAAGGTTAGGTTAGGGTTAGGGTAAGTGTTACGTTTAAGTCATGGTTAAGTTTAGGACTACGTTAAGGTTAGAGATAGGGTTAGGTTAAGGGTTGGAGTTAGGTTTAGATGTTAGGGTGAGGGTTGTTGCTGAGTTTCCATTTAAGCTGAGTATGTAGGTTAACTTTTAGGGTTAGGATTAGGGTTAGAGTTAGAGGTACGGTCAGGGCTACGTTAATTTTAGGGTTAGGGTTAGGTTGATGGTTAGGATTAGGGTTAGGGTCAGAGTTGGGGGAGATTTAGTATTATGTTTTGCTTTAGGGTTAGGGTCAGGGGGAGACTTCGTGTTATGTTTAGTGTTAGGATTAGGGTTTGAGTGAAATTTATGTTAAGTGTGATTGTTAGGGTTAATGGTTAAGGATCATATTAGGGTCAGGGTAAGGGTTAGGTTTAGGGTTATGGTTTGGTAGGGTTAGGATTATGGTTAATGGTAAGGCGTTAGGGGTTAGAGGTGTAGTTCACGGTTAGGGTTTGGGTGAGGATTCCGGTTAGATATTGTGGTGCTGGTCAGTGTTTTGTTTGGTATAGGGTTAGGGTTAGGTGCTTTCACAATCTCTTAAAGCTGAGACTATGTACTTGCACCTCTGGAAGGATAAATCCACTGGGATGAAGTTTTTCAGATGAAGCCTTGCGTTTACAAGAGTAAATGCGGCATACATTGCAGGAAAGAGGAAGGCCAGAATGATTCTATTCTTATGCCTGCTTTGCTCAGAGGACTGGACGAAGTCAGGGAGTTCTCCCTTTCACTGAGAAACATGCAGCCTGCTGTTGCCTGTGCACTCTCTTATTTGGAGAACAGTCTGCAGTTACACACTTTGAACTGTGGAAAGGCACCGGGGTTTCTAAGGATTTCAACAGGTGCTTAGTCTCCCTGGGCCAAAACAAGCCTTCACAATAGCTTAACGCTAACACTGCATACTCCTTCCACTTCCAGAACACGGCTACCGCAAGGCACTTCTCTGGAGGAAAACTTCCGTTCACGAAGGGCAGATTTGCCGAGCTCATTGCAGGAAAGCGAAACCAAATGACAGTTTTCTCATTCTAACTGCTTTCGTCCGAGGAATGAATGAAGTCAGAGTATTCTTTTTTCACTGAGATACACAAAATCTGATGTTGCCTCTGAGCTCTGTTCTTGGCAAATAAGTGAAACTGACAGACATTCATGTGGGGAAACACATGGCTTTGCTAGGATTTCTGTAGGCACTGTGTTTTCAATGGGCCTCACGTCAGGGCAACACTGCATAGGATTTACTCTGCCAGGAGAGAGTATACTGCTTTGTAGTTTGTGCTAGGAAACCTTGTTTTTCCAAGTGTGAATTGATCGAATTAGGCAGAAAGGAGAATACATAAAGGCCTTTTCTTCGTGGGCGCTTTCACAATCTCTTAAAGCTAAAACTATGTAGTTGCTCCTCTGGAAGGATAAGTGCACGGCGATGTAGTTTTCAGAAGAAGACTTGCATTTGCAAGAGCGTAGGAGGAATTCATTGCAGGAAAGAGGAAGGACAAAAAGTTTCTCTCCTTACGCCTGCTTTGTTCAAAGGACAGGATGAAGTCAGGGAGTTCTCCCTTTCACTGAGAAACATGGAGAATGCTGTAGCCTGAGCACTCCCGTAGTTGGAAAACAGTATGCAGTTACACACTTTGAACTGTGGAAAGGCACCAGGGTTGGTTAGGATTTCCCCAGGAGCTTTGTTTTCCCTGGGCCAAAGCGAGCCTTCACAATAGCTTAACGCTAACATTGCATACTCGTTCCACTTCCAGAATACGGCTACCAGAACGCACTTCTCCGGAGGAAAACTGCCCTTAGCCAAGGGCAGATTGACCAAGCTCATTGCGGGAAAGCGAAACCAAATGACGGTTTTCTCCTTCTAACTGCTTTCGTCAGAGGAATGGGTGAAGGCACAGTGTTCTTTCTCTCACTGAGATACACACAATCTGATGTTGCCTCTGAGCTCCGTTCTTGGCAAAGAACTGAAACTGACATACATTCCTGTGGGGAAACACAGGGCTTTGCTAGGATTTCTCTAGGCAATGTGTTTTCCCTGGGCCTCACTGTACCAACCGTTTCTCATCAGGGCAACACTGCATAGCATTTACTCTGCCAGGAGAGAGTTACTCTTTTGTAGTTTGTGCTGGGAAACCTTGCTTTGGCAAGTGCGAATTGACCGAATTCAGGCAGAAAAGAGAATACGAAAAGGCCTTTTCTCCCTGGGTGCTTTCTGAATGTGTTAAAGCTAAAACTATGTAGTTGCTCCTCTGGAAGGATACATGCACCCCGATGTAGTTTTTCAGAAGAAGCCTTGCGTTTGCAAGAGCAAAGGAGGAATTCGTTGCAGGAAAGAGGAAGGAAAGAAAGTTTCTCTCCCTCTGCCTGCTTTGCTCAGAGGACTGGATGAAGTCAGGGAGTTCTCCCTTTCACTGAGAAACATGCAGGCTGCTGTTGCCTGTGCGCTCTCTTATTTGGAGAACAGTCTGCAGTTACACACTTTGAACCAGGAAAAGCACCGGGGTCTGTTAAGATTTCCCCAGGCGCTTTGTTTTCCCTGAGCCAAAGCAAGCCTTCACAATAGCTTAACGCTCACACTGCATACTCCTTCCACTTCCAGAATACGGCTACCGCAAGGCAGTTCTCCGGAGGAAAAGTGCCCTTCGCGAAGGGCAGATTGGCCAAGCTCATTGAGGGAAAGCGAAACCAAATGACGGTTTTCTCCTTCTAACTGCTTTCGTCAGAGGAATGGGTGAAGGCACAGTGTTCTTTCTCTCACTGAGATACACACAATCTGATGTTGCCTCTGAGCTCCGTTGCTGGCAAAGAACTGAAACTGACATACATTCCTGTGGGGAAACACAGGGCTTTGCTAGGATTTCTCTAGGCACTGTGTTTTCCCTGGGCCTCAGGTCAGGGGAACACTGCACAGGATTTACTCTGCCAGGAGAGAGTTACTTCTTTGTAGTTTGTGCTAGGAAACCTTGCTTTAGCAAGTGCGAATTGACTGCATTCAGGCAGAAAAGAGCATAAAAAAGCTCTTTTCTCCATGGTGCTTTCACAATCTCTTAAAGCTAAAACTATTTGGTTGCTCCTCTGGAGGCATAAATGCACTGCGATGTAGGTTTTCAGATGAAGCCTCGAGTTTGCGAGAGCATATGAGGAATTTATTGCAGGAAAGAGGAAGGAAAGAAAGTTTCTTTCTTTCTTCCTGCCTTCCTCAGTGGAGTGTATGAAGTCAGGGAGTTCTCCCTTTCACTGAGAAACATGCAGGCTGCTGTTGCCTGTGCGCTCTCTTATTTGAAAAGAGTCTGCAGTAACGCACTTTGAACTGTGGAAAGGCACCGGGGTCTGTTAAGATTTCCCCAGGCACTTTGTTTTCCCTGGGCTAAAAGGAGCCTTCCCCCTAGCTTAACGCTAACACTGCATACACGTTCCACTTCCGGAACATGACTACCGTGAGGCAGTTCTATCCAATCCTAATGCTAAACCGAACCCTAAGCCTAACCCTAAACTTAACCCTTAACCTGACCCTAACATTAACCCAAACACCTATCCCGAATACTATCCCTAACCCTCATCCTTAACCTAAACTTCACCCTAACCCTAAACGTAAATTAACCCTAAACTATCCCCTAACTCCAGCCCTAACACTAAACTTAACCCGAGCTCTAACTCTAAGCCTAACCCTACCCGTAAAACTCTAAAACATCAGCTTAACTGTAAACCTAACACTAACCCTCACACGAAATCCTAACCCTTTCTCTAGCCCTAACCCTATCCCTAATCCTAACCTAAAACTGACCTAAACCTAACCTCTACCGTAAGCCTAAACTTAACCCTAATCTTAAATCTACCCTAACAGTAACCTTAAACCTAGCAATAACTCTAAACCTGACCCTAACCCTAAACCTAAACCGTAGAGGTAAATCTAAATCTAAACCTAACACTCACCCTAACCTAGCCCTACGCTTTACCGTAAACCTAACCTTAACCATACCATACCCTACCCTAACCCCAACACTAACCTTAAACCTAACACTAAACTTAACTCTAAGCCTCACTACTTCCCGAAACTTCTCCCTAATCCTAACCCTAACTCTAACTCTAACCATAACAATTAACCTAAACCCAAAACTTAACTGTAAACCTAACCCTAACCCTCAGCCTAATCTCCACCTGACCCTAACCCCTAACCGTATTCCAAACCCTAAACCTAATGCTATCCCTAACCCTATCCCTAACGCAAACACGAACATTAACACTAATCTAACCCTAACTCTAACATTAACCCTAATCTTAACACTACCCTGAACATAAACCTAACCCTAACATCCTAAATCTGACCTCTAACACTAACTATAATCCTAACCCTAATCCAAACCCTTATCCTAACCCTCACCCTTCAACTAAACTTCACACTAACCCTAAACCAAAACGTAACCCTAACCCTAAATATAACCCCTAACCGTAAGGCGAACCTTAAACCTAACATTAACGCTAACCTGAACACAAACCCAAACTCTAGCCCTAACCATAAAGATAACCCTCAAACTATCCTAAACCTAATCCAAACCCTAAACTTGAACCTACCACTAACCATAACGCTAGTCCATCTGTAACCCAAAACCTAACCCTTACAATAGCCCTGAACCTAACCCTAAACCTAATCCTAGCCCGAGACCTAATCCTCACCCTAACCCTAACTCTAACCTTGACCTAAAGAGAACACTGACTCTAACCCTAACCCTGGACCTAAACCTAAATCTTCCCCTACACCTAACCCTAACCCTAAACCTAACTCTAACTCTAACCCTAATCATAACACTAGTCCTAAACCCTCACCTTAACTGTAAAACGAACGGTAACCCACACCCTAACCCTTAACCATATCCCCCCAACCTAACCCGAATGCTATCACTAAACTTAACCCTAAAATTAACCTGAAACCCCTGAGCCCTAACAATAATCCTAACTCTAACCCAAACCCTAACCCCTAAAACCAAAGCCTAACCGAAAACATAACCCTAACTCTAACACTAACCTGAAACCTAATCATAAACCTAGCCCTAACCCTAAACGAAACCTAACCATGACCAGAACCACAATGCCTAACCAGAAACCTCACCCAAACCCTAACCCTAAACTACACCTCTAACCCCTAACACCTTACCATAACCATAATCCTATCCCTACCCAACCCTAACCCTAAACCTAAACCTCACCCCAACCACAACGCCTACCACAACCATAACCCTAACCCTAAACGTAAAACTAAACTTAACCCTAACTTAAAATCTAACCCTAACCCTAAAACTAAACAGAACCCTTAAACTTAACCCTAACCCTAAACATAACCTTAACACTAACGTGGAAACAAACCCAAATCTTAGCCATAACCCTAACCCTCACCCTATATGAAAATTCACCCTATCCCTAACCTATAACTAGTGCCAAAAAGGCACTATAGCTAACCCTAAATTTAACCCTAAACCTACCACTGAACCTAACCTTGACCTTAACTTTGGCCCACCTGTAACCCTAAACCTAACCCTAACCCTCGCCCTAAACCTACTCCTAATCCTCACCCTGACCCTAACCCTAACCTAAACTTAACCCTAACTTTAAGCCTACCATAAACTTAAACCTAAACCTAACCCCTAACCCTAACCCTAACCCTAACCCTAGCCCTAACTCTAAACCTAACCCGAACTGTAACACTTACCCAAAACCCTCACCTGAACTGTAAACGTTACTCTAACGGTTACCCTAACCCTAAACTTAACCCTAATTATAAACCTACCCTAAACCGCACCGAAACACTAACCCCTAACCCTAACTCTAAACCTAATCCTTAGCCTGAATCTAACCTTAACCCTAAGCCTACACCTAACCACTAACCCTAACTCTAAAACTTACTCTAAACAGAACCCTCACCCTTAACCAAAATTTCACCTTACCCATAACCCTAAACCTACCCTAACTTCATTCAAACCCTAACCCTAACCAAAACTAAAACTAACACTAAACCGAAACCTAAACCTAACCCTGACCCGAACCTGAACCGTAACCCCTAACCCTAACCCTCACGCTTAAGATAAACTTCACCCTAACCCTAACCCTAAAACTAAGAATAACACTAAATCTCCCCCAACCCTGACCTTAACCCTAATCCTAACCATAAACCTATCCCTATCCCTAACCTTAACCCTAACCCTGACCCTAACTCTAACTCTAACCCTAATCCTAACACGAAAACTTACCCTACACACTCAGCTTAAATGGAAACCTAGTACTAACCCTCACCCTAACATCTAAACCTAACCCTATCTCTAACCTTAACCTAGCCCTAGACCTAACCATGACTTACCCCTAACACTTACCCTACCCTAACTCTAAACCTAAACTTAATCCTAACCTCAACCCTATCCCCTAACGCTAACCCTAAGCTCAACCCTCACCCTTCATTTAAACATCACCCTAACCCTAACCCTAAACCGGACCCTAACCTTAACCCTAAACCTAAACCCTAACCCTAACCCTCACCCTAAACCTGACCCTAACATTAACCCAAACACCTAACCCTAACCCTAACACTAAGCTTAACCCTAAACCTAACCCTAACCTTAACCTAAACACCAAACCCTAGCCCTAACCACCATCCTTAACCTCAATTTCACCCTAAACCTAAGCCTAACCCTAACCCTAAAACTAAACCGAACCCTAAACTATCCCCTATCTCTAGCCCTAACCCTAAACCTAACTCTAACACTAACTCTAACCCTGACGCTAACCGTAACACCCTAAAACATCACCTTAACTCTAAAACTAACAGTAACCCTCACACGAACCCCTAACCCTTTCCCTAACCCTATCCCTATTCCTCATCCCAGCCCTAACCCTGACCTATACCTAAACCGTACTCTAACCCTAAACTTAACCCTAACCTTAACTCTACTCTAACCCTAACCCTAAACCTAACAATAACTCGAAAACTGACCCTAACCCTAAACCTAGCACTAACTCTAAATCTAAACCTAACCCTCACCCAGCCCTACCCTTTACCGTAAGCATACCCTTACCCTAACATTACCCCTACCATAACCCTAACCCTAACCCTATACCTAACCCTAACACTAACCTTTACCGTACCCTAACCTTAACCCTAACCCTGACTATTAACTGAAACTTCACCCTAACCCTATGCCTAACTCTAACCCGAACCATAACAATGACCCTAAACCCTCACCTTAACTGTAAACCTAACCCTAAACCTCCCCCTAACCCTTAACTGGATCCCCAACCATAAACCTAATGCTATCCCGAACCTTATCCCTAACCCTAACCCTAATAGGGAAAGTAAACCTAATCTAACCCTAACCCTAATATTAACCCTCCCCTAACCATAAACCTGATCCTAACACCCTAAACCTAACGTCTAACACCATCTCTAATTCTAACCCCTTTCCTAACCATCACCCTTAACTTCAACTTCACACTAACCCTAAACCTAACCTAACGCTAACCCTAAACATAACCCCAACCCTAACCCAAACCCTAAACCTAACCTTAACACTCACCTGAACACAAACCCAAATACTACCCCAACCATAAAAATAACCCTCACCCTTTCCTAAATTTCATCCAAACCCTAACCCTAACCTAAACCATAAACCTAAACCTAACCCAAGCCCTAACCTTAAAGCTAACTCTAACAATAACGCTAGTCCACCTGTAACCCTAAACCAAACACTTACAATAGCCCTGAACCTAACCCTAAACTTAATCCTAATCCTAACCCTAGACCTAATCCTAACCATACTCTAACTCTAACCTTGACCCTAAATAGAACACTAACTCTAACCCTCCACTTGGACCTAAACCTAAATCTTACCCTACATCTAACCCTAACCTTAAACCTAACCCTAACTCTAACTCTAACCCTAATCATAACACTTACCCTAAACCCTCACCTGAACTGTAAAACTAACTGTAAACCTCACCCTAACCCCTAACCGTATTCCCCAACCCTAACCCTAATGCTATCCCTAACGCTCACCCTAACCCTAACCCTACCACTAAGCTGAAACCCCTGAGCCCTAACGATAACCCTAACCCCAACCCTAAACCCTAACACCAAAGCCTCACCCAAACCTCAACCCTAACTAAAACCCTAACTCTAACACTAACCCGAAACCTAATCATAATCCTAACCCTAACCCTAAACCAAACCTAACCATGACCAGAACCACAATTCCTAACCAGAACCCTCACATAAACCCTAACCCTAAACTACACCTCTAACCCCTAACACCTTACCCTAACCATAATCCTAACCCTACCCAGCCCTAAGCCTAAACCTAACCCTCACCCCAACTACAACGCCTAACACAAATCGCAACCCTAACCGTAACACTAAACTTATCCCTAACCTAAAATGTAACCCTAACCCTGAAACTAAACAGAACCCGTAAATTTAACCCTAACCCTAAACATAACCTTAACACTAACCTGAAAACTAACCCAAACCTTAGCCATAACCCTACCCCTCCCCCAATCTTAAACTTCACCCTATCCCTAACCTAAAGCTAAACATAACTTTAACCCTACCCCTACCCCTAAACTTAACCCTAACCTTAGCCTTGGCCCACCTGTAACCCTAAACCTAACCCTAACCCTCGCCCTAAACCTAATCCTAATCCTCACCCTGACCCTAACCCTAACCTAAACTTAACCCTAACTTTAAGCCTACCATAAACTTAAACCTAAACCTAACCCCTAACCCTAACTCTAACCCTAACCCTAGCCCTAACTCTAAACCTAACCCAAACCGTAACACTTACCCAAAACCCTCACCTTAACTGTAAACGTTACTCTAACGGTTACCCTAACCCTAAACTTAACCCTAATTATAAACCTACCCTAAACCGAACTGAAACACTAACCCCTAACCCTAACTCTAAACCTAATCTTTAGCCTGAATCTAACCTTAACCCTAAGCCTACACCTAACCACTAACCCTAATTCTAAACCTAACTCTAAACAGAACCCTCACCCTTAACCAAAATTTCACCTTACCCATAACCCTAAACCTACCCTAACTTCATTCAAACCCTAACCCTAACCAAAACTAAAACTAACACTAAACCGAAACCTAAACCTAACCCTGACCCGAACCTGAACCGTAACCCCAACCCTAACCCTCACGCTTAAGATAAACTTCACCCTAACCCTAACCCTAAAGCTAAGAATAACACTAAATCTCCCCCAACCCTGACCTTAACCCTAATCCTAACCATAAACCTATCCCTATCCCTAACCTTAACCTTCACCCTGACCCTAACTCTAACTCTAACCCTAATCCTAACACTAAAACTTACCCTACACACTCAGCTTAAATGGAAACCTAGCACTAACCCTCACCCTAACATCTAAACCTAACCCTATCTCTAACCTTAACCTAGCCCTAGACCTAACCATGACTTACCCCTAACACTTACCCTACCCTAACTCTAAACCTAAACTTAATCCTAACCTCAACCCTATCCCCTAACGCTAACCCTAAGCTCAACCCTCACCCTTAACTTAAACGTCACCCTAACCCTAACCCTAAACCGGACCCTAACCTTAACCCTAAACCTAAACCCTAACCCGAACCCTCACCCTAAACCTGACCCTAACATTAACCCAAACAGCTAACCCTAACATTAACACTAAGCTTAACCCTAAACCTAACCCTAACCTTAACCTAAACACCAAACCCTAGCCCTAACCACCATCCTTAACCTCAATTTCACCCTAAACCTAAGCCTAACCCTAACCCTAAAACTAAACCGAACCCTAAACTATCCCCTATCTCTAGCCCTAACCCTACACCTAACCCTAACACTAACTCTAACCCTGACGCTAACCGTAACACCCTAAAACATCACCTTAACTCTAAAACTAACACTAACCCTCACACGAACCCCTAACCCTTTCCCTAACCCTAACCCTATTCCTCATCCCAGCCCTAACCCTGACCTATACCTAAACCGTACTCTAACCCTAAACTTAACCCTAACCTTAACTCTACTCTAACCCTAACCCTAAACCTAACAATAACTCGAAAACTGACCCTAACCCTAAACCTAGCACTAACTCTAAATCTAAACCTAACCCTCACCCAGCCCTACCCTTTACCGTAAGCATACCCTTACCCTAACATTACCCCTACCCTAACCCTAACCCTAACCCTATACCTAACCCTAACACTAACCTTTACCGTACCCTAACCTTAACCCTAACCCTGACTATTAACTGAAACTTCACCCTAACCCTATGCCTAACTCTAACCCGAACCATAACAATGACCCTAAACCCTCACCTTAACTGTAAACCTAACCCTAACCCTCCCCCTAACCCTTAACTGGATCCCCAACCATAAACCTAATGCTATCCCGAACCTTATCCCTAACCCTAACCCTAATACGGAAAGTAAACCTAATCTAACCCTAACCCTAATATTAACCCTCCCCTAACCATAAACCTGATCCTAACACCCTAAACCTAACGTCTAACCCCATCTCTAATTCTAACCCTTTTCCTAACCATCACCCTTAACTTCAACTTCACACTAACCCTAAACCTAACCTAACGCTAACCCTAAACATAACCCCTAACCCTAACCCAAACCCTAAACCTAACCTTAACACTCACCTGAACACAAACCCAAATGCTACCCCAACCATAAAAATAACCCTCACCCTTTCCTAAACTTCATCCAAACCCTAACCCTAACCTAAACCATAAACCTAAACCTAACCCAAACCCTAACCTTAAAGCTAACTCTAACAATAACGCTAGTCCACCTGTAACCCTAAACCAAACACTTACAATAGCCCTGAACCTAACCCTAAACTTAATCCTAATCCTAACCCTAGACCTAATCCTAACCATACTCTAACTCTAACCTTGACCCTAAATAGAACACTAACTCTAACCCTCCACTTGGACCTAAACCTTAATCTTACCCTACATCTAACCCTAACCTTAAACCTAACCCTAACTCTAACTCTAACCCTAATCATAACACTTACCCTAAACCCTCACCTGAACTGTAAAACTAACTGTAAACCTCACCCTAACCCCTAACCGTATTCCCCAACCCTAACCCTAATGCTATCCCTAACGCTAACCCTAACCCTACCACTAAGCTGAAACCCCTGAGCCCTAACGATAACCCTAACCCCAACCCTAAACCCTAACACCAAAGCCTCACCCAAACCTCAACCCTAACTAAAACCCTAACTCTAACACTAACCCGAAACTTAATCATAAACCTAACCCTAACCCTAAACCAAACCTAACCATGACCAGAACCACAATTCCTAACCAGAACCCTCACATAAACCCTAACCCTAAACTACACCTCTAACCCCTAACACCTTACCCTAACCATAATCCTAACCCTACCCAGCCCTAAGCCTAAACCTAACCCTCACCCCAACTACAACGCCTAACGCAAATCGCAACCCTAACCGTAACACTAAACTTATCCCTAACCTAAAATGTAACCCTAACCCTGAAACTAAACAGAACCCGTAAATTTAACCCTAACCCTAAACATAACCTTAACACTAACCTGAAAACTAACCCAAACCTTAGCCATAACCCTACCCCTCCCCCAATCTTAAACTTCACCCTATCCCTAACCTAAAGCTAAACATAACTTTAACCCTAACCCTACCCCTAAACTTAACCCTAACCTTAGCCTTGGCCCACCTGTAACCCTAAACCTAACCCTAACCCTCGCCCTAAACCTACTCCTAATCCTCACCCTGACCCTAACCCTAACCTAAACTTAACCCTAACTTTAAGCCTACCATAAACTTAAACCTAAACCTAACCCCTAACCCTAACTCTAACCCTAACCCTAGCCCTAACTCTAAACCTAACCCGAACCGTAACACTTACCCAAAACCCTCACCTGAACTGTAAACGTTACTCTAACGGTTACCCTAACCCTAAACTTAACCCTAATTATAAACCTACCCTAAACCGAACCGAAACACTAACCCCTAACCCTAACTCTAAACCTAATCTTTAGCCTGAATCTAACCTTAACCCTAAGCCTACACCTAACCACTAACCCTAATTCTAAACCTAACTCTAAACAGAACCCTCACCCTTAACCAAAATTTCACCTTACCCATAACCCTAAACCTACCCTAACTTCATTCAAATCCTAACCCTAACCAAAACTAAAACTAACACTAAACCGAAACCTAAACCTAACCCTGACCCGAACCTGAACCGTAACCCCTAACCCTAACCCTCACGCTTAAGATAAACTTCACCCTAACCCTAACCCTAAAACTAAGAATAACACTAAATCTCCCCCAACCCTGACCTTAACCCTAATCCTAACCATAAACCTATCCCTATCCCTAACCTTAACCTTAACCCTGACCCTAACTCTAACTCTAACCCTAATCCTAACACGAAAACTTACCCTACACACTCAGCTTAAATGGAAACCTAGCACTAACCCTCACCCTAACATCTAAACCTAACCCTATCTCTAACCTTAACCTAGCCCTAGACCTAACCATGACTTACCCCTAACACTTACCGTACCCCAACTCTAAACCTAAACTTAATCCTAACCTCAACCCTATCCCCTAACGCTAACCCTAAGCTCAACCCTCACCCTTAACTTAAACGTCACCCTAACCCTAACCCTAAACCGGACCCTAACCTTAACCCTAAACCTAAACCCTAACCCTAACCCTCACCCTAAACCTGACCCTAACATTAACCCAAACACCTAACCCTAACATTAACACTAAGCTTAACCCTAACCCTAACCTTAACCTAAACACCAAACCCTAGCCCTAACCACCATCCTTAACCTCAATTTCACCCTAAACCTAAGCCTAACCCTAACCCTAAAACTAAACCGAACCCTAAACTATCCCCTATCTCTAGCCCTAACCCTAAACCTAACCCTAACACTAACTCTAACCCTGACGCTAACCGTAACACCCTAAAACATCACCTTAACTCTAAAACTAACACTAACCCTCACACGAACCCCTAACCCTTTCCCTAACCCTAACCCTATTCCTCATCCCAGCCCTAACCCTGACCTATACCTAAACCGTACTCTAACCCTAAACTTAACCCTAACCTTAACTCTACTCTAACCCTAACCCTAAACCTAACAATAACTCGAAAACTGACCCTAACCCTAAACCTAGCACTAACTCTAAATCTAAACCTAACCCTCACCCAGCCCTACCCTTTACCGTAAGCATACCCTTACCCTAACATTACCCCTACCCTAACCCTAACCCTAACCCTATACCTAACCCTAACACTAACCTTAACCATACCCTAACCTTAACCCTAACCCTGACTATTAACTGAAACTTCACCCTAACCCTATGCCTAACTCTAACCCTAACCATAACAATGACCCTAAACCCTCACCTTAACTGTAAACCTAACCCTAACCCTCCCCCTAACCCTTAACTGGATCCCCAACCATAAACCTAATGCTATCCCGAACCTTATCCCTAACCCTAACCCTAACCCTAATACGGAAAGTAAACCTAATCTAACCCTAACCCTAATATTAACCCTCCCCTAACCATAAACCTGATCCTAACACCCTAAACCTAACGTCTAACCCCATCTCTAATTCTAACCCTTTTCCTAACCATCACCCTTAACTTCAACTTCACACTAACCCTAAACCTAACCTAACGCTAACCCTAAACATAACCCCTAACCCTAACCCAAACCCTAAACCTAACCTTAACACTCACCTGAACACAAACCCAAATGCTACCCCAACCATAAAAATAACCCTCACCCTTTCCTAAACTTCATCCAAACCCTAACCCTAACCTAAACCATAAACCTAAACCTAACCCAAACCCTAACCTTAAACCTAACTCTAACAATAACGCTAGTCCACCTGTAACCCTAAACCAAACACTTACAATAGCCCTGAACCTAACCCTAAACTTAATCCTAATCCTAACCCTAGACCTAATCCTAACCATACTCTAACGCTAACCTTGACCCTAAATAGAACACTAACTCTAACCCTCCACTTGGACCTAAACCTTAATCTTACCCTACATCTAACCCTAACCTTAAACCTAACCCTAACTCTAACTCTAACCCTAATCATAACACTTACCCTAAACCCTCACCTGAACTGTAAAACTAACTGTAAACCTCACCCTAACCCCTAACCGTATTCCCCAACCCTAACCCTAATGCTATCCCTAACGCTAACCCTAACCCTAAACCTACCACTAAGCTGAAACCCCTGAGCCCTAACGATAACCCTAACCCCAACCCTAAACCCTAACACCAAAGCCTCACCCAAACCTCAACCCTAACTAAAACCCTAACTCTAACACTAACCCGAAACCTAATCATAAACCTAACCCTAACCCTAAACCAAACCTAACCATGACCAGAACCACAATTCCTAACCAGAACCCTCACATAAACCCTAACCCTAAACTACACCTCTAACCCCTAACACCTTACCCTAACCATAATCCTAACCCTACCCAGCCCTAAGCCTAAACCTAACCCTCACCCCAACTACAACGCCTAACGCAAATCGCAACCCTAACCGTAACACTAAACTTATCCCTAACCTAAAATGTAACCCTAACCCTGAAACTAAACAGAACCCGTAAATTTAACCCTAACCCTAAACATAACCTTAACACTAACCTGAAAACTAACCCAAACCTTAGCCATAACCCTACCCCTCCCCCAATCTTAAACTTCACCCTATCCCTAACCTAAAGCTAAACATAACTTTAACCCTAACCCTACCCCTAAACTTAACCCTAACCTTAGCCTTGGCCCACCTGTAACCCTAAACCTAACCCTAACCCTCGCCCTAAACCTACTCCTAATCCTCACCCTGACCCTAACCCTAACCTAAACTTAACCCTAACTTTAAGCCTACCATAAACTTAAACCTAAACCTAACCCCTAACCCTAACTCTAACCCTAACCCTAGCCCTAACTCTAAACCTAACCCGAACCGTAACACTTACCCAAAACCCTCACCTGAACTGTAAACGTTACTCTAACGGTTACCCTAACCCTAAACTTAACCCTAATTATAAACCTACCCTAAACCGAACCGAAACACTAACCCCTAACCCTAACTCTAAACCTAATCTTTAGCCTGAATCTAACCTTAACCCTAAGCCTACACCTAACCACTAACCCTAATTCTAAACCTAACTCTAAACAGAACCCTCACCCTTAACCAAAATTTCACCTTACCCATAACCCTAAACCTACCCTAACTTCATTCAAATCCTAACCCTAACCAAAACTAAAACTAACACTAAACCGAAACCTAAACCTAACCCTGACCCGAACCTGAACCGTAACCCCTAACCCTAACCCTCACGCTTAAGATAAACTTCACCCTAACCCTAACCCTAAAACTAAGAATAACACTAAATCTCCCCCAACCCTGACCTTAACCCTAATCCTAACCATAAACCTATCCCTATCCCTAACCTTAACCTTAACCCTGACCCTAACTCTAACTCTAACCCTAATCCTAACACTAAAACTTACCCTACACACTCAGCTTAAATGGAAACCTAGCACTAACCCTCACCCTAACATCTAAACCTAACCCTATCTCTAACCTTAACCTAGCCCTAGACCTAACCATGACTTACCCCTAACACTTACCCTACCCTAACTCTAAACCTAAACTTAATCCTAACCTCAACCCTATCCCCTAACGCTAACCCTAAGCTCAACCCTCACCCTTCACTTAAACGTCACCCTAACCCTAACCCTAAACCGGACCCTAACCTTAACCCTAAACCTAAACCCTAACCCTAACCCTCACCCTAAACCTGACCCTAACATTAACCCAAACAGCTAACCCTAACATTAACACTAAGCTTAACCCTAAACCTAACCCTAACCTTAACCTAAACACCAAATCCTAGCCCTAACCACCATCCTTAACCTCAATTTCACCCTAAACCTAAGCCTAACCCTAACCCTAAAACTAAACCGAACCCTAAACTATCCCCTATCTCTAGCCCTAACCCTAAACCTAACCCTAACACTAACTCTAACCCTGACGCTAACCGTAACACCCTAAAACATCACCTTAACTCTAAAACTAACACTAACCCTCACACGAACCCCTAACCCTTTCCCTAACCCTATTCCTCATTCCAGCCCTAACCCTGACCTATACCTAAACCGTACTCTAACCCTAAACTTAACCCTAACCTTAACTCTACTCTAACCCTAACCCTAAACCTAACAATAACTCGAAAACTGACCCTAACCCTAAACCTAGCACTAACTCTAAATCTAAACCTAACCCTCACCCAGCCCTACCCTTTACCGGAAGCATACCCTTACCCTAACATTACCCCTACCCTAACCCTAACCCTAACCCTATACCTAACCCTAACACTAACCTTAACCATACCCTAACCTTAACCCTAACCCTGACTATTAACTGAAACTTCACCCTAACCCTATGCCTAACTCGAACCCTAACCATAACAATGACCCTAAACCCTCACCTTAACTGTAAACCTAACCCTAACCCTCCCCCAACCCTTAACTCTATCCCCAACCATAAACCTAATGCTATCCCGAACCTTATCCCTAACCCTAACCCTAATAGGGAAAGTAAACCTAATCTAACCCTAACCCTAATATTAACCCTCCCCTAACCATAAACCTGATCCTAACACCCTAAACCTAACGTCTAACCCCATCTCTAATTCTAACCCTTTTCCTAACCATCACCCTTAACTTCAACTTCACACTAACCCTAAACCTAACCTAACGCTAACCCTAAACATAACCCCTAACCCTAACCCAAACCCTAAACCTAACCTTAACACTCACCTGAACACAAACCCAAATGCTACCCCAACCATAAAAATAACCCTCACCCTTTCCTAAACTTCATCCAAACCCTAACCCTAACCTAAACCATAAACCTGAACCTAACCCAAACCCTAACCTTAAAGCTAACTCTAACAATAACGCTAGTCCACCTGTAAGCCTAAACCAAACACTTACAATAGCCCTGAACCTAACCCTAAACTTAATCCTAATCCTAACCCTAGACCTAATCCTAACCATACTCTAACTCTAACCTTGACCCTAAATAGAACACTAACTCTAACCCTCCACTTGGACCTAAACCTAAATCTTACCCTACATCTAACCCTAACCTTAAACCTAACCCTAACTCTAACTCTAACCCTAATCATAACACTTACCCTAAACCCTCACCTGAACTGTAAAACTAACTGTAAACCTCACCCTAACCCCTAACCGTATTCCCCAACCCTAACCCTAATGCTATCCCTAACGCTAACCCTAACCCTACCACTAAGCTGAAACCCCTGAGCCCTAACGATAACCCTAACCCCAACCCTAAACCCTAACACCAAAGCCTCACCCAAACCTCAACCCTAACTAAAACCCTAACTCTAACACTAACCCGAAACCTCATCATAAACCTAACCCTAACCCTAAACCAAACCTAACCATGACCAGAACCACAATTCCTAACCAGAACCCTCACATAAACCCTAACCCTAAACTACACCTCTAACCCCTAACACCTTACCCTAACCATAATCCTAACCCTACCCAGCCCTAAGCCTAAACCTAACCCTCACCCCAACTACAACGCCTAACACAAATCGCAACCCTAACCGTAACACTAAACTTATCCCTAACCTAAAATGTAACCCTAACCCTGAAACTAAACAGAACCCGTAAATTTAACCCTAACCCTAAACATAACCTTAACACTAACCTGAAAACTAACCCAAACCTTAGCCATAACCCTACCCCTCCCCCAATCTTAAACTTCACCCTATCCCTAACCTAAAGCTAAACATAACTTTAACCCTAACCCTACCCCTAAACTTAACCCTAACCTTAGCCTTGGCCCACCTGTAACCCTAAACCTAACCCTAACCCTCGCCCTAAACCTACTCCTAATCCTCACCCTGACCCTAACCCTAACCTAAACTTAACCCTAACTTTAAGCCTACCATAAACTTAAACCTAAACCTAACCCCTAACCCTAACTCTAACCCTAACCCTAGCCCTAACTCTAAACCTAACCCGAACCGTAACACTTACCCAAAACCCTCACCTGAACTGTAAACGTTACTCTAACGGTTACCCTAACCCTAAACTTAACCCTAATTATAAACCTACCCTAAACCGAACCGAAACACTAACCCCTAACCCTAACTCTAAACCTAATCTTTAGCCTGAATCTAACCTTAACCCTAAGCCTACACCTAACCACTAACCCTAATTCTAAACCTAACTCTAAACAGAACCCTCACCCTTAACCAAAATTTCACCTTACCCATAACCCTAAACCTACCCTAACTTCATTCAAATCCTAACCCTAACCAAAACTAAAACTAACACTAAACCGAAACCTAAACCTAACCCTGACCCGAACCTGAACCGTAACCCCTAACCCTAACCCTCACGCTTAAGATAAACTTCACCCTAACCCTAACCCTAAAACTAAGAATAACACTAAATCTCCCCCAACCCTGACCTTAACCCTAATCCTAACCATAAACCTATCCCTATCCCTAACCTTAACCTTAACCCTGACCCTAACTCTAACTCTAACCCTAATCCTAACACTAAAACTTACCCTACACACTCAGCTTAAATGGAAACCTAGCACTAACCCTCACCCTAACATCTAAACCTAACCCTATCTCTAACCTTAACCTAGCCCTAGACCTAACCATGACTTACCCCTAACACTTACCCTACCCTAACTCTAAACCTAAACTTAATCCTAACCTCAACCCTATCCCCTAACGCTAACCCTAAGCTCAACCCTCACCCTTCACTTAAACGTCACCCTAACCCTAACCCTAAACCGGACCCTAACCTTAACCCTAAACCTAAACCCTAACCCTAACCCTCACCCTAAACCTGACCCTAACATTAACCCAAACAGCTAACCCTAACATTAACACTAAGCTTAACCCTAAACCTAACCCTAACCTTAACCTAAACACCAAATCCTAGCCCTAACCACCATCCTTAACCTCAATTTCACCCTAAACCTAAGCCTAACCCTAACCCTAAAACTAAACCGAACCCTAAACTATCCCCTATCTCTAGCCCTAACCCTAAACCTAACCCTAACACTAACTCTAACCCTGACGCTAACCGTAACACCCTAAAACATCACCTTAACTCTAAAACTAACACTAACCCTCACACGAACCCCTACCCCTTTCCCTAACCCTAACCCTATTCCTCATCCCAGCCCTAACCCTGACCTATACCTAAACCGTACTCTAACCCTAAACTTAACCCTAACCTTAACTCTACTCTAACCCTAACCCTAAACCTAACAATAACTCGAAAACTGACCCTAACCCTAAACCTAGCACTAACTCTAAATCTAAACCTAACCCTCACCCAGCCCTACCCTTTACCGTAAGCATACCCTTACCCTAACATTACCCCTACCCTAACCCTAACCCTAACCCTATACCTAACCCTAACACTAACCTTAACCATACCCTAACCTTAACCCTAACCCTGACTATTAACTGAAACTTCACCCTAACCCTATGCCTAACTCTAACCCTAACCATAACAATGACCCTAAACCCTCACCTTAACTGTAAACCTAACCCTAACCCTCCCCCTAACCCTTAACTGGATCCCCAACCATAAACCTAAAGCTATCTCGAACCTTATCCCTAACCCTAACCCTAATAGGGAAAGTAAACCTAATCTAACCCTAACCCTAATATTAACCCTCCCCTAACCATAAACCTGATCCTAACACCCTAAACCTAACGTCTAACCCCATCTCTAATTCTAACCCTTTTCCTAACCATCACCCTTAACTTCAACTTCACACTAACCCTAAACCTAACCTAACGCTAACCCTAAACATAACCCCTAACCCTAACCCAAACCCTAAACCTAACCTTAACACTCACCTGAACACAAACCCAAATGCTACCCCAACCATAAAAATAACCCTCACCCTTTCCTAAACTTCATCCAAACCGCTAACCCTAACCTAAACCATAAACCTAAACCTAACCCAAACCCTAACCTTAAAGCTAACTCTAACAATAACGCTAGTCCACCTGTAACCCTAAACCAAACACTTACAATAGCCCTGAACCTAACCCTAAACTTAATCCTAATCCTAACCCTAGACCTAATCCTAACCATACTCTAACGCTAACCTTGACCCTAAATAGAACACTAACTCTAACCCTCCACTTGGACCTAAACCTAAATCTTACCCTACATCTAACCCTAACCTTAAACCTAACCCTAACTCTAACTCTAACCCTAATCATAACACTTACCCTAAACCCTCACCTGAACTGTAAAACTAACTGTAAACCTCACCCTAACCCCTAACCCTATTCCCCAACCCTAACCCTAATGCTATCCCTAACGCTCACCCTAACCCTAACCCTACCACTAAGCTGAAACCCCTGAGCCCTAACGATAACCCTAACCCCAACCCTAAACCCTAACACCAAAGCCTCACCCAAACCTCAACCCTAACTAAAACCCTAACTCTAACACTAACCCGAAACCTAATCATAAACCTAACCCTAACCCTAAACCAAACCTAACCATGACCAGAACCACAATTCCTAACCAGAACCCTCACATAAACCCTAACCCTAAACTACACCTCTAACCCCTAACACCTTACCCTAACCATAATCCTAACCCTACCCAGCCCTAAGCCTAAACCTAACCCTCACCCCAACTACAACGCCTAACACAAATCGCAACCCTAACCGTAACACTAAACTTATCCCTAACCTAAAATGTAACCCTAACCCTGAAACTAAACAGAACCCGTAAATTTAACCCTAACCCTAAACATAACCTTAACACTAACCTGAAAACTAACCCAAACCTTAGCCATAACCCTACCCCTCCCCCAATCTTAAACTTCACCCTATCCCTAACCTAAAGCTAAACATAACTTTAACCCTACCCCTACCCCTAAACTTAACCCTAACCTTAGCCTTGGCCCACCTGTAACCCTAAACCTAACCCTAACCCTCGCCCTAAACCTAATCCTAATCCTCACCCTGACCCTAACCCTAACCTAAACTTAACCCTAACTTTAAGCCTACCATAAACTTAAACCTAAACCTAACCCCTAACCCTAACCCTAACCCTAGCCCTAACTCTAAACCTAACCCGAACCGTAACACTTACCCAAAACCCTCACCTGAACTGTAAACGTTACTCTAACGGTTACCCTAACCCTAAACTTAACCCTAATTATAAACCTACCCTAAACCGCACCGAAACACTAACCCCTAACCCTAACTCTAAACCTAATCCTTAGCCTGAATCTAACCTTAACCCTAAGCCTACACCTAACCACTAACCCTAATTCTAAACCTAACTCTAAACAGAACCCTCACCCTTAACCAAAATTTCACCTTACCCATAACCCTAAACCTACCCTAACTTCATTCAAACCCTAACCCTAACCAAAACTAAAACTAACACTAAACCGAAACCTAAACCTAACCCTGACCCGAACCTGAACCGTAACCCCTAATCCTAACCCTCACGCTTAAGATAAACTTCACCCTAACCCTAACCCTAAAACTAAGAATAACACTAAATCTCCCCCAACCCTGACCTTAACCCTAATCCTAACCATAAACCTATCCCTATCCCTAACCTTAACCCGAACCCTGACCCTAACTCTAACTCTAACCCTAATCCTAACACGAAAACTTACCCTACACACTCAGCTTAAATGGAAACCTAGCACTAACCCTCACCCTAACATCTAAACTTAACCCTATCTCTAACCTTAACCTAGCCCTAGACCTAACCATGACTTACCCCTAACACTTACCCTACCCTAACTCTAAACCTAAACTTAATCCTAACCTCAACCCTATCCCCTAACGCTAACCCTAAGCTCAATCCTCACCCTTCACTTAAACGTCACCCTTACCCTAACCCTAAACCGGACCCTAACCTTAACCCTAAACCTAAACCCTAACCCTAACCCTCACCCTAAACCTGACCCTAACATTAACCCAAACACCTAACCCTAACCCTAACACTAAGCTTAACCCTAAACCTAACCCTAACCTTAACCTAAACACCAAACCCTAGCCCTAACCACCCTCCTTAACCTCAATTTCACCCTAAACCTAAGCCTAACCCGAACCCTAAAACTAAACCGAACCCTAAACTATCCCCTATCTCTAGCCCTAACCCTGAACCTAACCCTAACACTAACTCTAACCCTGACGCTAACCGTAACACCCTAAAACATCACCTTAACTCTAAAACTAACACTAACCCTCACACGAACCCCTAACCCTTTCCCTAACCCTAACCCTATTCCTCATCCTAGCCCTAACCCTGACCTATACCTGAACCGTACTCTAACCCTAAACTTAACCCTAACCTTAACTCTACACTAACCCTAACCCTAAACCTAACACTAACTCGAAAACTGACCCTAACCCTAAACCTAGCAGTAACTCTAAATCTAAACCGAACCCTCACCCAGCCCTACCCTTTACCGTAAGCATACCCTTACCCTAACATTACCCCTACCCTAACCCTAACCCTATACCTAACCCTAACACTAACCTTAACCATACCCTAACCTTAACCCTAACCCTGACTATTAACTGAAACTTCACCCTAACCCTATGCCTAACTCTAACCCTAACCATAACAATGACCCTAAACCCTCACCTTAACTGTAAACCTAACGCTAACCCTCCCCGTAACCCTTAACTGGATCCCCAACCATAAACCTAATGCTATCCCGAACCTTATCCCTAACCCTAACCCTAATACGGAAAGTAAACCTAATCTAACCCTAACCCTAATATTAACCCTCCCCTAACCATAAACCTGATCCTAACACCCTAAACCTAACGTCTAACCCCATCTCTAATTCTAACCCTTTTCCTAACCATCACCCTTAACTTCAACTTCACACTAACCCTAAACCTAACCTAACGCTAACCCTAAACATAACCCCTAACCCTAACCCAAACCCTAAACCTAACCTTAACACTCACCTGAACACAAACCCAAATGCTACCCCAACCATAAAAATAACCCTCACCCTTTCCTAAACTTCATCCAAACCGCTAACCCTAACCTAAACCATAAACCTAAACCTAACCCAAACCCTAACCTTAAACCTAACCCTAACTCTAACTCTAACCCTAATCATAACACTTACCCTAAACCCTCACCTGAACTGTAAAACTAACTGTAAACCTCACCCTAACCCCTAACCCTATTCCCCAACCCTAACCCTAATGCTATCCCTAACGCTCACCCTAACCCTAACCCTACCACTAAGCTGAAACCCCTGAGCCCTAACGATAACCCTAACCCCAACCCTAAACCCTAACACCAAAGCCTCACCCAAACCTCAACCCTAACTAAAACCCTAACTCTAACACTAACCCGAAACCTCATCATAAACCTAACCCTAACCCTAAACCAAACCTAACCATGACCAGAACCACAATTCCTAACCAGAACCCTCACATAAACCCTAACCCTAAACTACACCTCTAACCCCTAACACCTTACCCTAACCATAATCCTAACCCTACCCAGCCCTAAGCCTAAACCTAACCCTCACCCCAACTACAACGCCTAACACAAATCGCAACCCTAACCGTAACACTAAACTTATCCCTAACCTAAAATGTAACCCTAACCCTGAAACTAAACAGAACCCGTAAATTTAACCCTAACCCTAAACATAACCTTAACACTAACCTGAAAACTAACCCAAACCTTAGCCATAACCCTACCCCTCCCCCAATCTTAAACTTCACCCTATCCCTAACCTAAAGCTAAACATAACTTTAACCCTACCCCTACCCCTAAACTTAACCCTAACCTTAGCCTTGGCCCACCTGTAACCCTAAACCTAACCCTAACCCTCGCCCTAAACCTAATCCTAATCCTCACCCTGACCCTAACCCTAACCTAAACTTAACCCTAACTTTAAGCCTACCATAAACTTAAACCTAAACCTAACCCCTAACCCTAACCCTAACCCTAGCCCTAACTCTAAACCTAACCCGAACCGTAACACTTACCCAAAACCCTCACCTGAACTGTAAACGTTACTCTAACGGTTACCCTAACCCTAAACTTAACCCTAATTATAAACCTACCCTAAACCGCACCGAAACACTAACCCCTAACCCTAACTCTAAACCTAATCCTTAGCCTGAATCTAACCTTAACCCTAAGCCTACACCTAACCACTAACCCTAATTCTAAACCTAACTCTAAACAGAACCCTCACCCTTAACCAAAATTTCACCTTACCCATAACCCTAAACCTACCCTAACTTCATTCAAACCCTAACCCTAACCAAAACTAAAACTAACACTAAACCGAAACCTAAACCTAACCCTGACCCGAACCTGAACCGTAACCCCTAACCCTAACCCTCACGCTTAAGATAAACTTCACCCTAACCCTAACCCTAAAACTAAGAATAACACTAAATCTCCCCCAACCCTGACCTTAACCCTAATCCTAACCATAAACCTATCCCTATCCCTAACCTTAACCCGAACCCTGACCCTAACTCTAACTCTAACCCTAATCCTAACACGAAAACTTACCCTACACACTCAGCTTAAATGGAAACCTAGCACTAACCCTCACCCTAACATCTAAACCTAACCCTATCTCTAACCTTAACCTAGCCCTACACCTAACCGTGACTTACCCCTAACACTTACCCTACCCTAACTCTAAACCTAAACTTAATCCTAACCTCAACCCTATCCCCTAACGCTAACCCTAAGCTCAACCCTCACCCTTCACTTAAACGTCACCCTAACCCTAACCCTAAACCGGACCCTAACCTTAACCCTAAACCTAAACCCTAACCCTAACCCTCACCCTAAACCTGACCCTAACATTAACCCAAACAGCTAACCCTAACATTAACACTAAGCTTAACCCTAAACCTAACCCTAACCTTAACCTAAACACCAAATCCTAGCCCTAACCACCATCCTTAACCTCAATTTCACCCTAAACCTAAGCCTAAGCCTAACCCTAAAACTAAACCGAACCCTAAACTATCCCCTATCTCTAGCCCTAACCCTAAACCTAACCCTAACACTAACTCTAACCCTGACGCTAACCGTAACACCCTAAAACATCACCTTAACTCTAAAACTAACACTAACCCTCACACGAACCCCTACCCCTTTCCCTAACCCTAACCCTATTCCTCATCCCAGCCCTAACCCTGACCTATACCTAAACCGTACTCTAACCCTAAACTTAACCCTAACCTTAACTCTACTCTAACCCTAACCCTAAACCTAACAATAACTCGAAAACTGACCCTAACCCTAAACCTAGCACTAACTCTAAATCTAAACCTAACCCTCACCCAGCCCTACCCTTTACCGTAAGCATACCCTTACCCTAACATTACCCCTACCCTAACCCTAACCCTAACCCTATACCTAACCCTAACACTAACCTTAACCATACCCTAACCTTAACCCTAACCCTGACTATTAACTGAAACTTCACCCTAACCCTATGCCTAACTCTAACCCTAACCATAACAATGACCCTAAACCCTCACCTTAACTGTAAACCTAACCCTAACCCTCCCCCTAACCCTTAACTGGATCCCCAACCATAAACCTAAAGCTATCTCGAACCTTATCCCTAACCCTAACCCTAATAGGGAAAGTAAACCTAATCTAACCCTAACCCTAATATTAACCCTCCCCTAACCATAAACCTGATCCTAACACCCTAAACCTAACGTCTAACCCCATCTCTAATTCTAACCCTTTTCCTAACCATCACCCTTAACTTCAACTTCACACTAACCCTAAACCTAACCTAACGCTAACCCTAAACATAACCCCTAACCCTAACCCAAACCCTAAACCTAACCTTAACACTCACCTGAACACAAACCCAAATGCTACCCCAACCATAAAAATAACCCTCACCCTTTCCTAAACTTCATCCAAACCGCTAACCCTAACCTAAACCATAAACCTAAACCTAACCCAAACCCTAACCTTAAAGCTAACTCTAACAATAACGCTAGTCCACCTGTAACCCTAAACCAAACACTTACAATAGCCCTGAACCTAACCCTAAACTTAATCCTAATCCTAACCCTAGACCTAATCCTAACCATACTCTAACGCTAACCTTGACCCTAAATAGAACACTAACTCTAACCCTCCACTTGGACCTAAACCTAAATCTTACCCTACATCTAACCCTAACCTTAAACCTAACCCTAACTCTAACTCTAACCCTAATCATAACACTTACCCTAAACCCTCACCTGAACTGTAAAACTAACTGTAAACCTCACCCTAACCCCTAACCCTATTCCCCAACCCTAACCCTAATGCTATCCCTAACGCTCACCCTAACCCTAACCCTACCACTAAGCTGAAACCCCTGAGCCCTAACGATAACCCTAACCCCAACCCTAAACCCTAACACCAAAGCCTCACCCAAACCTCAACCCTAACTAAAACCCTAACTCTAACACTAACCCGAAACCTAATCATAAACCTAACCCTAACCCTAAACCAAACCTAACCATGACCAGAACCACAATTCCTAACCAGAACCCTCACATAAACCCTAACCCTAAACTACACCTCTAACCCCTAACACCTTACCCTAACCATAATCCTAACCCTACCCAGCCCTAAGCCTAAACCTAACCCTCACCCCAACTACAACGCCTAACACAAATCGCAACCCTAACCGTAACACTAAACTTATCCCTAACCTAAAATGTAACCCTAACCCTGAAACTAAACAGAACCCGTAAATTTAACCCTAACCCTAAACATAACCTTAACACTAACCTGAAAACTAACCCAAACCTTAGCCATAACCCTACCCCTCCCCCAATCTTAAACTTCACCCTATCCCTAACCTAAAGCTAAACATAACTTTAACCCTACCCCTACCCCTAAACTTAACCCTAACCTTAGCCTTGGCCCACCTGTAACCCTAAACCTAACCCTAACCCTCGCCCTAAACCTAATCCTAATCCTCACCCTGACCCTAACCCTAACCTAAACTTAACCCTAACTTTAAGCCTACCATAAACTTAAACCTAAACCTAAGCCCTAACCCTAACCCTAACCCTAGCCCTAACTCTAAACCTAACCCGAACCGTAACACTTACCCAAAACCCTCACCTGAACTGTAAACGTTACTCTAACGGTTACCCTAACCCTAAACTTAACCCTAATTATAAACCTACCCTAAACCGCACCGAAACACTAACCCCTAACCCTAACTCTAAACCTAATCCTTAGCCTGAATCTAACCTTAACCCTAAGCCTACACCTAACCACTAACCCTAATTCTAAACCTAACTCTAAACAGAACCCTCACCCTTAACCAAAATTTCACCTTACCCATAACCCTAAACCTACCCTAACTTCATTCAAACCCTAACCCTAACCAAAACTAAAACTAACACTAAACCGAAACCTAAACCTAACCCTGACCCGAACCTGAACCGTAACCCCTAACCCTAACCCTCACGCTTAAGATAAACTTCACCCTAACCCTAACCCTAAAACTAAGAATAACACTAAATCTCCCCCAACCCTGACCTTAACCCTAATCCTAACCATAAACCTATCCCTATCCCTAACCTTAACCCGAACCCTGACCCTAACTCTAACTCTAACCCTAATCCTAACACGAAAACTTACCCTACACACTCAGCTTAAATGGAAACCTAGCACTAACCCTCACCCTAACATCTAAACTTAACCCTATCTCTAACCTTAACCTAGCCCTAGACCTAACCATGACTTACCCCTAACACTTACCCTACCCTAACTCTAAACCTAAACTTAATCCTAACCTCAACCCTATCCCCTAACGCTAACCCTAAGCTCAATCCTCACCCTTCACTTAAACGTCACCCTTACCCTAACCCTAAACCGGACCCTAACCTTAACCCTAAACCTAAACCCTAACCCTAACCCTCACCCTAAACCTGACCCTAACATTAACCCAAACACCTAACCCTAACACTAAGCTTAACCCTAAACCTAACCCTAACCTTAACCTAAACACCAAACCCTAGCCCTAACCACCCTCCTTAACCTCAATTTCACCCTAAACCTAAGCCTAACCCGAACCCTAAAACTAAACCGAACCCTAAACTATCCCCTATCTCTAGCCCTAACCCTGAACCTAACCCTAACACTAACTTAACCCTGACGCTAACCGTAACACCCTAAAACATCACCTTAACTCTAAAACTAACACTAACCCTCACACGAACCCCTAACCCTTTCCCTAACCCTAACCCTATTCCTCATCCTAGCCCTAACCCTGACCTATACCTGAACCGTACTCTAACCCTAAACTTAACCCTAACCTTAACTCTACACTAACCCTAACCCTAAACCTAACACTAACTCGAAAACTGACCCTAACCCTAAACCTAGCACTAACTCTAAATCTAAACCTAACCCTCACCCAGCCCTACCCTTTACCGTAAGCATACCCTTACCCTAACATTACCCCTACCCTAACCCTAACCCTATACCTAACCCTAACACTAACCTTAACCATACCCTAACCTTAACCCTAACCCTGACTATTAACTGAAACTTCACCCTAACCCTATGCCTAACTCTAACCCTAACCATAACAATGACCCTAAACCCTCACCTTAACTGTAAACCTAACGCTAACCCTCCCCGAAACCCTTAACTGGATCCCCAACCATAAACCTAATGCTATCCCGAACCTTATCCCTAACCCTAACCCTAATACGGAAAGTAAACCTAATCTAACCCTAACCCTAATATTAACCCTCCCCTAACCATAAACCTGATCCTAACACCCTAAACCTAACGTCTAACCCCATCTCTAATTCTAACCCTTTTCCTAACCATCACCCTTAACTTCAACTTCACACTAACCCTAAACCTAACCTAACGCTAACCCTAAACATAACCCCTAACCCTAACCCAAACCCTAAACCTAACCTTAACACTCACCTGAACACAAACCCAAATGCTACCCCAACCATAAAAATAACCCTCACCCTTTCCTAAACTTCATCCAAACCCTAACCCTAACCTAAACCATAAACCTAAACCTAACCCAAACCCTAACCTTAAACCTAACCCTAACTCTAACTCTAACCCTAATCATAACACTTACCCTAAACCCTCACCTGAACTGTAAAACTAACTGTAAACCTCACCCTAACCCCTAACCCTATTCCCCAACCCTAACCCTAATGCTATCCCTAACGCTCACCCTAACCCTAACCCTACCACTAAGCTGAAACCCCTGAGCCCTAACGATAACCCTAACCCCAACCCTAAACCCTAACACCAAAGCCTCACCCAAACCTCAACCCTAACTAAAACCCTAACTCTAACACTAACCCGAAACCTCATCATAAACCTAACCCTAACCCTAAACCAAACCTAACCATGACCAGAACCACAATTCCTAACCAGAACCCTCACATAAACCCTAACCCTAAACTACACCTCTAACCCCTAACACCTTACCCTAACCATAATCCTAACCCTACCCAGCCCTAAGCCTAAACCTAACCCTCACCCCAACTACAACGCCTAACACAAATCGCAACCCTAACCGTAACACTAAACTTATCCCTAACCTAAAATGTAACCCTAACCCTGAAACTAAACAGAACCCGTAAATTTAACCCTAACCCTAAACATAACCTTAACACTAACCTGAAAACTAACCCAAACCTTAGCCATAACCCTACCCCTCCCCCAATCTTAAACTTCACCCTATCCCTAACCTAAAGCTAAACATAACTTTAACCCTACCCCTACCCCTAAACTTAACCCTAACCTTAGCCTTGGCCCACCTGTAACCCTAAACCTAACCCTAACCCTCGCCCTAAACCTAATCCTAATCCTCACCCTGACCCTAACCCTAACCTAAACTTAACCCTAACTTTAAGCCTACCATAAACTTAAACCTAAACCTAACCCCTAACCCTAACCCTAACCCTAGCCCTAACTCTAAACCTAACCCGAACCGTAACACTTACCCAAAACCCTCACCTGAACTGTAAACGTTACTCTAACGGTTACCCTAACCCTAAACTTAACCCTAATTATAAACCTACCCTAAACCGCACCGAAACACTAACCCCTAACCCTAACTCTAAACCTAATCCTTAGCCTGAATCTAACCTTAACCCTAAGCCTACACCTAACCACTAACCCTAATTCTAAACCTAACTCTAAACAGAACCCTCACCCTTAACCAAAATTTCACCTTACCCATAACCCTAAACCTACCCTAACTTCATTCAAACCCTAACCCTAACCAAAACTAAAACTAACACTAAACCGAAACCTAAACCTAACCCTGACCCGAACCTGAACCGTAACCCCTAACCCTAACCCTCACGCTTAAGATAAACTTCACCCTAACCCTAACCCTAAAACTAAGAATAACACTAAATCTCCCCCAACCCTGACCTTAACCCTAATCCTAACCATAAACCTATCCCTATCCCTAACCTTAACCCGAACCCTGACCCTAACTCTAACTCTAACCCTAATCCTAACACGAAAACTTACCCTACACACTCAGCTTAAATGGAAACCTAGCACTAACCCTCACCCTAACATCTAAACCTAACCCTATCTCTAACCTTAACCTAGCCCTACACCTAACCGTGACTTACCCCTAACACTTACCCTACCCTAACTCTAAACCTAAACTTAATCCTAACCTCAACCCTATCCCCTAACGCTAACCCTAAGCTCAACCCTCACCCTTCACTTAAACGTCACCCTAACCCTAACCCTAAACCGGACCCTAACCTTAACCCTAAACCTAAACCCTAACCCTAACCCTCACCCTAAACCTGACCCTAACATTAACCCAAACAGCTAACCCTAACATTAACACTAAGCTTAACCCTAAACCTAACCCTAACCTTAACCTAAACACCAAATCCTAGCCCTAACCACCATCCTTAACCTCAATTTCACCCTAAACCTAAGCCTAAGCCTAACCCTAAAACTAAACCGAACCCTAAACTATCCCCTATCTCTAGCCCTAACCCTAAACCTAACCCTAACACTAACTCTAACCCTGACGCTAACCGTAACACCCTAAAACATCACCTTAACTCTAAAACTAACACTAACCCTCACACGAACCCCTACCCCTTTCCCTAACCCTAACCCTATTCCTCATCCCAGCCCTAACCCTGACCTATACCTAAACCGTACTCTAACCCTAAACTTAACCCTAACCTTAACTCTACTCTAACCCTAACCCTAAACCTAACAATAACTCGAAAACTGACCCTAACCCTAAACCTAGCACTAACTCTAAATCTAAACCTAACCCTCACCCAGCCCTACCCTTTACCGTAAGCATACCCTTACCCTAACATTACCCCTACCCTAACCCTAACCCTAACCCTATACCTAACCCTAACACTAACCTTAACCATACCCTAACCTTAACCCTAACCCTGACTATTAACTGAAACTTCACCCTAACCCTATGCCTAACTCTAACCCTAACCATAACAATGACCCTAAACCCTCACCTTAACTGTAAACCTAACCCTAACCCTCCCCCTAACCCTTAACTGGATCCCCAACCATAAACCTAAAGCTATCTCGAACCTTATCCCTAACCCTAACCCTAATAGGGAAAGTAAACCTAATCTAACCCTAACCCTAATATTAACCCTCCCCTAACCATAAACCTGATCCTAACACCCTAAACCTAACGTCTAACCCCATCTCTAATTCTAACCCTTTTCCTAACCATCACCCTTAACTTCAACTTCACACTAACCCTAAACCTAACCTAACGCTAACCCTAAACATAACCCCTAACCCTAACCCAAACCCTAAACCTAACCTTAACACTCACCTGAACACAAACCCAAATGCTACCCCAACCATAAAAATAACCCTCACCCTTTCCTAAACTTCATCCAAACCGCTAACCCTAACCTAAACCATAAACCTAAACCTAACCCAAACCCTAACCTTAAAGCTAACTCTAACAATAACGCTAGTCCACCTGTAACCCTAAACCAAACACTTACAATAGCCCTGAACCTAACCCTAAACTTAATCCTAATCCTAACCCTAGACCTAATCCTAACCATACTCTAACGCTAACCTTGACCCTAAATAGAACACTAACTCTAACCCTCCACTTGGACCTAAACCTAAATCTTACCCTACATCTAACCCTAACCTTAAACCTAACCCTAACTCTAACTCTAACCCTAATCATAACACTTACCCTAAACCCTCACCTGAACTGTAAAACTAACTGTAAACCTCACCCTAACCCCTAACCGTATTCCCCAACCCTAACCCTAATGCTATCCCTAACGCTCACCCTAACCCTAACCCTACCACTAAGCTGAAACCCCTGAGCCCTAACGATAACCCTAACCCCAACCCTAAACCCTAACACCAAAGCCTCACCCAAACCTCAACCCTAACTAAAACCCTAACTCTAACACTAACCCGAAACCTAATCATAAACCTAACCCTAACCCTAAACCAAACCTAACCATGACCAGAACCACAATTCCTAACCAGAACCCTCACATAAACCCTAACCCTAAACTACACCTCTAACCCCTAACACCTTACCCTAACCATAATCCTAACCCTACCCAGCCCTAAGCCTAAACCTAACCCTCACCCCAACTACAACGCCTAACACAAATCGCAACCCTAACCGTAACACTAAACTTATCCCTAACCTAAAATGTAACCCTAACCCTGAAACTAAACAGAACCCGTAAATTTAACCCTAACCCTAAACATAACCTTAACACTAACCTGAAAACTAACCCAAACCTTAGCCATAACCCTACCCCTCCCCCAATCTTAAACTTCACCCTATCCCTAACCTAAAGCTAAACATAACTTTAACCCTACCCCTACCCCTAAACTTAACCCTAACCTTAGCCTTGGCCCACCTGTAACCCTAAACCTAACCCTAACCCTCGCCCTAAACCTAATCCTAATCCTCACCCTGACCCTAACCCTAACCTAAACTTAACCCTAACTTTAAGCCTACCATAAACTTAAACCTAAACCTAAGCCCTAACCCTAACCCTAACCCTAGCCCTAACTCTAAACCTAACCCGAACCGTAACACTTACCCAAAACCCTCACCTGAACTGTAAACGTTACTCTAACGGTTACCCTAACCCTAAACTTAACCCTAATTATAAACCTACCCTAAACCGCACCGAAACACTAACCCCTAACCCTAACTCTAAACCTAATCCTTAGCCTGAATCTAACCTTAACCCTAAGCCTACACCTAACCACTAACCCTAATTCTAAACCTAACTCTAAACAGAACCCTCACCCTTAACCAAAATTTCACCTTACCCATAACCCTAAACCTACCCTAACTTCATTCAAACCCTAACCCTAACCAAAACTAAAACTAACACTAAACCGAAACCTAAACCTAACCCTGACCCGAACCTGAACCGTAACCCCTAATCCTAACCCTCACGCTTAAGATAAACTTCACCCTAACCCTAACCCTAAAACTAAGAATAACACTAAATCTCCCCCAACCCTGACCTTAACCCTAATCCTAACCATAAACCTATCCCTATCCCTAACCTTAACCCGAACCCTGACCCTAACTCTAACTCTAACCCTAATCCTAACACGAAAACTTACCCTACACACTCAGCTTAAATGGAAACCTAGCACTAACCCTCACCCTAACATCTAAACTTAACCCTATCTCTAACCTTAACCTAGCCCTAGACCTAACCATGACTTACCCCTAACACTTACCCTACCCTAACTCTAAACCTAAACTTAATCCTAACCTCAACCCTATCCCCTAACGCTAACCCTAAGCTCAATCCTCACCCTTCACTTAAACGTCACCCTTACCCTAACCCTAAACCGGACCCTAACCTTAACCCTAAACCTAAACCCTAACCCTAACCCTCACCCTAAACCTGACCCTAACATTAACCCAAACACCTAACCCTAACACTAAGCTTAACCCTAAACCTAACCCTAACCTTAACCTAAACACCAAACCCTAGCCCTAACCACCCTCCTTAACCTCAATTTCACCCTAAACCTAAGCCTAACCCGAACCCTAAAACTAAACCGAACCCTAAACTATCCCCTATCTCTAGCCCTAACCCTGAACCTAACCCTAACACTAACTTAACCCTGACGCTAACCGTAACACCCTAAAACATCACCTTAACTCTAAAACTAACACTAACCCTCACACGAACCCCTAACCCTTTCCCTAACCCTAACCCTATTCCTCATCCTAGCCCTAACCCTGACCTATACCTGAACCGTACTCTAACCCTAAACTTAACCCTAACCTTAACTCTACACTAACCCTAACCCTAAACCTAACACTAACTCGAAAACTGACCCTAACCCTAAACCTAGCACTAACTCTAAATCTAAACCTAACCCTCACCCAGCCCTACCCTTTACCGTAAGCATACCCTTACCCTAACATTACCCCTACCCTAACCCTAACCCTATACCTAACCCTAACACTAACCTTAACCATACCCTAACCTTAACCCTAACCCTGACTATTAACTGAAACTTCACCCTAACCCTATGCCTAACTCTAACCCTAACCATAACAATGACCCTAAACCCTCACCTTAACTGTAAACCTAACGCTAACCCTCCCCGAAACCCTTAACTGGATCCCCAACCATAAACCTAATGCTATCCCGAACCTTATCCCTAACCCTAACCCTAATACGGAAAGTAAACCTAATCTAACCCTAACCCTAATATTAACCCTCCCCTAACCATAAACCTGATCCTAACACCCTAAACCTAACGTCTAACCCCATCTCTAATTCTAACCCTTTTCCTAACCATCACCCTTAACTTCAACTTCACACTAACCCTAAACCTAACCTAACGCTAACCCTAAACATAACCCCTAACCCTAACCCAAACCCTAAACCTAACCTTAACACTCACCTGAACACAAACCCAAATGCTACCCCAACCATAAAAATAACCCTCACCCTTTCCTAAACTTCATCCAAACCCTAACCCTAACCTAAACCATAAACCTAAACCTAACCCAAACCCTAACCTTAAACCTAACCCTAACTCTAACTCTAACCCTAATCATAACACTTACCCTAAACCCTCACCTGAACTGTAAAACTAACTGTAAACCTCACCCTAACCCCTAACCCTATTCCCCAACCCTAACTCTAATGCTATCCCTAACGCTCACCCTAACCCTAACCCTACCACTAAGCTGAAACCCCTGAGCCCTAACGATAACCCTAACCCCAACCCTAAACCCTAACACCAAAGCCTCACCCAAACCTCAACCCTAACTAAAACCCTAACTCTAACACTAACCCGAAACCTCATCATAAACCTAACCCTAACCCTAAACCAAACCTAACCATGACCAGAACCACAATTCCTAACCAGAACCCTCACATAAACCCTAACCCTAAACTACACCTCTAACCCCTAACACCTTACCCTAACCATAATCCTAACCCTACCCAGCCCTAAGCCTAAACCTAACCCTCACCCCAACTACAACGCCTAACACAAATCGCAACCCTAACCGTAACACTAAACTTATCCCTAACCTAAAATGTAACCCTAACCCTGAAACTAAACAGAACCCGTAAATTTAACCCTAACCCTAAACATAACCTTAACACTAACCTGAAAACTAACCCAAACCTTAGCCATAACCCTACCCCTCCCCCAATCTTAAACTTCACCCTATCCCTAACCTAAAGCTAAACATAACTTTAACCCTACCCCTACCCCTAAACTTAACCCTAACCTTAGCCTTGGCCCACCTGTAACCCTAAACCTAACCCTAACCCTCGCCCTAAACCTAATCCTAATCCTCACCCTGACCCTAACCCTAACCTAAACTTAACCCTAACTTTAAGCCTACCATAAACTTAAACCTAAACCTAACCCCTAACCCTAACCCTAACCCTAGCCCTAACTCTAAACCTAACCCGAACCGTAACACTTACCCAAAACCCTCACCTGAACTGTAAACGTTACTCTAACGGTTACCCTAACCCTAAACTTAACCCTAATTATAAACCTACCCTAAACCGCACCGAAACACTAACCCCTAACCCTAACTCTAAACCTAATCCTTAGCCTGAATCTAACCTTAACCCTAAGCCTACACCTAACCACTAACCCTAATTCTAAACCTAACTCTAAACAGAACCCTCACCCTTAACCAAAATTTCACCTTACCCATAACCCTAAACCTACCCTAACTTCATTCAAACCCTAACCCTAACCAAAACTAAAACTAACACTAAACCGAAACCTAAACCTAACCCTGACCCGAACCTGAACCGTAACCCCTAACCCTAACCCTCACGCTTAAGATAAACTTCACCCTAACCCTAACCCTAAAACTAAGAATAACACTAAATCTCCCCCAACCCTGACCTTAACCCTAATCCTAACCATAAACCTATCCCTATCCCTAACCTTAACCCGAACCCTGACCCTAACTCTAACTCTAACCCTAATCCTAACACGAAAACTTACCCTACACACTCAGCTTAAATGGAAACCTAGCACTAACCCTCACCCTAACATCTAAACCTAACCCTATCTCTAACCTTAACCTAGCCCTACACCTAACCGTGACTTACCCCTAACACTTACCCTACCCTAACTCTAAACCTAAACTTAATCCTAACCTCAACCCTATCCCCTAACGCTAACCCTAAGCTCAACCCTCACCCTTCACTTAAACGTCACCCTAACCCTAACCCTAAACCGGACCCTAACCTTAACCCTAAACCTAAACCCTAACCCTAACCCTCACCCTAAACCTGACCCTAACATTAACCCAAACACCTAACCCTAACCCTAACACTAAGCTTAACCCTAAACCTAACCCTAACCTTAACCTAAACACCAAACCCTAGCCCTAACCACCATCCTTAACCTCAATTTCACCCTAAACCTAAGCCTAAGCCTAACCCTAAAACTAAACCGAACCCTAAACTATCCCCTATCTCTAGCCCTAACCCTAAACCTAAACCTAACACTAACTCTAACCCTGACGCTAACCGTAACACCCTAAAACATCACCTTAACTCTAAAACTAACAATAACCCTCACACGAACCCCTAACCCTTTCCCTAACCCTAACCCTATTCCTCATCCTAGCCCTAACCCTGACCTATACCTAAACCGTACTCTAACCCTAAACTTAACCCTAACCATAACTCTACACTAACCCTAACCCTAAACCTAACACTAACTCGAAAACTGACCCTAACCCTAAACCTAGCACTAACTCTAAATCTAAACCGAACCCTCACCCAGCCCTACCCTTTACCGTAAGCATACCCTTACCCTAACATTACCCCTACCCTAACCCTAACCCTATACCTAACCCTAACACTAACCTTAACCATACCCTAACCTTAACCCTAACCCTGACTATTAACTGAAACTTCACCCTAACCCTATGCCTAACTCTAACCCTAACCATAACAATGACCCTAAACCCTCACCTTAACTGTAAACCTAACGCTAACCCTCCCCGAAACCCTTAACTGGATCCCCAACCATAAACCTAATGCTATCCCGAACCTTATCCCTAACCCTAACCCTAATACGGAAAGTAAACCTAATCTAACCCTAACCCTAATATTAACCCTCCCCTAACCATAAACCTGATCCTAACACCCTAAACCTAACGTCTAACCCCATCTCTAATTCTAACCCTTTTCCTAACCATCACCCTTAACTTCAACTTCACACTAACCCTAAACCTAACCTAACGCTAACCCTAAACATAACCCCTAACCCTAACCCAAACCCTAAACCTAACCTTAACACTCACCTGAACACAAACCCAAATGCTACCCCAACCATAAAAATAACCCTCACCCTTTCCTAAACTTCATCCAAACCCTAACCCTAACCTAAACCATAAACCTAAACCTAACCCAAACCCTAACCTTAAACCTAACCCTAACTCTAACTCTAACCCTAATCATAACACTTACCCTAAACCCTCACCTGAACTGTAAAACTAACTGTAAACCTCACCCTAACCCCTAACCCTATTCCCCAACCCTAACCCTAATGCTATCCCTAACGCTCACCCTAACCCTAACCCTACCACTAAGCTGAAACCCCTGAGCCCTAACGATAACCCTAACCCCAACCCTAAACCCTAACACCAAAGCCTCACCCAAACCTCAACCCTAACTAAAACCCTAACTCTAACACTAACCCGAAACCTCATCATAAACCTAACCCTAACCCTAAACCAAACCTAACCATGACCAGAACCACAATTCCTAACCAGAACCCTCACATAAACCCTAACCCTAAACTACACCTCTAACCCCTAACACCTTACCCTAACCATAATCCTAACCCTACCCAGCCCTAAGCCTAAACCTAACCCTCACCCCAACTACAACGCCTAACACAAATCTCAACCCTAACCGTAACACTAAACTTATCCCTAACCTAAAATGTAACCCTAACCCTGAAACTAAACAGAACCCGTAAATTTAACCCTAACCCTAAACATAACCTTAACACTAACCTGAAAACTAACCCAAACCTTAGCCATAACCCTACCCCTCCCCCAATCTTAAACTTCACCCTATCCCTAACCTAAAGCTAAACATAACTTTAACCCTACCCCTACCCCTAAACTTAACCCTAACCTTAGCCTTGGCCCACCTGTAACCCTAAACCTAACCCTAACCCTCGCCCTAAACCTAATCCTAATCCTCACCCTGACCCTAACCCTAACCTAAACTTAACCCTAACTTTAAGCCTACCATAAACTTAAACCTAAACCTAACCCCTAACCCTAACCCTAACCCTAGCCCTAACTCTAAACCTAACCCGAACCGTAACACTTACCCAAAACCCTCACCTGAACTGTAAACGTTACTCTAACGGTTACCCTAACCCTAAACTTAACCCTAATTATAAACCTACCCTAAACCGCACCGAAACACTAACCCCTAACCCTAACTCTAAACCTAATCCTTAGCCTGAATCTAACCTTAACCCTAAGCCTACACCTAACCACTAACCCTAATTCTAAACCTAACTCTAAACAGAACCCTCACCCTTAACCAAAATTTCACCTTACCCATAACCCTAAACCTACCCTAACTTCATTCAAACCCTAACCCTAACCAAAACTAAAACTAACACTAAACCGAAACCTAAACCTAACCCTGACCCGAACCTGAACCGTAACCCCTAACCCTAACCCTCACGCTTAAGATAAACTTCACCCTAACCCTAACCCTAAAACTAAGAATAACACTAAATCTCCCCCAACCCTGACCTTAACCCTAATCCTAACCATAAACCTATCCCTATCCCTAACCTTAACCCGAACCCTGACCCTAACTCTAACTCTAACCCTAATCCTAACACGAAAACTTACCCTACACACTCAGCTTAAATGGAAACCTAGCACTAACCCTCACCCTAACATCTAAACCTAACCCTATCTCTAACCTTAACCTAGCCCTACACCTAACCGTGACTTACCCCTAACACTTACCCTACACTAACTCTAAACCTAAACTTAATCCTAACCTCAACCCTATCCCCTAACGCTAACCCTAAGCTCAACCCTCACCCTTCACTTAAACGTCACCCTAACCCTAACCCTAAACCGGACCCTAACCTTAACCCTAAACCTAAACCCTAACCCTAACCCTCACCCTAAACCTGACCCTAACATTAACCCAAACACCTAACCCTAACCCTAACACTAAGCTTAACCCTAAACCTAACCCTAACCTTAACCTAAACACCAAACCCTAGCCCTAACCACCATCCTTAACCTCAATTTCACCCTAAACCTAAGCCTAAGCCTAACCCTAAAACTAAACCGAACCCTAAACTATCCCCTATCTCTAGCCCTAACCCTAAACCTAAACCTAACACTAACTCTAACCCTGACGCTAACCGTAACACCCTAAAACATCACCTTAACTCTAAAACTAACAATAACCCTCACACGAACCCCTAACCCTTTCCCTAACCCTAACCCTATTCCTCATCCTAGCCCTAACCCTGACCTATACCTAAACCGTACTCTAACCCTAAACTTAACCCTAACCATAACTCTACACTAACCCTAACCCTAAACCTAACACTAACTCGAAAACTGACCCTAACCCTAAACCTAGCACTAACTCTAAATCTAAACCGAACCCTCACCCAGCCCTACCCTTTACCGTAAGCATACCCTTACCCTAACATTACCCCTACCCTAACCCTAACCCTATACCTAACCCTAACACTAACCTTAACCATACCCTAACCTTAACCCTAACCCTGACTATTAACTGAAACTTCACCCTAACCCTATGCCTAACTCTAACCCTAACCATAACAATGACCCTAAACCCTCACCTTAACTGTAAACCTAACCCTAACCCTCCCCCTAACCCTTAACTGGATCCCCAACCATAAACCTAATGCTATCCCGAACCTTATCCCTAACCCTAACCCTAATAGGGAATGTAAACCTAATCTAACCCTAACCCTAATATTAACCCTCCCCTAACCATAAACCTGATCCTAACACCCTAAACCTAACGTCTAACCCCATCTCTAATTCTAACCCTTTTCCTAACCATCACCCTTAACTTCAACTTCACACTAACCCTAAACCTAACCTAACGCTAACCCTAAACATAACCCCTAACCCTAACCCAAACCCTAAACCTAACCTTAACACTCACCTGAACACAAACCCAAATGCTACCCCAACCATAAAAATAACCCTCACCCTTTCCTAAACTTCATCCAAACCCTAACCCTAACCTAAACCATAAACCTAAACCTAACCCAAACCCTAACCTTAAACCTAACTCTAACAATAACGCTAGTCCACCTGTAAGCCTAAACCAAACACTTACAATAGCCCTGAACCTAACCCTAAACTTAATCCTAATCCTAACCCTAGACCTAATCCTAACCATACTCTAACTCTAACCTTGACCCTAAATCGAACACTAACTCTAACCCTCCACTTGGACCTAAACCGTAATCTTACCCTACATCTAACCCTAACCTTAAACCTAACCCTAACTCTAACTCTAACCCCTAATCATAACACTTACCCTAAACCCTCACCTGAACTGTAAAACTAACTGTAAACCTCACCCTAACCCCTAACCGTATTCCCCAACCCTAACCCTAATGCTATCCCTAACGCTAACCCTAACCCTAACCCTAACCCTACCACTAAGCTGAAACCCCTGAGCCCTAACGATAACCCTAACCCCAACCCTAAACCCTAACACCAAAGCCTCACCCAAACCTCAACCCTAACTAAAACCCTAACTCTAACACTAACCCGAAACCTAATCATAAACCTAACCCTAACCCTAAACCAAACCTAACCATGACCAGAACCACAATTCCTAACCAGAACCCTCACATAAACCCTAACCCTAAACTACACCTCTAACCCCTAACACCTTACCCTAACCATAATCCTAACCCTACCCAGCCCTAAGCCTAAACCTAACCCTCACCCCAACTACAACGCCTAACACAAATCGCAACCCTAACCGTAACACTAAACTTATCCCTAACCTAAAATGTAACCCTAACCCTGAAACTAAACAGAACCCGTAAATTTAACCCTAACCCTAAACATAACCTTAACACTAACCTGAAAACTAACCCAAACCTTAGCCATAACCCTACCCCTCCCCCAATCTTAAACTTCACCCTATCCCTAACCTAAAGCTAAACATAACTTTAACCCTACCCCTACCCCTAAACTTAACCCTAACCTTAGCCTTGGCCCACCTGTAACCCTAAACCTAACCCTAACCCTCGCCCTAAACCTAATCCTAATCCTCACCCTGACCCTAACCCTAACCTAAACTTAACCCTAACTTTAAGCCTACCATAAACTTAAACCTAAACCTAAGCCCTAACCCTAACCCTAACCCTAGCCCTAACTCTAAACCTAACCCGAACCGTAACACTTACCCAAAACCCTCACCTGAACTGTAAACGTTACTCTAACGGTTACCCTAACCCTAAACTTAACCCTAATTATAAACCTACCCTAAACCGCACCGAAACACTAACCCCTAACCCTAACTCTAAACCTAATCCTTAGCCTGAATCTAACCTTAACCCTAAGCCTACACCTAACCACTAACCCTAATTCTAAACCTAACTCTAAACAGAACCCTCACCCTTAACCAAAATTTCACCTTACCCATAACCCTAAACCTACCCTAACTTCATTCAAACCCTAACCCTAACCAAAACTAAAACTAACACTAAACCAAAACCTAAACCTAACCCTGACCCGAACCTGAACCGTAACCCCTAATCCTAACCCTCACGCTTAAGATAAACTTCACCCTAACCCTAACCCTAAAACTAAGAATAACACTAAATCTCCCCCAACCCTGACCTTAACCCTAATCCTAACCATAAACCTATCCCTATCCCTAACCTTAACCCGAACCCTGACCCTAACTCTAACTCTAACCCTAATCCTAACACGAAAACTTACCCTACACACTCAGCTTAAATGGAAACCTAGCACTAACCCTCACCCTAACATCTAAACTTAACCCTATCTCTAACCTTAACCTAGCCCTAGACCTAACCATGACTTACCCCTAACACTTACCCTACCCTAACTCTAAACCTAAACTTAATCCTAACCTCAACCCTATCCCCTAACGCTAACCCTAAGCTCAATCCTCACCCTTCACTTAAACGTCACCCTTACCCTAACCCTAAACCGGACCCTAACCTTAACCCTAAACCTAAACCCTAACCCTAACCCTCACCCTAAACCTGACCCTAACATTAACCCAAACACCTAACCCTAACCCTAACACTAAGCTTAACCCTAAACCTAACCCTAACCTTAACCTAAACACCAAACCCTAGCCCTAACCACCCTCCTTAACCTCAATTTCACCCTAAACCTAAGCCTAACCCGAACCCTAAAACTAAACCGAACCCTAAACTATCCCCTATCTCTAGCCCTAACTCTGAACCTAACCCTAACACTAACTTAACCCTGACGCTAACCGTAACACCCTAAAACATCACCTTAACTCTAAAACTAACACTAACCCTCACACGAACCCCTAACCCTTTCCCTAACCCTAACCCTATTCCTCATCCTAGCCCTAACCCTGACCTATACCTGAACCGTACTCTAACCCTAAACTTAACCCTAACCTTAACTCTACACTAACCCTAACCCTAAACCTAACACTAACTCGAAAACTGACCCTAACCCTAAACCTAGCACTAACTCTAAATCTAAACCTAACCCTCACCCAGCCCTACCCTTTACCGTAAGCATACCCTTACCCTAACATTACCCCTACCCTAACCCTAACCCTATACCTAACCCTAACACTAACCTTAACCATACCCTAACCTTAACCCTAACCCTGACTATTAACTGAAACTTCACCCTAACCCTATGCCTAACTCTAACCCTAACCATAACAATGACCCTAAACCCTCACCTTAACTGTAAACCTAACGCTAACCCTCCCCGAAACCCTTAACTGGATCCCCAACCATAAACCTAATGCTATCCCGAACCTTATCCCTAACCCTAACCCTAATACGGAAAGTAAACCTAATCTAACCCTAACCCTAATATTAACCCTCCCCTAACCATAAACCTGATCCTAACACCCTAAACCTAACGTCTAACCCCATCTCTAATTCTAACCCTTTTCCTAACCATCACCCTTAACTTCAACTTCACACTAACCCTAAACCTAACCTAACGCTAACCCTAAACATAACCCCTAACCCTAACCCAAACCCTAAACCTAACCTTAACACTCACCTGAACACAAACCCAAATGCTACCCCAACCATAAAAATAACCCTCACCCTTTCCTAAACTTCATCCAAACCGCTAACCCTAACCTAAACCATAAACCTAAACCTAACCCAAACCCTAACCTTAAACCTAGCCCTAACTCTAACTCTAACCCTAATCATAACACTTACCCTAAACCCTCACCTGAACTGTAAAACTAACTGTAAACCTCACCCTAACCCCTAACCCTATTCCCCAACCCTAACCCTAATGCTATCCCTAACGCTCACCCTAACCCTAACCCTACCACTAAGCTGAAACCCCTGAGCCCTAACGATAACCCTAACCCCAACCCTAAACCCTAACACCAAAGCCTCACCCAAACCTCAACCCTAACTAAAACCCTAACTCTAACACTAACCCGAAACCTCATCATAAACCTAACCCTAACCCTAAACCAAACCTAACCATGACCAGAACCACAATTCCTAACCAGAACCCTCACATAAACCCTAACCCTAAACTACACCTCTAACCCCTAACACCTTACCCTAACCATAATCCTAACCCTACCCAGCCCTAAGCCTAAACCTAACCCTCACCCCAACTACAACGCCTAACACAAATCTCAACCCTAACCGTAACACTAAACTTATCCCTAACCTAAAATGTAACCCTAACCCTGAAACTAAACAGAACCCGTAAATTTAACCCTAACCCTAAACATAACCTTAACACTAACCTGAAAACTAACCCAAACCTTAGCCATAACCCTACCCCTCCCCCAATCTTAAACTTCACCCTATCCCTAACCTAAAGCTAAACATAACTTTAACCCTACCCCTACCCCTAAACTTAACCCTAACCTTAGCCTTGGCCCACCTGTAACCCTAAACCTAACCCTAACCCTCGCCCTAAACCTAATCCTAATCCTCACCCTGACCCTAACCCTAACCTAAACTTAACCCTAACTTTAAGCCTACCATAAACTTAAACCTAAACCTAACCCCTAACCCTAACCCTAACCCTAGCCCTAACTCTAAACCTAACCCGAACCGTAACACTTACCCAAAACCCTCACCTGAACTGTAAACGTTACTCTAACGGTTACCCTAACCCTAAACTTAACCCTAATTATAAACCTACCCTAAACCGCACCGAAACACTAACCCCTAACCCTAACTCTAAACCTAATCCTTAGCCTGAATCTAACCTTAACCCTAAGCCTACACCTAACCACTAACCCTAATTCTAAACCTAACTCTAAACAGAACCCTCACCCTTAACCAAAATTTCACCTTACCCATAACCCTAAACCTACCCTAACTTCATTCAAACCCTAACCCTAACCAAAACTAAAACTAACACTAAACCGAAACCTAAACCTAACCCTGACCCGAACCTGAACCGTAACCCCTAACCCTAACCCTCACGCTTAAGATAAACTTCACCCTAACCCTAACCCTAAAACTAAGAATAACACTAAATCTCCCCCAACCCTGACCTTAACCCTAATCCTAACCATAAACCTATCCCTATCCCTAACCTTAACCCGAACCCTGACCCTAACTCTAACTCTAACCCTAATCCTAACACGAAAACTTACCCTACACACTCAGCTTAAATGGAAACCTAGCACTAACCCTCACCCTAACATCTAAACCTAACCCTATCTCTAACCTTAACCTAGCCCTACACCTAACCGTGACTTACCCCTAACACTTACCCTACCCTAACTCTAAACCTAAACTTAATCCTAACCTCAACCCTATCCCCTAACGCTAACCCTAAGCTCAACCCTCACCCTTCACTTAAACGTCACCCTAACCCTAACCCTAAACCGGACCCTAACCTTAACCCTAAACCTAAACCCTAACCCTAACCCTCACCCTAAACCTGACCCTAACATTAACCCAAACACCTAACCCTAACCCTAACACTAAGCTTAACCCTAAACCTAACCCTAACCTTAACCTAAACACCAAACCCTAGCCCTAACCACCATCCTTAACCTCAATTTCACCCTAAACCTAAGCCTAAGCCTAACCCTAAAACTAAACCGAACCCTAAACTATCCCCTATCTCTAGCCCTAACCCTAAACCTAACCCTAACACTAACTCTAACCCTGACGCTAACCGTAACACCCTAAAACATCACCTTAACTCTAAAACTAACAATAACCCTCACACGAACCCCTAACCCTTTCCCTAACCCTAACCCTATTCCTCATCCTAGCCCTAACCCTGACCTATACCTAAACCGTACTCTAACCCTAAACTTAACCCTAACCATAACTCTACACTAACCCTAACCCTAAACCTAACACTAACTCGAAAACTGACCCTAACCCTAAACCTAGCACTAACTCTAAATCTAAACCGAACCCTCACCCAGCCCTACCCTTTACCGTAAGCATACCCTTACCCTAACATTACCCCTACCCTAACCCTAACCCTATACCTAACCCTAACACTAACCTTAACCATACCCTAACCTTAACCCTAACCCTGACTATTAACTGAAACTTCACCCTAACCCTATGCCTAACTCTAACCCTAACCATAACAATGACCCTAAACCCTCACCTTAACTGTAAACCTAACCCTAACCCTCCCCCTAACCCTTAACTGGATCCCCAACCATAAACCTAATGCTATCCCGAACCTTATCCCTAACCCTAACCCTAATAGGGAATGTAAACCTAATCTAACCCTAACCCTAATATTAACCCTCCCCTAACCATAAACCTGATCCTAACACCCTAAACCTAACGTCTAACCCCATCTCTAATTCTAACCCTTTTCCTAACCATCACCCTTAACTTCAACTTCACACTAACCCTAAACCTAACCTAACGCTAACCCTAAACATAACCCCTAACCCTAACCCAAACCCTAAACCTAACCTTAACACTCACCTGAACACAAACCCAAATGCTACCCCAACCATAAAAATAACCCTCACCCTTTCCTAAACTTCATCCAAACCCTAACCCTAACCTAAACCATAAACCTAAACCTAACCCAAACCCTAACCTTAAACCTAACTCTAACAATAACGCTAGTCCACCTGTAAGCCTAAACCAAACACTTACAATAGCCCTGAACCTAACCCTAAACTTAATCCTAATCCTAACCCTAGACCTAATCCTAACCATACTCTAACTCTAACCTTGACCCTAAATCGAACACTAACTCTAACCCTCCACTTGGACCTAAACCGTAATCTTACCCTACATCTAACCCTAACCTTAAACCTAACCCTAACTCTAACTCTAACCCTAATCATAACACTTACCCTAAACCCTCACCTGAACTGTAAAACTAACTGTAAACCTCACCCTAACCCCTAACCGTATTCCCCAACCCTAACCCTAATGCTATCCCTAACGCTAACCCTAACCCTAACCCTAACCCTACCACTAAGCTGAAACCCCTGAGCCCTAACGATAACCCTAACCCCAACCCTAAACCCTAACACCAAAGCCTCACCCAAACCTCAACCCTAACTAAAACCCTAACTCTAACACTAACCCGAAACCTAATCATAAACCTAACCCTAACCCTAAACCAAACCTAACCATGACCAGAACCACAATTCCTAACCAGAACCCTCACATAAACCCTAACCCTAAACTACACCTCTAACCCCTAACACCTTACCCTAACCATAATCCTAACCCTACCCAGCCCTAAGCCTAAACCTAACCCTCACCCCAACTACAACGCCTAACACAAATCGCAACCCTAACCGTAACACTAAACTTATCCCTAACCTAAAATGTAACCCTAACCCTGAAACTAAACAGAACCCGTAAATTTAACCCTAACCCTAAACATAACCTTAACACTAACCTGAAAACTAACCCAAACCTTAGCCATAACCCTACCCCTCCCCCAATCTTAAACTTCACCCTATCCCTAACCTAAAGCTAAACATAACTTTAACCCTACCCCTACCCCTAAACTTAACCCTAACCTTAGCCTTGGCCCACCTGTAACCCTAAACCTAACCCTAACCCTCGCCCTAAACCTAATCCTAATCCTCACCCTGACCCTAACCCTAACCTAAACTTAACCCTAACTTTAAGCCTACCATAAACTTAAACCTAAACCTAACCCCTAACCCTAACCCTAACCCTAGCCCTAACTCTAAACCTAACCCGAACCGTAACACTTACCCAAAACCCTCACCTGAACTGTAAACGTTACTCTAACGGTTACCCTAACCCTAAACTTAACCCTAATTATAAACCTACCCTAAACCACACCGAAACACTAACCCCTAACCCTAACTCTAAACCTAATCCTTAGCCTGAATCTAACCTTAACCCTAAGCCTACACCTAACCACTAACCCTAATTCTAAACCTAACTCTAAACAGAACCCTCACCCTTAACCAAAATTTCACCTTACCCATAACCCTAAACCTACCCTAACTTCATTCAAACCCTAACCCTAACCAAAACTAAAACTAACACTAAACCGAAACCTAAACCTAACCCTGATCCGAACCTGAACCGTAACCCCTAACCCTAACCCTCACGCTTAAGATAAACTTCACCCTAACCCTAACCCTAAAACTAAGAATAACACTAAATCTCCCCCAACCCTGACCTTAACCCTAATCCTAACCATAAACCTATCCCTATCCCTAACCTTAACCCTAACCCTGACCCTAACTCTAACTCTAACCCTAATCCTAACACGAAAACTTACCCTACACACTCAGCTTAAATGGAAACCTAGCACTAACCCTCACCCTAACATCTAAACCTAACCCTATCTCTAACCTTAACCTAGCCCTAGACCTAACCGTGACTTACCCCTAACACTTACCCTACCCTAACTCTAAACCTAAACTTAATCCTAACCTCAACCCTATCCCCTAACGCTAACCCTAAGCTCAACCCTCACCCTTCACTTAAACGTCACCCTAACCCTAACCCTAAACCGGACCCTAACCTTAACCCTAAACCTAAACCCTAACCCTAACCCTCACCCTAAACCTGACCCTAACATTAACCCAAACACCTAACCCTAACCCTAACACTAAGCTTAACCCTAAACCTAACCCTAACCTTAACCTAAACACCAAACCCTAGCCCTAACCACCATCCTTAACCTCAATTTCACCCTAAACCTAAGCCTAAGCCTAACCCTAAAACTAAACCGAACCCTAAACTATCCCCTATCTCTAGCCCTAACCCTAAACCTAACCCTAACACTAACTCTAACCCTGACGCTAACCGTAACACCCTAAAACATCACCTTAACTCTAAAACTAACAATAACCCTCACACGAACCCCTAACCCTTTCCCTAACCCTAACCCTATTCCTCATCCTAGCCCTAACCCTGACCTATACCTAAACCGTACTCTAACCCTAAACTTAACCCTAACCATAACTCTACACTAACCCTAACCCTAAACCTAACACTAACTCGAAAACTGACCCTAACCCTAAACCTAGCACTAACTCTAAATCTAAACCTAACCCTCACCCAGCCCTACCCTTTACCGTAAGCATACCCTTACCCTAACATTACCCCTACCCTAACCCTAACCCTATACCTAACCCTAACACTAACCTTAACCATACCCTAACCTTAACCCTAACCCTGACTATTAACTGAAACTTCACCCTAACCCTATGCCTAACTCTAACCCGAACCATAACAATGACCCTAAACCCTCACCTTAACTGTAAACCTAACCCTAACCCTCCCCCTAACCCTTAACTGGATCCCCAACCATAAACCTAATGCTATCCCGAACCTTATCCCTAACCCTAACCCTAATAGGGAATGTAAACCTAATCTAACCCTAACCCTAATATTAACCCTCCCCTAACCATAAACCTGATCCTAACACCCTAAACCTAACGTCTAACCCCATCTCTAATTCTAACCCTTTTCCTAACCATCACCCTTAACTTCAACTTCACACTAACCCTAAACCTAACCTAACGCTAACCCTAAACATAACCCCTAACCCTAACCCAAACCCTAAACCTAACCTTAACACTCACCTGAACACAAACCCAAATGCTACCCCAACCATAAAAATAACCCTCACCCTTTCCTAAACTTCATCCAAACCCTAACCCTAACCTAAACCATAAACCTAAACCTAACCCAAACCCTAACCTTAAACCTAACTCTAACAATAACGCTAGTCCACCTGTAAGCCTAAACCAAACACTTACAATAGCCCTGAACCTAACCCTAAACTTAATCCTAATCCTAACCCTAGACCTAATCCAAACCATACTCTAACTCTAACCTTGACCCTAAATAGAACACTAACTCTAACCCTCCACTTGGACCTAAACCGTAATCTTACCCTACATCTAACCCTAACCTTAAACCTAACCCTAACTCTAACTCTAACCCTAATCATAACACTTACCCTAAACCCTCACCTGAACTGTAAAACTAACTGTAAACCTCACCCTAACCCCTAACCGTATTCCCCAACCCTAACCCTAATGCTATCCCTAACGCTCACCCTAACCCTAACCCTACCACTAAGCTGAAACCCCTGAGCCCTAACGATAACCCTAACCCCAACCCTAAACCCTAACACCAAAGCCTCACCCAAACCTCAACCCTAACTAAAACCCTAACTCTAACACTAACCCGAAACCTCATCATAAACCTAACCCTAACCCTAAACCAAACCTAACCATGACCAGAACCACAATTCCTAACCAGAACCCTCACATAAACCCTAACCCTAAACTACACCTCTAACCCCTAACACCTTACCCTAACCATAATCCTAACCCTACCCAGCCCTAAGCCTAAACCTAACCCTCACCCCAACTACAACGCCTAACACAAATCGCAACCCTAACCGTAACACTAAACTTATCCCTAACCTAAAATGTAACCCTAACCCTGAAACTAAACAGAACCCGTAAATTTAACCCTAACCCTAAACATAACCTTAACACTAACCTGAAAACTAACCCAAACCTTAGCCATAACCCTACCCCTCCCCCAATCTTAAACTTCACCCTATCCCTAACCTAAAGCTAAACATAACTTTAACCCTACCCCTACCCCTAAACTTAACCCTAACCTTAGCCTTGGCCCACCTGTAACCCTAAACCTAACCCTAACCCTCGCCCTAAACCTAATCCTAATCCTCACCCTGACCCTAACCCTAACCTAAACTTAACCCTAACTTTAAGCCTACCATAAACTTAAACCTAAACCTAAGCCCTAACCCTAACCCTAACCCTAGCCCTAACTCTAAACCTAACCCGAACCGTAACACTTACCCAAAACCCTCACCTGAACTGTAAACGTTACTCTAACGGTTACCCTAACCCTAAACTTAACCCTAATTATAAACCTACCCTAAACCGCACCGAAACACTAACCCCTAACCCTAACTCTAAACCTAATCCTTAGCCTGAATCTAACCTTAACCCTAAGCCTACACCTAACCACTAACCCTAATTCTAAACCTAACTCTAAACAGAACCCTCACCCTTAACCAAAATTTCACCTTACCCATAACCCTAAACCTACCCTAACTTCATTCAAACCCTAACCCTAACCAAAACTAAAACTAACACTAAACCGAAACCTAAACCTAACCCTGACCCGAACCTGAACCGTAACCCCTAACCCTAACCCTCACGCTTAAGATAAACTTCACCTTAACCCTAACCCTAATACTAAGAATAACACTAAATCTCCCCCAACCCTGACCTTAACCCTAATCCTAACCATAAACCTATCCCTATCCCTAACCTTAACCCTAACCCTGACCCTAACTCTAACTCTAACCCTAATCCTAACACGAAAACTTACCCTACACACTCAGCTTAAATGGAAACCTAGCACTAACCCTCACCCTAACATCTAAACCTAACCCTATCTCTAACCTTAACCTAGCCCTAGTCCTAACCATGACTTACCCATAACACTTACCCTACCCTAACTCTAAACCTAAACTTAATCCTAACCTCAACCCTATCCCCTAACGCTAACCCTAAGCTCAACCCTCACCCTTCACTTAAACGTCACCCTAACCCTAACCCTAAACCGGACCCTAACCTTAACCCTAAACCTAAACCCTAACCCTAACCCTCACCCTAAACCTGACCCTAACATTAACCCAAACACCTAACCCTAACCCTAACACTAAGCTTAACCCTAAACCTAACCCTAACCTTAACCTAAACACCAAACCCTAGCCCTAACCACCATCCTTAACCTCAATTTCACCCTAAACCTAAGCCTAAGCCTAACCCTAAAACTAAACCGAACCCTAAACTATCCCCTATCTCTAGCCCTAACCCTAAACCTAACCCTAACACTAACTCTAACCCTGACGCTAACCGTAACACCCTAAAACATCACCTTAACTCTAAAACTAACAATAACCCTCACACGAACCCCTAACCCTTTCCCTAACCCTAACCCTATTCCTCATCCTAGCCCTAACCCTGACCTATACCTAAACCGTACTCTAACCCTAAACTTAACCCTAACCTTAACTCTACACTAACCCTAACCCTAAACCTAACACTAACTCGAAAACTGACCCTAACCCTAAACCTAGCACTAACTCTAAATCTAAACCTAACCCTCACCCAGCCCTACCCTTTACCGTAAGCATACCCTTACCCTAACATTACCCCTACCCTAACCCTATACCTAACCCTAACACTAACCTTAACCATACCCTAACCTTAACCCTAACCCTGACTATTAACTGAAACTTCACCCTAACCCTATGCCTAACTCTAACCCTAACCATAACAATGACCCTAAACCCTCACCTTAACTGTAAACCTAACCCTAACCCTCCCCCTAACCCTTAACTGGATCCCCAACCATAAACCTAATGCTATCCCGAACCTTATCCCTAACCCTAACCCTAATACGGAAAGTAAACCTAATCTAACCCTATCCCTAATATTAACCCTCCCCTAACCATAAACCTGATCCTAACACCCTAAACCTAACGTCTAACCCCATCTCTAATTCTAACCCTTTTCCTAACCATCACCCTTAACTTCAACTTCACACTAACCCTAAACCTAACCTAACGCTAACCCTAAACATGACCCCTAACCCTAACCCAAACCCTAAACCTAACCTTAACACTCACCTGAACACAAACCCAAATGCTACCCCAACCATAAAAATAACCCTCACCCTTTCCTAAACTTCATCCAAACCCTAACCCTAACCTAAACCATAAACCTAAACCTAACCCAAACCCTAACCTTAAACCTAACTCTAACAATAACGCTAGTCCACCTGTAAGCCTAAACCAAACACTTACAATAGCCCTGAACCTAACCCTAAACTTAATCCTAATCCTAACCCTAGACCTAATCCTAACCATACTCTAACTCTAACCTTGACCCTAAATAGAACACTAACTCTAACCCTCCACTTGGACCTAAACCTAAATCTTACCCTACATCTAACCCTAACCTTAAACCTAACCCTAACTCTAACTCTAACCCTAATCATAACACTTACCCTAAACCCTCACCTGAACTGTAAAACTAACTGTAAACCTCACCCTAACCCCTAACCGTATTCCCCAACCCTAACCCTAATGCTATCCCTAACGCTCACCCTAACCCTAACCCTACCACTAAGCTGAAACCCCTGAGCCCTAACGATAACCCTAACCCCAACCCTAAACCCTAACACCAAAGCCTCACCCAAACCTCAACCCTAACTAAAACCCTAACTCTAACACTAACCCGAAACCTAATCATAAACCTAACCCTAACCCTAAACCAAACCTAACCATGACCAGAACCACAATTCCTAACCAGAACCCTCACATAAACCCTAACCCTAAACTACACCTCTAACCCCTAACACCTTACCCTAACCATAATCCTAACCCTACCCAGCCCTAAGCCTAAACCTAACCCTCACCCCAACTACAACGCCTAACACAAATCGCAACCCTAACCGTAACACTAAACTTATCCCTAACCTAAAATGTAACCCTAACCCTGAAACTAAACAGAACCCGTAAATTTAACCCTAACCCTAAACATAACCTTAACACTAACCTGAAAACTAACCCAAACCTTAGCCATAACCCTACCCCTCCCCCAATCTTAAACTTCACCCTATCCCTAACCTAAAGCTAAACATAACTTTAACCCTACCCCTACCCCTAAACTTAACCCTAACCTTAGCCTTGGCCCACCTGTAACCCTAAACCTAACCCTAACCCTCGCCCTAAACCTAATCCTAATCCTCACCCTGACCCTAACCCTAACCTAAACTTAACCCTAACTTTAAGCCTACCATAAACTTAAACCTAAACCTAACCCCTAACCCTAACCCTAACCCTAGCCCTAACTCTAAACCTAACCCGAACCGTAACACTTACCCAAAACCCTCACCTGAACTGTAAACGTTACTCTAACGGTTACCCTAACCCTAAACTTAACCCTAATTATAAACCTACCCTAAACCGAACTGAAACACTAACCCCTAACCCTAACCCTAAACCTAATCCTTAGCCTGAATCTCACCTTAACCCTAAGCCTACACCTAACCACTAACCCTAATTCTAAACCTAACTCTAAACAGAACCCTCACCCTTAACCAAAATTTCACCTTACCCATAACCCTAAACCTACCCTAACTTCATTCAAACCCTAACCCTAACCAAAACTAAAACTAACACTAAACCGAAACCTAAACCTAACCCTGACCCGAACCTGAACCGTAACCCCTAACCCTAACCCTCACGCTTAAGATAAACTTCACCCTAACCCTAACCCTAATACTAAGAATAACACTAAATCTCCCCCAACCCTGACCTTAACCCTAATCCTAACCATAAACCTATCCCTATCCCTAACCTTAACCCGAACCCTGACCCTAACTCTAACTCTAACCCTAATCCTAACACGAAAACTTACCCTACACACTCAGCTTAAATGGAAACCTAGCACTAACCCTCACCCTAACATCTAAACCTAACCCTATCTCTAACCTTAACCTAGCCCTAGACCTAACCATGACTTACCCCTAACACTTACCCTACCCTAACTCTAAACCTAAACTTAATCCTAACCTCAACCCTATCCCCTAACGCTAACCCTAAGCTCAACCCTCACCCTTCACTTAAACGTCACCCTAACCCTAACCCTAAACCGGACCCTAACCTTAACCCTAAACCTAAACCCTAACCCTAACCCTCACCCTAAACCTGACCCTAACATTAACCCAAACACCTAACCCTAACCCTAACACTAAGCTTAACCCTAAACCTAACCCTAACCTTAACCTAAACACCAAACCCTAGCCCTAACCACCATCCTTAACCTCAATTTCACCCTAAACCTAAGCCTAAGCCTAACCCTAAAACTAAACCGAACCCTAAACTATCCCCTATCTCTAGCCCTAACCCTAAACCTAACCCTAACACTAACTCTAACCCTGACGCTAACCGTAACACCCTAAAACATCACCTTAACTCTAAAACTAACAATAACCCTCACACGAACCCCTAACCCTTTCCCTAACCCTAACCCTATTCCTCATCCTAGCCCTAACCCTGACCTATACCTAAACCGTACTCTAACCCTAAACTTAACCCTAACCTTAACTCTACTCTAACCCTAACCCTAAACCTAACACTAACTCGAAAACTGACCCTAACCCTAAACCTAGCACTAACTCTAAATCTAAACCTAACCCTCACCCAGCCCTACCCTTTACCGTAAACATACCCTTACCCTAACATTACCCCTACCCTAACCCTATACCTAACCCTAACACTAACCTTAACCATACCCTAACCTTAACCCTAACCCTGACTATTAACTGAAACTTCACCCTAACCCTATGCCTAACTCTAACCCGAACCATAACAATGACCCTAAACCCTCACCTTAACTGTAAACCTAACCCTAACCCTCCCCCTAACCCTTAACTGGATCCCCAACCATAAACCTAATGCTATCCCGAACCTTATCCCTAACCCTAACCCTAATAGGGAAAGTAAACCTAATCTAACCCTAACCCTAATATTAACCCTCCCCTAACCATAAACCTGATCCTAACACCCTAAACCTAACGTCTAACCCCATCTCTAATTCTAACCCTTTTCCTAACCATCACCCTTAACTTCAACTTCACACTAACCCTAAACCTAACCTAACGCTAACCCTAAACATGACCCCTAACCCTAACCCAAACCCTAAACCTAACCTTAACACTCACCTGAACACAAACCCAAATGCTACCCCAACCATGAAAATAACCCTCACCCTTTCCTAAACTTCATCCAAACCCTAACCCTAACCTAAACCATAAACCTAAACCTAACCCAAACCCTAACCTTAAACCTAACTCTAACAATAACGCTAGTCCACCTGTAAGCCTAAACCAAACACTTACAATAGCCCTGAACCTAACCCTAAACTTAATCCTAATCCTAACCCTAGACCTAATCCTAACCATACTCTAACTCTAACCTTGACCCTAAATAGAACACTAACTCTAACCCTCCACTTGGACCTAAACCTAAATCTTACCCTACATCTAACCCTAACCTTAAACCTAACCCTAACTCTAACTCTAACCCTAATCATAACACTTACCCTAAACCCTCACCTGAACTGTAAAACTAACTGTAAACCTCACCCTAACCCCTAACCGTATTCCCCAACCCTAACCCTAATGCTATCCCTAACGCTCACCCTAACCCTAACCCTACCACTAAGCTGAAACCCCTGAGCCCTAACGATAACCCTAACCCCAACCCTAAACCCTAACACCAAAGCCTCACCCGAACCTCAACCCTAACTAAAACCCTAACTCTAACACTAACCCGAAACCTAATCATAAACCTAACCCTAACCCTAAACCAAACCTAACCATGACCAGAACCACAATTCCTAACCAGAACCCTCACATAAACCCTAACCCTAAACTACACCTCTAACCCCTAACACCTTACCCTAACCATAATCCTAACCCTACCCAGCCCTAAGCCTAAACCTAACCCTCACCCCAACTACAACGCCTAACACAAATCGCAACCCTAACCGTAACACTAAACTTATCCCTAACCTAAAATGTAACCCTAACCCTGAAACTAAACAGAACCCGTAAATTTAACCCTAACCCTAAACATAACCTTAACACTAACCTGAAAACTAACCCAAACCTTAGCCATAACCCTACCCCTCCCCCAATCTTAAACTTCACCCTATCCCTAACCTAAAGCTAAACATAACTTTAACCCTACCCCTACCCCTAAACTTAACCCTAACCTTAGCCTTGGCCCACCTGTAACCCTAAACCTAACCCTAACCCTCGCCCTAAACCTAATCCTAATCCTCACCCTGACCCTAACCCTAACCTAAACTTAACCCTAACTTTAAGCCTACCATAAACTTAAACCTAAACCTAACCCCTAACCCTAACCCTAACCCTAGCCCTAACTCTAAACCTAACCCGAACCGTAACACTTACCCAAAACCCTCACCTGAACTGTAAACGTTACTCTAACGGTTACCCTAACCCTAAACTTAACCCTAATTATAAACCTACCCTAAACCGCACCGAAACACTAACCCCTAACCCTAACTCTAAACCTAATCCTTAGCCTGAATCTAACCTTAACCCTAAGCCTACACCTAACCACTAACCCTAATTCTAAACCTAACTCTAAACAGAACCCTCACCCTTAACCAAAATTTCACCTTACCCATAACCCTAAACCTACCCTAACTTCATTCAAACTCTAACCCTAACCAAAACTAAAACTAACACTAAACCGAAACCTAAACCTAACCCTGACCCGAACCTGAACCGTAACCCCTAACCCTAACCCTCACGCTTAAGATAAACTTCACCCTAACCCTAACCCTAAAACTAAGAATAACACTAAATCTCCCCCAACCCTGACCTTAACCCTAATCCTAACCATAAACCTATCCCTATCCCTAACCTTAACCCGAACCCTGACCCTAACTCTAACTCTAACCCTAATCCTAACACGAAAACTTACCCTACACACTCAGCTTAAATGGAAACCTAGCACTAACCCTCACCCTAACATCTAAACCTAACCCTATCTCTAACCTTAACCTAGCCCTAGACCTAACCATGACTTACCCCTAACACTTACCCTACCCTAACTCTAAACCTAAACTTAATCCTAACCTCAACCCTATCCCCTAACGCTAACCCTAAGCTCAACCCTCACCCTTCACTTAAACGTCACCCTAACCCTAACCCTAAACCGGACCCTAACCTTAACCCTAAACCTAAACCCTAACCCTAACCCTCACCCTAAACCTGACCCTAACATTAACCCAAACACCTAACCCTAACACTAAGCTTAACCCTAAACCTAACCCTAACCTTAACCTAAACACCAAACCCTAGCCCTAACCACCATCCTTAACCTCAATTTCACCCTAAACCTAAGCCTAAGCCTAACCCTAAAACTAAACCGAACCCTAAACTATCCCCTATCTCTAGCCCTAACCCTAAACCTAACCCTAACACTAACTCTAACCCTGATGCTAACCGTAACACCCTAAAACATCACCTTAACTCTAAAACTAACACTAACCCTCACACGAACCCCTAACCCTTTCCCTAACCCTAACCCTATTCCTCATCCTAGCCCTAACCCTGACCTATACCTAAACCGTACTCTAACCCTAAACTTAACCCTAACCTTAACTCTACACTAACCCTAACCCTAAACCTAACACTAACTCGAAAACTGACCCTAACCCTAAACCTAGCACTAACTCTAAATCTAAACCTAACCCTCACCCAGCCCTACCCTTTACCGTAAGCATACCCTTACCCTAACATTACCCCTACCCTAACCCTAACCCTAACCCTAACCCTATACCTAACCCTAACACTAACCTTAACCATACCCTATCCTTAACGCTAACCCTGACTATTAACTGAAACTTCACCCTAACCCTATGCCTAACTCTAACCCTAACCATAACAATGACCCTAAACCCTCACCTTAACTGTAAACCTAACCCTAACCCTCCCCCTAACCCTTAACTGGATCCCCAACCATAAACCTAATGCTATCCCGAACCTTATCCCTAACCCTAACCCTAATAGGGAAAGTAAACCTAATCTAACCCTAACCCTAATATTAACCCTCCCCTAACCATAAACCTGATCCTAACACCCTAAACCTAACGTCTAACCCCATCTCTAATTCTAACCCTTTTCCTAACCATCACCCTTAACTTCAACTTCACACTAACCCTAAACCTAACCTAACGCTAACCCTAAACATAACCCCTAACCCTAACCCAAACCCTAAACCTAACCTTAACACTCACCTGAACACAAACCCAAATGCTACCCCAACCATAAAAATAACCCTCACCCTTTCCTAAACTTCATCCAAACCCTAACCCTAACCTAAACCATAAACCTAAACCTAACCCAAACCCTAACCTTAAAGCTAACTCTAACAATAACGCTAGTCCACCTGTAAGCCTAAACCAAACACTTACAATAGCCCTGAACCTAACCCTAAACTTAATCCTAATCCTAACCCTAGACCTAATCCTAACCATACTCTAACTCTAACCTTGACCCTAAATAGAACACTAACTCTAACCCTCCACTTGGACCTAAACCTAAATCTTACCCTACATCTAACCCTAACCTTAAACCTAACCCTAACTCTAACTCTAACCCTAATCATAACACTTACCCTAAACCCTCACCTGAACTGTAAAACTAACTGTAAACCTCACCCTAACCCCTAACCGTATTCCCCAACCCTAACCCTAATGCTATCCCTAACGCTCACCCTAACCCTAACCCTACCACTAAGCTGAAACCCCTGAGCCCTAACGATAACCCTAACCCCAACCCTAAACCCTAACACCAAAGCCTCACCCAAACCTCAACCCTAACTAAAACCCTAACTCTAACACTAACCCGAAACCTAATCATAAACCTAACCCTAACCCTAAACCAAACCTAACCATGACCAGAACCACAATTCCTAACCAGAACCCTCACATAAACCCTAACCCTAAACTACACCTCTAACCCCTAACACCTTACCCTAACCATAATCCTAACCCTACCCAGCCCTAAGCCTAAACCTAACCCTCACCCCAACTACAACGCCTAACACAAATCGCAACCCTAACCGTAACACTAAACTTATCCCTAACCTAAAATGTAACCCTAACCCTGAAACTAAACAGAACCCGTAAATTTAACCCTAACCCTAAACATAACCTTAACACTAACCTGAAAACTAACCCAAACCTTAGCCATAACCCTACCCCTCCCCCAATCTTAAACTTCACCCTATCCCTAACCTAAAGCTAAACATAACTTTAACCCTACCCCTACCCCTAAACTTAACCCTAACCTTAGCCTTGGCCCACCTGTAACCCTAAACCTAACCCTAACCCTCGCCCTAAACCTAATCCTAATCCTCACCCTGACCCTAACCCTAACCTAAACTTAACCCTAACTTTAAGCCTACCATAAACTTAAACTTAAACCTAACCCCTAACCCTAACTCTAACCCTAACCCTAGCCCTAACTCTAAACCTAACCCGAACCGTAACACTTACTCAAAACCCTCACCTGAACTGTAAACGTTACTCTAACGGTTACCCTAACCCTAAACTTAACCCTAATTATAAACCTACCCTAAACCGAACTGAAACACTAACCCCTAACCCTAACTCTAAACCTAATCCTTAGCCTGAATCTAACCTTAACCCTAAGCCTACACCTAACCACTAACCCTAATTCTAAACCTAACTCTAAACAGAACCCTCACCCTCAACCAAAATTTCACCTTACCCATAACCCTAAACCTACCCTAACTTCATTCAAACCCTAACCCTAACCAAAACTAAAACTAACATTAAACCGAAACCTAAACCTAACCCTGACCCGAACCTGAACCGTAACCCCTAACCCTAACCCTCACGCTTAAGATAAACTTCACCCTAACCCTAACCCTAAAACTAAGAATAACACTAAATCTCCCCCAACCCTGACCTTAACCCTAATCCTAACCATAAACCTATCCCTATCCCTAACCTTAACCCGAACCCTGACCCTAACTCTAACTCTAACCCTAATCCTAACACGAAAACTTACCCTACACACTCAGCTTAAATGGAAACCTAGCACTAACCCTCACCCTAACATCTAAACCTAACCCTATCTCTAACCTTAACCTAGCCCTAGACCTAACCATGACTTACCCCTAACACTTACCCTACCCTAACTCTAAACCTAAACTTAATCCTAACCTCAACCCTATCCCCTAACGCTAACCCTAAGCTCAACCCTCACCCTTCACTTAAACGTCACCCTAACCCTAACCCTAAACCGGACCCTAACCTTAACCCTAAACCTAAACCCTAACCCTAACCCTCACCCTAAACCTGACCCTAACATTAACCCAAACACCTAACCCTAACCCTAACACTAAGCTTAACCCTAAACCTAACCCTAACCTTAACCTAAACACCAAACCCTAGCCCTAACCACCATCCTTAACCTCAATTTCACCCTAAACCTAAGCCTAAGCCTAACCCTAAAACTAAACCGAACCCTAAACTATCCCCTATCTCTAGCCCTAACCCTAAACCTAACCCTAACACTAACTCTAACCCTGACGCTAACCGTAACACCCTAAAACATCACCTTAACTCTAAAACTAACACTAACCCTCACACGAACCCCTAACCCTTTCCCTAACCCTAACCCTATTCCTCATCCTAGCCCTAACCCTGACCTATACCTAAACCGTACTCTAACCCTAAACTTAACCCTAACCTTAACTCTACTCTAACCCTAACCCTAAACCTAACAATAACTCGAAAACTGACCCTAACCCTAAACCTAGCACTAACTCTAAATCTAAACCGAACCCTAACCCAGCCCTACCCTTTACCGTAAGCATACCCTTACCCTAACATTACCCCTACCCTAACCCTAACCCTATACCTAACCCTAACACTAACCTTAACCATACCCTAACCTTAACCCTAACCCTGACTATTAACTGAAACTTCACCCTACCCCTATGCCTAACTCTAACCCGAACCATAACAATGACCCTAAACCCTCACCTTAACTGTAAACCTAACCCTAACCCTCCCCCTAACCCTTAACTGGATCCCCAACCATAAACCTAATGCTATCCCGAACCTTATCCCTAACCCTAACCCTAATAGGGAAAGTAAACCTAATCTAACCCTAACCCTAATATTAACCCTCCCCTAACCATAAACCTGATCCTAACACCCTAAACCTAACGTCTAACCCCATCTCTAATTCTAACCCTTTTCCTAACCATCACCCTTAACTTCAACTTCACACTAACCCTAAACCTAACCTAACGCTAACCCTAAACATGAACCCTAACCCTAACCCAAACCCTAAACCTAACCTTAACACTCACCTGAACACAAACCCAAATGCTACCCCAACCATAAAAATAACCCTCACCCTTTCCTAAACTTCATCCAAACCCTAACCCTAACCTAAACCTAACCCAAACCCTAACCTTAAACCTAACTCTAACAATAACGCTAGCCCACCTGTAACCCTAAACCAAACACTTACAATAGCCCTGAACCTAACCCTAAACTTAATCCTAATCCCAACCCTACACCTAATCCTAACCATACTCTAACTCTAACCTTGACCCTAAATAGAACACTAACTCTAACCCTCCACTTGGACCTAAACCGTAATCTTACCCTACATCTAACCCTAACCTTAAACCTAACCCTAACTCTAACTCTAACCCCTAATCATAACACTTACCCTAAACCCTCACCTGAACTGTAAAACTAACTGTAAACCTCACCCTAACCCCTAACCGTATTCCCCAACCCTAACCCTAATGCTATCCCTAACGCTCACCCTAACCCTAACCCTACCACTAAGCTGAAACCCCTGAGCCCTAACGATAACCCTAACCCCAACCCTAAACCCTAACACCAAAGCCTCACCCGAACCTCAACCCTAACTAAAACCCTAACTCTAACACTAACCCGAAACCTCATCATAAACCTAACCCTAACCCTAAACCAAACCTAACCATGACCAGAACCACAATTCCTAACCAGAACCCTCACATAAACCCTAACCCTAAACTACACCTCTAACCCCTAACACCTTACCCTAACCATAATCCTAACCCTACCCAGCCCTAAGCCTATACCTAACCCTCACCCCAACTACAATGCCTAACACAAATCGCAACCCTAACCGTAACACTAAACTTATCCCTAACCTAAAATGTAACCCTAACCCTGAAACTAAACAGAACCCGTAAATTTAACCCTAACCCTAAACATAACCTTAACACTAACCTGAAAACTAACCCAAACCTTAGCCATAACCCTACCCCTCCCCCAATCTAAAACTTCACCCTATCCCTAACCTAAAGCTAAACATAACTTTAACCCTACCCCTACCCCTAAACTTAACCCTAACCTTAGCCTTGGCCCACCTGTAACCCTAAACCTAACCCTAACCCTCGCCCTAAACCTAATCCTAATCCTCACCCTGACCCTAACCCTAACCTAAACTTAACCCTAACTTTAAGCCTACCATAAACTTAAACCTAAACCTAACCCCTAACCCTAACTCTAACCCTAACCCTAGCCCTAACTCTAAACCTAACCCGAACCGTAACACTTACCCAAAACCCTCACCTGAACTGTAAACGTTACTCTAACGGTTACCCTAACCCTAAACTTAACCCTAATTATAAACCTACCCTAAACCGAACTGAAACACTAACCCCTAACCCTAACTCTAAACCTAATCCTTAGCCTGAATCTAACCTTAACCCTAAGCCTACACCTAACCACTAACCCTAATTCTAAACCTAACTCTAAACAGAACCCTCACCCTTAACCAAAATTTCACCTTACCCATAACCCTAAACCTACCCTAACTTCATTCCAACCCTAACCCTAACCAAAACTAAAACTAACACTAAATCGAAACCTAAACCTAACCCTGACCCGAACCTGAACCGTAACCCCTAACCCTAACCCTCACGCTTAAGATGAACTTCACCCTATCCCTAACCCTAAAACTAAGAATAACACTAAATCTCCCCCAACCCTGACCTTAACCCTAATGCTAACCATAAACCTATCCCTATCCCTAACCTTAACCCGAACCCTGACCCTAACTCTAACTCTAACCCTAATCCTAACACGAAAACTTACCCTACACACTCAGCTTAAATGGAAACCTAGCACTAACCCTCACCCTAACATCTAAACCTAACCCTATCTCTAACCTTAACCTAGCCCTAGACCTAACCATGACTTACCCCTAACACTTACCCTACCCTAACTCTAAACCTAAACTTAATCCTAACCTCAACCCTATCCCCTAACGCTAACCCTAAGCTCAACCCTCACCCTTCACTTAAACGTCACCCTAACCCTAACCCTAAACCGGACCCTAACCTTAACCCTAAACCTAAACCCTAACCCTAACCCTCACCCTAAACCTGACCCTAACATTAACCCAAACACCTAACCCTAACCCTAACACTAAGCTTAACCCTAAACCTAACCCTAACCTTAACCTAAACACCAAACCCTGGCCCTAACCACCATCCTTAACCTCAATTTCACCCTAAACCTAAGCCTAACCTTAACCCTAAAACTAAACCGAACCCTAAACTATCCCCTATCTCTAGCCCTAACCCTAAACCTAACCCTAACACTAACTCTAACCCTGACGCTAACCGTAACACCCTAAAACATCACCTTAACTCTAAAACTAACACTAACCCTCACACGAACCCCTAACCCTTTCCCTAACCCTAACCCTATTCCTCATCCTAGCCCTAACCCTGACCTATACCTAAACCGTACTCTAACCCTAAACTTAACCCTAACCTTAACTCTACTCTAACCCTAACCCTAAACCTAACAATAACTCGAAAACTGACGCAAACCCTAAACCTAGCACTAACTCTAAATCTAAACCTAACCCTAACCCAGCCCTACCCTTTACCGGAAGCATACCCTTACCCTAACATTACCCCTACCCTAACCCTAACCCTAACCCTATACCTAACCCTAACACTAACCTTAACCATACCCTAACCTTAACCCTAACCCTGACTATTAACTGAAACTTCACCCTAACCCTATGCCTAACTCGAACCCTAACCATAACAATGACCCTAAACCCTCACCTTAACTGTAAACCTAACCCTAACCCTCCCCCTAACCCTTAACTGGATCCCCAACCATAAACCTAATGCTATCCCGAACCTTATCCCTAACCCTAACCCTAATAGGGAAAGTAAACCTAATCTAACCCTAACCCTAATATTAACCCTCCCCTAACCATAAACCTGATCCTAACACCCTAAACCTAACGTCTAACACCATCTCTAATTCTAACCCCTTTCCTAACCATCACCCTTAACTTCAACTTCACACTAACCCTAAACCTAACCTAACGCTAACCCTAAACATAACCCCTAACCCTAACCCAAACCCTAAACCTAACCTTAACACTCACCTGAACACAAACCCAAATGCTACCCCAACCATAAAAATAACCCTCACCCTTTCCTAAACTTCATCCAAACCCTAACCCTAACCTAAACCATAAACCTAAACCTAACCCAAACCCTAACCTTAAACCTAACTCTAACAATAACGCTAGTCCACCTGTAACCCTAAACCAAACACTTACAATAGCCCTGAACCTAACCCTAAACTTAATCCTAATCCCAACCCTAGACCTAATCCTAACCATACTCTAACTCTAACCTTGACCGTAAACAGAACACTAACTCTAACCCTCCACTTGGACCTAAACCGTAATCTTACCCTACATCTAACCCTAACCTTAAACCTAACCCTAACTCTAACTCTAACCCCTAATCATAACACTTACCCTAAACCCTCACCTGAACTGTAAAACTAACTGTAAACCTCACCCTAACCCCTAACCGTATTCCCCAACCCTAACCCTAATGCTATCCCTAACGCTCACCCTAACCCTAACCCTACCACTAAGCTGAAACCCCTGAGCCCTAACGATAACCCTAACCCCAACCCTAAACCCTAACACCAAAGCCTCACCCGAACCTCAACCCTAACTAAAACCCTAACTCTAACACTAACCCGAAACCTCATCATAAACCTAACCCTAACCCTAAACCAAACCTAACCATGACCAGAACCACAATTCCTAACCAGAACCCTCACATAAACCCTAACCCTAAACTACACCTCTAACCCCTAACACCTTACCATAACCATAATCCTAACCCTACCCAGCCCTAAGCCTAAACCTAACCCTCACCCCAACTACAACGCCTAACACAAATCGCAACCCTAACCGTAACACTAAACTTATCCCTAACCTAAAATGTAACCCTAACCCTGAAACTAAACAGAACCCGTAAATTTAACCCTAACCCTAAACATAACCTTAACACTAACCTGAAAACTAACCCAAACCTTAGCCATAACCCTACTCCTCCCCCAATCTTAAACTTCACCCTATCCCTAACCTAAAGCTAAACATAACTTTAACCCTAACCCTACCCCTAAACTTAACCCTAACCTTAGCCTTGGCCCACCTGTAACCCTAAACCTAACCCTAACCCTCGCCCTAAACCTAATCCTAATCCTCACCCTGACCCTAACCCTAACCTAAACTTAACCCTAACTTTAAGCCTACCATAAACTTAAACCTAAACCTAACCCCTAACCCTAACTCTAACCCTAACCCTAGCCCTAACTCTAAACCTAACCCGAACCGTAACACTTACCCAAAACCCTCACCTGAACTGTAAACGTTACTCTAACGGTTACCCTAACCCTAAACTTAACCCTAATTATAAACCTACCCTAAACCGAACTGAAACACTAACCCCTAACCCTAACTCTAAACCTAATCCTTAGCCTGAATCTAACCTTAACCCTAAGCCTACACCTAACCACTAACCCTAATTCTAAACCTAACTCTAAACAGAACCCTCACCCTTAACCAAAATTTCACCTTACCCATAACCCTAAACCTACCCTAACTTCATTCCAACCCTAACCCTAACCAAAACTAAAACTAACACTAAATCGAAACCTAAACCTAACCCTGACCCGAACCTGAACCGTAACCCCTAACCCTAACCCTCACGCTTAAGATGAACTTCACCCTATCCCTAACCCTAAAACTGAGAATAACACTAAATCTCCCCCAACCCTGACCTTAACCCTAATCCTAACCATAAACCTATCCCTATCCCTAACCTTAACCCTAACCCTGACCCTAACTCTAACTCTAACCCTAATCCTAACACGAAAACTTACCCTACACACTCAGCTTAAATGGAAACCTAGCACTAACCCTCACCCTAACATCTAAACCTAACCCTATCTCTAACCTTAACCTAGCCCTAGACCTAACCATGACTTACCCCTAACACTTACCCTACCCTAACTCTAAACCTAAACTTAATCCTAACCTCAACCCTATCCCCTAACGCTAACCCTAAGCTCAACCCTCACCCTTCACTTAAACGTCACCCTAACCCTAACCCTAAACCGGACCCTAACCTTAACCCTAAACCTAAACCCTAACCCTAACCCTCACCCTAAACCTGACCCTAACATTAACCCAAACACCTAACCCTAACACTAAGCTTAACCCTAAACCTAACCCTAACCTTAACCTAAACACCAAACCCTAGCCCTAACCACCATCCTTAACCTCAATTTCACCCTAAACCTAAGCCTAAGCCTAACCCTAAAACTAAACCGAACCCTAAACTATCCCCTATCTCTAGCCCTAACCCTAAACCTAACCCTAACACTAACTCTAACCCTGATGCTAACCGTAACACCCTAAAACATCACCTTAACTCTAAAACTAACACTAACCCTCACACGAACCCCTAACCCTTTCCCTAACCCTAACCCTATTCCTCATCCTAGCCCTAACCCTGACCTATACCTAAACCGTACTCTAACCCTAAACTTAACCCTAACCTTAACTCTACACTAACCCTAACCCTAAACCTAACACTAACTCGAAAACTGACCCTAACCCTAAACCTAGCACTAACTCTAAATCTAAACCTAACCCTCACCCAGCCCTACCCTTTACCGTAAGCATACCCTTACCCTAACATTACCCCTACCCTAACCCTAACCCTAACCCTAACCCTATACCTAACCCTAACACTAACCTTAACCATACCCTATCCTTAACGCTAACCCTGACTATTAACTGAAACTTCACCCTAACCCTATGCCTAACTCTAACCCTAACCATAACAATGACCCTAAACCCTCACCTTAACTGTAAACCTAACCCTAACCCTCCCCCTAACCCTTAACTGGATCCCCAACCATAAACCTAATGCTATCCCGAACCTTATCCCTAACCCTAACCCTAATAGGGAAAGTAAACCTAATCTAACCCTAACCCTAATATTAACCCTCCCCTAACCATAAACCTGATCCTAACACCCTAAACCTAACGTCTAACACCATCTCTAATTCTAACCCTTTTCCTAACCATCACCCTTAACTTCAACTTCACACTAACCCTAAACCTAACCTAACGCTAACCCTAAACATAACCCCTAACCCTAACCCAAACCCTAAACCTAACCTTAACACTCACCTGAACACAAACCCAAATGCTACCCCAACCATAAAAATAACCCTCACCCTTTCCTAAACTTCATCCAAACCCTAACCCTAACCTAAACCATAAACCTAAACCTAACCCAAACCCTAACCTTAAAGCTAACTCTAACAATAACGCTAGTCCACCTGTAAGCCTAAACCAAACACTTACAATAGCCCTGAACCTAACCCTAAACTTAATCCTAATCCTAACCCTAGACCTAATCCTAACCATACTCTAACTCTAACCTTGACCCTAAATAGAACACTAACTCTAACCCTCCACTTGGACCTAAACCTAAATCTTACCCTACATCTAACCCTAACCTTAAACCTAACCCTAACTCTAACTCTAACCCTAATCATAACACTTACCCTAAACCCTCACCTGAACTGTAAAACTAACTGTAAACCTCACCCTAACCCCTAACCGTATTCCCCAACCCTAACCCTAATGCTATCCCTAACGCTCACCCTAACCCTAACCCTACCACTAAGCTGAAACCCCTGAGCCCTAACGATAACCCTAACCCCAACCCTAAACCCTAACACCAAAGCCTCACCCAAACCTCAACCCTAACTAAAACCCTAACTCTAACACTAACCCGAAACCTCATCATAAACCTAACCCTAACCCTAAACCAAACCTAACCATGACCAGAACCACAATTCCTAACCAGAACCCTCACATAAACCCTAACCCTAAACTACACCTCTAACCCCTAACACCTTACCCTAACCATAATCCTAACCCTACCCAGCCCTAAGCCTAAACCTAACCCTCACCCCAACTACAACGCCTAACACAAATCGCAACCCTAACCGTAACACTAAACTTATCCCTAACCTAAAATGTAACCCTAACCCTGAAACTAAACAGAACCCGTAAATTTAACCCTAACCCTAAACATAACCTTAACACTAACCTGAAAACTAACCCAAACCTTAGCCATAACCCTACCCCTCCCCCAATCTTAAACTTCACCCTATCCCTAACCTAAAGCTAAACATAACTTTAACCCTACCCCTACCCCTAAACTTAACCCTAACCTTAGCCTTGGCCCACCTGTAACCCTAAACCTAACCCTAACCCTCGCCCTAAACCTAATCCTAATCCTCACCCTGACCCTAACCCTAACCTAAACTTAACCCTAACTTTAAGCCTACCATAAACTTAAACTTAAACCTAACCCCTAACCCTAACTCTAACCCTAACCCTAGCCCTAACTCTAAACCTAACCCGAACCGTAACACTTACTCAAAACCCTCACCTGAACTGTAAACGTTACTCTAACGGTTACCCTAACCCTAAACTTAACCCTAATTATAAACCTACCCTAAACCGAACTGAAACACTAACCCCTAACCCTAACTCTAAACCTAATCCTTAGCCTGAATCTAACCTTAACCCTAAGCCTACACCTAACCACTAACCCTAATTCTAAACCTAACTCTAAACAGAACCCTCACCCTCAACCAAAATTTCACCTTACCCATAACCCTAAACCTACCCTAACTTCATTCAAACCCTAACCCTAACCAAAACTAAAACTAACATTAAACCGAAACCTAAACCTAACCCTGACCCGAACCTGAACCGTAACCCCTAACCCTAACCCTCACGCTTAAGATAAACTTCACCCTAACCCTAACCCTAAAACTAAGAATAACACTAAATCTCCCCCAACCCTGACCTTAACCCTAATCCTAACCATAAACCTATCCCTATCCCTAACCTTAACCCTAACCCTGACCCTAACTCTAACTCTAACCCTAATCCTAACACGAAAACTTACCCTACACACTCAGCTTAAATGGAAACCTAGCACTAACCCTCACCCTAACATCTAAACCTAACCCTATCTCTAACCTTAACCTAGCCCTAGACCTAACCATGACTTACCCCTAACACTTACCCTACCCTAACTCTAAACCTAAACTTAATCCTAACCTCAACCCTATCCCCTAACGCTAACCCTAAGCTCAACCCTCACCCTTCACTTAAACGTCACCCTAACCCTAACCCTAAACCGGACCCTAACCTTAACCCTAAACCTAAACCCTAACCCTAACCCTCACCCTAAACCTGACCCTAACATTAACCCAAACACCTAACCCTAACCCTAACACTAAGCTTAACCCTAAACCTAACCCTAACCTTAACCTAAACACCAAACCCTAGCCCTAACCACCATCCTTAACCTCAATTTCACCCTAAACCTAAGCCTAAGCCTAACCCTAAAACTAAACCGAACCCTAAACTATCCCCTATCTCTAGCCCTAACCCTAAACCTAACCCTAACACTAACTCTAACCCTGACGCTAACCGTAACACCCTAAAACATCACCTTAACTCTAAAACTAACACTAACCCTCACACGAACCCCTAACCCTTTCCCTAACCCTAACCCTATTCCTCATCCTAGCCCTAACCCTGACCTATACCTAAACCGTACTCTAACCCTAAACTTAACCCTAACCTTAACTCTACTCTAACCCTAACCCTAAACCTAACAATAACTCGAAAACTGACCCTAACCCTAAACCTAGCACTAACTCTAAATCTAAACCGAACCCTAACCCAGCCCTACCCTTTACCGTAAGCATACCCTTACCCTAACATTACCCCTACCCTAACCCTAACCCTATACCTAACCCTAACACTAACCTTAACCATACCCTAACCTTAACCCTAACCCTGACTATTAACTGAAACTTCACCCTACCCCTATGCCTAACTCTAACCCGAACCATAACAATGACCCTAAACCCTCACCTTAACTGTAAACCTAACCCTAACCCTCCCCCTAACCCTTAACTGGATCCCCAACCATAAACCTAATGCTATCCCGAACCTTATCCCTAACCCTAACCCTAATAGGGAAAGTAAACCTAATCTAACCCTAACCCTAATATTAACCCTCCCCTAACCATAAACCTGATCCTAACACCCTAAACCTAACGTCTAACCCCATCTCTAATTCTAACCCTTTTCCTAACCATCACCCTTAACTTCAACTTCACACTAACCCTAAACCTAACCTAACGCTAACCCTAAACATGAACCCTAACCCTAACCCAAACCCTAAACCTAACCTTAACACTCACCTGAACACAAACCCAAATGCTACCCCAACCATAAAAATAACCCTCACCCTTTCCTAAACTTCATCCAAACCCTAACCCTAACCTAAACCTAACCCAAACCCTAACCTTAAACCTAACTCTAACAATAACGCTAGTCCACCTGTAACCCTAAACCAAACACTTACAATAGCCCTGAACCTAACCCTAAACTTAATCCTAATCCCAACCCTACACCTAATCCTAACCATACTCTAACTCTAACCTTGACCCTAAATAGAACACTAACTCTAACCCTCCACTTGGACCTAAACCGTAATCTTACCCTACATCTAACCCTAACCTTAAACCTAACCCTAACTCTAACTCTAACCCCTAATCATAACACTTACCCTAAACCCTCACCTGAACTGTAAAACTAACTGTAAACCTCACCCTAACCCCTAACCGTATTCCCCAACCCTAACCCTAATGCTATCCCTAACGCTCACCCTAACCCTAACCCTACCACTAAGCTGAAACCCCTGAGCCCTAACGATAACCCTAACCCCAACCCTAAACCCTAACACCAAAGCCTCACCCGAACCTCAACCCTAACTAAAACCCTAACTCTAACACTAACCCGAAACCTCATCATAAACCTAACCCTAACCCTAAACCAAACCTAACCATGACCAGAACCACAATTCCTAACCAGAACCCTCACATAAACCCTAACCCTAAACTACACCTCTAACCCCTAACACCTTACCATAACCATAATCCTAACCCTACCCAGCCCTAAGCCTATACCTAACCCTCACCCCAACTACAATCCCTAACACAAATCGCAACCCTAACCGTAACACTAAACTTATCCCTAACCTAAAATGTAACCCTAACCCTGAAACTAAACAGAACCCGTAAATTTAACCCTAACCCTAAACATAACCTTAACACTAACCTGAAAACTAACCCAAACCTTAGCCATAACCCTACCCCTCCCCCAATCTAAAACTTCACCCTATCCCTAACCTAAAGCTAAACATAACTTTAACCCTACCCCTACCCCTAAACTTAACCCTAACCTTAGCCTTGGCCCACCTGTAACCCTAAACCTAACCCTAACCCTCGCCCTAAACCTAATCCTAATCCTCACCCTGACCCTAACCCTAACCTAAACTTAACCCTAACTTTAAGCCTACCATAAACTTAAACCTAAACCTAACCCCTAACCCTAACTCTAACCCTAACCCTAGCCCTAACTCTAAACCTAACCCGAACCGTAACACTTACCCAAAACCCTCACCTGAACTGTAAACGTTACTCTAACGGTTACCCTAACCCTAAACTTAACCCTAATTATAAACCTACCCTAAACCGAACTGAAACACTAACCCCTAACCCTAACTCTAAACCTAATCCTTAGCCTGAATCTAACCTTAACCCTAAGCCTACACCTAACCACTAACCCTAATTCTAAACCTAACTCTAAACAGAACCCTCACCCTTAACCAAAATTTCACCTTACCCATAACCCTAAACCTACCCTAACTTCATTCCAACCCTAACCCTAACCAAAACTAAAACTAACACTAAATCGAAACCTAAACCTAACCCTGACCCGAACCTGAACCGTAACCCCTAACCCTAACCCTCACGCTTAAGATGAACTTCACCCTATCCCTAACCCTAAAACTAAGAATAACACTAAATCTCCCCCAACCCTGACCTTAACCCTAATGCTAACCATAAACCTATCCCTATCCCTAACCTTAACCCGAACCCTGACCCTAACTCTAACTCTAACCCTAATCCTAACACGAAAACTTACCCTACACACTCAGCTTAAATGGAAACCTAGCACTAACCCTCACCCTAACATCTAAACCTAACCCTATCTCTAACCTTAACCTAGCCCTAGACCTAACCATGACTTACCCCTAACACTTACCCTACCCTAACTCTAAACCTAAACTTAATCCTAACCTCAACCCTATCCCCTAACGCTAACCCTAAGCTCAACCCTCACCCTTCACTTAAACGTCACCCTAACCCTAACCCTAAACCGGACCCTAACCTTAACCCTAAACCTAAACCCTAACCCTAACCCTCACCCTAAACCTGACCCTAACATTAACCCAAACACCTAACCCTAACCCTAACACTAAGCTTAACCCTAAACCTAACCCTAACCTTAACCTAAACACCAAACCCTGGCCCTAACCAACATCCTTAACCTCAATTTCACCCTAAACCTAAGCCTAACCTTAACCCTAAAACTAAACCGAACCCTAAACTATCCCCTATCTCTAGCCCTAACCCTAAACCTAACCCTAACACTAACTCTAACCCTGACGCTAACCGTAACACCCTAAAACATCACCTTAACTCTAAAACTAACACTAACCCTCACACGAACCCCTAACCCTTTCCCTAACCCTAACCCTATTCCTCATCCTAGCCCTAACCCTGACCTATACCTAAACCGTACTCTAACCCTAAACTTAACCCTAACCTTAACTCTACTCTAACCCTAACCCTAAACCTAACAATAACTCGAAAACTGACGCAAACCCTAAACCTAGCACTAACTCTAAATCTAAACCTAACCCTAACCCAGCCCTACCCTTTACCGGAAGCATACCCTTACCCTAACATTACCCCTACCCTAACCCTAACCCTAACCCTATACCTAACCCTAACACTAACCTTAACCATACCCTAACCTTAACCCTAACCCTGACTATTAACTGAAACTTCACCCTAACCCTATGCCTAACTCGAACCCTAACCATAACAATGACCCTAAACCCTCACCTTAACTGTAAACCTAACCCTAACCCTCCCCCTAACCCTTAACTGGATCCCCAACCATAAACCTAATGCTATCCCGAACCTTATCCCTAACCCTAACCCTAATAGGGAAAGTAAACCTAATCTAACCCTAACCCTAATATTAACCCTCCCCTAACCATAAACCTGATCCTAACACCCTAAACCTAACGTCTAACACCATCTCTAATTCTAACCCCTTTCCTAACCATCACCCTTAACTTCAACTTCACACTAACCCTAAACCTAACCTAACGCTAACCCTAAACATAACCCCTAACCCTAACCCAAACCCTAAACCTAACCTTAACACTCACCTGAACACAAACCCAAATGCTACCCCAACCATAAAAATAACCCTCACCCTTTCCTAAACTTCATCCAAACCCTAACCCTAACCTAAACCATAAACCTAAACCTAACCCAAACCCTAACCTTAAACCTAACTCTAACAATAACGCTAGTCCACCTGTAACCCTAAACCAAACACTTACAATAGCCCTGAACCTAACCCTAAACTTAATCCTAATCCCAACCCTAGACCTAATCCTAACCATACTCTAACTCTAACCTTGACCGTAAACAGAACACTAACTCTAACCCTCCACTTGGACCTAAACCGTAATCTTACCCTACATCTAACCCTAACCTTAAACCTAACCCTAACTCTAACTCTAACCCCTAATCATAACACTTACCCTAAACCCTCACCTGAACTGTAAAACTAACTGTAAACCTCACCCTAACCCCTAACCGTATTCCCCAACCCTAACCCTAATGCTATCCCTAACGCTCACCCTAACCCTAACCCTACCACTAAGCTGAAACCCCTGAGCCCTAACGATAACCCTAACCCCAACCCTAAACCCTAACACCAAAGCCTCACCCGAACCTCAACCCTAACTAAAACCCTAACTCTAACACTAACCCGAAACCTCATCATAAACCTAACCCTAACCCTAAACCAAACCTAACCATGACCAGAACCACAATTCCTAACCAGAACCCTCACATAAACCCTAACCCTAAACTACACCTCTAACCCCTAACACCTTACCATAACCATAATCCTAACCCTACCCAGCCCTAAGCCTAAACCTAACCCTCACCCCAACTACAACGCCTAACACAAATCGCAACCCTAACCGTAACACTAAACTTATCCCTAACCTAAAATGTAACCCTAACCCTGAAACTAAACAGAACCCGTAAATTTAACCCTAACCCTAAACATAACCTTAACACTAACCTGAAAACTAACCCAAACCTTAGCCATAACCATACTCCTCCCCCAATCTTAAACTTCACCCTATCCCTAACCTAAAGCTAAACATAACTTTAACCCTAACCCTACCCCTAAACTTAACCCTAACCTTAGCCTTGGCCCACCTGTAACCCTAAACCTAACCCTAACCCTCGCCCTAAACCTAATCCTAATCCTCACCCTGACCCTAACCCTAACCTAAACTTAACCCTAACTTTAAGCCTACCATAAACTTAAACCTAAACCTAACCCCTAACCCTAACTCTAACCCTAACCCTAGCCCTAACTCTAAACCTAACCCGAACCGTAACACTTACCCAAAACCCTCACCTGAACTGTAAATGTTACTCTAACGGTTACCCTAACCCTAAACTTACCCCTAATTATAAACCTACCCTAAACCGAACTGAAACACTAACCCCTAACCCTAACTCTAAACCTAATCCTTAGCCTGAATCTAACCTTAACCCTAAGCCTACACCTAACCACTAACCCTAATTCTAAACCTAACTCTAAACAGAACCCTCACCCTTAACCAAAATTTCACCTTACCCATAACCCTAAACCTACCCTAACTTCATTCCAACCCTAACCCTAACCAAAACTAAAACTAACACTAAATCGAAACCTAAACCTAACCCTGACCCGAACCTGAACCGTAACCCCTAACCCTAACCCTCACGCTTAAGATGAACTTCACCCTATCCCTAACCCTAAAACTGAGAATAACACTAAATCTCCCCCAACCCTGACCTTAACCCTAATCCTAACCATAAACCTATCCCTATCCCTAACCTTAACCCGAACCCTGACCCTAACTCTAACTCTAACCCTAATCCTAACACGAAAACTTACCCTACACACTCAGCTTAAATGGAAACCTAGCACTAACCCTCACCCTAACATCTAAACCTAACCCTATCTCTAACCTTAACCTAGCCCTAGACCTAACCATGACTTACCCCTAACACTTACCCTACCCTAACTCTAAACCTAAACTTAATCCTAACCTCAACCCTATCCCCTAACGCTAACCCTAAGCTCAACCCTCACCCTTCACTTAAACGTCACCCTAACCCTAACCCTAAACCGGACCCTAACCTTAACCCTAAACCTAAACCCTAACCCTAACCCTCACCCTAAACCTGACCCTAACATTAACCCAAACACCTAACCCTAACCCTAACACTAAGCTTAACCCTAAACCTAACCCTAACCTTAACCTAAACACCAAACCCCGGCCCTAACCACCATCCTTAACCTCAATTTCACCCTAAACCTAAGCCTAACCTTAACCCTAAAACTAAACCGAACCCTAAACTATCCCCTATCTCTAGCCCTAACCCTAAACCTAACCCTAACACTAACTCTAACCCTGACGCTAACCGTAACACCCTAAAACATCACCTTAACTCTAAAACTAACACTAACCCTCACACGAACCCCTAACCCTTTCCCTAACCCTAACCCTATTCCTCATCCTAGCCCTAACCCTGACCTATACCTAAACCGTACTCTAACCCTAAACTTAACCCTAACCTTAACTCTACTCTAACCCTAACCCTAAACCTAACAATAACTCGAAAACTGACGCAAACCCTAAACCTAGCACTAACTCTAAATCTAAACCTAACCCTAACCCAGCCCTACCCTTTACCGGAAGCATACCCTTACCCTAACATTACCCCTACCCTAACCCTAACCCTAACCCTATACCTAACCCTAACACTAACCTTAACCATACCCTAACCTTAACCCTAACCCTGACTATTAACTGAAACTTCACCCTAACCCTATGCCTAACTCGAACCCTAACCATAACAATGACCCTAAACCCTCACCTTAACTGTAAACCTAACCCTAACCCTCCCCCTAACCCTTAACTGGATCCCCAACCATAAACCTAATGCTATCCCGAACCTTATCCCTAACCCTAACCCTAATAGGGAAAGTAAACCTAATCTAACCCTAACCCTAATATTAACCCTCCCCTAACCATAAACCTGATCCTAACACCCTAAACCTAACGTCTAACACCATCTCTAATTCTAACCCCTTTCCTAACCATCACCCTTAACTTCAACTTCACACTAACCCTAAACCTAACCTAACGCTAACCCTAAACATAACCCCTAACCCTAACCCAAACCCTAAACCTAACCTTAACACTCACCTGAACACAAACCCAAATGCTACCCCAACCATAAAAATAACCCTCACCCTTTCCTAAACTTCATCCAAACCCTAACCCTAACCTAAACCATAAACCTAAACCTAACCCAAACCCTAACCTTAAACCTAACTCTAACAATAACGCTAGTCCACCTGTAACCCTAAACCAAACACTTACAATAGCCCTGAACCTAACCCTAAACTTAATCCTAATCCCAACCCTAGACCTAATCCTAACCATACTCTAACTCTAACCTTGACCGTAAACAGAACACTAACTCTAACCCTCCACTTGGACCTAAACCGTAATCTTACCCTACATCTAACCCTAACCTTAAACCTAACCCTAACTCTAACTCTAACCCCTAATCATAACACTTACCCTAAACCCTCACCTGAACTGTAAAACTAACTGTAAACCTCACCCTAACCCCTAACCGTATTCCCCAACCCTAACCCTAATGCTATCCCTAACGCTCACCCTAACCCTAACCCTACCACTAAGCTGAAACCCCTGAGCCCTAACGATAACCCTAACCCCAACCCTAAACCCTAACACCAAAGCCTCACCCGAACCTCAACCCTAACTAAAACCCTAACTCTAACACTAACCCGAAACCTCATCATAAACCTAACCCTAACCCTAAACCAAACCTAACCATGACCAGAACCACAATTCCTAACCAGAACCCTCACATAAACCCTAACCCTAAACTACACCTCTAACCCCTAACACCTTACCATAACCATAATCCTAACCCTACCCAGCCCTAAGCCTAAACCTAACCCTCACCCCAACTACAACGCCTAACACAAATCGCAACCCTAACCGTAACACTAAACTTATCCCTAACCTAAAATGTAACCCTAACCCTGAAACTAAACAGAACCCGTAAATTTAACCCTAACCCTAAACATAACCTTAACACTAACCTGAAAACTAACCCAAACCTTAGCCATAACCCTACTCCTCCCCCAATCTTAAACTTCACCCTATCCCTAACCTAAAGCTAAACATAACTTTAACCCTAACCCTACCCCTAAACTTAACCCTAACCTTAGCCTTGGCCCACCTGTAACCCTAAACCTAACCCTAACCCTCGCCCTAAACCTAATCCTAATCCTCACCTTGACCCTAACCCTAACCTAAACTTAACCCTAACTTTAAGCCTACCATAAACTTAAACCTAAACCTAACCCCTAACCCTAACTCTAACCCTAACCCTAGCCCTAACTCTAAACCTAACCCGAACCGTAACACTTACCCAAAACCCTCACCTGAACTGTAAATGTTACTCTAACGGTTACCCTAACCCTAAACTTAACCCTAATTATAAACCTACCCTAAACCGAACTGAAACACTAACCCCTAACCCTAACTCTAAACCTAATCCTTAGCCTGAATCTAACCTTAACCCTAAGCCTACACCTAACCACTAACCCTAATTCTAAACCTAACTCTAAACAGAACCCTCACCCTTAACCAAAATTTCACCTTACCCATAACCCTAAACCTACCCTAACTTCATTCAAACCCTAACCCTAACCAAAACTAAAACTAACACTAAATCGAAACCTAAACCTAACCCTGACCCGAACCTGAACCGTAACCCCTAACCCTAACCCTCACGCTTAAGATGAACTTCACCCTATCCCTAACCCTAAAACTGAGAATAACACTAAATCTCCCCCAACCCTGACCTTAACCCTAATCCTAACCATAAACCTATCCCTATCCCTAACCTTAACCCTAACCCTGACCCTAACTCTAACTCTAACCCTAATCCTAACACGAAAACTTACCCTACACACTCAGCTTAAATGGAAACCTAGCACTAACCCTCACCCTAACATCTAAACCTAACCCTATCTCTAACCTTAACCTAGCCCTAGACCTAACCATGACTTACCCCTAACACTTACCCTACCCTAACTCTAAACCTAAACTTAATCCTAACCTCAACCCTATCCCCTAACGCTAACCCTAAGCTCAACCCTCACCCTTCACTTAAACGTCACCCTAACCCTAACCCTAAACCGGACCCTAACCTTAACCCTAAACCTAAACCCTAACCCTAACCCTCACCCTAAACCTGACCCTAACATTAACCCAAACACCTAACCCTAACCCTAACACTAAGCTTAACCCTAAACCTAACCCTAACCTTAACCTAAACACCAAACCCCGGCCCTAACCACCATCCTTAACCTCAATTTCACCCTAAAACTAAGCCTAACCTTAACCCTAAAACTAAACCGAACCCTAAACTATCCCCTATCTCTAGCCCTAACCCTAAACCTAACCCTAACACTAACTCTAACCGTGACGCTAACCGTAACACCCTAAAACATCACCTTAACTCTAAAACTAACACTAACCCTCACACGAACCCCTAACCCTTTCCCTAACCCTAACCCTATTCCTCATCCTAGCCCTAACCCTGACCTATACCTAAACCGTACTCTAACCCTAAACTTAACCCTAACCTTAACTCTACTCTAACCCTAACCCTAAACCTAACAATAACTCGAAAACTGACGCAAACCCTAAACCTAGCACTAACTCTAAATCTAAACCTAACCCTAACCCAGCCCTACCCTTTACCGGAAGCATACCCTTACCCTAACATTACCCCTACCCTAACCCTAACCCTAACCCTATACCTAACCCTAACACTAACCTTAACCATACCCTAACCTTAACCCTAACCCTGACTATTAACTGAAACTTCACCCTAACCCTATGCCTAACTCGAACCCTAACCATAACAATGACCCTAAACCCTCACCTTAACTGTAAACCTAACCCTAACCCTCCCCCTAACCCTTAACTGGATCCCCAACCATAAACCTAATGCTATCCCGAACCTTATCCCTAACCCTAACCCTAATACGGAAAGTAAACCTAATCTAACCCTAACCCTAATATTAACCCTCCCCTAACCATAAACCTGATCCTAACACCCTAAACCTAACGTCTAACACCATCTCTAATTCTAACCCCTTTCCTAACCATCACCCTTAACTTCAACTTCACACTAACCCTAAACCTAACCTAACGCTAACCCTAAACATAACCCCTAACCCTAACCCAAACCCTAAACCTAACCTTAACACTCACCTGAACACAAACCCAAATGCTACCCCAACCATAAAAATAACCCTCACCCTTTCCTAAACTTCATCCAAACCCTAACCCTAACCTAAACCTAACCCAAACCCTAACCTTAAACCTAACTCTAACAATAACGCTAGTCCACCTGTAACCCTAAACCAAACACTTACAATAGCCCTGAACCTAACCCTAAACTTAATCCTAATCCCAACCCTACACCTAATCCTAACCATACTCTAACTCTAACCTTGACCGTAAACAGAACACTAACTCTAACCCTCCACTTGGACCTAAACCGTAATCTTACCCTACATCTAACCCTAACCTTAAACCTAACCCTAACTCTAACTCTAACCCCTAATCATAACACTTACCCTAAACCCTCACCTGAACTGTAAAACTAACTGTAAACCTCACCCTAACCCCTAACCGTATTCCCCAACCCTAACCCTAATGCTATCCCTAACGCTCACCCTAACCCTAACCCTACCACTAAGCTGAAACCCCTGAGCCCTAACGATAACCCTAACCCCAACCCTAAACCCTAACACCAAAGCCTCACCCAAACCTCAACCCTAACTAAAACCCTAACTCTAACACTAACCCGAAACCTCATCATAAACCTAACCCTAACCCTAAACCAAACCTAACCATGACCAGAACCACAATTCCTAACCAGAACCCTCACATAAACCCTAACCCTAAACTACACCTCTAACCCCTAACACCTTACCCTAACCATAATCCTAACCCTACCCAGCCCTAAGCCTAAACCTAACCCTCACCCCAACTACAACGCCTAACACAAATCGCAACCCTAACCGTAACACTAAACTTATCCCTAACCTAAAATGTAACCCTAACCCTGAAACTAAACAGAACCCGTAAATTTAACCCTAACCCTAAACATAACCTTAACACTAACCTGAAAACTAACCCAAACCTTAGCCATAACCCCACCCCTCCCCCAATCTTAAACTTCACCCTATCCCTAACCTAAAGCTAAACATAACTTTAACCCTAACCCTACCCCTAAACTTAACCCTAACCTTAGCCTTGGCCCACCTGTAACCCTAAACCTAACCCTAACCCTCGCCCTAAACCTAATCCTAATCCTCACCCTGACCCTAACCCTAACCTAAACTTAACCCTAACTTTAAGCCTACCATAAACTTAAACCTAAACCTAACCCCTAACCCTAACTCTAACCCTAGCCCTAACTCTAAACCTAACCCGAACCGTAACACTTACCCAAAACCCTCACCTGAACTGTAAACGTTACTCTAACGGTTACCCTAACCCTAAACTTAACCCTAATTATAAACCTACCCTAAACTGAACTGAAACACTAACCCCTAACCCTAACTCTAAACCTAATCCTTAGCCTGAATCTAACCTTAACCCTAAGCCTACACCTAACCACTAACCCTAATTCTAAACCTAACTCTAAACAGAACCCTCACCCTTAACCAAAATTTCACCTTACCCATAACCCTAAACCTACCCTAACTTCATTCAAACCCTAACCCTAACCAAAACTAAAACTAACACTAAATCGAAACCTAAACCTAACCCTGACCCGAACCTGAACCGTAACCCCTAACCCTAACCCTCACGCTTAAGATGAACTTCACCCTATCCCTAACCCTAAAACTGAGAATAACACTAAATCTCCCCCAACCCTGACCTTAACCCTAATCCTAACCATAAACCTATCCCTATCCGTAACCTTAACCCTAACCCTGACCCTAACTCTAACTCTAACCCTAATCCTAACACGAAAACTTACCCTACACACTCAGCTTAAATGGAAACCTAGCACTAACCCTCACCCTAACATCTAAACCTAACCCTATCTCTAACCTTAACCTAGCCCTAGACCTAACCATGACTTACCCCTAACACTTACCCTACCCTAACTCTAAACCTAAACTTAATCCTAACCTCAACCCTATCCCCTAACGCTAACCCTAAGCTCAACCCTCACCCTTAACTTAAACGTCACCCTAACCCTAACCCTAAACCGGACCCTAACCTTAACCCTAAACCTAAACCCTAACCCTAACCCTCACCCTAAACCTGACCCTAACATTAACCCAAACACCTAACCCTAACCCTAACACTAAGCTTAACCCTAAACCTAACCCTAACCTTAACCTAACACCAAACCCTAGCCCTAACCACCATCCTTAACCTCAATTTCACCCTAAACCTAAGCCTAACCTTAACCCTAAAACTAAACCGAACCCTAAACTATCCCCTATCTCTAGCACTAACCCTAAACCTAACCCTAACACTAACTCTAACCCTGACGCTAACCGTAACACCCTAAAACATCACCTTAACTCTAAAACTAACACTAACCCTCACACGAACCCCTAACCCTTTCCCTAACCCTAACCCTATTCCTCATCCTAGCCCTAACCCTGACCTATACCTAAACCGTACTCTAACCCTAAACTTAACCCTAACCTTAACTCTACTCTAACCCTAACCCTAAACCTAACAATAACTCGAAAACTGACGCAAACCCTAAACCTAGCACTAACTCTAAATCTAAACCTAACCCTAACCCAGCCCCTACCTTTACCGGAAGCATACCCTTACCCTAACATTACCCCTACCCTAACCCTAACCCTAACCCTATACCTAACCCTAACACTAACCTTAACCATACCCTAACCTTAACCCTAACCCTGACTATTAACTGAAACTTCACCCTAACCTATGCCTAACTCGAACCCTAACCATAACAATGACCTAAACCCTCACCTTAACTGTAAACCTAACCTAACCCTCCCCCTAACCCTTAACTGGATCCCCAACCATAAACCTAATGCTATCCCGAACCTTATCCCTAACCCTAACCCTAATAGGGAAAGTAAACCTAAATCCTAACCCTAACCCTAATATTACCCTCCCCTAACCATAAACCTGATCCTAACACCCTAAACCTAACGTCTAACACCATCTCTAATTCTAACCCCTTTCCTAACCATCACCCTTAACTTCAACTTCACACTAACCCTAAACCTAACCTAACGCTAACCCTAAACATAACCCCTAACCCTAACCCAAACCCTAAACCTAACCTTAACACTCACCTGAACACAAACCCAAATGCTACCCCAACCATAAAAATAACCCTCACCCTTTCCTAAACTTCATCCAAACCCTAACCCTAACCTAAACCATAACCTAAACCTAACCCAAACCCTAACCTTAAACCTAACTCTAACAATAACGCTAGTCCACCTGTAACCCTAACCAAACACTTACAATAGCCCTGAACCTAACCCTAAACTTAATCCTAATCCCAACCCTAGACCTAATCCTAACCATACTCTAACTCTAACCTTGACCGTAAACAGAACACTAACTCTAACCCTCCACTTGGACCTAAACCGTAATCTTACCCTACATCTAACCTAACCTTAAACCTAACCCTAACTCTAACTCTAACCCCTAATCATAACACTTACCCTAAACCCTCACCTGAACTGTAAAACTAACTGTAAACCTCACCTAACCCCCCTAACCGTATTCCCCCAACCCTAACCCTAATGCTATCCCTAACGCTCACCCTAACCCTAACCCTACCACTAAGCTGAAACCCCTGAGCCCTAACGATAACCCTAACCCCAACCCTAAACCCTAACACCAAAGCCTCACCCGAACCTCAACCCTAACTAAAACCCTAACTCTAACACTAACCCGAAACCTCATCATAAACCTAACCCTAACCCTAAACCAAACCTAACCATGACCAGAACCACAATTCCTAACCAGAACCCTCACATAAACCCTAACCCTAAACTACACCTCTAACCCCTAACACCTTACCATAACCATAATCCTAACCCTACCCAGCCCTAAGCCTAAACCTAACCTCACCCCAACTACAACGCCTAACACAAATCGCAACCTAACCGTAACACTAAACTTATCCCTAACCTAAAATGTAACCCTACCCTGAAACTAAACAGAACCGTAAATTTAACCCTAACCCTAAACATAACCTTAACACTAACCTGAAAACTAACCCAAACCTTAGCCATAACCCTACTCCTCCCCAATCTTAAACTTCACCCTATCCCTAACCTAAAGCTAAACATAACTTTAACCCTAACCCTACCCCTAAACTTAACCCTAACTTAGCCTTGGCCCACCTGTAACCCTAAACCTAACCCTAACCCTCGCCTAAACCTAATCCCTAATCCCTCACCTTGACCCTAACCCTAACCTAAACTTAACCCTAACTTTAAGCCTACCATAAACTTAAACCTAAACCTACCCCTAACCCTAACCTCTAACCCTAACCTAGCCTAACTCTAAACCTAACCCGAACCGTAACACTTACCCAAAACCCTCACCTGAACTGTAAATGTTACTCTAACGGTTACCCTAACCCTAAACTTAACCCTAATTATAAACCTACCCTAACCGAACTGAAACACTAACCCCTAACCCTAACTCTAACCTAATCCTTAGCCTGAATCTAACCTTAACCCTAAGCTACACCTAACCACTAACCCTAATTCTAAACCTAACTCTAAACAGAACCCTCACCCTTAACCAAAATTTCACCTTACCATAACCCTAAACTACCCTAACTTCATTCAAACCCTAACCCTAACCAAAACTAAAACTAACACTAAATCGAAACCTAAACCTAACCCTGACCCGAACCTGAACCGTAACCCCTAACCCTAACCCTCACGCTTAAGATGAACTTCACCCTATCCCTAACCCTAAAACTGAGAATAACACTAAATCTCCCCCAACCCTGACCTTAACCCTAATCCTAACCATAACCTATCCCTATCCCTAACCTTAACCCTAACCCTGACCCTAACTCTAACTCTAACCCTAATCCTAACACGAAAACTTACCCTACACACTCAGCTTAAATGGAAACCTAGCACTAACCCTCACCCTAACATCTAAACCTAACCCCTATCTCTAACCTTAACCTAGCCCTAGACCTAACCATGACTTACCCCTAACACTTACCCTACCCTAACTCTAAACCTAACTTAATCCTAACCTCAACCCTATCCCCTAACGCTAACCCTAAGCTCAACCCTCACCCTTCACTTAAACGTCACCCTAACCCTAACCCTAAACCGGACCCTAACCTTAACCCTAAACCTAAACCCTAACCCTAACCCTCACCCTAAACCTGACCCTAACATTAACCCAAACACCTAACCCTAACCCTAACACTAAGCTTAACCCTAAACCTAACCCTAACCTTAACCTAAACACCAAACCCCGGCCCTAACCACCATCCTTAACCTCAATTTCACCCTAAAACTAAGCCTAACCTTAACCCTAAAACTAAACCGAACCCTAAACTATCCCCTATCTCTAGCCCTAACCCTAAACCTAACCCTAACACTAACTCTAACCGTGACGCTAACCGTAACACCCTAAAACATCACCTTAACTCTAAAACTAACACTAACCCTCACACGAACCCCTAACCCTTTCCCTAACCCTAACCCCTATTCCTCATCCTAGCCCTAACCCTGACCTATACCTAAACCGTACTCTAACCCTAAACTAACCCTAACCTTAACTCTACTCTAACCCTACCCTAAACCTAACAATAACTCGAAAAACTGACGCAAACCCTAACCTAGCACTAACTCTAAATCTAACCTAACCCTAACCCAGCCCCTACCCTTTACCGGAAGCATACCCTTACCCTAACATTACCCCTACCCTAACCCTAACCCTAACCCTATACCTAACCCTAACACTAACCTTAACCATACCCTAACCTTAACCCTACCCTGACTATTAACTGAAACTTCACCCTAACCCTATGCCTAACTCGAACCCTAACCATAACAATGACCCTAAACCCTCACCTTAACTGTAAACCTAACCCTAACCCTCCCCCTAACCCTTAACTGGATCCCCAACCATAAACCTAATGCTATCCCGAACCTTATCCCTAACCCTAACCCTAATACGGAAAGTAAACCTAATCTAACCCTAACCCTAATATTAACCCTCCCCTAACCATAAACCTGATCCTAACACCCTAACCTAACGTCTAACACCATCTCTAATTCTAACCCCTTTCCTAACCATCACCCTTAACTTCAACTTCACACCTAACCCTAAACCTAACCTAACGCTAACCCTAAACATAACCCCTAACCCTAACCCAAACCCTAAACCTAACCTTAACACTCACCTGAACACAAACCCAAATGCTACCCCAACCATAAAAATAACCCTCACCCTTTCCTAAACTTCATCCAAACCCTAACCCTAACCTAAACCTAACCAAAACCCCTAACCTTAAACCTAACTCTAACAATAACGCTAGTCCACCTGTAACCCTAAACCAAACACTTACAATAGCCCTGAACCTAACCCTAAACTTAATCCTAATCCAACCCTACACCTAATCTAACCATACTCTAACTCTAACCTTGACCGTAAACAGAACACTAACTCTAACCCTCCACTTGGACCTAAACCGTAATCTTACCCTACATCTAACCCTAACCTTAAACCTAACCCTAACTCTAACTCTAACCCCTAATCATAACACTTACCCTAAACCCTCACCTGAACTGTAAAACTAACTGTAACCTCACCCTAACCCCTAACCGTATTCCCCAACCCTAACCCTAATGCTATCCCTAACGCTCACCCTACCCTAACCCTACCACTAAGCTGAAACCCCTGAGCCCTAACGATAACCCTAACCCCAACCCTAAACCCTAACACCAAAGCCTCACCCAAACCTCAACCCTAACTAAAACCCTAACTCTAACACTAACCCGAAACCTCATCATAACCTAACCCTAACCCTAAACCAAACCTAACCATGACCAGAACCACAATTCCTAACCAGAACCCTCACCATAAACCCTAACCCTAAACTACACCTCTAACCCCTAACACCTTACCCTAACCATAATCCTAACCCTACCCAGCCCTAAGCCTAAACCTAACCCTCACCCCAACTACAACGCCTAACACAAATCGCACCCTAACCGTAACACTAAACTTATCCCTAACCTAAAATGTAACCCTAACCCTGAAACTAACAGAACCCGTAAATTTAACCCTAACCCTAAACATAACCTTAACACTAACCTGAAAACTAACCCAACCTTAGCCATAACCCCACCCCTCCCCAATCTTAACTTCACCCTATCCCTAACCTAAAGCTAAACATAACTTTAACCCTAACCCTACCCCTAAACTTAACCCTAACCTTAGCCTTGGCCCACCTGTAACCCTAAACCTAACCCTAACCCTCGCCCTAAACCTAATCCTAATCCTCACCCTGACCCTAACCCTAACCTAAACTTAACCCTAACTTTAAGCCTACCATAAACTTAAACCTAAACCTAACCCCTAACCCTAACTCTAACCCTAGCCCTAACTCTAAACCTAACCCGAACCGTAACACTTACCCAAAACCCTCACCTGAACTGTAAACGTTACTCTAACGGTTACCCTAACCCTAAACTTAACCCTAATTATAAACCTACCCTAAACTGAACTGAAACACTAACCCCTAACCCTAACTCTAAACCTAATCCTTAGCCTGAATCTAACCTTAACCCTAAGCCTACACCTAACCACTAACCCTAATTCTAAACCTAACTCTAAACAGAACCCTCACCCTTAACCAAAATTTCACCTTACCCATAACCCTAAACCTACCCTAACTTCATTCAAACCCTAACCCTAACCAAAACTAAAACTAACACTAAATCGAAACCTAAACCTAACCCTGACCCGAACCTGAACCGTAACCCCTAACCCTAACCCTCACGCTTAAGATGAACTTCACCCTATCCCTAACCCTAAAACTGAGAATAACACTAAATCTCCCCCAACCCTGACCTTAACCCTAATCCTAACCATAAACCTATCCCTATCCGTAACCTTAACCCTAACCCTGACCCTAACTCTAACTCTAACCCTAATCCTAACACGAAAACTTACCCTACACACTCAGCTTAAATGGAAACCTAGCACTAACCCTCACCCTAACATCTAAACCTAACCCTATCTCTAACCTTAACCTAGCCCTAGACCTAACCATGACTTACCCCTAACACTTACCCTACCCTAACTCTAAACCTAAACTTAATCCTAACCTCAACCCTATCCCCTAACGCTAACCCTAAGCTCAACCCTCACCCTTAACTTAAACGTCACCCTAACCCTAACCCTAAACCGGACCCTAACCTTAACCCTAAACCTAAACCCTAACCCTAACCCTCACCCTAAACCTGACCCTAACATTAACCCAAACACCTAACCCTAACCCTAACACTAAGCTTAACCCTAAACCTAACCCTAACCTTAACCTAAACACCAAACCCTAGCCCTAACCACCATCCTTAACCTCAATTTCACCCTAAACCTAAGCCTAACCTTAACCCTAAAACTAAACCGAACCCTAAACTATCCCCTATCTCTAGCACTAACCCTAAACCTAACCCTAACACTAACTCTAACCCTGACGCTAACCGTAACACCCTAAAACATCACCTTAACTCTAAAACTAACACTAACCCTCACACGAACCCCTAACCCTTTCCCTAACCCTAACCCTATTCCTCATCCTAGCCCTAACCCTGACCTATACCTAAACCGTACTCTAACCCTAAACTTAACCCTAACCTTAACTCTACTCTAACCCTAACCCTAAACCTAACAATAACTCGAAAACTGACCCTAACCCTAAACCTAGCACTAACTCTAAATCTAAACCTAACCCTAACCCAGCCCTACCCTTTACCGGAAGCATACCCTTACCCTAACATTACCCCTACCCTAACCCTAACCCTAACCCTATACCTAACCCTAACACTAACCTTAACCATACCCTAACCTTAACCCTAACCCTGACTATTAACTGAAACTTCACCCTAACCCTATGCCTAACTCGAACCCTAACCATAACAATGACCCTAAACCCTCACCTTAACTGTAAACCTAACCCTAACCCTCCCCCAACCCTTAACTCTATCCCCAACCATAAACCTAATGCTATCCCGAACCTTATCCCTAACCCTAACCCTAATAGGGAAAGTAAACCTAATCTAACCCTAACCCTAATATTAACCCTCCCCTAACCATAAACCTGATCCTAACACCCTAAACCTAACGTCTAACCCCATCTCTAATTCTAACCCTTTTCCTAACCATCACCCTTAACTTCAACTTCACACTAACCCTAAACCTAACCTAACGCTAACCCTAAACATAACCCCTAACCCTAACCCAAACCCTAAACCTAACCTTAACACTCACCTGAACACAAACCCAAATGCTACCCCAACCATAAAAATAACCCTCACCCTTTCCTAAACTTCATCCAAACCCTAACCCTAACCTAAACCATAAACCTAAACCTAACCCAAACCCTAACCTTAAACCTAACTCTAACAATAACGCTAGTCCACCTGTAACCCTAAACCAAACACTTACAATAGCCCTGAACCTAACCCTAAACTTAATCCTAATCCCAACCCTACACCTAATCCTAACCATACTCTAACTCTAACCTTGACCGTAAACAGAACACTAACTCTAACCCTCCACTTGGACCTAAACCGTAATCTTACCCTACATCTAACCCTAACCTTAAACCTAACCCTAACTCTAACTCTAACCCCTAATCATAACACTTACCCTAAACCCTCACCTGAACTGTAAAACTAACTGTAAACCTCACCCTAACCCCTAACCGTATTCCCCAACCCTAACCCTAATGCTATCCCTAACGCTAACCCTAACCCTAACCCTACCACTAAGCTGAAACCCCTGAGCCCTAACGATAACCCTAACCCCAACCCTAAACCCTAACACCAAAGCCTCACCCAAACCTCAACCCTAACTAAAACCCTAACTCTAACACTAACCCGAAACCTCATCATAAACCTAACCCTAACCCTAAACCAAACCTAACCATGACCAGAACCACAATTCCTAACCAGAACCCTCACATAAACCCTAACCCTAAACTACACCTCTAACCCCTAACACCTTACCCTAACCATAATCCTAACCCTACCCAGCCCTAAGCCTAAACCTAACCCTCACCCCAACTACAACGCCTAACACAAATCGCAACCCTAACCGTAACACTAAACTTATCCCTAACCTAAAATGTAACCCTAACCCTGAAACTAAACAGAACCCGTAAATTTAACCCTAACCCTAAACATAACCTTAACACTAACCTGAAAACTAACCCAAACCTTAGCCATAACCCTACCCCTCCCCCAATCTTAAACTTCACCCTATCCCTAACCTAAAGCTAAACATAACTTTAACCCTAACCCTACCCCTAAACTTAACCCTAACCTTAGCCTTGGCCCACCTGTAACCCTAAACCTAACCCTAACCCTCGCCCTAAACCTAATCCTAATCCTCACCCTGACCCTAACCCTAACCTAAACTTAACCCTAACTTTAAGCCTACCATAAACTTAAACCTAAACCTAACCCCTAACCCTAACTCTAACCCTAACCCTAGCCCTAACTCTAAACCTAACCCGAACCGTAACACTTACCCAAAACCCTCACCTGAACTGTAAACGTTACTCTAACGGTTACCCTAACCCTAAACTTAACCCTAATTATAAACCTACCCTAAACCGAACCGAAACACTAACCCCTAACCCTAACTCTAAACCTAATCCTTAGCCTGAATCTAACCTTAACCCTAAGCCTACACCTAACCACTAACCCTAATTCTAAACCTAACTCTAAACAGAACCCTCACCCTTAACCAAAATTTCACCTTACCCATAACCCTAAACCTACCCTAACTTCATTCCAACCCTAACCCTAACCAAAACTAAAACTAACACTAAATCGAAACCTAAACCTAACCCTGACCCGAACCTGAACCGTAACCCCTAACCCTAACCCTCACGCTTAAGATGAACTTCACCCTATCCCTAACCCTAAAACTAAGAATAACACTAAATCTCCCCCAACCCTGACCTTAACCCTAATCCTAACCATAAACCTATCCCTATCCGTAACCTTAACCCTAACCCTGACCCTAACTCTAACTCTAACCCTAATCCTAACACGAAAACTTACCCTACACACTCAGCTTAAATGGAAACCTAGCACTAACCCTCACCCTAACATCTAAACCTAACCCTATCTCTAACCTTAACCTAGCCCTAGACCTAACCGTGACTTACCCCTAACACTTACCCTACCCTAACTCTAAACCTAAACTTAATCCTAACCTCAACCCTATCCCCTAACGCTAACCCTAAGCTCAACCCTCACCCTTCACTTAAACGTCACCCTAACCCTAACCCTAAACCGGACCCTAACCTTAACCCTAAACCTAAACCCTAACCCTAACCCTCACCCTAAACCTGACCCTAACATTAACCCAAACACCTAACCCTAACCCTAACACTAAGCTTAACCCTAAACCTAACCCTAACCTTAACCTAAACACCAAACCCTGGCCCTAACCAACATCCTTAACCTCAATTTCACCCTAAAACTAAGCCTAACCTTAACCCTAAAACTAAACCGAACCCTAAACTATCCCCTATCTCTAGCCCTAACCCTAAACCTAACCCTAACACTAACTCTAACCGTGACGCTAACCGTAACACCCTAAAACATCACCTTAACTCTAAAACTAACACTAACCCTCACACGAACCCCTAACCCTTTCCCTAACTCTAAGCCTATGCCTCATCCTAGCCGTAACCCTGACCTATACCTAAACCGTACTCTAACCCTAAACTTAACCCTAACCTTAACTCTACTCTAACCCTAACCCTAAACCTAACACTAACTCGAAAACTGACCCTAACCCTAAACCTAGCACTAACTCTAAATCTAAACCTAACCCTCACCCAGCCCTACCCTTTACCGGAAGCATACCCTTACCCTAACATTACCCCTACCCTAACCCTAACCCTAACCCTATACCTAACCCTAACACTAACCTTAACCATACCCTAACCTTAACCCTAACCCTGACTATTAACTGAAACTTCACCCTAACCCTATGCCTAACTCGAACCCTAACCATAACAATGACCCTAAACCCTCACCTTAACTGTAAACCTAACCCTAACCCTCCCCCTAACCCTTAACTGGATCCCCAACCATAAACCTAATGCTATCCCGAATGTTATCCCTAACCCTAACCCTAATAGGGAAAGTAAACCTAATCTAACCCTAACCCTAATATTAACCCTCCCCTAACCATAAACCTGATCCTAACACCCTAAACCTAACGTCTAACCCCATCTCTAATTCTAACCCTTTTCCTAACCATCACCCTTAACTTCAACTTCACACTAACCCTAAACCTAACCTAACGCTAACCCTAAACATAACCCCTAACCCTAACCCAAACCCTAAACCTAACCTTAACACTCACCTGAACACAAACCCAAATGCTACCCCAACCATAAAAATAACCCTCACCCTTTCCTAAACTTCATCCAAACCCTAACCCTAACCTAAACCTAACCCAAACCCTAACCTTAAACCTAACTCTAACAATAACGCTAGTCCACCTGTAACCCTAAACCAAACACTTACAATAACCCTGAACCTAACCCTAAACTTAATCCTAATCCCAACCCTAGACCTAATCCTAACCATACTCTAACTCTAACCTTGACCCTAAATAGAACACTAACTCTAACCCTCCACTTGGACCTAAACCTTAATCTTACCCTACATCTAACCCTAACCTTAAACCTAACCCTAACCCTAACTCTAACTCTAACCCTAATCATAACACTTACCCTAAACCCTCACCTGAACTGTAAAACTAACTGTAAACCTCACCCTAACCCCTAACCGTATTCCCCAACCCTAACCCTAATGCTATCCCTAACGCTAACCCTAACCCTAACCCTACCACTAAGCTGAAACCCCTGAGCCCTAACGATAACCCTAACCCCAACCCTAAACCCTAACACCAAAGCCTCACCCAAACCTCAACCCTAACTAAAACCCTAACTCTAACACTAACCCGAAACCTAATCATAAACCTAACCCTAACCCTAAACCAAACCTAACCATGACCAGAACCACAATTCCTAACCAGAACCCTCACATAAACCCTAACCCTAAACTACACCTCTAACCCCTAACACCTTACCCTAACCATAATCCTAACCCTACCCAGCCCTAAGCCTAAACCTAACCCTCACCCCAACTACAACGCCTAACACAAATCGCAACCCTAACCGTAACACTAAACTTATCCCTAACCTAAAATGTAACCCTAACCCTGAAACTAAACAGAACCCGTAAATTTAACCCTAACCCTAAACATAACCTTAACACTAACCTGAAAACTAACCCAAACCTTAGCCATAACCCTACCCCTCCCCCAATCTTAATCTTCACCCTATCCCTAACCTAAAGCTAAACATAACTTTAACCCTAACCCTACCCCTAAACTTAACCCTAACCTTAGCCTTGGCCCACCTGTAACCCTAAACCTAACCCTAACCCTCGCCCTAAACCTACTCCTAATCCTCACCCTGACCCTAACCCTAACCTAAACTTAACCCTAACTTTAAGCCTACCATAAACTTAAACCTAAACCTAACCCCTAACCCTAACTCTAACCCTAACCCTAGCCCTAACTCTAAACCTAACCCGAACCGTAACACTTACCCAAAACCCTCACCTGAACTGTAAACGTTACTCTAACGGTTACCCTAACCCTAAACTTAACCCTAATTATAAACCTACCCTAAACCGAACTGAAACACTAACCCCTAACCCTAACTCTAAACCTAATCCTTAGCCTGAATCTAACCTTAACCCTAAGCCTACACCTAACCACTAACCCTAATTCTAAACCTAACTCTAAACAGAACCCTCACCCTTAACCAAAATTTCACCTTACCCATAACCCTAAACCTACCCTAACTTCATTCCAACCCTAACCCTAACCAAAACTAAAACTAACACTAAATCGAAACCTAAACCTAACCCTGACCCGAACCTGAACCGTAACCCCTAACCCTAACCCTCACGCTTAAGATGAACTTCACCCTATCCCTAACCCTAAAACTAAGAATAACACTAAATCTCCCCCAACCCTGACCTTAACCCTAATGCTAACCATAAACCTATCCCTATCCCTAACCTTAACCCGAACCCTGACCCTAACTCTAACTCTAACCCTAATCCTAACACGAAAACTTACCCTACACACTCAGCTTAAATGGAAACCTAACACAAACCCTCACCCTAACATCTAAACCTAACCCTATCTCTAACCTTAACCTAGCCCTAGACCTAACCATGACTTACCCCTAACACTTACCCTACCCTAACTCTAAACCTAAACTTAATCCTAACCTCAACCCTATCCCCTAACGCTAACCCTAAGCTCAACCCTCACCCTTCACTTAAACGTCACCCTAACCCTAACCCTAAACCGGACCCTAACCTTAACCCTAAACCTAAACCCTAACCCTAACCCTCACCCTAAACCTGACCCTAACATTAACCCAAACACCTAACCCTAACCCTAACACTAAGCTTAACCCTAAACCTAACCCTAACCTTAACCTAAACACCAAACCCTGGCCCTAACCACCATCCTTAACCTCAATTTCACCCTAAACCTAAGCCTAACCTTAACCCTAAAACTAAACCGAACCCTAAACTATCCCCTATCTCTAGCCCTAACTCTAAACCTAACCCTAACACTAACTCTAACCCTGACGCTAACCGTAACACCCTAAAACATCACCTTAACTCTAAAACTAACACTAACCCTCACACGAACCCCTAACCCTTTCCCTAACCCTAACCCTATTCCTCATCCTAGCCCTAACCCTGACCTATACCTAAACCGTACTCTAACCCTAAACTTAACCCTAACCTTAACTCTACTCTAACCCTAACCCTAAACCTAACAATAACTCGAAAACTGACGCAAACCCTAAACCTAGCACTAACTCTAAATCTAAACCTAACCCTAACCCAGCCCTACCCTTTACCGGAAGCATACCCTTACCCTAACATTACCCCTACCCTAACCCTAACCCTAACCCTATACCTAACCCTAACACTAACCTTAACCATACCCTAACCTTAACCCTAACCCTGACTATTAACTGAAACTTCACCCTAACCCTATGCCTAACTCTAACCCTAACCATAACAATGACCCTAAACCCTCACCTTAACTGTAAACCTAACCCTAACCCTCCCCCTAACCCTTAACTGGATCCCCAACCATAAACCTAATGCTATCCTGAACCTTATCCCTAACCCTAACCCTAATAGGGAAAGTAAACCTAATCTAACCCTAACCCTAATATTAACCCTCCCCTAACCATAAACCTGATCCTAACACCCTAAACCTAACGTCTAACACCATCTCTAATTCTAACCCCTTTCCTAACCATCACCCTTAACTTCAACTTCACACTAACCCTAAACCTAACCTAACGCTAACCCTAAACATAACCCCTAACCCTAACCCAAACCCTAAACCTAACCTTAACACTCACCTGAACACAAACCCAAATGCTACCCCAACCATAAAAATAACCCTCACCCTTTCCTAAACTTCATCCAAACCCTAACCCTAACCTAAACCATAAACCTAAACCTAACCCAAACCCTAACCTTAAACCTAACTCTAACAATAACGCTAGTCCACCTGTAACCCTAAACCAAACACTTACAATAGCCCTGAACCTAACCCTAAACTTAATCCTAATCCCAACCCTACACCTAATCCTAACCATACTCTAACTCTAACCTTGACCGTAAACAGAACACTAACTCTAACCCTCCACTTGGACCTAAACCGTAATCTTACCCTACATCTAACCCTAACCTTAAACCTAACCCTAACTCTAACTCTAACCCCTAATCATAACACTTACCCTAAACCCTCACCTGAACTGTAAAACTAACTGTAAACCTCACCCTAACCCCTAACCGTATTCCCCAACCCTAACCCTAATGCTATCCCTAACGCTAACCCTAACCCTAACCCTACCACTAAGCTGAAACCCCTGAGCCCTAACGATAACCCTAACCCCAACCCTAAACCCTAACACCAAAGCCTCACCCAAACCTCAACCCTAACTAAAACCCTAACTCTAACACTAACCCGAAACCTCATCATAAACCTAACCCTAACCCTAAACCAAACCTAACCATGACCAGAACCACAATTCCTAACCAGAACCCTCACATAAACCCTAACCCTAAACTACACCTCTAACCCCTAACACCTTACCCTAACCATAATCCTAACCCTACCCAGCCCTAAGCCTAAACCTAACCCTCACCCCAACTACAACGCCTAACACAAATCGCAACCCTAACCGTAACACTAAACTTATCCCTAACCTAAAATGTAACCCTAACCCTGAAACTAAACAGAACCCGTAAATTTAACCCTAACCCTAAACATAACCTTAACACTAACCTGAAAACTAACCCAAACCTTAGCCATAACCCCACCCCTCCCCCAATCTTAAACTTCACCCTATCCCTAACCTAAAGCTAAACATAACTTTAACCCTAACCCTACCCCTAAACTTAACCCTAACCTTAGCCTTGGCCCACCTGTAACCCTAAACCTAACCCTAACCCTCGCCCTAAACCTAATCCTAATCCTCACCCTGACCCTAACCCTAACCTAAACTTAACCCTAACTTTAAGCCTACCATAAACTTAAACCTAAACCTAACCCCTAACCCTAACTCTAACCCTAGCCCTAACTCTAAACCTAACCCGAACCGTAACACTTACCCAAAACCCTCACCTGAACTGTAAACGTTACTCTAACGGTTACCCTAACCCTAAACTTAACCCTAATTATAAACCTACCCTAAACTGAACTGAAACACTAACCCCTAACCCTAACTCTAAACCTAATCCTTAGCCTGAATCTAACCTTAACCCTAAGCCTACACCTAACCACTAACCCTAATTCTAAACCTAACTCTAAACAGAACCCTCACCCTTAACCAAAATTTCACCTTACCCATAACCCTAAACCTACCCTAACTTCATTCAAACCCTAACCCTAACCAAAACTAAAACTAACACTAAATCGAAACCTAAACCTAACCCTGACCCGAACCTGAACCGTAACCCCTAACCCTAACCCTCACGCTTAAGATGAACTTCACCCTATCCCTAACCCTAAAACTGAGAATAACACTAAATCTCCCCCAACCCTGACCTTAACCCTAATCCTAACCATAAACCTATCCCTATCCCTAACCTTAACCATAACCCTGACCCTAACTCTAACTCTAACCCTAATCCTAACACGAAAACTTACCCTACACACTCAGCTTAAATGGAAACCTAGCACTAACCCTCACCCTAACATCTAAACCTAACCCTATCTCTAACCTTAACCTAGCCCTAGACCTAACCATGACTTACCCCTAACACTTACCCTACCCTAACTCTAAACCTAAACTTAATCCTAACCTCAACCCTATCCCCTAACGCTAACCCTAAGCTCAACCCTCACCCTTAACTTAAACGTCACCCTAACCCTAACCCTAAACCGGACCCTAACCTTAACCCTAAACCTAAACCCTAACCCTAACCCTCACCCTAAACCTGACCCTAACATTAACCCAAACACCTAACCCTAACCCTAACACTAAGCTTAACCCTAAACCTAACCCTAACCTTAACCTAAACACCAAACCCTAGCCCTAACCACCATCCTTAACCTCAATTTCACCCTAAACCTAAGCCTAACCTTAACCCTAAAACTAAACCGAACCCTAAACTATCCCCTATCTCTAGCACTAACCCTAAACCTAACCCTAACACTAACTCTAACCCTGACGCTAACCGTAACACCCTAAAACATCACCTTAACTCTAAAACTAACACTAACCCTCACACGAACCCCTAACCCTTTCCCTAACCCTAACCCTATTCCTCATCCTAGCCCTAACCCTGACCTATACCTAAACCGTACTCTAACCCTAAACTTAACCCTAACCTTAACTCTACTCTAACCCTAACCCTAAACCTAACAATAACTCGAAAACTGACGCAAACCCTAAACCTAGCACTAACTCTAAATCTAAACCTAACCCTAACCCAGCCCTACCCTTTACCGGAAGCATACCCTTACCCTAACATTACCCCTACCCTAACCCTAACCCTAACCCTATACCTAACCCTAACACTAACCTTAACCATACCCTAACCTTAACCCTAACCCTGACTATTAACTGAAACTTCACCCTAACCCTATGCCTAACTCTAACCCTAACCATAACAATGACCCTAAACCCTCACCTTAACTGTAAACCTAACCCTAACCCTCCCCCAACCCTTAACTCTATCCCCAACCATAAACCTAATGCTATCCCGAACCTTATCCCTAACCCTAACCCTAATAGGGAAAGTAAACCTAATCTAACCCTAACCCTAATATTAACCCTCCCCTAACCATAAACCTGATCCTAACACCCTAAACCTAACGTCTAACCCCATCTCTAATTCTAACCCTTTTCCTAACCATCACCCTTAACTTCAACTTCACACTAACCCTAAACCTAACCTAACGCTAACCCTAAACATAACCCCTAACCCTAACCCAAACCCTAAACCTAACCTTAACACTCACCTGAACACAAACCCAAATGCTACCCCAACCATAAAAATAACCCTCACCCTTTCCTAAACTTCATCCAAACCCTAACCCTAACCTAAACCATAAACCTAAACCTAACCCAAACCCTAACCTTAAACCTAACTCTAACAATAACGCTAGTCCACCTGTAACCCTAAACCAAACACTTACAATAGCCCTGAACCTAACCCTAAACTTAATCCTAATCCCAACCCTACACCTAATCCTAACCATACTCTAACTCTAACCTTGACCGTAAACAGAACACTAACTCTAACCCTCCACTTGGACCTAAACCGTAATCTTACCCTACATCTAACCCTAACCTTAAACCTAACCCTAACTCTAACTCTAACCCCTAATCATAACACTTACCCTAAACCCTCACCTGAACTGTAAAACTAACTGTAAACCTCACCCTAACCCCTAACCGTATTCCCCAACCCTAACCCTAATGCTATCCCTAACGCTAACCCTAACCCTAACCCTACCACTAAGCTGAAACCCCTGAGCCCTAACGATAACCCTAACCCCAACCCTAAACCCTAACACCAAAGCCTCACCCAAACCTCAACCCTAACTAAAACCCTAACTCTAACACTAACCCGAAACCTCATCATAAACCTAACCCTAACCCTAAACCAAACCTAACCATGACCAGAACCACAATTCCTAACCAGAACCCTCACATAAACCCTAACCCTAAACTACACCTCTAACCCCTAACACCTTACCCTAACCATAATCCTAACCCTACCCAGCCCTAAGCCTAAACCTAACCCTCACCCCAACTACAACGCCTAACACAAATCGCAACCCTAACCGTAACACTAAACTTATCCCTAACCTAAAATGTAACCCTAACCCTGAAACTAAACAGAACCCGTAAATTTAACCCTAACCCTAAACATAACCTTAACACTAACCTGAAAACTAACCCAAACCTTAGCCATAACCCTACCCCTCCCCCAATCTTAAACTTCACCCTATCCCTAACCTAAAGCTAAACATAACTTTAACCCTAACCCTACCCCTAAACTTAACCCTAACCTTAGCCTTGGCCCACCTGTAACCCTAAACCTAACCCTAACCCTCGCCCTAAACCTAATCCTAATCCTCACCCTGACCCTAACCCTAACCTAAACTTAACCCTAACTTTAAGCCTACCATAAACTTAAACCTAAACCTAACCCCTAACCCTAACTCTAACCCTAACCCTAGCCCTAACTCTAAACCTAACCCGAACCGTAACACTTACCCAAAACCCTCACCTGAACTGTAAACGTTACTCTAACGGTTACCCTAACCCTAAACTTAACCCTAATTATAAACCTACCCTAAACCGAACCGAAACACTAACCCCTAACCCTAACTCTAAACCTAATCCTTAGCCTGAATCTAACCTTAACCCTAAGCCTACACCTAACCACTAACCCTAATTCTAAACCTAACTCTAAACAGAACCCTCACCCTTAACCAAAATTTCACCTTACCCATAACCCTAAACCTACCCTAACTTCATTCCAACCCTAACCCTAACCAAAACTAAAACTAACACTAAATCGAAACCTAAACCTAACCCTGACCCGAACCTGAACCGTAACCCCTAACCCTAACCCTCACGCTTAAGATGAACTTCACCCTATCCCTAACCCTAAAACTAAGAATAACACTAAATCTCCCCCAACCCTGACCTTAACCCTAATCCTAACCATAAACCTATCCCTATCCGTAACCTTAACCCTAACCCTGACCCTAACTCTAACTCTAACCCTAATCCTAACACGAAAACTTACCCTACACACTCAGCTTAAATGGAAACCTAGCACTAACCCTCACCCTAACATCTAAACCTAACCCTATCTCTAACCTTAACCTAGCCCTAGACCTAACCGTGACTTACCCCTAACACTTACCCTACCCTAACTCTAAACCTAAACTTAATCCTAACCTCAACCCTATCCCCTAACGCTAACCCTAAGCTCAACCCTCACCCTTCACTTAAACGTCACCCTAACCCTAACCCTAAACCGGACCCTAACCTTAACCCTAAACCTAAACCCTAACCCTAACCCTCACCCTAAACCTGACCCTAACATTAACCCAAACACCTAACCCTAACCCTAACACTAAGCTTAACCCTAAACCTAACCCTAACCTTAACCTAAACACCAAACCCTGGCCCTAACCAACATCCTTAACCTCAATTTCACCCTAAAACTAAGCCTAACCTTAACCCTAAAACTAAACCGAACCCTAAACTATCCCCTATCTCTAGCCCTAACCCTAAACCTAACCCTAACACTAACTCTAACCGTGACGCTAACCGTAACACCCTAAAACATCACCTTAACTCTAAAACTAACACTAACCCTCACACGAACCCCTAACCCTTTCCCTAACCCTAACCCTATTCCTCATCCTAGCCCTAACCCTGACCTATACCTAAACCGTACTCTAACCCTAAACTTAACCCTAACCTTAACTCTACTCTAACCCTAACCCTAAACCTAACAATAACTCGAAAACTGACGCAAACCCTAAACCTAGCACTAACTCTAAATCTAAACCTAACCCTAACCCAGCCCTACCCTTTACCGGAAGCATACCCTTACCCTAACATTACCCCTACCCTAACCCTAACCCTAACCCTATACCTAACCCTAACACTAACCTTAACCATACCCTAACCTTAACCCTAACCCTGACTATTAACTGAAACTTCACCCTAACCCTATGCCTAACTCTAACCCTAACCATAACAATGACCCTAAACCCTCACCTTAACTGTAAACCTAACCCTAACCCTCCCCCTAACCCTTAACTGGATCCCCAACCATAAACCTAATGCTATCCCGAACCTTATCCCTAACCCTAACCCTAATAGGGAAAGTAAACCTAATCTAACCCTAACCCTAATATTAACCCTCCCCTAACCATAAACCTGATCCTAACACCCTAAACCTAACGTCTAACACCATCTCTAATTCTAACCCCTTTCCTAACCATCACCCTTAACTTCAACTTCACACTAACCCTAAACCTAACCTAACGCTAACCCTAAACATAACCCCTAACCCTAACCCAAACCCTAAACCTAACCTTAACACTCACCTGAACACAAACCCAAATGCTACCCCAACCATAAAAATAACCCTCACCCTTTCCTAAACTTCATCCAAACCCTAACCCTAACCTAAACCATAAACCTAAACCTAACCCAAACCCTAACCTTAAACCTAACTCTAACAATAACGCTAGTCCACCTGTAACCCTAAACCAAACACTTACAATAGCCCTGAACCTAACCCTAAACTTAATCCTAATCCCAACCCTACACCTAATCCTAACCATACTCTAACTCTAACCTTGACCGTAAACAGAACACTAACTCTAACCCTCCACTTCGACCTAAACCGTAATCTTACCCTACATCTAACCCTAACCTTAAACCTAACCCTAACTCTAACTCTAACCCCTAATCATAACACTTACCCTAAACCCTCACCTGAACTGTAAAACTAACTGTAAACCTCACCCTAACCCCTAACCGTATTCCCCAACCCTAACCCTAATGCTATCCCTAACGCTCACCCTAACCCTAACCCTACCACTAAGCTGAAACCCCTGAGCCCTAACGATAACCCTAACCCCAACCCTAAACCCTAACACCAAAGCCTCACCCAAACCTCAACCCTAACTAAAACCCTAACTCTAACACTAACCCGAAACCTCATCATAAACCTAACCCTAACCCTAAACCAAACCTAACCATGACCAGAACCACAATTCCTAACCAGAACCCTCACATAAACCCTAACCCTAAACTACACCTCTAACCCCTAACACCTTACCCTAACCATAATCCTAACCCTACCCAGCCCTAAGCCTAAACCTAACCCTCACCCCAACTACAACGCCTAACACAAATCGCAACCCTAACCGTAACACTAAACTTATCCCTAACCTAAAATGTAACCCTAACCCTGAAACTAAACAGAACCCGTAAATTTAACCCTAACCCTAAACATAACCTTAACACTAACCTGAAAACTAACCCAAACCTTAGCCATAACCCCACCCCTCCCCCAATCTTAAACTTCACCCTATCCCTAACCTAAAGCTAAACATAACTTTAACCCTAACCCTACCCCTAAACTTAACCCTAACCTTAGCCTTGGCCCACCTGTAACCCTAAACCTAACCCTAACCCTCGCCCTAAACCTAATCCTAATCCTCACCCTGACCCTAACCCTAACCTAAACTTAACCCTAACTTTAAGCCTACCATAAACTTAAACCTAAACCTAACCCCTAACCCTAACTCTAACCCTAGCCCTAACTCTAAACCTAACCCGAACCGTAACACTTACCCAAAACCCTCACCTGAACTGTAAACGTTACTCTAACGGTTACCCTAACCCTAAACTTAACCCTAATTATAAACCTACCCTAAACTGAACTGAAACACTAACCCCTAACCCTAACTCTAAACCTAATCCTTAGCCTGAATCTAACCTTAACCCTAAGCCTACACCTAACCACTAACCCTAATTCTAAACCTAACTCTAAACAGAACCCTCACCCTTAACCAAAATTTCACCTTACCCATAACCCTAAACCTACCCTAACTTCATTCAAACCCTAACCCTAACCAAAACTAAAACTAACACTAAATCGAAACCTAAACCTAACCCTGACCCGAACCTGAACCGTAACCCCTAACCCTAACCCTCACGCTTAAGATGAACTTCACCCTATCCCTAACCCTAAAACTGAGAATAACACTAAATCTCCCCCAACCCTGACCTTAACCCTAATCCTAACCATAAACCTATCCCTATCCCTAACCTTAACCATAACCCTGACCCTAACTCTAACTCTAACCCTAATCCTAACACGAAAACTTACCCTACACACTCAGCTTAAATGGAAACCTAGCACTAACCCTCACCCTAACATCTAAACCTAACCCTATCTCTAACCTTAACCTAGCCCTAGACCTAACCATGACTTACCCCTAACACTTACCCTACCCTAACTCTAAACCTAAACTTAATCCTAACCTCAACCCTATCCCCTAACGCTAACCCTAAGCTCAACCCTCACCCTTAACTTAAACGTCACCCTAACCCTAACCCTAAACCGGACCCTAACCTTAACCCTAAACCTAAACCCTAACCCTAACCCTCACCCTAAACCTGACCCTAACATTAACCCAAACACCTAACCCTAACCCTAACACTAAGCTTAACCCTAAACCTAACCCTAACCTTAACCTAAACACCAAACCCTAGCCCTAACCACCATCCTTAACCTCAATTTCACCCTAAACCTAAGCCTAACCTTAACCCTAAAACTAAACCGAACCCTAAACTATCCCCTATCTCTAGCACTAACCCTAAACCTAACCCTAACACTAACTCTAACCCTGACGCTAACCGTAACACCCTAAAACATCACCTTAACTCTAAAACTAACACTAACCCTCACACGAACCCCTAACCCTTTCCCTAACCCTAACCCTATTCCTCATCCTAGCCCTAACCCTGACCTATACCTAAACCGTACTCTAACCCTAAACTTAACCCTAACCTTAACTCTACTCTAACCCTAACCCTAAACCTAACAATAACTCGAAAACTGACGCAAACCCTAAACCTAGCACTAACTCTAAATCTAAACCTAACCCTCACCCAGCCCTACCCTTTACCGGAAGCATACCCTTACCCTAACATTACCCCTACCCTAACCCTAACCCTAACCCTATACCTAACCCTAACACTAACCTTAACCATACCCTAACCTTAACCCTAACCCTGACTATTAACTGAAACTTCACCCTAACCCTATGCCTAACTCTAACCCTAACCATAACAATGACCCTAAACCCTCACCTTAACTGTAAACCTAACCCTAACCCTCCCCCAACCCTTAACTCTATCCCCAACCATAAACCTAATGCTATCCCGAACCTTATCCCTAACCCTAACCCTAATAGGGAAAGTAAACCTAATCTAACCCTAACCCTAATATTAACCCTCCCCTAACCATAAACCTGATCCTAACACCCTAAACCTAACGTCTAACCCCATCTCTAATTCTAACCCTTTTCCTAACCATCACCCTTAACTTCAACTTCACACTAACCCTAAACCTAACCTAACGCTAACCCTAAACATAACCCCTAACCCTAACCCAAACCCTAAACCTAACCTTAACACTCACCTGAACACAAACCCAAATGCTACCCCAACCATAAAAATAACCCTCACCCTTTCCTAAACTTCATCCAAACCCTAACCCTAACCTAAACCATAAACCTAAACCTAACCCAAACCCTAACCTTAAACCTAACTCTAACAATAACGCTAGTCCACCTGTAACCCTAAACCAAACACTTACAATAGCCCTGAACCTAACCCTAAACTTAATCCTAATCCCAACCCTACACCTAATCCTAACCATACTCTAACTCTAACCTTGACCGTAAACAGAACACTAACTCTAACCCTCCACTTGGACCTAAACCGTAATCTTACCCTACATCTAACCCTAACCTTAAACCTAACCCTAACTCTAACTCTAACCCCTAATCATAACACTTACCCTAAACCCTCACCTGAACTGTAAAACTAACTGTAAACCTCACCCTAACCCCTAACCGTATTCCCCAACCCTAACCCTAATGCTATCCCTAACGCTAACCCTAACCCTAACCCTACCACTAAGCTGAAACCCCTGAGCCCTAACGATAACCCTAACCCCAACCCTAAACCCTAACACCAAAGCCTCACCCAAACCTCAACCCTAACTAAAACCCTAACTCTAACACTAACCCGAAACCTCATCATAAACCTAACCCTAACCCTAAACCAAACCTAACCATGACCAGAACCACAATTCCTAACCAGAACCCTCACATAAACCCTAACCCTAAACTACACCTCTAACCCCTAACACCTTACCCTAACCATAATCCTAACCCTACCCAGCCCTAAGCCTAAACCTAACCCTCACCCCAACTACAACGCCTAACACAAATCGCAACCCTAACCGTAACACTAAACTTATCCCTAACCTAAAATGTAACCCTAACCCTGAAACTAAACAGAACCCGTAAATTTAACCCTAACCCTAAACATAACCTTAACACTAACCTGAAAACTAACCCAAACCTTAGCCATAACCCTACCCCTCCCCCAATCTTAAACTTCACCCTATCCCTAACCTAAAGCTAAACATAACTTTAACCCTAACCCTACCCCTAAACTTAACCCTAACCTTAGCCTTGGCCCACCTGTAACCCTAAACCTAACCCTAACCCTCGCCCTAAACCTAATCCTAATCCTCACCCTGACCCTAACCCTAACCTAAACTTAACCCTAACTTTAAGCCTACCATAAACTTAAACCTAAACCTAACCCCTAACCCTAACTCTAACCCTAACCCTAGCCCTAACTCTAAACCTAACCCGAACCGTAACACTTACCCAAAACCCTCACCTGAACTGTAAACGTTACTCTAACGGTTACCCTAACCCTAAACTTAACCCTAATTATAAACCTACCCTAAACCGAACCGAAACACTAACCCCTAACCCTAACTCTAAACCTAATCCTTAGCCTGAATCTAACCTTAACCCTAAGCCTACACCTAACCACTAACCCTAATTCTAAACCTAACTCTAAACAGAACCCTCACCCTTAACCAAAATTTCACCTTACCCATAACCCTAAACCTACCCTAACTTCATTCCAACCCTAACCCTAACCAAAACTAAAACTAACACTAAATCGAAACCTAAACCTAACCCTGACCCGAACCTGAACCGTAACCCCTAACCCTAACCCTCACGCTTAAGATGAACTTCACCCTATCCCTAACCCTAAAACTAAGAATAACACTAAATCTCCCCCAACCCTGACCTTAACCCTAATCCTAACCATAAACCTATCCCTATCCGTAACCTTAACCCTAACCCTGACCCTAACTCTAACTCTAACCCTAATCCTAACACGAAAACTTACCCTACACACTCAGCTTAAATGGAAACCTAGCACTAACCCTCACCCTAACATCTAAACCTAACCCTATCTCTAACCTTAACCTAGCCCTAGACCTAACCGTGACTTACCCCTAACACTTACCCTACCCTAACTCTAAACCTAAACTTAATCCTAACCTCAACCCTATCCCCTAACGCTAACCCTAAGCTCAACCCTCACCCTTCACTTAAACGTCACCCTAACCCTAACCCTAAACCGGACCCTAACCTTAACCCTAAACCTAAACCCTAACCCTAACCCTCACCCTAAACCTGACCCTAACATTAACCCAAACACCTAACCCTAACCCTAACACTAAGCTTAACCCTAAACCTAACCCTAACCTTAACCTAAACACCAAACCCTGGCCCTAACCAACATCCTTAACCTCAATTTCACCCTAAAACTAAGCCTAACCTTAACCCTAAAACTAAACCGAACCCTAAACTATCCCCTATCTCTAGCCCTAACCCTAAACCTAACCCTAACACTAACTCTAACCGTGACGCTAACCGTAACACCCTAAAACATCACCTTAACTCTAAAACTAACACTAACCCTCACACGAACCCCTAACCCTTTCCCTAACTCTAAGCCTATGCCTCATCCTAGCCGTAACCCTGACCTATACCTAAACCGTACTCTAACCCTAAACTTAACCCTAACCTTAACTCTACTCTAACCCTAACCCTAAACCTAACACTAACTCGAAAACTGACCCTAACCCTAAACCTAGCACTAACTCTAAATCTAAACCTAACCCTCACCCAGCCCTACCCTTTACCGGAAGCATACCCTTACCCTAACATTACCCCTACCCTAACCCTAACCCTAACCCTATACCTAACCCTAACACTAACCTTAACCATACCCTAACCTTAACCCTAACCCTGACTATTAACTGAAACTTCACCCTAACCCTATGCCTAACTCGAACCCTAACCATAACAATGACCCTAAACCCTCACCTTAACTGTAAACCTAACCCTAACCCTCCCCCAACCCTTAACTCTATCCCCAACCATAAACCTAATGCTATCCCGAACCTTATCCCTAACCCTAACCCTAATAGGGAAAGTAAACCTAATCTAACCCTAACCCTAATATTAACCCTCCCCTAACCATAAACCTGATCCTAACACCCTAAACCTAACGTCTAACCCCATCTCTAATTCTAACCCTTTTCCTAACCATCACCCTTAACTTCAACTTCACACTAACCCTAAACCTAACCTAACGCTAACCCTAAACATAACCCCTAACCCTAACCCAAACCCTAAACCTAACCTTAACACTCACCTGAACACAAACCCAAATGCTACCCCAACCATAAAAATAACCCTCACCCTTTCCTAAACTTCATCCAAACCCTAACCCTAACCTAAACCATAAACCTAAACCTAACCCAAACCCTAACCTTAAACCTAACTCTAACAATAACGCTAGTCCACCTGTAACCCTAAACCAAACACTTACAATAGCCCTGAACCTAACCCTAAACTTAATCCTAATCCCAACCCTACACCTAATCCTAACCATACTCTAACTCTAACCTTGACCGTAAACAGAACACTAACTCTAACCCTCCACTTGGACCTAAACCGTAATCTTACCCTACATCTAACCCTAACCTTAAACCTAACCCTAACTCTAACTCTAACCCCTAATCATAACACTTACCCTAAACCCTCACCTGAACTGTAAAACTAACTGTAAACCTCACCCTAACCCCTAACCGTATTCCCCAACCCTAACCCTAATGCTATCCCTAACGCTAACCCTAACCCTAACCCTACCACTAAGCTGAAACCCCTGAGCCCTAACGATAACCCTAACCCCAACCCTAAACCCTAACACCAAAGCCTCACCCAAACCTCAACCCTAACTAAAACCCTAACTCTAACACTAACCCGAAACCTCATCATAAACCTAACCCTAACCCTAAACCAAACCTAACCATGACCAGAACCACAATTCCTAACCAGAACCCTCACATAAACCCTAACCCTAAACTACACCTCTAACCCCTAACACCTTACCCTAACCATAATCCTAACCCTACCCAGCCCTAAGCCTAAACCTAACCCTCACCCCAACTACAACGCCTAACACAAATCGCAACCCTAACCGTAACACTAAACTTATCCCTAACCTAAAATGTAACCCTAACCCTGAAACTAAACAGAACCCGTAAATTTAACCCTAACCCTAAACATAACCTTAACACTAACCTGAAAACTAACCCAAACCTTAGCCATAACCCTACCCCTCCCCCAATCTTAAACTTCACCCTATCCCTAACCTAAAGCTAAACATAACTTTAACCCTAACCCTACCCCTAAACTTAACCCTAACCTTAGCCTTGGCCCACCTGTAACCCTAAACCTAACCCTAACCCTCGCCCTAAACCTAATCCTAATCCTCACCCTGACCCTAACCCTAACCTAAACTTAACCCTAACTTTAAGCCTACCATAAACTTAAACCTAAACCTAACCCCTAACCCTAACTCTAACCCTAACCCTAGCCCTAACTCTAAACCTAACCCGAACCGTAACACTTACCCAAAACCCTCACCTGAACTGTAAACGTTACTCTAACGGTTACCCTAACCCTAAACTTAACCCTAATTATAAACCTACCCTAAACCGAACCGAAACACTAACCCCTAACCCTAACTCTAAACCTAATCCTTAGCCTGAATCTAACCTTAACCCTAAGCCTACACCTAACCACTAACCCTAATTCTAAACCTAACTCTAAACAGAACCCTCACCCTTAACCAAAATTTCACCTTACCCATAACCCTAAACCTACCCTAACTTCATTCCAACCCTAACCCTAACCAAAACTAAAACTAACACTAAATCGAAACCTAAACCTAACCCTGACCCGAACCTGAACCGTAACCCCTAACCCTAACCCTCACGCTTAAGATGAACTTCACCCTATCCCTAACCCTAAAACTAAGAATAACACTAAATCTCCCCCAACCCTGACCTTAACCCTAATCCTAACCATAAACCTATCCCTATCCGTAACCTTAACCCTAACCCTGACCCTAACTCTAACTCTAACCCTAATCCTAACACGAAAACTTACCCTACACACTCAGCTTAAATGGAAACCTAGCACTAACCCTCACCCTAACATCTAAACCTAACCCTATCTCTAACCTTAACCTAGCCCTAGACCTAACCGTGACTTACCCCTAACACTTACCCTACCCTAACTCTAAACCTAAACTTAATCCTAACCTCAACCCTATCCCCTAACGCTAACCCTAAGCTCAACCCTCACCCTTCACTTAAACGTCACCCTAACCCTAACCCTAAACCGGACCCTAACCTTAACCCTAAACCTAAACCCTAACCCTAACCCTCACCCTAAACCTGACCCTAACATTAACCCAAACACCTAACCCTAACCCTAACACTAAGCTTAACCCTAAACCTAACCCTAACCTTAACCTAAACACCAAACCCTGGCCCTAACCAACATCCTTAACCTCAATTTCACCCTAAAACTAAGCCTAACCTTAACCCTAAAACTAAACCGAACCCTAAACTATCCCCTATCTCTAGCCCTAACCCTAAACCTAACCCTAACACTAACTCTAACCGTGACGCTAACCGTAACACCCTAAAACATCACCTTAACTCTAAAACTAACACTAACCCTCACACGAACCCCTAACCCTTTCCCTAACTCTAAGCCTATGCCTCATCCTAGCCGTAACCCTGACCTATACCTAAACCGTACTCTAACCCTAAACTTAACCCTAACCTTAACTCTACTCTAACCCTAACCCTAAACCTAACACTAACTCGAAAACTGACCCTAACCCTAAACCTAGCACTAACTCTAAATCTAAACCTAACCCTCACCCAGCCCTACCCTTTACCGGAAGCATACCCTTACCCTAACATTACCCCTACCCTAACCCTAACCCTAACCCTATACCTAACCCTAACACTAACCTTAACCATACCCTAACCTTAACCCTAACCCTGACTATTAACTGAAACTTCACCCTAACCCTATGCCTAACTCGAACCCTAACCATAACAATGACCCTAAACCCTCACCTTAACTGTAAACCTAACCCTAACCCTCCCCCAACCCTTAACTCTATCCCCAACCATAAACCTAATGCTATCCCGAACCTTATCCCTAACCCTAACCCTAATAGGGAAAGTAAACCTAATCTAACCCTAACCCTAATATTAACCCTCCCCTAACCATAAACCTGATCCTAACACCCTAAACCTAACGTCTAACCCCATCTCTAATTCTAACCCTTTTCCTAACCATCACCCTTAACTTCAACTTCACACTAACCCTAAACCTAACCTAACGCTAACCCTAAACATAACCCCTAACCCTAACCCAAACCCTAAACCTAACCTTAACACTCACCTGAACACAAACCCAAATGCTACCCCAACCATAAAAATAACCCTCACCCTTTCCTAAACTTCATCCAAACCCTAACCCTAACCTAAACCATAAACCTAAACCTAACCCAAACCCTAACCTTAAACCTAACTCTAACAATAACGCTAGTCCACCTGTAACCCTAAACCAAACACTTACAATAGCCCTGAACCTAACCCTAAACTTAATCCTAATCCCAACCCTACACCTAATCCTAACCATACTCTAACTCTAACCTTGACCGTAAACAGAACACTAACTCTAACCCTCCACTTGGACCTAAACCGTAATCTTACCCTACATCTAACCCTAACCTTAAACCTAACCCTAACTCTAACTCTAACCCCTAATCATAACACTTACCCTAAACCCTCACCTGAACTGTAAAACTAACTGTAAACCTCACCCTAACCCCTAACCGTATTCCCCAACCCTAACCCTAATGCTATCCCTAACGCTAACCCTAACCCTAACCCTACCACTAAGCTGAAACCCCTGAGCCCTAACGATAACCCTAACCCCAACCCTAAACCCTAACACCAAAGCCTCACCCAAACCTCAACCCTAACTAAAACCCTAACTCTAACACTAACCCGAAACCTCATCATAAACCTAACCCTAACCCTAAACCAAACCTAACCATGACCAGAACCACAATTCCTAACCAGAACCCTCACATAAACCCTAACCCTAAACTACACCTCTAACCCCTAACACCTTACCCTAACCATAATCCTAACCCTACCCAGCCCTAAGCCTAAACCTAACCCTCACCCCAACTACAACGCCTAACACAAATCGCAACCCTAACCGTAACACTAAACTTATCCCTAACCTAAAATGTAACCCTAACCCTGAAACTAAACAGAACCCGTAAATTTAACCCTAACCCTAAACATAACCTTAACACTAACCTGAAAACTAACCCAAACCTTAGCCATAACCCTACCCCTCCCCCAATCTTAAACTTCACCCTATCCCTAACCTAAAGCTAAACATAACTTTAACCCTAACCCTACCCCTAAACTTAACCCTAACCTTAGCCTTGGCCCACCTGTAACCCTAAACCTAACCCTAACCCTCGCCCTAAACCTAATCCTAATCCTCACCCTGACCCTAACCCTAACCTAAACTTAACCCTAACTTTAAGCCTACCATAAACTTAAACCTAAACCTAACCCCTAACCCTAACTCTAACCCTAACCCTAGCCCTAACTCTAAACCTAACCCGAACCGTAACACTTACCCAAAACCCTCACCTGAACTGTAAACGTTACTCTAACGGTTACCCTAACCCTAAACTTAACCCTAATTATAAACCTACCCTAAACCGAACCGAAACACTAACCCCTAACCCTAACTCTAAACCTAATCCTTAGCCTGAATCTAACCTTAACCCTAAGCCTACACCTAACCACTAACCCTAATTCTAAACCTAACTCTAAACAGAACCCTCACCCTTAACCAAAATTTCACCTTACCCATAACCCTAAACCTACCCTAACTTCATTCCAACCCTAACCCTAACCAAAACTAAAACTAACACTAAATCGAAACCTAAACCTAACCCTGACCCGAACCTGAACCGTAACCCCTAACCCTAACCCTCACGCTTAAGATGAACTTCACCCTATCCCTAACCCTAAAACTAAGAATAACACTAAATCTCCCCCAACCCTGACCTTAACCCTAATCCTAACCATAAACCTATCCCTATCCGTAACCTTAACCCTAACCCTGACCCTAACTCTAACTCTAACCCTAATCCTAACACGAAAACTTACCCTACACACTCAGCTTAAATGGAAACCTAGCACTAACCCTCACCCTAACATCTAAACCTAACCCTATCTCTAACCTTAACCTAGCCCTAGACCTAACCGTGACTTACCCCTAACACTTACCCTACCCTAACTCTAAACCTAAACTTAATCCTAACCTCAACCCTATCCCCTAACGCTAACCCTAAGCTCAACCCTCACCCTTCACTTAAACGTCACCCTAACCCTAACCCTAAACCGGACCCTAACCTTAACCCTAAACCTAAACCCTAACCCTAACCCTCACCCTAAACCTGACCCTAACATTAACCCAAACACCTAACCCTAACCCTAACACTAAGCTTAACCCTAAACCTAACCCTAACCTTAACCTAAACACCAAACCCTGGCCCTAACCAACATCCTTAACCTCAATTTCACCCTAAAACTAAGCCTAACCTTAACCCTAAAACTAAACCGAACCCTAAACTATCCCCTATCTCTAGCCCTAACCCTAAACCTAACCCTAACACTAACTCTAACCGTGACGCTAACCGTAACACCCTAAAACATCACCTTAACTCTAAAACTAACACTAACCCTCACACGAACCCCTAACCCTTTCCCTAACTCTAAGCCTATGCCTCATCCTAGCCGTAACCCTGACCTATACCTAAACCGTACTCTAACCCTAAACTTAACCCTAACCTTAACTCTACTCTAACCCTAACCCTAAACCTAACACTAACTCGAAAACTGACCCTAACCCTAAACCTAGCACTAACTCTAAATCTAAACCTAACCCTCACCCAGCCCTACCCTTTACCGGAAGCATACCCTTACCCTAACATTACCCCTACCCTAACCCTAACCCTAACCCTATACCTAACCCTAACACTAACCTTAACCATACCCTAACCTTAACCCTAACCCTGACTATTAACTGAAACTTCACCCTAACCCTATGCCTAACTCGAACCCTAACCATAACAATGACCCTAAACCCTCACCTTAACTGTAAACCTAACCCTAACCCTCCCCCAACCCTTAACTCTATCCCCAACCATAAACCTAATGCTATCCCGAACCTTATCCCTAACCCTAACCCTAATAGGGAAAGTAAACCTAATCTAACCCTAACCCTAATATTAACCCTCCCCTAACCATAAACCTGATCCTAACACCCTAAACCTAACGTCTAACCCCATCTCTAATTCTAACCCTTTTCCTAACCATCACCCTTAACTTCAACTTCACACTAACCCTAAACCTAACCTAACGCTAACCCTAAACATAACCCCTAACCCTAACCCAAACCCTAAACCTAACCTTAACACTCACCTGAACACAAACCCAAATGCTACCCCAACCATAAAAATAACCCTCACCCTTTCCTAAACTTCATCCAAACCCTAACCCTAACCTAAACCATAAACCTAAACCTAACCCAAACCCTAACCTTAAACCTAACTCTAACAATAACGCTAGTCCACCTGTAACCCTAAACCAAACACTTACAATAGCCCTGAACCTAACCCTAAACTTAATCCTAATCCCAACCCTACACCTAATCCTAACCATACTCTAACTCTAACCTTGACCGTAAACAGAACACTAACTCTAACCCTCCACTTGGACCTAAACCGTAATCTTACCCTACATCTAACCCTAACCTTAAACCTAACCCTAACTCTAACTCTAACCCCTAATCATAACACTTACCCTAAACCCTCACCTGAACTGTAAAACTAACTGTAAACCTCACCCTAACCCCTAACCGTATTCCCCAACCCTAACCCTAATGCTATCCCTAACGCTAACCCTAACCCTAACCCTACCACTAAGCTGAAACCCCTGAGCCCTAACGATAACCCTAACCCCAACCCTAAACCCTAACACCAAAGCCTCACCCAAACCTCAACCCTAACTAAAACCCTAACTCTAACACTAACCCGAAACCTCATCATAAACCTAACCCTAACCCTAAACCAAACCTAACCATGACCAGAACCACAATTCCTAACCAGAACCCTCACATAAACCCTAACCCTAAACTACACCTCTAACCCCTAACACCTTACCCTAACCATAATCCTAACCCTACCCAGCCCTAAGCCTAAACCTAACCCTCACCCCAACTACAACGCCTAACACAAATCGCAACCCTAACCGTAACACTAAACTTATCCCTAACCTAAAATGTAACCCTAACCCTGAAACTAAACAGAACCCGTAAATTTAACCCTAACCCTAAACATAACCTTAACACTAACCTGAAAACTAACCCAAACCTTAGCCATAACCCTACCCCTCCCCCAATCTTAAACTTCACCCTATCCCTAACCTAAAGCTAAACATAACTTTAACCCTAACCCTACCCCTAAACTTAACCCTAACCTTAGCCTTGGCCCACCTGTAACCCTAAACCTAACCCTAACCCTCGCCCTAAACCTAATCCTAATCCTCACCCTGACCCTAACCCTAACCTAAACTTAACCCTAACTTTAAGCCTACCATAAACTTAAACCTAAACCTAACCCCTAACCCTAACTCTAACCCTAACCCTAGCCCTAACTCTAAACCTAACCCGAACCGTAACACTTACCCAAAACCCTCACCTGAACTGTAAACGTTACTCTAACGGTTACCCTAACCCTAAACTTAACCCTAATTATAAACCTACCCTAAACCGAACCGAAACACTAACCCCTAACCCTAACTCTAAACCTAATCCTTAGCCTGAATCTAACCTTAACCCTAAGCCTACACCTAACCACTAACCCTAATTCTAAACCTAACTCTAAACAGAACCCTCACCCTTAACCAAAATTTCACCTTACCCATAACCCTAAACCTACCCTAACTTCATTCCAACCCTAACCCTAACCAAAACTAAAACTAACACTAAATCGAAACCTAAACCTAACCCTGACCCGAACCTGAACCGTAACCCCTAACCCTAACCCTCACGCTTAAGATGAACTTCACCCTATCCCTAACCCTAAAACTAAGAATAACACTAAATCTCCCCCAACCCTGACCTTAACCCTAATCCTAACCATAAACCTATCCCTATCCGTAACCTTAACCCTAACCCTGACCCTAACTCTAACTCTAACCCTAATCCTAACACGAAAACTTACCCTACACACTCAGCTTAAATGGAAACCTAGCACTAACCCTCACCCTAACATCTAAACCTAACCCTATCTCTAACCTTAACCTAGCCCTAGACCTAACCGTGACTTACCCCTAACACTTACCCTACCCTAACTCTAAACCTAAACTTAATCCTAACCTCAACCCTATCCCCTAACGCTAACCCTAAGCTCAACCCTCACCCTTCACTTAAACGTCACCCTAACCCTAACCCTAAACCGGACCCTAACCTTAACCCTAAACCTAAACCCTAACCCTAACCCTCACCCTAAACCTGACCCTAACATTAACCCAAACACCTAACCCTAACCCTAACACTAAGCTTAACCCTAAACCTAACCCTAACCTTAACCTAAACACCAAACCCTGGCCCTAACCAACATCCTTAACCTCAATTTCACCCTAAAACTAAGCCTAACCTTAACCCTAAAACTAAACCGAACCCTAAACTATCCCCTATCTCTAGCCCTAACCCTAAACCTAACCCTAACACTAACTCTAACCGTGACGCTAACCGTAACACCCTAAAACATCACCTTAACTCTAAAACTAACACTAACCCTCACACGAACCCCTAACCCTTTCCCTAACTCTAAGCCTATGCCTCATCCTAGCCGTAACCCTGACCTATACCTAAACCGTACTCTAACCCTAAACTTAACCCTAACCTTAACTCTACTCTAACCCTAACCCTAAACCTAACACTAACTCGAAAACTGACCCTAACCCTAAACCTAGCACTAACTCTAAATCTAAACCTAACCCTCACCCAGCCCTACCCTTTACCGGAAGCATACCCTTACCCTAACATTACCCCTACCCTAACCCTAACCCTAACCCTATACCTAACCCTAACACTAACCTTAACCATACCCTAACCTTAACCCTAACCCTGACTATTAACTGAAACTTCACCCTAACCCTATGCCTAACTCGAACCCTAACCATAACAATGACCCTAAACCCTCACCTTAACTGTAAACCTAACCCTAACCCTCCCCCTAACCCTTAACTGGATCCCCAACCATAAACCTAATGCTATCCCGAATGTTATCCCTAACCCTAACCCTAATAGGGAAAGTAAACCTAATCTAACCCTAACCCTAATATTAACCCTCCCCTAACCATAAACCTGATCCTAACACCCTAAACCTAACGTCTAACCCCATCTCTAATTCTAACCCTTTTCCTAACCATCACCCTTAACTTCAACTTCACACTAACCCTAAACCTAACCTAACGCTAACCCTAAACATAACCCCTAACCCTAACCCAAACCCTAAACCTAACCTTAACACTCACCTGAACACAAACCCAAATGCTACCCCAACCATAAAAATAACCCTCACCCTTTCCTAAACTTCATCCAAACCCTAACCCTAACCTAAACCTAACCCAAACCCTAACCTTAAACCTAACTCTAACAATAACGCTAGTCCACCTGTAACCCTAAACCAAACACTTACAATAACCCTGAACCTAACCCTAAACTTAATCCTAATCCCAACCCTAGACCTAATCCTAACCATACTCTAACTCTAACCTTGACCCTAAATAGAACACTAACTCTAACCCTCCACTTGGACCTAAACCTTAATCTTACCCTACATCTAACCCTAACCTTAAACCTAACCCTAACCCTAACTCTAACTCTAACCCTAATCATAACACTTACCCTAAACCCTCACCTGAACTGTAAAACTAACTGTAAACCTCACCCTAACCCCTAACCGTATTCCCCAACCCTAACCCTAATGCTATCCCTAACGCTAACCCTAACCCTAACCCTACCACTAAGCTGAAACCCCTGAGCCCTAACGATAACCCTAACCCCAACCCTAAACCCTAACACCAAAGCCTCACCCAAACCTCAACCCTAACTAAAACCCTAACTCTAACACTAACCCGAAACCTAATCATAAACCTAACCCTAACCCTAAACCAAACCTAACCATGACCAGAACCACAATTCCTAACCAGAACCCTCACATAAACCCTAACCCTAAACTACACCTCTAACCCCTAACACCTTACCCTAACCATAATCCTAACCCTACCCAGCCCTAAGCCTAAACCTAACCCTCACCCCAACTACAACGCCTAACACAAATCGCAACCCTAACCGTAACACTAAACTTATCCCTAACCTAAAATGTAACCCTAACCCTGAAACTAAACAGAACCCGTAAATTTAACCCTAACCCTAAACATAACCTTAACACTAACCTGAAAACTAACCCAAACCTTAGCCATAACCCTACCCCTCCCCCAATCTTAATCTTCACCCTATCCCTAACCTAAAGCTAAACATAACTTTAACCCTAACCCTACCCCTAAACTTAACCCTAACCTTAGCCTTGGCCCACCTGTAACCCTAAACCTAACCCTAACCCTCGCCCTAAACCTACTCCTAATCCTCACCCTGACCCTAACCCTAACCTAAACTTAACCCTAACTTTAAGCCTACCATAAACTTAAACCTAAACCTAACCCCTAACCCTAACTCTAACCCTAACCCTAGCCCTAACTCTAAACCTAACCCGAACCGTAACACTTACCCAAAACCCTCACCTGAACTGTAAACGTTACTCTAACGGTTACCCTAACCCTAAACTTAACCCTAATTATAAACCTACCCTAAACCGAACTGAAACACTAACCCCTAACCCTAACTCTAAACCTAATCCTTAGCCTGAATCTAACCTTAACCCTAAGCCTACACCTAACCACTAACCCTAATTCTAAACCTAACTCTAAACAGAACCCTCACCCTTAACCAAAATTTCACCTTACCCATAACCCTAAACCTACCCTAACTTCATTCCAACCCTAACCCTAACCAAAACTAAAACTAACACTAAATCGAAACCTAAACCTAACCCTGACCCGAACCTGAACCGTAACCCCTAACCCTAACCCTCACGCTTAAGATGAACTTCACCCTATCCCTAACCCTAAAACTAAGAATAACACTAAATCTCCCCCAACCCTGACCTTAACCCTAATGCTAACCATAAACCTATCCCTATCCCTAACCTTAACCCGAACCCTGACCCTAACTCTAACTCTAACCCTAATCCTAACACGAAAACTTACCCTACACACTCAGCTTAAATGGAAACCTAACACTAACCCTCACCCTAACATCTAAACCTAACCCTATCTCTAACCTTAACCTAGCCCTAGACCTAACCATGACTTACCCCTAACACTTACCCTACCCTAACTCTAAACCTAAACTTAATCCTAACCTCAACCCTATCCCCTAACGCTAACCCTAAGCTCAACCCTCACCCTTCACTTAAACGTCACCCTAACCCTAACCCTAAACCGGACCCTAACCTTAACCCTAAACCTAAACCCTAACCCTAACCCTCACCCTAAACCTGACCCTAACATTAACCCAAACACCTAACCCTAACCCTAACACTAAGCTTAACCCTAAACCTAACCCTAACCTTAACCTAAACACCAAACCCTGGCCCTAACCACCATCCTTAACCTCAATTTCACCCTAAACCTAAGCCTAACCTTAACCCTAAAACTAAACCGAACCCTAAACTATCCCCTATCTCTAGCCCTAACTCTAAACCTAACCCTAACACTAACTCTAACCCTGACGCTAACCGTAACACCCTAAAACATCACCTTAACTCTAAAACTAACACTAACCCTCACACGAACCCCTAACCCTTTCCCTAACCCTAACCCTATTCCTCATCCTAGCCCTAACCCTGACCTATACCTAAACCGTACTCTAACCCTAAACTTAACCCTAACCTTAACTCTACTCTAACCCTAACCCTAAACCTAACAATAACTCGAAAACTGACGCAAACCCTAAACCTAGCACTAACTCTAAATCTAAACCTAACCCTAACCCAGCCCTACCCTTTACCGGAAGCATACCCTTACCCTAACATTACCCCTACCCTAACCCTAACCCTAACCCTATACCTAACCCTAACACTAACCTTAACCATACCCTAACCTTAACCCTAACCCTGACTATTAACTGAAACTTCACCCTAACCCTATGCCTAACTCTAACCCTAACCATAACAATGACCCTAAACCCTCACCTTAACTGTAAACCTAACCCTAACCCTCCCCCTAACCCTTAACTGGATCCCCAACCATAAACCTAATGCTATCCCGAACCTTATCCCTAACCCTAACCCTAATAGGGAAAGTAAACCTAATCTAACCCTAACCCTAATATTAACCCTCCCCTAACCATAAACCTGATCCTAACACCCTAAACCTAACGTCTAACACCATCTCTAATTCTAACCCCTTTCCTAACCATCACCCTTAACTTCAACTTCACACTAACCCTAAACCTAACCTAACGCTAACCCTAAACATAACCCCTAACCCTAACCCAAACCCTAAACCTAACCTTAACACTCACCTGAACACAAACCCAAATGCTACCCCAACCATAAAAATAACCCTCACCCTTTCCTAAACTTCATCCAAACCCTAACCCTAACCTAAACCATAAACCTAAACCTAACCCAAACCCTAACCTTAAACCTAACTCTAACAATAACGCTAGTCCACCTGTAACCCTAAACCAAACACTTACAATAGCCCTGAACCTAACCCTAAACTTAATCCTAATCCCAACCCTACACCTAATCCTAACCATACTCTAACTCTAACCTTGACCGTAAACAGAACACTAACTCTAACCCTCCACTTGGACCTAAACCGTAATCTTACCCTACATCTAACCCTAACCTTAAACCTAACCCTAACTCTAACTCTAACCCCTAATCATAACACTTACCCTAAACCCTCACCTGAACTGTAAAACTAACTGTAAACCTCACCCTAACCCCTAACCGTATTCCCCAACCCTAACCCTAATGCTATCCCTAACGCTCACCCTAACCCTAACCCTACCACTAAGCTGAAACCCCTGAGCCCTAACGATAACCCTAACCCCAACCCTAAACCCTAACACCAAAGCCTCACCCAAACCTCAACCCTAACTAAAACCCTAACTCTAACACTAACCCGAAACCTCATCATAAACCTAACCCTAACCCTAAACCAAACCTAACCATGACCAGAACCACAATTCCTAACCAGAACCCTCACATAAACCCTAACCCTAAACTACACCTCTAACCCCTAACACCTTACCCTAACCATAATCCTAACCCTACCCAGCCCTAAGCCTAAACCTAACCCTCACCCCAACTACAACGCCTAACACAAATCGCAACCCTAACCGTAACACTAAACTTATCCCTAACCTAAAATGTAACCCTAACCCTGAAACTAAACAGAACCCGTAAATTTAACCCTAACCCTAAACATAACCTTAACACTAACCTGAAAACTAACCCAAACCTTAGCCATAACCCCACCCCTCCCCCAATCTTAAACTTCACCCTATCCCTAACCTAAAGCTAAACATAACTTTAACCCTAACCCTACCCCTAAACTTAACCCTAACCTTAGCCTTGGCCCACCTGTAACCCTAAACCTAACCCTAACCCTCGCCCTAAACCTAATCCTAATCCTCACCCTGACCCTAACCCTAACCTAAACTTAACCCTAACTTTAAGCCTACCATAAACTTAAACCTAAACCTAACCCCTAACCCTAACTCTAACCCTAGCCCTAACTCTAAACCTAACCCGAACCGTAACACTTACCCAAAACCCTCACCTGAACTGTAAACGTTACTCTAACGGTTACCCTAACCCTAAACTTAACCCTAATTATAAACCTACCCTAAACTGAACTGAAACACTAACCCCTAACCCTAACTCTAAACCTAATCCTTAGCCTGAATCTAACCTTAACCCTAAGCCTACACCTAACCACTAACCCTAATTCTAAACCTAACTCTAAACAGAACCCTCACCCTTAACCAAAATTTCACCTTACCCATAACCCTAAACCTACCCTAACTTCATTCAAACCCTAACCCTAACCAAAACTAAAACTAACACTAAATCGAAACCTAAACCTAACCCTGACCCGAACCTGAACCATAACCCCTAACCCTAACCCTCACGCTTAAGATGAACTTCACCCTATCCCTAACCCTAAAACTGAGAATAACACTAAATCTCCCCCAACCCTGACCTTAACCCTAATCCTAACCATAAACCTATCCCTATCCCTAACCTTAACCCTAACCCTGACCCTAACTCTAACTCTAACCCTAATCCTAACACGAAAACTTACCCTACACACTCAGCTTAAATGGAAACCTAGCACTAACCCTCACCCTAACATCTAAACCTAACCCTATCTCTAACCTTAACCTAGCCCTAGACCTAACCATGACTTACCCCTAACACTTACCCTACCCTAACTCTAAACCTAAACTTAATCCTAACCTCAACCCTATCCCCTAACGCTAACCCTAAGCTCAACCCTCACCCTTAACTTAAACGTCACCCTAACCCTAACCCTAAACCGGACCCTAACCTTAACCCTAAACCTAAACCCTAACCCTAACCCTCACCCTAAACCTGACCCTAACATTAACCCAAACACCTAACCCTAACCCTAACACTAAGCTTAACCCTAAACCTAACCCTAACCTTAACCTAAACACCAAACCCTAGCCCTAACCACCATCCTTAACCTCAATTTCACCCTAAACCTAAGCCTAACCTTAACCCTAAAACTAAACCGAACCCTAAACTATCCCCTATCTCTAGCACTAACCCTAAACCTAACCCTAACACTAACTCTAACCCTGACGCTAACCGTAACACCCTAAAACATCACCTTAACTCTAAAACTAACACTAACCCTCACACGAACCCCTAACCCTTTCCCTAACCCTAACCCTATTCCTCATCCTAGCCCTAACCCTGACCTATACCTAAACCGTACTCTAACCCTAAACTTAACCCTAACCTTAACTCTACTCTAACCCTAACCCTAAACCTAACAATAACTCGAAAACTGACGCAAACCCTAAACCTAGCACTAACTCTAAATCTAAACCTAACCCTAACCCAGCCCTACCCTTTACCGGAAGCATACCCTTACCCTAACATTACCCCTACCCTAACCCTAACCCTAACCCTATACCTAACCCTAACACTAACCTTAACCATACCCTAACCTTAACCCTAACCCTGACTATTAACTGAAACTTCACCCTAACCCTATGCCTAACTCTAACCCTAACCATAACAATGACCCTAAACCCTCACCTTAACTGTAAACCTAACCCTAACCCTCCCCCAACCCTTAACTCTATCCCCAACCATAAACCTAATGCTATCCCGAACCTTATCCCTAACCCTAACCCTAATAGGGAAAGTAAACCTAATCTAACCCTAACCCTAATATTAACCCTCCCCTAACCATAAACCTGATCCTAACACCCTAAACCTAACGTCTAACCCCATCTCTAATTCTAACCCTTTTCCTAACCATCACCCTTAACTTCAACTTCACACTAACCCTAAACCTAACCTAACGCTAACCCTAAACATAACCCCTAACCCTAACCCAAACCCTAAACCTAACCTTAACACTCACCTGAACACAAACCCAAATGCTACCCCAACCATAAAAATAACCCTCACCCTTTCCTAAACTTCATCCAAACCCTAACCCTAACCTAAACCATAAACCTAAACCTAACCCAAACCCTAACCTTAAACCTAACTCTAACAATAACGCTAGTCCACCTGTAACCCTAAACCAAACACTTACAATAGCCCTGAACCTAACCCTAAACTTAATCCTAATCCCAACCCTACACCTAATCCTAACCATACTCTAACTCTAACCTTGACCGTAAACAGAACACTAACTCTAACCCTCCACTTGGACCTAAACCGTAATCTTACCCTACATCTAACCCTAACCTTAAACCTAACCCTAACTCTAACTCTAACCCCTAATCATAACACTTACCCTAAACCCTCACCTGAACTGTAAAACTAACTGTAAACCTCACCCTAACCCCTAACCGTATTCCCCAACCCTAACCCTAATGCTATCCCTAACGCTAACCCTAACCCTAACCCTACCACTAAGCTGAAACCCCTGAGCCCTAACGATAACCCTAACCCCAACCCTAAACCCTAACACCAAAGCCTCACCCAAACCTCAACCCTAACTAAAACCCTAACTCTAACACTAACCCGAAACCTCATCATAAACCTAACCCTAACCCTAAACCAAACCTAACCATGACCAGAACCACAATTCCTAACCAGAACCCTCACATAAACCCTAACCCTAAACTACACCTCTAACCCCTAACACCTTACCCTAACCATAATCCTAACCCTACCCAGCCCTAAGCCTAAACCTAACCCTCACCCCAACTACAACGCCTAACACAAATCGCAACCCTAACCGTAACACTAAACTTATCCCTAACCTAAAATGTAACCCTAACCCTGAAACTAAACAGAACCCGTAAATTTAACCCTAACCCTAAACATAACCTTAACACTAACCTGAAAACTAACCCAAACCTTAGCCATAACCCTACCCCTCCCCCAATCTTAAACTTCACCCTATCCCTAACCTAAAGCTAAACATAACTTTAACCCTAACCCTACCCCTAAACTTAACCCTAACCTTAGCCTTGGCCCACCTGTAACCCTAAACCTAACCCTAACCCTCGCCCTAAACCTAATCCTAATCCTCACCCTGACCCTAACCCTAACCTAAACTTAACCCTAACTTTAAGCCTACCATAAACTTAAACCTAAACCTAACCCCTAACCCTAACTCTAACCCTAACCCTAGCCCTAACTCTAAACCTAACCCGAACCGTAACACTTACCCAAAACCCTCACCTGAACTGTAAACGTTACTCTAACGGTTACCCTAACCCTAAACTTAACCCTAATTATAAACCTACCCTAAACCGAACCGAAACACTAACCCCTAACCCTAACTCTAAACCTAATCCTTAGCCTGAATCTAACCTTAACCCTAAGCCTACACCTAACCACTAACCCTAATTCTAAACCTAACTCTAAACAGAACCCTCACCCTTAACCAAAATTTCACCTTACCCATAACCCTAAACCTACCCTAACTTCATTCCAACCCTAACCCTAACCAAAACTAAAACTAACACTAAATCGAAACCTAAACCTAACCCTGACCCGAACCTGAACCGTAACCCCTAACCCTAACCCTCACGCTTAAGATGAACTTCACCCTATCCCTAACCCTAAAACTAAGAATAACACTAAATCTCCCCCAACCCTGACCTTAACCCTAATCCTAACCATAAACCTATCCCTATCCGTAACCTTAACCCTAACCCTGACCCTAACTCTAACTCTAACCCTAATCCTAACACGAAAACTTACCCTACACACTCAGCTTAAATGGAAACCTAGCACTAACCCTCACCCTAACATCTAAACCTAACCCTATCTCTAACCTTAACCTAGCCCTAGACCTAACCGTGACTTACCCCTAACACTTACCCTACCCTAACTCTAAACCTAAACTTAATCCTAACCTCAACCCTATCCCCTAACGCTAACCCTAAGCTCAACCCTCACCCTTCACTTAAACGTCACCCTAACCCTAACCCTAAACCGGACCCTAACCTTAACCCTAAACCTAAACCCTAACCCTAACCCTCACCCTAAACCTGACCCTAACATTAACCCAAACACCTAACCCTAACCCTAACACTAAGCTTAACCCTAAACCTAACCCTAACCTTAACCTAAACACCAAACCCTGGCCCTAACCAACATCCTTAACCTCAATTTCACCCTAAAACTAAGCCTAACCTTAACCCTAAAACTAAACCGAACCCTAAACTATCCCCTATCTCTAGCCCTAACCCTAAACCTAACCCTAACACTAACTCTAACCGTGACGCTAACCGTAACACCCTAAAACATCACCTTAACTCTAAAACTAACACTAACCCTCACACGAACCCCTAACCCTTTCCCTAACCCTAACCCTATTCCTCATCCTAGCCCTAACCCTGACCTATACCTAAACCGTACTCTAACCCTAAACTTAACCCTAACCTTAACTCTACTCTAACCCTAACCCTAAACCTAACAATAACTCGAAAACTGACGCAAACCCTAAACCTAGCACTAACTCTAAATCTAAACCTAACCCTAACCCAGCCCTACCCTTTACCGGAAGCATACCCTTACCCTAACATTACCCCTACCCTAACCCTAACCCTAACCCTATACCTAACCCTAACACTAACCTTAACCATACCCTAACCTTAACCCTAACCCTGACTATTAACTGAAACTTCACCCTAACCCTATGCCTAACTCTAACCCTAACCATAACAATGACCCTAAACCCTCACCTTAACTGTAAACCTAACCCTAACCCTCCCCCTAACCCTTAACTGGATCCCCAACCATAAACCTAATGCTATCCCGAACCTTATCCCTAACCCTAACCCTAATAGGGAAAGTAAACCTAATCTAACCCTAACCCTAATATTAACCCTCCCCTAACCATAAACCTGATCCTAACACCCTAAACCTAACGTCTAACACCATCTCTAATTCTAACCCCTTTCCTAACCATCACCCTTAACTTCAACTTCACACTAACCCTAAACCTAACCTAACGCTAACCCTAAACATAACCCCTAACCCTAACCCAAACCCTAAACCTAACCTTAACACTCACCTGAACACAAACCCAAATGCTACCCCAACCATAAAAATAACCCTCACCCTTTCCTAAACTTCATCCAAACCCTAACCCTAACCTAAACCATAAACCTAAACCTAACCCAAACCCTAACCTTAAACCTAACTCTAACAATAACGCTAGTCCACCTGTAACCCTAAACCAAACACTTACAATAGCCCTGAACCTAACCCTAAACTTAATCCTAATCCCAACCCTACACCTAATCCTAACCATACTCTAACTCTAACCTTGACCGTAAACAGAACACTAACTCTAACCCTCCACTTGGACCTAAACCGTAATCTTACCCTACATCTAACCCTAACCTTAAACCTAACCCTAACTCTAACTCTAACCCCTAATCATAACACTTACCCTAAACCCTCACCTGAACTGTAAAACTAACTGTAAACCTCACCCTAACCCCTAACCGTATTCCCCAACCCTAACCCTAATGCTATCCCTAACGCTAACCCTAACCCTAACCCTACCACTAAGCTGAAACCCCTGAGCCCTAACGATAACCCTAACCCCAACCCTAAACCCTAACACCAAAGCCTCACCCAAACCTCAACCCTAACTAAAACCCTAACTCTAACACTAACCCGAAACCTCATCATAAACCTAACCCTAACCCTAAACCAAACCTAACCATGACCAGAACCACAATTCCTAACCAGAACCCTCACATAAACCCTAACCCTAAACTACACCTCTAACCCCTAACACCTTACCCTAACCATAATCCTAACCCTACCCAGCCCTAAGCCTAAACCTAACCCTCACCCCAACTACAACGCCTAACACAAATCGCAACCCTAACCGTAACACTAAACTTATCCCTAACCTAAAATGTAACCCTAACCCTGAAACTAAACAGAACCCGTAAATTTAACCCTAACCCTAAACATAACCTTAACACTAACCTGAAAACTAACCCAAACCTTAGCCATAACCCCACCCCTCCCCCAATCTTAAACTTCACCCTATCCCTAACCTAAAGCTAAACATAACTTTAACCCTAACCCTACCCCTAAACTTAACCCTAACCTTAGCCTTGGCCCACCTGTAACCCTAAACCTAACCCTAACCCTCGCCCTAAACCTAATCCTAATCCTCACCCTGACCCTAACCCTAACCTAAACTTAACCCTAACTTTAAGCCTACCATAAACTTAAACCTAAACCTAACCCCTAACCCTAACTCTAACCCTAGCCCTAACTCTAAACCTAACCCGAACCGTAACACTTACCCAAAACCCTCACCTGAACTGTAAACGTTACTCTAACGGTTACCCTAACCCTAAACTTAACCCTAATTATAAACCTACCCTAAACTGAACTGAAACACTAACCCCTAACCCTAACTCTAAACCTAATCCTTAGCCTGAATCTAACCTTAACCCTAAGCCTACACCTAACCACTAACCCTAATTCTAAACCTAACTCTAAACAGAACCCTCACCCTTAACCAAAATTTCACCTTACCCATAACCCTAAACCTACCCTAACTTCATTCAAACCCTAACCCTAACCAAAACTAAAACTAACACTAAATCGAAACCTAAACCTAACCCTGACCCGAACCTGAACCGTAACCCCTAACCCTAACCCTCACGCTTAAGATGAACTTCACCCTATCCCTAACCCTAAAACTGAGAATAACACTAAATCTCCCCCAACCCTGACCTTAACCCTAATCCTAACCATAAACCTATCCCTATCCCTAACCTTAACCATAACCCTGACCCTAACTCTAACTCTAACCCTAATCCTAACACGAAAACTTACCCTACACACTCAGCTTAAATGGAAACCTAGCACTAACCCTCACCCTAACATCTAAACCTAACCCTATCTCTAACCTTAACCTAGCCCTAGACCTAACCATGACTTACCCCTAACACTTACCCTACCCTAACTCTAAACCTAAACTTAATCCTAACCTCAACCCTATCCCCTAACGCTAACCCTAAGCTCAACCCTCACCCTTAACTTAAACGTCACCCTAACCCTAACCCTAAACCGGACCCTAACCTTAACCCTAAACCTAAACCCTAACCCTAACCCTCACCCTAAACCTGACCCTAACATTAACCCAAACACCTAACCCTAACCCTAACACTAAGCTTAACCCTAAACCTAACCCTAACCTAAACACCAAACCCTAGCCCTAACCACCATCCTTAACCTCAATTTCACCCTAAACCTAAGCCTAACCTTAACCCTAAAACTAAACCGAACCCTAAACTATCCCCTATCTCTAGCACTAACCCTAAACCTAACCCTAACACTAACTCTAACCCTGACGCTAACCGTAACACCCTAAAACATCACCTTAACTCTAAAACTAACACTAACCCTCACACGAACCCCTAACCCTTTCCCTAACCCTAACCCTATTCCTCATCCTAGCCCTAACCCTGACCTATACCTAAACCGTACTCTAACCCTAAACTTAACCCTAACCTTAACTCTACTCTAACCCTAACCCTAAACCTAACAATAACTCGAAAACTGACGCAAACCCTAAACCTAGCACTAACTCTAAATCTAAACCTAACCCTAACCCAGCCCTACCCTTTACCGGAAGCATACCCTTACCCTAACATTACCCCTACCCTAACCCTAACCCTAACCCTATACCTAACCCTAACACTAACCTTAACCATACCCTAACCTTAACCCTAACCCTGACTATTAACTGAAACTTCACCCTAACCCTATGCCTAACTCGAACCCTAACCATAACAATGACCCTAAACCCTCACCTTAACTGTAAACCTAACCCTAACCCTCCCCCAACCCTTAACTCTATCCCCAACCATAAACCTAATGCTATCCCGAACCTTATCCCTAACCCTAACCCTAATAGGGAAAGTAAACCTAATCTAACCCTAACCCTAATATTAACCCTCCCCTAACCATAAACCTGATCCTAACACCCTAAACCTAACGTCTAACCCCATCTCTAATTCTAACCCTTTTCCTAACCATCACCCTTAACTTCAACTTCACACTAACCCTAAACCTAACCTAACGCTAACCCTAAACATAACCCCTAACCCTAACCCAAACCCTAAACCTAACCTTAACACTCACCTGAACACAAACCCAAATGCTACCCCAACCATAAAAATAACCCTCACCCTTTCCTAAACTTCATCCAAACCCTAACCCTAACCTAAACCATAAACCTAAACCTAACCCAAACCCTAACCTTAAACCTAACTCTAACAATAACGCTAGTCCACCTGTAACCCTAAACCAAACACTTACAATAGCCCTGAACCTAACCCTAAACTTAATCCTAATCCCAACCCTACACCTAATCCTAACCATACTCTAACTCTAACCTTGACCGTAAACAGAACACTAACTCTAACCCTCCACTTGGACCTAAACCGTAATCTTACCCTACATCTAACCCTAACCTTAAACCTAACCCTAACTCTAACTCTAACCCCTAATCATAACACTTACCCTAAACCCTCACCTGAACTGTAAAACTAACTGTAAACCTCACCCTAACCCCTAACCGTATTCCCCAACCCTAACCCTAATGCTATCCCTAACGCTAACCCTAACCCTAACCCTACCACTAAGCTGAAACCCCTGAGCCCTAACGATAACCCTAACCCCAACCCTAAACCCTAACACCAAAGCCTCACCCAAACCTCAACCCTAACTAAAACCCTAACTCTAACACTAACCCGAAACCTCATCATAAACCTAACCCTAACCCTAAACCAAACCTAACCATGACCAGAACCACAATTCCTAACCAGAACCCTCACATAAACCCTAACCCTAAACTACACCTCTAACCCCTAACACCTTACCCTAACCATAATCCTAACCCTACCCAGCCCTAAGCCTAAACCTAACCCTCACCCCAACTACAACGCCTAACACAAATCGCAACCCTAACCGTAACACTAAACTTATCCCTAACCTAAAATGTAACCCTAACCCTGAAACTAAACAGAACCCGTAAATTTAACCCTAACCCTAAACATAACCTTAACACTAACCTGAAAACTAACCCAAACCTTAGCCATAACCCTACCCCTCCCCCAATCTTAAACTTCACCCTATCCCTAACCTAAAGCTAAACATAACTTTAACCCTAACCCTACCCCTAAACTTAACCCTAACCTTAGCCTTGGCCCACCTGTAACCCTAAACCTAACCCTAACCCTCGCCCTAAACCTAATCCTAATCCTCACCCTGACCCTAACCCTAACCTAAACTTAACCCTAACTTTAAGCCTACCATAAACTTAAACCTAAACCTAACCCCTAACCCTAACTCTAACCCTAACCCTAGCCCTAACTCTAAACCTAACCCGAACCGTAACACTTACCCAAAACCCTCACCTGAACTGTAAACGTTACTCTAACGGTTACCCTAACCCTAAACTTAACCCTAATTATAAACCTACCCTAAACCGAACCGAAACACTAACCCCTAACCCTAACTCTAAACCTAATCCTTAGCCTGAATCTAACCTTAACCCTAAGCCTACACCTAACCACTAACCCTAATTCTAAACCTAACTCTAAACAGAACCCTCACCCTTAATCAAAATTTCACCTTACCCATAACCCTAAACCTACCCTAACTTCATTCCAACCCTAACCCTAACCAAAACTAAAACTAACACTAAATCGAAACCTAAACCTAACCCTGACCCGAACCTGAACCGTAACCCCTAACCCTAACCCTCACGCTTAAGATGAACTTCACCCTATCCCTAACCCTAAAACTAAGAATAACACTAAATCTCCCCCAACCCTGACCTTAACCCTAATCCTAACCATAAACCTATCCCTATCCGTAACCTTAACCCTAACCCTGACCCTAACTCTAACTCTAACCCTAATCCTAACACGAAAACTTACCCTACACACTCAGCTTAAATGGAAACCTAGCACTAACCCTCACCCTAACATCTAAACCTAACCCTATCTCTAACCTTAACCTAGCCCTAGACCTAACCGTGACTTACCCCTAACACTTACCCTACCCTAACTCTAAACCTAAACTTAATCCTAACCTCAACCCTATCCCCTAACGCTAACCCTAAGCTCAACCCTCACCCTTCACTTAAACGTCACCCTAACCCTAACCCTAAACCGGACCCTAACCTTAACCCTAAACCTAAACCCTAACCCTAACCCTCACCCTAAACCTGACCCTAACATTAACCCAAACACCTAACCCTAACCCTAACACTAAGCTTAACCCTAAACCTAACCCTAACCTTAACCTAAACACCAAACCCTGGCCCTAACCAACATCCTTAACCTCAATTTCACCCTAAAACTAAGCCTAACCTTAACCCTAAAACTAAACCGAACCCTAAACTATCCCCTATCTCTAGCCCTAACCCTAAACCTAACCCTAACACTAACTCTAACCGTGACGCTAACCGTAACACCCTAAAACATCACCTTAACTCTAAAACTAACACTAACCCTCACACGAACCCCTAACCCTTTCCCTAACTCTAAGCCTATGCCTCATCCTAGCCGTAACCCTGACCTATACCTAAACCGTACTCTAACCCTAAACTTAACCCTAACCTTAACTCTACTCTAACCCTAACCCTAAACCTAACACTAACTCGAAAACTGACCCTAACCCTAAACCTAGCACTAACTCTAAATCTAAACCTAACCCTCACCCAGCCCTACCCTTTACCGGAAGCATACCCTTACCCTAACATTACCCCTACCCTAACCCTAACCCTAACCCTATACCTAACCCTAACACTAACCTTAACCATACCCTAACCTTAACCCTAACCCTGACTATTAACTGAAACTTCACCCTAACCCTATGCCTAACTCGAACCCTAACCATAACAATGACCCTAAACCCTCACCTTAACTGTAAACCTAACCCTAACCCTCCCCCAACCCTTAACTCTATCCCCAACCATAAACCTAATGCTATCCCGAACCTTATCCCTAACCCTAACCCTAATAGGGAAAGTAAACCTAATCTAACCCTAACCCTAATATTAACCCTCCCCTAACCATAAACCTGATCCTAACACCCTAAACCTAACGTCTAACCCCATCTCTAATTCTAACCCTTTTCCTAACCATCACCCTTAACTTCAACTTCACACTAACCCTAAACCTAACCTAACGCTAACCCTAAACATAACCCCTAACCCTAACCCAAACCCTAAACCTAACCTTAACACTCACCTGAACACAAACCCAAATGCTACCCCAACCATAAAAATAACCCTCACCCTTTCCTAAACTTCATCCAAACCCTAACCCTAACCTAAACCATAAACCTAAACCTAACCCAAACCCTAACCTTAAACCTAACTCTAACAATAACGCTAGTCCACCTGTAACCCTAAACCAAACACTTACAATAGCCCTGAACCTAACCCTAAACTTAATCCTAATCCCAACCCTACACCTAATCCTAACCATACTCTAACTCTAACCTTGACCGTAAACAGAACACTAACTCTAACCCTCCACTTGGACCTAAACCGTAATCTTACCCTACATCTAACCCTAACCTTAAACCTAACCCTAACTCTAACTCTAACCCCTAATCATAACACTTACCCTAAACCCTCACCTGAACTGTAAAACTAACTGTAAACCTCACCCTAACCCCTAACCGTATTCCCCAACCCTAACCCTAATGCTATCCCTAACGCTAACCCTAACCCTAACCCTACCACTAAGCTGAAACCCCTGAGCCCTAACGATAACCCTAACCCCAACCCTAAACCCTAACACCAAAGCCTCACCCAAACCTCAACCCTAACTAAAACCCTAACTCTAACACTAACCCGAAACCTCATCATAAACCTAACCCTAACCCTAAACCAAACCTAACCATGACCAGAACCACAATTCCTAACCAGAACCCTCACATAAACCCTAACCCTAAACTACACCTCTAACCCCTAACACCTTACCCTAACCATAATCCTAACCCTACCCAGCCCTAAGCCTAAACCTAACCCTCACCCCAACTACAACGCCTAACACAAATCGCAACCCTAACCGTAACACTAAACTTATCCCTAACCTAAAATGTAACCCTAACCCTGAAACTAAACAGAACCCGTAAATTTAACCCTAACCCTAAACATAACCTTAACACTAACCTGAAAACTAACCCAAACCTTAGCCATAACCCTACCCCTCCCCCAATCTTAAACTTCACCCTATCCCTAACCTAAAGCTAAACATAACTTTAACCCTAACCCTACCCCTAAACTTAACCCTAACCTTAGCCTTGGCCCACCTGTAACCCTAAACCTAACCCTAACCCTCGCCCTAAACCTAATCCTAATCCTCACCCTGACCCTAACCCTAACCTAAACTTAACCCTAACTTTAAGCCTACCATAAACTTAAACCTAAACCTAACCCCTAACCCTAACTCTAACCCTAACCCTAGCCCTAACTCTAAACCTAACCCGAACCGTAACACTTACCCAAAACCCTCACCTGAACTGTAAACGTTACTCTAACGGTTACCCTAACCCTAAACTTAACCCTAATTATAAACCTACCCTAAACCGAACCGAAACACTAACCCCTAACCCTAACTCTAAACCTAATCCTTAGCCTGAATCTAACCTTAACCCTAAGCCTACACCTAACCACTAACCCTAATTCTAAACCTAACTCTAAACAGAACCCTCACCCTTAACCAAAATTTCACCTTACCCATAACCCTAAACCTACCCTAACTTCATTCCAACCCTAACCCTAACCAAAACTAAAACTAACACTAAATCGAAACCTAAACCTAACCCTGACCCGAACCTGAACCGTAACCCCTAACCCTAACCCTCACGCTTAAGATGAACTTCACCCTATCCCTAACCCTAAAACTAAGAATAACACTAAATCTCCCCCAACCCTGACCTTAACCCTAATCCTAACCATAAACCTATCCCTATCCGTAACCTTAACCCTAACCCTGACCCTAACTCTAACTCTAACCCTAATCCTAACACGAAAACTTACCCTACACACTCAGCTTAAATGGAAACCTAGCACTAACCCTCACCCTAACATCTAAACCTAACCCTATCTCTAACCTTAACCTAGCCCTAGACCTAACCGTGACTTACCCCTAACACTTACCCTACCCTAACTCTAAACCTAAACTTAATCCTAACCTCAACCCTATCCCCTAACGCTAACCCTAAGCTCAACCCTCACCCTTCACTTAAACGTCACCCTAACCCTAACCCTAAACCGGACCCTAACCTTAACCCTAAACCTAAACCCTAACCCTAACCCTCACCCTAAACCTGACCCTAACATTAACCCAAACACCTAACCCTAACCCTAACACTAAGCTTAACCCTAAACCTAACCCTAACCTTAACCTAAACACCAAACCCTGGCCCTAACCAACATCCTTAACCTCAATTTCACCCTAAAACTAAGCCTAACCTTAACCCTAAAACTAAACCGAACCCTAAACTATCCCCTATCTCTAGCCCTAACCCTAAACCTAACCCTAACACTAACTCTAACCGTGACGCTAACCGTAACACCCTAAAACATCACCTTAACTCTAAAACTAACACTAACCCTCACACGAACCCCTAACCCTTTCCCTAACTCTAAGCCTATGCCTCATCCTAGCCGTAACCCTGACCTATACCTAAACCGTACTCTAACCCTAAACTTAACCCTAACCTTAACTCTACTCTAACCCTAACCCTAAACCTAACACTAACTCGAAAACTGACCCTAACCCTAAACCTAGCACTAACTCTAAATCTAAACCTAACCCTCACCCAGCCCTACCCTTTACCGGAAGCATACCCTTACCCTAACATTACCCCTACCCTAACCCTAACCCTAACCCTATACCTAACCCTAACACTAACCTTAACCATACCCTAACCTTAACCCTAACCCTGACTATTAACTGAAACTTCACCCTAACCCTATGCCTAACTCGAACCCTAACCATAACAATGACCCTAAACCCTCACCTTAACTGTAAACCTAACCCTAACCCTCCCCCAACCCTTAACTCTATCCCCAACCATAAACCTAATGCTATCCCGAACCTTATCCCTAACCCTAACCCTAATAGGGAAAGTAAACCTAATCTAACCCTAACCCTAATATTAACCCTCCCCTAACCATAAACCTGATCCTAACACCCTAAACCTAACGTCTAACCCCATCTCTAATTCTAACCCTTTTCCTAACCATCACCCTTAACTTCAACTTCACACTAACCCTAAACCTAACCTAACGCTAACCCTAAACATAACCCCTAACCCTAACCCAAACCCTAAACCTAACCTTAACACTCACCTGAACACAAACCCAAATGCTACCCCAACCATAAAAATAACCCTCACCCTTTCCTAAACTTCATCCAAACCCTAACCCTAACCTAAACCATAAACCTAAACCTAACCCAAACCCTAACCTTAAACCTAACTCTAACAATAACGCTAGTCCACCTGTAACCCTAAACCAAACACTTACAATAGCCCTGAACCTAACCCTAAACTTAATCCTAATCCCAACCCTACACCTAATCCTAACCATACTCTAACTCTAACCTTGACCGTAAACAGAACACTAACTCTAACCCTCCACTTGGACCTAAACCGTAATCTTACCCTACATCTAACCCTAACCTTAAACCTAACCCTAACTCTAACTCTAACCCCTAATCATAACACTTACCCTAAACCCTCACCTGAACTGTAAAACTAACTGTAAACCTCACCCTAACCCCTAACCGTATTCCCCAACCCTAACCCTAATGCTATCCCTAACGCTAACCCTAACCCTAACCCTACCACTAAGCTGAAACCCCTGAGCCCTAACGATAACCCTAACCCCAACCCTAAACCCTAACACCAAAGCCTCACCCAAACCTCAACCCTAACTAAAACCCTAACTCTAACACTAACCCGAAACCTCATCATAAACCTAACCCTAACCCTAAACCAAACCTAACCATGACCAGAACCACAATTCCTAACCAGAACCCTCACATAAACCCTAACCCTAAACTACACCTCTAACCCCTAACACCTTACCCTAACCATAATCCTAACCCTACCCAGCCCTAAGCCTAAACCTAACCCTCACCCCAACTACAACGCCTAACACAAATCGCAACCCTAACCGTAACACTAAACTTATCCCTAACCTAAAATGTAACCCTAACCCTGAAACTAAACAGAACCCGTAAATTTAACCCTAACCCTAAACATAACCTTAACACTAACCTGAAAACTAACCCAAACCTTAGCCATAACCCTACCCCTCCCCCAATCTTAAACTTCACCCTATCCCTAACCTAAAGCTAAACATAACTTTAACCCTAACCCTACCCCTAAACTTAACCCTAACCTTAGCCTTGGCCCACCTGTAACCCTAAACCTAACCCTAACCCTCGCCCTAAACCTAATCCTAATCCTCACCCTGACCCTAACCCTAACCTAAACTTAACCCTAACTTTAAGCCTACCATAAACTTAAACCTAAACCTAACCCCTAACCCTAACTCTAACCCTAACCCTAGCCCTAACTCTAAACCTAACCCGAACCGTAACACTTACCCAAAACCCTCACCTGAACTGTAAACGTTACTCTAACGGTTACCCTAACCCTAAACTTAACCCTAATTATAAACCTACCCTAAACCGAACCGAAACACTAACCCCTAACCCTAACTCTAAACCTAATCCTTAGCCTGAATCTAACCTTAACCCTAAGCCTACACCTAACCACTAACCCTAATTCTAAACCTAACTCTAAACAGAACCCTCACCCTCAACCAAAATTTCACCTTACCCATAACCCTAAACCTACCCTAACTTCATTCCAACCCTAACCCTAACCAAAACTAAAACTAACACTAAATCGAAACCTAAACCTAACCCTGACCCGAACCTGAACCGTAACCCCTAACCCTAACCCTCACGCTTAAGATGAACTTCACCCTATCCCTAACCCTAAAACTAAGAATAACACTAAATCTCCCCCAACCCTGACCTTAACCCTAATCCTAACCATAAACCTATCCCTATCCGTAACCTTAACCCTAACCCTGACCCTAACTCTAACTCTAACCCTAATCCTAACACGAAAACTTACCCTACACACTCAGCTTAAATGGAAACCTAGCACTAACCCTCACCCTAACATCTAAACTTAACCCTATCTCTAACCTTAACCTAGCCCTAGACCTAACCGTGACTTACCCCTAACACTTACCCTACCCTAACTCTAAACCTAAACTTAATCCTAACCTCAACCCTATCCCCTAACGCTAACCCTAAGCTCAACCCTCACCCTTCACTTAAACGTCACCCTAACCCTAACCCTAAACCGGACCCTAACCTTAACCCTAAACCTAAACCCTAACCCTAACCCTCACCCTAAACCTGACCCTAACATTAACCCAAACACCTAACCCTAACCCTAACACTAAGCTTAACCCTAAACCTAACCCTAACCTTAACCTAAACACCAAACCCTGGCCCTAACCAACATCCTTAACCTCAATTTCACCCTAAAACTAAGCCTAACCTTAACCCTAAAACTAAACCGAACCCTAAACTATCCCCTATCTCTAGCCCTAACCCTAAACCTAACCCTAACACTAACTCTAACCGTGACGCTAACCGTAACACCCTAAAACATCACCTTAACTCTAAAACTAACACTAACCCTCACACGAACCCCTAACCCTTTCCCTAACTCTAAGCCTATGCCTCATCCTAGCCGTAACCCTGACCTATACCTAAACCGTACTCTAACCCTAAACTTAACCCTAACCTTAACTCTACTCTAACCCTAACCCTAAACCTAACACTAACTCGAAAACTGACCCTAACCCTAAACCTAGCACTAACTCTAAATCTAAACCTAACCCTCACCCAGCCCTACCCTTTACCGGAAGCATACCCTTACCCTAACATTACCCCTACCCTAACCCTAACCCTATACCTAACCCTAACACTAACCTTAACCATACCCTAACCTTAACCCTAACCCTGACTATTAACTGAAACTTCACCCTAACCCTATGCCTAACTCTAACCCTAACCATAACAATGACCCTAAACCCTCACCTTAACTGTAAACCTAACCCTAACCCTCCCCCTAACCCTTAACTGGATCCCCAACCATAAACCTAATGCTATCCCGAACCTTATCCCTAACCCTAACCCTAATAGGGAAAGTAAACCTAATCTAACCCTAACCCTAATATTAACCCTCCCCTAACCATAAACCTGATCCTAACACCCTAAACCTAACGTCTAACCCCATCTCTAATTCTAACCCTTTTCCTAACCATCACCCTTAACTTCAACTTCACACTAACCCTAAACCTAACCTAACGCTAACCCTAAACATAACCCCTAACCCTAACCCAAACCCTAAACCTAACCTTAACACTCACCTGAACACAAACCCAAATGCTACCCCAACCATAAAAATAACCCTCACCCTTTCCTAAACTTCATCCAAACCCTAACCCTAACCTAAACCTAACCCAAACCCTAACCTTAAACCTAACTCTAACAATAACGCTAGTCCACCTGTAACCCTAAACCAAACACTTACAATAACCCTGAACCTAACCCTAAACTTAATCCTAATCCCAACCCTAGACCTAATCCTAACCATACTCTAACTCTAACCTTGACCCTAAATAGAACACTAACTCTAACCCTCCACTTGGACCTAAACCTTAATCTTACCCTACATCTAACCCTAACCTTAAACCTAACCCTAACCCTAACTCTAACTCTAACCCTAATCATAACACTTACCCTAAACCCTCACCTGAACTGTAAAACTAACTGTAAACCTCACCCTAACCCCTAACCGTATTCCCCAACCCTAACCCTAATGCTATCCCTAACGCTAACCCTAACCCTAACCCTACCACTAAGCTGAAACCCCTGAGCCCTAACGATAACCCTAACCCCAACCCTAAACCCTAACACCAAAGCCTCACCCAAACCTCAACCCTAACTAAAACCCTAACTCTAACACTAACCCGAAACCTCATCATAAACCTAACCCTAACCCTAAACCAAACCTAACCATGACCAGAACCACAATTCCTAACCAGAACCCTCACATAAACCCTAACCCTAAACTACACCTCTAACCCCTAACACCTTACCCTAACCATAATCCTAACCCTACCCAGCCCTAAGCCTAAACCTAACCCTCACCCCAACTACAACGCCTAACACAAATCGCAACCCTAACCGTAACACTAAACTTATCCCTAACCTAAAATGTAACCCTAACCCTGAAACTAAACAGAACCCGTAAATTTAACCCTAACCCTAAACATAACCTTAACACTAACCTGAAAACTAACCCAAACCTTAGCCATAACCCTACCCCTCCCCCAATCTTAATCTTCACCCTATCCCTAACCTAAAGCTAAACATAACTTTAACCCTAACCCTACCCCTAAACTTAACCCTAACCTTAGCCTTGGCCCACCTGTAACCCTAAACCTAACCCTAACCCTCGCCCTAAACCTACTCCTAATCCTCACCCTGACCCTAACCCTAACCTAAACTTAACCCTAACTTTAAGCCTACCATAAACTTAAACCTAAACCTAACCCCTAACCCTAACTCTAACCCTAACCCTAGCCCTAACTCTAAACCTAACCCGAACCGTAACACTTACCCCAAACCCTCACCTTAACTGTAAACGTTACTCTAACGGTTACCCTAACCCTAAACTTAACCCTAATTATAAACCTACCCTAAACCGAACCGAAACACTAACCCCTAACCCTAACTCTAAACCTAATCCTTAGCCTGAATCTAACCTTAACCCTAAGCCTACACCTAACCACTAACCCTAATTCTAAACCTAACTCTAAACAGAACCCTCACCCTCAACCAAAATTTCACCTTACCCATAACCCTAAACCTACCCTAACTTCATTCCAACCCTAACCCTAACCAAAACTAAAACTAACATTAAACCGAAACCTAAACCTAACCCTGACCCGAACCTGAACCGTAACCCCTAACCCTAACCCTCACGCTTAAGATGAACTTCACCCTAACCCTAACCCTAAAACTAAGAATAACACTAAATCTCCCCCAACCCTGACCTTAACCCTAATCCTAACCATAAACCTATCCCTATCCCTAACCTTAACCCTAACCCTGACCCTAACTCTAACTCTAACCCTAATCCTAACACGAAAACTTACCCTACACACTCAGCTTAAATGGAAACCTAGCACTAACCCTCACCCTAACATCTAAACCTAACCCTATCTCTAACCTTAACCTAGCCCTAGACCTAACCGTGACTTACCCCTAACACTTACCCTACCCTAACTCTAAACCTAAACTTAATCCTAACCTCAACCCTATCCCCTAACGCTAACCCTAAGCTCAACCCTCACCCTTCACTTAAACGTCACCCTAACCCTAACCCTAAACCGGACCCTAACCTTAACCCTAAACCTAAACCCTAACCCTAACCCTCACCCTAAACCTGACCCTAACATTAACCCAAACACCTAACCCTAACCCTAACACTAAGCTTAACCCTAAACCTAACCCTAACCTTAACCTAAACACCAAACCCTGGCCCTAACCACCATCCTTAACCTCAATTTCACCCTAAACCTAAGCCTAACCCTAACCCTAAAACTAAACCGAACCCTAAACTATCCCCTATCTCTAGCCCTAACCCTAAACCTAACCCTAACACTAACTCTAACCGTGACGCTAACCGTAACACCCTAAAACATCACCTTAACTCTAAAACTAACACTAACCCTCACACGAACCCCTAACCCTTTCCCTAACCCTAACCCTATGCCTCATCCTAGCCCTAACCCTCACCTATACCTAAACCGTACTCTAACCCTAAACTTAACCCTAACCTTAACTCTACTCTAACCCTAACCCTAAACCTAACAATAACTCGAAAACTGACCCTAACCCTAAACCTAGCACTAACTCTAAATCTAAACCTAACCCTCACCCAGCCCTACCCTTTACCGGAAGCATACCCTTACCCTAACATTACCCCTACCCTAACCCTAACCCTAACCCTATACCTAACCCTAACACTAACCTTAACCATACCCTATCCTTAACCCTAACCCTGACTATTAACTGAAACTTCACCCTAACCCTATGCCTAACTCGAACCCTAACCATAACAATGACCCTAAACCCTCACCTTAACTGTAAACCTAACCCTAACCCTCCCCCTAACCCTTAACTGGATCCCCAACCATAAACCTAATGCTATCCCGAATGTTATCCCTAACCCTAACCCTAATAGGGAAAGTAAACCTAATCTAACCCTAACCCTAATATTAACCCTCCCCTAACCATAAACCTGATCCTAACACCCTAAACCTAACGTCTAACCCCATCTCTAATTCTAACCCTTTTCCTAACCATCACCCTTAACTTCAACTTCACACTAACCCTAAACCTAACCTAACGCTAACCCTAAACATAACCCCTAACCCTAACCCAAACCCTAAACCTAACCTTAACACTCACCTGAACACAAACCCAAATGCTACCCCAACCATAAAAATAACCCTCACCCTTTCCTAAACTTCATCCAAACCCTAACCCTAACCTAAACCATAAACCTAAACCTAACCCAAACCCTAACCTTAAACCTAACTCTAACAATAACGCTAGTCCACCTGTAACCCTAAACCAAACACTTACAATAGCCCTGAACCTAACCCTAAACTTAATCCTAATCCCAACCCTACACCTAATCCTAACCATACTCTAACTCTAACCTTGACCGTAAACAGAACACTAACTCTAACCCTCCACTTGGACCTAAACCGTAATCTTACCCTACATCTAACCCTAACCTTAAACCTAACCCTAACTCTAACTCTAACCCCTAATCATAACACTTACCCTAAACCCTCACCTGAACTGTAAAACTAACTGTAAACCTCACCCTAACCCCTAACCGTATTCCCCAACCCTAACCCTAATGCTATCCCTAACGCTAACCCTAACCCTAACCCTACCACTAAGCTGAAACCCCTGAGCCCTAACGATAACCCTAACCCCAACCCTAAACCCTAACACCAAAGCCTCACCCAAACCTCAACCCTAACTAAAACCCTAACTCTAACACTAACCCGAAACCTCATCATAAACCTAACCCTAACCCTAAACCAAACCTAACCATGACCAGAACCACAATTCCTAACCAGAACCCTCACATAAACCCTAACCCTAAACTACACCTCTAACCCCTAACACCTTACCCTAACCATAATCCTAACCCTACCCAGCCCTAAGCCTAAACCTAACCCTCACCCCAACTACAACGCCTAACACAAATCGCAACCCTAACCGTAACACTAAACTTATCCCTAACCTAAAATGTAACCCTAACCCTGAAACTAAACAGAACCCGTAAATTTAACCCTAACCCTAAACATAACCTTAACACTAACCTGAAAACTAACCCAAACCTTAGCCATAACCCTACCCCTCCCCCAATCTTAAACTTCACCCTATCCCTAACCTAAAGCTAAACATAACTTTAACCCTAACCCTACCCCTAAACTTAACCCTAACCTTAGCCTTGGCCCACCTGTAACCCTAAACCTAACCCTAACCCTCGCCCTAAACCTAATCCTAATCCTCACCCTGACCCTAACCCTAACCTAAACTTAACCCTAACTTTAAGCCTACCATAAACTTAAACCTAAACCTAACCCCTAACCCTAACTCTAACCCTAACCCTAGCCCTAACTCTAAACCTAACCCGAACCGTAACACTTACCCAAAACCCTCACCTGAACTGTAAACGTTACTCTAACGGTTACCCTAACCCTAAACTTAACCCTAATTATAAACCTACCCTAAACCGAACCGAAACACTAACCCCTAACCCTAACTCTAAACCTAATCCTTAGCCTGAATCTAACCTTAACCCTAAGCCTACACCTAACCACTAACCCTAATTCTAAACCTAACTCTAAACAGAACCCTCACCCTTAACCAAAATTTCACCTTACCCATAACCCTAAACCTACCCTAACTTCATTCCAACCCTAACCCTAACCAAAACTAAAACTAACACTAAATCGAAACCTAAACCTAACCCTGACCCGAACCTGAACCGTAACCCCTAACCCTAACCCTCACGCTTAAGATGAACTTCACCCTATCCCTAACCCTAAAACTAAGAATAACACTAAATCTCCCCCAACCCTGACCTTAACCCTAATCCTAACCATAAACCTATCCCTATCCGTAACCTTAACCCTAACCCTGACCCTAACTCTAACTCTAACCCTAATCCTAACACGAAAACTTACCCTACACACTCAGCTTAAATGGAAACCTAGCACTAACCCTCACCCTAACATCTAAACTTAACCCTATCTCTAACCTTAACCTAGCCCTAGACCTAACCGTGACTTACCCCTAACACTTACCCTACCCTAACTCTAAACCTAAACTTAATCCTAACCTCAACCCTATCCCCTAACGCTAACCCTAAGCTCAACCCTCACCCTTCACTTAAACGTCACCCTAACCCTAACCCTAAACCGGACCCTAACCTTAACCCTAAACCTAAACCCTAACCCTAACCCTCACCCTAAACCTGACCCTAACATTAACCCAAACACCTAACCCTAACCCTAACACTAAGCTTAACCCTAAACCTAACCCTAACCTTAACCTAAACACCAAACCCTGGCCCTAACCAACATCCTTAACCTCAATTTCACCCTAAAACTAAGCCTAACCTTAACCCTAAAACTAAACCGAACCCTAAACTATCCCCTATCTCTAGCCCTAACCCTAAACCTAACCCTAACACTAACTCTAACCGTGACGCTAACCGTAACACCCTAAAACATCACCTTAACTCTAAAACTAACACTAACCCTCACACGAACCCCTAACCCTTTCCCTAACTCTAAGCCTATGCCTCATCCTAGCCGTAACCCTGACCTATACCTAAACCGTACTCTAACCCTAAACTTAACCCTAACCTTAACTCTACTCTAACCCTAACCCTAAACCTAACACTAACTCGAAAACTGACCCTAACCCTAAACCTAGCACTAACTCTAAATCTAAACCTAACCCTCACCCAGCCCTACCCTTTACCGGAAGCATACCCTTACCCTAACATTACCCCTACCCTAACCCTAACCCTAACCCTATACCTAACCCTAACACTAACCTTAACCATACCCTAACCTTAACCCTAACCCTGACTATTAACTGAAACTTCACCCTAACCCTATGCCTAACCCTAAACCTAACCTAACGCTAACCCTAAACATAACCCCTAACCTTAGCCCAAACCCTAAACCTAACCTTAACGCTAACCTGAAGAGAAACCCAAACTCTAGCCGTAACCATAAAAAAAACCCTGACCCCTTCCTAAACTTCATCCAAACCGTAACCCTAACCTAAACCATAAACCTTAACCTAACCCAAACCCTAACCTTACACCTAACTCTAAGAATAACGCTAGTCCAACTGTTACCCTAAACCGAACACTTAAAATAGCCCTGAACTTAACCCTAAACTTAATCCTAATCCTAACCCTAGACCTAATCCTAACCATACTCTAACTCTAACCTTGACCCTAAATAGTACACTAACTCTAACCCTCCACTTGGACCTAAACCTAAATTACACCCTACATCTAACCCTAACCCTAAACCTAACCCTAACTCTAACTCTCTTCCTAATCATAACACTTACCCTGAACCCTCACCTTAACTGTAAAACTAACTGTAAACCTCACCCTAACCCCTAACCGTATCCCCCAACCCTAACCCTAAAGCTATCCCTAACCCTAACACTAACCTGAAACCCATGTCCGAACGATAACCCTAACCCAAACCCTAACCCCTAACGCCAAAGCCTCACCCAAACCTTAACCCTACCTCTAACACTAACCAGAAACCTAATCATAAACCTAACCCTAACCCTAAACCAAACCCAACCATGACCAGAACCACAATTCCTAACCAGAACCCTCACAAAAACCCTAACCCTAAACTACACCCCTAACCCCTAACACCTTACCATAACCATAATCCTAACCCTACTCAGCTCTAAGCCTAAACCTAACCCTCACCCCAACTACAACGCCTAACACAAATCGCAACCCTAACCGGAACACTAAACTTATCCCTAACCTAAAAAGTAACCCTAAACCTAAAACTAAACAGAACCCGTAAATTTAACCCTAACCCTAAACATAACCTTAACACTGAGCTGAGAACTAACCCAAACCTTAGCCATAACCCGAACCCTCACCCTATCTTAAACTTCACCCTATCCCTAACCTAAAGCTAAACATAAGTTTTACCCTGACAAAAAAAAATTTTTTTTTCTTCCTGTAAACTTTTTTTTTTTAAACTTAACCCTAACCTTAACCTTAGCCCATCTGTAACCCTAAACCTAACCCTTACAATAACTCTGACCCTAACCCTCGCCCTAAACCTAATCCTAACCTAAACTTAACCCTAACCTTAGGCCTACCATAAACTTAAACCTAACCCTAACCCCTACCCCTAACTCTAACCCTTACCCTAGCCCTAACCCTAACTGTAACAGTTACCCAAAACCCTCACCTTAACTGTAAACGTAACTCTAACTCTTTCCCTAACCCTAAACTTAACCCTAATTATAACCGTACCCTAAACCTAACCGAAACACCAACCCCTAATCCCAACTCTATCTCTAATCCTTAGCCTAAATCTAACCTTAACCCTAAACCTAAACCTAACCACTAACCCTAACTCTAACCCTAATCCTAAACAGAACCCTCACCCTTAACCAAAATTTCACCCTAACCACAACCCTAAACCTACCCTAACTTCATTCTAACCCAAAGCAAAACTAACACTACCACGAAAAAAAAAAACTAACCCTAAACCTAAACCTAAACCTAAACCTAAACCTAAACCTAACCCTAAACCTGACCCTAACCTGAACCCTAACACCTAACCATAACTGTCACGCTTAACATAAACTTCTCCCTAAACCTAACCCTGAAACTAAACATAACACTAAATCTCTCCCTAACCCTGACCCTAACACTATTCCTAACCATAAACCTAACCCTAACCCTAAACTTAACCCTCACACTGACCCTAACTCTGACTCTAACCCTATACCTAAGCCTAAAACTTAACCTCAACAATCAGCTTAAATGGGAACCTAGCATTAACCCTCACCCTAACATCTAAACGTCACACCAACCCTTAACCTGACCCTATCCTTAACCTTAACCTACCCCTAAGCCTAACCATGACTTAACCCGAACACTTACCCTAACCCTAAATCTAAACCTAACCTTAACCCTAAACTTAATCTTCAGTCTAAGCCTAATCCTAATCCCTAATGTTAACCCTCAGCTCAACCCTCACCCTTAACTTAAACTTCACCCTAACCCTAACCATAAACTGAGCCTTAACCCTAAACCTGACCCTAACGTTCACCCAAACACTTAACCCTAACACTAAGCCTAACCCGAAACCTAACCCTAACCCGAAACCTAACACTCTAAAACATCAGCTTAACTGTAAAATTAACACTAACCCTCACACGAACCCCTAACCCTTTCCCTAACCCTAACCCTATCCCTCATTCTACCCTAACCCTGACCTATACCTAACCCTTTCTCTAACCCTAAATTTAACCCTAAACTTAACTCTACCCTAAACCAAACCCTAAACCTAACAATAACTCTAAACCTTACCCTAACCCTAACCCCAGCACTAACTCTAAATCTAAACATAACCCTAACCCTAAACTAGCCCTACCCTTTACTGTAAACCTATCCTTAACTCTAACCTTACCCCAACCCTAACCCTAACCCTATACCTCACCCTAACACTAACCTTAGCCATACTCTACCCTTAACCCTAACCCTGACTATTAACTGAAACTTCACCCTAACCCTATGCCTAACTCTAACTCTAACCCTAACCATAACAATTACCCTAAACCTTCACCTTAACTGTAAACCTAACCCTAACACTCACCCTAACCCTTAACCGTATCCCCAACCGTAAACCTAACGCTATCCCCAACCTTATCCCTAACCCTAATACGAAAAGTAAACCTAATCTAACCCTAACCCTAATATTAACCCTAAACTTAACCCTACCCTAACCATAAACCTAACCCTAACACCCTAAACCTAATATCTAACACCATCTATAATACTAACCCTTATCCTACCCATCACCCTTAACTTAAACTTCACACTAACACTGAACCTAACCTAAAGCTAACCCTAAACATAACCCCTAACCCTAACCCAAACCCTAAACCTAACCTATCACTAACCTGAACACGAACCCAAACTCCAGCCCTAACCATAAAAATAACCCTCACCCTTTCCTAAACTTCATCCAAACCCTAACCCTAACCTAAACCATAAACCTAAACCTAACCCAAATCCTAAACTTACACCTAACTCTAACAATAACGCTAGTCTATCTGTAACCCTAAACCGAACACTTACAATAGCCCTGAACCTAACCCTAAACTTAATCCTAATCCTAACCCTAGACCTAATCCTAACCATACTCTAACTCTAACCTTGACCCTAAATAGAACACTAACTCTAACCCTCCACTTGGATCTAAACCTAAATCTTACCCTACACCTAACCCTAACCCTAAACCTAACCCTAACTCTAACTCTAACCCTAATCATAACACTTACCCTAAACCCTCACCTTAACTGTAAAACTAACTGTAAACCTCACCCTAACCCCTAACCGTATCCCCCAACCCTAACCCTAATGTTATCCCTAAAGCTAACCGTAACACTAACCTGAAACCCCTGAGCCCTAATGATAACTCTAACCCAAACCCTAAGCCCTAAAACCAAAGCCTAACCCAAACCTTAACGCTGACACTCACCCTAACTCTAACACTAACCCGAAACCTAATCATAACCCTAACCCTAACGCTAACCCTAAACCAAACCTAACCATGACCAGAACCACAATTCCTAACCAGAACCCTCACATAAACCCTAGCCCTAAACTACACCTCTAACCCCTAACACCTTACCATAACTATAATCCTAACCCTGCCCAACCCTAACCCTAAACCTAACACTCACCCCACCTACAATGCCTAACACAAATCGTAACCCTAACTGTAACACTAAACTTAACCTTAACCTAAAATGTAACCCTAACCCTGAAACTAAACAGAACCCATAAACTTAACCCTAACCCTAAACATAACCTTAACACTAACCTGAAAACTAAACCAAACCTTAGCCATAACCCTAACCCTCACCCATCTTAAACTTCACTCTATCCCTAACCTAAAGCTAAAACTAACTTTAACCCTAACCCTACCCGTAAACCTAACCCTAACCTAACCTTGGCCCACCTGTAACCCTAAACCTAACCCTTAAAATAACTCTGACCCTAACCCTCGCCCTGAACCTAATCCTAATCCTAAACCTGACCCTAACGCTAACTTAAACTTAACCCTAACGTTAAGCCTACCATAAACTTAAACCTAACTCTAACCCCAAACCTAACTCTAACCCTAACCCTAGCCCTAACTCTAAACCTAACCCTAACCGTAACACTTACCCAAAACCCTCACCTTAGCTGTAAATGTAACTCTAACTCTTACCCTAAACCTAAACTTAACCTTAATTATAACCCTACTCTAAACCTAACTGAAACACTAACCCCTTAACCCTAACTCTAAACCTAACATGTAGCCTAAAACTAACCTTAACCCTAAGCCTAAACCTAACCACTAATCCTAACTCTAACCCAAACCCTAAGCCGAATCATCACCCTTAACCAAAATTTCACCTTATCCATAACCCTAAACCTACCTTAAATTCTTCAAACCCTAACCCTAAGCAAAAATAACACTACCACTAAACCTAACCCTAACCCTAAAACTAAACCTAACCCTGACCCTAACCTGAACCCTAACACCTAACCATAACTGTCACGCTTAACATAAACTTCTCCCTAAACCTAACCCTGAAACTAAACATAACACTAAATCTCTCCCTAACCCTGACCCTAACTCCATTCCTAACCACAAACCTAACCCTAACCCTAAACTTAACCCTAACACTGACCCTAACTCTAACTCTAACCCTAATCCAAATCCTAAAACTTGCCCTGCACACTCAGCTTAAATGGGAACCTAGCACAAACCCTCACCCTAACATCTAAACCTAACACCAACCCTTAACCTAACCCTATCTTTAACCTTAACCTACCCCTAAACCTAACAATGACTTAACCCTAACACTTACCCTAACCCTACCTGTAAACCTAACCTTAACCCTAAACTTAATCCTAACCTTAACCCTAACCCTAACCTCTAATGCTAACCCTAAGCTGAACCCTCACCCTTAACTTAAACTTCACCCGAACCATAACCCTAAACCAAACACTAACTCTAACCCTAAATCTGACCATAACATTCACCCAAACACCTAAACCTAACCCTAACACTAAGCCTAACCCTAAACCTAACCCTAAACTTAACCTAAACCCCTAACTCTAACCCTCAGCTTTAACCTAAACTTCACCCTAAGCCTATGCCTAACACTAACTCTAAAACTAAACCTAATCCTAAACTATCCCATAACTCTAGCGTAACTCTAACTCTAACCCTAACCCTAACCGTAATACCCTAAAACATCAGCTTACCTGTAAACCTAACACTAACCCTCACAGGAATCCCTAACCCTTTCCCTAACCCTAACCCTATCCCTCATCTTAGCCCTAACCTTGACCTAAACCTAACCCTTACTCTAACCCTAAACTAAACCCTAACAATAACGCTAAACCTAACCACAACTGTAACCCTAAACTCTAGCACTGACTCTAACTCTAAACCTAACCCTAACATAGCCCTGCCCTTTACCGTAAACCTAGCTTTAACCCTAACCTTACCCCTAGCCTAACCCTAACCCTATACCTAACCATAACGCTAAACTTAACCCTACTCTAACCATAACCCTAACCCTGACTATTAACTGAAACTTCACCGTAAGCCTAACTCTAACTCTAATCCTAACCATAACAATTACCCTAACCCTCAACTTAACTGTAAACCTAACCCTAACACTCACCCTAACCCTTAACCGTATCCGCAACCATAAACCTAACGCTACCCCCAAACTTTTCTCTAACCCTAACCCTAATACCAACAGTAACCCTAATCTAACCCTAACCCTAATATTAACCCTAAACTTAACCCTACCCTAACCATAAACCTAACCCTAACACCCTAAAACTAGCGTCTAACACTAACTATAATCCTAACCCTAATCCTAACCCTTATCCTAACCCTCACCCTTAACCTAAATTTCACACTAACTCTAAACCTAAAGGAAACCCTAACCCTAAATATAACCTCTAATCCTAACCCGGACCCTAAAACTAACCTTAAAATTAACCTGAACACAAACCCATACTCTACCCGTAACCCTAAAAATAACCCTCACCCTATCTTAAAATTCATCCAAACCCTAACCCTAACCTTAACCCTAAACCTAACCCAAACCCTAACCTTAATCCTAATTCTAACCATAACGCTAGTCCACCTATAAAACTAAACCCAAGCCTTACAATAGCCCTGACCTAACCCTAAGCCTAATCCTAATCCAAGACCTAATCCTTACCCTAACCCTAACTCTAACCTTGACCCTAAATAGAACTCTAACTCTAACCCTAAACCTGAACCTAAACTTAAATGTTACCCTACACCTAACCTATCCCGAACCCTTACCCTAACCCAACCTTAACCATAATGCTACCCGTAACCCTAAACATAACACTAACCTGAACCCCTAAGCCCTAACGATAACCCTAACCCTAACCAAAACCCTAACTCCTAAAACCAAAGCCTAACCCAAACCTTAACGCTATCTCTAACACTAACCCGAAACATAATCATAAACCTAACACTAAACCAAACCTAACGATGACCAGAACCACAATGCCTAACCGGAACCCTCACCCAAACCCTAACCCTAAACTACACCTCTCACCCCTAACACCTTACCATAACCATAATCCGAACCCGACCCAACCATAACCGTAAACCAAACCTTCACCCCAACCACAACCCCTAACACAAACCCTAACCCTAACCCTGACCATAACACTAAACTTAACCCTAACCTCAAATCTAACCCTAACCCTAAAATTAAACAGAACCTGTAAACTTAACCCTAACACTGAACACAACCTTACACTACCACGAAAACTAACCCAAACCTTAGCCATAATCCTAACCCTAATCCTCACTCTATCTTAAACTTCACCCTATCCCTAACCTAAAGCTCACCCTAACTCTAACCATAACCAACGCCTAAACCTAACCCTAACCTTAACCTTGGCCCACATGTAAACCTAAACCTAAATCTTGCAATAACTCTAACCCTAACCCTCACCCTAAAACTAATCCCAATACTGACCCAAAACCTAACCTAACCTTAACCCTAACTTACCCATACCATAAACTTAAACCTAACCCTAACCCCTAACACTAACTCTAACCCTAACCCTAAACAGAACCCTCACCTTTAACCAAAATTTCACCCTACCCATAACCCTGAACCTACTCTAACTTCATTCAAATCCTAACCCAAACTAAAACTGACCCTAACCCTAACCCAAAACCTAACCTAACCCTAACACTAACCTAAACCTAAACATAACCCTAACCCTAACCCTGACCCTAACCTGAACCCTAACCCCTAACCCTAACCCTCACGCTTAACATAAACTTCACCCTATCCCTAACCCTAAAACCAAACATAACACTAAATCTCACCCTAACCTTGACCCTAACCATAAAACTAACCATAATCCAAAACTTAACCCTAACCCTGGAATTACTCTATCTCTAACCCTAATCCTAACCCTAAAACTTACCCTACACACTCAGCTTAAATGGAAACCTAGCTCTAACCCTCACCCTAACATATAAACCTAAAACCTGCCCTTAACCTAATCCTATCTCCAACCTTAACCTAGCCATAAACCTAAACATGACTTGACCCTAACACTTACCCTAAACCTAACCCTAAATCTAACCTTAACTCTAAACCTAATCCTAACCTTAACCCTAACCCGAACCCCTAAACCTAACCCTAAGCTCAACTCTCACCCTTAACTTAAACTTCACCCTAACCCTAACCCTAAACCGAAACCTAACCCTCACCCTAAAAAAAAAACCCTCACCCTAAAGCTACCCCTAAACCTGACCCTAATATTAACCCAAACACCTAAACCTAACCCTAACACTAACCCTAAACCTAATCCTAACCTGACCCTAACCTTAACCCAAACACCTAACTCTAATACTTACCCTAACCCTCATCTTAACCTAACCTTCACCCTAAACATAAGCCTAACCCTAAAATATCCCCTCACTCTAGCCCTAACCCTAAACCTAACTCTAACCCTGACGCTAACCGTAACACCTTAAAACATCAGCGTAACTGAACACCTAACACTAACCCTCACACGAACCCCTAACCCTTTCCCTAAACCTAACCCTATCCCTAATCCTAACCCTAAACCTGAACTAAACCTAACTGTTACCTTAACCCTAAACTTAACCCTAACCTTAACTCTAACCTAACCCTAACCCTAACAATAACTCTAAAGCTGACCCTAACCCTAACCCTAAACCTTAGCACTAACTCTAACTCTAAACCTAACCCTAGCCCTACCCTTTTGCGTAAACCCAGCCTTAACCCTAACCTTACAGCTACCCTGACCCTGATGCTAAACTTAGCCCTAACACTAATCTTAACCCTACCTCTAACCTTAACCCTAACACTTACCCTAACCCTCACTATTAACTGAAACTTCACCCTAACCCAAACCCTATTCAACCTCTAACCATAACCATAACAATTAACCTAAACCTAACCTTAACTGTAAACCTAACCCTAACCCTCACCCTAACCCTAACTGTATCCCCAACCCTAAACCTAATGCTATCCCTAAACTTATCCCTAACCCTAACCTAACACAAACAGTAACCCTAATCTAACCCTAACCCTAACATTAACCCTACCCTAACCGTAAACCTAATCCTAACACCATAAACCTCAACTCTAACACTAAGTATAATTCTCACCGTAATCCTAACCCTTATCCTAACCCTCACCCTTAACCTAAACTTCACTCTAACCCTAAACCTAACCCTAACCATAAATATAACCCCTAACTCAAACCCGAACGCTAAACCGAACTTTAGCACTAACCTAAATACAAACTCAAACTCTAGTCCTAACCCTAAAAATAGCCCTCACCCTATCCTAAACTTCATCCAAACCCTAACCCTAACCTTAACCCTAAACCTAAACCTAACCCAAACCCTAACCTTAAACCAAACTGTAACCATAACACAACTCCACCTGTAACCCTAAACCTAAGCCTTACAATAGCTCTGAACCTAACCCTAAAACTGATCATAATCCTAACCCTAGACCTAATCCTAACCCTAACCCTAACTCTAACCTTGATCCTAAATAGAACACTAACTCTACTTCTAAAACTGAACCTAAACCTAAATCTTACCCTACACCTAATCCTAACACTAAACCTCATCGTAACTCTAACCCTAATCATAACAGTTACCCTAAACCCTCACCTTAATGGTAAAACTAACCGTAACCCTCACCCTAACCCCTAACCGTATCCCCCAACCCTAACCCCAGTGCTATCCCTAACCCTAACTCTAACACTAACCTGAAACCCAAAGCCCTAATGATAACCCTAACCCTAACCCAAACCCAGCCCCTAACACCAAAGCCTAACCCAAACCTTAACCCTAGCTCTCACCGAAACCCTAGCACTAACCTGAAACCCTAAGCCCTAACGATAACCCTACCCCAACCAAAACCCTAACCTCTAACACCAAAGCCTAACTCAAACCTTAAACCTAACTCTCACCCTAACTCTAACACTAACCCTAAACCTAATCATAAATCTAACCCTAAACCAAACGTAACCATGACCAGAACCACAATGCCTAAGCAGAACCCTCACCCAAACCCTAACCCTAAACTACACCTCTAACCACTAACACCTTACCATAACCATAATCTTAACCCTACCCAACCCTGACCAAAAACCTAACCCTCACCCCAACCACAACGCATAACACAAACCCTAACCCTAACCCTAACCGTAACACTAAGCTTGACCCCAACCTAAAATCTAACTCTAACCCTAAAATTAAACAGAACCTGTAAACTTAACCCTAACCCTAAACATAACCTTAACACTAACCTGAAAATGAACCCAAACCTTAGCCATAATCCTAACCCTAACCTTCACCCTATCTTAAACATCACCCTATCCCTAACCTAAAGCTAACCCTAACTTTAACAATAACCCTACACCTAAACCTAACCCTAAACTTAACCTTGGCCCACTTGTAACCCTACACCTAACCCTTACAATAATTCTGACCCTAACCCTCACCCTAAACCTACCTAATCCTAACCCTGACCCGAACCCTAACCTATCCTTAACCCTAACTTTAAACCTACAATAAACTTAACCCTACCCTAAACCCTAGCCCTAACCCTAACCCTAACCCTAACCGTAACACTTACACAAAACCCTTACCTTAACTGTAAACGTAACTCTAACTCATACCCTAACCCTAAACTTAACCCTAAATATAACCCTCCCCTAAACCTAGCCCAAACACTAATCCCTAACCCTAATCCTTAGCCTAAACCTAACCTTAACCCTAAACCTAACCTTAACCACTAACCCTAACTCTAACCCTAATGCTAACCCTAAACAGAACCCTCATCCTTAACCAAAATTTCACACTAACCATAACCCTAAACCTGCCCTAAATTCACTCAAACCAAAACTTCACCCTAACCAAAACTAAAACTAACCCTAAACCTAATCCTAACCTGAACCCTAAACCTAAACCTGACCTACCGGAACCCTAACCCCTGACACTAACCCTCACGCTTAACATAAACGTCACCCTAACCTTAACCCTAAAACTAAAATTAAACATAACACTAAATCTCCCCTAACCCTGACCCTAACCCTAATCCTAACCATAAACCTAATCCTAACCCTAAACTTAACCCTAACCTTGGCCTTAACTCCAACTCTAACACTAATACTAACCCTAAAACTTACTCAACACACTCAGCTTAAATGGAAACCTAGCAGTAACCCTCACCCTAACATCTAAACTTAAACCCAACCCTTAACCTAACCCTACCTCTAACCTTAACCTAGCCCTAAAACTAACCATGACTTGACCCTAACACTTACCCTAAACCTAACCCTAAACCTAACCTTAACACTAAACCTAATCCGAAAATTAACCCTAACCCTAACCCCTAACCCTAAGCTCAACCCTCATTCTTAACTTAAACTTCACCCTAACCTTAAAACTAAACCAAATCCTAACCCTAAACCTAACCCTAAATCTGACCCTAACATTAACCCAAACACCTAACCCTAACACTAACACTAACCCTAACCCTAAAACTAACCCTAATCTGACCCTAACATTAACCCAAACACCTAACCCTAACCCTAACACTAACCCTAACCCTAAAACTAACCCTAACCTGACCCTAACCTTAACCCAAACACCTAACCCTAACACTAACCCTAACCCTCATCCTTAACCTAACCTTCACCTTAAACCTAAACCTAACCCTAACCCTAAAAATAAACCTAACCGTAAACTATCCCCTAATTGTAGCCCAAACTGTAACCCTAACCCTAACTGTAACACACTGAAACATCAGCTTAACTGTAAACCTAACACTAACCCTCACACGCACCCCTGTCCCTTTCCCTAACCCTAAACCTATCCAACATCCTAACCTTAAACCTGAAATAAACCTAACCCTTACCCCCCCAAAAAAATTTTACCCTAACCCTAAACTTAAAACTAACCTTAACTCTACCCTAACCCTAACCCTAACAATAACTCTAAACCTGACACTATACCTAACCCTAAACCCTAGCACTAACTCTAGCTCTAAACCTAACCCTAACCCTAACATAGCCCTACCCTTTAACGTAAACCTAGCCTTAACATTAACCTTACCCCTACCCTGACCTAACCTTAAACCTAACCCTAACACTAACCTTAACCCTAACTCTAACATTAACCCTAACCCTCACTATTAACTGAAACTTCACCTTAACCCTAACCCTAGCTCTAACTCTAACCCTAACCATAACAATTACCCTAAAACCTAACATTTACTGTAAACGTAACCCTAACCCTCACCCTAACCCTTAACAGTATCCCAAACCCTAAACCTAATGCTATCCCTAAACTTATCCCTAACCCTAACACAAACAGTAACACTAATCTAACCCTAACCCTAACATTAACCCTAAACTTAACCCTAACCTAACCATAAACCTAACCCTAACACCCTAAATCTAACCTCTAACACTAATTATAATCCTAACCCTTATCCTGACCCTAATACTAAGGCTTATCCTAACCCTAAACCTTAACCTAAACTTCACACTAATCCTAAACCTAAAGCTAATCCTAACCCTAAATATAACCCCTAATCCTAAACCGGACCCTAAAACTAACCTGAACACAAACCAAAACTCTACCCATAACCCTAAAACTAACCCTCACCGTTTCCAAAACTTCATCCAAACCCTAACCCTAAACTTAACCCTAAACCGAAACCTAACCCAAATCCTAACTTTTAACCTAACTCTAACCATAATGCTAGTCCTCCTGTAACCCTAAACTTAAGTCTTACAATAGCCCTGACCTAACCCTAAACCTAATCCTAATCCTAGACCTAATCCTAATGCAAACCCTAACTCTAACCTTGACCCTAAATAGAACAGTAACTCTAACCCTAAAACGGAACCTAAACCTAAATGTTACCCTACACCTAACCCTATCCAAAACCCTAACCCTAACCCTAACCCCAACCTTAACCCTAATGCTACCCATAACTCTAATCCTAACACTAACCTGAACCCCTAAGCCCTGATACCCCAACCCTAACCCAAAACCTAACCCCTAAAACCAAAGCCTAACCAAAACCTTAACCCAAACTCTCACCCTAACTCTAACACTAACCAAAAACCTAATCATAAATCTAACCCTAAACCAAACTTAACCATGACCAGAACCACAATGCCTAACCGGAAGCCTCACCCAAAACCTAACCATAAACAACACCTCTAATCCCTAACACCTCACCATAACCATAATCATAACCATACCCAACCCAAAACCTAAACCTAAACCTCACCCCAAACACAACGCCTAACACAATCGTAGCCCTGTCACACTTAACCCTAACCTTAAAACTAACCCTAACCCTAAAACTAAACAGAACCAGTAAACTTAACCCTAACCCTAAATGTAAACTTAACACTAACCTGAAAACGAAACCAAACCTTAGCCATAACCCTAACCCTCACCCAATCTTAAACATCACCCTATACCTAACCTAAAGCTAACCCTAAACCTAACCCTAACCTTAACCTTGGCCCACCTATAACCATAAACCTAACCCTTAAAATAACTCTGACCCTAACCCTTGCTATAAACCTAATCCTAATCCTGACCCTGGCTCTAACCCTAACCAAACAGTAACCCTAACTTTAAGTCTACCGTAAACTTAAACCTAACCGTAACCCCTAACAATAACTCTAACCCTAACCCTAACCCTAACCCTAACCCTAAACCGAACCCTCACCCTTAACCAAAATTTCACCCTACCCATAACCCTAAACCTACCCTAAAAAAAAAAATTTTTTTTCAAATTCTACCCTAACCAAAACTAAAACTAACCCTAAACCTAACCCTAACCCTAAACCTAACCCTAACCCTAACCTTGACCCTAACCCTCACCTTGACCCTAACCCCTAACCCTAACCCTCACGCTTAACATAAACTTCACACTAACCCTAACCCTAAAACTAAACATAACACTAAATCTTCCCCTAAACTTGACCCTAACCATAATCCTAACCATAAACGTAACCCTAACAATAAACTTAACCCTAATGCTGTCCCTAATTCTGTCTCTAACCCTAAACCTAATTCTAAAACTTACCCTACAAACTCAGCTTAAATGGAAACCTAGCTCTAGCCCTCACCCTAACATCTAAACCTAAACCCTACCCTTAACCTAACCCTATCTCCAACCTTAACCTAGCCCTAAACCTAACCATGACTTAAACCTAAAACTTACCATAACCCTAAACCGAAACCTAACCTTAATGCTTAATCTAATCCTAACCTTAACCCTAACCCAAACCCCTAACCCTAACCCTAAGCTCAACCCTCACCCTTAACTTCAACTACACCCTAACCCTAACCCTAAACCAAACCCTAACCCTAACCCTAAAGCTAACTAAACCTGACCCTAACCTTAACCCAAGCACCTAAACCTAACCCTAACACTAACACTAACCCTAACCTGACCCTAACCTTAACGAAAACACCTACCTCCAATACTTACCCTAACCCTAATCTTAACCTAACTTCACTCTAAACCTAAGCATAACCTTAAAACTAAACATAACCCTAAACTATACCCTCACTCTAGCCCTAAACCTAAACCTAACCCTAACCCTAACTCTAACCTTGACCCTAACCATAACACCCTAAAACATCAGCTTAACTGTACACCTAACACTAACCCTCACACGAACCCCGAACCCTTTCCCTAAACATAACCCTATCCCTGAATCCTAAACCCAACCTGACCTAAACCTAACTCTAAACTTAACCCTAACATTAACTATACACTAACACTAACCCTAACAATAACTCTAAACCTGACCCTAACGCTAACCCTAAACCCTAGCACTAACTCTAACTCTAAAACTAACACTAACCCTAACCTAGCCCTACCCTTTACTGGAAACCTAGCCTTAACCCTAACCTTACCCCTAACCTAACCCTAACCCTAAACCTAAACCTAACACTAATCTTAACGCTAACCCTAACCCTAACCCTCACTATTAACTGAAACTTCGCCCTAACACTAACCCTAACTCTAACTCTAACCCTAACCATAACACTTGCCCTAAACCCTCAACTTAACTGCAAACCTAACCCTAACCCTAACCCCTAACCATATCCCCAACCCTAAACCTAACGCTATCCCTAAACTTATCCCTAACCCTAACCCTAACACGAACAGTAACCCTAATCTAACCCTAACCCTAACATTAACCCTAAACTTAACCCTACCCTAACCATAAACCTAATCCTAACACGATGAAGCTCAACTGTAACACTAAGTTTATTCCTCATCGTAACCCTAACCCTTATCCGAACCCTCACCCTTAACCTAAACTTCACTCTAACCCTAAACCTAAACCTAACCCTAAACGTAACCCCTAACCCTAACCCGAACCCTAAACCTAACCTTAACACTAACCTAAATACAAACTCAAACTCTAGCCCTAACCCTGAAAATAACCCTCACCCCATCCTAAACTTCATCCAAACCCTAACCCTAAACTTAACCATAAACCTAAACCTAACAAAAAACCCTAACCTTAAGCCAAAGTCTAAGCATAACGCTACTCCAACTGTAACCCTAAACCTAAGCCTTACAATAGACCTGAACCTAAACCTAATCCTAATCCTAACCCTAGACCTAATACTAACCCTAACCCTAACTCTAACCTTGCTCCTAAATAGAACACTAACTCTACTTCTAAACCTGAGCCTAAATCTAAACCTTACCCTACACCTAGCCCTAACCCTAAACCTAACCGTAACTGTAACCCTAAGCATAACAGTTACCTTAAACCCTCACCTTAACGGTAAAAGTAACCGTAACCCTCACCCTAAACCCTAACTGTATCCCCCAACCCTAACCCTAATGAGATTCCTAGCCCTAGCCCTAACAATAACCTGAACCCCTAAGCCCTAACGATAACCCTAACCCTAACCCAAACCCTAACCCCTAACACCAAAGCCTAACCTAAACCTTCATCGTAACTCTCATCCTAAGACTAACACTAACCCGAAATCTAATCATAAACCTAACCCTAACCCTAAACCAAACCTAAACATGACCAGAACCACAATGCCTAACAGGAGCCCTCACCCAAACCCTAACCCTAAACTAAACTTCTAACCCCTAACACCTTACCATAACCATAATCCGAACCCTACCCAACCCTAACCCTAAACCTAACCCTCACCCGAACCACAATGCCTAAAACCCTAACCCTAAATCTAAAGCTAACCGTAACACTAAACTTAACCCTAACCTAAAATTTAACTCTAACCCTAAAAGGAAACAGAACCCGTAAACTTAACCCTAACCCTAAACATAACCTTAACACTAACCTGAAAACCAAAACAAACCTTAGCCATAACCCTAACCCTAACCCTAACCCTCACCTTATCTTAAACTTCACCCTATCTCTAACCTAAAAAAAAAAAAAAGCTCACCCTAAATTTAACCCTAACCCTACCCCTATCCCTAAACCTAACCTTAACTTTGGCCCACCTGTAATACCCTAAACCTAATCCTTACAATGACTCTGACCCTAACCCACACCCTTACCCTAATCCTAACCCTAACTCTACACTAACCCTCACCCTTAACCTTAACTTCACAGTAACCTTAAACCTAAAGCTAAACCTAACCCCAAACAAAAAACCTCACCCTAATCCAAACCCTAAAACTAAACTTAACACTAACCTGAACAAAAACCCAAACTCTAGCCCTAACCCTAAAAATAACCCTCACCCTATCCTAAACTTCATCCAAGCCCTAACCCTAACCTTAACCCTAAACCTAAACCTAACCCAAAACCTAACCTTAAACTTAACTCTACCCATAACGCTAGGCCACCTGTAACCCTAAACCTAACCCTTACAATACCCTGAACCTAACCATAACCCTTACCAAAACCCTAATGCAAACCCTACCCCAAACCCTAACCCGAACCCTAACCTGAACCCTAAACCGAACCATAAACCCGAACCCTAAACCCGAACCCTAGCCCAAGCCCAAAGCCCTAGCCAAAGTCCTAGCCCTAGCCCTAACACGAACCCTAAAACCTAACCCTAATCCTAACACTAAACCTTAACCCTAACCTTAAACTTGAACCCTAAATCCAACCATAAACCTAACCCTAACACTAATCCCTAACCCTAACCCCAAACCCTAAACCCTAACCCTAACCCTAACCCTAAACCCTAACACTAAACCTAAACCCTACACTAAAACGTAACCCTAACCCTAAGCCTAACCCTAAACCCTAAACACTAACCCTAAGTCTTAACCCTAACCCTAAATTCTAGCCCTAAAACCCTAGCCCTAGCCCTAGCCCTAACACCAAACCATAGCCCTAGCCCTAGCCCTAACCCTAACTCTTGCCCTAACCCTAAACTCTAACGCCTAACCCTAACCCTAAACCTTAAAACCTAACCCTAAACCCAAACCCTAAACCTAACCCTGAGCCTTACCCCGAACCCTTACCCTGAACCTGAACCCTGATGATGACCCTAAACCCTGACGATGACCCTAACCCTGACCCTGACACTAAACACTGACCCAAACCCTGACCTTAAACTCTAACACTAAATATTAAACCCTAACCCCAGCCCTAACCCGTAGCCCTAACCTTACCCCTAACCCTAAACCCTAACCCTGAAAACAAACCCTAGACCTAACCCTGACCCTAACCCCTAACCCTGACCGTGATCCTGACCCTGACCCTAAACCCTGGCCATGACCCTAAACCCTGACAATGACCCTAACCCTGACCATGACTCTAACCCTGACCCTAAACCCTGACCCTAAACTCTAACACTAAACACTAAATGCTAATCCCTAGCCCTAACCTGTAGCCCTAACCTCAACCCTAACCCTAATCCCTAACCCTAAACCCTAGAACCTAATCCTAATCCTAACCCTAAGCCCTAAAACCTAACCTTAACCCCTAAACCCAAACCCTAACCATAACTCTAACACTAAACTAAACCATGAACCCTAACCCAAACCCTAACCTGAGTAGGGAGTGAGAAGGTGGGAGGGACTAGGCTGGGCCCTGTGAAGGGAGTCAGGAGGTGGGAGAGACCATGCAGGGCCCTGTATAGGGAGTGAGAGACCAGGCAGGTCCCTGTAAAGGGAGTAAGATAGTAGGACAAAACAGACAGAAACCTGTGTAGGGAGTGAAGAGCTGAGAGAACAGACAGAGACCTTTGTAGGGACTGAGGAGGTGGGTGAGACCAGGCAGAACCCTGTGTAGGGAGTGAGGAGATGGAAGAGACCAGGCAGGGACAGGTGTAGGAAGTGAGGAGGTGGGAGGGACCAGGAAGGGCCCTGTGTAGGGAGTGAGATTTGGAAGAGAACAAACAGAGAACTGTGTAGGGAGTAAGGAGGTGGGACAGACCAGGCAGAGACCTTTACAAGGATGGAGGAGGTGGGAGAGAACAGGCAGGGCCCTGAGTAGGGAGTGAGGAGGTGGGAGAGAACAGGCAGGGCCCTGAGTAGGGAGTGAGGAGGTGGGAGCAACCAGGCAGGGCCCTGTCTATGAAGTGAGGAGGTGGGAGAGGCCAGGCAGGGACCTGTGTAGGGAGTGAGGCCTCAGGAGAGACCAGGCAGGCCCCTGTGTAGGGAGTGAGGATGTGGGAGAGACCAGGCAGAGATCTGCATAGGGAGTGGGGAGATGAGAGAGACCAGGTAGGATGGTGTGTAAAGAGTGGAGAGACTAGGCAGGGCACTGTGTAGGGAGTAAGGAGGTGGAGAGACCAGGCAGGGTCCTGTTTAGGGAGTGAGGAGGATGGAGAGACCAGGAAGGTCCCTGTGTAGGGAGTGAGGGTGTGGGAGATAAAAGGCAGAGACCTGTGTAGGGAGTAAGGAGGTGGGATAGAACAGGCAGAGACCTTTATAGGGATTGAAGAGGTGAGAGAGACCAGGCAGGGCAGTGTGTAGGGGGTGAGGAGCTGGAAGATACCAGGCAGGGCCCTGTGTAGGGTGTGAGGAGGTGGGAGAGAACAGACAGAGACATATGTAGGGAGTAAGCAGAAGGGAGACACCAGGCAGGGCCCTCTGTAGGGAGTGAGGAGGAGGGACAGACCAGGCAGGGCCCTGTGTAAGGAGTGAGGAGGTGGGAGAAACCAGTCAGACACCTGTGTAGGGAGTGAGGAGCTGGAAGAGACCTGTGTATGGAGTGAGGAGGTTGGAGAGAACAGGCAGGGCCCTGTGTAGGCAGTCAGGAGGTGAGAGAGGCCAGTCAGGGCCCTGTATAAGGATTGAAGAGGTGGCAGATGAGGCAGGGAGTGAGGAGGTGGGAGAGGAGGCAGGGCCCTGTATAGGGATTGAGGATATGGGAGATAAAAGGCAGAGACCTGTGTAGGGAGTGAGGAGGTGGGAGAGACCAGGCAGGGACCTGTGTAGGGAGTGAAAAGGTGGTAGAGACCAGGCAGGGCCCTATGTAGGGAGTGAGGATGCAGGAGAGAACAGGCAGAGACCTGTGCAGGGATTGAGGAGGTGGGAGAGACCAGGCAAACACCTGTGAAGGGATTGAGGCGGTGGGAGAGACCTGGCAGGGCCCTGTGTAGGTAGTGAGTATCTTGGAGAGAAGGGGCAGAGATCTGTGTAGGGATTGAGAAGGTGGAGAGACCAGGCAGGGCCCTGTGCAGGGAGTGAGGAGGTGGGAGAGACCAGGTAGGACCCTGTGTACAGAGTGAGGATGTGGGAGAGACCAGGCAGGGCCCTGTGTAGGGAGTAAGGAGATGGAGATACCAGGCAGAGCCCTGTGCAGGGAGTGAGGAGGTGGGAGAGACCATCAAGGCCCTGTGTAGGGAGTGAGGAGGTGAGAGAGAACTGGCAAGGCCCTGTATACAGAGTGAGGAGTTGGGAGAGACCACCCAGATACCTGAGTAGGGAGTCAGGAGGTGGGAGAGATCAGGCAGAGCCCTGTGTAGGAAGTGAGGATTGGGAGAGATCACACAGGGAGATGTATAGGGAGGGAGGAGGTGGGAGAGACAAGGCAGGGCCCTGTGTAGGGAGTGAGGAGGTGGAAGAGGCCAGGCAGGGCCCAGGGTACGGAGTGGGGTGTTGGGAGAGACCGGGCAGGGCCCTGTGCAGGGAGTGAGGATGTGGTAGAGACTAGGCAGGACCCTATGTAGGGAGTGAGGAGGTGGAAGAGACCAGGGAGGGCCCTGTGTAGGGAGTGAGGAGGTTGGAGAGACCAGAAAGTGCCCTGTGTAGGGAGGAAAGATGTGTTAGAGGCCAGGGAGGGCTCTGTATAAGGAGTAATGATGTGCGAGGGACCAGACAGGGCCCTGTGTAGGGGATGAGGTGTTGGGAAAGACCGGGCAGGGCCCTGTGTAGTGAGTGAGGATGTGGGAGAAACCAGGGAGGGCCCTGTGTAGGGAGTGAGAATGTGGGAGAAATCAGGGAGGGCCCTGACTAGGGAGAGAGGAGGTGGGAGAGACCAGGCAGGGCTCTGTGTAAGGAGTGAGGGGGTAGGAGAGACCAGGCAGGGCTCTGTGTAAGGAGTGATGAGGTGGGAGAGACCAGGCAGGGCCCTGTGTAGGGAGTGAGGTGTTGGGAGAGACCAAGCAGGGTCCTGTGTGGGGAGTGAGGATGTGGGAGAGACCAGGCAGGGCCCTGTGTAGGTAGTCAGGACGTGGGAGAGACAAGGCAGAGCCTGGTCAAGGGAGTGAAGAGGTGGGAGAGACCAGGCAGAGACCTGTGTAGGTAGTGAGGAGGTGGGAGAGACCATGCAGGGCCCTGTGTAGGTAGTAAGGAGGTGGAGAGACCAGTCAGTGCCCTGTTTAGGGAGTGAGCAGGATTCGAGAGACCATCAGGGCCCTGTGTAGGAAGTGAGGAGGTGGGAGAGAACAGGCAGACACCTGTGTAGGGAGTGAGGAGTTGGTAGAGACCAGGCAGGGCCCTGTGTAGGGAGGGAGGAGGTGGGAGAGAACAGGCAGAGCGTGGTGTAGGGAGTGAGGAGTTGGTAGAGACCAGGCAGGGCCCTGTGTAGGGATTGAAGAGATGGGACAGACCATGCAGGGCCCTGTAAAGTGAGTGAGGTGGTGGGAGAGACAAGGCAGGGCCCTGTCAAGGGAGTGAGGAGATGGGAGAGACCAGGCAGAGACCTGTGTAGGTAGTGAGAAGGTGGGATAGACCAGGCAGGGCCCTGGGTAGGGGGTGAGGAGTTGGGAGAGACCCTGCAGAGACCTGTGCAGGGTGTCAGGAGGTGGGAGAGAACAGGCAGAAACATGTGGAGGGAGTGAGAAGATGGGAGACAGCAGGCAGGGCCCTGTGTAGGAAGTGAAGAGGTGGGTGAACCATTTTGAGACCTGCATAGGGAGTTAGGAGGTGAGAGAGACCAGGCAGGGCCCTGTACAGGGAGTGAGGAGGTGGGAGAGAAAAGGCAGAGAACAGTGTAGGGAGTAAGGAGGCGGGACAGACTAGGCAGGGCCCTGTATAGGGAGTGAGCAGGTGGGAGAGAGGAGGCAGGGCCTTGTGTAGGGAGTGAGGAGGTGGGAGAACTAAGGAGAGTCCTGCATAGGGAGTGAGGAGGTAGGAGAGGACAGGCAGAGCCCTGTGTAGGGAGTGAGGATGTGGGAGAGACAAGGCAGGGCTCTGCGTAAGGAGTGATGAGGTGGGAGAGAGTAGGCAGGACCCTGTGTAGGGTGTGAGGAGGCGGGAGCTTCCAGGCAGGGCCCTGTATAGGGAGTGAGGTGTTGGGAGAGACCAGGCAGGGCCCTGAGTAGGGAGTGAGGAGGTTAGAAATACCAGGCAGAGCCCTGAGTAGCGAGTGAGGAGGTGGGAGAGAACAGGCAGAGACACTTGTAGGGAAGGAGGAGGTTGGAGAAACCATGCAGAGACCTGTATAGGGATGGAGGAGGTGGGAGCGACCAGGCAGGGCCCTGTATATATAGTCAGGATGTGAGAGAGACAGGGCAGGGCCCTGTGTTGGGAGTGAGGAGGTGGGAGAGGCCAGGCAGGGCCCTGGGTAGGGAGTAAAGAGGTGGAGAAATCAGGCAGTGGCTAGTTTGGGAGTGAGCAGGAGCGAGAGACCATCAGGGTCATGTGTAGTGAGTGAGGAGGTGGGAGAAAACAGGCTGACGCCCTTGTAGGTAGTAAGGAGGTGGGAGAGACCACCCAGAGAGCTGTGTAGGGATTGAGGAGGTGGGAGAGAACAGGCAGAGCCTTGTGTAAAGAGTGAGGAGTTTGCAGAGTGAGGAGTTTCCCTGTGTAGGGAGTGAGGAGGTGGGAGAGAACAGGCAGGGCTCTGTGTAAGGAGTGATGAGGTGGGAGAACCATTCAGAGACCTGAATAGGGAGTGAGGAGGTGGGAGAGACCAGGCAGGGAGCTGCGTAGGTAGTGAGGAGGCCAGAGATCAGGCAAGTCCCTTTGTATGGAGTAAGGATGTGGGAGAGACCAGGCAGGGCCCTGTGCAGGGAGTGAGGAGGTGGGAGAGAACAGGCAGAGAACAGTGTAGGGAGTGAAGAGATGGGAGAGACCAGGCAGGGCCCTGTCTAGGGAGTGAGGAGTTGGGAAAGACCAGGCAGAGAGCTGTGTAGGGAGTCAGGAGTTGGGAGAGAACAGGGGGAAACCTGTGTAGGGAGTGAGAAGATGGGAGAGAGCAAGCAGGGCCCTGTGTAGGGAGTGAGGATGTGGGAGAGACCAAAAGGGCCCTGTGTGGGGAGTAAAGAGGTGGAGAAACCAGGCAGTGGCTTGTTTAGGGAGTGAGCAGGAGGGAGAGACCATCAGGGTCCTGTGTAGTGCGAAAGGAGGTGGGAGAAAACAGGCTGACACATGTGTCGGTAGTAAGGAGGTGGGAGAGACCACCCAGAGACCTGTGCAGGGATTGAGGAGGTGGGAGAGAACAGGCAGAGCCCTGTGTAAGGAGTGAGGATGTTGGAGAGACCAGGCAGGGCTCTGTGTAGGGAGTGAGGAGGCCAGAGATCAGGCAAGTCCCTTTGTATGGAGTAAGGATGTGGGATAGACCAGGCAGGGTCCTGTGCAGGGAGTGAGGAGGTGGGAGAGAACAGGCAGAGAACTGTGTAGGGAGCGAAGAGGTGGGAGAACCAGGTAGAGTCCTGCATAGGTAGTGAGAAGGTTGGAGAGGACAGGCAGAGCCCTGCTTAGGGAATGAGGAGGTGGGAGAGACTACGCAGGACCCTGTGTAGTGTGTGAGGAGGCGGGAGATTCCAGGCACCAGGCACAGCCCTTTGTAGGGAGTGAGGTGTTGGGAGAGACAAGGCAGCGTCCTGTGTAGGGAGTGAGGATGTGGGAGAGACCAGGCAGGGCCCTGTGTAGGGCCTGAGGAGGTTAGAAATACCAGGCAGGGCCCTGAGTAGGGAGTGAGGAGGTGGGAGAGAACAGGCAGAGCCCTGTCTAGGGATTGAAGAGGTGGAAGAGAACAGGCAGAGACCCTTGTAGGGAATGAGGAGGTGGGAGAACCATGCAGAGACCTGTGTAGGGATGGAGAAGGTGGGAGGGACCAGTTAGGGCCCTGTGTATGTAGTCAGGATGTGAGAGAGAGGAGGCAGGGCCCTGTGTGCATTGAGGATGTGGGAGAGGCCATGCAGGGCTCTGTCTAGGGAGTGAGGAGGTGGGAGAGGCCAGGCAGGGCCCTGTGTAGGGAGTGAGGAGGTGGGAGAGGCCAGGCAGGGCCCTGTGTAAGGAGTGAGGAGGTGGGAGGGAGCAGTCAGAGACCTGTGTAGGGAGTGAGGAGATGGCAGAGACCAGGCAGAGACCTGTGTACAGAGTCAGAAGGTGGGAAAGAACAGGCAGGACTCTGTTTAGCAAGTGAGCAGGTGAAAGAGAATAGGCAGAAACTTGTGTAGGGAGTGAGAAGACGGAAGACAGCAGGCAGGGGCCTGTGTAGGGAATGAAGAGGTGGGAGAACCATTCAGAGACCTGAATAGGGAGTGAGGAGTTGGGAGAGACCAGGCAGGGCTCTGTGCAGGGAATGAGGAGGCCAGAGATCAGGCAAGTCCCTTTGTATGGAGTAAGGATGTGGGAGAGATCAGGCAGGGTCCTGTACAGGGAGTGAGGAGGTGGGAGAGACCAGGCAGAGACCTGTGTAAGGAGTGAGGAGGTAGGAGGGACCAGGCAGGGCCCTGTGTAGGGAGTAAGGAGGTGGGAGAGGCCAGGCAGGGCCCTGTGTAGGGAGTGAGGATGTAGGAGAGACAAGGCAGGGTCCTGTACAGGGAGTAAGGAGGTGTAGAGACTAGGCAGTGCCCTGTTAAGGGATTGAGCAGGTGCAAAAGACCTTCAGGGCCCTGTGCAGGGAGTGAGGAGGTGGGAGAGACAAGGCAGGGCCTTTTGTAGGGAGTGAGGAAGTGGGAGAGAACAGACAGAGACCTGTGTTGGGAGTGAGGAGGTGGGAGAGTCCAGGCAGGGCCCTGTGTAGGAAGTAAGGATGTAGGAGAGACCAGGTGGGACCCTGTGTAGGGAGTGAGGAGGTGGGAGAGACCAGGCAGAGACTTGTGTAGGGTGTGAGGAGGTGTGACTGATCAGGAGAAGGCTCAGGTGTGTAGACTTAAGGAGTAAGTGGCTCTGTTAGAATAGGCTTGTTGGCACCTAACAACAACAGCTAAAAAACAATGAAATAAAATACAATGAATGGTACAAAAGGTGAATAGAAATTAAAAACATGAACTTATCTGTATCTCAAATGAATATCATAATCACACTGGAGTATGAACAAACAAAAAAGAATCAGTCCATGTAAATTGAAACACAATACCTTGGTTATATATATATATATATATCAGGCGATATATTAAAACCAACCCTTCACCGTCAAGTTGATTCCAACTCATAGTGATCCCATAGGACAGCATAGAACTCTTTCCAAGGAGCGCCTGGTGGATTTGAACTGCCAAACTTTTGGTTAGCAGCTGAAATCTTAACCACTATGCTACCGGGATTTCCATAGATTAAAACAGCTAGCTGCAAAAAAAAGCTGCAAAGAATGTTTAAATCTATTTAGGTATGAGTGTAGCAATTCTGAAAGTGTTTTGTGTGTATTATAGAACTAAGAAACACTGGTGGCACAGCAGTTAAGCGCTCGGTTGCTAACTGGAAGGTCACGGGGTAGAACCCATCATCCAGTCCACAGGAGAAAGATGTAGCAGCCAGCTTCCATAAAGAATACAGCCTTGGAAATCCTATGGGGCTGTTCTACTCTGTCCTATACGGTTGCTAGGAGTCAGGGTGCATTCGATGGCAACAGGTTTCATTTTTTTGTTTTTTGGTTATTATACCACTATTGAAATTATTGATACCTAGAGTTTTCCTTCCTGGAGAAAGGAGATACAGATCCTTAAGGGGAGAGGACAGTTGCCAGGGTGTTAGATTAGAATTACAGTTATTAGCATCTCTTATGGATTGAATCATGTCCCCCCAAAATTTGTGTCAACTTGGCTAGTCCATGATTCCCAGTATTGTGTGCTTGTCCACCATCTTGTCATCTGATGTGATTGTCCTATGGGTTGCAAATCCTACTTGTACGATGTTAATGGGGCAAGACTCAATCTACAAGATGAGGTTGGGTTTTAAGTCAATTTCTTTTGAGATATAAAAGAGAGAAGCAAGCAGAGAGACAGGGGGACCTCATACACCAAGAAAGTAGTGCCAGGAGCAGAGAGTGTCCTTTGGACCTGGGGTCTCTGTGCTGAGAAGCTCCTAGTCCAGGGCCAGATTGATGACAAGGACCATCCTCCACAGCCAACAGAGAGAGAAAGCCTTCCCCTGGGGCTGATGCCCTGAATCTGGACTTCTAGCCTACTAGACTATAAGAGAAAACTCTGTTGAAGCCATCCACTAGTGGTATTTCTGTTATAGCAGCACTAGGTAACTAAGACAGCATCTATTCATAATGTGCATGCACATATAGAAAACAAAAATCTTCAAAACCAGGCCCATAAACAGCATCATGATAAATGGTGAAGAAACTGAAGTTTTCATACCAGCATAGTGGTGAACATTTTGCAATATATTAAAATAGTAATTAGTTTAAATAAGCAGGTACAGTGTAGTGAATTACTAATACATGGTTCTTCTAGCCATGGTCTCCTAACTCTCATAAAAGGATTCGGTGAGACTATGCAAATAAGGTGCTTGTAGCCCACCGAGATTGGAAAGCTTGCTAATAATGCAAATAAGGTGCACGGAACCCTTGCAGGGGTGGGGGGGTGGGACCGTGCAAAGGAAGACTTATGGAACCATAATGAGGGGATTGGTCAGTTTTGCCATCCAGCTATGCTTAAAGGGAGCTAATATAATACCACGTCAGAAGGGAGGCTTCACTACCATCAAGAAGAGCCAGGAATGGAACTTGTCCTTTGGAACTTAAGAAGTTCCCCAGCAAACACCTAAGCATTATCTCTTTTCTGTCAGCTAAACAAGCAGAATTTATTTAGACTTTGCTAACTAATGATCAGTTCTGTATTCAAAGCTTCCAATTCAGTTGGACCAGCTGGGGCCAGGCCAAGATAGCTGACTAGGTAGAAGCTACCTCGGATCCCTCTTGCAACAAAGACTCGGAAAAACAAGTGAATTGATCACATACATGACAATCTACAAACCCTGACCATCAAACACAGATCTAGGGAGTTGACCTGAGTGACAGAGACTGAGAACAAGCAACCATGGGGATGCAGCAACTGTTTTTGGAGCCTGGAGCCAGCGTCACAGTCAGAAAATCTTGGCTCTGGGCTTTGGACTGGGCCCAGGGGAGCTGAGCAGGACATCCTGAGACAGCGCAAACACGGGACGCAGTCCTAGCCCCCAGAAGTGAGCTTGGGGGAAGCCCAGCCAGTGCACGCAGGCAGCACAGTGAAGCGGCTGACAGGAGGAGAAGTCACTGGGAGGCAGCGACTGGTTTTGGAGCCTGGAGTGTGGCGTCCCAGCCGGGGAACCTTGGCGCTGGGCTTTGGATTGGGAGCGGAAGAACTGACCATGGCTTCTGAGACAGCACAAGCACAGGACGCGGGCCTGACCCTTGGGGGCAATCTCGACCCAGCCAACACACATAGGCTACACACCCCTCGGGAATCTCAGATAAAACAGTCTTCACCAAGCAAGATAAGTAACTTTGTCTATATTCCTGGGTGCTACGCTCTCCTTTTTTTTACTCTCTCCTATCTATCTGATCCCTCCCCTCCCCTTCCCAGGCGGCTGCATTAACACTGGAATTTCCTGGGCCAGAGTGAAGTGCTCTGTGGTTTTTTGTTTGTTTGTTTTTTTCTTTTGTCTGTTTCTAGCCCATTCTCCTAGCCTGAGAGAAGCAGCTACAAAAAACGCAGGGACCAAAATCCTTCCCTGACTTCCCAAAATTGGACTAAAAATACAGAACCAGCTCCAGCCAAGCATATGAGATCCACAGTCTTGGGCTTTCATCCCTACAGGGAACAAGGTGGCTATTATAATGCAAAGGCAATTCTGATAGTGATCTGACTGCAATTGTTTTAGGGGATTACTGGAAAGACAAGTTTCCCAGGTCTGATATCTCTACCTATTAAACAGAGCCCTCACTGACCCACAACAGGGAACTGAGGGCTGAAGCTCCACACAAACCACCCAGCCTCCTGCCAGAGAGGTCTGAGGATAGTGACACCTACCAATCTGTAGAGGTACATGCATTGGGTGCCTAAGGTACAGCTGCAGAGCCCACCCACCAAAGTGCTTTAGGAATAGAGACACACCTACCTCACTGGCACTTGGGGGAAGCCTGTCAGCATCCTGCCTCCCCGGAGTGTGACTCCCTGCTGCTACTAGAATATGGTGCACACAACTATCACCACTACTCCTCTAAGTGAATAGGTGACTGTCTACACCACACACTTGGTGACTCAAAATCAGATTGTACTCGAGAATAGTGAATGGACTCTTAGGCTTATATATCTGGTAACAGCCCAAACCACCTGGTAATAGGACATAAGTGATTCAAAGGCTACAACAATCAAGACAGCGCAATCTAGTAGCCCATCTACGTATATTGAAAGAAAACAAAACAAGATAAGACTCAGTGAGCAAATATAAAATAAATCATTACAGTATCTTATAGATGGCTCGGAGACCGCAGTCCATATCAAACCACAAAAAGAAGCAGACCATGACTGCTTCTACAACTCCCCGAATTAAAGAATCAAAATCTTTCCCAAATGAAGATACAATCCTGGAATTGCCAGATGCAGAATGTAAAAAACTAATTTACAGAATGCTTCAAGACATCAGGGATGACCTCATAACGGAAATAAGGCAATCTACAGAAAAAGCCAAGGAACACACTGATAAAGCAGTTGAAGAAATCAAAAAGATTATTCAAGAACATAGCGGAAAAAAGTTGGACCAGCTGCAAACACATCACTAAATTTTCATGTCAAAATTGTTTACACTTTTTATTTTAGAAATACTGCCTTAGTTAGATTGTATCAAGTATGAGAGATTTATGTGAGACTAGAAACTGTCATAAAGTTTCACAGTTAATTGCCAACCTTGCAAATCTCACCTCCTTTCCTGCCATTGCTTTCATGCGAAGCCATCTCTATGTTTTGTTAAATATGTCTTTGTTTTGCCTGAAAGGCCTGCAAGCCAGCTGAATTCATGCTCTCCTGCAGCTCTTTCCTTCAATAAATTTAATTTGTTTAAATACCAGAGTGTTGGTCCAGCAACTTCACTAGGACAAACCCCAACCCAAGTGTTTGGGTGGTACTATGCAAATAGGGTAATTGTAGCCCACCAAGAGGACTGGTCAGCTTTGCCATCCTGCTAGACTTGAAATAAGCCACCTTGGAGGTGGGAAAGGGAGGATTGTACAATCACCAAGGAAGAATAGCCAGGAGTCCAGAGTGTGGCCTTTGGACCTAGGATACCTGCACTGAGAAGCTCCTGGAACCAGGAGACAGACAGAGAGCGGGCTGTAACCCTGAAGCCAGTGAAAAGAGTGGCAGGAGAGACTGACAGGAGACCCTGCAGTGGGCTTGCAAGCCCATGGAAGAAGAAAGCTGAGTGCCTGGGGTGCCTCTGGGGACTGATTGGCAGGGGCTAAAGGAGCTTTGTAACACTTGCCTGAGAGAGGCAGAGGCCTAGGGCCAAAGAGAAGTATGCTGGTGAGCACAGCTGAAAAGAGGCTGTCCTGATGGAAGAACTGTCCGCTGAGTGTTCCTGAGCCTGGACTGTAACCTGTTACTTACCTAATAAACCCCATAATTGTCAGTACTGTCTTTGAGCTCCATGTGGCCATTGCAATGAATTCTTGAGCCCAGCAGAGAAGTAGAGAGTGCTGCTGGAGGGACGGTTGGTGTCAGAATTGGTAAAGATGGCAGAAAGAGGAGGCGTGTCTGACCTCCACCTCATATGACTCAGCCTGGGGCTGATGTTGATCTTGATTCTCTCTCCTCCCCTTTATGAAGTTAGTGGAGGACTGACAGCACCAGGCCATTTAGGCAGCAGGGTTTTGTGCAACCTATTTATGCCACTGTGCAGCAACACGCACTTTGGGAACACTATATCAACTTAGGATAACTGTTTGATATATACTTGCTTTGATAATATTTTACTCAAAGTCATTTTTGATGCATGTTGATTTGGTATCCCATGAAGCCTCTCACCCCAGGCAGCTGCCATAATAGCCCACCCCTTAATTCGGCACTGTCAACAACTGGTTTCTTTTTCAGTCCTCAAGGGAGAAGCCCCCCAAACACAGGAAGGTGAGAACACTGCCAACACATACTCACAAAGATAACTGAGTGGAGTTTTACCTTGTACCTTCACCCTGACCCTACAACTCTGACCCTTATCCCAATGGTAAAACCCTAACCCTGGCATTGACTCTCACCCTGACGTGGCCTTGACCCTAACCCTGATTCTAGCCTTAACCTTAACACTCCAGACATCATCCACCTTCCTGTTCTCTGAGGATGTATGCTGTGCTGTGTTCTGCTTCAAACACTGCACCTTCCCTTTCTGGCCCCTGCTTCCTTGCTGGCTTCACTCAATGGAAACTGGTAAAGTTGGGTCTGAAACAAGGTGAGTTCCTTCCAGCCTTGACACACTTTTTGCTATGCACACAAGTGACAGCACACTTTCCACTAAAGGGCTTCAAGGAGATGCTGTGTTCTGAACTCCTTGGCCATGTTCATTCTTGCTAATGGCTTTCCCACGAAAGTACGGAGATTACTGGTCTCAGGGCAGATATCCCCTCCAATGGGCTCAAAAAACAAAACAAAACAAAAAAACCAAACCCGTTGCCATCCAGCCGGTTCCAACTCATAGCGACCCTATAAGACAGAGTAGAATTGCCCCATAAAGTTTCCAAGGAGCGCTTGGTGGATTCCAACTGCCGATCTTCTGGTTAGCAGCCATAGCACTTAAACACTACACCACCAGGGTTTCCCCAATGGGCTCGCTTCCATCTAAATCAGTCACCGTGGAGTCTACTCTATCTGATGGCCACTCCATGTGTGTCAAAGCAGAACTGTGCTCCATAGGGTTTTCCATGACTGATTTTTCAGAAGTACATCACCAGGTTTTTCTTCCAAGACACCTCTGGATGGATTCGACTGCCAACTTCTCATTTAGCAGCTGAGCGCATCACCATTTGCACCACCTGGGAGCTCCCTGCTTCTCTCTGGGGGGTGTGGGTGGTCGACACAAAGCTCCGTGCAGACCGTGCCTATTTCTGTCCCCCCTGTTGAAACTGAATGTGTAAATCTTCCCCACTGGCTTTATTGATGGAGGCCAAAATCACAAGAATCAATTAGTGTGGTGGTAGATGAGACACTCTCAAGAGGGGCAGAGGGGGGACACGTTAATATTAATATCCATACCTTAAATGGTAAAATGTCTCCGTTCCATTCCCACCTACCACCTCTTGTTGAAGTCAACAGCTCCAGCACAGGCAGTTATACTAGAGTTCCAGACTGAAATCTGACACCGGAAGAAAAAGAAAGCATGAAAGTTCTAGGTGCCTGTTAGCGCCAAGATACCAACTCGCTCTTTAATATCTTGGTGGCAAAACTGTCTGGATAAGGTCACATGCTGGACACAAACTCAGGGCGGGAAGGGGGTGCAGGCTGAGCCAGGTGTGGGGTTTCAGGGAAGCTTGTTCATGCAAACGCTTAGCAGAGGGCAAACAACACGACACAGCAGGTGCAGGAGCTGCGAGACACAGAACCAGGGTGCAAACGGAAGGGCCGGCAGAAGTGGAGCTACAGCAGACCCCCAGGGGCCCGGGGGTGGCTAGTGAGCTTAGGCTACCACACAAAGACATCAATGGATGGGGTGGGCCAGGGCAGACGTCTCGGTCTCCATGTTCCAAGCCCCTCGAGCCACAGGTGCCTACTCCCCAGGGACCGTCTGCTCACCTGGATGGGCGGCCCCCCAGCCTCCTCAGGACCCTTCCCGTTTCTCGGGCCACCTGTGCGTGGCATCCACCTGGGGTCGCGGTACCCACCTGGGAGGGCGGTGGCCCGATGGGTGGCCGCGCGTGGCCTCCTAGGCTGGGAACTGCACCGAGAGCTGATTACGCTGGGCGGCACCCCCTGGCGTGGGAGCCACGTTGCAGACAGATTGCTCCCATGGCGGTTCCGGCTCTGCGTTGTCACCCAGGTTTTCACGGAGCAGAAGCGAGAGGGGCTACCCCTGAGCTTGGGGTCCATCGTGGCACATTACCGCCCACGTGCGGCCTCACGGAACAGCCACCCGCAGCCCCTTCCGAGAGTAGGGCGGACATTCCCTTTCTGGCCACGCAGGGAGCCCCTCCAGCGAGAGGGGCGCGGTGAGTTCCAAGGCCCCTAGGCGCCCGGTGCGCAAAGTCAGAGGTCGAGCATAGGAGCCGGATGGGCGGGGTCTGAAGGCTTGTGAGTAGGCCCAGGGTGAGTGGGGTCGGAGGTTGTGAGTAGGCGCGGGGTTCCAGGGCATCATTCAAAACAGCCAGAACTGGAAGCAAAAATACACCAACCCACCTGGTGAGTGATAAACAATGTTGTTATTAGTTGGCACCGAGTAGGGTCCACTCATACCCACCCCACGTACAACAGAAGAGAACACTACAGGCGCCATCCTCACAAATCTTTGTTGTGCTTAAGCCCATTGTTACAGCCACTGTGTCAATACATCTCCTGGAGGGTTTTCCTCTTTTTTGCTGCTGACCCTTTACCAAGCATGACGTCCTTCTCCAGGGATGGATTGTTACTGCAAATTGCAGGTTCGAGCTGCCTGCCGCAAGGCCAATACTGAGACAGGAGGAGGTAAGAAAGTTTTATTGAATACCAGTATTCAAGAGACAGAGGGGGTTGAATTCTCCCAAATTCTGTCTGCCCTAAAGGGTTGATAGGAGGGTTTTATACGGGAAAGATCAGGGTTACCTAATGTTTTGAGCATGTAGTCCACAGATGGTCTTATACATCATAAAACAACTACAAAAACTCTATATTCAACTAAAGATAAACATATCGGGCACCTTGGACTCTAATCAGTATATTTATAACAGGCTGAAAACCTCTCATAAGAATCTCTCGGCTAGTGGGGCCTGTTTTGCCAAGTCCACCGTGGCTGAGATAGGGAGCAAAAAAGCAAACCTTCTTGTCGGTTTGCAGGCTGAAGGCCATTTCTCAAGAGAACAAAGAAAGGAGACATCAAGGCGACAGGAGCTGACATAGCTCCGCACCCCTTTGGAGGAGACCGGTGCAGCTGGTGCAATTAAAAAATGTTTAGAGATTACTTAGAGCATCATTATGGCTTTAGGCATGTCAAGCTCTCAATTGCCTATTTCGAATAAGGGAAAATATGTTGTAAGGTATTAGGGTATTTGTTATGTTTAAGAGTGGAACAGGCTGCTCAGCTATATTTTGAACAGAGCCTGCACCATTTTCCAAGGACTAGAGATTAATCACAGCTATTTTTTTATACAGCTGTATTAAAACAAATAAGAAAATATATTCTCCCTAGCATTAACACACTCAATAAAAAACATTTTCACTACTTCAGGATCCCTCCTGACAACATGTCCAAAGTATATGAGACTAGTCTCGCCATCCTCGTTTCTAAGGAGCATTCTGGTTGTACTTCTTCCAAGACAGATTTGTTTGTTCTTTTGGCAGTCTATGGTATATTCAACATTCTTCTCCAACGGCACAATTCAAAGGTGTCAATTCTTCAGTCTTCTTTAGTCATCGTCCAGCTTTCACATGCATAGGAGGCAATTGAAAACACCATGGCTTGGGTCAGGTGCACCTTAGTCTTCAAGCTTTCCTTTGCTTTTCGACACTTTAAAGAGGACTTTTGCAGCAAATTTGCCTGATGCAATGCCTCTTTTGATTTCTTGACTGCTGCTTCCATGATGTTGATTGTGGATCTGAGTAAAATGAAACCCTTGACAACTTCAATATTTTCCCCGCTTATCATGATAAAAAAATTTGTTTCTATCGTGATGTATATTGGTCCAGTTGTGAGGACTTATTTTTCTTTTTGTTGAGATGTAATCTATACTGAAGGCTGTGGTCTTTGTTCTTCCTCAGTAAATGCTTCAAGTACTCTCCATTTTCAGCAAGCAAACTTCTCAGCCACCAAAGGAAGATACTACTGACATGTGCTCCACACAATCAAAGAGATTCAGGTGGTATGATTCCATTTATATAAACGGTGTTAGGTGCAGTAGAGTTGGTTTCAACTCATAGCGACCCTATGTACAACAAAACCACTGCTGGGCCATGTGCCATCCTCATAATCGTTATGTTGGAACCCACTGTTGCAGCCACCAGTTGAGGGGGGCCTTCCTGTTTTTAGCTGACCCTCTACTTTACGAAGCATGATGTTCTTCTCCAGGGACTCGTACTTCCTGATAGCATGTCCAGCATACTGGAAACAAGTCTCACCATCCTTGCTTCTAAGTAGCATTCTGGCTGTACTTCTTCCAAGACAGTTTTTTTTTGTACAAAAAGTCCGAAAAACTCCATTCCATAACTGGAGCTCAGAAACAAAATGCCACCAAAGCATACAGGAGCCATTCTGCCTGGAATGGGTGGGCTGAGCTTATTGACTCCCTTTAAACTTTACCTGGCTTGGTGGGGAGGCAGCTCAGACTCCAAGCCAGAAGAGGCCCAGCCTTCTCCAACTATGTGGTGGTCGCTGAACCTCTGCCTAAGATCACACGCTGGGCACAGAGGCAGAAGTGAGAGGGTCCGTGGGTGGGTTGGGGTGAGGACAGAACAGGGAGGAGCTGCAGACGGAAGGGGGCGCTGGCCGCGATAGGGTGCGGATGGAGATGGGGGAGGCGCAGGGAGAAACGGAATGTGGTGCAGGCTGAGCCAGTTGTGGGGTTTCGGGGAAGTTTGTTCATGCATATGCCGAGTGGGGGGCAAACAGGACGAGAGAGCAGGGGCAGGAGGTGCAAGACACAGAACCAAGGTGCAAAGTGAGGGGTCGGGTGGAGTTGCAGCGGTGGTCTACGTTTTGGGGAAGCCCAGGGAACCTGGGTGTAGCGACTGAGCTCAGGCTGACCCTCAAAGGCACCAGTGGACCGGGTAGACCAGAGGAGGGCTAGACAGGAGGCATTGGCCGGATGTCTCTAAAATTTTGATATTTTGTCCTCATAGATTGTTTTTTAAAGTACATTTCATTAAAGTGCCATTAATCCTGACCACCGAGCTTCTTGGCACCCCTTAAATATTGCCTCATTTACCCTAATCAGGAGAGGTGGGGGAGTGGGTGTGTGGAACTTACAGGTGAAAGTCCAGGCCAAAGAATGCCCAACCTCTCTGGGCCCCTCCGCTGTCTGCCTGTTTCCTCCCTCCAGATTGTTCTAACTCTCAGTGGGCTTTTGAATATTTAGCTCCTGCCTTCTTGTCTCCACTGTTCCCATCAAGGCACTAGATGGTGACCCCACTTCAGTTTCAACTTCCATGGCTTAGAATCACCTGACGCTGAATTTCAGTGATGTGGTGGCTGGCCGCGAGAGGGCGCTTGCAAACCCACCCAGCACTCCCAGTGTGGAAACAGCCCGAAGCTTGGCCGAACTGACCTGGGTGCCCTCCCGTGGTGAGAGCAGGGGCTTTCCTTCCCCCAGGACCTTCCACCCCAGGGAGGGGTCCGCCGCCGCTTCGGGACCAAATCGGCTCCGAGTGGGCAATGAGGAAGACACTTTTCACTGCCCAGACTGAAGAAGAAGGAGCTGGGCTGCAGCTCCTATCAGACACTTTCCTCCAATACAGAGCACAGAACTGTGCATTTTCTAGGGTTTCCATGTGTTTTGTTCTTTGCTTCTCATATACTATATTAGAAGACCTATGTAAGCTTTTTTTCTTTTATGTAAGCGGTTTGCACTTGATGACTAGCCTAAAGTTTGGTGGTTTGAACCCCACCTCGCCCAGATCCCAGGAAAGGAAGGCCTGTAGATCTGCTTCCATAAAGATTCACCCTTTGCCAAGAAAACGCCATGGAGCAGAGCTCTACTCTATAACACATGGGGTCACCATGAGTCGGAATCCACTGGGCAGCAACTGGTTTGAGTCTTTGGTTTTTTAGGTATCCAAACATTCCTTGATGGTTTTGGTAGGTTGAAATCATAGCATGCTCTAGTCTTTTTTTTTTTTTTTAATGGATTCAGTATTGTTGCCTGGGACAAACTCCACAAATCCAGAGAGAGGGGAAGCACATAAAAGAAGTGTACAAAATATTGGGACATTCCAGTTGAGTCAGCTGAGTACACAACCTGTGAGACTTTTTATCCAGAAACTCAAGGAGAAATTAAATATGAATGTCATTATGTACCTGCTTTTGTTAAAAATTTAATGGCTGTTCTTTCCTACAATATTAGAGCAGTTCATCAAAATTTGAAAAATTCGAAGTACATGCATTAAAGGTCACATTATCTTAAATTATAAATAAAAAAACTGAAATTATGTTAATTATATAAATAAAAAGTTCTTGCTTAACTACCATTTCTTATTATTTTGCTTAACTGCTTTGTGGTTACTGTTAATTGCTGTTGAGTAACCCTTGTGTTTGCAAGAGGGCAAGTTGCCAAATTCGTTGCATGAAAGAGAAACCAAAATACAGTTTCTCTCATTCTACTTAAGCCAGAGGATTTGATTAAGTCAGAGGGTTTTTTCTCTCATAGAAAACTATGCAAGCTAATGTTGCCTCTGCAGTCTCTTAGATGGAAAAGAAAATAAAGATACTCCCATTCAAATATGTGCAAGGACTTGGATTTTATATGTTTTCAATATACACTTTTCGTTCTTCTCGGGTGTGAACATGCATTAAAAATCTCTTGAGGACAGAATGTCGTCTTTCCTGGGCAAGTACATGGCTATAGTGATGTAGTTTTGCTGAGTAAACATTAGCTTGCAGGTTTTCTAATAAGAGAAAAAAAAACCTTTGATCTAATCAAATAGGCCAAAGTTAATCAAGCAGAATCCAAGAAAACAAGGGACTGCACACATTTGAATGGGAATAACTTTACATGCTTTTCCAACTAAGACTCTACAGATGCAGCATTAGCTTGCAGATTTTTTCAATAAGAGAAAAAAGACCTCTGATCTAATCAAAGTGCATATTGAAATCCTGTAAAACCCACGTGTCTGTACGTATTTGAAAGAGAGTAACTTTTTCATTTTCCAACTAAGAGACTGCACACATAACATTGGCTTGCATGTTTTTGAATAAGAGGGAAACCCTATGACTTAATCAAACCTCCTGAATTATATCAAGTTGGATTACAGAAACTGTATTTTCGTTTACCTATAGGCAATTTATCCAGGAACTTTAGATCTTGGAAACACAAGTTTTGCTTAGCAAAACTCCATCGCTATAGCCTGAATATTTGCACGGAACGAACTGCATGGTGTTCTCCTTAAGAGATTGTGACTGCACATTCACGCCAAGGTAATACAAAGTGCATAGTGAAATCCTATAAAATCCAACTGCCTGCACGTATTTCAATGGGTGTAAGTTTACATTTTCCAACTAAGAGAATGCAGAAGCAACATTAGTTTGCATGTTTTTCAGTAAGAAAATAAACTTTCTGACCATCAAATCCGCTGACTTAATCAGGAAGAATGAAAGAAACTGTATATTGGTTGCTCTTTCAGGCAATGAATTAGATAACTCTGCCTCTTGCAAACACAAGGTTTACTCAGCAAAACTACATTGCTATAGCCCGTGTAGTTGCACAGAACAAACTTCATGGTGTTCTTCTTCAGAGATGTTTAATGCACATTCACGCCCGGATAAAACAAAGTGCATATTGAAAACCTATACAAGCCTAGTGTCTGCATGTATTTGAAAGAGTAAGTTTATATTCTTTACCAACTAAGACTGCAGAGGAAACATTATCTTGCATGTTTTTCAATATGAGAGAAAATCCTCTGACTTAATCAACTGGGATGAGAGAAACTGTATTTTCATTTCTCTTTCATGCAATGAATTCAGTAACTTTGATTCTTGCAAACACAAGCTTTACTCAGCCAAGCTGCATCCCTATGGCCCAAATACTTGCACAGAATAAACTGCAGGTGTCCTAATTAAGAGATCATTAATGCACATTTACACCCAGGTAAAACAAAGTGCGTACTGAAATCCTAGAAAGCCCAAGTGTCTGCATGCACTTCCATGGGATTCACTTTCCATTCTCTTTCATCTAAGAGAATGCGGAGGCAACATCAGACTGCATGACTTTCAGGAAGAGAAAGAACTCCCTGATTTCAACCAGTTCTCTGACAAAAGCAGACAGAAAGAGGGAAGCACTCTTTGGGTTTCTCTTTCATGCAGTGAACTCTGTAACTTAGGCTCTTGCGAACACAAGGTCTCCTCAGAAAAACTACATGACGATAGCCCCTGTAACTTTCAGAGGAACAACTACGTGCTGTTAGCATTAAGAGATTGTGAAAGCACATCCACACCCGGATGAAACAAAGTGCATGTTGAAATCCTAGAAAACTCAAGTGTCTGACTTTAGTTCAATGGGCGTAACATCCCATTCTTTCCACCTAAGAGAATGCAGAGGCAACATCAGTTTGCATGTTTCTCAGTAAGAGAAAGTGCTCTCTGATTTCATCCAGTCTTCTGAAAAACCCAGGCAGAATGAGAGAAAATATCTATTGGTTTCTTTTCCTGCAAGGAACTCGGTAACTTTGGCTCTTGCAAATGCACGGTTTCCTCATCACGTCACCGCGGTAGTGGTGTTCTTGCAGAGTAACAAGCACCTAGTGTTAGGCTTTAGCGACCGTAAAAGCACTCTGAAGGCCAGGGAGAAAACTATCTTTTGTATTCTCTTTCCTGCAAGAACTCGGTAACTTTGCACTTGCAAACGCAAGGTTTCCTAAGCCAAACTGCAAAACTGTAACCTCTCTCCTTGCAGAGAAACAGCTACGTAGTGTTACCGTGAAGAGATACTGAGAAGACTCTGAGGCCCAAGGAAAACACAGTGCATAGTGAAGTCCTAGCAAGCCCGTGTCTTTCCGCAGTTTGAATGCATGTCACTTTACATTATTTCCAAAGAACAAAGCTCAGAGGCAACATCAGCTTGCATGTTTCTCAGTGAAAGAAGGAACACTCTGACTTCATCCAGTCCTCTGATGAAAGCAGTCAGAATGAGAAAACCGGCATTTGGTTTCTCTTCCCTGCAATGAGCTCAGCAGATTTGATCCTTGCAAACGTGAGGTTTCCCCGGGAAAACTCCACTGCGGTAGCGCTGTTCTTGAATGGGAACAGGTATGTAGTGTTAGCGCTAAGGGATTGTGAGAGCACGTTGTTGCCCAGGGAAAACAAAGTGCATGGTGAAACCCTAACAAAGCCAATTGCCTTTCCTCAGTTCAAAGTGTGTAACTACACACTCTGTTCCAGGTAAGAGAGCACAGAGGCAACATCAGCCTGCATGTTTATCAGTGAAAGAAAGCACTCTCTGACTTCCTCCAGCCCTCTGACGAAAGCGCTCAGAATAAGAAAACCATCATTTGGTTTGTCTTTCCTGCAATAAGCTCGGCAAATTTGTTACTGCAAATTGCGGGTTCGAGCCACCTGCTGCAAAGCCAATACTGAGACAGGAGGAGGTAAGCAGTAAGAAGGCTTTATTGAATACCTGTATTCAAGGGACAGAGGGGGTTAAATTTCTCCCAAATTTTGTCTGCCCTAAAGGGTTGATGGCAGGGTTTCATACGGGAAAGATCAGGGTTACCAAATGTTTTGAGCATGCAGTCCACAGATGGCCTTATAGGTCACAAAACAACTATAAAAACTCTTTATTAAACTAAAGATAAACATGTCAGGCACCTTGGACTCTTATCAGCATATTTGTAACAGGCTGAAAAAGCTCTCACAAGCACCTCTCGGCTAGTTGGGCTGTTTTGCCAAGTCCACCATGGCTGAGATAGGGAGCAAGAAGGAAAGCCTTCTTGTCGATTTCCAGGCCAAAGGCCATTTCTCAAGAGAACAAAGGGGAAGAGAGATAAAGGCCACAGGAGCTGAGATAGCTCCACACCCTTTTGGAGGAGACCGGTGCAGCTGGTGCAATTAAAAAAATGTTTAGAGATTACATAGAGAATCATAAAGGTGTTAGCCATGTCAAACTCTCAATTGCCTATTTCAAATAAGGGAAAATATGTTGTAAGGTATTGGTGTTTATGTTTAAGAGTGGAACAGGCTGCTCAGCTATATTTTGAACAGAGTCTGCACCATTTTCCAAGGACTGGAGATTAATTACAGCTTATACAGCTATATTAAAACAAATGAGAAAATATATTCTCCCTAAATATTAAAACACTAAATAAAATGCATTTTCACTACTTCAAATCTGGCCCTTGCAAACACAAGGTAGCCCTGTTCTTGAAGAGGAACAAGTATGTAGTGTTATGGTTAAGAGATTGTGAAAGCAGGTTGATGTCTAGGAAAAACTATGCGCATGGTGAAATCCTAACAAACCCAAGTGCCTTTCCACAGTTTAAAACGTGTAACTCGAAACTGTTCCAAATAAGAGAGCGCAGAGGCAACATCAGCCTGCATGTTTCTCAGTGAAAGGAAGAACTCCCTGACTTCATCCAGTCCTCCGAGCAAAGCAGGCATAATGACAGAAACTGTCTTTTCTTTACTCGTTCCTGCCATGAACTCGGTAATTGGCTCTTGCGAATACACATACAAAGGAGTACCTTCATAGCGTTAGCGTTAAGAGATTGTGAAAGCACCCTGACGCCCAGAGAGACAAAGGCCTTCTGTATTCTCTTTCCTGCCTGAACTTCATATATTTTCACTTATAAAGCAAGGTTTCCCAGCACAAACTGCAAACCAGTAACCTCTCTCCTTGCAGAGAAACTAATAGGTAGTATTGCGGTGAAGATATAATGAGAGCACACTGAGGCCCAGGGAAAACCTTAGCAACCCCCTGTCTTTCCCTACTTGAATGCGTGTCAATTTAGATTATTTGCAAAGAACACAGCTAAGAGGCAACATCAGCTTTTGTGTTTCTCAGTGAAACAAACAATTTTCTGACTTCATCCAGACCTCTGACGAAAACAGTCAGAAGGAGAAAATCATCATTTGGTTTCTCTTTCCTGCAATGAGCTTGGCAAATCTGGCCCTAGCAAATGCAATGTTTCCTCAGGAAAACTACATTGTGGTACCCTGTTCTGGAAGTGTAATGAGAACATAGAGTTAGCTTTAAGAGATTGTGAAAGCACGTTGTTGCCCAGGAAAAACAAAGTGCATGGTGAAATCCTAACAAACCCAAGTGTCCTTCCACAGTTCAAAGTATATAACTATACACTCTTTTCCAAATAAGAGAGCGCACAGGCAACATCAGTCTACATATTTCTCAGTGACAGAAAGAATTCCATGACGTCATCCACTCCTCTGAGAAAAGCAGGTATTGTGAGAGACTGTCTATTCTTTTCTCTTTCCTGCAATGAGCTCAGAAAATCTGGCCCTTGCAAACGCAAACTTTCCTCAGGAAAACTCCGTTGTGGTATCCCTGTAGCTGAAATGAAAAAAGTATTTAGTGTTAGCATACAGAGATTGTGAAAACACGTTGTTGCCCAGGAAAAAAAGTGTATGGTGAGATCCTAATGAACCCAAGAGCCTTTCCACAGTTCAAAGTGTGTAACTACACACTCTTTTCAAAGTAAGACAGCGCAGAGGCAACATCACCCTGCATGTTTCTCAGTGAAACAAAGAACTCTCTAACTTCATCCAGTCCTCTCACCAAAGCAGTCAAAATGAGAAAACCGCTATTTGCTTTCTGTTTCTTGCAAATGAACTGGCAAATCTGGCCCTTGCAAACCAAGTTTTCCTCAGAAAAACTCCATTGCAGTAGCCCTTTTCTTGAAGTGGAACAAGTATACAGTGTTAGTCTTCAGATATTGTGAAGGTATGTTTTTGTCAAATGAAAACAAATTGCCTGGTGAAATACTAACAAACCCCGGTGCCTTTCCACAGCGCAAATTGTGTAACTACACATTCTTTTCGAAATAAGAGAGCAGAGGCAACATCAGCCTGCATGTTTCTCTGTGGAAGGGAGAACTCCCTGAGTACTCTGAGCAAAAAAGGAGAGAAACTTTTTTTCCTTCCTCTTTCCTGCAATGAATTCCTCATTTGCTCTTGCAAACGCAAGGCTTCTTCTGAAAAACTACATCGCACTGGATTTATTTTTCCAGAGGAGCAACTAAAAAGTCTTAGCTTTAAGAGATTGTGAAATCACCCTGACACCCAGGGAGAAAAAGGCCTTTCGTATTCTCTTTCCTGCCTGAACTCGGTAAGTTTTCATTTGCAAAGGCAAGGTTTCCTAACACAAACTGCAAAGCAGTAACCTCTCTCCTGGCAGAGTAAATCCTATGTAATGTTGCCCTGAAGAGATACTGTGAGCACAGAGAGGCCCAGAGAAAACAGAGTGTATAGTGAAATCCGAGCAAACCCATGTCTTTCCCCACTTGAATGCATGTCAATTTCAATTATTTGCAATGAACAGAGCTCAGAGGCAACATCAGATTTTGTGTTTCTCAGTGAAAGAAAGAACACTCTGAATTCATCCATTCCTCTGATGAAAGCAGTTAGAATGAGAAAACCGTCCTTTGGTTTCGCATTCCTGCAATGAGCTTGGTAAATCTGCTCTTCGTGAGGGAAGTTTTTGTCCGGAGAACTGCCTTGCGGTAGCCGAGTTCTGGAAGTGGAACGAGTATGCAGTGTTAGCGTTCAGCTATTGTGAAGGCTCGCTTTGGCCCAGGGCAAACGAAGCGCCTGGGAAAACCCTCAAAAACCCCGGTGCCTTTCCACAGTTCGAAGTGTGTAACTACTGGCTCTTTTCGAAATAAGAGAGCGCACAGGCAACAACAGCCTGCATGTTTCTCAGTGAAAGGGAGAACTCCCTGACTTCATCCAGTCCTCTGAGCAAAGTAGGCATAAGGAGAGAAACTTTTTTTTCCTTCCTCTTTCCTGCAATGAATTCTTCATTTGCTCTTGGAAATGCAAGCCTTGTTCTGAAAAATGACATCGCAGTGGATTTATATTTCCAGAGGAGCAACTACATAGTCTTAGCTTTAAGAGATTGTGAAAGCACCCAGGGAGAAAAAGGCCTTTTGTATTCTCTTTCCTGCCTGAACTCAGTCAGTTTGCACTTGCGAAGGTAAGGTTTCCTAGCACAAACTGCAAAGCAGTAACCTCTCTCCTGGCAGAGTAAATCCTATGTAGTGTTGCCCTGAAGAGATACTGTGAGCACAGTAAGGCGCAGGGAAAACACAGTGCATAGTGAAATCCTAGCAAAGCCATGTCTTTCCCCACGTGAATGCATGTCAATTTCAGTTCTTTGCCAAGAACAGAGCTCAGAGGCAATATCAAATTTTGTGTATCTCAGTGAAAGAAAGAACACTCTGACTTCATCCATTCCTTTGACTAAAGCAGTTACAATGAGAAAACCATCATTTGGTATCTCTTTCCTGGAATGAGCTTGGCAAATCTGCCCTTCACGAAGGGAAGGTTTCCTCTGGAGAACTCCCTTGCGGTTGCTGTGTTTTGGAAGTTGAACGAGTATGCAGTGCTAGCGTTAAGCTATTGTGAAGGCTCATTATGGCCCAGGGAAAACAAAATGCCTGGGGAAATCCTAACAAATCCCGGTGCCTTTCCACAGTTCAAAGTGTGTAACTGCAGACTCTTTTCCAAATAAGAGAGCGCACAGGCAACAGCAGCCTGCACGTTTCTCAGTGAAAGGGAGAACTCCCTGACTTCATCCAGTCCTCTGAGCAAAGCAGGCAGAAGGAGAGAAACTTTTTTTCCTTCCTCTTTCCTGCAATGAATTCCTCATTTGCTCTTGCAAACGCAAGGCTTCTTCTGAAAAACTACATTGCAGTGCATGTATCCTTCCAGAGGAGCAACTACATAGTCTTAGCTTTAAGAGATTGTGAAAGCACCCAGGGAGAAAAAGGCCTTTTGTATTCTCTTTCCTGCCTGAACTCAGTCAGTTTGCACTTGCAAAAGCAAGGTTTCCTAGCACAATCTGCAAAGCAGTAACCTCTCTCCTGGCAGAGTAAATCCTATGTAGCGTTGGCCTGAAGAGATGCTGTGAGTACAGTGTGGCCCAGAGAAAACACAGTGCATAGTGAAATCCTAGGAAACTCATGTCTTTCTCCACTTGAATGCATCTCAACTTCAGTTATTTGCCAAGAACAGAGCTCAGAGGCAACATCAGATTTTGTGTTTCTCAGTGAAAGAAACAGCGCTCTGACTTTATCCATTCCTCTAACGAAAGCAGTTAGATTGAGACAACCTTCATTTGGTTTTGCTTTAATGCAATGAGCTCGGCAAATCTGCCCTTTGCGAACGGAAGGTTTCCTCCAGAGAACTCCCTTACGGTAGCCCTGTTCTGGAGGTGGAACGAGTATGCAGTGTTAGCGCTAAGCTATTGTGAAGGCTTGTTTTGGCCCAGGGAAAAAAAAGCGCCTGGGGAAATCCTAACAAACGCCGGTGCCTTTTCACAGTTCAAAGTATGTAACTACACACTCTTTTCCAAATAAGAGAGTGCACAGGCAACAGCAGCCTGCAGGTTTCTCAGTGAAAAGAACTCCCTGACTTCATCCAGTCCTCTGAGCAAAGCAGGCAGAAGGAGAGAAACTTTCTTTCCTTCCTCTTTCTTGCAATGAATTCATTGTTTGCTTTTGCAAATGCAAGGCTTCTTCTGAAAAACTACATCCTAGTGGATTTATCCTTCCAGAGGAGCAACTACATAGTCTTAGCTTTAAGAGATTGTGAAAGCACCCAGGGAGAAAAAGGCCTTTTGTATTCTCTTTCCTGCCTGAACTCAGTCAGTTTGCACTTGCGAAGGTAAGGTTTCCTAGCACAAACTGCAAAGCAGTAACCTCTCTCCTGGCAGAGTAAATCCTATGTAGTGTTGCCCTGAAGAGATACTGTGAGCACAGTGAGGCCCAAGGGAAACACAGTGCATAGTGAAATCCTAGCAAAGCCATGTCTTTCCCCACGTGAATGCATGTCAATTTCAGTTCTTTGCCAAGAACAGAGCTCAGAGGCAACATCAAATTTTGTGTATCTCAGTGAAAGAAAGAACACTCTGACTTCATCCATTCATTTGACTAAAGCAGTTACAATGAGAAAACCATCATTTGGTATCGCTTTCCTGGAATGAGCTTGGCAAATCTGCCCTTCACGAAGGGAAGGTTTCCTCCTGGAGAACTCCCTTGCGGTAGCCGTTTTGTGGAAGTTGAACGAGTATGCAGTGTTAGCTTTAAGCTATTGTGAAGGCTTGTTTTTACCCAGGGAAAACAAAGCGCCTGTTGAAATCCTAACAAATCCCGTTGCCTTTCCATAGTTCAAAGTGTGTAACTGCAGACTCTTTTTCAAATAAGAGAGTGCTGAGACAACATCAGCCTGCATGTTTCTCAGCAAAAGGGAGAGCTCCCTGACTTCTACCAGTCTTCTGAGCAAAACAGGCTTAATGACAGAAACTTTTTTCCTTCAATGAACTCCTCTTTTGCACTTGCAAATGCAAGGCTTCTTCTGAAAAACTACATAGCAGTGCTTTTATCCTTCCAGAGGAGCAACTACATAGTTTTAGTTTTAAGAGATTGGAAAGCACCCAGGGAGAAAAAGGCCTTTTGTATTCTTTTTCCTGCCTGAACTAGGTAAGTTTGCACTTGCGAAGGCAAGTTTTCCTAGCACAAACTGCAAAGCAGTAACCTCTCTCCTGGAAGAGTAAATCCTATGTAGTGTTGCCCTGAAGAGATAATGTGAACACAGTGAGGCCCAGGGGAAAAAAAAGTGCATTTGGTAATCCTAACAATACCATGTCTTTAGCCAAAAAGAAAAGGGAACAAGGCAAAAAGGGAAAAAATCAAGGCAGAAAGGCAAAAAGACCACTCGAGGCAAGGTAAAAAGGCAAAAAATTAAAATAGGCAAAGAGGGAAAAAGTAAAAAAGACAGGGCAAAAGCTAAAACGGAAGGCAAAAAGGAGAAAAAGGGAAGGCAAAAAGAGAAATAGGCAAGCCATAATGGCAAAAAGGTAATGAATAAGGCAAGGTTAAAAGGAAAAAGTCAAGGCAAAAAGCAACAGAAAAGGTAAAATGAGGGAAAGGAAAAATGGCAAAAAGACAAGGGAAAAAGGCAAAAAAACAAGGCAAAAAGTCAAAAGGCAAGTCAAGGCACAGAAGGCAACACAAAAAGGCAAAAACGCAAAGCAAGTTAGGCAAGGAAAAGGCAAAAAGGTAAAAAAGTAAAAAGGCAAAAAGGGAATGAAAGGAAAGCAATAAAGGCTAAAAGTGAAAGCAAAAAGGCAAAAGGCAATGCAAAAATGCGAAAAGGAAAAGAGAGAAGGCAAAAGTTAAAGTGGAAAAAAGGTAAAAATCCAAAAAGACAAGGTAAAAAAGGCAAAAAGACAAGGCAAGGCAAGGTAAAAGGCAAAAAAGCAAAAAGGAAAAAAGGCAAGGCATTAGGACAAAAAGGCAAAAAGATAAGGCAGAAGGAAAAAATATAAAGAGACAAAAAGTCAAAAGGCAAGCCGAAAAGGAAAATGCAAGGCAAAAAGGGAAAAACGCAAAAAGGCAAAAAGGCAAGGCAATATGGTAAAAATGCAAAAAGTGAAGGCAAACCAGATAAAAGGCAAAAAGGCAAATCATAAAGGCTAAAAGGCAATGAAAAAGGCAAGGTTAAAAGGGAAAAAGTCAAGGAAAAAGGCAAGGCAAGAAGGCAAAAAGACAAGGGAAAAATGCAAAAAGACAAGGCAAAAGGTAAGTCAAGACAAAAAGGCAAAAACACAAGGCCAGACAAAAAGGCAAAAATGCAAAGCAAGGCAAGGCAAGGAAAAAGGTAAAAAAGTAAAAAGTGAAAAAGGCAACATAAGGAAAGGAATAAAGGCAAAAGGGCAATGCACAAATGCACAATGGAAAAGAGATAAGGCAAAAGTTAAAATGGAAAAAAACCCAAAAGACAAGGGAACAAGGGAAAAAGGCAAGGCAAAAAGGCAAAGAGGAAAAAAGTCGAAAAGACAAGCCAAAAAGCTAAAACAGAAGGCAAAAAGGGAAAAAGGAACGGCAAAAATGTAAGGCATAAAGGGAAAAAGACAAGTCATAAAGGCAAAAAGGAAAGGTTAAAAGGGAAAAAGTCAAGGAAAAAGGCAACACAAAAGGCAAAAAGACAAAGGGAAAAGACAAAAAGACGAGGGAAAAAGGCAAAAAACAAGGCAGAAAGTCAAAAGGCAAGTCAAGGCAAAAACACCAGGCAGGACAAAAAGGCAAAACTGCAAAGCAAGGCAAAGCAAGGAAAGGTAAAAAAGTAAAAAGGCAATGAAAGGAAAGGAATAAAGGCTAACAGGCAAAGCACAAAGGCAAGAGGCAATGCAAAAAGGAAAAGATAAAGCAAATGTTAAAATGGAAAAAAAGACAAAAATCCAAAGAGACAAGGCAAAAAGGTAAGGCAAGACCAGGTAAAAAGGTAAAAAAATAACAAGGGAAGGCAAAAAAGGAACAAGGGAAGGCAAAAAGGCAACGCAAAAAGGAAAAGAGGCAAGGAAAAAAGGCAAATCCTAAGGACAAAAAGGCACTGAAAAAGGCAAGGGAAAAAGGGAAAAAGTCAAGGCAAAAAGGCAAGACAAAAGGAAAAAAGGAAAGGGAAAAAGGCAAAAAGGGAAAAAAGCAAGGCAAGGCAAGGTAAAAAGGCAAAAAAGGAAAAGGGCAAAGCAAAAAGGCAAAAAGGAATAAGGCAAAAGGGAAAAAGGGAAAAAGATAAGGCAAAAAGGAAACAAGGCAAAGAGGGAAAAAGTCAAAAAGATGAGACAAAAAGCTAAAACAGAGGGCAAGAAAGGGGAAAATTAAGGCAAAAAAGGCAAGGCAAAAAGGGAAAAAGGCAAGACAAAAGGACATAAAGGCCAAAAGATAAGGCAAACGGAAAAAGGTCAAAGAGGCAAAAATTCAAGACAAGACAAAAAGGTAAAATGCAAGGGAAAAAGGGAAAAGGCAAAAAGGAAAGACAAAAGGCAAGGTAATATGGTAAAAAGGCAAAAAGAGAAGGCAAACCAGTAAAAATGCAAAAAGGCAAATCATAAAGGCAAATAGGCAATGAAAAAGTCAAGGCAAAAAGGGAAAACGTCAAGGCAAAAAGGCAAGACAAAAGGCAAAAACGAGAGGGAAAAGGCAAAAAGACAAAGGAAAAATGCAAAAAGGGAAAAAGGCAAAAAGACAAGGGAAAAAAGCAAAAAGAGAAGGGAAAAAGGCAAGGCAAGGCAAGGTAAAAAGGCGAAAAAGCAAAAAGGAAAAACAAAAAGCAAAAAGGCAAAGCAAAAAGAAAAAGGCAAAAAGGAATAAAGGAAAGGAAAAAGGGAAAAGGCAAGGCAAAAGGACAAAAAGGCAAAAAGATAAGGAAAAAAGGCAAAGAGGGAAAAAGTCAAAAAGACAAGGCAAAACGCTAAAAGGGAAGGGAAAAAAGGGAAAAAAGGTAAGGCAAAAAGGCAAGGCAAAAGGACAAAAAGGCAAAAAGATAAGGCAAACGGAAAAAAAGGCAAAGAGGCAAAAAGACAAAAGACAAGGCCAAAAGGTAAAATTCAAGGCAAAAAGGGAAACGGCAAAGGGCAAAACAAAAAGGCAAAAGGCAAGGCAATACGGTAAAAGGCAAAAAGGGAAGGCAAACCGGCAAAAAGGCAAATTATAAAGGCAAAAAGGCACTGAAAAAGTCAAGGGAAAAGGGAAAAAGTCAAGGCAAAAAGGAAAGGGAAAAAGGTAGAAAGACAAGGGAAAAGGCAAAAAGACAAGGGAAAAAGGCAAAAAGACAAGGGAGAAAGGCACTAAGGGAAAAAGGAAAGGCAAGGTAAAAAGGCAAAAAGGCAAAAGGCAAAGCAAAAAGGAAAAAAGGCAAGGCAAAAAGGAATAAAGTTAAGGAAAAAAGGCAAAAAGGCGAGGTAAAAGGATGAAAAGGCAAAAAGATAAGGCAAATAGTGGAAAAAGGCAAAAAGACAGGCAAAAAGCTAAAACGGAAGCCAAAAAAGTGAAAAAGCAAAGGCAAAAAGGCAAGGGACAAAGGCAAGGCAAACAGGCAAAAAGGCAAGGCAAAAGGACAAAAAGGCAAAAAGATGAGGCAAAAGGAAAAATGGCAAAGAGGCAAAAAGTCAAAAGATAAGGCAAAAAGGGAAATGCAAGGCAAAAAGGGAAAACGCAAAAAGGCAAGGCAATATGGTAAAAAGGCAAAAAGGGAAGGCAAACCGGTGAAAAGGCAAAAAGGCAAATCGGCAATGAAAAAGGTAAGGGAAAAAGTCAAGGCAAAAAGGCACACAAAAGGAAAGGAAAAAAAGGGAAATAGGCAAAAAGGCAAAAAGGCAAGGCAAGGTAAAAAGGCAACAAAGCAAAATGGAAAAACAAAAAGGAAAAAAGGAAAAGCAAAATGAAAAAGGCAAGGCAAAAAGGAATAAAGGAAAGGAAAAAGACAAGGAAAAAGGGCAAAAAGGCAAAAATATAAGGAATAAAGGCAAAGAGGAAAAAAGTCAAAAAGACAAGGCAAAAGCTAAAACGGACGGCAAAAAAGGGGAAAAGGGAAGGCAAAAGGCAAGGCAAAAAGGGAAAAGGCAAAACAAAAAGGCAAAAAGGCAAGGCAATATGGTAAAAAGGCAAGGGAAGGCAAATCGGTGAAAAGGCGAAAAGGCAAATCATAAAGGCAAAAAGACAATGAAAAAGGCAGGGTAAAAAGGGAAAAAGTCAAAGCAAATAGGCAAGACAAAAGGCAAAAACGAAAGGAAAAAGACGCAAAGACAAGGCAAAAAGAAGATAAAAGGCAAAAAAGTCAAGAAAAGGAAAGAAAAAGGCAAAAAAGGAAAAAGGCAAAGCAAAAAGGAAAAAAGGCAAGGCAAAAAAGACTAAAGGCAAGGAAAAAAGGCAAAAAGGCAAGGCAATACGGTTAAAGCGCAAAATGGGAAGGCAAACCAGAAAAAGGTAAATCATAAAGGCAAAAAGGCAACGTTAAAAGGGAAAAAGACAACAGAAAAGGGAAAAAGGAAAAGGAAAAACAGAAAAAGGCAGGGAAAAAGACAAAATAACAAGGCAAAAAGGCAAAAACACAAGGCAAGACAAAAAGGCAAAAATGCAAAGCAAGGCAAGGAAAGGAAAAAGGCAAAAAGGTAATAATTAAAAAGCCAAAAGGCAATGAAAGGAAAGGAATAAAGGCTAAAAGGTAAAGCAAAAAGGCAAAAAGCAATGCAAAAATGCAAAAAGGAAAAGAGATAACACAAAAGTTATAATGGAAAAAAGGCAAAATTTCAGAGACAAGGCAAGGCAAGGTAAAAAGGCAAAAAAACAAGAAGGAAAAAGGGAAGGCAAAAAGGCAAGGCAAAAGGATCAAAAGGCAAAAAGATAAGAAGGAAAAAAGGCAAGGAAAAAAGGCAAAGAGATAAAAAGTCAAAAGGCAAGGCAAAAAGGGAAAAACACAAAAAGGCAAAAAGGCAAGGCAATATGGTAAAAAGGCAAAAAGGGAAGGCAAACCGGTGGAAAGGCAAAAAGGCAAGGTAAAAAGAGAAAAAGTCAAGGCAAAAAGGAAAGGAAAAAGAGAAAAAGGCAAATTAAAAGGGCAAAAAGGCAATGAAAAAGGTAAGATTAAATGGGAAAAAGTCAAAGATAAAGGCAACACAAAAGGCAAAAAGACAAGGGAAAAAGACAAAAAACAAGGCAAAAAGTCAAAAGGCAAAGCAAAAACGCAAAAAGGAAAAGATTAAAGGCAAAAGTTAAAATGAAAAAAAAAAGGCAAGGAAAAAAGGCAAAAAGCCAAAAAGACAAGGGAAAGAGTTAAAAAGGGAAAAAGGCAAGCCAAGGCAGGTAAAAAGACAAAAAAATCAAAAAGGAAAAAGCCAAATCAAAAAGTCAAGAAAGCAAAAAGGAAAAAAGGCAAGACAGAAAGATAAAGGCAAAAAGGAATAAAAGCAAGGCAAAAAGGCAAAAAGGCAAGGCAAAAGGGCAAAAAGGCAAAAAGATAAGGAAAAAAGGCAAAGAGGGAAAAGTGAAAAAGACAAGGCAAAAAGCTAAAACGGAAGGCAAAAAATGGAAAAAGGGACAGCAAAAAGGCAAGGCAAAACGGGAAAAAAGCAAGGCAAAAAGGCAAGGCAAAGGACACAAAGGCAAAAAGATAAGGCAAATGGAAAAGAGGCAAAGAGGCAAAAAGTGAAAAGACAAGACAAAAAGGTAAAATGCAAGGCAAAATGCAACACAAAAAGGAATAAAGGCAAGGAAAAAAGGCAAAAAGGCAAAGAGACAAGGCAAAAAGATAAGGCAAAGAGGGAAAAAGTCAAAGAGACAAGGCAAAAAGCTAAAACGGAAGGCAAAAAAGGGAAAAAGGGAAGGCAAAAGGCAAGGTAAAAAGGTAAAATGCAAGGCAAAACGGAAAAAAGGCAAGGCAAAAGGACAAAAAGATAAGGCAAACAGAAAAAAGGCAAATAGGCAGAAAGTCAAAAGACAAGGCAAAAAGGTAAAATGCAAGCCAAAAAGGAAAAAGACAAAAAGGCAAAAAGGCAAGGCAATACGATAAAAAGGCAAAAACGAAAGGCAAACCGGTAAAAAGACAAGGAGGCAACAAGTCAAAAGACAAGGCAAAAAGGTAAACTGCAAGGCAAAAAGCGTAAAGGCAAAAAGACAAGGCAAAAAGGCAAGAAGGCAAGGCAAACCAGTAAAAAGGCAAAAAGGCAATGAAAAAGGCAAGGGAAAAAGTCATGGCAAAAAGGCAAGACAAAAGGCAAAAAGGAAAGGGAAAAAGGCAAAATGACAAGGGAAAACGGTAAAAAGGCAAAAGGCAGGTCAAGACAAAAAGGCAAGAACACAAGGCAAGGCAAAAAGACAAAAATGCAAAGCAAGGTAAAGCAAGGAAAAAGGCAAAAAGGCAATGCAAGGAAAGGAATAAAGGTTAAAAGTCAAAGCAAAAAGGCAATGAAATTTGCAAAAAGAGATAAGGCAAAAGTTAAAATGGAAAAAAGACAAGGCAAAAAGCCAAAAAGACAAGGGAAAAAGTCAAGGCAAAAAGGGAAAAAGGCAAGGCAAAGTAAAAACGCAAATAAGCAAAAAGGAAAAAGGAAAAAAGGAATAAAGGCAAGGGAAAGGGCAAAAAGGAAAAAAGATAAGGCAAACGGAAAAAAGGCAAAAAGTCAAAAGACAAGGTAAAAAGGTAAAATGAAAGGCAAAAAGGCAAGGAAAAAGGAATAAAGGCAAAGAAAGAAGGAAAAGCAAAAGGGCAAAAAGATAAGGCAAAAAGGAAAAAAGGCAAAGAGGGAAAAAGTCAAAAAGACAAGGCAAAAAGCTAAAACGGAAGGCAAAAAATGGAAAAAGGGAAAAGGCAGGAAAAAAGGCAAAAGGCAAGGCAAAAGGACAAAAAGGCAAAAAGATAAGACAAAAGGAAAAAAGGCAAAGAGATAAAAAGTCAAAAGGCAAGGCAAAAAGATAAAATACAAGGGAAAAAGGCAAAAAGGCAAGACAAAAAGGCAAGGCAATATGGTAAAAAGGCAAAAAGGGAAGGCAAACCTGTAAAAAGGCAAAAAGGCAAATCATAAAGCCAAAAAGGCAGAGGAAATGGGAAAAAGGCAAGGCAAAAAGGCAAGGAAAAAAGGCAAAAAGCCAAAAAGACAAGGGAAAAAGGCCAGACAGAAGGCAAAAAGGCAAGGCAAGGCAGCATAAAAAGTCAAAAAAACAAAAAGGAAAAAGGCAAATGAAAAAGGAAAAAAGGCAAGGCAAAAAGGAATAAAGGCAAGGAAAAAAGGCAAAAAGGCAAGGCAAAATGGCAAAAAGGCAAAAAGATAAGGCAAAAAGAAAAAAGGCAAAGAGGGAAAAAGACAAAAAGACAAGGCAAAAAGCTAAAACGGAAGGCAAAAAAGGGAAAAGGCAAGGCAAAAGTACAAAAAGGCAAAAAGATAAGGCAAAGACTAAAAAGGCAAAAAGATAAAATGCAAGGCAAAAAGGGAAAAGGCAAGGCAAAAAGGCAAGGCAATATGGTAAAAAGGCAAAAAGGGGAGGCAAACCTGTAAAAAGGCAAATAGGCAATGAAAAAGGCATGGTTAAAAGGGAAACAGTCAAGGCAAAAAGGCGACACAAAAGACAAAAAGGCAAAAAGACAAGTGAAAAAGGCAAAAAACAAGGCAAAAAGTCAAAAGGCAAGTCAAGACAAAAACACAAGGCAAGACAAAAAGGCAAAAACGCAAACCAAGGCTAGGCAAGGAAGAAGGCAAAAAGGTAAAAAAGTAAAAAGGCAATGAAAGGAAAGGAATAAAGGCTAAAAGGCAAAGCAAAAAGACAAAAGGCAATGCAAAAAAGGAAAAAGGAAAAGATTTAAGGCAAAAGGAAAAAAGACAAAAATCCAAAAAGACAAAGGTAAAGGGCAAGGCAAAAAGGCAAAACAGCAAAAAGGAAAAAAGGCAAGGCAAGAAGAAAAAAAGGAATAAAGGCAAGGAAAAAGGCAAAAAGGCAAGGCAAAAATATAAGGAAAAAAGGCAAAGAGGGAAAAAGTCAAAAAGACAAGGCAAAAAGTTAAAACGGAAGGGAAAAATGGAAGGCAAAAAGACAAGGCAAAAGGACACAAAGGCAAAAAGATAAGGCAAATGAAAAAAAGGCAAAGAGGCAAAAAGTCAAAAGTCAAGGCAGAAAGGTAAAATGCAAGGCAAAAAGCAAGGCAAAATGGAATAAAGGCAAGGAAAAAAGGCAAAAGGACAAGGCAAAAGGGCAAAAAGGCAAAAAGATAAAGCAAAAAGGAAAAAAGGCTAAGAGGCAAAAAATCAAAAGACTAGGCAAAAAGGTAAAATGCAAGCCAAAAAAGGGAAAAGGCAAAAAGGCACGACAAAAAGGCAAAAGGCAAGGCAAAAAGGTAAACTGCAAGGCAAAAAGAGGAAAAGGCAAAAAGGCAAGGCAAAAAGGCAAAAAGGGAAGGCAAACCAGCAAAAAGGCAAAAAGGCAACGAAAAAGGCAAGGTAAAAAGGGAAAACGTCAAGGCAGCAAGGCAAGACAAAAGGCAAAAAGACAAGGAAAAAAGGCAAAAGGCAAGTCAAGACAAAAAGACAAAAACACAAGGCAAGACAAAAAGGCAAAAATGCAAAGCAAGGCAATGCAAGGGAAGGAATAAAGGCTAAAAGGCAAAGCAAAAAGGGAAAAAGGCCATGCAAAAAATCAAAAAGGAAAAGAGATAAGGCCAAAGTTAAAACGGAAAAAAGGCAAGGAATAAAGGCAAAAAGCCAAAAAGATAAGGGAAAAAGGCAAAAAGTGAAAAAGGCAAGGCAAGAAGGATATAGGCAAAAATGCAAGACAAAAAGGCAAGGCAATATGGTAAAAAGGCAAACAGGGAAGGCAAATCCGTAAAAAAGCAAAAATCATAAAGGCAAAATGGCAAATGAAAAAGGCAAGGGAAAAAGGGAAAAAGTCAAGGCAAAAAGGCAAGACAAAACGCAAAAAGGAAGGGCAAAGAGGCAAAAGGCAAGTCAAGACAAAAAGGCAAGAAGACAAGGCCAGACAAAAACGCAAAAATGCAAAGCAAGGCAAGGCAAGGAAAAAGGTAAAAAGGCAAAAATGCAATGCAAAGAAAGGAATAAAGGCTAAAGGCAAAGCAAAAAAGTAATGCAAAAATGCATAAAGGAAAAGAGAGAAGGCAAATTTAAATTGGAAAAAAGGCAAAAATCCAAAAAGACAAGGCAAAAAGAAAAAAGGCAAAGAGGCGAGGCAAGGCAAAAAGGAATAAAGGCAAGGCAAAAAGGCAATGCAAAAAGGCAAAAAGATAAGACAAAGAGGGAAAAACTCAAAAAGACAAGGCAAAAAGCTAAAACGGAAGGCAAAATAGGGAAAAAGGGAAGGCAAAAGGACAAAATGGAAAAAGATAAGGCAAACGGAAAAAAGGCAAAGAGTCAAAAAGTCAAAAGACAAGGCAAAAAGGTGAAATGCAAGACAAAAAGGGAAAAGGCAAGGCAATACGGTAAAAAGGCAGAATGGGAAGGCAAACCTGTAAAAAGGCAAGTCACAAGGGCAATGAAAAAGGCAAGGTTAAAAGGGAAAAAGTCAAGGCAAAAAGGAAAGGAAAAAAGGCAAAAATACAAGAGAAAAAGGCAAAAAATCAAAAGGCAAGTCAAGACAAAAAGGCAAAAACACAAGGCCAGACAAAAAGGCAAAAATGCAAAGCAAGTCAAGGCAAGGAAAAAGACAAAAAGGGAAAAAAGTAAAAAGGCAATGAAAGGAAAGGAATAAAGGCTAAAAGCAAAACAAGAAGGCAAAAGGCAATGCAAAAAGTAAAAAGAGATAAGGCAAAAGTAAACATGGAAAAAAGGCAAGGAAAAAGGCAAAAATCCAAAAAGGCAAGGCAAAAAGGAAAAAGGGAAGGCAAAAAGGCAAGACAAAAAGGAAAAAAAGCAAGGAAAAAATGCAGAAAGGCAAGGCAAAAGGACAAAAAGGTAAAAAGATAAGGCAGAAGGAAAAAAGGGAAAGAGGCAAAAAGTCAAAAGGCAAGGAAAAAATGCAGAAAGGCAAGGCAAAAGGACAAAAAGGTAAAAAGATAAGGCAGAAGGAAAAAAGGGAAAGAGGCAAAAAGTCAAAAGGCAAGGAAAAAAGGGAAAAAAAGCAATGCCAAAATGCAAAAAGGAAAAAAATAAGGCAAAAGTAAAAATGGAAAAAAGGCAGGAAAAAAGGCAAAAATCCAAAAAGATAAGGGAAAAAGGCAAGGCAAGGAAAGGTAAAAAGTCAAAAAAGCAAAAAAGGGAAAGCAGAAAGAAAAAGGCAAAAAGTCAAAAAGATAAGGCAGAAGGAAAAAAGGCAAAGAGGCAAAAAGTCAAAAGGCCAGGCAAAAAGGTAAAACGCAAGGCAAAAACGGAAAAAGGCAAAAAGGCAAGGCAATATGGTAAAAAGGCAAAAAGGGAAGGCAAAAATGCAAAAAGGAAGAGATAAGGCAAAAGTTAAACTGGAAAAAAGGCAAGGAAAGAGGGAAAAAGGCAAAAAGACAAGGGGAAAAGGCACGACAAAAAGGCAAAAAGGCAAGGCAAGGCAACGTAAAAAGGCAAAAAAGCAAAAAGGAAAAAGGCAAGGCAAAAGGACAAAAAGGCAAAAAGATAAGGCAGAAGGAAAAAAAGGAAAAGATGCAAAAAGTCAAAAGGCAAGGCAAAAAGGTAAAATGCAAGGCAAAAAGGGGAAAAGACAAAAAGGCAAATCATAGAAGCAATAAGGCAATGAAAAAGGCAAGGCAAAAAGGGGAAAAGCCAAGGCAAAAAGGCAAGACAAAAGGCAAAAAGGAAAGGCAAAAAGATAAGGGAAAAAGGCAAAAAGACAAGAAAAAAAGGAAAAAAGGCAAAAGGCAAGTCAAGACAAAAAGGCAAAAACACAAGGCAAGACAAAAATGCAAGGCAAGACAAGGCAAGGAAAAGGGTAAAAAACAAAAAAAGGTAAAAAGGCAATGCAAGGGAAGGAATAAAGGCTAAAAGGCAAAGCAAAAAGGCAATGCAAAAATGCAGAAGGAAAAGAGATAAAGCAAAAGTTAAAATGTAGAAAAGGCAAGGAAAAAAGGCAAAAATCCAAAAAGACAAGGGAAAAAGGCAATGCAAAAAGGCAAGGCAAGGTAAAAAGGCAAAAAAGGAAAAAGGGAAGGCAAAAAGGAAAAAAGGCAAGGCAAAAAAGATAAGGCAGAAGGAAAAAAGGCAAAGAGGCAAAAAGGTAAAATGCAAGGCAAAAATGGAAAAAGGCAAAAGGGCAAGACAAAAAGGCAAAAAGGGAAGGCAATACAGTAAAAAGGCAAAAAGGGAAGGCAAACCGGTAAAAAGGAAATGAAACAGGCAAGGTTAAAACGGAAAAAAGTCAAGGCAAAAAGGCAAAAAGCCTAGGCAAGGCAAGGCAAAAAGGTAAAGGCAAAAGGCAAGACAAGGCTAGGCAAAAAGGCAAGGCAAGGAAAGGAAAGGAAAAAAGGGAAAAGGGCAAGCAAGGCAAGGCAAAAAGACTAAAGGGCAAAAAGGCAAGGCAAGGCAAGACACAGGCCAAAATGCAAAAATGCAAGGCAAAAAGGCCTAAAGGCAAAAAGGCAATGCAAAACGTGCCTTTTTGCCTTGGTTTGCCTTTTTGCCTTTTTCCTTACCTTGCCTTTTTGCCTTGACTTGCCTTTTTGCATTTTTTCCTTGCCTTTTTGCCTCTTTTCCTTGACTTTTTGCCTCTTTTCCTTGGCTTTTTGCTTTTTCACCTTGGCTTGACTTTTTGCCTTGCCTTTTTTCTTTTCCTTGTCTTGCCTTTTTGCCTTCATGCCTTGCCTTTTGGCCTTTTTACCTTATTGCCTTGACCTTTCGCCTTTTTAACTTTTTGCCTTGGCTTTTTGGCTTTTTTCCTTGCCTTTCTGCTTTTTAGCCTTTCCTTTTTGCCTTTTTTACCTTGCCTTTCCTTGCCTTGGGTTTTTGTCTTTTTGCCTTTTTTCCTTGCCTTTTTTCCTGTTTGCCTAGCCTTGCCTTTTTGCCTTTTTAAGTTGTCTTTTTGCATTCCCTTTTTCCATTTTTCCCTTGCCTTTCTGCCTTTTGTCTTGCCTTTTTGCCTTTTTCCCTTGCTTTTTTGCCTTCATGTGTTGCCTTTTTGCCAGCTTGCCTTGCCTTTTTGCGTTTTTGCCTTGCCTTTGTGTCTTTTTGCTTTTTTGACTTTTTTTTACCTTGCCTTGCCTTGCCTTTTTACCTTGTCTTTTTGGATTTTTGCCTTTTTTCCATTTTAACTTTTGCCTTATCTTTTTTCCTTTTTGCATTGCCTTTTAGCCTTTATTCCTTTCCTTGCATTGCTTTTTTGCCTTTTTACTTTTTTTACCTTTTTCCTTGCCTTGTCTTGCTTTGCGTTTTTGCCTTTTTGTCTTACGTTGTGTTTTTGCCTTTTTGCCTTGACTTGCCTTTTGACTTTTTGCCTTTTTGCTTTGTCTTTTTGCCTTTTTCCCTTTTATCTTGCCTTTTTGTCTTGCCTTTTTCCCTTTTTACCTTGCCTTTTTCGTTGCCTTTTTCCCTTTATGACTTGCCTTTTTGCCTTTTTACTGTATTGCCTTGCCTTTTTGCCTTTTCCCCTTGCTGTTTACCTTTTTGCTTTGCCTTTTGACTTTTGCCTCTTTGCCTTTTTTCCTTTTGCCTTTTTGTCCTTTTGCTTTGCCTTTTTTCCTTTATGTCTTGCCTTTTTGCTTTCCCTTGCCTTGCCTTTTTTCCTTTTTGCCTTCACGCCTTGCCTTTATGCCTTTTTACCTCATTGCCTTTTTACCTTATTGCCTTCATGTCTTGACTTTTTGGCCTTTTGCCATTGAAAGAAACAGAAACCAAATGACGGTTTTCTCATTTTCACTGCTTTGGTTTGAGGACTGGATGAAGTCAGAGAGTTCTTTCTTTCACTGAGAAACATGCAGGGTGATGTTGCCTCTGCTCTCTCTTACTTGGAAAAGAGTGTGTAGTTACACACTTTTAACTGTGGAAAAGCACTAGGGTTTGTTACGATTTCAGCATACATTTTGTTTTTCCTGGGCAACAATGTGCTTTCACAATCCCTTAACGCTAACACTGGATACTTTTTCTGCTTTGAGAACAGGGCTACCGCCATTGACGTTTCCTGAGGAAAGCTTGCATTTGCAATGGTCAGATTTTCTGTGCTCATTGCAGAAAAGAGAAAAGAATAGGCAGTCTCACATAATACCTGCTTTTCTCAGAGGATTGGATGAAGTCAGGAAGTTCTTTCCTTCACTGAGAAACATGCCGACTGATGTTGACTCTGCACTCTCTTAGTTGGAAAAGAGTGTATAGATAGAAAAAAACTTTGGAAAGGCACTTGGGCTTGTTAGGATTTCACCACGCACTTTGTATTTCTTGGGCAACAACGTGCTTTCAGAATCTCTTAACGCTTACTCTACGTACTCGTTCCACTTCCAGAACAGGGGTACCGCAATGTAGGTTCCTGAGGAAACCTTCCATTTGCAAAGGGCAGATCTGCTGAGCTCATTTCTGGAAAGCAAAACCAAATGACGGTTTTCTCATTCTAACTGCTTTCGTCAGAGGAATGGACGAACTCAGAGTGTTCTTTCTTTCACTGAGAAACATAAAAGCTGATGTTGCCGTGGAGCTCTGTTGTTTGCAAATAACTGAAATTGACATGCATTCAAGTGGGGAAACGCATGGGTTTGCTAGGATTTCACTATGCACTGTGTTTTCCCTGGGCCTCACAGTGCTCACAGTACCTCTTCAGGGCAACAATACGTAGTATTTACTCTGCTAGGAGAGGTTGCTGCTTTGCAGTTTGTGCTAGGAAACCTTGCCTTTGTACGTATAAATTTACCAAGTTCAGGCAGGAAAGAGAATTCAAAAGGCCTTTTTCTCCCTTGGCGTCAGGGTGCTTTCACAATCTCTTAAAGCTAACATTGTGTAGTTGCTCCTCTGCAAGGATTGCGCTACCGTGATATAGTTTTTCAGAAGAAGCCTTCTGCTTGCAAGAGCTAATTATGAGTTCCTTGCAGGAAAGAGAAAGGAAAAAACGTTTTTCTCTTTATGCCTGCTTTGTTCAGAGAACTGGATAAAATCAGGGAGTTCTCCCTTTCACTGAGAAATATGCAGGTTGATGTTGCCTCTGCTCTCTTTAATTCAAAAAGAGTGTGTAGTTACACACTTTGAACTGTAGAAAGGCACCGGGATTTGTTAGGGTGTCACCATGCACTTTGTTTTCCCTGGGAAAAAAACGTGTCTTCACAATATCTTAACGCTAACACTGCATATTCTCTCCACTTCAAGAAAAGGGCTACCGCAATGGAGTTTTCCTGAGAAAACCTTGCTTTTGCAAGGGCTAGATTTGCCGAGCTCATTGAAGGAAAGAGAAACCAAATGACGGTTTTCTCATTCCGACTGCTTTGGTGAGAGGACTAGCTGAAGTCAGAGAGTTCTTTCTTTCCCTGAGAAACATGCAGGGTGATGTTGCCTCTGCTCTCTCTTACTTGGAAAAGTGTGTATAGTTATAAACTTTGAACTGTGGGAAGGCACTTGGGTTTTTTAGGATTTCAGCATGAACTTTGTTTTTCCTGGGCAACAATGTGCTTTAACAATCTCTTAACGCTAACTCTAAATACTCATTCCACTTCCAGAACAGGGCTACCAGAATATAGTTTTCCTGAGGAAACTTTCCGTTTGCAAAGGGGAGATATGCCAAGCTCATTGCGGAAAGCAAAACCAAATGACGGTTTTCTCAGTGTAACTGCTTTCGTCAGAGGAATGGATGAAGTCAGAGTGTTCTTTCTTTCAATGAGAAACACAAAAGCTGATGTTGCCTCCGAACTCCGTCCTTTGCAAATAACTTAAATTGACATAAATTCAAGTGCGGAAAGACATGGGTTTCCTAGGATTTCACTATGAACTGTGTTCTCCCTGGGCCTCACTGTGCTCACAGTATCTCTTCAGGGCCACACTACGTAATATTTACTCTGCAAGGAGAGAGGTTACTGCTTTGCAGTTCGTGTTAGGAATCCTTGCCTTTGTACGTGGAAATTTACCGAGCTTTGGCAGGAAAGAAAATTGAAAAGGTCTTTTTCTCACTCGGCATCAGGTTGCTTTCACAATCTCTTTAAGCTAACACTGTGTAGTTTCTCTTCTGCAAGGATAGCGGTACCACGATGTAGTTTTTCAGAAAAAGCCTTGCATTTGCAAGAGCAAATTATGAGTTCCTTGCAGGAAAGAGAAAGGGAAAAACGTTTTTCTCATTATGCCTGCTTTGTTCAGAGGACTGGATGAAGTCAGAGAGTTCTCCCTTTCACTGAGAAACATGAATGCTAATGTTGCCTCTGCACTCTCTTAACTCGGAAAGAGTGTGCAGTTACACACTTTGAACTGTAGAAAGACACTGGGGTTTGTTAGGATTTCACCATGCACTTTGTTTTCCCTGGGCTAAATCGTGCCTTCAGAATATCTTAACGCTAACACTGCATACATGTCCACTTCAAGAAAAGGGCTACCGCAATGGAGTTTTCCTGAGGAAACCTTGAGTTTGCAAGGGCCAGACTTGCCGAGCTCATTGCAGGAAACAGAAACCAAATGACAGTTTTCTCATTCTGACTGCTTTGGTGAGAGGACTTGCTGAAGTCAGGGAGTTCTTTCTTTCACTGAGAAACATGCAGGGTGATCTTGCCTCTGCACTCTCTTACTGTAGTTACACACTTTGAACTGTGGAAAGGCACATGGGCTTGTTAGGCTTTCACCATGCGCTTAATTTTTCCTGGGCAAAAACATGTTTTAAAATATCTTAACACTAACTCTACATACTCTTTCCACTTCCAGAACAGGGCTACTGCAATGTAGTTTTCCTGAGGAAACCTTCTGTTTGCATAGGGCAGATCTGACGAGCTCCTTGCAACACAATAAGGCAAAGATGCAATGCATGTCAAGGTAAAAAGGGGAGAAAGCAAAAAGGCAATACAAAAACGCAAAAAATCCGAAAGACCAAAAGTGAAGGCAAAAATGGAAGAAAAAAGGGAAGCCAAAAGGGAAAAAGGTAAAAAGGCCAGGGAAAAGGAAGAAAAGCAAGGCAAAGAGGCAAAAAGACATCGCTAGGCAAGGCAAAAAGGCAAGGTATGGCAAAGAAAAAGGCAAGGCAAGGCACAGAAAGAAAAAGGCAAAAAGGCAAGTTAAGGCAAAATGGCAAAAAAGCAACGCAAGGAATATAAAAAGCAAGGCAAAAATGCAAAAAGGGAAGGCAAAAAGGCAAGGCAAAAAGGAAGACAATAAGGTAAAAAGGCAAACAGATAAAAAGGCAAGTCAAGAAGGCAAAAAGGCAAGGCAAAAAAGGTAAAAGGGAAGACAAAAGGGCAAAGAGGCAAGAGGGAGAAAGGTAAAAAGGCAAGACAGAAAGGCAAGGCAAGGAAAGGAAAACAGGCAAGGCAAGGAAAAAAGGAAAAAAGGCAAGGCAAGGCAACGCCTGCAAAAAAGAAGGCAAGGCAAAAAGGTAAAAAGGGAAGAAAAAAGGCAAAAGGCAAGGCAAAAAACAAAAAAGGCAAGGCAAAAAGGCAAAATAGGCCAGGCAAGGCAAAAAGGCCATGCAAGGCAAAGCAAAAAGTCCAAAAGGTGAAAAGGCAAGGCAAGGCAAAAAGGTAAGGCAAAGCAAGACAAAAAGGGAAAATGGTGAAACACAATGAAAAAAAGTCAGGGCAAAAAGAAAACAGGCAAAAAGGCAAGGAAAAAGGAATAAAGGCAAGGAGAAAAGGCAAAAGGCAAGGCAAAAGGGAAAAAGATAAGACAAAAGGCAAAGAGGGGAAAAGTGAAAAAGCAAGGCAAAAAGCTAAAACGGAAAGCAAAAAAGGGAAAAAGGGAAGGCAAAAAGGCAAGGCAAAAAGTGAAAAAGGCAAGGCAAAAACAAAAAAGGTAAGGCAAAAAGACAAAATTCAAGGCAAAAGGACAAAAAGGCAAAAAGATAAGGCAAGAGGAAAAAAGGCAAAGAGGCAAAAAGTTAAAATGCAAAGCCAACATGTAAAAAGGCAAAAAGGCAAGGCAAACCAGTAAAAAGGCAAAAGGCAAGTCATAAAGGCAACAAAAAAGGCAATACAAAAGGCAAAAAGACAATGGAAAAGGCAAAAAGAAAAGGGAAAAACACGAGGCAAGGCAAAAAGGCAAAAACGCAAAGCAAGGCAAGGTAAAAGGCATAAAGGTAAAAAGTGAAAAGGGAAAAAAGCAATGCAAAGAAAGGAATAATGGCTAAAAGGCAAAAGCAAAAAGGCAATGCAAAAAGGAAAAGAGATAAGGCAAATGGAAAAATGGTAAGGAAAAAAGGCAAAAATCCAAAAAGACAAGGGAAAAAAGCAAAGCAAAAAGGCAAGACAAGGCAACGGAAAAAGGGAAAAAAGCAAAAAGGAAAAAGGCAAGGCAAAAAGGCATGGAACGAGCACAAAAAGGCAAGGCAAAAGGGAAAAAAGCAATTAGATAAGGCAAAAGAAAAAAGGCAAACGTCAAAAAGACAAGGCAAAAAGCTAAAAAGCAAGGGAAAAAGGGAAGACAATAAGTCAAAAACGCAAGGCAAAAAAAGCAAGGCAAGGTAAAAAGGCAAAATAGAAAAAAGGCAATGCAAAAAGGCTAAAAAGCAGAAAGGCAAGGAAAAAAGCCAAAAAGGGAAGGCAAGGCAAAAAGGCAAAGAGGGGAAAAGGCAGGGTAAGGAAAGGCAAAAAGGCAAGGTAAGGAAAGGAAAAAAGGCAAAGCAAAATGTCTAAGAGGAAAAGCAATAAGGTAAAAAGACAAAAAGACAAAAAGGCAAGGCATAAAGGCAAAAGGCTAAAAGGCAAAGCATGAAGGCAAAAAGGGCAAAAAGTCAAGGCAAAAAGGGAAAAAGGCCAAGCAAAAAGGCAAAAATGCAAGACAAGCAAGGTAAAAAGGCAAAAAAGCAAAAAGGAAAAAGGCAAGACAAAAAAGCAAAAAGGTAAAAAGGCAAGACAAAAAGGCAAAAAGGAAAGCAATAAGGTAAAAAGGCGAAAAGGGAAGGCAAACCGGTAAAAAGGAAAAAGGCAAGGCATGAAGCCAAAAGGTAAAAGGCAAGGAAAAGCCAAGACAAAAGGCACAAAGGCAAGGCAAAAAGGGAAAAAGGCACAAAGACAAAGCAAAAATTCAAAGAGGCAAGTCAAGGCAAAAGGCAAAAATACAAGGCAAGGCAAAAAGGCAAAAACACAATGCAAGGCAAGGCGAGGAGAAAGATAAAAAGGCAATGCAAGGAAATGCAAAAAGGCTAAAAGACAAAGCAAAAAGGCAAAAAAGCAAGGCAAAAATGCAAAAAGGAAAAAAATTAGGCAAAAGTAAAAATGGAAAAAAGGCAAGTAAAAATGGCAAAGGGAAAAAGGCAAAAAGGGAAGGCAAAAAACAAGGCAAGGCAAGGTAAAAAGGCAAAAAAGCAAAAAGCAAAAAGGCAAGGCCTAAAGGCTAAAAAGCAGAAAGGCAAGGAAAAAAGCCAAAAAGGCAAGGAAAAAATGCAAGCCAATAACTGAAAAAGGCAAAAAGGCAAGGCAAACCAGTAGAAAGATAAAAAGGCAAGGCAAAAAGGAAAAAAGGCAATGCATAATGGCAAAAAGCCAAAAAGGCAAGGAAAAAGGCAAAAAAGCAAGGCAAGGCAAGGTAAAAAGGCAAAAAAGCAAAAAGACACAAAGGCAAGGCAAAAACGCAAAAAGGCAAGGCAAACTGGCAAAAAGGCAACACATGAAGGCAAAAAAAGCAAATCAAAAAGGCAAGGCAAAAGGCAGAAAGGCAAGGGAAAAAAGTAAAAAGGCAAGGCAAAAAGTCAATTCAAAAAGGCAAAAAGGCAAGGCTAGGCCAACCAGGAAAAAAGGCAAGGGAAGGCAAAAAGGCAAAGAGGGAAAAAGGCAAGGCAAAAAGGCAAGGTAAGGAAAGGCACAAAGGAAAAAAGGCAAGGCAAAAAGTCAAAGAGGAAAGCAATAAGATAAAAACGCAAAAATACAAAAAGGCAAGGCATGAAGGCAAAAACGGCTAAAAGGCAAGGCATGAAGGCAAAAAAGGCCAAAAGGCAAGGCATGAAGGCAAAAAGACAAGGGAAAAAGGCCAAATAAAAAGGCAAAAACGCAACACAAGCAAGGTAAAAAGGCAAAAAAGCAAAAGGAAAAAGGCAAGACAAAAAGAAAAAAGGCAAAAACACAAGGCAAAAAGGAAAAAGGCAAAGCAAAAGCACAAAAAGGCCAAAAGATAAGGCAAAAGGAAAAATGGCAAAGAGGCAAAAAGACAAGGCAAAAAGTTAAAAAGCAAGGCAAAAACTCAAGGCAACCAATGCAAAAAGGCAAAAAGACAGGGCAGTAATGTCAAAAGGCAAAAAGGCAAGGCAAACTGGTAAAAAGTCAAATAGGCAAGGCAAAATGGCAAAAAGGAAAAAAGGCAAGGCGAAATGGCAAAAAGCCAAAAAAAAAGGCAAGGGAAAAAGGTAAAAACGCAAGGCAAGGCAAAAAAGCAAAAAGGGAAAAAGGCAGGACAAACTGGCAAAAGGCCAAAAAGGCAAGACATGAAGGCAAAAAAGGAAGACAAAAAGGCAAGGCAATAAGGTAAAAAGGCAAAAGGGCAAGGCAATAAGTTAAAAAGGCAAAAAAGCAAGGCATGAAGGCAAAAAGGCAAGGCAAGGAAAAGCAAAAAGGCAAGGCAAAAACGCAAAATGGAAAAAGGCAAAGCAAAAAGGGAAAAACGCAAGGCAAAAGGCAAAAACGCAAGGCAAGGCATGGCAAAAAGGGAAAAAAGCAAGACAAGGCAAGGCAAGGAAAAAGATAAAAAGGCCAAAGGGCAAAGCAAAAAGGCAAGGCAAAAAGAGAGAGGCAAAAAAGCAAGGCAAGGCTAGGCAAAAAGGCAAAAAGGAAAGGAGAAAAGGCAAAAAGGCAAAAAGGCAAGGCAAGGCAAAGAGGAAAAAAAGGCAAAAAGGAAAGGGAAGGCAAAAAGGAAAGGGAAGGCAAAAAGGCAAGCAAGGAAAGGCAAAAAGGCAAGACAAAAAGGCAGGCAAAAAAGCAAAAAGGAAAGGCAAAAGCATAAGATAAAAGGAAAAAGACAAGGCAAAAAAGCAAGCCAAGGCAAGGCAAAAAAGGAAAAAGGCAAGGCAAAAAGACAAGGCAAAAAGGAAAAAAGGCATAGAAGGAAAAGGCAAGGCAAGGCAAGGCAAAAAGACTAAAAGGCAAGGCAAGGCAAAAAGGCAAGTAAGGAAAGGCAAAAAGACAAGGTAAGGAAAGGCAAAAAGGAAAAAAGGCAAGGCATGAAGGCAAAAAGGCTAAAAGGCAAGGCGTGAAGGCAAAAATGGCAAAAAGGCAAGGGAAAAAGACCAGGCAGAAACGCAAGACAAGCAAGATAAAAAGGCAAAAAAACCAAAAAGGAAAAAGGCAAGACAAAAAAGCAAAAGGGAAAAAGGCAAGACATAAAGGCAAAAAGGCAAGGCAATAAGGTAAAAAGGCAAAAAGGGAAGGCAAACCGGTAAAAAGGCAAAAAGGCGAGGCATGAAGGCAAAAAGACAAGACAAGAAGCAAAAAGGCAAGGCAAAAAGGCAAAAATTCAAAAAGGCAAGTCAAGGCAAAAAGACAAAAATACAAGGCACGGCAAAAAGGTAAAAAGTCAATGCAAGGAAAGGCAAAAAAGGCTAAAAGGCAAAGCAAGAAGGCAAGGCAAAAATGCAAAAAGGAAAAAAAGGCAAAAGTAAAAATACAGAAAAGTCAAGGAAAAATGGCAAAAAGCCAAAATGAGAAAGGAAAAAAGGAAAAAGGCAAGGCAAAAAGGCAAGGCAAGGTAAAAAAGGCAAAAATCAAAAACGAAAAAAGGCAAAAGGGCAAAAAGGCAAGGCGAAAAGTTAGAGGAAAGGCAATAAGGTAAAAAGGCAAAAGACAAGGGAAAAGGGAAAAAGGCAAGGCAAGGCAAGGCAAGGTGAAAAGGCAAAAATCAAAAAGGAAAAAGGCAAGGCAAAAAGGGAAGACAAAATGCAAAAAGGCAAGGAAATAAGGTAAAAAGACAAAAAGGGAAGGCAAACCGGTAAAAAGGCAAAGAAAAAGGCAAGACAAAAGGCAAAAAGGCAAGGCAAAAAGACAAGGGAAGGCAAAAAGACAAAAATACAAGGCAAGGCAAAAACACAACACAAGGCAAGGCAAGGAAAAGGGCAAAAAGGTAAAAAGTCAAAAAGGGAATGCAAGGAAAGGCAAACAGGCTAAAAGGCAAAGCAAAAAGGCAAAAAGGAAAAAATAAGGCAAAAGTAAAAATGGAAAAAAGGCAAGGAAAACCGGCAAAAAGACAAAGGAAAGAGGCAAAAAGGGGAAAAGGCAAGGCAAAGCAAGGTAAAATGGCAAAAATCAAAAAGGAAAAAGGCAAGGCAAAAAGGGAAAAACGTACAGCAAAGAGGCAAAAAGGCAAGGTAAGGAAAGGCAAAAAGGCAGGCAAAAAGTCAAAGAGGAAAGGCAATAAGGTAAAAAGGCAAAGAGACATGGGAAAAAGGGAAAAAGGCAAGGCAAGGCAAGGGAAAAAGGCAACAATCAAAAAGGAAAACGACGAAGCAAAATGGCAAAAAGGCAAGGCAAAAAGGAAAAAGGCAAAAAGGCAAAAAAGCAAGGCAAAAAGGCAAGGCAAGGCAAAGAGGCAAGGCAAGGCACGGCAAGGAAAAAGACAAAAAGGCAAGGCAAGGAATGGCAAAAAGGCAAGGCAAAAAGGGAAAAAGGCAAGGCAAAAAGGGAAAAAGGCAAGGCAAAAAGGGAAAAAGGCAAGGCAAAAAGGCAAGGCAAGGTGAAAAGGCAACACTCAAAAAGGAAAAAGGCAAAGCAAAATGGCAAAAAGGCAAAGCAAGTCAAGGCAAAAAGGCAAGGCAAGGCACGGCAAGGAAAAAGGCAAAAAGGCAAGGCAAGAAATGGCAAAAAGGCAAGGGAAAAAGGCAAGGAAAGGAAAGGCAAAAATGCAAGGCAAAAAGGCAACATAAGGTAAAAAGGCAAGACAAAAAGTTATGGCAAAAAGGCAAGGCAAAAAGGCAAAAATGCAAGGCAAAAAGGCATCAAGGCAAAAAGGCAAGGCACTGCAAAAAGACAAGACAAGGAAAGGAAAAAAGGCAAGAAGGCAAGGCAGAAAGGCAAGGCAAAAAGGCAAAAAGATAAGGCAAAAAGCCTAAAAGACAAAGCAAAAAGGCAATTCAAAAAGGCAAAAAGGCAAGGCAAGGCAAAAGGGCAGAAAGGCAAGGCAAGGCAAAAAGATAAGGCAAAATGCAAAAAGCCTAAAAGACAAGGCAAAAAGGCAATTCAAAAAGGCAAGGCAAAAGGTAAGGCAAAAAGGTAAAAAGGCAAAAAGGCAAGACAAAAGGCAAGTCAAGGCAAAAACGCAAGGCAAAAAGTCAAAAAGGCAAGGCAAGGCAAAGAAAAAGGCTTGCCTTTTTGCCTTCCCTTTCCTTTTTGCCTTTTTTCCCTTTTGCCTTGCCTTTTTGCCTTGCCTTGCCTTGCCTTGCCTTGCCTTGCCTTTTTGCCTAGCCTTGCCTAGGCTTTTTGCCTTGCTTTGCCTTTTTGCCTTGCTTTGCCTTTTTGCCTTGCTTTGCCTTTTTGTTTTTTTGCCTTTTTCCTTGTCTTGTCTTGCGTTTTTCCCTTTTTGCCTTTCCTTGCCTTGCGTTTTTGCCTTTTTACCTTTTTTTTTTTGCCTTCATGTCTTGCCTTTTTGCCAGTTTGCCTTACCTTTTTGCCTTTTTGCCAGTTTGCCTTACCTTTTCGCCTGGCCTTGTCTTTTAGTGTTTTTTTGCCTTGCCTTTTTTCTTTTTTCCTTTTTCCTTCCCTGGCCTTGCCTTTTCCCTCTATGCCTTTTTGCCTTCCCTTTTTTCCTTCCCCTTTTGCCTTTTTGAGTTGCCTTTTTTCCTTTTTGCTTTGCCTTTTTGCCTTGCCTTTTTCCCATTTTCCTTGCCTTTTTGCCTTTTTCCTTTTTTGCCTTGCCTTGGCTTGCCTTTTTGCTTTTTTGCCTTGCCTTTTTGCTTTTTTGCCTTGCCTTATTGCCTTTTCTTTTTGTCTTACGTTTTTGCCTTTTTGCCTTTCTTTTTGCCTGCCTTTTTGCCTTTCCTTGCTTGCCTTTTTGCCTTCCCTTTCCTTTTTGCCTTTCCTTTCCTTGCCTTGCCTTTTTGCCTTTCCCTTTTTGCCATGCCTTGCCGTGCCTTTTTGCCTTTTTGTCTTTTTCCCTTTTTTTCTTGCCTCGCTTTGTCTTGCGTTTTTCCCTTTTTGCCTTTCCTTGCCTTGCGTTTTTGCCTTTTTGCCTTTTTCCGTTTTGCGTTTTTGCCTTGCCTTTTTGCTTTTCCTTGCCTTGCCTTTTTGCCTTCACGCCTTGCCTTTTTGCCTTTTTACCTTATTGCCTTGCCTTTTTGCCTTCATGTCTTGCCTTTTTGGCCTTTTGCCAGTTTGCCTTGCCTTTTTCCCTTTTTGCTTTTTTGCGTTTTTGCCTTGCCTTTTTGTCTTTTTGCTTGTTTGCCCGTTTACCTTGCCTTCCGTTTTTGCCTTTTTCCCTCTTTGCGTTTTTGCTTTGTCTTTTTTGCTTTTTGCCATTTTGCCTTGCTTATTTGACTTTTTACCAGTTTGCCTTGTCTTTTTGCCTTTTCACGTTATTGCCTTGCCTTTTTGCCTAGCCTTTTTGCCTTTTTGCTTTTTTCCCCTTCTACATTGCCTTGCCTTGTGTTTTCGCCTTTTTGCCTTCCTCTTTTACATTGCCTTGCCTTGCCTTTTTGCCTTCCTCTTTTCCCTTTTTGCCTTCCTCTTTTCCCTTTTTGCCTTGCTTTTTAGCTTTTTGCCTTGTCTTTTTGACTTTTGGCTCTGCCATTTTTCCTTTTGCCTTATCTTTTGGGCTTTTTACCCTTATGTCTTGCCTTTTTGCCTTGCCTTTTTTTTTGCTTTTTGCCTTTTTACCTTGCCTTCCCTTGCCTTTTTGCCTTGCCTTTTTCCATTTTTGTCTTTTCCCTTGTCTTTTTGCCTTTTTACCTTATTGCCTTTCCTTACCTTGCCTTTTTGCCTCTCCTTACCTTGCCTTTTTGCCCTTTTGCTTTGCATTTTTGCCTTTTCGCCTTGCCGTTTGCCTTTTTTCTTTTTGCCTTGCCTTTTCCTTTTTGATTTATGCCTTTTTACCTTGCCTTGCCTTGCCTTGCCTTTTTGGCTTGCCTTTTTCCCTTGTCTTTTTGGCTTTTTACTGTTTTTCCTTTCCTTTTTTCTTTTGGCCTTGCCATTTTTTCTGTTTGCTTTTTTGCCTTTTTACCTTGCCTTGCCTTTTTGCCTTGCCTTTATCCCTTGTCTTTTGGATTTTTTCCTTGCCTTTTTTCCATTTTTACTATTGCCTTATCTTTTTTCCTTTTTGCATTGCCTTTTAGCCTTTATTCCTTTCCTTACATTGCTTTTTTGCCTTTTTCACTTTTTACCTTTTGCCTTTTTCCTTGCCTTGCCTTGTTTTGCGTTTTTGCCTTTTTGCCTTGACTTGCCTTTTGCCTTTTTGCCTTGTCTTTTTGCCTTTTTTCCCTTTTTGCCTTTCCTCTTTGCCTTTTGTCTTGCCTTTTTGCCTTGACTTTTCCCCCTTTAACCTTGCCTTTGTCGTTGCCTCTTTGCCTTTATGACTTGTCTTTTTGCCTTTCCCTTGCCTTTTTGCTCTTTTCACTTGTTTTTTACCTTTTTGCCTTGCCTTTTGACTTTTTGCTTCTTTGCCTTTTTTCCTTTTTCCTTATCTTTTTGCCTTTTAGTCCTTTTGCCTTACCTTTTTGCCTTTTTTCCTTTTTGCCCTGCCTTTTTGCGTTTTGCCTTGCCTTTTTCACGTTCGCCTTGCCTTTTTGCCTCCCTTTTTCCCTTTTTTGCCTTCTGTTTTAGCTTTTTGCCTTGTCTTTTTGACTTTTTTCCTTTTGCCTTATGTTTTTGCTTTTCTGCCCTTTTTCCTTACCTTTATTCCTTTTTGCCTTACCTTTTAGCCTTTTTTCTTTTTGCCTTGCCTTTTTTCCTTTTTACTTTTTTGTCTTACCTTTTCCTTTTTGCTTTTTTGCCTTATTCCCTTTTTGCCTTTTTCCCTTGTCTTTTTGGCTTTTTGCCTTGCCTTATTTCCATTTTTACTTTTGTCTTATCTCTTTTCCTTTTTGCATTTTTGCTTTGCCTTTTAGCCTTTTTCCCTTTCCTTGCATTGCCCTTTTGCCTTTTTACCTTTCTGCCTTTTCCCTTGCCTTGCCTTGCCTTTTTGCCTTTTTGAATTGACTTGCCTTTTGCCTTTTTGCCTTGTCTTTTTGCCTTTTTCACGTTTTGCATTGTCTTTTTGCCGTTAGGCCTTTTTGCCTTGCCTTTTTGCCTTTTTGCCTTTGTGCCTTGCCTTGCCTTTTTCCCTTTTTTCCTTTCGTTTTCTTGACTTGCCTTTTTGCCTTTTTCCTTGCCTTGCTTTGCATTTTTGCCTTTTCATCTTCCCTTGTGTTTTTGCCTTTTTGTCTTGACTTACCTTCTCCCGTTTTTGCCTTTTTGCCTTTCTTTCTTGTCTTTTTTGCCTTTTTCCCTTGTCTTTTTGCCTTTTTTCCTTTCCTTTTTGCATTTTGTCTTGCCTTTTTCCCTTGCCTTTTTCATTGCCTTTTTGCCTTTATGACTTGCCTTTTTGCCTTTTGCCCTTGCTTTTTACCTTTTTGCCTTGCCTTTTGACTTTTTGCCTCTTTGCCTTTTTCCTTTTGCCTTACCTTTTTGCCTTTCCTTTTTGTGTTTTGCCTTGCCTTTTTCACTTTTTGCCTTCCCTTTTCCGCCTTCTGTTTTAGCTTTTTGCCTTGTCCTTTTGACTTTTTTCCTCTTTGCCTTCTTTCCTTTTTGCCTTATCTTTTTGTCTTTTTGCCCTTTTGCCTTGTCTTTTTGCCTCTTTTTCTTGGATTTTGGCCTTTTTACCTTGCCTTGCCTTTTTCCCTTTTTGCCTTTTTGTGTTGTCTTTTTGCTTTTCCTTGCCTTGCCTTTTTGCCCTCATGCCTTGCCTTTTTGCATTTTTACCTTATTACTTTGCCCTTTTGCGTATTTACCTTATTGCCTTTTTTGGCTTTTTCCTTCTCTTTCTGCTTTTTATCCTTTTTGACTTGACTTTTTGCCCTTTTACAATATTGCCTTGCCTTTTTAGCTTTTTTTTCTTGCCTTTTGGCTTTTTAGCCTTTTTGCCTTGTGTTTTTCCCTTTTTGCTTTTTTGGCTTTTTACTTTGCCTTGCCTTTCATTTTTTTCCTTTTTGCCTTCCCTTTTTCCCTTTTGCCTTGCTTTTTAGCTTTTTGCCTTTTCTTTTTGCTTTTTTGCCTCTATGCCTTTTTACCTTCCCTTTTTGCCTTTTTTCTTTTTGTCTTGCCTTTTTGCCTTTTGCCTTGGCTTTTTGCCTTTATACCTTATTGCCTTGCCTTTTTGCTTTTTTGCATTTTTTCCAAGTCTTTTTGTCTTTTTACCTTGCCTCGCCTTGCGTTTTTGCCTTGCCTTTTTCCGTTTTTGCCTTTTTCCCTTGTCTTTTTGGCTTTTTTTCCTTTTTGCTTTGCCTTTTTTCCTTTTTCCTTATCTTTTTCCCTTTTGGCATTGCCTTTGCCTTTTTGCTTTGCCTTTTAGCTTTTTTGCCTTTCATTGCATTGCCCTTTTGCTTTTTTGACTTTTTATCTTTCTGCCTTTTTCCTTGCCTTGCCTTGCGTTTTTGCCTTTTATTTGCCTTACATTTTTGCCTTTTTTCCTTGACTTGCCTTTTGACACTTTCACGTTTTGCATTGCCTTTTTGCCTTTAGGCTTTTTGCCTTGCATTTTTGCCTTTGTGCCTTGCCTTTTTCCCTTTCTTGTCCTTGCCTTGCCTTGCACATTTGCCTTGACTTGCCTTTTTGTGTTTTTTCCTTTTTGTCTTTTTCCTTGCATTTTGCCTCTTTTCCTTGGCTTTTTGCCTTTTTACCCTGCCATGCCTTTTTTCCCTTTTTGCATTGCGTTTTTGTATTTTGCCTTTTTGCCTTGCCTTTTTGCTTTTCCCTGCCTTGACATTTTGCCTTCAAGCCTTGCCTTTTGTCGTTTTTACCTTATTGCCTTGCCTTTTGGGCTTTTTCCCTTGCCTTTCTGCTTTTTAGCCTTTTTGCCTTGCCTTGCCTTGGGTTTTTGACATTTTGCCTTTATACGTTGCCTTTTTCCATCTTTGCCTTTTTGCATTGCCTTGCCTTTTTTCTGTTTGCCTAGCCTTGCCTTTTCGTCTTTTTTAATTGTCTTTTTGTCTTGCCTTTTTCCTTTTTCCTTTTTTTGCCTTTTTACTTTGCCTTGCCTTTCCTTTTTGCCTTTTTGTCTTGCCTTTATCCCTTGTCTTTTCGGATTTTTGCCTTTTTTTCCTTACCTTTTTTCATTTTCACGTTTGTCTTATCTTTTCCTTTTTGCATTGCCTTTTAGCTTTGCCTTTTAGCCTTTATTCCTTTCCTTGCATTGTCTCTTTGCATTTTTACTTTATTGCCTTTTTCCTTGCCTTGCCTTGCATTTTTGCCTTTTTGCCTTGCCTTGTGTTTTTGCCTTTTTGCCTTGACTTGCCTATTGACTTTTTGCCTTATCTTTTTGCCTTTTGTCTTGTCTTTTTGCCTTGACTTCCCTTTTGCCTTAACTTCTTCCCTTTTTGCCTTGACTTTTTCGTTGCCTTATGACTTGCCTTTTTGCCTTTTTACCGGTTTGCCTTCCCTTTTTGCCTTTTTACCATATTGCCTTGCCTTTTTGCCTTTTTGTCTTGCCTTTTTGCCTGGCATTTTACCTTTTTGCCTTGTCTTTTAACTTTTTGCCTCTTTGCCTTTTTTCCGTGTGCCTTATCTTTTTGCCTTTTTGTCCTTTTGCCTTGCCTTTTTGCCTTGCCTTTTCCCTTTTTGCCTCGCCTTTTCCCTTTTTTGCCTTCCATTTTAGCTTTTTGCCTTGTCTTTTTGACTTTTTCCCTCTTTGCCTTTTTTCTTTTTGCCTTATCTTTTTGCCCTTTTGCTTTTCCTTTTGCCTTGCTTTTTTTCCTTTTTTCCTTGCCTTTTTCTCCTTTTTCTTTTTGCCTTTCCTTTTTGGTTTTTCCCTTTGTCCCTTGCATTGCCTTGCCTTTTTGTCTTGCCTTTTCCCTTGTCTTTTTGGATTTTTGCCTTTTTTCCACATTAACTTTTGCCTTATCTCTTTTCCTTTTTGCATTTTTGCATTGCCTTTTGCCTTTTTGTTTTTCCTTTTAGGCTTTATACCTTTCCTTTCATTGTCTTTTTACTTTTTTAACTTTTTGACTTTTTCCTTGCCTTGCCTCGCCTTTCTTTGCGTTTTTGCCTTTTTGTCTTGCCTTGTGTTTTTTGTCTTTTCGCCTGATTTGCCTTTCGACTTTTTGCCTTGCCTTGTGTTTTTGCCTTTTCGCCTGATTTGCCTTTTGACTTTTTGCCTTTTTTTGTCTTTTTCCCTTATCTTTTGCTTTTTTCTTTTTGCCTTTCCTTTTTGCCTTTTGTGTTGCCTTTTTCCCTTTTAACCTTGCCTTTTCATTGCCTTTTTGCCTTTGTGACTTGCCTTTTTGCCTTTTTACCTGTTTGCCTTCCCTTTGTGCCTTTTTACTGTATTGCCTTGCCTTTTTGCCTCTTCCCTTTTTGCCTTGCATTTTACCTTTTACCTTTTTGCCTCTTTGCCTTTTTCTCCGTTTGCCTAATCTTTTTGTCCTTTTGCCTTGCCTTTTTGCCTTCCCTTTTTCCCTTTTTTGCTTTCCGTTTTAGCTTTTTGCCTTGTCTTTTTTACTTTTTCCCTCTTTGCCTTTTAGCCTTATCTTTTTGCCTTTTTGAGCTTTTGCTTTGCCTTTTTTCCTTGCCTTTATTCCTTTTTGCCTTGCCTTTTTACCTTTTTTTCTTTCTGCCTTGCCTTTTTTGCTTTTTTACTTTTTACCTTGCCTTGCCTTTTTGCCTTCTTGCCTTGTCTTTTTGGCTTTTTGCCTTGCTTTTTTCCCATTTTAACTTTTGCCTTATGTCTTTTCCTTTTTGCATTGCCTTTTTGCTTTGCCTTTTAGTGTTTATTCCTTTCCTTGCAATGCCTTTTTCCCCTTTTCCTTGCCTTGCCTTTTCTTTATATTTTTGCCTTTTTGTCTTGCCTTGTGTCTTTGCCTCTTTATCTTGACTTGCCTTTTGACTTTTTTCCTTCTTGCCGTTTTGCCTTTACCTGTCTTTCCTTTTTGCAGCACCTTGCCTTTTTGCCTTGCCTTTTTTACCTTTTTCCCTTCTTGCCTTTTTGTGTTGCCTTTTTGCGTTCAGGCCTTGCCTTTTTGTGTTTTTTCTTCATGCCTCGCGTTTTTCTCTTTTTGCCTTTTTACCTTATTGCTCTGCCTTTTTGCCTTTTTACCTTGCCTTTTGCCTTTTTAACTTTTTGCCATGTCTTTTTCCTTTTTGCCTTGCCTTGCCTTTTTGTCTTTTCCAGTTTCCTTGCCTTGCCTTTTTGTCTTGCCTTGCCTTTTCACCTTTTAGACTTTTTGCCTTGCCTTGCATGGCCTTTTTGCCTTTTTGACTTACCTTTTTCCTTCTTTGCATTTTTGCCTTTTTCTTTTTTGCTTTTTCCCTTTTTCCATGCCCTTCATCTTTTTCCTTCCCTTTTTCCTTTTCACTCTTTTGCCTTTTTGCCTTGCATTTTTGCCTTCTGTTGTCTTTTTGCCTTTTTCCTTGCCATGCCCTGCCTTGCCTTTTTGCCGTGCCTTACCTTTTTTCCTTGCCTTCCCTTGCCTTGTTGTCCTTTTGCCTTGTCTTTTTACCTTTTTCCCTTCTCGCCTTTTTGCCCTACCTCTTTCCATTTTTGCCTTGCCTTTTTGCCTTCTTGCCTCACGTTTTTGTCTTTTTGCCTTGCTCTTTGCCTTTTTATAGTCCTTGCCTGCCTTTTTGCCATTTTTGCCTTGACTTGCCTTTTTCCTGCCACGGCTTGCCTTGTCTTTTTCTTTGCCATGCCTTTCCTTGCCTAACAATGTCTTTTTGCCTTTTTGCCTTGCTTTTCTTCCTTTTTCTCTGGCCTTTTTACCTTTTGGCTTGCCTGTTTTCCTTCTGTCTTCCATTTTTGCCTTCACTTCTGTTCTTTCTGCTTTTTTGCATTTTGTATTGCCTTTTTGCTTTTTTGCCTTTTTACTTTCAGATGCCTTGAGTTTTTCCTTTTTGCCTTATTGCGTTGCAAGAAGCTCGGCAGATCAGCCCTTTGCAAATGGAAGGTTTCCTCAGAAAAACTCCATTGCACTAGCCCTGTTCTGGAAGTGGAACGAGTATGTAGAGTTAGCTTTAAGAGATTGTGAAAGCACGTTGTTGCCCAGGAAAAATTAAGTGCATGGTGAAATCCTAACAAGCCCAAGTGCCTTTCCACAGTTCAAAGTGTGTAACTATACACTCTTTTCCAAGTAAGTGAGCGAGGAGGCAACATCAGTCTGCATGTTACTCAGTGAAAGAAAGAACTCCCTGACTTCATCTGCTCCTCTGAGAAAAGCAGGTATTATGAGAGACTGTCTATTCTTTTCTCTTTCCTGCAATGAGCTCACAAAATCTGACCCTTGCTAAAGCAAACATTCCTCAAGAAAAGCCCATTGCGGGAGCCCTGTTGTTGAGATGGAAAAAGTATGTAGTGTTAGCGTTAAGAGATTGTGGAAGCACGTTGTAGCCCAGGGAAAACAAAATGCATGGTGAAATCCTAACAAACTCAAGTGCCTTTCCACAGTTTAAAGTATGTAACTACACACTCTTTTCCAAGTAAGAAAGCACAGAGGCAAGATCACCCTGCGTGTTTCTCAGTGAAAGAAAGAACTCCCTGACGTCAGCCAGTCCTCTCACCAAAGCAGTCAGAATGAGAAAACTATCATTTGGTTTCCATTTCCTGCAATGAGTTCGGCAGATCTGCCCTTTGCAATCAGAATGTTTCCTCAGGAAAACTACATTGCAGTACCCATGTGCTGAAAGTGGAACGAGTATGTAGAGTTAGCATTAAGAGATTGTGAAAGCACTTGGTTGCCCAGGAAAAACAAAGTGCATGGTGAAATCCCAAGAAACCCAAGTGCCTTTCCACAGTTCAAAGTCTATATCTATACACTCTTTTCTAAGTAAGAGAGCACAGAGGCAACATCAGTCTGCATGTTTCTCAGTGAAAGAAAGAACTCCCTGATTTCATCCACTCCACTGAGAAAAGCAGGTGTTATGAGAGACTGTCTATTCTTTTCTCTTTCCTGCAATGAGCTCGGCAAATCTGGCCCTTGCAAACGCAAGGTTTCCTCAGGAAAACTCAACTGCAGTAGCCCTTTTCTTGAAGTGGAACAAGTATGCGGTTAAAATATTCTGAAGGGAAAACAAAGTGCATGGTGAAATCCTAACAAACCCCAGTGCCTTTCTACAGTTCAAAGTGTGTAACTACACACTCTTTTCCAATTAAGAGAGTGCAGAGGCAACATCAGCCTGCTTGTTTCTCAGTGAAAGGGAGAACTCTCTGAGTTCATCCAGTCATCTGAACAAAGAAGGCATAATGAGAGAAACTTTTTTTCCTTTCTCTTTCCTGCAATGAACTCATAATTCACTCTTGCAAATGCAAGGCTTCTTCTGAAAAACTACATCGCGGTAGCGCAATCCTTCCAGAGGAGCAACTACACAGTGTTAGCTTTAAGAGATTGTGAAAGCACCCTGACGCCGAGGGAGAAAAAAGGCCTTTTGAATTCTCTTTCCTGCCTGAACTTGGTAAATTTCCATGTACAAAGGCAAGGATTCCTAACACAAACTGCAAAGCAGTAACCTCTCTCTTTGCAGAGTAAATACTATGTAGTGCAGCCTTGAAGAGATACTGTGAGCACAGTGCATAGTGAAATCCTAGCAAACCCATGTCTTTCCACACTTGAATTCATGTCGATTTAAGTTATTTGCAAAGGACAGAGCTCAGAGGCAACATCAGTTTTTGTGTTTCTCATTGAAAGAAAGAACACTCTGACTTCATCCATTCCTCTGACGAAAGCAGTTACATTGAGAAAACTGTCATTTGGTTTTGCTTTCCTGCAATGAGCTCAGCATATCTCCCCTTGCAGATGGAAAGTTTCCTCAGGAAAACTACATTCCAGTAGCCCAGTTCTGGAAGTGGAACGAGTATGTAGAATTAGTGTTAAGAGATTGTGAAAGCACTTTGTTGCCCAGGAAAAACAAAGTGTATACTGAAATCCTAAAAAACCCAAGTGCCTTTCCACAGTTCAAAGAGTATAGCTATACACACTTTTCCAAGTAAGACAGCACAGAGGCAACATCACCCTGCATGTTTCTCAGTGAAAGAAAGAACTCTCTGACTTCATCCAGTCCTCTCACCAAAGCAGTCAGAATGAGAATACCGTCTTTTGGTTTCTGTCAATGGCTAAAGGCCAAAAAGTCGAGACATGAAGGTAAAAAGGCAAGGCAATAAGGTAAAAAGGCAAGGCATGAAGGCAAAAAGGAAAACAGGCAAGGCAAAGAAAAGCAAAAAGGCAAGGCAAAAATGCAAAATGCTAAAAGGCAAGGGAAAAAGACAAGGCAATTTAAACAGGCAAAAAGCCAAGGAAAAGATTCAAAAAGGCAAGAGAAAACTCAAGGCAAGGCAAGAAAAAAGGCAAAAAGATAAAAAGGCCAGGCAAGGCAAAAAGGTAAAGGCAAAAAGGCAAGAGAAGTCTAGGCAAAAAGGTAAAAAGGCAAGGAAAGGAAAGGAAAGCAAAAAAGGCAAAAAGTCAAGGCAAAGCAAGGCAAAAAGGCAAGGCAAGGAAAAAAGCCTAAAGGGCAAAAAGGCATGGCAAGGCAAGGCAAAAATGCAAAATTCAAGGCAAAAACCCTAAAGGGAAAAAGTCAATGCAAAAATGGAAAAGGGCAAAAAGACAAGGCAAAAGGCAATAAGTCAAAAGGCAAGTCAAGGCAAAAATGCAATGCAAGGCAGAAAGGCAAAAACGGAAGGCAAGGCAAGGAAAAAGGCAGAAAGGTAAAAAGGCAAAAAGCAATGCAAGGAAAGGCAAAAAGGCTAAAAGGCAAAGCAAAAAGGCAATGCAAAATTGCAAAACGAAAATGATAAGGAAAAAGGAAAAAAGGCCAAAAGCCAAATAAGCCAAAAAGACAAGGGAAAAAAGACAAAAAAGGAAAAAGGCAAGGCAAAAAGGCAAAAACGTGAGGCAAGGCAAGGTAAAAAAGCAAAAAGGCAGGTCAAAAAAGGCAAAAAGTCAAGGCAATAAGATAAAAAGGTAAAATTGCAAGACAAACCGACAAAAAGGGAAAAAGCCAAGGCAAAAAGGGAAAAAGGAAGGGAAAAAGAAAACTGGCAAAAAGGCAAGGCAAAAGAGCAAAAAGGAAAAAAGATAAGGCAAAAGGAAAAAATGAAAAAAGGCAAGGACAAAAGGCAAAGAGGCAAAAAGTCAAAAAGAGAAGGCAAAAAGGTAAAAAGCAAGGGAAAAGGGAAAAAGGCAAGGCAAAAAGTAAAAAGGCAAAAGACAAGGCAAGGCAAAATGGCAAGAAGTGAAGGCAAGGCACGGCAAAAAGTCAAAAAAGCAGAATGGCAAAAAGATAAGGCAAAAGGAAAAAAGCCTAAAAGAGAAGGCAAAAAGGCAAGGCAAAAGGGGAAAAGTCTAGACAAAATGCAAAAAAAGCAGAGATGCAAAAAGGCAAGGCAATGCAAGGAAAAACGCAAAAAGGCAAGGCAAGTCAAGGGAAGAAGGGAAAAAGGCAAGGTAAAAACAAAAAAGGAAAAAGGCCAAGAAAAAGGCAAAAAGGCAAGGCAACAGGGCAAAAAGGCAAAAAGGTAAGGGAAAAGAGAAAAGGAAAAAGGCAAGGAAAAAAGGCAAAGAGGCAAAAAGTCAAAAGGACAAGGCAAAACAAGCCAGGCAAAAAGGCAAGGGAAAAATGTAAAAACCCAAAGCAAAAAGGCACGGCTAGGCAAAAAGGCAAGGCAAGGCAAAAAGGCAAAGAGGCAAAAAGGCAAGGTAAAAAGTCAAAAAAGCAAAAAGGCAAGGCAAAAAGGCATGGCATGAAGGCAAAAAGGAAAAAAGCAAGACAAAAAGGCAAGGGAAAAGGGCGAAAAGGCAAGGCAAAAAGTCAAAAACACAAGGCAAGGCAAGGTAAAAAGAAAAAAAGGCAAAGCGAAAAGGCTAAAAAGCAAAGGCAAGGAAAAAAGCCAAAAAGGCAAGGCAATAAGGTAAAAAGGCAAAAAGGTAAGGTAAGGAAAGGCAAAAAGGCAGGGCAAAAGGCGAAATGCAAAAAAATGAGGCAAAAAGACAAGGCAAGGTAAAAAGGCAAAAAGGGAAAAGCCAAGGAAAACAGGCAAAAAGGCAAGGCAAGGTAGGAAAAAGGCAAAAAAGACAAAAACGAACAAATGCAAAAAGGCAAGTAAAGGCAAAAAGGCAAGGCAAAGCAAGGCAAGGGAAAAGGGAAAAAGGCAAGAAGGCAAAGCAAGGCAAAACGGCACGGCAAGGCAAGGCAAAAAGGTAAAGGTAAAAAGGCAGGGCAAGGCTAGGTAAAAAGGCAAAAGGCAAAGCAAGGAAAGGACCGGAAAAAAGGCAAAGAGGCAAAAAGGCAAGGTAAGGCAAGGCAAAAATTTAAAAAGGAAAGGGAAGGCAAAAGACAAGCAAGGAATCACAAAAAGGCAATGCAAAAACGCAGGCAATAAGGCAAAAGGGAAGGCAAAAAGGTAAAAATGCAAGACAAAAGAAAAAGGTAAGGCAAAAAGGAAAGGCAAGGCATAAAGACTAAAGGGCAAAAAGGCAAGGCAAGGCAAGGAAAAAGGCAAAAATGCTAGGGAAAAAGGCTTAAAGGCAAAAAGTGAATGCAAAAAGGGAAAAAGGCAAAAAGACAAAAACACAGGGCAAGGCAAGGTAAAAAGGCAAAAAGGCTAAAAAACAGAAAGTGAAGGAAAAAAGCCAGAAAGGCAAGGCAAAAAAGGCACGGCAATAAGGTAAAAAGGCAAAACGGCAAGGTAATAAGGTAAAAAGGCCAAAAGGCAAGGCATGAAGGCAAAAGGCAAGGCAAGGAAAAGCCAAAAGGCAAGGCAATGTAAAAAGGCTAAAAGCCAAGGAAAAGAGGCAAAAAGGCAAGAGAAAACACAAGGCAAGGCAAGGAAAAAGGCAAAAAGGCAAAGCAGGGTAAAAAGGCAATGCAGGGCAAAAAGGCAAAGCAGGTCAAAAATGCAAAAAGCCTAGGCAAGGCAAGGCAAAAAAGTAAAGGCAAAAGGCAAGACAAGGCTAGGCAAAAAGGCAAGGCAAGGAAAGGAAAGGAAAAAAGGGAAAAGGGCAAGGCAAGGCAAGGCAAAAAGGCAAGAAGACTAAAGGGAAAAAGGCAAGGTAAGGCAAGGCACAAAGGCCAAAATGCAAAAATGCAAGGTAAAAAGGCCTAAAGGCAAAAAGGCAATGCAAAACGTGAAAAAGGCAAAAAGATGAGGCAAAAAGTCGAAAGGCAAGTCAAGGCAAAAAGGCAAAAACGGAAGGCAAGGCAAGGAAGAAGGCAGAAGGGTAAAAAGGCAAAAGGGCAATGCAAGGAAAGGCAAAAAGCCTAAAAGGCAATGCAGAATGCAAAAAAGGAATAAGATAAGGGAAAAGTAAAAATGGAAAAAAGGCAAAAATCCAAAAAGACAAGGGAAAAAGTGAAGGTAAAAAGAAAAAAGGCAAAAAGGGAAGCAAAAAGGAATAAAGGCAAGCAAAAAAGGCAAAAAGGCCAGGCAAAAGGAAAAAAGGGAAAGAGGAAAAAAATAAAAAGTCAAGGCAAAAAGCTAAAAAGAAAGGCAAAAAAGGGAAAAGGGAAGGCAAAAAGTGAAAAAGGCAAGGCAAAACGCAAAAAGCAACGCAAAAGGACGAAAAGGCAAAAAGATAAGGCAAAAGGCAAAAAGGCAGAGGCAAAAAGTCAAAAGGCAAGGCAAAAAGGTAAAAAGCAAGGAAATAAAGCAAAAAGGCAAGACAAAAAGGCAAAAAGGCAAGTCATAAGGCAACGAAAAAGTCAAGGCAAAAAGGGAAGAAGTCAAGGCAAAAGGGAAGAAGTCAAGGCAAAAAGACAAGGCAAAAAGTCAAAAGGCAAGTCAAGGCAAAAAGGCAAAAACACAAGGTAGGACAAAAAGGCAAAAATGCAAAGCAAGGCAAGGCAAGGAAAATAGGTAAAAGGCAAAAAAACAATGCAAGGAAAGGAATAAAGGCTAAAAGTCAAAGCAAAAAGGCAAAGAGGCAATGCAAAAACACAAAAAGGAAAAAAGATAAGGCAAAAGTAAAAACGGATAAAAGGCAAGGAAAAAGGCAAAAATAAAAAAGACAAGGGAAAAAGGTAAGGCAAAAAGGCAAAAAGGTTAAGGCAAGGCAAAGAGACTAAAGGGCAAAAAGGCAAGGCAAGGCAAGGCACAAAGGCCAAAAGACAAAAAGGCAATGAAAAACATGAAAAAGGCAAAAAGACAAGGCAAAAAGTCAAAAGGCAAGTCAAGGCGAGGCAAAAAGGCAAGGCAAGGCAAGGAAAAAGGCAGAAAGATAAAAGGTAAAAAGGCAAAAGGGCAATGCAAAGAAAGGCAAAAAGGCTAAAAGGCAAAGCAAAAAGGCAAAAAAAAATCAATGCAAAAAGGAAAAAAGATAAGGCAAAAGTAAAAATGGAAAAAATGTAAGGAAAAAGGCAAAAAGACATGGGAAAAAGGGAAAAGGGCAAGATAAAAAGGCAAAAAAGCAAAAAGGAAAATAGCAAGGCAAACTGGCAAGAAGGCAACACATGAAGCCAAAAAAGCAAGCAAAAAAGGCAAGGCTAAAAGACAATTCAAAAAGGCAACATGGCAAAGCTAGGCAAACAGGAAAAAAGGCAAGGCAAGCCAAAAAGGCAAAGAAGGAAAAGGGCAAGGCAAAAAGACAAAAACCCAAGGAAAGGCAAGGTAAAAAGGCAAAAAAGCAAGGCAAAAAGGCTAAAAAGCAGAAAGGCTAGGGAAAAAGTAAAAAAGGCAAGGCAATAAGGTAAAAAGGCAAAAGGGCAAGGCAATAAGGTAAAAAGGCGAAAAGGCAAGGCAGGAAGGCAAAAAGGCAAGGCAAGGAAAAGCAAAAAGGCAAGGCAAAAAGGGAAAAAGGCAAGGCAAGGGAAAAAGGCAAGGCAAGGCAAGGTAAAAAGGCAAAAAGCCAAGGAAAAGAGGCAAAAAGACAAGGGAAAAACGCAAGGCAAGGCAAGGAAAAAGACAAAAAGGCAAAGCAAGGCAAAAAGGCAAAAAGCCTAGGCAAGGCAAAAACGCAAGGCAAGGCAAGGCAAGGAAAAGGCAGAAAGGTAAAAAGTCAAAAAGGCAAAAGAGCAATGCAAAGAAAGGCAAAAAGGCTAAAAGGCAAAGCAAAAAGGCAAAAAGGCAATGCAAAAAGGAAGAGATAAGGCAAAAGTAAAATGGAGAAAGGCAAGGCAAAAAGCCAAAGATACATGAGAAAAGGGAAACAAGGCAAGGTAAAAGGCAAAAAAGCAAAAACAAAAAGGCAAGGCAAAAAAGAAAAAAGGCAAAAAGGTAAGGCAAAAAGGAATAAAGGCAAGGAAAAAAGGCAAAAAGCCAACGCAAAAGGCAAAAAGATAAGGCAAAAGGCAAAGAGGCAAAAAGTCAAGGGAAAAAGCTAAAACAGAAGGTAAAAAGGCAAGGCAAAAGGACAAAAAGGAAAAAAGGCAAAGAGGCAAAGAGGCAAAAAGTCAAAAGGCAAGGCAAAAGGTAAAAAGCAAGGGGAAAAGGCAAAAAGGCAAGAGAAAAAGGCAAAAAGGCAAGGCAATATGGTAAAAAGCAAAAAGGCAAATCATAAAGGCAAAAAGGCAAGGCAATACAGTAAAAAGCAAAAAGGCAAATCATAAAGGCAAAAAGGCAAGACAAAAGGCAAAAAGTAAAAAACACAAGGTAAGACAAAAAGGCAAAAACACAAGGCAAGGCAAGGCAAGGAAAAAGGTAAAAAAAGTAAAAAGGCAAAAAAGCAATGCAAGGAAAGGAATAAAGGCTAAAAGGCAAAGCAAAAAGGCAAAAAGGCAATGCAAAAAGGGAAAAAGATAAGGCAAAAGTAAAAACGGAAAAAAGGCAAGGAAAAAAGGCAAAAATCCAAAAAGACAAGGGAAAAAGACACAGCAAAAAGGCAAGGCAAGGTAAAAAGACAAAAAAGCAAAAAGGAAAAAGGCAGGGCAAAAATAAAAAGGCAAAAAGGCAAGGCCAAAAGGAAAAAAGGCAATAAAAAAAGGCAAAAAGGCAAGGCAAAAGGGCAAAAAGGCAATAAGATAAGGCAAAAGGAAAAAAGGCAAAGAGGCAAAAAGACAAGGCAAAAAGCTAAAAAGCAAGGCAAAAATGCAAGGCGAGGGAAGGTAAAAAGGCAAAAAAGCAAAAAGGCAAGGCAAAAAAGCTAAAAAGCAGAAAGGCAAGGAAAAAAGCCAAAAAGGCAAGGGAATAACTTAAAAAGGCAAAAAAGCAAGGCAAACTGGTAAAAAGACAAAAAGGCAAAGCAAAATGGCAAAAGGAAAAAAGGCAAGGCAAGAGGCAAAAAGCCAAAAAGGCAAGGAAAAAGGCAAAGAGGGAAAAAGGCTGGGTAAAAAGGCAAAAATGCAAGGCAAGGCAAGGTAAAAAGGCAAAAAGAGAAGGCAAACTGGCAAAAAGGCAACACATGAAGGCAAAAAAGCAAGGCAAAAAGGCAAGATAAAAGGCAGAAAGGCAAGGGGAAAAAAGGTAAAAAGGCAAGGCAAAAAAAGACAAAGAGGGCAAAAGGCAAAAGACAAACACCCAAGGCAAGGCAAGGTAAAAAGGAAAGGCTAAAAAGCAGAAAGGCAAGGAAAAAAAGCCAAAAAGGCAAGACAAAAAGTTAAAAAGGCAATAAGGTAAAAAGACCAAAAGGCAAGGCATGAAGGCAAAAAGGCAAGACAAGGAAAAGCAAAAGGGCAAGGCAAAAAGTCAAGCCAAGGTAAAAAGGCAAAAAGCCAAGGAAAAGAGGCAAAAAGGCAAGGGAAAAACGCAAGGAAAGGCAAGGTAAAAGACAAAAAGGAAAAAATGCAAAAAGGCAAGTCAAGGCAAAAAGGCAAGGCAAGGCAAGGAAAAAGGCAAAGCAAGGCAAAAAGGCAAAAAGCCTAGGCAAGGCAAGGCAAGGCAAGGCAAGGCAAGGAAAAAAGGGAAAAGGGCAAGGCAAGGCAAAAAGACTAAAGGGCAAAAGACAAGGCAAGACACAAAGACCAAAATGCGAGGCAAAAAGGCAATGCAAAACGTGAAAAAGACAAGGCAAAAAGTCAAAAGGCAAGTCAAGGGAAAAATGCAAGGCAAGGCAAGGAAGACGGCAGAAAGGTAAAAAGGCAAAAAGACAAAAGGGCAGTGCAAGGAAAGGCTAAAAGGCAGAGCCTTTCCTTTTTGCCTCTTGTGTTGCCTTTTTGCCTTGACTTTTTCCCTTTTAGCCTTGCCTGTTTCATTGCCGTTTTGCCTTTTTACCGGTTTGCCTGGCCTTTTTGTCTTGCCTTTTCCCCTTTTTGCCTTGCATTTTACCTTTTTACCTTGCCTTGATTTTTGCCTCTGCCTTTTTTCCTTTTTTGCCTTATCTTTTTGCCTTTTTATCCTTCTGCCTTGCCTTTTTGCCTTTTTCCTTTTTGCCTTCCCTTTTTCCTTTTTTGCCTTCCCTTTTTCCTTTTTTGCCTTTTTACCTTGCCTTGCCTTGCCTTTTTGCCTTGCCTTTCTCCCTTTTTGCCTTTTTCCCTTGTCTTTTTGGCTTTTTGCCTTTTTTCCTTGCCCTTTTTCCATTTTAACTTTTGCCTTATATCTTTTTCTTTTGGCATTTTTGCATTGCCTTTTTGCTTTGCCTTTTAGCCTTTATTCCTCTCCTTGCATTGCCTTTTTGCCTTTTTACTTTTTTTTTTTTACCTTTTTCCTTGCCTTGCCTTGCTTTGCATTTTTGCCTTTTTGTCTTGCCTTGTGTTTTTGCTCTTTTTGTCTTGACTTGCCTTTTGCCTTTTTTCCTTGTCTTTTTGCCTTTTCCCTTTTTTTTCTTTCCTTTTTGCCTTTTGTCTTGCCTTTTTGTATTGACTTTTCTTTTTATCTTGCCTTTTTCATTTATGACTTGGCTTTTTGCCTTTTTACTGGTATGCTTTCCCTTTTTGCTTTTTTACCATATTTCCTTGCCTTTTTGCTTTGCCTTTTTGCCATGCATTTTACCTTTTTGTCTTGTCTTTTGACTTTTTGCCTCTTTGCCTTTTTTCCGTTTGCCTCATCTTTTTGCCTTGTTGTCCTTTTGCCTTGCCTTTTTGCCTTCCCTTTTTCCCTTTTTTGCCCTCTGTTTTAGCTTTTTGCCTTGTCTTTTTGACTTTTTCCCTCTTTGCCTTTTTTTCCTTTTAGCCTTATCTTTTTGCCTTTTTGCCCTTTTGCCTTGCCCTTTTGCCTTTTTCCTTGCCTTTTTTCCTCTTTGCCTTCACTTTTTGCCTGTCTTCTTTTTGCCTTGCCTTTTTTCCTTTTTGCTTTTTTTGCCTTTTTCCTTTTTACCTTGCCTTGCCTTGTCTTTTTCTCTTTTTGCCTTTTCCCTTGTCTTTTTGGCTTTTTGCCTTTCATTTTATCCTTTTGTCTGGCCTTTTTGCCTTGACATTTTCCCTTTTTACCTTGCTTTTTTCATTGCTTTTTTGCCTTTATGATTTTATGGTGGGGTAGCATAGGGTAGGGTAGCATATGGTGGAACAGAGAAAATAGAATAGAACGGCATAAGTCAGGAGAGGTTAGTTTAGTGTAGGGTATGGTAGAGTAACACAGGATGGAATAGAGAAAACGAGAATAGAATACAACAGAATAGAAGAGAAAAGAACAGAATAGATTAGGATAGGGTAGGGTGTGGTAGGGTTCTGTAGAATAGAATAGTGTAGAATGGAATAGAATGGTGTGGAATGGAGTCGAACAGAGATGAATAGAGTAGAAAAGAGTTGAATAGAGCCAAATACCACCGAATAGGGCCAAATAGGGCCAAATCGAGCCGAATCGAGTCGAGTCAACCAGAATCGAGCTGAGTGTAGCAGAATGGAGCTGAAACGAGCCAACTAGAGACAAACAAAACGAACCAAAGTAAATCGAGCCAAATCACACCTAATCGCATCCTATTGCATCGAATCTCGTCTAATTCCATCAAATCCCACCAAAACCCATTGAATCTCGTGGAATCTCACCGAATCCCGTTGAACTGTGTCAAATAGGGTAGAATGGTGTCGAATTGAATGGAATCGAATTAAGTTGAATAGATTAGAGTAGTGTAGGTTAGGCTGGGCTTCGGTAGGGTAGGGCAGAGTAGAATAGAGTAGAACAGAAGAGAATACAAAGAGTAGACTTGAGTAGAGTAGAACAGTCAGAGTCGAGTAGTGCAGAATATAGATGAATAGATCCAATTCAAGCCGAATCGAGTTGAATGGGGAGGAAATGAGACAAATTGCCATGAATTGAATCGATTGGAATAGATTAGAGTAGGGTAGGGTAGAACAGAATAGAATAGTGTAGAATGGTGTGGAATGGAGTCGAATGGAACCAAATAGTGACGAATAAAGTAGAAAAGAGCTGAATAGAGCTGAAAAGGTCTGAATAAGGTTGAATCGAGCCTAACTATGCTGAATCGAGCAGAATCGAGCCGAATTGACCCAATTCAAGTCAAATAGAGCTAAATGGAGCCGATTCAAGCCTAATCCCATGGAATCGCGTCGAAATGCATTGAATTGAATCCAATAGATTAGAGTAGAGGAGGGTAGGGTAGGAGAGGTTAGACTAGAACAGAACAGAACAAAATAGAATAGAATTAAGTAGAGTAGAGTACAGTAGAATAGAGTCAAATAGAGTTGAATAAAGCTGAATACAGTGAAAGAGCCGAACAGAGCTGAATACAGCCGAATTGACCAAATTCGAGGTGAATCGAGATGAATCATGTTGAATCTCGTTGAAATGTGTCGAATAAAAATAAATAGATCAGTGTAGGGTAGGTAAGGTTAAGGTAGGGTAGGGTAGAATAGAACAGAACAGAAAGAACAGAGTAGAGTAGACTAGAGTCAAATAGAGTCGAATAGTGCCGAAAAGAGCCGAATAGAGTGGAAAAGAGCTGAGTAGACCGAATCGAGTCTAATGGAGCGGAAAGGAGCTGAATCGAGCCGATACGAACCGAATAAGGTCAAATTGCGTTGAAGTGTGTCGAATAGAATCGAACAGATTACAGTAGGGTAAGTTAGGGTAGGGCAGGGTAGAATAGAAAGCAGTAGAACAGAACAGAATAGAACAGAACAGAACTGAAAGAATAGAATAGGGTTGAGTAGAGTATAGAAGAGTAGAATAGAGTGGAATATTGCTGAATAGAGCCAAATAGAGCCTAAAAGAGCTGAAGCGATAGAAGTCAAGACAAATCGCGACGAAACCAGTGGAATCATGCCGTATCACGTCGAATTGCGTTGAATCCCTCAATTCAAGTCAAATCAAACCCAACTGATTAGAATAGACTGGAGTAGGGTAGAGTACAATACAATAGAATGGAGAATAGAGTAGGATGGAGTAGAATGGTGTAGAATGGAGTTGAATGGAGTAGAATGGAGTCGAATGGAGTGGAAAAGAGATAATAGAATTGAGTACAGTCTAATAGAGCCAAATAGAGCCTATTAGAACTGAATAGAGCCGAATGGAGCCGATTAGAGGCGAATCGAACCGATTTGAGACAAATGGGGATGAATGGAGTGGAATGGAGCCGATTTGAGCCGAATCGCATCGAAATGCAAGGAATCGAATCCAGTTGAATAGGGTAGGGTAGGATAGAATAGAATTGAACACAGTAGAACTGAATAGAAAGAATACAATAGAAAAGAGTAGAGCAGAGTAGAATAAAGTACAGGAGAGTAGAGTAGAATAGAGTCGAATAGAGTTGAATCGAGCCGGATTGAGATGAAACGAGACAAATCGCATCGAATCCCATCGAATCAATAACAATAAATTAGAGCAGGGTAGAGTAGAATAGTGTAGAATGGAGTGCAATGGAGTCGAATAGAGTAGAAAAGAGCCGAATAGAGCCGAATAGTGCCGAAGAGGGCCGAATCGAGCTGAATTGAGCCAAATTAAGCCAAAACGAGCCGATTCCAGTGAATCAAGCCTAATGAAGCCAAATCGAACCGAATCGAGCCTAATCAAGCCAAATCGACACTATTCGAGCCAAATGGAGCCAAATGGACACGAATCGAACCAATTCAACACGAATCGAACCGATTCGACCCGAATCGCTTCAAAATTCGTCAAATCGAATTGAATAGATTAGCGTAGGGGAGGTCCGGGTATGGTAGGGTAGGGTAGAATAGAGTAGAGCAGAATAGAGTCAAATAGTGCAGAACATAGCCAAATTGAGCCAAATGGAGACAAAACGAGACGAATCGCGTCAATCGCTTCGAATCGGGTCAAAACGAATCAAATTGATTAGAATAGATTAGGGTTGGGAAGGGTGGAGTAGAATAGTGTAGAATGGAGTTGAAAGGAGTCGAATAGAGACAGATGGAGATGAATAGAGTAGAAAAGAGTTGAATAGAGCAGGACAGGGCCGAATAGCGCCAAAGAAGGCCTAATCGAGCAGAATCAATGCAATCCGAGCCAAATTGAGCCGAATGGAGCCAAATCGAGCTGAAAAGAGCCGATTCGAACGGAATTGAGCTTATTCAAGCCTAATTGCTTCGAATCACGTGGAAATGTGTCGAATTGAATCGAATCAAATAGATTAGAGAAGGGCAGGGGAGGGGCGGGGAGGGTAGAATAGAATAGAACAGTACTGAATAGAAAGAATGGAATAGAGTACAGTAGAGCAGAGCAGAGAAGCGTAAAGTAGAGAAGAGTAGAATTGAGTCGAATAGAGTCAACTAGTGAAGAAGATAGCTGAATAGAGTCAATTCGAGCCGAATCGAGCCAAATGGAAACAAAACAAGACAAATTGTGTCAAATGCTTTGAATCGCGTCGAATCGATTCCATTAGAATAGATTAGAGTAGGGTAGAACATAGAGTAGAATAGTGTAGAATGCAGTCGAATAGAGAAAATTAGAGTAGAAAAGTGTCGAATCGAGCTGAATAGGGTCGAATAAGACTGATCTGAGCCGAATCGATTCGAGATGAGCAGAATCGAGCTGAATTGAACCGATTCGAGCCAACTCGAGCTGAATAGAGCTGATGGTGCCGAATCAAGCTGATTCAATCACAATCGCGTCCAATCGCATCGAAATGCTTTGAATCAAATAGATTAGAATAGAATGGGTTACTGTACGGTAGTTTACGTTAGGGTAGAGTAGGGTAGATGAAGGTATACTACAGTAGAATAGACAAGAGAAGGCTAGAGTAGTAGCCAAGACTAGTAAGATGAACTAGCCAGCTAGACTAGTGTCATAGATCAGTAGCCTAGACAACTAGCCTTTAATAGAACCCTTGCCTTGACAGGTACCCTGAATTAGTACCTCGAACTAGTACCCTTGCCTTAACTAGTAGTCTTAGCTAGTACCCTTAACCAGTAGCCTGGCATTAACTAATACCCTGGCCTTAACTAGTAGCCATAACTAGTACCCTGGCTGTAACTAGCACCCTTAACTTGTAGCCTTGCCTTAACTAGTAGCCTTAAGTAGTAGCCTGGCTTTAACTAGTAGCCCTAACTTGTTCCCTTGTCTTAACTAGAGGCCTGAAATAGTAGTCTTAACTAGTGCCCTTGCCTGAAAAGTACCCCCAACAAGTACCGGTGCCTTAACTAGTACCCTGGCATTAACTAGTACCCTTAGCTAATAAACCTTAGCTTAACTACTACCCTCAACTAGTACCCTGGCCTTAACTAGTGGCCTGAACTAGTACTCTTGCCTTAAGTAGTACCCTTGCCCTGACTAGTACCCTGAATTAATAACCTTATTGAGTACCCCTGAGTAGTAGGGTATGGTACAGTGGGGTAGCATAGGGTAGGGTAGCATATGGTGGGACAGAGAAAATAGAATACAATAGAATAGAACAGCATAGGTCAGGGGAGGTTAGTTTAGTGTAGGGTATGGTAGAGTAGCATAGATGGAATAGAGAAAAGAGAAAACGAGAGTAGTCTACAACAGAATAGAAGAGAAAAAAACAGAATAGATTAGGATAGTGTAGGGTGGAGCAGAGTTCTGTAGAATAGAATAGTGTAGAATGGAGTAGAATTGTGTGGAATGGAGTCGAATAGAGATGAATAGAGTAGAAAAGAGTTGAATAGAGCCGAATAGTGCTGAATAGGGCCAAAGAAGGCCAAATCGAGCGGAATGGACCCAAGTCGAGCTGAATAGAGCCAATTCGAACCGATTTGAGCTTATTGAAGGCTAATCGCTTCGAATCGTGTGAAAATGCGTCGAATCGAATCGAAACAAATAGATAAGAGAAGGGCAGGATACAGTGGGGAGAGTAGAATAGAATAGAACAGTACTGAATAGAAAGAATAGAATATAGTGCAGTAGAGTAGAGCAAAGTAGAGTAGAATTAAGTCGAATAGAGTCAAATAGTGCAGAATATAGCTGAATAGAGCCAATTCGAGCCAAATCGAGCCAAATGGAAACAAAGTGAGGTGAATCGTGTCGACTACCTTCGAATCGCGTTGAATCGAATCCATTAGAATAGATTAGAGTAGGGTGGGGCAGAACAGAAAAGAGTAGAATACTGCAGAATGGAGTCGAATAGACACAGATAGAGTAGAAAAGTGTCGAATCGACCCGAATAGGGACGAGTAAGGCTGAATTGAGCCGAATCGAGTCGAAACAAGCAGAACAGAGCTGAATTGAAGTGATTGGAGCCAAATCGAGCTAATGGTGCCGAATCGAGCCGAATTGAGCCGATTCAAGCATAATCGCGTCCAATCGCATTGAAAAGTTTTGAATCGAATCAAATCGAATAGATTAGAATAGAATAGGTTAAGGTACAGTAGTTTATGATAGGGTAGACTAGGGTAGATGAAGGTAGACTACAGTAGAGTAGACAAGAGAAGGCTAAAGTACTAGCCTAGGCTAGTAAGCTGGACTAGTCAGACTAGTGGCATAGATCAGAAGCCTAGACAACTAACCTTGAATAGTACCCTTCCTTGACAAGTACCCTGAATTAGTACCCCAAACTAGTAGCCTTGCCTTAGCTAGTAGCCTTAACTAGTACCTGGGCTTTAACTAGTATCCCTAACTAGTTCCCTTGCCTTAACTAGTGGTCTGAAATAGTAGTCTTAACTAGTGCCCCTGCCTCGAAGAGTACCCTCAACAAGTACCAGTGCCTAAACTAGTACCCTTAACTAGCACCCTGGCATTAACTAGTACCCTTAACTAATAAACCTTAGCTTAACTGGTACCCTTAACTAGTACCCTGGCCTTAACTAGTAGCCTGAATGAGTACCCTTGCCTTAAGTAGTACCCTTGCCCTGACTAGTACCCTTAATTAGTACCCTTATTGAGTACCCCTAAGTAGTAGGGTATGGCACGGTGGGGTAGCATAGGGTAGGGTAGCATATGGTGGAACAGAGAAAATAGAATGAAATAGAGTAGAACAGCATAGATCAGGGTAGGTTAGTTTAGTGTAGGGTATGGTATGGTACAATAGGGTGGTACAGAGAAAATGAGAATACAATACAACAGAATAGAAGAGAAAAGAACAGAATAGATTAGGATAGGGTAGGGTGGGGTAGGGTTCTGTAGAATAGAGTGGTGTAGAATGGAGTAGAATGGTGTGGAATGGAGTTGAACAGAGATGAATAGAGTAGAAAAGAGTTGAATAGAGCCGAATAGCACCGAATAGGGCCATATAGGGCCGAATCGAGCTGAATCAAGCCAAATCGAGCCGAATTGAGTCGAATCGACCAGACTCGAGTTGAATGTAGCTGAACGGAGCTGAAACAAGCCAGAGAGACAAACAAAATGAACCGAACTAAATCGCGCCAAATCACACCTAATCGCATCCTGTTGCATCGAATCTCAATGAATTCCGTCAAATCAAACCAAAACCCGTCGAATCTCATGGAATCTCACCGAATCCCGTCGAACTGTATCAAATAGGGTAGAATGGTGTCGAATTGAATGGAATTGAATTAAATTGAATAGATTAGAGTAGTGTAGGTTAGGCTGGGATTCGGTAGGGTAGGGCAGAGTAGAACAGAAGAGAATACAAAGAGTAGAATGGAATAGAGTTGAGTAGGGTAGAATAGTCAGAGTCGAGTAGTGCAGAATATAGATAAATGGATCCAATTCAAGCCGAATCGAGTCAAATGGAGAGGAAATGAGACAAATCGCGATGAATTGAATTGATTAGAATAGATTAGAGTAGGGTAGGGTAGAACAGAATAGAATAGTGTAGAATGGTGTGGAATGGAGCCAAATAGAGACGAATAAGGTAGAAAAGACCTGAATGGAGCCAAAAAGGGCTGAATAAGATTGAATCGAGCCTAATTATGCTGAATCGAGCAGAATAGAGCCGAATTGACCCGATTTAAGTCAAATAGAGCTAAATGGAGCCGCTCCAAGCCTAATCCCATGGAATCGCCTTGAAAGGCATTGAATTGAATCCAATAGATTAGAGTAGAGGAGGGTAGGGTAGGAGAGGTTAGACTAGAACAGAACAGAACACAATAGAAAGAATAGAATAGAATTAAGGAGAGCAGAGTCCACTAGAATAGAGTCAAATCAAGTTGAATAGAGCAGAATAGAGCCGAAAGAGCCAAACAGAGCAGAATACAATCGAATCGACCAAATTCGAGGTGAATCGAGGCGAATCATGTTGAATCGCATTGAAACGTGTCAAATCGAAATAATTAGATCAGTGTAGGGAAGGAAAGGTTAGGGCAGGGTAGGGTAGAATAGAACAGAACCGAAAGAATAGAGTCAAATAGAGTCGAATACTGCCGAAAAGAGCTGAATAGAGTGGAAAAGAGCCGAGTAGAACTGAATCGAGTCTAACGGAGCGGAAAGGAGCTGAATCGAGCCGATACGACCCAAATCAGGTAGAATTACATTGAAGTGTGTTGAATAGAATCGAACAGATTACAGTAGGGTGATTTAGGGTAGGGTAGGGTAGGATAGAATAGAAAGCAGTAGAACAGAATAGAACAGAACTGAAAGAATAGAATAGGGTCGAGTAGAGTATAGAAGAGTAGAGTAGAATAGAGTCGAATATTGCCGAATAGAGCCAAATAGAGTCAAAAAGAGCCAAATCGATAGAAGTCAAGACGAATCACGCCGAATCCCACAGAATCGTGCCGTATTGCATCGAATCCCGTCGAATTGCATTGAATCCCATCGATTCAAGTCAAACCCAATCGATTAGAATAGACTAGAATAGGGTAGAGTACAATACAATAGAATAGAGAAGAATAGAGTAGGATGGAGTAGAATGGGGTAGAATGGAGTAAAATGGAGTGGAAAAGAGATAATAGAGTTCAGTAGAGTCTAATAGAGCTGAATAGAGCCTATTAGAGCTGAATAGAGCCAAATGGAGCCAATTAGAGCCAAATCGAACCGATTTGAGCCAAATGGGGATGAATGGAGTGGAATGGAGCCGATTTGAACCAAAGCGCATCGAAATGCATGGAATCGAATCCAGTAGAATAGAGTAGGGTAGGATAGAATAGAGTAGAAAAGAATTGAACACGGAGAACAGAATAGAAAGAATACAATAGAATGGAGTAGAAAAGAGTAGAGCAGAGCAGAATAGTGTCAAGGAGAGGAGAGTAGAACAGAGTTGAATCAAGCTGAATGGAGACGAAACGAGACAAATCACGTCAAATCCCATCGAATCAATTACAGTAAATTAGAGTAGGGTAGATTAGAATAGTGTAGAATGGGGTGCAGTGGAATCGAATGGAATCGAATAGAGTAAAGAGTCGAATAGGGCCGAAGAGGGCCGAATCGAGCTGAATTGAGCCAAATTAAGCCGAATCGAGCCGATTCCAGTGAATCGAGCCTAATGAAGCCAAATCGAGCCTAATCAAGCCGAATCGAAACTATTCGAGCCAAATGGAGCCGAATGGACATGAATCAAACCAATTCGACCCAATTCCCATCAAAATTCATCAAATCGAATTGAATAGATTAGAGTAGGGGAGGTCCGGGTATGGTAGGGTAGGGTAGAATAGAGTTGAATAGAGTCGAATAGTACAGAACATAGCCAAATTGAGCTGAATGGAAACAAAATGAGACGAATCACGTCAATCACTTTGAACTGGGTCAAAATGAATCAAATTGATTAGAATAGATTAGGGTAGGAAGGGTAGAGTAGAATAGTGTAGAATGGTGTGGAATGGAATAGAATGGAGTTGAAAGGAGTCGAATAGAGACGGATAGAGATGAGTAGAATAGAAAGAGTCAAATAGAGCAGGACAGGGCCAAACTGGGCCAAAGAAGGCCTAATAGAGCAGAATCGAACAGAATTGATGCAATCCGAGCCAAATTGAGCCAAACGGAGCCAAATCGAGCTGAATAGAGCTGATTCAAACCAAATTGAGCTTATTCAAGCCTAATCACTTTGAATCGCGTGGAAATGCGTCAAATCGAATCGAATCAAATAGATTAGAGAAGGGCAGGGGCGGGGCGGGGAGGGTAGAATAGAATAGAACAGTATTGAATAGAAAGAATAGAATATAGTAGAGTAGAGTAGAATTGGGTCGAATAGACTCAAATAGTGCAGGATATAGCTGAATAGAGCCAATTCGAGCCGAATCGAGCCAAATGGAAACAAAATGAGACGGATCATGTCAAATTGCTTCAAATCGCATTGAATCGAATCCATTAGAATAGCAGAATAGAGTAGAATAGTGTAGAATGGAGTCAAATAGAGACAAATAGGGTAGAAAAGAGTCGAATCGAGCCGAATAGGGCCGAATAAGGCTGAACCGAGCCAAATCAAGTCAAAACGAGCAGAATCGAGCTAAATCGAAGTGATTCAAGCAAAATCGAGCTGAGTCGAGCCGATTCAAGCATAGTCGAGTCCAATCGCATCGAAATGCTTTGAATGGAATCAAATCAAATAGATTAGAATAGGTTACATTATGGTAGTTTATTATAGGGTAGACTAGGGTAGACGAAGGTAGACTACAGTAGAGTAGACAAGAGAAGGCTAGAGTAGTGGCCTAGACTAGTAGCCTAGACTAGCAGCCTAGACTAGTATCCTAGACTAGTAAGCTGGACTAGTCAGGTAGACTAGTGGCATAGATCAGTAGCCTAGACAACTTGCCTTGAATAGTACCCTTGCCTTGACAAGTACCCTGAACTAGTACCCTTGCCTTAACTAGTAGTCTTAACTAGTACCCTTGCCTTAACTAGTACCCTTAACCAGTAGCCTGGCAATAACTAATACCCTGGTCTTAACTAGTAGCCCTAACCAGTACCCTGGCCTTAACCAGTACCCTTAACTTCTAGCCTTGCCTTAACTAGTACCCCTAACTAGTACCCTGGATTTAACTAGTAGCCCTAACTAGTTCCCTTGCCTTAACTAGTGGCTTGAAATAGTAGTCTTAACTAGTGCCCCTGCCTCAACCAGTACCCTCTACAAGTACCAGCGCCTTAACTAGCACACTTAACTAGTACCCTGGCATTAACTAGTACCTTTAACTAATAAACCTTAGCTTAACTACCATCCTTAACTAGTACCTTGGCCTTAACTAGTAGCCTGAACTAGTAGCCTTGCCTTAAGTAGTACCCTTGCCCTGACTAGTACTCTTAATTAGTACCCATATGGAGTACCCCTAAGTAGTAGGGTACAGTAGGGTGGGGTAGCATATGGTAGGGTAGTATACGGTAGAACAGAGAAAATAGAATAGAACAGCATAGGTCAGGGTAGGTTAGTTTAGTGTAGGGTATGGTAGAGTAGCATAGGATGGAATAGAGAAAAGAGAAAACGAGAATAGAATACAACAGAATAGAAGAGAAAAGAACAGAATAGATTAGGATAGGGTGGGGTAGGGTTCTGTAGAATAGAATAGTGTAGAATGGAGTAGAATGGTGTGGAATGGAGTCGAACAGAGATGAATAGAATTGAATAGAGCTGAATAGGGCCATACAGGGCCGAATCGAGCTGAATCAAGCCAAATCGAGCCGAATCGAGTAAAATCGACCAGACTCGAGCTGAATGGAGCCGAATGGAGCTGAAACGAGCCAAATAGAGACAAACAAAATGAACCGAACTAAATCGAGCCAAATCACATCTATTCACATCCTATTGCGTCGTATCTCGTCAAATTCCATCAAATCCCACCAAAACCCATCGAATCTCATGGAATCTCACCGAATCCCGTCAAACTGTGTCAAATAGGGTTAGGTATGGAATTGAATGGAATCGAATTAAATTGACTAGATTAGAATAGATTAGAGTAGTGTAGGTTAGGCTGTGATTCGGTAGGGTAGGGCAGAGTAGAATAGAGTAGAACAGAAGAGAAAAGAAAGAGTAGAAAGGAGTAGAGTTGAGTAGAGTAGAATAGTCAGAGTCGAGTAGTGCAGAATATAGATGAATAGATCCAATTGAAGCCGAATCGGGTTGAATGGAGAGGAAATGAGACAAATTGCAATGAATCCAATCGATTACGATAGGTTAGAGTAGGGTAGAGTAGGGTAGAACAGAATAGAATAGCATAGAATGGAGTAGAATGGTGTGGAATGGAGTTGAATGGAGCCGAATACAGACGAATAAAGTAGAAAAGAGTTGAATAGAGCCGAAAAGGGCTGAATAAGGTTGAATCGAGCCTAATTATGCTGAATCGAGCAGAATCGAGCCAAATTGACCCGATTGAAGCCAAATAGAGCTAAATCGAGCCGATTCAAGCCTAATTACATGGAATCGCGTCAAAATGCATTGAATCAAATCGAATAGATTACAGTAGAGGAGGGTAGGGTAGGAGAGGTTGGAATAGAACAGAACGGAATAGAACACAATACAAAGAATAGAATAGAATTAAGTAGAGTACAGTAGAACAAAGTCAAATTGAGTTGAATAGAGCCAAATAGAGCTGAACAGAGCTGAATACAGCTGAATCGACCAAATTCCAGGTGAATCGAGAGGAATCCTGTCGAATCACATTGAAATGTGTTGAATTGAATCAAATAGATTAGTGTAGGGCAGGTAAGGTTAGGGTAGGGTAGGGTAGAATAGAACAGAACAGAAAGAAGAGAGAAGAGTAGACTAGAGTCAAATAGAGTTGAATACTGCCAAAAAGAGCTGAACAGAGTGGAAAAGAGCCGAGTAGAACCGAATCGAGTCTAATGGAGCAGAAAGGAGCTGAATCGAGCCGATACGACCCGAATCAGGTCGAATCATGTTCAAGTGTGTTGAATAGAATCGAACAGATTACAGTAGGAGTTAGAGTAGGGTAGAGCAGAATAGAATGCAGTAGAACAGAACAGAAGTGAAAGAGTAAAATAGGGTCGAGGAGAGTATAGAAGAGGAGAGTAGAATAGAGTCCAATATTGCCAAATAGAACCAAATAGAGGCAAAAAGAGCAGAATCAATAGAAATCAAGGCGAATCACGCTGAATCCCGTGGAATCGTGCCATATCGCTTTGAATCCCATCGAATTGCATTGAATCCCATCGATTCCAGTCAAATCAAATCCAATCGATTAGAATAGACTAGGGTAGAGTACAATACAATAGAATAGAGAAGAATGGAGTCGAATGGAGTCGAATGGAGTTGAAACGAAATAATAGAGTCGAGTAGAGTCTAAAAGAGCTGAATAGAGCCTATTAGAGCTGAATAGAACCGACTAGAGCCGAATGGAAACGATTAGAGCCGAATCAAACCGATTTGAGCCAAATGGGGATGAATGGAGTGGAATGGAGCTGATTTGAGCCGAATCGCATCGAAATGCATGGAACCGAAACCAGTAGAATAGATTACAGTAGGGTAGGACAGAGTAGAATAGAATTGAACACAGTAGAACAGAATAGAAAGAATAAAATAGAATGGAGTAGAAAAGAGTAGAGCAGAGCAGAATAGTGTAGAGGAGACAAGAGTAGAACATAGTCGAATAGAGTCGAATCGAGCTGAATAGAGATGAAGCGAGACAAATCGCGTCGAATCCCATCAAATCGATTACAGTAAATTAGAGTAGGGTAGATTAGAATAGTGTAGAATGGAGTAGAATGGTGTGCAATGGAATCGAATGGAGTCAAATAGAGTAGAAAAGAGCTGAATGGAGCCAAATAGTGCCGAAGAGGGCCCAATTGAGCTGAATTGAGCCAAATTAAGCCGAATCGAGCTGATTCCAGTGAATCAAACCTAATGAAGCCAAATCGAGCCGAATCAAGCCTAATCAAGCCGAATTGACACTATTCCAGCCAAATGGAACCGAATGGACACGAATCGAACCAATTCGACCTGAATCGGGTCAAAATTTGTCAAATCGAATTGAATAGATTAGAGTAGGGGAGGTTCGGGGGTGGTAGGGTAGGGTAGGGTAGAGTAGAATAGAATAAAACACAATAGAATAGAACAGAACAATACAGAAAGAATACAGAATAGAGTAGAATGGAGTCAAACAGAGCCAAATTGAGCTGAATTGTGTTGAAGTGGGTCGAATCGAATCCAATCAAATGGATTAGAATAGATTAGATTTGGGGAGCATAGGGTTGGGTAGAAGAGACTAGAATAGAGTAGAATAGAACAGAACAGAATAGAAGCCATACAACAGAATAGAGTAGAGATGAGTAGACTAGAGTACAATAGAGCAGACTACAGTAGAGTAGAATAGAGCTGAACAGAGCTGAATGGAGATGGAATGAGAGGAGTCGTGTCGAATCGATTAGAGTAGGGTAGGGTAGGGTAGGGTAGGGTAGGGTAGGGTAGGGTAGGGTAGGGTAGGGTAGGGTAGGGTAGGATAGGGTAGGGTAGAGGAGAAAAGTGTAGAATGGTGTAGAATGAATGGAATGGAGACGAATAGAGTAGAAAAGAGTCGAATAGAGCAGGATAGGGCCAAATAGGGCCAAAGAAGACCTAATCAAGCAGAATCGAGCAGAACTGAAGCAGTCCGAGCCAAATCGAGCCGAATGGAGCCAAATCGAGCCAAATGGAGCCAAATCGAGCTGAATAGAGCCAGTTCGAACGGAATTAAGCTTATTCAAGCCTAATCGCTTGGAATCGCGTGGAAATGCGTTGAATTGAATCAGATAGATTACAGAAGGGCAGGAGAGGGGCGGGGAGGGTAGAATAGAATAGAACAGTACTGGATAGAAAGAATGGAATATAGTAAAGTAGATTATAGCTGAGAAGATTAGAATTGAGTCGAATAGAGTCAAATAGCGCAGGATATAGCTGAATAGAGCCAATTCGAGCGGAATCGAGCCAAATGGAAACAAAACGAGACGAATTGCGTCGAATTGCTTTGAATCGTGTAGAATCGAATCCATTAGAATAGATTAGAGTAGGGTAGTGTAGGGTAGAACAGAATAGAGTAGAATAGTGTAGAATGGAGTAGAATGGAGCCAAAAGGAGTCGAATAGAGACAAATTGAGTAGAAAAGAGTTGAATTGAGCCGAATAGGGCCGAATAAGGCTGAACCAAGTCGAATTGAGTCAAAACGAGCTGAATCGAAGCGATTCGAGCCAAATCAAGCTGATGGTGCCGAATCGAGTCGAATGGGGCCAATTCAAGTATAATCGCGTCCAATTGCATCGAAATGCTTTGAATCGAATGAAATTGAATAGACTTGAATAGAAAAGGTAAGGGTAGGGTAGGGTACGGTAGGGTAGACTAGGGTAGACGAATGTAGACTACAGTAGAGTAGACAAGAGAAAGCTAGAGTAGTATTCTAGACTATTAAGCTGGTCTAGTTTTTTTTTTTAGTCAGCTAGACTAGTGGCATAGATCAGGAGCCTAGAGAACTAGCCTTGAATAGTACCCTTGCCTTGACAAGTATGTTGAATTAGTACCCTGAACTAGTACCCTTGCCTTAACTAGTAGCCTTTACTAGTACCCTGACCTTAACTAGTAGCCTCAACTAGTACCTTGCCTTAACCAGTACCCTTAACAAGTACCCGTGCCTGAACTAGTACTCTGAACTAGTATCCTGGCCTTACCAACTACCCTTAGCTAATACCCTTACCTTAACTATTACCCTGGCCTTAACTAGTAGTCTCAACTTGTACCCTTGCCTTAAGTAGTACCCTTGCCCTAACTAGTACCCTTAAGTAGTAGTGTACGGTACGGTGGAGCAGCATAGGGTAGGCTAGCATAGGGTGGAATAGAGAAAATAGAATAGAACAGCATAGGTCAGGGTACGTTAGTTTAGTGTAGGGTATGGTAGAGTAGCATAGGATGGAACAGAGAAAATAGAAAAAGAGAATGGAATACAATAGAATAGAACAGAATAGATTAGGATACGGTAGGGTGGGGTAGGGTTCTGAAGAACAGAATAGCATAGAATGGAGTGGAATGGTGTGGAATGGAGTAGAATGGCATCAAACAGTGATGAATAGAGTAGAAAAGAGTTGAATAGAACTGAGTAGCGTCGAATAGGGCCCAATAGGGCCAAATCGAGCCGATTCGAGCCAAATCGAGTCAAATCGACCAGGTTCAAGCTGAATGCAGCCGAACGCAGCTGAAACAAGCTGAATAGAGACAAACAAAATGAACCGAGCAAAATCGAGCCAAATTGCACCTAATCGCATCCTATTGCATCGAATCTTGTCAAATTCCATCAAATCCCATCGAATCCCACCACAACCCGTCGAATCTCGTGGAATCTCACCGAATCCCGTCGAATCATGTCAATCAGGTCGAATGGTGTCGAATTGAATGGAATCGAATTAAATTGAATAGTTTAGAGTAGGGTAGGTTAGGGTGGGATTTGGTAGGGTAGGGGACAGTAGAATAGAATAGAGTAGAAAAGAACAGAATATAACAGAACAGAATACAATGAATAGAATGGAGTAGAGTTGAATATAGTAGAATAGTCAGAGTCGAGTAGTGCAGAATATAGAAGAATAGATCCAATTCGAGGCAAATCGAATCGAATGGAGAGGAAATGAGACAAATCACGGTGAATCGAATTGAATCGATTAGCATAGATTAGAGTAGTGTAGGGTAGAACAGAATACAATAGAGTAGAATGGAATAGAACGGAGTAGAATGGTGTGGAATGGAGTGAAATAGAGACGAATAAGGTAGAAAAGAGTTGAATAGAGCCGAACAGGGCCAAATAAGGTCGAATCGAGCTGAATCGAGCCTAATTATGCCGAACGAAGCCAAATAAACCCTATTATAGCCAAATAAAGCTAAATCAAGCTGATTCAAGTCTAATCACATGAAATCGCGTTGAAATACCTTGAATCGAATCGAACAGATTAGAGTAGAGGAGGGTAGGGTAAGAGAGGTTAGAATAGAACAGAACAGAACACAATAGAAAGAATAGAATTAAGCAGAGAAGAGTAGAGTACAGTAGAATAGAGTCAAATAGAGTTGAATAGAGCCGAATAGAGCCAAAAAGAGCCGAACAGAGCTGAATACAGCCAAATCGACCAAATTAGAGATGAATCGAGACGAATCATGTTGAATCGCATTGAAATGTGTCGAATCACATTGAAGTGTGTCGAATCGAATAGATTAGTGTAGGGCACATAAGGTTAGGGTAGGGTAGAATAGAGTAGAATAGAACAGAACAGAAAGAATAGAGTAGAGGAGAGAAGAGTAGAGTAGAATAGAGTTGAATATTGCCGAAAAGAGCAGAATAGAGTGGAAAAGAGCGGAAAAGAGCCGAGTAGAACAGAATCGAGCCTAATGGAGTGGAAAGGAGCTGAATCAAACCGATTACGACCCGAATCAGGTCGAATCACATTCAAGTGTGTTGAATAGAATCGAACAGATTATAGTAGGGTAAGTTAGGGTAGGGTAGAATAGAATGCAGTAGAACAGGACAGAACTGAAAGAATAGAATAGAGTCGAGAAGAGTATAGAAGAGAATAGAGTCGAATATTGCTGAATAGAGACAAATACAGCCAAGTAGAGCCAAAAAGAGCCAAATCAATACAAATGAAGACGAATCGCACCAAATCCCGTCGAATTGAATCCCATCGATTCACGTCAAATCGAATCCAATCTATTAGAATAGATTAGAGTAGAGTAGAGTACGATAAAATAGAACAGAGTAGGATGGAGTAGAATGGTGTAGGATGGAGTAGAATGGAGTCAAATAGAGATGAATAGAGTCTAGTAGAGTCGCATAGAGCTGAATAGAGTCTATTAGAGCTGAATTGAGCTGATTAGAGCCAAATCTAACTGATTTGAGGTGAATGGGGATGAATGGAGTGCAATGGAGCTGATTTGAGCCGAATCGCATCGAAATGCATGGAATCGAATCCAATACATTAGAGTAGGATAGGATAGAATAGGATTGAGCACAGTAGAATAGAATAGAAAGAATACAATAGAGTAGAAAAGAGTAGAGCAGAGCAGAATAGTGGAGAGGAGAGTAGAGTCGAATGGAGTTGAATTGAGCTGAATGGAGATGAAACGAGACAAATCACGTTGAAGCCCATTGAATTGATTACAGTAAATTAGAGTAGGGTAGAGTAGAATGGAGTAGAATGGTGTGCAATGGAGTCAAATAGAGTAGAAAAGAGCCAAATAGAGCTGAATAGTTCTGAATAGGGCCGAATACGGCTAAATCGAGCTGAATTGAGCCAAATCAAGCTGAATTGAGCTGAATCGAGCCTAATGGAGCCGAATCGAGCCAAATTGAGCCTAATCAAGCCAATTCGACACTATTCGAGCCAAATGGAGCCGAATGGACACGAAGTGAACCAATTCGACCCGAATCACGTCAAAATTCGTCAAATCGAATTGAATAGATTAGAGTAGGGGAGGTCGGGTAAGGTAGGGGAGGTTCGGATATGGTAGGGTAGGGTAGAATAGAGTAGAATAAAACAGATTAGAATAGAACAGAACAATACAGAAAGAATACAGAATAGAGTGGAATAGAGAATAAAGTTGAATAGAGCCAAAGAGAGCCAAATCCAGCCGAATTGCGTTGAAATGGGTCAAATCGAATCCAATTGAATGGACTAGAACAGATTAACATTGGGTGGCATAAGGTAGGGTAGAATAGAGTAGAATAGAACAGAACAGAATAGAAACCCTAGAATAGGGTACAATAGAGTAGAGTAGAATAGAGTCGAATAGAGCTGAATGGAGACGAAATGAGAGGAATCGCGTCAAATCGGTTAGAGTAAATTAGGGTAGGGTAGAGCAGAATAGTGTAGAATGGTGTGGAATGAATAGATGGATTAGAATGGAGTCAAATAGAGACAAATAGAGTAGAAGAGTCAAATAGAGCAGAATAGGGCCGAATAAGGTCTAATTGAGCAGAATCGACGAGATTCAAGCCAAATCGAGCCGAACGGAGCCTAATCGAGCCGAATAGAGCCAAATCCATCTGAATCGAGGCGATTCAAGCCTAATCACGTCAAATTGCGTTGAAATGTGTCAAATCGAATTGAAACATATAGATTAGAGAAGGGGAGGGGAGGGGAGGGTAGAATAGAATAGAGAAGAACAGAAGAGTTTAGAACAGAATAGAAGGAATAGAGCCGAATAGAGCCAAATAGGTCAAATAGAGACGAATAGACCTGAATGGAGCTGAATACAGCGGAAAAGAGCCGTATTGTGCCAAATCACACCTAATCTAGCTGAATCCAGCAGAATCGCACCGACTGTCACCGAGTAGCATCGAATGGCATTGAATCACGTCGAATTGTGTTGAATCACATTGAATCACATCGTTTCACGTCAAATCTGGTTAAAGCGCTTTGAATCGCATCATATCGCATCAAACTGCGTCGAATGTCATCGAATCATGGTGAATTGTGTCGAATAAATTTGATTCGCGTCGAATCTCATTGAATCCTGCCAAATCCGGTCCAATCTCATGGAATCTCGTCAAATCTCTTCGAATCCCGTCAAATCCTGTCAAATCTAGTCGAACTGAATTGAATCAAATAGACTAGAGTAGGGTAGGTTTGGGTGGGGTGCAGTAGGGTAGGGTAGGATAGAATAGAGTACAACAGAATAGGAGAGAGCAGAACAGAAGAGAAAAGAAAGAATACAACAGAACAGAGTAGGGTTGAGTAGAGTAGAGTAGAGTAGAATAGTCAAATAGTGCAGAACATAGCCGAACAGCCAAATAAAGCCGAATGTAGACAAAACGAGACGAAGCGCTTCGAATCGGGTCAAATCAAATCGAATCAATTAGAATAGATTAGGGTAGGGAAGGGTAGAATAGAATAGAGTAGAACGGTGTGGAATGGAGTTGAATGGAGTCAAATAGAGATGGATAGAGATGAATACAGTAGAAATGAGTCAAATAGAGCAGAGTAGGGCAGAATAGGGCCAAATAAGGCCCAATCGAGCAGAAACGATGCAATTCGAGCCAAATCGAGCCGAATGGAACGAAATGGAGCCCAATAGAGCCAATTCGAACCGAATCGAGCTGATTCAAGCCTAATCGGGTCAAGTCGTGTGGAAATGCATCAAATCAAATCGAATCAAATAGATTAGAGAAGGGTAGGGGAGGGACGGGGAGGGTAGAATAGAATAGAACAGTACAGAATAGAAAGAATAGAATATAGTACAGTAGAGTAGAGCAGAGAAGAGTAGAGTAGAATTGAGTTGAATAGAATCGAATAGAGACAAATAGTGCAGGATATAGCTGAATAGAGCCAATTCAAGGTGAAATGAGCCAAATGGAAACAAAACGAGACGAATCGTGTCGAATTGCTTCAAATCGCGTTGAATCGAATCTACTAGAATAGATTAGAGTAGGGTAGGGTAGAACAGAATAGAGTAGAATAGTGTAGAATGGAGTCAAATAGAGACAAATAGAGTAGAAAAGAGTCGAATCAAGCCGAATAGAGATGAATAAGGCTGAAGTGAGCCAAATCGAGTTGAAACGAGCAGAATCGAGCTGAACTGAAGTGATTCGAGCCAAATCGAGCTGAATCGAGCTGATGGTGCCAAATCGAGCCGAATCAAGCCGATTCAAGCATAATCGCGTCCAATCGCATTGAAATGCTTTGAATGGAATCAAATTGAATAGATTAGAATAGGGTATGGTAGGGTAGAGGAGCGTAGCCTACAGCAGAGTAGACAAGGGAAGGCTAGAATAGCAGCCTAGAGTAGTAAGCTGGACTAGTCAGCTAGACTAGTGGCATAGAAAAGTAGCCTAGACAACTAGCCTTGGATAGTACCCTTGCCTTAACAAGTACCTGGAACTAGTATCCTGGCCTTAACTAGTACCCTTAAGTAGTACACTTGCCTTACCTAGTACCTTTAACTAGTACCCTTATCTTCATTAGTACCCTTGCCTTAACTAGTACCCTTAACTGTTACCCTGGCCTTATCTAGTAGCCTTAACTAGTACCGTTCCCTTAAGTAGTACCCTTGCCCTAATAATACCCTTAATTAGTACCCTTAAGTAGTAGAGTTCAGTACAATGGGATAGCACAGGGTAGATAGAGAGAATAGAATAACATAGAATAGAACAGCATAGGTCAGGGTAGGTTAGTTTAGTGTAGGGTATGGTAGAGTAGCATAGGTTGGAATAGAGAAAATAGAAAAAGAGAATAGAATAGAATAGATTAGGGTAGGGTAGGGTGGGGTAGGGTTCCATAGAACAGAATAGAGTAGAATAGTGTAGAATGGAGTAAAATAGTTTGGAATGGAGTAGAATGGAGTTGAGTAGAGCAGAAAAGAGTCAAATAGAGCTGAATAGTGCTGAAAAGGGCCGAATCTAGCTGAATCGAGCCTAATGGAGCTGAATCGAGCCTAACGGAGCTGAATCGACACTAAGCGAGCCGAATGGAGCCGAATGGACACAAAATTGAACCTATTCGACCCAAATCACGTCAAACTTCTTCGAACCGAATTGACTAGACTAGGTAGGTTCAGGTATGATAGGGTAGGGTAGAATAGAGAGTAGAATAAAATACAACAGAACAGAAAGAATACAGAATAGAGAAGACTAGAGTAGAGTAGAATAGACTCGAATAGAGCCAAATCGAGCCGAATCGCATCGAAATGGGTCGAATCAAAACCAGTTGAATGGATTAGAATAGATTAGAGTTGGGCAGCATAAAGTAGGGTAGAATAGAGTAGAACAGAACAGAATAGTAACAATGCAATGGAATAGAGTAGATTAGAATAGAGTCGAATAGAGCCTAATGGAGACGAAATGAGAGAAATTGTGTTGAATTGAATCGAATTGATTAGAGTAAATTAAAGTAGTGTAGGGTAGAATAGAATAGTGTAGAATGGAGTAGAATGGTGTGGAATGGAGTCAAATGGAGTCGCATAGAGACAAATAGAGTAGAAAAGAGTTGAATAGAGCCGAATAGGTCTGAATAAGGCTGAATTGAGCCGAATCGAGCAAAATCAAGCCGAATTGAGCCGAATCTAGCCAAATCGAGCCAATTCAAGCATAATCGCGTCCAATAGCATCGAAATGCTTTGAATCGAATCAAATCAAATAGATTAGAACAGGTTAGGGTAGGGTAGACTAGGGTAGATGAGTTTAGACTACAGTAGAGTAGACAAGAGAAGGCTATAGTAGTAGCCTAGACTAGTAGCCTAGACTAGCAGCCTAGACTAGTAAGCTGGACTAGTCAGCTAGACTAGCGGCATAGATCAGTAGCCTAGACAAGTAGCCTTGAATAGTACACTTGCCTTAACAAGTACCCTGAACTAGTAACCTTAACTAGTACACTTTCCTAACTAATACTATTAACTAGTACCCACGCCTTAACTAGTACCTTTAACTAGTACCCTTGCCTTAATTAGTAGCCTTGATTAGTGCCCTTGCCTTAACCATTACCCTTAACAAGTACCCTTGCCTTAACTAGTACCCATAAGTAGTACCCTGGCCTTAGCTAGTACCTTTAAGTAGTATCTTTGCCTCAACTAGTACCTTTAACTAGTACCCTTACCTTAACTTGTAGCCTTAACTAGTACTCTTTGGTTAACTAGTACCCTTAACTAGTATCCATGCCCTAACTAGTACCCTTAAGTAGTAGGGTAGGGTTGCGTAGGGTGGAATAAGGAGATTAGAATAGAATAAAAATAGAACAGAATAGGCCAGGGTAAGTTAGGTTAGCGTAGTATAGGATGGGTAGCATAAGGTGGAATAGAGAAAATAGAACAATAGAGTAGAATAGAACAAAACAGAACAGACTAGAATAGAATAGATTAGGCTAGGGTAGGGTAGGTTTGTGTAAAATAGAATGGAGTAGAAGGGTGTGGAATGGAGTAGAATGGCGTCTAATGGAGTCAAATAGAGAAGAATAGAGTAGAAAAGAGTTGAACAGAGCTGAATAGGGCCAAATAGGGCCGAATCGAGCCGAACAGAACCGAATCACTGGATTCGAGCAGAATGGAGCCAAATGGAGCTGAATCGAGATGAATCAAGCAGAATAGCAACGAATTGAGACGAATAGATCCAAATCGAGCCAGATTGCACCTAATCGCGTCCAATCGCATCGAATCTCACCAAATCCTGTCAAATCCCATCTAAGCTCATTGAATCCCGTTGAATCTCATCGAATCCTGTTGAATCCCTTCGAATTCTGTCGAAATGGGTTGAATCAGGTCAAATCGCGTCGAGTCGCGTCGAATCTTGTAGAATCGAACAGAGTCGAATTGAATTCAATAGATTAGAATAGAGTATGGTAGGGTGGGGTGTGATAGGTTAGGGTAGGGCAGAATAGAATAGAATAGAACAGAAGAGAATACAAAGAATAAAACAGAATAGAATAGAGTTGAGTAGAATAGCCAAATAGAGTCGAATAATGCAGAATGCAGACGAATAGATATGATTCGAGCCGAATTGAGCCACGTGGAGATGAAACAAGACGAATTGCGTTGAATCAACTCAATTAGAATAGATTAGATTAGGGTAGGGTAGAACATAATAGAGTAGAATAGTGTAGAATGGTGTGGAATGGAGTAGAATGGGATCTATTGGAGTCGAATGGAGTTGAATAGAGACAAACAGAGTAGAAAAGGGTTGAATAGAACAGAATAGGGCCGGATAAGGCCGAATCGAGCAGAATCGAGCTGAATCTAGCCGAATCATGCCAATTCAAGCCTAATCGCGTTGAATTGCATCAAAATGCATCAAATCAAATTGAATCGAATGTATTAAAGGAGGGGAGGGGAGGGTAGAATAGAATAAAACAGAACAGAATGGAAAACAATAGAAAGAACAGAATAGAGTAGAACAGAGCCGAAAAGAGCCAAATACAGCTGAATAGAGCAAAAAAGCCGAATCGAGCCAAATAGAGCCGAATCGAGTTGAATTGACCTGATTCGAGCCAAATAGAGCCAATTCGATCCGAGCCAAGTCACGTCGAGTCACGTTGAAATGTGCCCAATCAAATCGAATAGAATAGAGTAGGTTAGGGTAGAATAGAACAGAACAGAAAAAATGGAATAGAATAGAGTAGAAGTAGAGTAGAGAAGAGTAAAGCAGAGTAGAATAGAGTCAAATATTGCCAGAAAGAGCTGAATAGAGCAGAATTGAGCAGAATTGACACAAATCGAGACAAATTGAGCCAAATCAAACTGGTTGAACCCGAATTGCGTGGAATCACATTGAAATGTGCTGAATTGAATTGAATAGATTATAGTAGGGTAGGGTAGGGAAGAATAGAATAGAGTAGTATAGAACAAAATAGAATAGAACAGAACAGAAAGAATATCATAGAATAGAATAGAGTTCAATATTGCTGAATAGAGCCGAATAGAGCCAAATCAAGCCTAGTCGAGCCGGATCGAGCCAAATCAGTACGAATTGAGCCGATTGGACCCGAATCGCGTCGAATAGTGTTGAAATGTGTCGAATTGAATTGAATAGATTAGAATAGATTACAGCAGAGTAGGTTAGGTTAGGGCACGGTAGGGTAGAATAGAACAGGATAGAACAGAATAGAACAGAACAGAAAACATGGAATAGAAGAAAGCAGAGTAGAGTAGAGTCGAATAGAGTTGAATATGGCTGAATAGAGCCGAATGCAGGCGAATAGAGCCAAATTGATACAAGTCAAGATGAATCGAGCTGAATCCTACGGAATCGAGTCCTATCGCGTCAAATCCCATCGAATCGAGTCAAATCCCATTGAACCTCATGGATTCGAGTCAAAATGAATGGAATCGATTAGAATAGATTAGAGCAGGGTAGGGTAGAATACAATAGATTAGAGAAGAATGAAGTAGAATGGTGTAGAATGGAGTGGAATGGAGTCAAATGGAGTTGAATAGAGCTGAATTGAGCTGTTTAGAGCTGAATCGAGTGGAATTGCACCTATTTGAGCTGAACAGGGCTTCATGGAGACAAATGGAGCCGATTTGAGCCGAACCGTGTTGAATGGCATCAAAATGAGTGGGATCGAATCCAATCGAATACACTAGAGTAGATTAGAGTAGGGTAGGGTAGAATAGATTAGAGTAGAATAGAATTGAACAGACTAGAACAGAACAGAATAGAAAGAATACGATAGAATAGAGAAGAGTAGAATAGAGTAGAACAGAGTCGCATAGAGTTGAATCGAGCCAAATCGAGCTGAATGGAGATGAAACGACATGAATTGCATCGAATTGAATCGATTAGAGTAAGTTAGAGTAGGGTAGGGTAGGGTAGAATAGTGTAGAATGGAGTAGAATGGTGTGGAATGGAGCAGAATGGAGTCGAACGGAGTCGAATAGAGATAAGAGAGTAGAAAAGAGTCGAATAGAGCTGAATAGTGCCGAGTAGGGCCAAATCGAGCCTAATGGGCCTGAATCAAACCAAATCGAGCCGAATGAAGCCTAATGCAGCCAAATCGACCTGAATCCAGCTGAATTGAGCCTAATCAAGCCAAATTGGCTTGAATTGAGCTGAATCGAGCCTAACAGAGCTGAATCAACGCAAATCAACCCAAACTGACATGATTCAAGACGAATTGAGCTGAATCGAGATGAAACGCAATGAATCGAGCAGAGCCACACCAAATCACCCTGAATAGTGTCGTATCGAGTTAAATTGCATCGAATCACGTTGAATCGTGTCAAATCACATAGAAACGGGGTGAATCCCATCGAACTCGTTGGATCGCATTTAATTGCATTGAATCCTGGCAAATCCCATCGAATCTCATTGAATCCTGTTGAATCCCATCAACCCCTGTCTAATCCCATTGAATTCTGTCGAATCATGTCAAATCTTGGTGAATCGTGTCAAATTGTGTCGAAATGAACCGAATCAAATTGAATAGATTAGAGTATGATAGGGTAGGTTGGGGTGCAGTAGGGTAGGCTAGGGTAGAATAGAATAGAACAGAACAGAAGAGAAAAGAACAGAATACAAAGAATAAAATAGAATAGAGTTGAGTAGAGTAGAATAGTCAAATAGAGTCGAATAGTGCAGAATACAGATGAATGGATCCGAATTGAGCTGAATCATGTCGAATGGAGACAAAATGGGATGAATCGCGTCAAATTGCATCAAAATGCATTGAATCGAATCCAATCAAATGGATTAGAATACATTAGAGTTGGGTAGCATAGGGTAGGGTAGAATAGAATAGAGTAGAACAGAACAGAATAGAAACAATAGAATAGAGTACAGACAGTAGAGCTGAATAGAGCCAAATGGAGATGAATCGCGTTGAATAGCGCCGAATCAAATCAATTAGAGTAAATTAGAGTAGGGTAGGGTAGGGTAGAATAGAATAGTGTAGAATGGAGTAGAATGATGTGGAAAGGAGTTGAATAGAGATAAACAGAGTAGAAAAGAGTCGAATAGGGCCTAATAGAGCTGAATCGAGCTGAATCAAGACGAATCGAGGCAGTTGACCCTAATCAAGCCGAATCGAGCCTAACCAAGCCGAATGGAGCCAAATCGATCTGAATTGAGCCTAATTGAGCCGAATCAACCTGATTTGAGCTGAATGGACCTGAATCGAGCTGATTCGACCTGAATCGAGCTGATTCGACCTGAATCGCGTCGAATTGCATTGAAATTCGTCAAACTGCACCGAAATTTGTTGAATTGCGTCAAAATTCGTCGAATTGAATAGAATAGATTAGAGTAGGGTAGGTTAGGGTAGAATAGAATAGAGTAGAGTAGAATAGAACAACAGAATGGAACAGAAAGAATAGAATAGAGTACAGTAGAGAGGAGTAGAATAGATTTGAATATTGCCAAATAGAGCCGAAAAGAGCCGAATCGAGCCTAATCCAGCTGAATCTAACTGAATTGAGCCGAATCGAGCTGAATTGAGACGAATTGAGACGAATTGTGCTGAATCGCTTCATATCATGTTGAATCCCATCGAATCGCGCCGAATCTTGCTGAATCAAACTGAATTGAATAGATTAGAGTAGGGTAGGGTAGGGTGGGGTGCAGTAGGGTAGGGTAGGGTAGAGCAGAATAGAATAGAACAGAACAGAATACAAAGAATTGAATAGAGTAGAATAGTTGAATAGAGTTGAATAGTGCAGAATATAGCCGAATAGATACAATTCAAGCTGAATTGAACTGAATGGAGACGAAACGAGATGAATTGCGTAGAATAGAATAGATTAGTGTAGGGTAGGGTAGGGTAGAACAGAATAGAGTAGAATGGAGTAGAATGGTGTGTAATGGAGTCACATGGAGTTGAATAGAGACAAATAGAGTAGAAAAGGGTTGAATAGAGCCGAATAGGGCTGAATAAGGAAGGCCGAATCAACCTGAATTGAGCCAAATGGAGCCAAATAGAGGCGAATCTAGCCGAATCAGGCTGGTTCATGCCTAATCACTTCGAATCACGTTGAAATGTGTTGAGTCGAGTCAAATAGATTAGAGTAGGGTAGGGTAGGGCAGGGGAGGGTAGAATAGAACAGAACAGAACACAATAGAAAGAATAGAATAGAGTCGAATAGGGCTGAATAGAGCCTAATGGAGCCAAATGGAGCCAAATCAACCCAATTTGAGCTGAATCGAGCTGAATGGAACCGATTCGACCCGAATCACGTCGAATCGCATTGAAATGTGTCCAATCTAATCTAACAGATTAGTGTAGGGTATGGTAGGGTAGGGTAGAATAGCATAGAGTAGAATAGAACAGAACAGAACAGAAAGAATAGAATAGAACAGAGTAGAGTAGAGAAGAATAGAGTTGAATATTGCTGAATAGAGCTGAAAAGGGCCGAGTAGAGCTGAATCAAGCCGAATCGACTAGATTTGAGATGAATAGAGCCAAATTTAGCCAAATGGAGCCAAATTGGGCCAAATCGACCCGAATCACGTCAAATCGCATGGAAATGTGTAGGCGCAAAAGGAGGCGCAAAAGGTGGTGCAAGAAACACAAACGCTGCAACAAAGGGGCAAAAAAGGTGAAAAATAGGCGCAGCAAAAAGCCCAGCTAAAGGTGCAAAAGGAGGCACAAAATGCACAAAATGAGGCAAATAAGGAGGAGTAAAAGGCGCAAAAGTATGTGCAAAATGTGTAAAAGGCACAAAAGCGTAAAAAGTCTCAAAAAAGTGCAAAAAGGGGTAAAAAAGGCGCAAAAAGTCTCAAAAGGCGCAAAAAGAGGCACAAAAAGAAGCACAAAAAAGCACAAAGAAAAGCACAGCAAAATTTGCAGCAAAAGGTGCTAGAAAAGATGCAGGAAAAAGTGCAGCAAAAGGCGAGCAAAAGGCACATAAGGAGGCACAAAAGGTGCAAAAGGAGGTTCAAAAGGTGCAAAAAAGGTAAAGGCACAAAAAGGTGAAAATGCACAAAGAAGATGCAGCAAAAGACGCAGCAAAAAGCTCAAAAGAAGGCACAAATAGTACAGCAAAAGCCGCTAAAGGAGGTGCAAGAGGATCAAAAGGAGGTGCAAAAGGCCCCAAAGGAGGGGAGAATGACGCTAAAAAGGTGCATAAAAGGCACAAAATAGGCGCAGCAAAAGTCACAAAAAAGTGCAAAATTTTAAAGGCGCAAGAAAAGGTGGAAGAGCAGGCGTTAGAAAAGGTGAAAGAAAAGGCGCAGAAGGTGGGGAAGGTGCAAAAGGGGCAGAAGGCACAGAAGGCACAAAAGAAGGTGCAAGAGGTGCAGTTAAGGCACAAATAAGGTGCAAAAAGGAGCAAAATTAGGCACAAAAAGTGCAAAGAAGGTGCAAAAACATGTGCAAAGAAGGCGCAAAAAAGGCTCAGCAAAAGCACAGCCACAGGTGCAGCAGAAGGGACAGCAAAAGGCCAAAAGGAGGAGCAAAAAGAGGCACAAATGGAGGCACAAAAAAGGCACAAAAGGAGGTGCAAAAGGCGCAAAAAAGGCACAAAAGGTGGGAAAAGGGGCCAAAAATTCACAAAGGGAGCAAAAAAGTGCAGAGGCTCAAAATAAGGTGCAGAAGGCGCAACAGGGTAGAAGTTGCAGAAGGCAAAAAGGGGGAGAAGGTGCAGAAGGTGCAAAGGGAGGAACAAATGATGCAAAAGGAAGTGCAGAAAGCAGAAAAAAGTGCAAAAGAAGAAGCAAAAGGCAAAAAATTGCAAAAAGAGTCACAAAAACAGGTGCAAAAAACGCGGAACAAAGGGACAAAAAAGGCGTAGCAAAGGCACAAAAGGAGGTGCAAAAAAGGTGCAAAGAAGGCACAAAATAAGGCACAAAAAAGGTGCATTAAAAAGGCAAAAAGAGGCACAAAAAGGCGCTAAGAAAGGCACAAAGATGCAAAAAGGCACAAAATAGGTGCAGCAAAAGGTGCAAAAATGACGCAAAAAGAGGCGCAGCAAAAGGCGCAGGCAAAAACACAGCAAAAGGTGCAAAAGGAGGTGCCACTACAGGCGCAAAAGGAGGAACAAAAAGAGGTGCAAAAGGAGGTGCAAAAAGACACAGAGGCACAAAAAGAAGCGCAAAAAGGCACAGTGGTGCAAAATAAAGCACCAAAAAAAACTATCAAAAGGAGCAAAAAAGGTGCAAGAAAAGGCACAAAAATTGCACAAAATAAAGGCACAAAGAAAGGTACAAAAAGGCAAAAAGGCACAAAAAGGTGCAAAAAAAGTGTACCAAAGGGCACAGCAAAATGCACAGCAAAAGGAGGCTCAAATGGAAGAGCAAAAATATGCAGAAAGAGTTGCAAAAGCCTCTAAAAAGGTGTAAAAGTTGCAAAAAAACACAGAAAGGTGAAAAGGCACAACAAATGCACAAAGGGCCCAAAAAGGCACAAAGAAGGTGTAAAAAGGCCAGCAAAATATGCAGCCAAAGGCCAGCAATGTGTGCAGCAAAAGGCACAAAAGGAGGTGCAAAAGGATGCCCAAGAAGAGGTGCAAAGGGAGGCGTAAAATGAGGCACAGAAGAAGGAGCAAAAGGGGGTGCAAAAGGCGAAAAAAGGCCCCAAAGGAGCAAAAAAAGGCGCAGCAAAAGACGCAAAAAGAGCCACAAAAGGGGTGCAAAAATGGAGCAGCAAAAGGCGCAGTAAAAGGCGCAGCAAAAGGTGCAGGAAAAGGTGTAAAAGAAGGCTCAAAAGGAGGCACAAATGGAGGCTAAAAAGGGCATAAAAGGCTTAAAAAAGTGCAAAAATGGCATAAGAAAAGGCACAGAAAAAGACGTAAAAAAGGCACAGCAAAAGGTGCCGCAAAAGGAGTCACAAAAGGAGGCAAAAACTAGGTGCAAAAACAGGCGCAAAAGCAGCTGCAAAAGGAGGCACAAAAGAGGCAAAACAAGCTCAAAAAAGATTCAAAAATGGTGCAAAAGTTACAGAAAAGGTGCAAAAGTTACAAAAAAGGTGCAAAAGTTGAAAAAAGTCACAAAAATGCACAAAAGTGGTGCAAAAGTGGCACAAAAAGGCATGAAAAAGGATCAGCAAAAGGTACAGAAAATGCACAGCAAAAGGCACAAAAGGAGGCACAAAAAATGGCAAAAAAGGAGGCACAGAAGAAGGTGCAAAAAGGTGCAAAATGAGCAAAAAAGGCACGAAAAAGGTGCTAAGAAAGCAAAAAATGCACTAAAAAGAATGCAAAAAAGGCACAAAAAATTTGCCAAAGGTGCAAAGAACAAAAAACGCACATAAAGCCCCAAAATAGGTGCAACAATAGCTGCAAAAGGCAGAAAAAGTCACAAAAGCACAAAAATCTCTCAAAAAAGGAGAAAATATAAGCACCAGAAGAGCTGCAAAAAAGGCCCAAAAATGGTGCAAAAAGAAGCACAAAAAATGTTGCAAAAAGCACAGAAAAGGCACAAGAAAAGGCGAAAGAAAAGGCGCAAACAGCACAAAAATGCTCAAAAAAGGGGTAGAAAAAATAAAAAAAGGGCTCAAAAAGGCTCAAAAGAGGCACAAAAAAGGTGAAAATTAAGGTGCAAAAAGGCTCAAAAATTTGCAAAAGGTGCAAAAGGCAAAAAAGGCCTAAAAAGGCCAAAAATGTGAAAAAATGCAAAAAATTGCTCAAAAAGAGGCGCAAAAATTTGCAAAAATCAAGGCACCAAAGGCAAAAAGCGCAAAAAAAGAGGCACATAAAAGGTGCAAAAGTACCAAAAAGGTGCAAAATGCGCAAAAGCTGCAAAAAGCACTAAAAAAGGCACAAAAATGGTGCAAAATGAGGTGGAAATAAAGGCACAAAAGACGCAAATAAATGCACAAAAGCCACAAAATGGCGTAGAAAATGTGCAAAATAAGGCACAAAAGAGAAAAAATCCTCAGAAAAAGCACAATATAAAGCTCAAAGAAAGGTGCAAAAATGTGTAAAAAAGGAGCACAAAACCACAATATTGCCGCAAAAAAGACACATAAAAAACCACAAAAAAGATGCAAATGGTGCAAAAGGCAAAAGGCACAAAAGGCAAAGGGCACAAAAGGTGCAAAAGGAGCAAAAAGGCAAATAGATGCAAAAGCCAAAAGGCACAAAAAAAGGTGAAAAGGTGCAAAATAAGGTGCAAAAAATCGGAAAAAAGACTCAAAGGCGCAACAGTGCAAAAAAGGTGCTAAAGGTGCAAAACTAGGCGCAAAAAAGGAACATAAAAGGGAAAAAAGGCACAAGAATAGCCACAAAAAAGGCATAGAAAAAGGTGCAAAATAAGGCACAAAAGGTGAAAAAGTGTCAAAAAAAGAGCAAAGAAAGGTTAGAAAGGTGAAAAAGGTCCCTCAAAAAGGCGCAAATGTACGCACAAAAGAGCCACAAAAAATGTGCAAAAAGTTGCAAATAGAGGAGCAAAAAAGCCAGAAAAAAGGCACAAAAAAGTGCAAAAGGGGCAAAAGGCACAAAAAAGTCACCAAAAAGGAGCAAGGAGTACAAAAAAAGCTCAAAAAAAGTCGCAAGAGGAGCACAAAATGGTGCAAAAGGCACAATAACGGCCGCCAAAAGCTGCAAAATGTGCAAAAAAGGTGCAAAGAAAGGTGCAAAAAAGTGCAAGAAAACAACAAAAGGCACCAAAAAAGGTGCAGAAAAAGGCACAAAAAAGGCAGGAAAAAAGTTCCAGAAAAGGCTCAAAAAAGGCTCTAAAATGAAGCAGAAAGGCACAAAAATAGGCACCAAAGGCAGAAAAATCATAAAAAACTGCAAAATATGCCCCCAAAAAGACAGAAAAAAGTGCCAAAAAAGGCACAAAAACCAAAGGTGCAAAAGACACAAAATGCAGAAGACTCAAATGGCACAAAATGCAAAGGGCACAAATGGCGCAAATGGAACAAAAGGCAAAAGACTCAAAAAAAAAGGGTCAAAGATACCAAAAAGACACAAAAAGGGAAAGACGGATCAAAAAAGCCACTAAAATGTTGAAAAAAAGTGCAAAAAAATTCCCCCAAAATGCAAAAAAAGCCACAAAAATGTGCAAAACTCACAAAAAAGTGCCAAAAAGGCATAATAGAGGTGCAAAAGGCCCCCAAAATGGTGCACATGGTGCAAAAGAGGCACAAAAAACCCATAAAAATGGTGTAAGATTCAAATCAGGCGTAAAATAAGGTGCAGAAAATGACCAAGAAAAGCTGCAAAAGGCATAGAAAAAGGTGCAAAATATGCAAAAGAAGCCTCAAAAAGACAAAAAAAGTCGCAATAATGCACAAAAAGGCTCAAGAAAGGAGCAGAAAAAGCACAAAAAAGAGGCAAAGAAAGCCGCAGAAAAGGCACAAAATAAGTCACCAAAAAGAAGTTTAAAAAAGGCTGCAAAAAGGCAAAAAAGGCAAAAGGCAAAAAAGGCAAAAGGTGCTAAAAGTACAGGGTGCAAAAGAAGCAAAAAGGCAAAAAGACGCAAAAGGCAAAAGGCAGAAAAAGGTGCAGAAAATGTGCAAAAGGCACAAAATAAGGCACAAAACAGGTGAAAATAAGCTCAAAAAAGGGGGCAAAAAAGGCTCGAAGTCACAAAAGGAGCAATAAAAAGGTGTGAAAGGCACAAAACTACACGCAAAAAGGAGTAAAAGAGCCGCAAAAAAGGCACAAAAGAAAGCACAGAATGAGGCAAAAAAGGAGAAGCAAAAGGAGGCACAAAAAGAGGCACAAAAGGAGGCGCGCAAGGCACAAAAATGTGCAAAAAGGTCCAAAAAAGGCACAAAAAGGAACAAAAGGCACAAAAAAGGCACAGAAGGTGCAAACAAATGCGCCAAAAAGGTGGAAAAGGTGCAAAAAATAGGTGCAGGGGAAAGCACAGCAAAAGGCATAGACACAGAAAAAGAGGTGCAAAAATAAAGCGCAAAATAATGCACAAAAGGGACAAGAAAAGGCACTACAAAGTGCAAAAAAAGGGCACAAAGGTAAAAAAGGCACAAAAAAATTGAAAACACACAAAAACGGTGCAAAATGAGCATAAAAGTGCAAAAAAAAGATGCAGCAAAAGGTGCAGCTAAAAGCACAAAAGGAAGCATAAAGGGGGGCACACAGCACAAAAAAGCAGCATAAAAGGTGTCAAAAGCACAAAAACAGCACTAAAAAATGCAAAAAAGGAGCAAAAATGGCGCAAAAAAGGGCCAAAGGTACAAAAAGGTGCAAAAGCCCAAAAATAGTTGCAAAGAAAGCCGATAAAAAGGCGGACAAAAGGCACAAAAAAAACGCACAAAAAGTCCCCAAAAATCGCAAACATAGGCACAAAAAAGCCTCTAAAAAGGCATAAGAATGGTGCAACAAGAGGCACAAAAAAGTCTCAAAAGGCACAAAAAAGCCCAAAAGACGCAATAAAAGGCACAAAAAAGCACAAGAAAAGGCGCAAAAAGTGCAAAACAAGGGGTAGAAAAGCAAAAACAAAGGCATAAAAAGGGCCTAAAAAAGGCTTAAAAAAGATGCAAATTAAGGTGCAAAAAAGGCTCATAAATAGGCAAAAGGTGCGCAAAAGGTGCAAAAAAGGTGCAAAAAAGTCACAGAAAAATTGGCACAAAAAAGCACAAAAGGCGCAAAAAAGGCACAGAAAAAGGCACCAAAGGCAAAAGGCACAACAGGCTCTAAAGGCGCAAAAGGCACCAAAGGCGAAAGGTGCAAAACACAAAAGGCGCAAAAGTCACAATAGGCACAAAAAAGGCCCAAAAGATACAAAAAAGGCACAAATGTCACATATAAGCCCCCAAAAGACCCTCAAAAAAAGCTGCAAAAAAGGTGCCAATATTGCACAAAAAAGGTGCAAAATGAGGCACAAAAGGTGCAAATAAAGGTGCAAAATGAGCAAAAAAGGTGCAGCAAAAGGTGAGAAAAAAGGCATGACTGAAGGCCCAAGGGGCACAAAAAAGGGCACAAAATAGGTGCAAAAAAAGGCGTAGTAAAAGGTGCAAAATAAGGCACAAAAGACACAAAAAACCCTCAAAAAAAGCACAAAAAAGGCTAAAAGGGGCAAAAAAAAGGCGCAAAAGAAGGCACAAAAATGTGCAAATACAGGTGTAAAAAGTCGCAAAAATGGTGCAATATGTGGTGTACCAAAGGCACAGAAAAGGCGAAAAAGTTGCAAAAAAGGTGCAAATAAGCAGAAAAAGGTGACAAAGCCGCAAAAAAGGTACAAAATGAGGCGCAAAAAAGGCACATAAGGCACAAAATCAGACACAAAAAGTGCAAAAAAGCTCAAAAAAAGCAGGAAAAAGCAACAAAACCACAAAAAGGTGCAAAAACGCAAAAAAGGGTGCAAAAGCTGCAAAGAAGGCACAAAAAGTGTTGTAGCAAAAGGCACAAAAAAGGCACAAATGAAGGCATTAAAAGATTTGCAAGAGGTACAAATAGGGGGAAAATTGGCGCAAAAAAGACTCAAGAAAAGCCACACAAAAGGTGCTGAAAAATGTGCAAAAACGAAACCAAAAAGCTGCAAAAAAAAAAAAAAAAACCGCAAACAAGGGGCAAAAAATGTGTAAAAAGAGCCGCAAAAATAGGCGCAAGAGAAGGCTCAAAAACAGGAAAAAGAAAAGCAGCCAAATGCGCAAAAAAAGGCACAAGATATGTGCAGAAAAAGGCACAATTGGCGCAAAGTGCAAAAGGCAAAAAAGGCACAAAAGGCAAAAGGGGCAAAAGGTGCAAAAGAAGTAAAATGTGCAAAAGGCTAAAAAGGCACCAAACTCACAAAAAAGGCACAAAAGTCACAAATAATGCACAAAAGATGCAAAAGTTTCAAATGAAGCTGTAAAAAAGGTGCAAAAAAGGCACAACTTTGCAAAAAAGGTGCAAAAGGCACAAAAATGGTGCAAAGAAGGCCAGCAAAGGGTGAATCAAAATGCACAGTGAGATGCACAGCAAGGGCACAAAGGAGGGCACAAAAAGAGGCACAAGTGGAAGTGAAAAAGGAGGTGCAAAAAAAGGCACAAAAGGAGGAGCAAAAGGAGGCGCAAAAGGCAAAAAAAAGGTACAAAGGTCAAAAAAGGCGTAAAAGGCGTAAAAAAGGCCCATAAAAGGCGTAAAAAAAGGTGCAGCAAAAGGCATAGCAAAAAGCACAGCAAAAGATGCAAAATGAGGCTCAAAAGGAGGCGCAAAAGCGGGCACAAAAAGAGGCGCAGAAAAGGAGCAGTGAAAGGCGAAGCAAAAAGCACAGCAAAAGGCGCAAAAGGAGGCACAAAAAGGTGCAAAAAATTTGCAAAGAAAGGCGCAAGAAAAGGTGCAAAAAAGGCATAAAAAAGTGCAGCAAAAGGCACAGCAAAAGGTGAAAAATGAGGTGCAAAAGGTTGTGCAAAAGGAAGTACAACAGTAGGCTCACAAGGAGGCACTAAAGGAGGCATAAAAGGAGGCACAAAAGGCGCAAAAAAAGGTGCGAAATGCGCAAAAAGGCAAAAAGATGCAAAAAGGCCCAAAAACATGCACTAAAAGGCAAAAAATGCAAAAAAGTCACAAAAGGCGCAAAAAATAAACTACGTTATGCTAATTGAGCTAGATATTCCCTGAGACCATGGTCCCACAGCTCTCAGCCCAGCATCGAGGGCCCTCAGGGAGTCTGGATGCGTCTGTGGAACTACCATGACCTTGTCTCGTACAGGTTGTGCTGGCTTTCCCAGTATTGTGTGCTATCTTATCCTTCACCAAAGCTTCTACTTATCTATTGTCTATTAAGTGTTTTTCCATCCCTTCCCTCCCCTCCCTCATAACTATCAAAGATTGTTCCTTTTTGTACGTAAACCTTTTCATGAGTGTTCACAGTAGTGGTCTCATGCAATATTTGTCCTTTTGTAATTGACATTTCACTCAGCATAATGTCCTCCAGATTCATCCCTGTTATGAGATGCTTCACAGATTCATCATTGTTCTTTATCATGAATGTAGAACAGGGTGTTATAAAAACAAACAAAAAAGGGGGACTATTTATTCAGAGCACAAAAATATAGTTCTGGGAAATTAAGATGGTATCAAAAATGAAAACTCAATAGCTGGGTTAGAAGATAAAGTTGAAAAAAATCTCATAGAAGGTATAGCAGAAAGGCAAAGAGACAAAAAATAAGAAAATTAGAGAACTATTCTAGGAGACCCAACACGTTAGAAATAGAGAATTAAAAAAAGGGGGAGGGGTGGGGAAAGAGAGAGAGAGGGAGTTTCAGTGGGGGAAGAAAACATCAAATAAATAATTCAAAAAAAATTCAAGAACAAAAGAATATCATAGCTTCTTGGAATTGTGAATTACGGCATCAAAATTTATTCAAGAAACATTGAGAAGTTTCTTAATTTATTATATTAACATCCAAATTTGTATAATCACTGGGGGGGGGAATTAAATTTACAATAGCCTTTAAACAATGTCAAATGTTTCTTCTTTGACAGAATGAGTTTCTAAAACACTTATTTTGATTTCATGTATTAGATGAAAAAAAAATTGAAGCATTAATGGGGTTAACTGATTTTCTATTTAAAGTATGTGTTGGCACCGCTATAGAACTGGCATCACTTACCCATTAATAGAACCAACATACGTGCACAAGAAAACTTAAAAAAAAATGAACAAAATTAATTTAGAAGGCCAGCCATTTGATCTAATTGAAAAGTCATGTTTCATAGAGCAATATTTAATCGACCTGCACTGTATATGTCAAAATGTCTTTAAAAAGTACTGTCTTTGAGCAGTGTTCTTACAATAACCAGGAACTTTTGAAGTGGTTGCTGATGTTTCTTCAGCAGATATGTGTATTTAGATTTTCAGATTGTCAGTGATATCCCTCAGCTCCATGATGGATGGAAAACATCAACAAACATTTTGAGCAACTCACATGTTCATCATCAACTACCCAGAGACATGAAAATATAGTGCTTAATATTTTATTAAACATGCGCTTCAATTCTTAAATTGCTACTGAAAGTATATCTTGCAAAATAAAAAGTGTTACTTAACAAAAAATAACTAAATCATCGTAGATTTATACCAGACAACAAATGCTCATTCTGTAAAGCAAGAGCATTCAAACTATGCACTAAGTGCTCTATGACAAGATTTCTCTCAGCCCCTATATTCTGCCTATATTTCACATAAACCTAATATATAATGTCCCACTTTCACTGATTGTCTGACTGGAGGCCTGGTGACTTTATGCATCTTACAGGCCATAGCACAAGCCACTGAAAAACTGCCTGCTAAATGAAGTAGCCGGCAGAGGCCTTAATACTTCTCCCATCAGGACCAGAGGCCATAAGAAGTTATCTAGAGATGCTTGATTTTTATTATTGATCATTCTGCATACTCTTCTTGGATGATAGAAGTTAGTTATATTGCACCAGGACAGAATCAGGAAAAATGAGATGGGGCACTGGTTATTGTCCATGTTTAATAATGTTTTCAGCTGAGAACTGCATGTGCATCTCACATATTATGGTACTAGACAGGAACACGCAGGAGCTAGAAGTGCAAAACTGAGGTCTCTACTTTTAGCTTATATTAGTTCTAGTATTGATGGTATTTCTTTAAAAAATGAAAAATCTTGGTCAAATATTAAATTGTATGGGATGGTAAGACAAGAGGTATAAACAAGACAGATAAATCAGGATATTTAATCATTCAGTGTTACTTGCCTGATTTGCCAGAGCAAAAGCCAGACGAGTTGGAGAATATTGGTGGTTAACTCTCAACCTACTCAACTGTTGATGCCAATTGCGGCTGTCTTCCAGAGGTGTTGTCACTACTGGAACCTGTTATGTAGCTTTTGATTCAGTAAATGGTTTAAGTTGTATTCTATCAGCAAAAACAATCAGAAGCAGTTTACCTTCACCTGGCAAGGACAGCAGCACACTTTCTCAGGACTATGTCTACAGACAACTGATCTATGACTATATCTAGAACCCAGGGGACTCCCATGTGCTACCACCATGAATAAAGGACACAATGTTTTTGGGACTACTTACTATGTGGTAACCCATAAGCTTTACAGCTCTAAAGGCAGTTCATAGCAAGATAGCACCCTGGAGCAGATCCAGGCTGCAGTGCAAGCTGCCCTGCCACTTTGGCCTCATGTCATAAGAGATGCAATGCTAATTTACATGTCTATGGCAGATAGAAAAGGAGCCCTGGTGGTGCAGTAATTAAAGTGCTCAGCTGCTAACTGAAAGGTTGGCAGTTGGAGCCCCCAGGTGTTTCGCGGGGGCAAGATGTGGGAGTCTGCTTTCATAAAGTTTACATCCTTGGAAACCCTGTAAGGCAGTTCTACTCTGTTCTACAGGGTCACTATGAGTCAAAATCAACTTGACAGCAATGGGTATTCTTCCTTTTTTTATGGTAGATCCTCTTGCCTTCAAGTAGATTCCAACTCATAGCAACCGTGTAGGACAGAGTAGAACTGCCCCTTAGGGTTTCCAAGTACTGCCTGGTGGATTCAAACTGCTGACCTTTTGATTGGCAGCCAAACTCTTAACCACTACACCACCAGGTTTTCCATAGGGATGTCTTATAAAGCCTTGGGAAAACCAAAGAGTAGAGTTGCAGTCGAGACCCCTAACATTTTAGAGTACAGTCAACTATTCTAAATTTGATAGGAAGTTCCTACCTGGCTATTTTCCCTGGGTGGTATAAATAGTTAACATTCTTAAATGATAACTGAAAGTCCTCCCAGAGGCACGTCGGAAAAAAGGCCTGCAGATCTACTTCTGAAAAATCTGCCAAAGAAAACCCTATGGAGCACAGTTCTACTCTGATATGCATGGGGTGCCAGTGAGTCAGAGTGAAGTCAATTGAACTGGTAGTCTAGTAGTACCAAGTATTGGGCGCTGGTAAATATTGACCTCTTGATCACAAGTCAGATAACATCAAGTGCTGGCAAGGATGTGGAGAAATAGGAACCCTCATATATTGCTGGTAGAGATGTAAAGTTGTGCAGCTGGAAATCAGCCTGGCAGTTCTCAAATGATTAAACACGGTGTTACCATATGACCCAGCAATTCTACTCTAGTAGATATATACCCAAGAGAAATGAAAACATATGTCCACACAGAAACTGGTAAATGAAAACTCAGCAGAATTATGAACGATAGCCAAAAGGTAGAAACAACCCAATGTCTATCAACGAACAATTGGATAAACAAAATGTCATATACCCATACGATCAAATATTATTCAGCCATAAAGAGAAGTTAAGTTTTGATATATGCTACAACATGCATGAACCTTGAAAACATTATGCTAAGTGAAATAAGCTAGACACAAAGGGACAAATATGCTATGATCTCATTTACATGAAATACTGAAATTAGGCAAATAGATAGGGATAAATTAATGGTTACCGGGGGTTGTTGATCTTGTCATCACCACTGCTGAGTGTTCAACTTGACAACAGGAGAATAAGAACCCTGGGTCTGTAGTATAGGCATCATTCTCCAGTTGGCCCCTGATGTTGGCTATGGGGACAGATTGCGTACATTGGAGCCCTTTTACCATGCCAGTCATGGTTATTTATCAACATTGGAGTAGATCCTTATTCTACATATGATTTTTCCTTCCTTGCCAGCCTTGCTTCTACTTTGTTGCTATTCGGTGCCGTCTAGTTGGCTCCAACTCATAGTGACACTATGTACAACAGAACAAAACACTGCCCAGTCCTACACTGTCCTCATGCTTGTTGTTATGCTTGAGCCCCTTGTTGCAGCCACTGTGTCAATTCACCTCATTGAAGAACTTCCTCTTTTTCTCTGACCCTCGACTTTACCAAGCATGGTGTCCTTCTCCAGTGACTGGTCCCTCCTGATAACATGTCCAAAGTATGTGAGGTGAAGTCTCACCATCCTCATTTCTAAGGAGCATTCTGGCTATACTTCTTCCAAGGCAGATTTGTTCATTCTTTTGGCAGTCTGTGGTACACTCAACATTCTTTACCAACACTGTAATTCAAAGCTGTCAATTCTTCTTTGGTTTTCCTTCATTGCCCAGCTTTCACATGCATGTAAAGTGAATGAAAACACCATGGCTTGGGTCAGGCACACCTTATTCCTTAAAGTGACGTCTTTGCTTTCTAACACTTTAAAGAGGTCTTTTGCAGCAGATTTGCCCAATGCACTGTGCCATTTGATTTTTGCTTCTACTAGCACCACCATATGTGGACTCATAAATGCCTCATCTATGCCATAGAATCACCCATAACACCATCTATAACCAAGAAAATGATCTTACAGAAAAGGCACTGGGGCTGTGGGCTCATGCCATGAGTTTTACTATATGCCCCATCACCCAGAAGCACGTGGCTTGATTGAAATGTGAAGTCACAGTTAGGACACCATCTGGGAGGCAATACCCTGTGAGGTTGGGGCACTCCCTCAGCATACTATGTCTTATACCAGCAATGAATGTATGGTGTCATTTCCCTCATAGACAGTATACAGTTGTCTAAGAACCAAAAGGTAGAAATGAGAATGCCTCCATATTATTACATATTACCATTACTGTTTTTGTTGTTGTTAGGCACGGTTGAGTTCATTTCAACTCATAGCAACTGTAGGTACAACAGAATAAAACACTGCATGGTCCTGCACCCACCATCCTCATAATCGTTTCTATATTGAATCCATGGTTGCATCCACTGTGTTAATTCATCTAGTTGGGGGTCTTCTTTTTTTATCACTGACCCTCTAATTTACCAAGCAAGATGTCCTTTTCCAGAGACTGATCCCTCCTGATAACACGTCCAAAGATGTGAATCAAAGTCTCACCATCCTCGCTTTAAATGAGCATTCTGGCTATACTTCTTCCAAGACATTACTATTACCTACTGTCATGGATTGAATCATGCCCCCAAAACTGTGTGTCAACCTGGCTATGCAATGATTCCCAGTATTGTGTGGTTCTCCAAAATTTTGTGATCTGATGTGATTTTCCTACGCGCTGTAAATCCTACCTCTATAATGTCAATGAGGTGGGATAATCGGCAGGTATGTTAATGAGACAGGACTCAATCTGTAAGATTAGCTTTTGTCTTAAGTCAATCTCTTTCGAGGTACAAAAGAGAAAAACGAACAGAGAGACAGGGGGATCTCATACTACCAAGAAAGTAATGCCAGGAGCAGAGTGTATCCTTGGGACCCAGGGTACCTGTGCTGAGAAGCTCCTAGACCAGGGGAAGATTGATGACAAGGACCTTCCTCTAGACCCAACAGAGAGAGAAAGTCTTCCCTTGTAGCTGGCGCCTTGAATTCAGACTTCTAGCCTCCTAGACTGTGAGAGAATAAATTTGTCTTTGTTAAGCCATCTGCTTGTGGTATTTCTGTTATAGCAGCACTAGATAACTAAGACACCTACCAAAGTTCTAAATCTCATCTCACAACCTTGGTGGGTTTATAGGTCCGGGTACCCAAGGGAGAAATATTTCCATCCATAAACATAAAGTGAGAGCTGAGATTGGTCCCTGGTAGTTTTAAGTTTCTCATGTTACAGAACCAACAGGGAGAGTAGATCACTCTCCTGGATGGGGTGATTGATTCTGATTGGCAAGGGGAAATTGGAACACTGCTGCATAATAGGAGCATGGATGATTATGTCTAGATCAAAGATGACTCTGATGTCCAACAATAATGGTCAGTGGGAGGTGGACCGGCAGCCTAATAAAGACAGGTCCTTAGTAGGAATGAAAATTTGGGTACCCCAAAACAGGTTTAAAAGGAGCCCTGGTGGCACAATGGTTAAAGCACTCATCTGCTAACAGAAAAGTTAGAGGTTTGAACCCACCAGTGGCTCCACAGGAGAAAGATGTGGGTCTGCTTCTTTAAGATTACAGCCTTGGAAGCCCCATGGCGTAGTTTTACTCTGTCTTACATAAGGTTGCTATCTTGATGGCAATGGGTTTTTTTTTTTTATCAGTCAGAAGGAGCCCTGGTGGCACAGTGGTTAATCATATGGCTGCTAACCAAAAGGTTGGCAGTTCAAATCTACCATCCGCTCCTTGGAAAACCTATGTGGCAGTTCTCCTCTCCTATGGGGTCGCTATGAGTTAAAATCAACTTGATGGTAACGGTTTTTTTTGGTGTTAGTCAGGACGGACTCAACTGCAACGCGTTTAGGTTTGTTTTTGTTTTTATTTTTGGTTTGACCAGGTTTAAAAAACAAACAAAATAAAACCTCTTAGGAGCCAAGATACTCGGAGAGTAGAAGGGGAACAGTAAACGAGGAGCCTGTGAAGGAAGCAGTGATTACCAAACAAGGACTCATGACCAGTTACGGAAGTGTGGACTGAAGCATCTACATTTTATGATAATTGTTTGCATCTCCCCTTTTCTATTTACCTTGTATGAAGATCCCTGGTGGCGGTTAGTATTAAAATTTAGTTTCCTAGATCGGCATGACTGAGTTGACTTCATTCTCAGGTAGTACAGGAGCTGACATGGCTTTGAAATTTCCCTGTTTTTTTTTTTTTTCATCCAAATGAAAGAAAGACTAGATGGACTATGCTGGATGTTTTCCGTTTGCCTCCCAAGATCCACTCTCCACCTTTCTCTGCCTTGTTCTGCACAGGGAGGATGGTCACTCAAGGGCGCAGCACCTGCGCTCCTTTGCCCTCAGGCTTTGAAATGACTGATCCAATACGATGTACCTACAGGAACTTGAAGGGTAGAAGGAAAGAGATGCAGGAGTTCCAACTGTTTCATTCTGGTTCTAACTCCTGCTGAAAACTTGCATGTCTAATAAGTTCCCAGGTGATGCTAATGCTGCTGGTTAGGGACCAATTCTGAGAACCAATTGTAGAGCCAAAGCCAAACTAGACTCACTGTCATTGGGTCAATTACAACTGATAGCAACCCTATAGAGCAGAGTAGAACTGCCCCCATAGGGTTACCAAGGCTATAAATCTTTACATAAGCAGACTGCCACATATTTCTTCCTTGGAGCAGCTGGTGGGTCCATTCCACTGACCTTTCAGTTAGCAATTGAGCACTTAACCACTGCATCACCAGGGCTCCTTTAACTAGTAGAGCAGTGGCTCTAAAATTTACTATATATAAGAATCACTGGGGGATCTCATTAAAATGTAGATTCTGATTTAATCTATCTGGGGTGAAAATGCAAATTCTCAGCAGGGGTTCGAGCTGGGAAGAACTGGTTCAAAGCCTTAGAGAGATGCTGGGGTGTTTCTTCTCTTACTCCCTTCCTGCCTTACCAGAGGCAGTGACTGTGTTCCTCTACCTATGGCCACTGCTCTTGTGAGGCAGCCTGTGTCACTGCCACAGCTCTTGCTAAAGTCAACAAAGCTGACAGCCTGATTTCAGATGCTTACCCTCCAGAAATGTGAAATAATAAATTTCTAAGAACGGACACATCTGTCTTAGAAGAAATACAGCCAGAATGCTTCTTAGCAGCAAAGATGGTGAGACTTCATCTCACATACTTTGGACATGTTGTCATGAGGGATCCGTCCCTGGAGAAGGACATCATGCTTGGTAAGGGAGAGGGTCAGTGAGAGAGGAAGACCCTCACAGAGGTGATTGACATAGTAGCTGCAACAATGAGCTCAAACATAACAACAATTGTGAGGATGGCACAGGACCGGGCAGTGTTTCGTTCTGCTGTACATAGGGTCATTATGAGTCGGAACTGACTCGAGGGTATCTAACAACAGCAACATAAGCCATCCAGTTTGTGGCACGCTGTACAGCAGCCTAGGAAACTAATACAGGTAAGAATATCCAACTGAGTGTTCTGAAAACAGTACTCGACACAGATCCTGAGTGGGTCAGTCAGTAGCTCCTGCGGGTGCTCAGGGACACCTCCTCTCATCTCTCAGCACCAACAGGCTTTAAAATGTCCCCCCCTGCCCAAACATGCCAAGTCTCACCCCTTGTGATACCAGCTAGCTGTTAGGCAGGAAGTAGCTCAAGATTCACTGCATTTAACATCCTAGAGTTATCTGTATTTAAAAGCAAAGTTTTATTTCCCAAAGGAATTAAGCTGCAGCTGACACTTAGATTGACCTGAAGAAAAATGACCACCTGTAGTAAACCAAATCTGGGTTCCAATCTGTTTTTACTATGAAAGTAGGTAAATTAAACTCTTCCAGTGTCCATTTCTGAGTTCATCAGATGGTGAGAGTCATCTGTTCCACAGAGCACCAATCACCTGTCCAGACCTACCTAAGTATCTGTCTTCCACACTCGAGTGTGAATATTTTAGGACATTTTAAGCCTCATTCAGGGTCCAGCACAGGGGAGGACATGCTGCAGGCACTCAGTAGATATTTCTTGGGCAGTCCATGAACATGGAAGGGATTTGTAAGCTGCAAAGTGCCACCCATGCCCCTAGTTAAAGCAATTCTGATCATTATTACTCCACCTGTGAAGAATACAAATCCTCCACTGATGGATGCTGATGCTGCAGATACAGGCTAGGGGGTGAGTTGGCCAGGGCAGGACCTCTGCAGCAGACTTCATTGGGGCCCTTATTTAGTGCTGATTCCTAAGGCCAGATCAAAAAAATCCCAATCTCTGGCCTTCTTCAGGCCATGGAGCCCAGGTTTTGGAGGTGGCTGACAATGGTGACAATCCCACCAGCGCTCCTGAGCAATGCTAGGGGTACCAGAAATAGTAATGGAAGCGGCCCTGGAAATGCCCCTTTCTGAGCGACTTCCAAGCTATGCTTTTAGGGAAGTGGAATCTTGCTATTTAGTCCATAGAACGCGGCTGGCAAGCAGGATTCTCTTTTTCACAAAAATTTTCCTCTTTTATAGGAGAAGACCAGTGAAATGTCAAGAAGTAGAGTGCCGACTTAGGTACCCCTTTAACAGTCCTTTCAGAGGGGGCTCACCCTCTTAGATGGCACTACCCCCTCACCAACGGTCACACAGACTGGTGGGGGGTTCCCAGCAGCCTCTTCTCCCCGCCTCCCCAGCCCTCATGCTCTGCCCCAGCAGCGCTCAAGTAGCGCGCAGCCCCTTTGGGCACTGAGGCTTCCAGGTGCCCCGGGAGAAGGCGGAGCCCAGCTGCAGGCACCTCCCTGGCGCCATGGAGAAACCCTCCCCCCCAATCCCCCGGGGTCCGTCACCCTCTGCGGGCCTTCGGATCTCCGTGCTCCTCCCTCTCTGCCCCGTGTGCACGAAGCCTGCGACCCAGTAGCGGAGCGCGGCGCGGAGTGGCGCGCACGCTGGGCAGTTCTGGTGTAACCAGAGCCCACACTGGAGTGCGCCAGCCGGGGAACGTCCTGACCATGGCTGCCGAGGGATTCGGCCTCCGTGGCCCACCGCGCAGCCGCCTACCAGTACTGGGCAGCGGCGCTGCTCCAGCTCGGTCTGCCCGCCCCTCAGTGCCGGAGGACAGTGAGTGGCCGGGAGGCGCGGGGCTTGGGGTGGCGCCTGGGAGTCCTGGTGGGGAAGGCAAAAAGCTCCTTGAGGCTGCTCCTTCAGAGGGAATGGGCAAGTAGAGAGCCTGGGAGGGAATGAGGTAAGCAGCATCTTTATCCGGACCCTTCAAGCCTTCTCTTGCCTGCGCTCCGGCACTCTCTCTATTCCGCTGAACCCTCTCTTTAGCGCCAGGTGCAATCGGAGGGAGCCTGTGGTTAGCCCTTTAGTCCCTCCGCTAGCTTTCCCGAGATCTCCATGAAAATTCTTTAAAATGAAGTTACCTCTAGGGAGCCCTCGAACCTTTTCCGCAGAGATTCAATTTTCCACCGTCCCGCATTTCTCAAAGTCTAATCAATGTGTCTCCAGAAGGCAAGGCCAGTGTTTGGAAGACTCCTTCCAATATTTTGACTTGGTTCAGGAACATCTGAAAGATGAACGGGAATAAACTAGGCAAAGAGGGGAAGACAGCGTGCTCTGGGTAGAAGGAATAGAACGTGCAAAGGCCCTGTGAGTGACAGGGAGAATGGGAAACAAAGTATCAGATAGAGTTGCCGGAGCCAAGAGTGCAAGTTGAGGATGTTGTGCCAGATGAGGCTGCAGAAAGAGGTAGGGGCTACATTATTGCAGAATCTCAGAGAATTGACCCACTTTTGTTGTTCGAAGCTGCACTCAGCTTTTAATACTTTCCCGAAATTAGTGTGATCAGAGCCCTGCCATCAAGTCTGTTCCGAAAAGCTAATTCAGATGTGTTTTGATTTTGAAACAAAACCCCCTTGACTTGATGCAGGAGGATCTGAAAGAAGAAAGCTTAAAAGCCGGCAGTTCTCACACCCATGAGAGGTTTCCAGTTAAGTCCAAGCTTGGGACAAATTAGATTGAAAAAAATGTAGGAGAAAAACCCTGGGCTGACTTAGGATGCTTTGTAATGATATAAAATGTCTTTCTTTTTTAGCAATGTTGGGTGAAACTAGAAGAAGACAGGGCAAAAAGAATAGTGGTGGTTTGGGGAAAGGGGAAAACCAAGAGAAAAAAGAACTCCAGATACTATCTTAGAATTTTTAGTGCTCTTTGCCTTTTTTTTTTTTTTGAAGGGCGCTTTGCTTCTGATCAAAGATGAATGTCTTATTTCTGCTAAAGACCGCTGTTAATTGTTTATTTTTAAGTTGAGATATAATTCACGTAACATAAAATTCACTATTTTGGGGTGTCCAATTCTGTTGCTTTTAGTCTATTCACTGTGTTTTGCAACACTATCTGATTTCAGAACATTCTGGAAGAGAGGAAAAAAAAAAAGTAACACCAGTCAGTCCACTATTTTTTATGGTAGTTATTTTTTTTCTTGATTGATGCTGAGTTATGAAAATTAAGCTAATTTTAAAGAAGGCAAGTAGAATAAATAGGAGCCTTATTTTTTGAATTACATTTACTGTTGTGCCAATTTTCATTCCTTTTAAAGAAATATCTGTGCAATCTAGGCTTTCAAGTTTCACCTCATTGTAACTGCTTAAGCACAATAGCAGATGGATTAAAAAAAATAGGGATGAATATTTTGTGTTTATTTGACTTGACATGGGTCATAGAAAATTGAAGGCAGAAATATCATTGGATAAAAAGACAGTAACAACAGCAGCAGAGCACGTTTTCTTGTTTTGTCAGAAATGCCTCTTTTCCTCCCTTCTTCCTTTCCTAGTGGAGAATTATAGTTACACTTCCTTTTCAGAAACTCCATTTCTTGAGCTCCAACTTTAATAATACATTCATAAGAACTTATAAGTATATTATGCATTTATAAGTACGTTATGAAAGGGTTCTTTTCTTAACGAACTGCATCTGTACATACCACCACTTCTCAGACTGAGTTGTGTAGATTTTGGGGGAAAAGGCTATAGTGATGGGAGGAGGAATAAGAAATGTTCACTCACACTGAAAAGATAGAATTGGAGAGAAGTTATAGGGTCGCTGTGAGTCAGAATCGACTCGACAGCAAAGGATTATTTTATTTTTTTACATTTTTTTAAAAATAATTTTTATTGTGCTTTAAGTGAAAGTTTAAAAATCAAGTCAGTCTGTCACATGTAAGCTTATATACACCTTACTCCATACTCCCACTTACTCTCCCCCTAATGAGTCAGCCCTTCCAGTCTCTCCTTTCATGACAATTTTGCCAGTTTCTAACCCTCTCTACCCTCCCATCGCCCCTCCAGACAGGAGATGCCAACACAGTCTCAAGTGTCCACCTGGTACAAGTAGCTCACTCTTCATCAGCTTCCCTCTCCTACCCATTGTCCAGTCCCTTCCATGTCTGATGAGTTATCTTCGGGAATGGTTCCTATCCCGGGCCAACAGAAGGTTTGGGGACCATGACCGCCGGGATTCCTCTAGTCTCAGTCAGACCATTAAGTCTGGTCTTCTTATGAGAATTTGGGGTCTGCATCCCACTGATCTCCTGCTCCCTCAGGGGTTCTCTGTTCTGCTCCCTGTCAGGGCAGTCATCGGCTGTGGCCAGGCACCATCTAGTTCTTCTGGTCTCAGGATGATATAAGTCTCTGGTTCATGTAGCCCTTTCTGTCTCTTGGGCTCATAGTTATCGTGTGACCTTGGTGTTCTTCACTCTCCTTTGATCCAGGTGGGTTGAGACCAGTTGATAATCTTAGATGGGTGCTTGTTAGCATTTAAGACCCCAGACGCCACATTTCAAAGTGGGATGCAGAATGTTTTCATAATAGAATTATTTTGCCAATTGACTTAGAAGTCCCCTTAAGCCATAGTCCCCAAACCCCCGCCATTGCTCGGCTGACCTTTGAAGCCTTCAGTTTATCCCGGAAACTTCTTTGCTTTTGGTCCAGTCCAGTTGAGCTACCTTCCCTGTATTGAGTATTGTCCTTCCCTTCACCTAAACTAGTTCTTATCTACTAACTAATCAGTAAATAACCCTCTCCCACCCTCCCTCCCTCCCTCCCTCCCCCACTCGTAACCACAAAAGTATGTGTTCTCAGTTTATACTATTTCTTAAGATCTTATAATAGTGGTCCTTTACAATATTTGTCCTTTTGCATCTGACTAATTTCACTCAGCATAATGCCTTCCAGGTTCCTCCATGTTATGAAATGTTTCACAGATTCGTCACTGTTCTTTATCGATGTGTAGTATTCCATTGTGTGAATATACCACAATTTATTTAACCATTCATACGTTGATGGACACCTTGGTTGCTTCCAGCTTTTTGCTATTGTAAACAGAGCAGCAATAAACATGGGTGTGCATGTATCTGTTCGTGTGAAGGCTCTCATTTCTCTAGGGTATATTCCAAGGAGTGGGATTTCTGGGTTGTATGTTAGTTCTGTTTCTAACTTTTTAAGAAAACGCCAGATAGATTTCCAAAGTGGTTGTAACATTTTACATTCCCACCAGCAGTGTATAAGAGCTCCAATCTCTCCGCAGCCTCTCCAACATTTATTACTTTGTGTTTTTTGGATTAATGCCAGCCTTGTTGGAGTGAGATGGAATCTCATCATAGTTTTAATTTCCATTTCTCTAATGGCTAATGATCGAGAGCATTTTCTCACGTATCTGTTAGCTGCCTGAATGTCTTCTTTAGTGAAGTGTGTGTTCATATCCTTTGCCCACTTCTTGATTGGGTTGTTTGTCTTTTTGTGGTTGAGTTTTATCAGAATCATATAGATTTTAGAGATCAGGTGCTGGTCGGAGATGTCATAGCTGAAAATTCTTTCCCAATCTGTAGGTGGTCTTTTTACTATTTGGGTGAAGTCTTTAGATGAGCATAGGTGTTTGATTTTTAGGAGCTCCCAGTTATCTGGTTTCTCTTTGTCAATTTTAGTAGTGTTTTGTATACTGTTTATGCTTTGTATTAGGGCTCCTAACGTTGTCCCTATTTTTTCTTCCATGATCTTTATTGTTTTAGTCTTTATGTTTAGGTCTTTGATCCACTTGGAGTTAGTTTTTGTGCATGGTGTGAGGTCTGGGTCCTGTTTCATTTTTTTGCAAATGGATATCCAGTTATGCCAGCACCATTTGTTAAAAAGACTATCTTTTCCCCAATTAACTGACACTGGTCCTTTGTCAAATATCAGCTGCTCGTATGTGGATGGATTTATATCTGGGTTCTCAACTCTGTGCCATTGGTCTATGTGCCTGTTGTTGTACCAGTACCAGGCTGTTTTGACTACTGTGGCTTTATAATAGGTTCTAAAATCAGGTAGAGTGAGGCCTCCCACTTTCTTCTTCTTTTTCAGTAATTCTTTACTTATCCGAGGCTTTTCCCCTTCCATATGAAGGTGGTGATTTGTTTCTCCATCACATTAAAAAATGTCATTGGAATTTGGATCGGAAGTGCATTGTGTGTATAGATGGCTTTTGGTAGAAAAGACATTTTTACTACGTTAAGTCTTCCCATCCATGAGCAAGGTATGTTTTTCCACTTAAGTAGGTCCTTTTTAGTTTCTTGTAGTAGTACTTTGTGGTTTTCTTTATATAGGTCTTTTACATCTTTGGTAAGATTTATTCCTAAGTATTTTATCTTCTTGGGGGCTACTGTGAATGGTATTGATTTGGTGATTTCCTCTTCGATGTTGTTTTTGTTGATGTAGAGGAATCCAAGTGAGTTTTGTATGTTTATCTTATAACCTGAGACTCTGCCAAACTCTTCTATTAGTTTCAGTAGTTTTCTGGAGGATTCGTTAGGGTTTTCTGTGTATAAGATCATGTCATCTGCAAATAGAGATAATTTTACTTCCTCCTTGCCAATCCGGATGCCCTTTATTTCTTTGTCTAGCCTAATTGCTCTGGCTAGGACCTCTAGCACAATGTTGAATAAGAGCGGTGATAAAGGGCATCCTTGTCTGGTTCCCGTTCTCAAGGGAAATGCTTTCAGGCTCTCTCCATTTAGAGTGATGTTGGCTGTTGAGTTTGTATAAAAAAAAAGCCCTTTATTATGTTGAGGAATTTTCCTTCAATTCCTATTTTGCTGAGAGTTTTTATCATGAATGGGTGTTGGACTTTGTCAAATGCCTTTTCTGTATCAAGTGATAAGATCATGTGGTTTTTGTCTTTTGTTTTATTTATATGGTGGATTATATTAATGATTTTTCTAATATTAAACCAGCCTTGCATACCTGGTATAAATCCCACTTGGCCATGGTGGATTATTTTTTTGATATGTTGTTGAATTCTATTGGCTAGAATTTTGTTGAGGATTTTTGCATCTATGTTCATGAGGGATATAGGTCTGTAATTTTCTTTTTTTGTGATGTGTTTACCTGGTTTTGGTATCAGGGATATGGTGGCTTCATAGAATGAGTTAGGCAGTGTTCCGTCATTTTCTATGCTTTGAAATACCTTCGTAGTAGTGGTGTTAACTCTTCTCTGAAAGTTTTGTAGAACTCTGCAGTGAAGCCATCTGGGCCAGGGCTTTTTTTCTTTGGGAGTTTTTTGATTACCGTTTCAATCTCTTTTTTTGCTATGGGTCTCTTTATTTGTTCTACTTCTGATTGTGTTAGTTTAGGTAGGTAGTGTTTTTCTAGGAATTCATCCATTGCTTCTAGGTTTGCAAATTTGTTAGAGTACAATTTTTCGTAATAATCTGATATGATTCTTTTAATTTCAGTTGGGTCTGTTTGTGATTCGGCCCATCTCGTTTCTTATTCGGGTTATTTGTTTCCTTTCCTGTATTTCTTTAGTCAGTCTAGCCAATGGTTTATCAATTTTGTTAATTTTTTCAAAGAACCAGCTTTTGGCTTTGTTAATTCTTTCAATTGTTTTTCTGTTCTCTAATCCATTTTTTTTTTAATCCATTTAGTTCAGCTCTAATTTTTATTATTTTTTTTCTTCTGGTGCCTGATGGATTCTTCTGTTGCTCACTTTCTGTTTGTTCAAGTTGTAGGGACAGTTCTCTGATTTTGGCTCTTTCTTCTTTTTGTATGTGTGCATTTATCTATATAAATTGACCTCTGAGCACTGCTTTTGCTGTGTCCCAGAGGTTTTGATAGGGAGTATTTTCATTCTCGTTGCATTCTATGAATTTCTTTATTCCCTCCTTAATGTCTTCTATAACCCAGTCTTTTTTCAGCAGGCTATTGTTCAGTTTCCAAGTATTTGATTTCTTTTCCCTGATTTTTCTGTTATTGATTACCACTTTTATGGCCTTATGGTCTGAGAAGATGCTTTGTAATATTTCGATGTTTTGGATTCTGCAAAGGCTTGTTTTATGACCTAATATGTGGTCTATTCTAGAGAATGTTCCATGTGTGCTAGAAAAAAAAAGTATACTTTGCAGCAGTTGGGTACAGTGTTCTGTATAAGTCAATGAGGTCAAGTTGGTTGACTGTAGCAATTAGGTCTTCCATGTCTCTATTGTGCTTCTTACTGGATGTCCTGTCCTCTGAAAGTGGTGTGTTGAAGTCTCCTACTATAATTGTGGAGGTGTCTATCTCACTTTTCAGTTCTGATAAACTTTGTTTTATGTATCTTGCAGCCCTGTCATTGGGTGCATAAATTTTAATATGGTTATATCTTCCTGGGCAACTGTCTCTTTTATCATTATGTAGTGTCCTTCTTTATCCTTTGTGGTGGATTTAACTTTAAAGTCTATTTTGTCAGAAATTAATATTGCTACTTCTGCTTATTGTTTACTTGATATATTTTTTTCCATCCTTTGAGTTTTAGTTTGCTTGTGTCTCTAAGTCTAAGGTGTGTCTCTTGTAGGCAGCATATAGACAGATCGTGTTTCTTTATCTAGTCTGAGACTCTGTCTCTTTATTGGTGCGTTTAGTCCGTTTACATTCAGCGTAATTAAAGATAAGTATGTGTTTAGTGCTGTCATTTTGATGCCTTTTTATGTGTGTTGTTGACAATTTCATTTTTCCACTTATTTTTTTGTGCTGAGATGTTTTTCTTTGTAAATTGTGTGTTCCTCATTTTGATAGTATTTGACTTTATGTTTGCTGAGTCGTTACGTTTTTCCTGGTTTTTATTTTGAGTTATGGAGTTGTTATACGTCTTTGTGATTACCTTAATATTTACCCCTATTTTTTTAAGTAAAAACCTAACTTGTAATGTCCTGTATCGCCTTGTATCCCTTTTCATATGGCAGTTCTATGCCACCTGTATTTAGTCCCTCTTTTTGATTGTTGTGATCTTTTACATATTGACTTCAATGATTCCCTGTTTTGAGCGTTTTTTTTAAATAAATTTTAATTTGTTTTTCTGATCTCCCTATTTGAGTTGAAATCAGGATGCTCTGTTGTGTGACCTTGTGTTGTGCTGGTATCTGATATTATTGGTTTTCTGACCAAACAACTTCCTTTAGTATTTCTTGTAGCTTTGGTTTGGTTTTTGCAAATTCTCTAAGCTTGTGTTTATCTGGAAATGTCTTAATTTTGCCTTCATATTTCAGAGAGAGTTTTGCTGGATATATGTTCCTTGGCTGGCAGTTTTTCTCCTTCAGTGCTCTATATATGTCATCCCATTGCCTTCTTGCCTGCATGGTTTCTGCTGAGTAGTCTGAACTTATTCTCATTGATTCTCCTTTGTAGGAGACCTTTCTTTTATCCCTGGCTGCTTTTGAAATTTTCTCTTTGGTTTTGGCAAGTTTGATGATAATATGTCTTGGTGATTTTCTTTTTGGATCAATCTTAAATGGGGTTCGATGAGCATCTTGGATAGATATCCTTTCGTCTTTCATGATGTCAGGGAAGTTTTATGCCAAGAGATCTTCAACTATTCTCTCTGTGTTTTCTGATATCCCTCCCTGTTCTGGGACTCCAATCACACGCAAGTTATTTTTCTTGATAGAGTCCCACATGATTCTTAGTGTTTCTTCATTTTTTTTAATTCTTTTATCTGATTTTTTTCAGCTATATTGGTGTCAGTTCCCTGTCCTCCAGATTTCCCACTCTGCATTCAAACTGCTCGAGTCTGCTCCTCTGACTTCGTATTGCATTGTCTAATTCTGTAATTTTATTGTTAATCTTTTGGATTTCTGAATGCTGTCTCTCTATGGATTCTTGCAACTTATTAATTTTTCCATTATGTTCTTGAATAATCTTTTTGAGTTCTTCAACTGCTTTATCAGTGTGTTCCTTGGCTTTTTCTGTAGATTGCCTTATTTTGTTTCTAAGGTCATCCCTGATGTCTTGAAGCATTCTGTAAATTAGTTTTTTATATTCTGTATCTGGCAATTCCAGGATTGTATCTTCATTTGGGAAAGATTTTGATTCTTTAGTTTGGGGAGTTGTAGAAGCAATCATGGTCTGCTTCTTTATGTGGTTTGATATCGACTGCTGTCTCTAAGCCATCACTAAGATATTGTAGTGATTTATTCTATATTTGCTCACTGAGTCTTATCTTGTTTTGTTTTCTTTCAATATACATAGATGGGCTACTAGATTGCGCTGTCTTGATTATTGTAGCCATTGACTCACTTATGTCCTCTTACCAGCTGGTTTGGGCTGTTACCAGATATATAAGCCTGAGTCCATTCACTGCACTTGAGTAGAATCTGATTTTGGGTCATCAAGTGTGTGATGCAGACTGTCACCTATCCACCTAGAGAAGTAGTTGTGATAGTTGTGTGCACCAGCTTGTAGTAGCAGCAGGGAGTCACACTCTGGGGGGCGGGGGCAGGATGCTGACAGGCTTCCCCCAAGTGCCAGTGAGGTAGGTGTGTCTCTATTCCTAAAGCACTTTGGTGGGTGGGCTCTGCAGCTGTACCTTAAGCACCCAATGCGTGTACCTCTACAGATTGGTAGATGTCACCCTCCTTAGACTCCTAAGGCAGGAGGCTAGGTGGTCTGGGGGGAGCTTCAGCCCTCAGTTCCCTGTTGTGGGTCAGTGAGGGCTCTGTTGAATATGCAGAGATATCAGACCTGGGAAACTTGTCTTTCCAGTAATCTGCTAAAACAGTTACAGTCAGATCCCTATCAGGAATGCCTTTACATTATAATAGCCACCTTGTTCCCTGTAGGGATGAAAGCCCAAGACTGTGGATCTCATATGCTTGGCTGGAGCTGGTTCTGTGTTTTTAGTTCAATTAGGGAAGGATTTTTGGTCCCTGGGTTTTTTGTAGCTTCTTCTCTCAGGCCAGGAGAATGGGTTAGGAAAAGACCAAAAGAAAGAAAAACCACAGTGCAGTTCACCCTCTTGCTCAGGAAGTTCCAATGTTAATGAAGCTGCCTGGGAAGGGGAGGGGAGGATTCAGATAAATAGGAGAGAGTAGCACCCCAAATATAGACAAAGTTACTTAATTTACTTGGGATGACTGTTTTATCTGAGATTCCCGAGGGGCGCGTCGACTGTGTGCGTTGGCTGGGTAGAGATTGTCCCTGATGGTCAGGCCCACGTCCCGTGCTTGCGCTGTCTCAGAAGCCGCGGTTAGTTCCTCCGCTCCCAGTCCAAAGCCCAGCGCCAAGGTTCCCCGGCTGGGACGCCGCACTCCTGGCTCCAAAACCAGTCGCTGCCTCCTGGCAACTTCCGCTCCTGTCAGCCGCGTCGCTGCGCTGCCTGCATGCACTGGCTGGGCTTCCCCCGAGGTCAGTTCAGGGGGCTAGGGCAGCGCCCCGTGTTTGCGCCATCTCAGGATGCCGTGCTCAGCTCCCCTGCGCCCAGTCCAAAGCCCGGCGCCAAGGTTTCCTGACTGGGACGCTGGCTCCAGGCTCCAAAACAGTCACTGCTTCCCTGTGGTTGTTCGTTCTCAGTCTCTGTCACTCAGGTCAACTCTTTAGATCTGTGTTTGATGGTCAGGGTTCGTAGATTGTCATGTATGTGATCGATTCACTTGTTTTTCCAAGTCTTTGTTGCAAGAGGGATCCGAGGTAGCTTCTACCTGGTTAGCCATCTTGGCCTCGCCTCCTGTATTATCTTTATTATTAATAAGTGTTCATGTATAGCACTTTGCATTTTTAATGTTGACAGTAATATAATACTATATGGTTTATTATAATTCTTTTGTATATACACTACCTTTTATTTTGCATGCTCATTTTTTTTCTTTTTTTATTGTGCTTTAGTTGAAGGTTTAGAGAACTAACTAGCTTCTCATTAAACTGTTAGTACACATATTGTTTTATGACATTGGTTTGGAAACCCTGGTGGTGTGGTGGTTAAGTGCTATGGCTGCTAACCAAAAGGTCGATGGTTCAAATCTGCCAGGCACTCCTTGGAAACTCTATGGGGCAGCTCTACTCTGTCCTATAGTGTTGCCGTGAGTTGGAATCGACTCAACGGCATTGGGTTTGGGTAACAACCCCACAACATGCCAACACTCTCCTTTCTTGGCCTTGGGTTACCTACTACCAGCTTTCCTGACCCCTACTGGCATCTAGTCCTTGCTCATGGGCTGCTGGGCCCCTTTACTCTCATTTTCCTTTAGGGACCTGTCTGATCTTTGGATGAAGGGTGAACCCCAGGAGTGACTTCATTAGTGAACTAAAAGGTTGACTAGGGGCCATACTCTCGGAATTTCTCTATCCTCTGTCAGACCAGTAAGTCTGGTCCTTTTTTTGTGAGTTAGAATTTTGTTCTACATTTTCCTCCAGCTCTGTCTGGGACCCTCTGTAGTGATCCCTGTCAGAGACTCGTATTTCTCTAGGATATATTCCTAGGAGTGGAATTGCTCGATCATATGGTATTTCTATGTCTAGCTTTCTAAGGAAGCGCCATATCATATTCCAAAAAGGTTGTATGATTTTGCATTCTTACCAGCAGTACATAAAAGTTCCAGTCTTCCTGTAGCCTCTCCAACATTTATTGAGTTTTTTAATTTTTGATTTGTGCAAGCAATGCTGTGGCGAGATGGTATCTCATTGTGGTTTTGATTTGCATTTCTCTAATGGCTAGTAATCCCCAGCATTTCCTCTTGTGTTGGTTGGTCCTGGAATGTCTTCTTTGGTGAAGCATCTGTTCATTTCCTTTGCCCATTTTTTTTTAATAACTTTTATTAAGCTTCAAGTGAACGTTTACAAATCCAATCAGTTTGTCACATATAAGTTTACATACATCTCGCTCCCTACTCCCACTTGCTCTCCCCCTCTTGAGTCAGCCCTTTCAGTCTCTCCTTTCTTGACAATTTTGCCGGCTTCCCTCTCTCTCTATCCTCCCATCCCCCCTCCAGACAAGAGTTGCCAACACAATCTCAAGTGTCCACCTAATATAATTAGCTCACTCTTCATCAGCGTCTCTCTCCCACCCGCTGACCAGTCCCTTTCATTTCTGATGAGTTGTCTTCGGGGATGCTTCCTGTCCTGTGTCAACTGAAGGTCTGGGGAGCATGGCCGCCGGGATTCCTCCAGTCTCAGTCAGACCATTAAGTTTGGTCTTTTTATGAGAATTTGGGGTCTGTATCCCACTGATCTCCTGCTCCCTCAGGGGTCCTCTGTTGTGCTCCCTGTCAGGGCAGTCATCGATTGTGGCTGGGCACCAACTAGTTCTTCTGGTCTCAGGATGATGTAGGTCTCTGGTTCATGTGGCCCTTTCTGTCTCTTGGGCTCTTAGTTGTCGTGTGGCCTTGGTGTTCTTCATTTTCCTTTGCTCCAGGTGGGTTGAGACCAATTGCTGCATCTTAGATGGCCGCTTGTTAGCATTTAAGACCCCAGACACCACATTTCAAAGTGGGATGCAGAATGATTTCATAATAGAATTATTTTGCCAATTGACTCAGAAGTCCCCGCAAACCATGTTCCCCAGACCCCCGCACTTGCTCCCCTGACCTTTGAAGCATTCATTTTATCCCGGAAACTTCTTTGCTTTTGGTCCAGTCCAATTGAGCTGACCTTCCATGTATTGAGTGTTGTCTTTCCTTTCACCTAAAGCAGTTCTTATCTACTGATTAATCAATAAAAAACCCTCTCCCACCCTCCCTCCCTCCCCGCCTCGTAACCACAAAAGTATGTGTTCTTCTCAGGTTTACTATTTCTCAAGATCTTATAATAGTGGCCTTATACAATATTTGTCCTTTTGCCTCTGACTAATTTCGCTCAGCATAATGCCTTCCAGGTTCCTCCATGTTATGAAATGTTTCACAGATTCGTCACTGTTCTTTATCGATGCGTAGTATTCCATTGTGTGAATATACCACAATTTATTTACCCATTCATCCGTTGATGGACACCTTGGTTGCTTCCAGCTTTTTGCTATTGTAAACAGAGCTGCAATAAACACGGGTGTGCATATATCTGTTTGTATGAAGGCTCTTGTATCTCTAGGGTATATTCCTAGGAGTGGGATTTCTGGGTTGTATGGTAGTTCTATTTCTAACTGTTTAAGATAACGCCAGATAGATTTCCAAAGTGGTTGTACCATTTTACATTCCCACCAGCAGTGTATGAGATTTCCAATCTCTCCGCAGCCTCTCCAACATTTATTATTTTGTGTTTTTTGGATTAATGCCAGCCTTGCTGGTGTGAGATGGAATCTCATCGTAGTTTTAATTTGCATTTCTCTAATGGCTAATGATCGAGAGCATTTTCTCATGTATCTGTTGGCTGCCTGAATATCTTCTTTAGTGAAATGTGTGTTCATATCCTTTGCCCACTTCTTGATTGGGTTGTTTGTCTTTTTGTGGTTGAGTTTTGACAGAATCATGTAGATTTTAGAGATCAGGCGCTGATCGGAGATGTCATAGCTGAAAATTCTTTCCCAGTCTGTACGTGGTCTTTTTACTCTTTTGGACAAGTCTCTAGATGAGCATAGGTGTTTGATTTTTAGGAGCTCCCAGTTATCGGGTTTCTCTTCATCATTTTTGGTAATGTTTTGTATTCTGTTTATACCTTGTATTAGGGCTCCTAGGGTTGTCCCAATTTTTTCTTCCATGATCTTTATCGTTTTAGTCTTTATGTTTAGGTCTTTGATCCACTTGGAGTTAGTTTTTGTGCATGGTGTGAGGTATGGGTCCTGTTTCATTTTTTTGCAAATGGATATCCAGTTATGCCAGCACCATTTGTTAAAAAGGCTATCTTTTCCCCAGTTAATTGACACTGGTCCTTTGTCAAATATCAGCTGCTCATACGTGGATGGATCTATGTCTGGGTTCTCAATTCTGTTCCATTGGTCTATGTGTCTGTTGTTGTACCAATACCAGGCTGTTTTGACTACTGTGGCTGTATAATAGGTTCTGAAGTCAGGTAAGGTGAGGCCTCCCACTTTCTTCTTCTTTTTCAGTAGTGCTTTGCTTATCCGGGGCTTCTTTCCCTTCCATATGAAATTGGTGATTTGTTTCTCTATCCCCTTAAAATATGACATTGGAATTTGGATCGGAAGTGCGTTAAATGTATAGGTGGCTTTTGGTAGAATAGACATTTTTACTATGTTAAGTCTTCCTATCCATGAGCAGGGTATGTTTTTCCACTTAAGTATGTCCTTTTGAATTTCTTGTAGTAGAGCTTTGTAGTTTTCTTTGTATAGGTCTTTTACATCCTTGGTAAGATTTATTCCTAAGTATCTTATCTTCTTGGGGGCTACTGTGAATGGTATTGATTTGGTTATTTCCTCTTCGGTGTTCTTTTTGTTGATGTAGAGGAATCCAAGTGATTTTTGTATGTTTATTTTATAACCTGAGACTCTGCCAAACTCTTCTATTAGTTTCAGTAGTTTTCTGGAGGATTCCTTAGGGTTTTCTGTGTATATAATCATGTCATCTGCAAATAGTGATAACTTTACTTCTTCCTTGCCAATCCGGATACCTTTTATTTCTTTGTCTAGCCTAATTGCCCTGGCTAAGACTTCCAACACGATGTTGAATAAGAGCGGTGATAAAGGGCATCCTTGTCTGGTTCCCGTTCTCAAGGGAAATGCTTTCAGGTTCTCTCCATTTAGAGTGATATTGGCTGTTGGCTTTGCATAGATGCCCTTTATTATGTTGAGGAATTTTCCTTCAATTCCTATTTTGGTAAGAGTTTTTATCATGAATGGGTGTTGGACTTTGTCAAATGCCTTTTCTGCATCAATTGATAAGATCATGTGGTTTTTGTCTTTTGTTTTATTTATGTGATGGATTACATTAATGGTTTTTCTGATATTAAACCAGCCTTGCATACCTGGTATAAATCCCACTTGATCAGGATGAATTATTTTTTTGATGTGTTGTTGGATTCTATTGGCTAGAATTTTGTTGAGGATTTTTGCATCCATGTTCATGAGGGATATAGGTCTATAATTTTCTTTTTTTGTAATGTCTTTACCTGGTTTTGGTATCAGGGAGATGGTGGCTTCATAGAATGAGTTGGGTAGTATTCCGTCATTTTCTATGCTTTGGAATACCTTTAGTAGTAGTGGTGTTAACTCTTCTCTGAAAGTTTGGTAGAACTCTGCAGTGAAGCCATCTGGGCCAGGGCTTTTTTTTGTTGGGAGTTTTTTGATTACCGTTTCAATCTCTTTTTTTGTTATGGGTCTATTTAGTTGGTCTACTTCTGAATGTGTTAGTTTAGGTAGGTAGTGTTTTTCCAGGAAATCATCCCTTTCTTCTAGGTTTTCAAATTTGTTAGAGTACAATTTTTCATAATAATCTGAAATGATTCTTTTAATTTCATTTGGTTCTGTTGTGATGTGGTCCTTCTCATTTCTTATTCGGGTTATTTGTTTCCTTTCCTGTATTTCTTTAGTCAGTCTAGCCAATGGTTTATCAATTTTGTTAATTTTTTCAAAGAACCAGCTTTTGGCTTTGTTAATTCTTTCAATTGTTTTTCTGTTCTCTAATTCATTTAGTTCAGCTCTAATTTTTATTATTTGTTTTCTTCTGGTGCCTGATGGGTTCTTTTGTTGCTCACTTTCTATTTGTTCAAGTTGTAGGGACAGTTCTCTGATTTTGGCTCTTTCTTCTTTTTGTATGTGTGCATTTATTGATATAAATTGGCCTCTGAGCACTGCTTTTGCTGTGTCCCAGAGGTTTTGATAGGAAGTATTTTCATTCTCGTTGCTTTCTATGAATTTCCTTATTCCCTCCTTGATGTCTTCTATAACCCAGTCTTTTTTCAGGAGGGTATTGTTCATTTTCCAAGTATTTGATTTCTTTTCCCTAGTTTTTCTGTTATTGATCTTTAGTTGTATTGCCTTGTGGTCTGAGAAGATGCTTTGTAATATTTCGATGTTTTGGACTCTGCAAAGGTTTGTTTTATGACCTAATATGTGGTCTATTCTAGAGAATGTTCCATGTGCGCTAGAAAAAAAGTATATTTTGCAGCAGTTGGGTGGAGAGTTCTGTATAAGTCAATGAGGTCAAGTTGGTTGATTGTTGTAATTAGATCTTCCGTGTCTCTGTTGAGCTTCTTACTGGATGTCCTGTCCTTCTCCGAAAGTGGTGTGTTGAAGTCTCCTACTATAATTGTGGAGGTATCTATCTCGCTTTTCAATTCTGTTAAAATTTGATTTATGTATCTTGCAGCCCTGTCATTGGGTGCATAAATATTTAATATGGTTATGTCTTCCTGATCAATTGTCTCTTTTATCATTATATAGTGTCCTTCTTTATCCTTTGTGGTGGATTTAAGTCTAAAGTCTATTTTGTCAGAAATTAATATTGTTACTCCTCTTCTTTTTTGCTTATTGTTTGCTTGATATACTTTTTTCCATCCTTTGAGTTTTAGTTTGTGTCTCTAAGTCTAATGTGTGTCTCTTGTAGGCAGCATATAGATGGATCGTGTTTCTTTATCCAGTCCGTGACTCTCTGTCTCTTTATTGGTGCATTTAGTCCATTTACATTCAGGGTAATTATAGATAAATAAGTTTTTAGTGCTGTCATTTTGATGCCTTTTTATGTGTGTTGTTGACAATTTCATTTTTCCACATACTTTTTTGTGCTGAGGCGTTTTTCTTAGTAAATTGTGAGATCCTCATTTTCATAGTGCTTGACTTTATGTTAGTTGAGTCCTTACGTTTTTCTTGGTTTTTATCTTGAGTTATAGAGTTGTTATACCTTTTTGTGGTTACCTTATTATTTACCCCTATTTTTCTAAGTAAAAACCTAACTTGTATTGTTCTATATCACCTTGTATCACTCTCCATATGGCAGTTCAATGCCTCCTGTATTTAGTCCCTCTTTTTGATTATTGTGATCTTTTACCTATTGACTTCCATGATTCCCTGTTATGTGTATTTTTTTTTAATTAATCTTAATTTGTTTTTGTGATTTCCCTATTTGAGTTGATATCAGGACGTTCTGTTTTGTGACCTTGTGTTGTGCTGATATCTGATATTATTGGTTCTCTAACCAAACAATATCCTTTAGTATTTCTTGTAGCTTTGGTTTGGTTTTTGCAAATTCTCTAAACTTGTGTTTGTCTGTAAATATCTTAATTTCGCCTTCATATTTCAGAGAGAGTTTTGCTGGATATATGATCCTTGGCTGGCAGTTTTTCTCCTTCAGTGTTCTATATATGTCGTCCCATTCCCTTCTTGCCTGCATGGTTTCAGCTGAGTAGTCAGAACATATTCTTATTGATTCTCCCTTGAAGGAAACCTTTCTTTTCTCCCTGGCTGCTTTTAAAATTTTCTGTTTATCTTTGGTTTTGGCGAGTTTGATGATAATGTGTCTTGGTGTTTTTCTTTTTGGATCAATCTTAAATGGGGTTCGATGAGCATCTTGGATAGATATCCTTTCATCTTTCATGATGTCAGGGAAGTTTTCTGTCAGGAGTTCTTCAACTATTTTCTCTGTGTTTTCTGTCCCCCCTCCCTGTTCTGGGACTCCAATCACCCGCAGGTTATCCTTCTTGATAGAGTCCCACATAATTCTTAGGGTTTCTTCATTTTTTTAAATTCTTTTATCTGTTTTTTTTTCAGCTATGTTGGTGTTGATTCCCTGGTCCTCCAGATGTCCCAGTCTGCATTCTAATTGCTCGAGTCTGCTCCTCTGACTTCCTAGTGTGTTGTCTAATTCTGTAATTTTATTGTTAATCTTTTGGATTTCTACATGTTGTCTCTCTATGGATTCTTGCAACTTATTAATTTTTCCAGTATGTTCTTGAATAATCTTTTTGAGTTCTTCAACAGTTTTATCAGTGTGTTCCATGGCTTTTTCTGCAGTTATCCTAATTTCATTTGTGATATCATTAAGCATTCTGTAAATTAGTTTTTTATATTCTGTATCTGATAATTGCAAGATTGTATCTTCATTTGGGAAAGATTTTGATTCTTTTGTTTGGGGGGTTGGAGAAGCTGTCATGGTCTGCTTCTTTAAGTGGTTTGATATGGATTGTTGTCTCCGAGCCATCACTGGGAAACTAGTTTTTCCAGAAAATCCGCTAAAAAAAAAATGCAGTCAGATCCCTATCAGAGTTCTCCCTCTGGCTCAGGCTATTCAGATGTTAATGAAGCTGCCTGGGGAGGGTGGGGGAGGGAACAGAGAGATAGGAGAGTAGCACCTCAGAATATAGCCAGAGTTGCTTGTCTTGCTTGGAATGACTATTATATCTGAGATTCCCGCGGGGCGCGTCGCCTATGTGTGCTGGCTGTGTGGAGATTGCCCCCGGGGGGTCTGGCCCGCTGGAGTCACGGTCAGATCCTCCGCTTCCAGCCCCACGCCCAGCGTCAAGGCTCCCCTACTGGGACGGTGCACTCTCGACTCCAAAATCAGTCGCTGCCTCCCGGGGACTTCTCGTCCCTCCAGCCGCGTGGCCGTGCCACACCCAAGAGCCAGTTGGGCCTCCTCCTGGGGTTAGTTCAGATGGGTGGAGCAGCTCCCCGTGCTTGTGCCGTGACCGAGTGTCCCGGCTGGGACGCTGTTCTCCCCGCTCCAATACCAGTCGCTGCCTCCCGGGGACTTCTCCTACCGGCTGCGTCCCACGCCGCCCGCGCGACCCGGCTGGTCCCCTTCCTGGGGTTAGTTCAGGGGGGTGGAGCAACTCTCCGTGTTTATGCCGTACCTGCGTCCAGTCCAAATCCCTGCGGGACGGTTCCCCGGCTCGGACGCTGCTCTTTCTGCTCCAAGACCAGTCACTGCCTCCCGGGGACTTCTCCTATCGGCTGCGTCCCACGCCACCCGTGGAACCGGCTGGTCCCCCTCCCGGGGTTAGTTCAGGGGGGTGGAGTAGCTCTCTGTGCTTGTGCCGTACCTGACTGGTACGCTGGCTCCAGGCTCTGGAAACAATCGCTGCTTCCCCGTATTAGTTCGTTCTCCGTCTCTAAATCTGTGTTTGTTGTTCAGGGTTCGTAGATTGTTATGTATGTGATCGATTCACTTGTTTTTCCGTGTCTTTGTTGTAAGAGGGATCCGAGGTAGCGTCTGCCTAGTCCGCCATCTTGGCTCCGCCTCCTCCTTTGCCCATTTTTTAATTGGATTATTTGTCTTTTTGTTTAGATGTGTTGGATTTTCCTGTAGATTTTAGAGTTTAAAACCTTTATCAAATTTGTAATAGTCAAAAAATATTTTCCCAGTCTGTAGATTCTCTTTTTACTCTTGATGAAGTCTTTTGATGAGTATAAACCCCAAAAAACCAAGTATAAGCGCTTAGTTTTTAGAAGATCCCAGTTATTTAGCTTATCTTCTAGAGTTTGTATGTTAATTATGGTTTGTATCCTGTTACTGCCGTGTATTTGGGCCTATAGCATTTATCCTATTTTTTTCTTCTATGATCTTTATAGTTTTTGACTTGTACTTAGGTCACGATACATTTTGAATTAGTTTTTGTGTATGGTGTGAGGTGTGGGTTCTGTTTCATTTTTTACAGATGGACATCCAGTTCTGCCAGCACCATTTGTTAAAAAGACTGTCTTTTCCCCATTTGGTGGATGGGCCCTTGTCAAAGATCAGGTGACCATAGGTGGATGAATTTACATCTGGGTTCTCAATTCTGTTCCATTGGTCAACGTATCTGTCATTGTACAAGCACCAAGCCGTTTTGACTACCATAGCTGCATAGTAGGTTTTCAGGTCAGGTAGTGCGATGAGTCCTTCTACTTTATTCTTCTTAAACAGTGTGTTGCTTCTCCTCTTTCCATATAAAGTTAATAATTAGTTTTTCCATCTCATTAAAGAATGCTGTTGGTATTTGGATCAGGATTGCATTGTTTTTGTAAATTGCTTTTGTAGACTTGCCCTCTTCACAATGTTGAGTCTACCTATCCATGAGCATGGTATGTTTTCTTTTGTGTAGATCTCTTGGTTTCTTGCAGTAGTGTTTTGTAGGTAGATTTCTTTGTACATGCCTATTACATCCCTTGGTTAGATTTATTCCTAAGTATTTTATTTTTCCTAGGGGGTATTATAAATGGTATTGTTTTCCTGATTTCCTTTTTGTCGTTCTCTTTATTGGTGCATGGGAATCCAACTGATTTTCGTATGTTTATCTTGTATCCTGCTAATCTGCCTGAACCTTTCTATTAGTTCGGATAGTTTTCTTGTGACATTTCTTTTGGGTTTTCTATGTATAGTGTCCTATCATCTGCAAATATGGACAGTTTTACTTCATTACCAATTTGGATGCCCTTTATTTCTATTTCTTGCCTCATTGCTCTAGCTAGGACTTCCAGCACAATGTTAAATAGGAGTGGTGATAAATGACATCCTTGTTTTGTTCCTATTCTCAAGGGGGGTGTTTTCAGCCTCTGTCCATTAAGAATGATGTTGGCTGTGGGTTTTGTACAGATGTCCTTTATTATGTTGAGCAATTTCCTTCTATACCTACTTTGTTGAGAATTTTTATCAGGAATGGGTGTTGGACTTCGTCAAATGTATTCTGTGCATCAGTCGAGATGATCATATGGTTCTTTTATTGGTATGGTGGATTACGTTGACTAATTTTCTAATGTTGAAAAATCCTCGCATATTTGGTATGAATCTTATGTGGTCATGGCCCCAACCCAGTGCTGTCAAGTTGATTATATATTTTTTTGATATGATGCTAAATTCTACTGGCTAGAATTTTGTTGAGAATTTTGCATCTATATTCATGAGAGATATTGATCTGTAATTTTCTTTTTTGTGGTGTCTTTCTCTGGTTTTGGTATCAGGCTTATGCTGGCTTCATAGAATGAATTTGGAAGTATCACTTCCTTTTCTGTGTTCCGAAGTAGTTTGAGCAGTACTGGCATAAGCTGTTCCTTGAATGTTTGATAGAATTCTCCAGTGAAGTCATCCGGGGCAAGTTTTTTTTTTTTTCTTACTATCTTTTTAGTCTCTTCTCTGTTATGGGTCTATACAGATTTTCAACATCATTTTGTGTTAGTTTGGGTAGGTAGTGTGTTGCAAGAAATTTGTCTGTTTCCTCTAGATTTCCAAATTTGTTGGAGTACAGTTTTTCATGATACTCTGTTATAATCCTTTTTATTTCAGTTAGGTCTCTTGTAATGCCCCCTGCCCCATTTCATTTCTCTTTTGGGTTATTTGAATCCTCTCCTGTTTTTGTTTCATCAGTTTGGCCAGTGGGTGTCAGTTTTGTTGATCCTTTCACAGAACCAACTGCTGCTTTTGTTGATTCTTTCTATTGTTTTTGTATTCTCTATTTCATTTATTTCTGCTCTAATCTTTATTATTTCTTTTCTTGTGGTGATTGTGGGCTCCTTTTGCTATTCTCTTTCTATTTGAGTTGTATAGCTAATGTTTTGATTTTGTCCTTTTCTTCTTTTTTAATGTGTTCATCTATGGGTGTAAATTGACCTCTGAGAACTGCCTTTCCTGTGTCCCAGAGGTTTTGGTATGATGTGTTTTCATTCTCATTTGATTCTCAGAATTTTTTTTCTCAATTATTTATTTTTTTGAAATGTACTTTAAGTGAAAGTTTACAAATCAAGTCAGTCTCTTATTCAAAAACTTACATACACCTTGCGATGTACTCCTAGCTGCTCTCCCCCTGAGACAGCACACTCCTCCTTTCCATCCTCTATTCCCCCTGTGGATTCAACCAGCTCCTATCCCCCGTGCCTTCTTATCTCACCTCCAGACATGAGCTTCCCATATAGTCTCATGTGTCTACTTGAGCCAAGAAGCTCACTCCTTACCAGTATTATTTACTGTCTTTTTTTTTTTTATATAGTCCGGTCCAATCCCTGTCTGAAGAGTTGGCTTTGGGAACAGTTCCAGTCTTGGACTAACAGAAGGTCTGGGGACTATGACTTCCGGGGTCCCTGTCGCCTCAGTCATACCATTAAGTCTGGTCTTTTTAGGTGATTCTAAGAATTTTTTGATTCCATGTCTTATTTCTATTACCCAGTGGTATTTAAGGGTTTGGTTTTGGTTTAGTGGTATTTAAGCTGGACGTTGTTCAGTTTCCATGTAATTGATTTTTTTTTTTTTTACCTTGCTCTTCCTGTTGTTGACTTCTACTTTGTTGGTGTTGTGGTCAGTGAAGATACTTTGTATTATCTCAGTGCTTTGGATTTTGTTGAGGGGTGCTCTGTGGTCTAAGATGTGGTCTTTTCTGGAGAACGTTCCATATGTGTTGGAAAAGAATGTTCACGTTGCAGCTGTTGGGTGGAGTGTTCTATATATGTCTTGGGGTCAAGTTGGCTTTTTGTGCCCTTAGCTCTTCTGTATCTTTGTTGAGTTTCTTCCTAAAGGTTCTGTCCTTTACTGAGAGTGATGTGTTGAAGTCCTGTACTATTGTGGAATTGTCAGTTTCTCTTTTCAGTGCTGTTAGAGTTTGTTTTATGTATTTTGGAGCCCTGTCATTGGATGTGGAAATATTTATTACAGTTATGTTCCTCATGATGAACCTTCCTTTAATCATTTTATAGTGCCCTTTTTTGTCTTTTATGGTGGATTTTGTTTTTCAGTCTATTTTATCTGAGGTTAATATCACCACTCCTGCTCTTTTTTGGTAGGTGTTTGCTTGATATATTTTTCCCATCTTTTGATATTTAATAAATTTACATTTTTGTGTCTAAGTTGAGTCTCTTGTAGACAGCATATTGATGGGTCCTGTCTTGTTTGTCCATTCTGTTGCTGCCAGTCTTTTAAGGGCCCATTTAGTCCATTTACTTTCAGTTTAATTATTGATAGGTGTGAGTTTGTAGCTGTCATTTTGTAGTGCTTTTTTTTTTTTTTTGTAGTGCAGACTCTCCTGGGATGAATTCCTTCTGTTAGTGGATTTTTTTTTCCATTTCTTTTGTATTCATAGATTCTGTTTTAACTGAGACTGTTTTTCTTCTTTACTTTAATGAGTAGGTTTGTTAAATTTTTTTTTTGTAGTTACCTTGAAATTTAACCTTATCTTCCTATGTTTGACCTAGTCTGTTATTACTTTGTATTGCCTTACCTTCCTTTCAAAATTTCTATGCCTACACCAGTTATTCCCTTTTTTGTTGTTCTCATGTAGTTGCCATTTACAGATTAACCTCTCTGGTGCCTGGTTGTAAATCTTTTGGTTTTGAATAGTCCTTGAGAGTTCATTTCCTAGGGTGGTGTCTGGCTGATGCAATCTTACATCCTAGATTCAGGCTGTCCTGTGATGTTATTTGTTCTCAAACTGAAGGACTCCCTTTAATAATTCTTGTAAGTTTGGTTTCAGTTTCGCTGATTCTGTATTCAATTGTTTCATACCTGCTCCTCAGAACTTCTATGACACTGTCCATTTCTGAAATCCTGTTTATCTTTTCGATTTGTAATTGTTGTTTTTGTATGATTTCTAGTTGTAAATTTATTTTGACATTTTGTTCCTATATTATTTTCCTGAATTTTTCCATTTTTTTGTTTGTATTTTCAATGAATTTTTCTGCCTTTTCCATGAATTTGTCTATTTTTTCACCATTTTTGTCTGCTGTTTTGCTTCTACTCTTGGATAACTCTGAATATTAGAGATTTTAATATCCTATCAGGTAGTTCTAGTTCCACTGGAAAGTCACCTGGTGTTTTATTTTGGACGCTACTGAAAGCATCCTGTCCTTTTTTGTTTGTTTGTTTTGATATTGTCTGCTGTTTTTGGTACATTCAGTAGTTATTTTCTTTATTTATTTATTGTAGATTTGTTTGTTTTTTCCTGTTTTTTTTTTTTTGTTTTGTTTTATTTGGTTATGTCTGAGCAGGCAGGCTGTGTGTTCTTTGTTCTTTGCTCATCTGTGGGCACGATACTTTTCACCTCCTTGTCCAATGGGCAGGATCAGTCACTCCGATGTGGTGCAGCAGGGCAGGTCCAGCTGAAGGGGATGGGCTAGGATGGTTTGTTTGTGGCACATACTAGAGCCAACAAGGTGGTCGGGGAACCAGTGCAGGGCAGGTTCTGGTGGTCTGTGCCTGTGCTGCTTGGGGGTGTGATGTTCAGCACGCGGTGCAGGGGGGATGTTGTAATGTGTGGAGCTAAGATGGGTATGGGAAAGAAGAGAGAGAGGACAGAGAAATAGGAGCCAAAAAAAAGAAATGAACCAAAAGTGCTGCTAAGGGAACTTGCCATTGGAATGGAGAGACAAGAAACCGAGAAATGGAGAAAAACAAAAAGAAAAAGACAAAAGGAAAAAATAGCAAAATAAATAAAAATAAGAATAGAACAGCCCCAGGAATCCCACCAGTGTTGCTGCAAAGACTAGGGAGTGGCTCCCAGACCATGCAGTACAGCCTGGCTAGAAGAGGCTCCCAAGCCATGAAAAGAAAAAGAGGACAAACAAAACAAAACAAATCAAATACAACAACAACAAAAAACAGACCCTACTCTTTCCAGCTGGATGAGTGACCTCAACCAGCTACTAAGTGGCAGAGGCCGAGCAGCAGGGGAGAGAAGGATGAGGGCTTGGAAAGCGTATATCACTTGTTATCGGGTGCTCTGTCTCCTGCTGAGGGCTCCGTGAAGCTGCTTTCCTGCACTCCCTGTCAGCTGATCTTCAACAGGAGTCCAAGATGGTGAATCTGTGCTGTGTTAGCTGATAGGGGACTTCTGAATGAATATCTCCTTGCTCTCTGTTCTCTGTCAGTTTCTTATTCCATTCAGTGCTTGTCTGAGTTCTTTTTCTCTTCATTTGATGCCTGTCTCTGTTTTACTTAGCTTTTTGGCTCTGTGCTCTGGAGGGATGGCATGTTGCTTGTCTGTAGCACCATGTTGGCTCTGCCTCTACTACTACTGTTGGCTGTCTAATTTTTAAAGTCCTCTACAAACAACCATTATTTTGAAGACGAAATAAAGCTAACTACCTCATTTTCTGAGCATGTGAAATTCTGACCTAGAGTGTTCCATAAGCCTTTGCTACTTATGGGTTTTATAGCTATGCAGAGGAAAAAAATTTCTTCCAAATATAAATAGTTCATTCAAGCAGTATAATTGAAAAGGAAAAATATATTGAAGCATTGAAAGGGATAAGAAAAACCCCAGGTATGTTGTTTAATACTAAAATCTCTCCCTCAGCTCTCATAGTAGTGATGGCTCTCAGCAGTACAATTAAGAGATGCTGCACAACTGACTTGATGGCAGTGGGTTTGTTTTTTTTTGGGGGGTGGCACAACTGACACAGTGAGAGAGACAATAGATGTTGCATGCAGATACCCTGCCCACTGATGTTTTCAAGTAAGTGGAAAACAGGTACCTGTCATGTTCCCCCAGTGCCTTGAACCTGTCCACATCAGTGAATCCCATCTGCAAAGCCTTTCCCTAGGTATACTGCATTCCTGTGGCTACAGCCAGAAGTGGGCACTGAGTGTCATAGGTCCAAATGAAGTGCCCTGTGGCATCAACCATGTGGCCAGATCTCTCCTTTCGACTCAGTACTTATGACCTGGCCCATCAGAATCTCCGCCCACTGCTTCCGGAGGCTGTCTCTCCATGGTAATGGTGAAGAAGCCTTAGCCCCACCCACTTTGCCTTCACCTGGCCTACTGACCCTCACCCTGACCTCTGTGTTGATACAGAATAATGTCCGCCAGGGCTCACTTGTCATTATCTGGGATGAAGCATTGGGGCTATTGCCTGGGGCATAAGACAGCCAAGGTTAGCTTGAGCCTCGATATATAGAGACCTATGACACTGCTATCAGTGCTAAATGGTGATGTCCACACTTAGATTGCTGCTGGAGGCAGAATCAGAATGACGGCAGGAGAAACGTAGCTAGAGCGCACATGCTTACAGAGCCACAGGCCAAAGGCCAGTGATGGTACCGGATGTCATGGATTCCAGGAGTTAGCCAGTTGAGGGCCCAAGGCTCCCTCCTGTACATGAGAAAATAGGTAATCCATATCCCCACATCCACAAACCACTGGCATTCCAGAGCCCTTAATTCCAGGATTTGGGCCTTGGCCTCTGAGACCTGACACATATGCAGTGTGTCACCAGAGGCCTGGAAAAGCAGATGGCAAAAATCTGAAAATGGCTGCTTCACTTGACTTTGCCGGCACTGTCTATGGCTGAGTGGCATGCTGTGGTTCCTAGCTGGATAAGTCATTCATGGAGAAAGTTAGATTTTACGTGTGCAGGCAAGGTATGTGCTGACAAGACGACATGGTGGAGACCAGATTGGGATCTGCAGACCCAGGAGAGGCCTCTTGCCAGTATGTGTGAATGTTTTGTGCCCAGTCAACCTGGTGGGATTTTTTAATACAATCTGTCAGTGGAACTAGTCGCTGGAGGGGCTCGCCTCTGCCCATGAGCTCCACCCTGACAGGGTCCACAGCTGCTGTAGCTCCCTCATCAATCACCAGTCTCCAAGGACATCCAGATGGACTACTTGCCATTCTCTGCCCATGGGCAACCAACACAGCCAGAGGCTTTTTCTCTTTCATGGCAAGGATAGCACCACACTTTCTCAGAGCACTGTCTACAGACAACTGATCTATGACTATATCTAGAACCTAGGGGACTCACATGTACTACCACCATGAATAAAGGACACAGTGTTTTTGGGACCACTTACTATGTGGTAACCCATAAGGTTTACAGCTCTGAAGGCAGTTCATGGCAAGAGAGCGTTCTTAAGCAGATCCAGACTGCAGTGCAAGCTGCCTTACCACTTTGGCCTCAAGTCACAAGAGATGCAATGCTAATTTAAATGTCAATGGCAGATAGAAAAAGAGCCCTAGTGGTGCAGTAATTAAAACACTCAGCTGCTAACTGAAAGGTTGGCAGTTCGAATCCACCAGGTGCTCTGCGGGGGAAAGATGCGGGAGTCTGCTTTCATAAAGATTACATCCTTGGAAACGCTATAAGGCAGTTCTACTCTGTCCTGCAGGGCCACTATAAGTCAAAATCAACTCGACAGCAATGGACATTTTTTTTTTAATGGTAGATCCCCTGCCTTCGAGTAGATTCGAACTCATAGCAACCCTGTAGGACAGAGTAGAACTGCCCCATATGGTTTTCAAGGACTGCCTGGTGGATTCGAACTGCTGACCTTTTGGTTGGCAGCCAAATTCTTAACCACTACGCCACCAGGGTTTCCATAGGGATGCCTTATAAAAAAAATAAAGCCTTGGGAAAACCAAAGAGTAGAATTGCAGGTGAGAGCCCTAGTGTTTTGGAGTTCAGTCAACTATTCTCCATTTGATAGGCAGTTCCTACCTGACTATTTTCTCCAGGTGATATAAATAGTTAACATTCTTGAATGAAACTGAAAGTTTGACAGTTTAAGTCCTCCCAGAGGCGTGTCAGAAAAAATGCCTGCAGATCTACTTCTGAAAAATCTTTCATTGAAAACCCTGTGAAGCACAGTTCTACTCTGACATGCATGGGGTAGCTGAGTCAGAGTCAACTCAATGGAACTTGTAGTCTGTTGTTGTTGCTGTTAGGTGCCATCGAGTTGGTTCTGACTCATAGTGACCCTGTGCACAACAGAATGAAACACTGCCTGGTCCTGAGCCATCCTTACAGTCATTGTTATGCTTGAGCTCATCGTTGTAGCTACTGTGTGAATCCACCTCATTGAGGGTCTTCCTCTTTTCTGCTGACCCTATACTCTGCCAAGCATGATATCCTTCCTCAGAGACGGATCCCTCCAGACAACATGTCCAAAGTATGACTGACTGGAAGAGATCCATATTTACGCCTATTCCCAAGAAAGGTGATCCAATCGAATGTGGAAATTATAGAACAATATCATTAATATCACACGCAAGCAAAATTTTGCTGAAGATCATTCAAAAATGGCTGCAGCAGTATATCAAGAGGGAACTGCCAGAAATTCAGGCCAGTTTCAGAAGAGGACATGGAACCAGGGATATCATTGTGGATGTCGGATGGATCCTGGCTGAAAGCAGAGAATACCAAAAGGATGTTTACCTGTGTTTTGTTGGCTATGCAAAGACATTTGACTGTGTGGATCATAACAAATTATGGATAACATTGTGAAGAATGGGAATTCCGGAACACTTAATTGTGCTCGTGAGGAACCTTTACATAGGTCAAGAGGCAGTTGTTCGGACAGAACAAGGGGATACTGATTGGTTTAAAGTCAGGAAAGGTGTGCATCAGGGTTGTATTCTTTCACCATACCTCTTCAATCTGTATGCTGAGCAAATAATACAAGAAGCTGGACTGTATGAAGAAGAACAGGGCATTAGGATTGGAGGAAGACCCAATAACAACCTGCATTATGCAGATGACACCACCTTGCTTGCTGAAAGTGAAGAGGACTCGAAGCACTTACTAATGAAGATCAAAGACCACAGCCTTCAGTATGGATTGTGCCTCAATATAAAGGAAACAAAAATCCTCACAACTGGACCAATGAGCAACATCATGATAAACAGAGAAAAGATTGAAGTTGTCAAGGATTTCGTTTTACTTGTATCCACAATCAACAGTCATGGAAGTAACAGTCAAGAAATCAAGAGATGCATTGCATTGGGTAAATCTGCTGCAAAGGACCTCTTTAAAGTGTTGAAAAGCAAAGGTGTCACCTTGAAGACTAAGGTGCACCTGACCCAAGCCATGGTATTTTCAATTGCATCATATGCATGTGAAAGTTGGACAATGAATAAGGAAGACCGAAGAAGAATTGACCCCTTTGAATTGTGGTGTTGGTGAAGAGTATTGAATATACCATGGACTGCCAAAAGAATGAACAAATCTGTCTTTGAAGAAGTACAGCCAGAATGCTCCTTAGAGGCAAGGGTGGCGAGACTGCATCTCACGAGACTTGTAGTCTAGTAGTACCTAAGTATTGGGTGCTAGTAAATACTGACCTCTTGATCACAGGACACCATGTGAGTATGAGACCTTAGCTGCCTCTATCAGTAAAGAGGTGATTGGAACCATAAATCAGCATTTCAAGAAACAAGGAAATGAAAAGATGACCCACAGAATGTGGTAAATTTTTTGCAAATCATATATCTGGTAAAGTACTTATATCTAGAATATATAAAGAACACTTACAACCCAAGAAAAGACAAAGAATCCAATTAAAAAATAGGCAAAGGACCTGAGTACCTGTTTCTTCAAAGTACACGTACATATAGCTAACAAGCACATAAGAAGATATTCAGCATCTTTTCATGCCAAGACATGTAAATAAAAACCACAGTAAGATAACACTCCACACCCATTAAAATGACTAGAATCAAAAAACCAGATAACATCAAGTGCTGGCAAGGATGTGGAGAAGTAGGAACCCTCATACACTGTTGGTTGGTAGAAATGTAAAATTGTGCAGCTGGAAATCAGTCTGGCAGTTCTCAAAGGATAAAACACGGTATTACCATATGACCCAGCAATTCCACTCTAGTAGATATATACCCAAGAGAAATGGAAACATATGTCCACACAGAAACTTGTACATGAAAACTCATAGCAGAATTATGAACAATAGCTAAGAGGTAGAAATAACCCAATGTCTATTAACGAATAATTGGATAAACAAAATGTCATATATCCATACAATTGAGTATTATTCAGCCATAAAGAGAAATGAAGTTCTGATATATGCTACAACATGTATGAGCCTTGAAAACATTATGCTAAGTGAAATAAGCTAGACAGGAAGGGACAAATATTGTATGATTTCATTTATACGAACTACCGAAATTAGGCAAATGCGTAGAGACAGATTAATGGTTACCAGGGGCTATTGATCTGGTTATCACCACTGCTGAGTGTTCAACTTGACAACAGCAGAATAAGAACCCTGAATCTCCATAGGCATCATTCCCCAGTTCGCCTCTGACGTTGGCTATGGGGACAAATTGCATACACTGGAGCCCTTTTATCATGGAGGTCACGGTTATTTATCATCATTGGAATAGATCTTTCCTTTCTTGCCAGTCTTGCTTCTACTTTGTTGTGCCATCTAGTCAGCTCCAACTCATAGTGACACCATGTACAACAGTCCTACACTGTCCTCATGATCATTGTTATGCTTGAGCTCCTTGTTGCAGCCACTGTGTCAATTCACCTCATTGAAGGTCTTCCTCTTTTTCGCTGACCCTCTACTTTACCAAGCATGGTGTCCTTCTCCAGTGACTGGTCCCTCCTGATAACATGTCCAAAGTATGTGAGGTGAAGTCTCACCATCCTCATTTCTAAGGAGCATTCTGGCTGTACTTCTTCCAAGGCAGATTTGTTCATTCTTTTGGCAGTCTGTGGTACCAAGATTCTTTGCCAACACGTAACTCAAAGGTGTCAATTCTTCTTTGCTCGTCCTTATTCATTGCCCAACTTTCACATGCATATGAAGTGAATGAAAACACCATGGCTTGGATCAGGAGCACCTTATTCCTTAAAGTGACATCTTTGCTTTCCAACACTTTAAAGAGGTCTTTTGCAGCAGATTTGCCCAATGTGATGTGTCATTTGATTTTTGCTTCTACTAGCACCACCATATGTGGACTCATAAATGCCCCATTTATGCCATAGAATCACACATAATAACATCTATGACCAAGAAAATGATCTTACAGAAAAGGGAGTGGAGCTATGGGCTCATGCCCTGAGTTTTACTATATTCCCCATCACCCAGAAGCAGGTGGCTTGATTGAAATGTAAAGTCACAGTTAGGACACCATCTGGGAGACAATACCCTGTGAGGTTGGGGCACTCCCTCAGCATACAGTATATGTCTTATACTAGCAATTAATGTATGGTGCAATTTCCCTTGTAGACAGTATACAGTAGTCTGAGAACCAAAAGGTGGAAATGAGAATGCATCTGTATTATTACATATTACCAATCCTATTACTGTTGTTGTTGTTAGGCGGGGTTGAGTTCGTTCCATTTCATAGCAACCCTTGGTACAACAGAATAAAACACTGCATGGTCCTGAACCATCCTCACAATCATTTCTATATTTCAATCCATTGTTGCAGCCACTGTGTTAATTTATCTAGTTGAGAGTCTTTTTTTTTTTTTTTTTGTGCTCACCCTCTAATTTACCAAGCAAGATATCCTTTTCCAGAAAATGGTCTGTCCTGATAACATGTCCAAAGTTGTGAGACAAAGTCTCACCATCCTCACTTCAAATGAGCATTCTGCCTATAATTCTTCCAAGACATTACTATTACCTACTGTCATGGATTGAATCATGCCCCCAAAATTGTGTGTCAACCTGGCTAGGCAATGATTCCCAGTATTGTGTGATTGTCCAAAATTTTGTGATCTGATGTGATTTTCCTATGAGCAGTAAATCCTACCTCTGTGATGTCAATGAGGTGGGATTATCAGCAGGTATGTTAATGAGACAGGTCACAATCTATAAGATTAGGCTTTGTCTTAAGTCAATCTCTTTTGAGGTATAAAACAGAAAAACGAACAGGGGGACCTCATACCACCAAGAAAGTAATGCCAGGAGCAGAGTGTATCCTTGGGACCCAGGGTTCCTATGCTGAGAAGCTCCTAGACTAGGAGAAGATTGATGACAAGGACCTTCCTCTAGAGCCAGTAGAGAGAGAAAGCTTTCCCCTGTAGCTGGCGCCTTGAATTCAGACTTCTAGCCTCCCAGAGTGTGAGAGGATAAATTTGTCTTTGTTAAGCCATCTACTTGTGGTATTTCTGTTATAGTAGCACTAGATACCTAAGACACCTACCAAAGCTTTAAATCTCATCTCACAGCTTTGGTGGATTTATAGGTCCAGGTACCCAAGGGAGAAATATTTCCATCCATAAACACACAGTCATAGCCCTATGAAGTGGGAGCTGAGATTGCTCCCTGGTAGATTTAAGTTTCTCATGTTACAGAACCAACAGGAAGAGTAGATCACTCTCTTGGAGGGGGTGATTGATTCTGCTTGCCAAGGGGAAATTGGAACGCTGCTATGTAATAGGAGCATGGATGATTATGTCTAGACCAAAGGTGACTCTCATGTCCCACAATAGTGGTCAGTGGGAGGTGGACTGGCAGCCTAATAAAGACAGGTCCTTAGTAGGAATGAAAGCTTGGGTACCCCTGAACAGGTTTAAAAGGAGCCCTGGTGGCTCAGTGGTTAAAGCGCTCAACTACTAACAGAAAAGCTAAAAGTTTGAACCCAGCAGTGGCTCCACAGAAGAATGATGTAGCAGTCTGCTTCTTTAAGATTACAGCCTTGGAAACACCATGGGGTAGTTCTACCCTGTCTTATAAGGTCCTCTCAGTCAGAAGGTGCCCTTGTGGCACAGTGATTAATCATATGGCTGCTAAGCAAAAGGTTGGCAGTTCAAATCTACCATCCACTCCTTGGGAAACCTATGGGGCAGTTCTACTCTTGTATGGGGTCGCTATGAGTGGGAATCGACTTGATGGCAACAGGTTTTTTTTTTTTTTTTTGGTGTCAGTTGGAATAGATTCAATGGCAATGAGTTTAGGTTTGTTTTTTGGTTTTGGTTTTGATTTGACCAGGTTTAAAAAAAAAAAAAACACCTCTCACTAGCCAAGATACTCAGAGAGTAGAAGGGGAACAGTAAATGAGGAGCCTGTAAAGGAAGCAATGATTACCAAATAAGGACGCACAACCAGTTACAGAAGTGTGGAATGCAGCATCTAAATTTTATGATAATTGTTTACATCTCCCCTGTACTATTTACCTTGTTTGAAGATCACAGGTGGCAGTTAGTATTAAAATTTGGTTTCCAAGTCAAGCATGACTGAGTTGGCTTCATTCTCAGGTAATACAGGAGCTGACAGGGCTTTGAAATTTCCATTTTTGTTTTTGTTTTTTAATTTTATCCAAATGAAAGAAAAGACTAGATGGACTGTGCTGGATGTTTTCCATTTGCCTCCCCAGGTCTACTCTCTACCTTTCTCTGCCTTGCTCTGCACAGGGAGGATGGACACTCACAGCTGCAGCACCTGTGCTCTTTTGCCTTCAAGCTTTCAGATGACTGAGCCAGGGCTTCCAACTGTTTCATTCTGGTTCTATCTCCTGCTGAAAATTTGCATTTCTAATAAGTTCCCAGGTGACACTAATGCTCCTGGTTAGGGATCAATTCTGAGAACCACCAGTAGAGCCAAACCTAAACCAGACACACTGCCATCACATCAATTCCAACTGATAGCAGCCGTATAGAAGAGTAGAACTGCCTCCACAGGGTTTCCAAGGCTATAAGTCTTTGCTTTTTTTAAATAATTTTTATTCTGCTTTAAGTGAGAGTTTACAAATCAGGTCAGTCTCTCACACAAAAACCCATATACACCTTGCTAAACACTCCCAATTATTCTCCCCCTAATGAAACAGCCCACTCTCTCCTATCGTGTCTATTTCGTCAGCTTCTAGCCCCCTCCACCCTCTCATCTCCCCTCCAGGCAGGAGATGCCAGCATAGTCTCAAGTGTCCACCTGATCCAAGAAGATCACTCCTCACCAGCATCCGTCTCCAACCCATTGTCCAGTCCAATCCATGTCTGAAGGGTTGGCTTTGGGAATGGTTCCTGTCCTGGGCCAATAGAAGGTCTGGGGGCTATGGTCACTGGGGCCCTTCTAGTCTCAGGCAGACAATTAAGTCTGGTCTTATGAGAATTTGGGGTCTGCATCCCACTGCTCTCCTGCTCCCTCAGGGGTTCTCTGTTGTGTTCCCTGTCAAGGCAGTCATCGGTTGTAGCTGGGCACCATCTAGTTCTTCTGGTCTCAGGATGAGGTAGTCGCTGGTTCTTGTGGCTCTTTCTGTCTCTTGGCCTTGTAATCACCTTGTGTCCTTGGTGTTCTTCATTCTCCTTAGATCCAGGTGGCTTGAGACCAATTGATGCATCTTAGATGGCTGCTTACTAGCGTTTAAGACCCCCGATGCCACTCTTCAAAGTGGGATGCAGAATGTTTTCTTAATAGATTTTAGTGTGCCAATTGACTTAGATGTCCCCTGAAACCATGGTCCCCAAACCCCTGCCCCTGCTATGCTGGCCTTCGAAGCATTCAGTTTATTCAGGAAAATTCTTTGCTTTTGGTTTAGTCCAATTGTGCTGACCTCCCTGTATTGTGTGCTGTCTTTCCCTTCACCTAAAGTAGCTCTTATCTACTATCTAGTTAGTGAATGCCTCTCTCCCACCCTCCCTCCCTCCCCCTTCTTGTAACCACAAAAGAATGTTTTCTTCTCAGTTTAAACTATTTCTGAAGTTCTTATAATTGTGGTCTTATACAATATTTGTCCTTTTGCAACTGACTAATTTCGCTCAGCATACTGCCTTCCAGCTTCCTCCATGTTCTGAAATGTTTCACAGATGCATCACTGTTCTTTATCGATGTGTAGTATTCCATTGTGTGAATATACCATAATTTATTTTTCCATTCATCCGTTGATGGGCACCTTGGTTGCTTCCATGTTTTTGCTATTGTAAACAGAGCTGCAGTAAACATGGGTGTGCATATATCTGTTCGTGTAAAGGCTCTTATTTCTCTAGGATATATTCCAAGGAGTGGGATTGCTAGATCCTATGGTAATTCTATTTCTAGCTTTTTAAGGAAATACCAAATGGATTTCCACAGTGGTTGTACCATTTTACATTCCCACCAGCAGTGTATAAGTGTTCCAATCTCCACAGCCTCTCCAACATTTATTATTTTATGTTTTTAGATTAATGCCAGCCTTGTTGGAGTGAGATGAAATCTCATTGTAGCTTTGATCTGCACATCTCTAATGGCTAATGATCGTGAACATTTCCTCATATATCTGTTAGCTACCTAAATGTCTTCTTCAGTGAAGTGTTTATTCATATCTTTTGCCCATTTTTTAATTGGGTTATTGGTCTTTTTGCAGTGGAGTTTTTGCAGTATCATGTAGATTTTAGAGATCAGGTGCTGATCAGAAATATCATAGCTAAAAACTTTTTCCCAGTCTGTAGGTAGTATTTTTATTCTTTTGGAGAAGTCTTTGGATGAGCATAGGTGTTTGATTTTTAGGAGCTCCCAGTTATCTAGTTTTTCTTCTACATTCTTTATAATTTTTTGTATATTGTTTATGCTATGTATTAGGGCTTCTAACGTTGTCCCTATTTTTTCTTCCATGATCTTTATCGTTTTAGATTTTATATTGAGGTCTTTGATGCATTTTGAGTTAGTTTTTGTGCATGGAGTGAGGTATTGGTCTTGTTTCATTTTTTTGCAGATGGATATCCAGTTATGCCAGCACCATTTATTAAAAAGACTGTGTTTTCTCCATTTAACTGTTTTGGGGCCTTTGTCAAATATCAACTGCTGATATGTGGATGGATTTATGTCTGGATTCTCAATTCTGTTCCATAGGTCCATGTATCTGTTGTTGTACCAGTACCCGGCTGTTTTGACTACTGTGGCAGTATAATAGGTTTTAAAATCAGGTAAAGTAAGGCCTCCCACTTTGTTCTTCTGCCTTATTTATCCAGGGCCTCTTTCCCTTCCATATGAAATTGGTGATTTGTTTCTCCATCTCATTAAAGAATGTCATTGGGATTTTGATTGGAATTGCACTAAATGTGGAGATCGCTTTTGGTAGAATAGACATTTTTATAATGTTAAGTCTTCCTAACCACGAGCAAGGTATGTTTTTCCACTTATTTAAGTCTCTTTTGGTTTCTTGCAGAAGCGTACTGTAGTTTTCTTTGTATAAGTATTTTATATCTCTGGTAAGATTTATTCCTAGTATTTTATCTTCTTGGGGGCTACTGTAAATGACATTGCTTTGGTGATTTCCTCTTCAGTGTTCTTTTTGTTGGTGTAGAGTATCCAACTGATTTTTGTATGTTTCTCTTGTATCCCGATACTCTGCTGAACTCTTCCATTAATTTCAGTAGTTTTCTTGAGGATTCCTTAGGGTTTTCTGTGTATAAGTTCGTGTCATCTGCAAATAGAGATACTTTTACTTCTTCCTTGCCAATCTGGATGTCCTTTATTTCTTTATCTAGCTCTGGCTAGGACTTCCAGCACAATGTTGAATAAGAGTGGTGATAAAGGGCATCCTTGCCTGGTTCCCAATCTCAATGGGAATGCTTTCAGGCTCTCTCAGTTTAGGGTGATGTTGGCTGTTGGCTTTGTATAAATGCCCTTTATTATGTTGAGAAGTTTTCCTTTTATTCCTATTTTGCTGAGAGTTTTTATCATGAATGAGTGTTGAACTTTGTCAAATGCCTTTTCTGCATCATTTGATAAAATCATGTGATTCTTGTCTTTTGTTTTATTTATGTGGTGGATTACATTAATTGTTTTTCTAATGTTGAACTGCCCCTGCATACCTGGTATGAATCCCACTTGGTCATGGTGAATTATTTTTTTGATATGTTGTTGAATTCTATTGGCTAGAATTTTGTTGAGGATATTTGTATCTACATTCATGAGGGATATAATTGTATAATTTCTTTTCTTGTGGTGTCTTTACCTAGTTTTGGTATCAGGGATATGGTGACTTCATAGAATGAGTTTGGCAGTATTCTTTTCTATGCTCTGAAATACTTTTAGTAGTAATGGTGTTAACTCTTCTCTAAAAGTTTAGTAGAACTCTGCAGTGAAGCCGTCTGGACCAGGGCTTTTTTTTAGTTGGGAGTTTTTTGATTACCTTTTCAATCTTTTCTTTTGTTATGGGTCAGTTTAGTTGTTCTACCTGTTTGTGTTAGTTTAGGTAGGTAGTGAGTTTCTAGGAATTCATCCATTTCTTCTAGGTTTTCAAATTGGTTTGAGTATAGTTTTTCATAGTAATCTGATATAATTCTTTTAATTTCAGTTGGGTCTGTTGTAATATCGCCCATCTCATTTCTTATTTGGGTTAGTTGCTTCCTCTCCTGTTTTTCTTTTGTCAGTTTGGCCAGCGGTTTATCAATTTTGTTGATTTTTTCAAAAAACCAGTTTTTGTTCTTGTTAATTCTTTCAATTGTTTTTCTGTTTTCTATTTCATTTAGTTCAGCTCTAATTTTTATTATTTGTTTTCTTCTGGTGCCTGTGGGTTTCTTTTGTTGCTCTCTTTCTATTTGTTCAAGTTGTAGGGATAACTCTTTGATTTTGGCCCTTTCTTCTTTTTGGATGTGTGCATTGATTAATATAAATTGGCCTCTGAGCACCGCTTTTGCTGTGTCCCAAAGGTTCTGATCGGAAGTGTTTTCATTCTCATTGGATTCTCTGAATTTCTTTATTCCATCCTTAATGTCTTCTATAATCCAGTCTTTTTTGAGCAGGGTATTGTTCAGTTTCCAAGTGTTTGATTTCTTTTCCCTGCCTTTCCTGTTATTGATTTCCACTTTTATGGGCTTATGGTCAGAGAAGATGCTTTGTAATATTTCCATGTTTTGAATTTTGCTAAGGCTTGCTTTATGGCCTAATATGGGATCTATTCTAGAGAATGTTCCATGTGCACTAGAAAAGAAAGTATACTTGGTTGCTGTTGAGTAGAGTGTTCTGTATATGTCTACAAGGTCAAGTTGGTTAATTGTGGCCTTTAGATCTTCTGTGTCTTTATTGAGCTTCTTTCTGGATGTCCTGTCCTTCACCGAAAGTGGTGTGTTGAAGTCTCCTGCTATTATTGCGGAGCTGTCTAGCTCACTTTTCAATGCTGATAGAGTTCGTTTTATATATCTTGCAGCCCTGTCATTGGGTGCATAAATATTTAATATGGTTATATCTTCTTGATATATTGTCCCTTTAATCACTATATAGTGTCCTTCCTTATCCTTTCTGATGGATTTAACTTTAAAGTCTATTTTGTCAGAAATTAATATTGCCTCTCCTGCTCTGTTTTGATTGTTGTTTGCTTGATATATTTTTTTCCATCGTTTGAGTTTTAGTTTGTGTCTCTAAGTCTAAGGTGTGTCTATTGTAAGCAGCATATAGATGGATCTTGTTTTTTAATCCATTTTGCCACTCTCTGTCTCTTTATTGGTGCATTTAGTCCATTTATATTCAGGGTAATTATGGATAGGTATGAATTTAGTGCTATCATTTTGATGTCTTTTTTTGTGTGCTGACATTTTCTTTTTCCCACTTGATTTTGTGTGCTGAGTAGATTTTCTTTATGTATTGTCCTTTTCTCATATTTATCGTCATTGATTTTGTTTCTCCTGAGTCTGTATTTTTTCCTGGTATTTTATTTTGATGAGTACGATAGTTTGTCTCCTTTGTGGTTACCTTATTATTTACCCCTATTTTTCTAAATTTAAAACTAACTTTTATTTTTTTGTATCGCCATATCTTCCTCTCCATATGCAAGGTGTATGATTACATTTCTTAGTCCCTCTTTATTATTTTAATGTTGTCTTGTTTTATATAATAACATCTCCGCTACCGTGGAACCCTGATGAGGAGAAGTTGATTGTTCAAACTTAGGTTTCTTTGACTTTGGACTGCACGTAAAGTGAGCAAGTTCTTTTGACTTAGACAGGTTATGGTCTCTTGTACCATCTTTTGGCAGGTTGTCTGCATTCAGCTTTTTTGTGCCCATTTTCTTGCTGATCCCTAGTTGAAGACCATGGTTATCTGTGCTCCCTGAGTCTTGACTGGTGCCGTACTCTGAACAGAGTGACTCCATGGGTGGCATGCCATAAGTTCGGGGTGCCTCCACACCCATTTCTCCTTTTAATTCTAGTAGTCGCTTCTCTACCAGCTGCAAGGAAGGAAAATGTGTAATTACCGATTCTGTACAGGTTGTGAGAACACATGGATGAGCTGGTGGTGGAGACCATGATATTGGGACAGGAATCAGGGAAGTCAGTCAAATGAGTGTGGTTCAATAACCAGTACTGCAGCTCTACCTGTCCATCCAACTGTGTGGTTTTCCCAGCCACAATTCCTTACCGCTTCTCCTCAGCCACTCCATTGTCTCCTACCTTCTGGTTCTCCACCTGCTTCCACACGTGGCGCTGACCTTCCCCAGAAGCTGTGCAGCTGAGGCACTGTTGGGTTAGATGAAGTGCCGTGGGGTTCGTGTTATTATTTTCCCTTCCTCCTCTGGTTTACCTGGGTGAGAGTAAGCCCTTCTTCTTCCTCCAGCTTCTTTGTTAAGGACATGGGGCGTATCTGTGATTCTGGTGATAGTAATATTTCCAGGATTTGAGGGCGAATAACTGCTTCTACCTGATAACAAGGGGGAGGCACGTGAACGTCCTTGACAAGGAGTATCCAGTGATTCAGAGGATCTCAAAGACAATAATCCTCTTCTTGAATGTACATCCAATGGTGTATTAAAATATCACCACCTCAACCTACATGTAGGCAAACACACACATACACACACACACACACACACACACACGAGAAAAGAGACATAGTCATTGATCACAGGGTAAGGAATCAAGCTTAATTACAATGTTTAGGGCCAAACTCCAGATGTTTGGTTGATGCAATGCCAAAATTACAGAACCCATGGATACCAAACCTCTAGTCCCAGCGCACCTTGGTAATAAATTCTTCCTGTGAACACAGCTTGTCAAATGTAACTCAGGAGTCCTGGGTCTGGGTACATCCCTGTGTCTTCCTGTTGTTGCTCGTTTTCTTCTTTTTCTTCATATTTTGCACCTGGCTCCACAGTGGCTGAATGGGCAGGCACAAGCAGACCTTCCATGGTTTCAACATACTCTTTCACAGCTTTAGGAGAGATCTCATTGGGTTGCTTGGCCTCCCAAGGGCACCAGGGTGTGTGTTGCTGCTGGTTGAGGGGCTGTGCCTTGGTATCTCCCCTCCTTGGAATGAACACTAAAGGAGAGGTTGGAAAGAAGGAGGTAAATTTGGCAGAACATTCCAGCTCATTCCATCTGTTATTGATTGAGTTGTGTCCCCATAAAATGTGTGTCAACTTTGCTAGGCCATGATCCCCACTATTGTGTGGTTATCCACCATTTTTTGATTGGATATGATTTTCCTATGTGTTGTAAGCCCTAGCCTCTATGATATTAATGTGGCAGGTTTAGATGCAGCTGTGTAAATGAGGCAAGACTCAATCTACAGGATTATGTAATATCTTGAGTCAATCTCTTTTGTGATATAAAAGAAACAAGCCAGTAGAGAGGAGAGATACTTCATGCCACCAAGAAAAAAGTTCCCAGATTAGAGCCTGTCCTTTGGACTCCAGGTCCCTGTGCTGAGAAGCTCCTAGATCAGGGGAAGATTGATGACAATGCCTTCCACTGGAACCAAAAGAGAAAAAGCCTTCCCTGGGAGTTGGTACCCAGATTTTGGAGATCTAGCCTCCTAGACTGTGAGAGAATGGATTTCTGTTTGTTAAAGCCATTCATTTGTGGTATTTCTGTTACACTAACACTAGATAACTAAGACACCACTCAAACATATGTTGGAAGGGCAGTATTTTGGAGACTCTAAAATGGTTCCTGGTGGGATGGGCACACCTGAAGCCACAAGAACTGTGAGAGGAGAAGATGTAACAGGTAGAATCATCTTGTGAGGAAGCTTGGAACTATTGCTTTTTTAAGAAGTCCTTTCATTGAGACCCACGTTTTAGGCTGATTAGAGATTGGATCTGATCTTTGATAATCCATGTGAGACCGTAGTTATAAAACTTGACCATCTCATTACTAGCGTGTAGTGAAGTGTAGCTGAGACCCCAAGCTTCCAGCAGGCTCTACTTGATAGAAATAGCCAATGCCCCCTCTTGAAAGGAAAGTACCACATGTGAAGACAATGCCTTCTCCAAACATGGCCAGTCTTTACATGCCTCCTTTGATCCCTGGCCCTTAGCTCCTGTTGAAATTGGTTAGGCATATCTGGGTGCTGGCCAACCACAGTGGACGAAGGGCCTGTGAGGATCAAGGTTCCTTGAAACTAGAGGAAGCAAGCACACGGACGCATTCCTCTGCTGCAACTTCTGAATCTGTAACTCCTCCTCTGTTTCAGACTCCATGAACCTGACAAGGGTAGAGGAGGCACAGGCCCTGCTGAGAAGAAGGCAAGGCACACCAGGAGCCCCAGCACCAGACAGCAGTCGATGGTAAGGCAGCGGAGAAAGATGTGCCTTCAGTGACCTGTCAAGGTGCTGAGTAAGCCCATTTCCCCGGAGGGAGTTTCTCTCTGTGGCCCACACACATGGTTTGGGGGCTCCTTAATGTGTTCACATCATCCCTTCATCTGTAGCATAACTCATCTTAACTTAGGAGGGCTGTGAAGGAAATGAGCCATGCCTTCTTGGAAGCTCTTCCTGACAGAGCCATAGTGCTCACTTCCTTTCCACACCCTTAGCACCTGACGGCACACCGCAACTCTGACACCAGCTGGTTAATTTCAATCAGAACTATGTGACACACAGCAGGACTCCACTTGTGGACATTCTACTGCAAGCCTCTCCTGCCCTTTCCTTAAATACACACATTAGAGCTGACAGCTTGAACCTGGCATGGGATGAAGTTGATTGCAGATAACACCATGGACTAGATAGATCCTAGATTCCCCACCCTGGTGTCAGGCTTTGAGCCCTTGAGCTATAAACCAAGGAGACAAGTGATCCAGGATGTATTGGGAAGAAGGTGGAATCTAAGGTTTCAGGAAAGTCTCAGACTTCTGTGATGATTTTTTTAAACCAAGGAGGGAAAGGCAATAAGGGTGATAGACATATCCACAGGTTGACTTCAGATATTGCCGCCCCCTGAACAAAGCTTTTTAGCCTGGGCCATTCTTGGATGGCTGCAGAACAGTTTTGTGCCAGTTGTCATGTGGAAGGTTGGTCCCGAATTTCCTGTCAGGTATATGGACACTGAGGCAAGGAGAAACCTGTCTGGTACAGGTTATCCCCTCACTGCAGAGTGTCCACAGCTTGGAATTTATCTCCACTGGTAGCCAGAGTGTTTATCCCCATTCCATCTTAACGCTCTCAATATCGACGCATCCACAAATCCAATATGTAGAAGGTGTGCATTTCTTGAAGAAGGTAGGACAAAACTCCAAGCAGTGAATGTGGTGGTAGACATTGTCTGAGGGTACAGAGGGATCATCAGGGAGCCCTGTCCAAGCACACACCTTCTCCTCCTCACAGCATCCCCTCCGACTTGTACCAACACAGCGAGACAGAAGCCACTATCAACTCACCCTCTTCATTCACACCTCATCGCCCAGTCCCAACAGAGCTGGGACAGCAGGAACTCACTTTCCTGCCATCTCATAGAAGATCATCTGGTCAAAGTTGCTTTTGTGCTCCCATTCCTGCACAGACCGCCACAGTACCTCCTCCAGGGTCATGGTGGGCTTCAATTGGGCCAGGGATCGAAGGACTGGGCTAAAACCACATGCATGTTAGTGACTTCCTACAAGTACATATTCCATCCCCATCTTGACCCCACTCCTACACATATCCCCTGCCCATCATCACATCTATTTTGCTATTTCTCTGTGTCAAATCCCTCTTCCAGTGTTTGAGATTTCACGTGCTTTTTTGCCTCCAGGATACCAGTGGCAGAGCAACTACACTAAGATGCACTCCCAGGAGGGACAGCCTACAGAAAAGAATGTGCTATGAGTCAGTAGGACTGAAGACAGAACGACCTGGCAGAGCATCTTAAAATCTAAGATCAAGTCCAGTGGTCCCATGAATGAACATTTTCACCAGCTCCCAGGTGACTTTTGAGTGGAAGTTCTGCACTTTGGTGAATACCACCCTAGAGCCTCAGGGTGTGAAAAGCAGGAGTTCTGCCCAGAAGCAAAAGTGAGGGCAGCCCGTGGTAACTGAGAGAGAGACCTCTGCTATCTGGAGTTTCCAAAATCATAAATCATACTGCCCAACTGCATTTGAGACTATGATCAAACAGGGAACATAGCTGCTTTGGAATGCAGGGAATCCCTAAGACTGCCTGAAAGTTGGATTTGTTGGACTTTGTCTTTATTCCCGTGGGGTTGGGTGGGGGAAAAATTGCGTCAGTGTTTCAGCCATTTGGGAGCAAGTTGTATGTGGAAAAACATCCTTTGGATTGTGATAAGAGTTCTTTATCAGTTGACCCAAAATAACTGTGGGGAACCCAGGGTTGAGAGATGTAGGATCTGCTGTGAAAAGACAGATCTTTCCACATGACTAATCACTCTGCGTTCCATTCACAGAAGCCCATGACCCTGGACTTCATGGCTAATTTCCACTCACACACACTGAAACTAGGACATTTTCGCTTTTGTAGGTACTTTTCTTGGACGACATGCCTTTCCTTCATGCCAGTGACAATAATGGACATCACGTAATGAGGCAGCGCAAGTGTCAGGCACTGTCTGAGCACTTCTTATATTAGCTCATGTCTTCTTAGCTGTCTTCTGAATTCTGAATTAATTGTAATTGTCTCCTTATTTGATGAGATACTGGAGGGTGGAGATGTACAATGATCTGCTCAGTATTACAAGTCTAGCTAGGGTAGAGCCCAAGCCCGTCACCACTGTGCATACTCTACCACCTCCCTGTTTTAACTGGAAATCTCCAGAGGAATGAGGGTGGGAGTATACTTAAAATGGTTGTTCTAGGCCTTGCCCGTCTCCCCCCTCATCTGGATTTGATGTGGCACTGACCAACATGTGGTCAGCTTATATGCTGTAAAGTAAAGACCAGCAGAGGAATGTGGTGTTTGTAGTCTGAGACCAAAATTCACATCATGGCTCCGCACTTTATCGAAGCATTTAGTCTCCTATAAATAATTATTAGGGTAATGATTCCAGTATAAAGATTGGTTTCACGTGCAGGGTGGTCAGCATCAATTGAGATACCAAACCAAAAAACCAAACCCAGTGCCGTTGAGTTGATTCCGACTCATAGTGACCCTATAGGACAGAGTAGAACTGCCCCGTAGAGTTTCCAGGGAATGCCTGGCAGATTTGAACTGCCAAAGCTTTGGTTAGGAGCCATAGCATTTAACTACTTCAACACCAGGGTTTTCTCAATTGAGATAAGGCGCCTGAAATTGTTGTACACAGGGAAGATTGGTTAATATTATTGGGAATGTATCTTATGACATATCCCATTTGCCCTCATGACTTTCTTTCAAGTGTTCCTAAAGAGCTTACCTTCCATTGTGTCTTCCCAAGCTCTCTTTATTTGAATCAAACCAAAGCAAACCCATTGCGGTCAAGTCGATTCTGACTCATAGCGACCCTGTAGGGCAGGGTAGAACTGCCCCATAGAGTTTCCAAGGAGTGCCTGGTGGGTTTGAACTGCCAGGCTTTGGGTTAGCAGCTGTAGCACTTAACTACTACGCCACCATGGTTTCCCTTTATTTGAAAGCTGCAGGATAATCTCAGGTGTCCCCCCTGACTAGGGCACTCACATGAGAAAGCAGGAAAGAGCTTCTATATCAGGACTTTGGGGATGGTGCCTCCGGGCCAGGGATTTGAAGCGTTGCCAGCATCGGTAGTTCTTGTAAACACTCTTAGGTTTACAGAAGGAGTCATCCAGCGAAGGCCTGGATTGGGTGGTGGCCAGGCTGTCCTCCCCAGAAGAACCATGCTGACCTGACCAAACCTTCACTTGGGGGAAAACAGAGGCCAGCTGGGCAGCAGGTGGTGGAGCTTGAAGAGAAAGAGCTGGGGGACCAACCTCCCCTGTAAGCCAGAGTACCCACAACAGAAGTGACGGGAGTCATTTGCTCCACAGCAGATGCTTCCCCAATTGGAGGTGGAGCACGCTCAACTGCCCCTCCAGGAGCCCCCAGGGGCTGCCAATTGAGTGGGCTCTGAGCCATGACAAAGGTCTGAGTTCCAGGGAGCTTTTCCTGTCTCCCTTCTATCCTGACTTGGACAATGATCTTGCCAGGCTGGGCCCCACTGGGGGCAGATTCCCCAACACCTGGCACCAGCAGTGTCCCAGGGAAAGCAGAGAGCCCCAGAGGGGTTCCAGAAGGGCATGATAAAGTCATGAGGGGTAGTTGGTGCTGCTCCCAGGGTGTTCGGTGTGGGGGTCCAAGAGTGGGTTGGAGAAAGGGCAGTGCAGTGAAAGGAGACATGGAGGCAGGAGGGTTCATGGTCATATTCGGTCTCAGCACCAGAGTTGCTGTTGATACAAAGTAAAAGAGCGAATGGAGGAGGGGGAAAGGCAACCAGGTGATAGGTCATCCGAATTCCCTGCCTGGTCACTGGGAATCAGTGCAGTGAATCTCAAGTGATGAGTGGCAGTATGGAACGGGGAAATGGAGAATATTGCAAAAGTCCCTGCAGTGAATTTTATGTTCCTTCCCTCCAGTTGAGAAGTTTCGCAGTAGAGAACGTGTGAGCAATTCAACCAGACTCCCGGGCCTCTGTGTACCAAGAAGTAAGAGGCCCAAGCTGTCACTGACTCTCAGAGCCTGTCTCAGGAATCCCTGGCAGACACCCTGGCATCCTCATACACTGTTTCCAACACATGGAACAGGGTTGACATCCACTGTCTCTGAAATGCCCCCAGCAGGCTCAATAGCATGGAAGGGGCCTTCTGAAGTGAAAGACATCCTCCAGACTTTCTTAAAGGAGTGCGTCTTCAAAAGAGTGGTTTTCCCCATCTCCTACCCAGCTTTCCTTTTCGTGATGCACATTATAAAACTCCTTTCCTTTTTTCCCCATCCTCCTGTCTCATTTTTCCAGTAGGCCTCTTCATCCTCCCCAGGTGGGATGCCCTTGGTGGTGTCCAGGGTCCACTCCTTACTCCTGCTCAGAGAGCTTGTCCCCAAGGGAAGTGTCAAATTTGAATTTCCAAAGGTTGAAGGGGTTGCAGGGATCTGATAACACACCCCCTCCCCACCATCTTACCTCCTGCTGAAGTCATCTCCACAGGCTTGGACACCGACCACAGCTATCTGGCAGCCTTCAGCCTTCAGTCATGTCCTGGACTCAAAGCGTGATCTGGCTCCAACAGATGCTCAGAGATCCAAGGAAAGGAGGGAGAAGTTTGAATCTAAACAGGATTAGAATGTAGGACTCAAGACATTTCTACAGTGGGGGAGGGGCAGAGGGTAGGTTGGGATGAGGAGACATTTCATGAAGGGCGCCTGACAGGCAAAAAGCTACATTTTTCCTTGAAATTACAGTTGGCAACACAAATCGTGTAAACCTCTTAGGGCCATGTGTAGGTTCTTCCTCATATCTGCAGCACAAAGACTCTACTCTAGACTTCAAATCTTATCAACATACCTAGTTTTGTGCCCCTAAACTCACTCTACTCCTTAGATCAAGGTGGTAGATTCTTGCATTGTTACCAGGGCACCAGTACTTCATGAACAAAATTCGGGAAACTTTGTCTAATGAAGACTGGGGTACACATGGTGACGATGAAACTCAGTGTTTGAAATGAGGCTTGTGTCAGAAGTTCCATTGTGTTTCGAGTGTGTATGCACACAATGCATGTATTGATTTAGGAAATAACATGGGAGTCATTATTCCCTGTCCTCGAGCATAGAAAATGTGACCCAGCTGGAACCGAGTTCACAAGGGCTTGCAAGGACTCACAAGGACACATTAACTGGGCCCTGAGACATAAAGACAATAGCTAAGATAATCTTGGAATATATCTTTTAGGGAACATTTCACATAAGCCAGAACAGAACAAACTTTCCACTCTTACCTTTTTCTATTAACATTTAGTGAATAGAAATTTGTTGGACCAATGAAGACCTGCCTGTCATTATTGAAACCTGTACCAATGGTTGTTGAGAGGGACAGGTCACAATGTAGGATCACAATTTCTAGCCAGCCTGTGAGCAGGTAAAGCTTTCAGTGGTTCTGCCCATTTTGTAGTGTTAATATATACAGATGACTTTGTAATGTTCTTTGGACTCAGATAGGCATGGCTGTGGCAGTGTGCTTGTCCATTTTCCCATTCTTGCTTATTCTGTAATATTTCCTTGGACTTGGGCAGACATGGCTGTGGCAGCATGATTGGCTGCTTCTCGACTTTTGCCTTTTTTGAATGTATGCCGAATAAAACTTTCTTTTTGCTTTACTAAACTTTGTGATGTTTTAACCTCCAACAATATGCATCATTGTTTAGGAAGCAGTCCTTGTGTCCCAAAATTCCTTTCCACTACTGAAAGCTCTGGGAGCTCCAGCATGACTATCCTTACTCATGATCCTCTTTCTGGATAACCGCCACTGCATCAAAGGAGGGCCAGCAGCCTCTCTAATTCCATGAACAAAAGTAGGTTCCTGTTGCTTCTCAGATTATTATATTTTACATTCATGTTTAAGTTTTTATTTCTGACAATGAATGTTATTCAATAATTAAACATAATTATTTCAAAAGTCAAACAGTTCCAGATAGCTTCTTCAGTGACAACACCTCCCCCATCACCTTGTCTTGGCAACCAAATTTTGTTCTCACAGTACCTGCTGTGTTGGCAGTAAGGAAATAACACTGGCTGACATGTATTCCTAACCACAACACAGGAGAAAAAGGAAACTGAAGGGCATATATTGAAGACCTTTTCCTTAGGAGATCTCTTACATGCATTCCTAGAAGATTTGTAGAGCCAGGGGGCAGTGAGAGTATGATGTAGTACATGTAAAAATGCAAATACAATGTAGTAGGAAGTGCAAAGGCAGGTGATGTGAAAATCAAGCATTTCTTACTGCAAGGCAGCCTGTTTGAATGAACAGCAGGGCTGCCTGAGGCCAAACTGACCCTTGGGTGATGGATTTCTTGCTTTCTAAGAGCAGCACAGCTGTGTGCCTTGTCTGGTAGGAAGGCTGGGAGGTTGAATCTGGAATCCGGCTTTACAAAGAGCAAGCTTGAGAGGGTTCACATTTCAACTGAGTTCATTTCTCATTTTAGGAGCTGCCTCTTAAGCAGCAATCTTTGGATTTGGACTAAGTATGCATGTCTAAAAAGGGAATGTATTTGCTTAGGTCTTATATATCAGAAAGTATAACGAATCCTGGAGCTTTATATGATTCCATAAATATTTAAAATTTTCTTTTTATTGTGGTTAATATATGTGTTACAACGCGCGTGTGATTCCCGCCTTCTTCATATGCACAATTCAGTGACATTGTGTTCATCATGTTGTGCAAGCACCACTGCTGTTTCTAAGCTTATTTTTAAAAATAATATTTTACTGTGTTTTAGGTTCCCAGTCAACTATTACTATACAATTAGTTCAGTGACATTGGTTACGTTTTTCGCAATTCTTGACCATTCTCCTTATTTACGTTCTGGTTGTTCTGTTTCCTGTAATCTTGTTTCCCTGACCTGACATTCTCATCTTTGTTTAAATTGTTGACCATTTCGTCTCATATAGGTGATTTTTAAAGGAGCACAGTACTTACGGGTGATATTCATTATTTTGAGAGCCAGTCTGTTATTTAGGTACAAGGTGAACTCAGAGGTTAGTTTCAGTTCAAAATTTGAAGAGTATTTCAGGGCAATGATTTCGGGGAGTCCTCGAGTCTGAACCAGTCCAGTAAAAAAATTTTTTATTATGAATTTAAGATTCTGTTCCACATTTTTTTCCCATTCTGTCAGAATCCATCTATTTTGGCCACTAATCACAAGGGATGGTAGTGATAGCTGGGCACCAGCTAGTTTTTCTGGTCTCAGGGCAGATGAGACCATGGTTCATGTAGACAGTTTGTCTTGTAGACAAGTTTCTTCTTTGAGTCTTTGGTTTCCTACATTCTATTTTGCTGCAGATGAGTAGAGACCAATAGTTCTAACTTTAGAAGACCAATATCAAGCTTTTGAACCCCCAGATACTATTCAGCAAACTAAGAGGTAAAATATAACTTTATGAACTATATCATGCCAATGGACCAAGATATTCCACGAGACTCTGGTCCTAAAACGTCAAATCCAGAAAAACAATTCCTTGAGGTGTTTGGTTATATCTAAGAAATATTCATTACTATTTCCTCTATGTGATTTGTTATTTATTTATATATACATATATATTAATATGTGTGCATCGAGTCTGCCAGGCACTCCTTGGAAACTCTATCTGGCAGTTCTACCCTGTCCTATAGCGTCACTATGAGTCAGAACCGACTCAACGGCAGTGGGTTTGGGTTTTTTTTTTCATAGCATCTAATAGATATATTACATGCACCTATATATACACTTACGTGTACTTATACACATATATGCCTACGTGCATATATATATACACCCGCATATATATTTTTGGTTGTTTTTGCTTATGTTTCAAAACTATGTATTACATGCTATCACCGACAAGTTCTTTTTCCTTGTGTACTTTTTACTGACATGGTTTGCCTGCATCAAGCTGTATGCATTTCACTCATTTGGTGTTACCTTTTCCATCACCAGAAATAACACATGTTTACTTATCTAGAGAGTGAACTTCCATTTCCCCCTCCCCATCTCTGGTAAACACTAATGAAGATTATTTTCTGTATATTTTTATTTGTTCATGTCATTTCCAAACAGTGATAATATACAATATTTGTTTTTTTGTGACTGAATTATTTCGCTCGAGGTAATATCTTCCAGGTTCTTTCATGTTCTGAGGTGTTTCGGGAACTCATGGATTACTGAGCAGTATTCCCTTGTACGTATGTATGACAGTTTACTTATCCATTATTTGACTGATGGGCACTTAGGTTGTTCTATCTTTTTGCTATTGTGAATAGTGCTGCAATGAAAATGGTGTCCTTATGTCTGTTTGTGTCACTTCTACCAGATCTCTAGGGCATATACATGGAGTGGAATTGCTGGGTCATATAGCAACTCCACCTCCAGTTTTTTGAGGAACCAGCAGACTGTTTTGGAAAATGGCTGCATCATTTTGCATTTTCACCAGCAATGGACGAGGGATTCAGATTTCTCCACGTCACCTCCAACACTTGTTATTTTCCCTTTTTTTAGTCTTTAGCCATCCTAGTGGGAGTGAAATGGTATCTCATTTGGGTTTTGACTTCCATTTCCCTGATGGTTAATGATGTTGAGCATGTTTTCATGTGTCTGTTTGCCATTTGAATATTCCCTTTGGTGAAATGTCTTTCCATGTCCTTTGGCCAGCTTTTGATACGGTTATTTGTCTTTTTGTTATTAAGTTGTAGAAGTTTGCTGTATATTTTAGATATTAGACTCCAGTCACTTATATCACTCCCAAAGAATTTTTCCCAGTCTGTAGGCTGTCTCTTCTCCATTTTCATTAAGTCCTTTGATGAGCATTATTTAGCTTTTTATGAGGTCCCAGTTATATATTTTCTGATGCTTATGCATTCATCACTTTGTTTGATAATCTATCATTGAAAATCAATTTGGTCCAAAAGGTTTGCTCCTATATTTTCTTCCAAGAACTGTATGGTTTTAGACTTAAATTGAGGTCCTTGGTTTTAGACTTAAATTGAGGTCCTTGATCCGTATTGATTTAGTTTTTGTGTATGGTGCAAGGTATGGTTCTTGTTTCATTTTTCTGATTGGGGAAACCCAGTTTAGCCAGTACCATTTGTTGAAGAGACTATTCTTTTACTTTTAAACGGATTTTGGTCACTTGCTGAAAATCAGTGGACCACAGAGATTTGGATTTTATTTGCAGATTTTCAGTTCTGTTCCCTCGGTCTGTGTGTCTATCGTTAAACCAGCACCAGGTTGCTTTGATTTACTGTAGCTTTGTAATATGTTTGAAAGTCAGGAAATGTGAGGCCTGCTACTTCGTTCTTTTTCAAAATTGCTTTTCCCGTCCGGGTCTCTTGTCTTCCAATAGAAAAATGAGGATTTTTTTTTTCCATTTCTATAAAGAATGCTGTAGGATTTTGATTAGGGTTTTGTTCTATCTGTAGATCACTTTGTGTAGTACTGACATCTGGAATATATTTAGTCTTCCAGTCCATGAACATGGAATGTCTTTGCATCTATTTAGGTCTTCTTTAATATCATTCTGCTGTATTTTATAATTTTCACTGTATAAGCCTTTCACACCTCTGGGTGTGTTTATTCCTATATATTTTATTCTCTTAGATACTATTGTAAATGGAGTTGTTTTCATTCTGTAAATATTTATTTTGGAATAAAAATTCCATAAATTTTTATCCGATTTATAAATGCTAAGGATGCAGCTTAAGCCATTCACCTTGTGAGGAGCAGGGACCTAGGCGAGGCCAGGGGCTGCTTTCTGGGACCTGCCTCTCAACTGTCTTGGTCAAGGTAACAAGTACGTCTCAGACAAAACATTGGTATATCACCATTTGTTGTGAAATGTCTATGTATTAAATAAATGCAGCATGAAAAATACTGTATGACAGTAAATATAGTAGGAAAAAACTTAAGAATGGTGTCAGGAGAAAGCATATCTTACAGTGTTTCCCAAGTCTAAAATTGTTTGGCCGTGCAGTTGTGTAATAGAACTTTCAAAGTGAATAGGAAAAAGAAACAGTATTTTTTGAAAGTCCATTCAGCAGAAGAAATGAATGTGGCCCAAAGTGTATCTAAGTGTGTAAAAGCGCTATTCCCAATTCGAGGATACTGTATTTTAAGTGGTGCCAAGTGGTTAAGAGCCTGACTGCTAACCAAAATTTGGCAGTTCGAGCCATTATCCACTCCTTGGAAACCCTATGCGTCAGTTCTACTCTATCCTATAGGATCGCTGTGAGTTGGAATTGACTCCATGGCAAAGGGTATGCTTTAGGTAAGGAGCCCTGATGGTGCAAGGTTAAGCACTGGGCTGCTAACCAAATACCCAGCAACTGAGGCTCTGGCTCTAGAGAAGAAAGAGCAGGGAATCTGCTCCCATAAAGATTACAGCCTAGGAAACCCTAATCGGCAGTTTTTCTCTGTCGTATAAGGCCTCTGTGAAGGGGGATCGACTCCATGGCACAAAACAACAATGACCACAATTTTTACAAATCCTGATTGGTGGCTTCAGACATGTTCCTTTGGCGGAAGGGCTAACGTGGAGCTTCCGGGTGAGGAGGTGTAGCCTGCTTTCCAAGAAGCGTCAGAATGCACCCCAGATGCTCTGTTTTTTGCTCCTGCACTGCTCTCCATAAACCCATTGCCTTAGAGTTGATTGCCACTCATAGCGACCCCACAGGACAGAGTAGAACTGCCGCATAGGGTTTCCAAGTAATGGCTGGTGGATTCAAACTGGTGACTTTTTGCTTAGCAGCTCTAGCACTTAACCACTGCACCAGCAGGGCTCAGGTGATCCCATTCCCGCCTTGCTTTACGAGGTTACGCATGCGCACCCTCTGCTGGGACAGGGCTGTGGGGCCTGCAAACTGCAGTGCTCTAAAGGCCTCAGGTGTCAGTTGCAGCAAGTCCTCTTCAGGGAGGCATGCGGGCATGAGCAGGGAAGGCAGGGTCCCTAAGGGTAGGTCCAGTGCCTGGGCTGGGCTGTACGAGGGCGAGGCCTCAGACGCTGCACACAGCAGTGTACTGCTTTTCCGCTTTCTCCTGTCAATTCTCTTACAAACAAAGGTAAAAGCTACTGAAACTCATCCTTAGTAATTTTGCTACTATGCTTTACTCCCCTATAGGGGCTCTGTTAGAAATGTGTTTATATGAATTCCCAGTGGGGAGGTTGTGTATGTGTTGAATGGGTTCATGGGAAGTTGATATTTGTATTAAGTGTGTGGATTGGTGGTGTCTACATGAATATTTGGGGTTCAATATGAGTGTGTTTTTGTGGGAGTGTGCAGGACATGAGATATAGGCATGTGCACTGAAAGACTTGGAGGTGAGTTGTTTAAAATTTGTGGCTCAGGGGAATACTTTGGGTGTGGCTCCTCCACCATGAATTTTGGGTCTTTGTGTGTACATAATCACAGGTTTGGAATGAGTTTCTCTGCTTTCCGTTGGGGCATTTGAGGGAGTGTACCTGTGTATATTAGTTTGGGTGTAGGACCTGTTCTTTTTATATATTTGGGGAATGAGGGAGAGTCACGGGTGTGTACTCAGGGCATGTTGTATGGTTGTGTTGCTTTGGGTGCTTTTCTGGAGTTACACATGCATCCTTCCATGTTTATTCTGGGGTTTGTATGATCCTGTGTTCTGGAAAATTGGGGATTGATTTCTGTTTGATTATTTTGGAATTGTTGGATTCTGTATAGGCAGGCACTGTGGGGTGATATTAGTATTAGAAGGTACAGCATCATATTTTAGCATACTTTTAGTATCCTGGATACTTTAGGTTATAATTGGGGTATGAGGACAGCTGTATGTGTAATGAGTTTGTGTGTTTCATGAAGGGGCATGGCAGTTTGGACGAATATTTTCTAGGGCTATGTGTAATATTTTTCAGTAGGGAGTATAATATTTTCTGGGAAATGAGGATGTGTGTATGTGATGAAAAGATAGGGTTGTGTATTTGCACAGAGAGTGGGAGAATTGTATTTGCTTGTACTAGAGGCATGTTGATATGGTTGTGTGTGAGATTTTGAGAATGTAGCAGTTTTGAAACGTGGGATGTGGGACCTGGAAAGGGGTTTCAGTGTATTTGTATAAGATGTGCAGGGGCTATTTCATTGCAAGTGGGGAGTATATACTGGTGTGTGTAAGTCATGAGTGGATTCGTGAATTATTCTTGGAGTATTCTACCTGTATTTCTTTGGAGAATACTAGGGTATTTCTATGTGTGTTTGGGAATACATGGAGGTTGGGAAGGTGAAGGTATATTCTAGAGATGTGTTGTAATCTATAGTGTTTTGGGTGATGTATACTTTGAGGAATTGGGAATATTTGTGGGGGGGGAGGGTGTCTGGTATGTATGCACACCTGGGCACGCAGGGGTGTAGGTTGTGTGTGTATATTAGGTAGAGTGCCAGGATTGTTGGTGTTTCGGAGCTTTATCTGCATCTCTGAATCTGTGGGGTGTATACCCATGGTTGGGTTTTGGGTGAGCATATGGGGGGTTTTGTCTGTATGAAAGCAGTCAGGGTTCCTCTTTGTGCCTATTCTGGCCTAATTCTTGCAGAATTTGGTGGTATAGCTTTTATGTGCATTTTCTGTATTTGTGTGGTGTACTTATATATATTTATAGTATAGGTTGTATGTGGCTGTGTTTGTATTTGGTTTCATTGGTTTTCTAGGGTGTGTATTCTGAGGATGTAGGAGGTTAAGTATGTATATTTGGAAACTAAGAGGGTTTACATAAATTGTGCATGCTTTTTGGGAATTGTGTATTATATGTGTTTTTTAGAGATGTGGAAATTTGTGTAGGTCTGTATTAGGGTGGCCTATGAGATGACGTTTTGACCTTGGTGGTGATAGAGAGCCTGATTGTGTGTACAGTGTTCAGTGAGTATATATGGGTACTCTTGGTTGTACATGTGCCTGCTGAGGCAAATGTGGAGAGCATATATATAGTTGTAGGAATGGCTGTGAATATTCATGGTCCACAGGTTTTTTAAGTAAAACTCTAGGCAGTAAAATGTGGTATGTGTGGTATTCAGGGTATGGGTAGTATTTGTATGTGTGTGTTCAGGAGTTGTGAGGAGTTGTGTGTTCTGGAGATATATAGTGATATTTGGTGTAAATACTAGGGGTGGGAGTTAAAGGTTCTTCTCATGGTGCAGGTGAAATGTGTGTACATACCTGTAGGAATGTGGATCAGTTATGCTGGAATCAGCTCCTGTTAACTTGGAATAGTAGATGGAGTATATATCTGCTAACTGTAGGTCAGTGACATCAGGCTGGTGCCTTGAAATTGACCATGGCAGTATTATTTGTATCAGGTAAATTGTGAGCCTTTACAAATCAAGGCTTGCAGGGCTCCTAATGGAGAGTAAATTGACAAATGTTGACAACACTTGTCAGTGTGTGTGTATCTGTCTGTCTGTGTATGTGCCTTTGTGTCTTTAGAATGTGCTAAGCAAGAACATTTTAGGCATCACTGGGGTACTTTATCGGAGATTGTGAGTGGGGCATTTGGGGGATGTAGGCCTTTCCATGTGTTCATGGAAAAGAGGAGTAGCAATGTTGTATCCTTTCGTTTTACTTTTTCAATCTGACAAGCCAGAATATATGAAGAAGAATGGAACATCGGGATTGGAGGAGTGTCACTGACAACCTGGAATATGAAGATGACACAGCCTTGCATTCTGAAAATGAAAAAAACTTGAAGAGCCACCTGATGAAGGTCAAAGATCTCGCCTTCAGTGTGAATTCCACCTGAACATAAAGAAAATGAAAATTGTCACACTGGACAACCAAAGGAAATAGAGACATATTTGAAGTTGTCAAGGATTTCATGACCCTTTAATCAACAATCAAGAACCATGGAAGCAGCAATCGGGACATCAAAGGACGTATTGTGTTGAGCAGATCTGCTGCAAAAGACCCCCTTAAAGTTGTAAAAATGAAAGAGGTCACTTTGATAAGAAAGGTGCACCTGCCCCAAGCCTGGCTTGGCAGTCCCACCAAAAGACTGCCCCTCAGAGCTGGGGAGCCTTTCTAGAGTCAGAGAGCACCAGTAACCAGAAGGTAGGAAAATATAATGTTAGTACCTGGGCCTGGGAAGAGAGGGCCCCAAGAACCCTGAGTTGACGGGACCTCAGTTAGCTGAAAAACAGCCAGATACAGACTTTCACAGGCAGAATCTCTCCAGCTCTGGCTGTGGGTAGTGTGAACCTTCTTATGTGTCCCTGTTCTGGGAGACCTGAGATCCAAGTGAAGTCTTTGGTCAAACCTGAGCAGGTATGTAGGGCTGGGCTGTGCTCTGGTGGCTCAGGGGAGCTGACAGGTAAGGGAGATGAGGAACTAGGTGTGTTCCTTGAACAATCTGGAAGAATATGACAGATCCCTCTTGTAGTAGGACTTCCCAGCCATACTCCTTGTCTCATCTGTCACAGGAGGCCTGAGGACCCCAAAGAGAGAATGTATTCACTTTCCTCTTGTGTGTCTCATCTCTTGGTTCTGATCCCCACTTTCCCAGGTAAGCCTGGTGCCAGTTCAGTGGGAGTGGGAGAAGCAAGGCAGGGTTTGGGGTCAGATAAGTGACAAGGGAGGGCGTGGGGAGGCCCTGGCCCTGAGGGAGGGTGAAGAGGGTGGATCTAGAGAGCATGGGGAAGCCCACCTGTGAATAGACATGACTCTTACTTTCCTGACTCCTTTCTTTTCTGAAGCCATTAGGATGCTGCTAGCACTGGGAGGCTCATCTCAGCATTCTGTTTTTCTGACAGGATGACCTGACCTTCTTTATTTTCCCCCGTGTTATGTGCAGCTACAGACCCATCATAGGGTATCAGGTGAGCATGATGGACCCCAGTTGACTCCGCACAGGCCTCCGACCTTGCTTGCACCCACCCAAGGACTTCTGCGCCTTATGGTGAGTCTCCATCCTCATAGCGGATTCTGCTGCCCAAAGTGTACTGATACCTCTTTCTGGAATGATCAGGTAACTGCTTCTCTGTAGTAAAAATGGGTTCCTTGTAGCTTAAACAGCCTGCTGTGTATGTTATTTCCAACATGACGACCATGTTTTGTAGTAATTATGTACTCTTTTGTTGGCAGAATGGTGGTTGGCCTGCCTTTATATGGTAAAATATCACATATTTTCAATACAATATTAATAATATATGGTAGAATTTCTTAGGTTCCTTTTCATTTGGTTTTGAATATTCGTTTTGTTGTCGTTGCTTTGTTTTTAGCAGTTACTCCCCACACTTTTTGCCTCAAGCCCTCCTATCCTTTAATCTTTATGTCTTTGCATATTGTAGAGTTTCATGTCAGTGGGATCATGAAGTAATTGTTCTTGGGATTTCAGTTATTTCACTCAGAAGAATGTTTTCAAGGTTCATCCATTTATTGCAAATAATAGAACATCGTTGCTCTTTATGGCTGCAACATATTGCATGTATCTGTATGTCACTATTGCATATTCAGTATCTTTCGATAGACACTTGGGTCGTTTGAACCTTTGTTTTTTATTGTACCTTAGATGAAGGTTTACAGAACAAACTAGCTTCCCATTAAACAGTTAATACATATATTGTTTTATGACATTGGTTAACAACAACCCCACAACCTGTCAACACTGTCCCATCTCAGACCTGGGTTTCCTATTACCGCTTTTCCTTCCGCCTCCTGCCTTCTGGTCCTTGCCCCTTGGCTGTTGTGCCCCTTTAGTCTCTTTTTGTTTCATGGGCCTGTCTAATCCTTGGCTGAAGGGTGAACCTCAGGAGTGACTTCATTACTGAGCTAAATGGGTGCTTGGGGGCCATACACTTGGCGTTTCTTAAGTCTATTAGGCCAGTAAGTCTGGTATTTTTTTTGTGAGTTAGAATATTTTTCTACACTTTTCTTCAGGCCTCTCCAAAACCCTCAATTGTGATCCCTGTCAGAGCAGTCAGTGGTGGTAGCTAGGCACCATGTAGTTTTACTGGACTAAGTCTGGTAGAGGCCGTGGTAGATGTGGTCCATTAGTCCTTTTGACTAATCTTTCCCTTGTATCTTTAGTTTTCTTCCTTCTCCCTTGCTCCTGAAGGGGCGAGACCAGTGGAGTATCTTAGATGGCCACTCACAGGCTTTTAAGACCCCACATACTACTCACCAAAGTAGAATGTAGAACATGTTCTTCATAAACTATGTTATGCCAGTTGAGCTAGATGTTCCCTGAGACCATGGGCCTCAGAGCCCTTAGCTGAGCAATTCAACCCCTCAGGGAGTTTGGATATGTCTAAGGAGCTTCTGTGACGTTGGCTTGTACAAGTCACGCTGGCTTTCCCAGTATTGTCTACTGTTTTACCCCTTACCAGATTTACTGCTTATCTATTGTCCATTTAGTGTTTTTCTATCCCCATCCCTCACTTCCCTCGTAATCAGCAAAGATTGTTTCTTTTTGTGTGTAAACCTTTTCATGAGTCTTTACAGTAGTGGTCTCATACAGTATTTGTCCCTAGTGATTGACTTATTTCACTCAGCATAATGACCTCCCGATTCATCCATGTTGTGAGATGCTTCACAGATTGATCATTGTTCCTTATCTTTGCATAGTATTCCATTGTGTGTATGTACTATAGTATTTTGTCCATTCATCTGTTGATGGGCATGTAGGTTGTTTCCATCTTTTTGCTATTGTGGACAGTGCTGCAGTGAACATGGGTGTGCATATGTCTATCTGTGTGAAGACTCTTTTTTCTCTAGGATATATTCCTAGCAGTGGGATTGCTGGATCATATGGTATTTCTATTTTTAAGCTTTCTAAAGTTGTACTGTATCAATTTCCAAAATGGTTGTATCATTTCGCATTCCCACCAGCAGTGCATAAGAGTTCCAATCTTCCCGCAGCCTCTCCAGTGTTTGTTATTTCCTGTTTTTTGACCAGTTCCAGTAATGCTGGGGTGAGATGGTATCTCACTGTGGTTTTGATTTTCATTTCTCTAATGGCTAGTGATCTCAAGCATTTCCCATGTGTCTGTTAGCCATTTGAATGTTTTCTTTGGTGAAGTGTCTGTTCATTTCTTTTGCCTCTTTTTTAATAGGTTTGTCTTTTTGTTGTAGAGATGTTAGATTTTCTTGCAGATTTTCGAGATTAGACTTTTGTATGATTTATCATAGCAAAAAAATGTTCCCAGCCTATTTGTTCTCTTTTTACTCTTCTAGTGAAATCTTTTAATGAGCATAAATGTTTAACTTTTAGGAGATTCCAGTTATCCATCTTATCTTCTGAAGTTTGTATGTTGTTGGCTATGGTTCATATCCTGGTAATGCCTTGTATTAGGGCCTCTAAATTGAATTAGTTTTTGTATATGGTGTGAGGTAAGGGTCCCGTTTCATTTTTTTTACAGATGAACATCCAGTTTTGCCAGCACCGTTTGTTAAAAGACTGTCGTGTCCTCATTTGATGGACATTGGGCCTTTGTCAAAGATCTAGTGACTGTAGGTGGATTAATTTGGATCTGGGTTCTCAATTCTGTTCCACTGGTCAATGCGTCTGTCATTGTACTATTACCTGGCTGTTTTGACTACCGTAGCTGTGTAGTGGGTCCTGAGGTAAGATAGTGCTAGTCCTCCTACTTTATTCCTCTTCTTCAATTGTGCCTTATTATCCCAGGCTTCTTCCCTTTCTATATAAATTAATGATTATTTTTTCCATCTCTTTAAAGAATGTTATTGGTATTTGGAATTGGTTTACATCGTATTTGTAAAACGCTTTGGGTAGAATTATCATTTTCACAATGTTGAGTCTACTTATCCATGAGCATGGTATGTTTTTCCATTTATGTAGCTCTCTTGTGGTTTCTTGCAGTAATGTTTTGTAGTTTTCTTTGTATAGGTCTTTTACATCCCTGGTTAGATTTATTCCTAAGTATTTTATTTTTTTAGGGAACATTATAAATGGTATTGTTTTCCTGATTTCCTTTTCATCATTCGCTTTATTGGTGTATAGGAATCCAACAGATTTTTGTATGTTTATCTTGTATCCTGTGCCTATGCTGAATCTTTGTATTAGTTCCAGTAGTTTTATCATGGAGAGTTTTGGGTTTTCTACGTATAGTATTATATCATCTGCAAAGAGGGAGAGTTTAACTTCTTCATTACCAATTTGGATGCCCTTTATTTCTTTTTCTTGCCTTATTGCTCTAGCTAGGACTGCCAGCACAATGTTAAATAGGAGTGGTGATATAGGGCATCCTTGTCCTGTTCCTGTTCTCAAGGGGAATGTTTCCAGCTTCCCTCCATGAAGAATGATGCTGGTTGTTTGTTTTGCATAGGTGCTGTCTTTTATGTTGAGAAATTTCTCTTCTGTACATTTTACTGAGAATTCTTATCAGGAATGGGTGTTGGACTTTGTCAAATGCCTTTTCTGCCTCGATTGAGATGATCATGTGATTATTTTCTTTCCTTTTATTTATGTGGTGGGTTATGTTGATTGGTTTTCTAATGTCGAACCTACCATCCTTGCATACATAGTATGAACCCCACTTGGCATGGTGTTTTTTTTTTTTTTGATGTGATGTGATGCTGATTTCCACTGGCTGGTATTTTGTTGAGAATTTTTGCTTCTAGATTCATGAGAGATATTGGTCTGTAAATTTTTTTCTTTTTTTGTGGTATCTTTTCTCTGGTTCTGGTATCAGGGTTATGCTGGCTTCATAGAGTAAATTCAGAAGTATCACTTTATATTCTATGTTCTGAGATAGTTTGAGTAGTACTGGTGTAAGCTCTTGTCTGAAGATTTTGTGGAATTCTCCAGTGAAGCCATCTGGTCCAGAGGTTTTTTTTTGGTTGGAACTTTTTTAAATTACCTTTTCAATCTCTTCTCTTGTTATGAGTCTGTTCAGATTTTCAACACCAATTTGTGTGAGTTTGGGTAGGTAGTATGTTTCTAGAAATTTGTCCATTTCCTTTTGATTTTAAAATTTTTTAGAGTACAGTTTTTCATAATACTTTGTTATGATCCTTTTTATTTCTATTGGGTATATTGTAATGTCCCCCATTTCATTTCTTATTTGGGTTATTTGTGTCATTCCCTGTTTTTCTTTTGTCAGTTCAGCCAGTGGTTTGTTGATATTATTGTTCCTTTCAAAGTACCAGCCATTGGTTTAGTTGATTCTATTGTTTTTCTAATCTATATTTCATTTATTTCAGCTCTGATCTTTATTATTTCCTTTCTTCTCTTGGCTGTGGGCTTTTTATTTCTATTTGTTTGATTTGTGTAGCTAATGTTTGATTTTATCACCTTGTTCAATTTTGATATGTGCATGTATTGCTATAAATTGACTTCCGATGACTACCTTTGCTGTTTCCCAAAGGTTTTAGTAAGATGTATTTTAATTCTTGTTTGATTCTAGGAATTTTTTTATTCCACCTCTGATTTCTTGTATTACCCAGTGGTTTTTAAGCACGGTGTTATTCAATTTCCATGTAATTGATTTTTTTTTTTTCCTTGCTCTTCTTGTTGTTAGTTTCTACCTTGTTGGCATTGTGGTCAGATGAAATACTTTGTATTACCTCAGTGTTTTGGATTTTGTTGAGGGTTGTTCTGTGACCTAAGATGTGGTCTATTGTGGAGAACATTCCTTGTGCATTGAAAAAGAATGTGAAGTTTGCAGTTGTTAAGTGGAGTGTTCTGTGTATGTCCATGAGGTCAAGTTGGCTGATTGTGCCCTTTAGCTTTTCTGTATCATTGTTGAGTTTCTTTCTAGATGTTCTGCCCTTTACCGAGAGAGGTGTTTTGAATTCTCCTGCTATTATTGTGGAAGTGTAAATTTTTCTTTTCAGTGCTGTAGGAGTTTGTTTTATGTATTTTGTAGCCCTGTCTTTGGGTATGTAGATGTTTCTTATGGTTACATCTCCATGATGGATCATCCCTTTAATCATTATACAGTGCCCTTCTTTCTCTTTCACAGTGAATTTTGTTTTAAAGTGTACTTTATCCGAGATTAGTATTGCCACTCCTGCTCTTTTGTTTGCTTGATATATTTTTTCATTCTTTGATTTTTAATAAGTTTATGTCTTTTTTCTAAGTTGTGTCTCTTGCAGACAGCATGTGGATGGGTTCTACTTTTTTAAATCCATTCTTTCACTCTCTGTCTCTATGGTTGCATTTAGGCCATTTACATTCATTGTAATTATTGATAGGTGTGAGTATATTGCTGTGATTTTATAGTGTTTTTTTTTTTTTTTTTCGTGTGTGTGGTATAGACATGTTCTTTTTTCCTTTTACTCTCCTGTGCTGGATTCCCGTTTTGTGTGGATTTTTTTTTCATTTCTTTTGTTTTTATGGATTTCGTTTTAACTGAGACTTCATGATTTTCTACTTTATTTTGATAGGTAGGTTTGTTAACTTTCTTTGTGGTTATTTTGAAATTTACCCTTATCTTCCTAGGTTGAACTAGTCTCTTATTACTTGATATCACCTTGCCTTCCTTTCCATTAGAAAGTTCTATACCTAATCTGTTTATTCGCTGTTTTATTGTTGTTACAGTGTTGTCATTTACCAATTAACCTCTCAGGTTCCCTGTTGTAAATCTTTTGGTTTTGGATAGTCCCTGAGAGTTCATTTCCTAGGTTGGTATATGGCTGTTGCGATCTTGCGTCCTAGATTCAGGCTGTGGTCTGATGTTTGTTCTCAAACTGAAGTATTCCCTTTAATAATTCTTTTAAGTTTGGTTTGATTTTTATGTATTCCCTTAATTTCTGTTTGTCTAAGTAAGTCTTAACTACACCATCATATTTGATAGTTTTGCAGGATATATTATTTTTGTTCAGTAGTTTTTTTTTCTTTCAAGGTTTTATATATGTCATTCCATTGCCTTGTTGCCTTCATGGTTTCTGCCAAATAATCAGAGCTTAGTCTTATTGTTTCCCCCTCTGTATGTGGTTTTTATCGAGCTGCTCTTGGGATTCTTTCTTTGTCTTTACTTTTAACAAGTGTGATTATGATATATGTTGTTGATTTTCTTTTAGGTTCTATCCTATATGGGGTTCGTTAAGCTTCTTGGATGGTCAGCTTTTCATCTTTCATAATATTAGGGACGTTTTCTGCCAGCAATTCTTCGGCGATCCTCTCTGTGTTTTCCATTTTCTCCCCTGTTCTGGAAATCCGATCACTTGCAAATTTTCTTCTGATTGTATCCTACATAATTCTCAGTGTTTCTTTATTTTTGTTTGTTATTTTTTGTTGTTTTTCCTCAAACAGAGTTGTATCCAAATGTTTGTCTCCAATTTTGCTGATCATGTCTTCCATAGCCTCAAACCTGCTCCTCAGCCCTTCTGTGACTCTCTGCTTTTCTGAAATCTTGTTGTCTATCTTTTGGATATCTAATTGTTTTTGTATGATTTCTGGCTGTGAATTTACTTTGACATTTTTGTCCCTATTCTATTTTCCTGAATTCTTCCATTTTTTTCTGTATTTTCTATGAATTTGCCTGCCTTTTCCTTGAATTTGTCTATTTTTTCTCATTTGTGTCTGCTTTTTGCTTCAACTCTAGGATAACTCTGAATATTGAAGATCTGCATTCCTTATTAGGTAGGTCTAGTGTCTTCTACTGGAAAGTAATCTGGTGTTTTATTTTGGACGCCTACTGGAACCATCCTGTCCTCTTGTTTTGTGTGTTTTGATATTGCCTGCTGTCCTTGGGAATTCAGTAGTTATTTTCTTCATTTATTGATTGTAGATTTGTTTCTTTGATCCTCCTTTTTTGAATTTGGTTACATCTGAGCAGATGGTCTGTGCATTCTTTGATGTTTACTCGTCTGTGGATGTAGTACTTTTCACTTCCATGTGCAATGGGCTGGGCCACTGGCATGGGTTGTTCATGGCATGTAATAGGGGCTGATAGGGTGGGCCGGGGTTCAGTGCAGGGTGGGTTCCAGTAGTCCTCACCTGCTCGAGGGTGTGATGTTCAGTGCATGATGTAGGTAGGCATGAAGAATGTGGGAGGTTGTGATGTGTGGAGCTAAGATGGGTATGGAAAAGAGGAGAGGTACAGGAGACAAAATCAAACAAACCAACAAAAAAAGAGTGCTAAGGGAGTTTTCCATTGTAATGGAGAGACGAGAAACCGAGAAATGGAGAAAAACAGAATGGAAAAAATAAAAGAAAAAGGGAAAAAGAAAAATAAATAAAAATCAGGAAAAATAAAATTTAAACCCCTCAGGGATCCTAGCAGTGCAACTGCGAAGTCCAGGGAAGTGGCCCCCAGGCCACACTGCACAGCCTCGGTTGAAGTGCTAGAGATGTCACACAACCCTAGGTATTCAGGAGACAGGAAAAGAAGGTAAGTATAGGGAAATGAGAAACTAAGAAATGAAGAAAGGGAAAAAGAGAAAGAAAATAAGAAAAAAAGGCCCCAGGGATCCCATTGGCACGGCTTCGCAGACCGGGGAAGTGGCTCCCAAGTTGTGCGGTGCACTCTGGCTAGAAGATGCTCCCAAGCTGATAAAAGAAAAACAAAACAAAACAAAAAATCCCCGTGGATACCACCAGTTGAGTGGCCCTTCAGACCCCTTCAGGAAGCAGCAAAGATGTCACACAGAGCTAGGTGTTTGAGAGAAAGGAGGGTGAGTTGGTGAGAGGCATGGGAGAAACCAAAAGTGGAAAAAAGCAATACCAGCAACAAACAAATGGCACTGAGGGTTCTGGCCAGTGTGGGCGGGGCGAATACAGTCAGCACAGGGCCAAAGCCAGTGCCTCCTAGAGAGGCACTGAGACTGAGGCTGGCGGGCAGCAGAGGACGCCGAGCAGGGGGCAAGAAGAGTGGGAGGTGGGAAAGCATGTATCGCTATTTTTCCAGGTGATCTGTCTTTTTTTTTTTTTTCCTGTCTTTTCCTGGAAGCTCAGTGAAGCTGCTTTCCTTTACTCCCTGTTTGCTGAACTCTGATGTGGGTGGGGCTAACCCAAGAGGCTAGTAGGAAGCAGCAGAGCCAGAGCGGGGGGGGGGGGGGAGTAGGATGGGGGATAGGAAAGCATCTGTCACTGGTTACTGGGTGTTCTGTCTCTCGCTGGGACCTCCAGGAAGCTGCTTTCGCATACTCCCTGTCTGCCAAACTTCAACAGGAGTCCAAGATGCTGAATCCATGCTGCCTTAGCTGATAGGAGACCTCTGCACGTATCTCTTGTCACACATCTCTGTCAGTTTCTTATTCCATTTGTTGCTTAGCTGAGTTCTTTATCCCTTCATTTGATGCTAGGGTTCCAGGATTCACATATGTCTGTTTTACGTAGTTTTTCAGGTCTTCGATGTGGAGGGACAGCGTGATGCTTCTGTCTATAGCACCATATTAGCTCCACCTTTCTGTTGAATCTTTCTATTAGTTCCAGTAGTTTTCTCGTGGAGTTTTTTTGGGTTTTCTATGTAGAGTATCAAATCATCTGCAAATAGGAACAGTTTAACTTCTTCGTTACCAATTTGGATGCCCATTATTCCTTTTTCTTTCCTTATTGCTCTCTCTTGGACTTCCAGCACAATGTTAAATAGGAGTGGCCATAGGGGGCATCCTTGCCTTATTACTGCTCTCAAGGGGAATGTTTTCAGCCTCTCTCTGTTAAGAATGAGGTTGGCTGTTGGTTTTGTATAGATGCCCTTTATTATGTTGAGGAATTTCCCTTCTATACCCATTTTATCGAGAGTTTTTATCAGGAATCGGTGTTGGACTTTGTCAAATGTCTTTTCTGTAACGACTGAGATGATCGTGCGTGTTTCCGCCTTTTTGATACTGCAGTAAATGTCAGTGTCCAGCTGTCTTTTATTACATTCAACTATTTTTGTGTATATGCATAGGAGCTGAATTACAGGCTCATATGGTAATTTTTTGTTAAATTATTGAAGGAGCCACCAAACTGTATTGTATAATGGCTGCAGCACTTCATATTCCTAGTAGCAATATACAATGCTCCCAGTTTGTCCACATCCTCACCAACTTTTTTTTGTTTGTTTCCTTATCTCTTTTTTTTTTTTTTTTCTGGAAATTGCCATTGTTGTGGTATGGAGTGATACCATATATTGATTTTGATTTGCATATCCCTAATGACCGATAATGTTCAGCTGATCTTTTCATGTGCTCACTGGCCATTATCGCTGAATATGAAATCCTTAAGCAGAGTAGAGATTCCGAGTATGTTCTCATAATCAGTAGTTGTCTTCACTTTCTTGATAGTGCTCATTGATGCACAAAAGATTTAAATTTTCACCAAGAGAAATTTATCTATTTGTTTCTATTGTTTCTTATGTCAGATCTACGAAGATGTGGGGAAAAAAATCCTAAAATATAACCCTGGTGTTTACTTCTAAGGGTTTTATGGTTTCAGCTCTCGTATTTAGGTCATTGATCCATTTACAGTTAATTTTTGTAGGTGTTGTAGAATATGTGTCCACCTTTATGCTTTTCCATGTGGAGATCCAGTTGTCCCAGCTTCATTTGTTGAAGAGACTGTTCATTGCACATTGAATAGTCCTGGCATCATTGTTGAAACAAATTGGGCAAAGATGTGTGAATTCATTTCTGAACACCCAATTCTATGTTTTTGGTCTCTATGTCTATGCTTATGCCAGAACCAGACTGTTTAGTGTATGTTCGCAGTGGTATCTTAAATCTTGAAGTGTGATTGCCATACGTTGTTCTTCTTTTCCAAGATGGGTTTGTATACTCAGAGCCCTTTGTGTTTGCAATATGTAAATTATACATACATAGGAGATTTTCTTGAGTTCTTGCCTGTTTGTTTTTCTCTGTTTTACTGAATTTGTAAGCAGCAAGACATGGATTCTGAGATTTAGGAGAGAGGAATGGGAGATTCTCAGCATCTTACCCAGGACTGAAAATCCCACACCGACATTGCATGAAGGATATTGCTGGAAGGGCTAATAATGAACACAGCTGGCAGATCTGGGGTCAGCTTTTTGTGAGGTCTGTGTCATGGGATAGAGAGAGAATTTACCCTGAGCGATCAAGTCCCTCTGTGATGGAGAAAGGTGAAGTATGCTCAGCTGTGCCCTGGCTGCCGTCAAGGGCACAGAGGGTCAAGGAGGCAGAGTCCAGAGGGTCACAGTTTTGGGAGATGTGCAGATTAGGCATGTTCTCTGAATGAAACTACTTTTCCCAATATCACAGTACTCATCAATAGTATGTAGATTTCTTTTTATGATGAGAACTCCCCACACACCCATTTAATGAGACCATAGGTAGAGGTCTCACCACAGAGGCAGATGCCAGGCCTCTTCCTCTTCACAAATGAAGGAAGTCTTCAGGGGCTTCTCATTAGTTCTACCCTGTGGCTTCCGAATGGTGACTGCTGAAATCAGCAGAGTCTGAAGCTATTCCTAAGTACCTGAAAGACAACAGTGGGATGATACAGAATCTGAATCTATGATATAGATGTTGGTTGAGATATCGGTTGGTCCACGGTATTTAAAATTGCTGAAGCTCACTTAACTATAAATTGAAATGGGTGAGTTTCATTGCATGGAAATTATACTTCACAGAAACTGAGTTGTAATGGAAATATTTTTTTTACCGTATTGGAAACTCTATGGGGCAGTTCTACTCTGTCCTATAGGGTCACTATGAGTTGGAATCGACTCGATGGCACTGGTTTGGGGGTGCCTGATTTGTAACAGTAAAAGATTGTAAAGTTTAAGACCATTTGATGTCCCTGTCAGGATTAAGGAGCTGACTGGTGATCAAAAGGTTGGTAGTTCGAGTCCTCACAGAGGCTCCTAGAAGCAAATGCCTGATCTCCTTTGGAAACTCAACCACCAAATACCCTATGGAACCCAGTTCTGTTGTGAAATCCATGGGGTTGCCATGAGAATGAACCTAACAGCACTGGTTTGGTTTTTCTTTTGGAACCAACCTGGCTTCCTCTTACTGACTGTGAACCTTGGATGAATTGTGCCCCATATGTACAATGGGAATGGCCTCTAAATCATGAGATAGTTTTGACTTTTAACTGTATCTACTTTTAACTATATCTACAACAAGCACTGAGGAAAGTCTTACATGAAACAAATTCAGCAAGTGATAGGGGGTACAAATATTACAATTGTTTTGTGTTTATGTCCTAGTCCAAGTGAAGACAAGGACACTTTTCCTGACTTTAAAGAAAAGCATAGTCGGCAGGGAATAAGAACAATGGAACAGTGAGATGCAGTGAATGGTAAGGGGTCTGTGAGAGGTTAAAGTGAAAGTTAAACTGGGCACGATCTCAGGAATAGAAAGGCATAACCACAGTGACTTCTCTACTCATCCAGAGCTGAATCTACTCCAATATCCTTACAGAACTTTCTGCAGACCACCCCAGCCTTCGCAGATTGAACACTCTCGCAGAAGAAACAGCGTAAACCTTCATTTAGACCCTACTCTGGGAAAGCATATTCCATACATTTGCAGGAGCTATCCAAATTAAAAAAAAAAATTTTTTTTAATCCAAATAAAATGTGATTATGCATATCTTACTGATAAGAAAGCTGATGCTCAGACACTGTAGGTCACACTGCAAGTGACAGCTGAGATTGAAACTGCTCTGGCTGACCCTAAATATAGCCTTTCTATGGCCTCTTTCTTCCTCCCAGCACATTGTTCACTTGCACCTTCTGTGGCCAACACTCACTTTCAGGTGTGCAGAAGGGAAGGCATTCTCCAAGTGATGAAGGAGTGTTAAGAGATAAATTCAGGGAAGGTTAATGCAAGGCCACAGCATCCACAGAAACGGAACTGGACCATCAGCCTAGGGTCAACGTGTGTCCCTGTGGGTGATCCAGAAGGCCTGGTTACTCATTGCCACCAACTGTGATCCACTGTGGAACTAAGCCCCATTTACTCCCACCCTACATTATCTCTTGGGACCACAAGAGTGGCATTTTCTCCCTTCTCAGTGCCCTCATAGCATGGCATCAGCACAATTTGTGGAAAAGAGACAGCAGAGGTCTAGTGATGGCCAGGGGAGGGAACCTTAGAGCAGGTCTGAAGCCTGGCATACATCCTAACCCGTTATTTGCACCTCTTGAGCTTTGATATTGTGTAAGGTGGTATTATCTTTGTTGCGAGGAACTGTTTTCCATGAAAAGGTAAACCTAAATGTAAAACTGTGAAAGCCAAGAATTTCAGTCATTGGTTGGGAAGGAAAGAGGATAGTGTTTGTGTGATGCTCCTTGGAAGACCCCTAAGGCCCCTGAGATAGTCCACTCGGGAACAGCAGGGTGTACCTTGTCAAACAAGTTTGGTTTTGGATTTTTTTAAAGGCTAATGACTTTGAGTATTTTTTCATGTGTTTGTTGGCCATTTGAAAGTCTTCCTTTGTAAAGTGTCTATTCAAGCCTTTCAGCCATTTCTTGATTGTGCTTTTTGTTTTGTTTTGTTTATTGCTAAGCTGTAGAAGTTTTTTATAAATTTTGTATATTAGACCTTTATCAGATATAGGGTTCCCAATTTTTTTCTCCCACTCTGTAGGCTTTCTTTTCACTTTTTTGATAAATTCTTTTGATGAAGAGAAATATTTAATTTTTATGAAACCCCATTTTTCTATTTTTTCATTTGCTGCCCATGCTTTTTGTTATTATATCTGATAGGTCATCAAAAAATACTTGTTCTTATATTTTCTTCTATGAATTTCATTGCTTTCATTTTCAATTAAGGTCCTTGATCCATTTTCCGTTGGTTTGTGTGCTTCATGTAATGGTTGGGTCCTAGTTTATTCTTCTGCATTTGGATATCCAATTTTTCTAGCACAATTGATTGAAGGGATTTTTCTTTCCCCAACTGGATGAATTTTGAATCTTTGTTGAAAATCAGTTGACCACCTATCTATGGATATATTCCTGTACTCTCAATTTTATCCCGCTGGTTTATATGTCTATTATTATACAAGTACCAGGATGTTTCAATTACTGTAGCTTTATAGTATGTTTTGAAGTATAAGAGTTTGAGCCCTTTTGCTTTATTCTTCTTCAAGATTACTTTCACTATTTGGGGTTCTTTGCCCTTCCATATAAATTGGAGGATTGCCTTTTTCATTTCTGGGAAGATGCTTTTAGAATTTTGATGGGGATTCCATGGAATTTATAGATTGCTTTGGGTTGACATCTTAACTGTATAAAGTCTTCCAACATGGAATGTCTTTCAATTATTCATGTCTTTTTTGATTTCTTTTAGCAATGTTTTATACTTTTTTGTAAATAGGTATTTTACCTTCCTATTTACATTTATTCGTAGGTATTTTATTCTTTTAGATGCCTTTGTACATGGTAATGTTTTAATTTTTCTTCTTTTTGCAGATTGCTGTTGTACAGAAACCATGCTTATTTTTATGTATTGACCTTGCACTCTGCAGCTTTGCCGAATTCATTTATTAGTACTAATACCTTTGTGTAGAATTTTTGGTCTTTTCTATGTATACAATTGTCATCTGCAAAAAGGGATAGTTTTACTTCTTCCTTCATTATTTGGGTGCTTTTGATTTTTTCTCTCTCACCTCATTACTCTGGTAGGACGTCCAGAATGATGTGGAATATGCGTGGTGAAAGTAGGCATCCTTGTCTTGTTCCTGAACTTAACGGGAATGTTCTCAGTCTTTCTCCACTGAGTATCATGTTGGCTTCGGGGATTTTTGTAGATGCCCTTTATTATATTGAGAAATTTCCCTTTTATTCCCTACCATTTATTTATTTGCCAGAAGAACTAGAAAGTATTTGGCGGGGGGAAGGGGGGGCTCTCAACCTGCTAGGGGAGGGGCAAGCATTGCCTGGTCCATAGTTTTAATATGGTTTTTAAAGAGATGTTGTCTTGACTCAGTTTAGAGCCCCTGGCTGGAAGCCAGTCAGTTCACCTTCTTTAGCAGCTGATTAAGTCCACTCTCCAACCACAACCCTCATTGGGTTCTCACACTCCTGCGCACTATGCACCTGAACTAATTATTCTGGGTGTAGTACCAAACACCTAGGAACAGCCCCTATGTGCCTGGATCCCACAGAATTGTTCAAGTTGGCCAGTCCCCAGGAAGCCTGCAGAACCTAGGTATACCTACTTGTTTGCCATACTTAAGCCACCTCCTACAATCCCAGCCTGTTTTTACCCTATATCTGGGTACAGCCCCTTGTGTGGTCCTACAGAGCAGACTTCTCTAGTTGGGAGCTGTAGGTAACAGAGTTTCACCCAGTGTCTTATAATGGGAACAGTGGGACATATAAGAAGCCTGCTTAGATAGTAGACCAAATGAAGCCCTAGAAATACAAATCTCCACCACTAAGTAAACTCAACAATATATAGACTCAATGTATGGTTAGGCATTGACAACAAATTACACACTGTTAAGGACAATCACTGTTAAGAAAGAAGCATAGTCATGATCCTTAATATCAGTGAAATAAAACTTGATACAATAGATGTTACTTGTTATTGTTATTAGGTGCCTTGAATCAGCTATGACTCAGGCGACCCATGTAGAACAGACTAAAACATTGCCCAGCCCTGCACCATCTTCACCATCATTGATGTGTTTGAGTTCATTGTTGTGGTCAGTGCTTTCCAACCTAGGAGGCTGATCTTATAGCACTATATTGGACAGTATTCTTTTGTGATCCATTGGTTTTCCTTGGCTAATTTTTAGAAATAGATCACCAGGCCTTTTTTCTCAAGTCTGTCTTAGTCTGAAAGCGCCACTGAAGCTTGTCTACCATGTATGATCCTGCTGGTATTTGAAATACCATTGGCATAGCTTCCAACATCATACATAGCAACATGCAAGCTAGTGCAGTATGACAAATGGACAGATGGGTGGTTGAGAGGTTAATCACACTTGATAAGCACCTGATTCTCCAACAATGTCCAGTTGAGGGTATGCTATAAGCTAGAGCCATCAGGGCATATGTTAGCGTAAATATATTTTAATTCTCTTTGTTTGGAATTAATCGATATGTTTAAGTAACCTTGTAAATAGAAAATTATCTTAAGTTGTTTTATTGTGAGATGTCTAATACTATCTCTTATTTGTATAGCTCCTTAGAATTTTCAAGGCATTTCAGGAAACATCTTCTAATTACCTATGAATTAGGTAAAGCGGTTATTATTATTCCCGTGTTACTCAAGAAGAAACTAAGACTTACAGAGGTGAAGAATCATGTCCAAGATCAACAGTCTGGCCATTAAAATATTAGAACTCAAGGACTCCAGCATACAGCCTGATCCAGATACCACCCTACCTCTTAGCTGTTATTGTTGTTAGCTGCTGAGGAGTGACACAACCCCCTTCATGGTGACCCTATGCATAAAAGAACACCAGATAGTTTTGAGTCACAAGGCTCTCATTAACTGATTCTCAGAAGTAGATAACCAGGTCCTTCTTCCTAGTCAGCCTTACTGTACAAGCTCTGCTGATACCTGTTCAGCATCTTAGCAACCTGCAAGCCTGACACATGAGTGGTGGCTGCACAGAAGGTGCACTGGCTGGGAATCGAACCAAGGTCACCCACATGGAAAGCAAATATTCTATCACTGAACCACCCCTGACTCTTAACCTTTTAATTAGGGAAATATAATGAGCAGTATTGTGGCTGAGCAGTCTAAAGCACTGGATTACAGCTCTGGTCTCTGTGGAGTTGTGGGTTCAAATCCCACTGCTGCCAACTCTATTTTTAGGGCTCCGGTGGCTCAGTGGTTAAGTCTTTGGCTGCTAACCAAAATGTTGGTAGTTCAAATCCACCAGCCACTCCTTGGACAGCCTATGGGTCAGGTCTATTGTGTCCTATAGGGTTGCTGAGTTGGAACTGACTTGATGGCAGTGGGTGTAGGACAGTATGTTGTTGTTGTTGTTAGGTGCCATAGAGTCAGTTCCGACTGATAACGACACTATGCACAACAGAATGAAACACTGCCCGGGCCTGGGCCATCCTTAAAATCCTTGTTATGCTTGAGCTCATTTTTGCAACCTCTGTGTCAATCTACCTTGTTGAGGGCCTTCCTCTTTTCCCCTGACTCTGTGCTTTGCCATGCGTGATGTCCTTCTTCAGGAACTGATCCCTCCTGACAACATGTCCGAAGTATGTAAGATACAGTCTCACCATCCTTGCTTCTAAGGAGCATTCTGGTTGTACTCCCAAGACAGATTCGTTCATTCTTTTGGCACTGCCTGGCATATTCAATATTCTTTGGCAACACCACAATTCAAAGATGTCAGTTCTTCTTCGGTCTTCCTTATTCATTGTCCGGCTGTCATCTGCATACGATTAGATTGAATATACCATGGCTTGGGTCAGGCGCACCTTAGTCTTCAGTGACATCTTTGCTTTTCAACACATTAAAGAGGTCTTTTGCAGCAGATTTGCCCAATGCAACACGTCTTTTGATTTCTTGACTGCTGCTTCCATTGGTATTGCTTGTGGAGCTGAGTAAAATGAAATCCTTGACAACTTCAGTCTGCTCGCAGCTACCCCATTTGTTGCCAGTTTCAAGCACCTGCTCAACCCTGTAAAGCCTGCACGTGGCAGCCAGCAGCTGGAATGGCCACCACTCTCAGGATTTTTACCTCCTATAACTCCAACAGAAAAGTTTTTCTTTTCAAGCTGATGCTGGCACCACCAAGGGAACTCTTCTAAAAGACACCTCGCCAGATTGCTTTCATGGGTGTTGGAAACGGGCCAGTCTGTGGATGTAAGTGGGCTTCAGATAACCTTAGCTGAGTGCCAGTCAGAATTGCTAACCCAGAGTAAAGCTAGCTTCCCGAGTATTCTCAGTGACCCAGACCTCGATTCTTCCAATTCTGGATTTGACAGCTTGCTTTCCTGTCAAAACACAGAAGCTTTAGTCAGTGGACCAGAGCCACCTATCGAAACCCATTTTCAGCCAGCGCTTGTCTAACACCTCCACTCCACATTTGGGAGGATGAGTTGGCGTGGCTAAATCCAACGGAGACTGACCATGCAATTCAGTGGGATAAATCAATGTGTGTGAAGAATAGCACTGGTGTAGAGATGAAGCAAATAATGGCCAAAGCCTTCAAACGCCCCTTATCTTCTCCTCAATAAGCACATTCCTTGGTGAGTTGGAAAAAAACAGAAAACTTGCTTATCATATTGGCCTGACTCCAGCCAATCTTCCTGATCTCGTGGAATACAAGTCTCTAGTTGCTATAGAAATGTTGCTGAAATTAATCCAGTTGTGCCAGATAACCGAGTATTTTTCAGTCCTGGTCAATATGAACATGTCCTTACATTCAATGGAAGTTGTAAATCAGCTAACTATAGCTGTTGATCTACCTCTTAAACTTATCCACCTTTATGTATCAAATTACATCTCTACTTGTGAACAATTTAAGGGTCATTTGGTACACCTTGTCTGTGTGTCTTCCTCCAGTCCTTGATCTGTAACAAAATTATTAATGTACAGGACTTGTTTATTGAAGTACAAGTGTTCTGTATTGAATCCCATAGGATATGAGAAGCTGCCGGCCTTTTCTGGTTGTCAAACACGTTGGATACTGGGGAAACCCCTTCTGAGACTAATAGTAACAATAATACCTCATTGAAACTACGCCATTCATTGTTCATCTGTACCGTGGTTTAATTTTTAAAACTGTTAAAACCCTGAGTGGATTGTTTGGTGTAGTGCATATAAACAGTACTTTATCAACTTAGTTTTACATTCCTGGATGACTCTTTACCTTGAGATGAATTTTTGATAAGAACTTGAAAAAAATGTTTCTTTTAGGTATCTTGTTGATAATTATCCATCGGAGGAACAGTTATCCCAGAAAAGTTGATAATTATCCATCGGAGGAACAGTTATCCCAGAAAAGTATTACTGCAAAAGAGCAAAGTACGTGTTTTTGTTTAAAAGTCATGTTGCAGACTTCTGATAATTCATGAATCCAGTTTTCGTGAGGTTCCAGTGCTAATGTATTTCATGAGAGTAAATTAAGATATTCTTAGAAATTTGTGATCCTGTCCTTGATGTGACATTAGGTTAGTGTTTTGAACCCTCAGGGGACCAAGAGAAATTTGATTCTTGAGCCCAATTGTACAGGTAGCTCTTAACTTCTAATTAAACACCATCTGAACCGAAGACACGCTTGTAACTTTATCCCTTCGTATTGTGGGGATTACAAGACAACCGAGTAAATGTATTCCTTGGGACTCTTACAAAAACATGGGAACTTTTAGAAAGCTTTTTCTAGGTGAAATAGCTGTTACAGTTTTCTGTTTGTTTGTTTTTTTTCCCTCTCAAGGCATTTACGAGTTCTTCTGTATTTATTGTTGTTAGTATAAAATAGTCATTTAAAAAAATTTTTTTTGAGGAAAAATGCCAGTTAGAGGAATACCATTTCGAATAGCTTGCTGAGTGGGTGCTATTATTACCCTCATGTCTGTGGTAGAGTAAATGACATGTTTGAGAAGCATTAGAATGAGGTGGTATTGTGTGGACTTTTAGTCTTCATTTAACTCTTGGACTCTTACACTGAAGTTCTTTTTTTTTTTAATGAAAAAAAAAGTGTATATGTAAGGAGCACTTGTGGTACAGTGGTTAAAGCGCTTGGTTGGTAACCAAAAGGTCAGAGGTTGGAACCCACCAGCTGAACCCACCAGCCTCTCCGCAAGAGAAAGATGTTGCAGTCTGCTTCTGTATATATTTGCAGCCTTGGAAGCCCTATGGGGCAGCTCTACTCTGTCCTGCAGGGTAGCTATGAGTCACAATTTACTCAACAGCAATGAGTATGAGTAATGTCGTCAATCACCTGCATATATGTAAAGCTGAATGTCAGGAACAGTTCCCTGGGTTGCGCAAATGGTTAAGTGCTAGACTGCTACCTAAAAGATTAGGGGTTTGAACCTATCCAGAGTAGCTTTGGAATTAATGCCTGGAAATCTGTTTCGAAAAGACCACAGCCTTGAAAACCCTATGGAGCAGTTCTACTGTGCACACAGGAGGTAGCCATGAGTCAGAATCAACTCAATAGCAACAAACAACACCATGTCATGAATCTTTTTTTGCTTAGTATAAAGATCTTAGAAGTTGTGAAGAATGTGTTTTTATGCTTTACTATTGGTATATTATTAAAATAGATTACGCATATTTAAACTTCTTAAATTTTAATTCTTTCATATTAATTGCATTAAACTAGACCCCTTCAATCAGAAGTATACTTTCCAGAGTTTGTATTCAAAAGCAAATTAATTGAGAAAGAAAAAAATAACTAAATGTAAAGAAAATAGAACAATTGTAGGTAGAATTCTTTGGAAAACTTTTATTATATCATTCATACTGAGGTTTACAAAATATCTCACCTACAGTTTAATTTTTTTAGTTCTAGTAGCATGAATTATTTTTGGGGGACCAAAGAGCATGTAAGAGCTGATATTTTTCACTGTTTGCTGGGTTGTCTTGGGTATTGAACATGTCATGGATTGTAAACAATAGGATTCAGAGTCTGGCAAATGAGTTGTCCCTGACAGATGCCTTCCCTGCTAACTGCAACAACAGTAACTGTGATGGTCAAGGTTGTGTATCAACTTGGCTGGGCCGTGATTTTCAGTGGTTTGGCAGTTGTGATGTAGTTTAGCAGTCATATTATGATGTGATTACTTCCCTGATGAGATCTGATATAATGTGATCACCTCCATAATAGGATCTGTAATGAGTAAAAGGTTTGTCAGGTGGCCTGCACTGAATATAAGTGGACATTCCGGCAAGGTTCCTGGTCTTTTGCTGGCTGTATATCCTGTAGCTGGCTCCTGTTCGTCTGACCTCCAGTTCTTTGTACTCGAGCTAGCAGCTTACTTTTGGTCCTCCCTGCTGATCTTGGAATCCATCAATCTTTACAGCCTGTGAACAAGGGCTCTGCTCTCTGTCCTGCCGGATGTGGGTTCTCCAGTCCCTGCGGCTACATAAATCAGGAGAACCAAACCTCTATCCTGACCCATGGACTTGGAATGTTTCAGCCTGTACAAATGCATGAGCCATTTCCTTGATGAAAATTTCCCTCTCTATATATATTTGTAAGCTTAACTGGCTTTGATTCTCTAGAGAACCTGGCCTAAGACAGTAACCAAAACATCAACTGCAACCATTGGTACAACCTGGGAAGGCACCACTTGCAGTATGCTTACCTGAAGGTAGGTGATGGGCTGACTGTTTTCATGTATCAACTCACTTAATTATTACTCCAGACTTTCGAGTTAGGCTTTACTAAACCAGTTTTATAGATGAACAACCTGCAGCTTACAGCAGAGTATAACAGCTCAGACCACATGCTGGGAAGTAGTAGAACTGGGATTTGGCTTCTTTACCGGGGTCAGCCTCAATGTCAAGTGTAAAAGTTGTAGATGCGCATTTTGAATTTCTCCTTTGAAGCATGCGGGGGGCGGGGGGGGGGGCGGGTAAATGTTTCACCTGCAGCTGGCATAGCAATTGTTCAATTTTGAAAAACGGTATTGATGCAGGTGAAAATTACATTGTAGCTGAAAAAGAGAGAAAAGATTAAATGATTCAGAACTGGCATTTCATTTGCTAGCAATAGAGGAAATGTTACCAAATCTGAGAAATACAGTGGCATTGTAATTGACTGAATTCATCAAGGTATTTGAGATTTCTATAGTATTTTCATTTGTGGAAATAAAGGCCACTCAAGTGAGAACAAGCAAAAGTGCTTTATTCAGAGCTGGCTATGACAAAGGAGTCAGCCACCATCAATTGTATTTTACAGAGACTCAAAGGCAGGCAGTGCAGAGGGAATGTTTAATGGTGGGGAAGAAGGGTGCTTAGCGTATGCTCTTATTGGAGGTTGTTGGCATGGGAAGCTGGAGGAAGGCTAAGGAGAAGCAGGGCAACCTACATAATTGGTTAGGGGAGTATATTTCTCTGATTCCAAGTTGGGAGTGAAGGCAAAATATTAGGGAAGCTGGCAGTTATTGACCAAGTCCTGACCATTTGAGGGCTGATTACTGCAGAAACTGTGGTTTGTAGAACTACCTCATAGGGCTTCCAAGGAACAACAGCTGGTAGATTCGAACTGCTGACCTTTTGGTTAGCAGTCAAGCTCTTAACCAGTCTTCCACCAGTTCCAAATTACAACTACCTTTTTTACAGGAGTAGACTTGACAGCAACTGGTAAAAAAAAAACAAAACTGGTACCTCTCTTAAACTCCCATTCAGATAGTGGTGCTACCTTTCTGTTATTTGCATTTCAAAGAGATGGATCCTAGGTTCTTGAGAAAACCTTCCTGGGTTGTAAAACTAGCAAGTTTATTTAGTCCTTTCAAAGAAAATATATGCATTTCAAAGGAGCCCTGGTGGTGAAGTGGTTAAGAGCTTGGCAGTGAACCAAAATGTCCTTGGCAGTTCAAATCACCAGCCATTCCTTGGAAACCCTTTGGGGCAGTTCTTCTCTGTCCTTATAGGGCTGCTAAGAATTTACAATTGCAAACATAAAGAAATGCTGCAAAGAAAGAAAAAAGAGAGTTTTGCACAGGGGTGGGCAGAAATATATGTCTTTTTTCTTTCTGAGTTGTATTCAGCCTTACAGTTATTAAGCATGAAAAAAAAAAAAAGCATGATGCAGTATTGAAAAAGCAAAATAACAATAACTAGGCAAATGTCATTCTTGACTGAATTAATTACTCATATCTTTCTTATATCTGGCCTACTCCATGCGTCTATGTCAGGTGCAGGCCCCAGGCACGCAGGAGAGTTAGTCATTCTACTGAAAGAAAGTCTTAGAAAGCAGCAACACTCTTTGCTCCCTAATTTCATTACTGTTAAATAATGGAGGCTCTGTATTCTGCTTTTCGTGTCATGTTGCTTAAATCATGAGCTTAAAAAAAAAAAAATTTTTTTTTTAAGATGGGCAGAAATTGGTAGATCACCCCCAAAATACTGCATTATATTTTTACATAGAATTAAGATAATTTTAACTCTTTTCAGTAGATTTCAAAGAGAACTTAGAGGTAGAGCCCTTAGGTCTTGTTTTCAGAGCATAAACTGATAGGTCCCTTGGATGGGACTGCATTTGTCTCTTAAAATGCAACATTACAGTTAGTGGTGTTATAACTTCTCTGCAGCATCTGGTGAAAACAGGATGATAAATCAGATTAAGGCTATGTTGTAATGATTTAAAAAAAAAAAGGAAATATAAAGCTTCAAGGGCAGAAACTTGGGCGTTTGACTCTGAAATCCTAAGGAACAATTGGACCTTATCAAACATTTGACCTATTAGGAAACTGTTGTTCCATGAAATCTACTGTCAAAGAGAGAAAGTGAGAGCAGATACCTTGTTTTGATTTTAGGATTTTCTTATGCACAAAACTAAATATTCACTATAAGGAAGTTCCTGACCAGGATCGATCCTGCCAGCTACTTTTCTTTAACCCAAAGTTGCCAGTCTTTTCTTTCCTGTTCAAAGCCTGGCTTGCTGAATTTAACTGTCAAAAGATATGATTGGATAGAGGGCCAGAGACAGTCTTCTTACCTGATGTCAGTTGATCTCACTAAAAGAGGGAGGGGAGGGTTCAATCACCCATATTAAGATTAGCCAATGGTTGATCTTCTAAATTTCGTCCTCCTCTTTTCTTTTTTAGCCTCATTGTACCTAGCTTCTTCAGACCATCACTTTTCTGGAATCAAAATTGTATCCCTATATCAGAGTAATTAGGCTAGAAAAAGAAATAAAGGGCACCCAGATTGGTAGGGTAGTAGTGAAAGTATCTCTATTTGCAGATGAGAGGATCTTATACACAGAAAACCCTAAAAAATCCTCAAGAAAACTACTGAAACTAATGGAAGCTTATAGCAGGGTATCAGGGTACAAAATAAACACACAAAAATCAGTTGGATTCCTCTACACCAACACAAAAAGAACATTGGAGAGGAAATCACCAAATCAATACCATTTACAGTAGCCCCCAAGAAGACAAAATACTTAGGAATAAATCTTACCAGAGACTTAAAAGACGTATACAAAGATAACTACAAGACACTACCTCAAGAAGCCAAGAGACCTACATAAGTGGAAAAACATACTTTGCTCATAGACAGGAAGACTCAACATTGTAGAAATGTCTGTTCTACCAAAAGCGATCTATAGATACAATGCAATTCTGATCCAGATTTCAATGACATTTTTTAATGAGATAGAGAAACAAATCACCAACTTCATATGGAAGGGAGAGAGGCCCCGGATAAGTAAAGCATTACTGAAAAAGAAGACCAAAGTGGGAGGGATTTTAGAACCTATTATATTGCCACAGTAGTCAGAACAGCCTATTACTGGTACAACAACAGATACATAGACCAATGGAACAGAATTGAGAATCCAGACATAAATCCATCCATATAAGAGCAGCTGATATTTGACAAAGGCCCAAAGTCAGTTAAATGGAGAAAAGACAGTCTCTTTAACAAATGGTGCTGGCATAACTGGATATCCATCTGCAAAAAAGTGACACAAAACCCAAACCTCACACTGTGTACAAAAACTAACTCAAAATGGATCAAAGACCTAAATATAAAATATAAAATGATAAAGATTATGGAAGAAAAAATAGGGACAACGCCAGGAGCCTTAATACATGGCATAAACAGTATACAAAACATTACTAACAGTGCATAAACACCAGAATAGAAACTAGATAACTGGGAGCTCCTAAAAATCAAACGCGTATTCTCATCCAAAGACTTCACCAAAAGAGCAAAAAGATTACCTACAGACTGGGAAAAAGTTATTAGCTATGACATTTCTGATCAGCGTCTGATCTCTAGAATCTACATGATACTGTAAAAACTCAACAACAAAAAGACAAATAACCCAATTAAAAAATGGGCAAAGGATATGAGCAGGTAGCTCACTAAAGAAGACATTCAGGTAGCTAACAGATACATGGAGAAATGCTAATGATCATTAGCCATTAGAGAAATGCAATCAAAACTACCATGAGATTCCATCTCACTCCAATAAGGCTGACATTAATCCAAAAACACAAATTAATAAATGTTGGAAAGGTTATGGAGAGACTGCAACACTTATACACTGTTGGAAGGAATGTAAAATGGTACAACCATTTTGGAAATAGATTTGGCGCTTCCTTAAAAAGCTAGAAGTAGAACTACCATATTATTTGGCGATCCCACTCCTTGGAATATATCCTAGAGAAATAAGAGCCTTTACATGAACAGATATATGCACACTGAAGTTCGTGGCAGCACTGTTTACAACAGCAAAAAGATGGAAGCAACCAAGGTGCCTATCAACAGATGAATGGATAAATAAATTATGGTATATTCACACAATGGAATGCTACGTGCCCATAAAGAACAATGATGAATCCGTGAAACATTTTATAACATGGAAGAATTCGGAAGGTATTATGCTGAGTGAAATTAGTTGCAAAAGGACCAATATTGTATGAGACCACTATTACAAGAACTCAAGAAATAGTTTAAACAGAGAAGAAAATATTCTTCGATAGTTACGAGAGTGCGGAGGGAGGGAAGGAGGGGGGTATTCACTAAGCAGATAGACAAGACATATTTTAGGTGAAGGGAAAGACAACACACAATCCAGGAAAGGTCAGCACAACTGGACTAAACCAAAAGAAAACAAGTTTCCTGAGTAAACTGAAGGCTTCGAAGGGCAGTGTGGCAGGAGCAGGAGTTTGGGGACCATGGTTTCAGGGGACATCTAGGTCAATTGGCATAATAAAATCTATTAAGAAAACATTCTGCATCCCACTTCGGAGAGTGGTGTCTGGGGTCTTAAACTCTAGCAAGTGGCCACCTAAGATGCACCGATTGGTCTCAACCCACCTGGAGCAAAGGACGATGAAGAATGCCAAGGATACAAGGTAATTATGAGCCCAAGAGGCAGAAAAGGCCACATAAATCAGAGACTGAGGCCAGAAGAACTAGATGGTGCTTGGCTACAACCGATGGCTGCCCTGACAGGGAACACAACAGAGAACCTCTGAAGATGCAGGAGAGCAGTGGGATGCAGACCTCAAATTCTCGTATAAAGACCAGACTTATCGATCTGACTGAGACTAGGAGGACCCTGGAGTTCATGATCCCCAGACCTTCTGTTAGCCCAACACTGGAACCATTCCGAAAGCCAACTCTTCAGACAGGGATTGGACTGGAGTATAAGAGAAAATTGTACTGGTGAGAAGTGGGCTTCTTGGATCAGGTAGATACATGAGATATGTGGGCAGCTCCTGTCTGGAGGGGAGATGAGAAAGCAGAGGGGGACAGAAGCTGCCTGAATAGACAAGAAAATAGAGTATGGAGAGAAGGAGTGTCCTGTCTCACTGGGGGAGACAACTAGGAGTATATAACAAGGTGTATATAAATTTTTATATAAGGGACTGACTTGATTTGTAAACTTTCGATTAAAGCACAATAAAAATTAAAAAAAGAAACTAAAACAAAAAAATATTGGGTATATGCATACAGAACAACTGCTGAGAATAAAACTTATGTTCAAGTTTTGTTGAATTTCGGTTATTTTTAATACTACAAAACTCACTTATTCACCTTTTTATGTAAAATGCACAGAACATCTTCAGAATCACTAGTACAGAGAGACTTGCCAAGTTGGCAGAAAAGGCTTATTAGGAATAGACCCTGTGTGTTAATGTTGATGCTCTATTTTCTAAGTTTTCCCTTCCCTCTGTCAAATAAAAAAGAAATCCTGACTTAGTGAGGAGACACTTTATTTAAATATTATCGCAAAAGGGGGAAAGGGACTATTGCAATAGGGAAAAGAAAACACTTCGAGAATGAGATCAGGAAGCTTCTCAAGAGTTAAGCAAAAACCAAATTAGTTGCCCACGATTCAGTTCCAACCCATGGTGATCCCATGTTTGTTAGAGTAGAACTATGCTCCATAGAGTTTTCAGTGGCTGATTTTTCAGAAGTCGATTATTCGGCCTTTCTTGGGTGGTGCTCCTGGGTGGGCTCAAACCTGCAACCTTTTGGTTAGCAGCCAAGCTATCCATTTGCACCACCCAGGGACTCCAGTTAGGCAAAAGGGAATTTTCTTTTATATATAGAGAGAGTAGAAAAGTCTAGAGAAAATCAGGTGTGCGCAAGTGGGATGAGGAAGGTGATGTAATCAGGTCCTGTGTTTCCTTGAGACCAGCCTGGTGTCAGGAGGAGCTGTTAAGGAGGGGCTGATGCTGGCTCAGGCTGAGGTGGGCCAAAGTTCGGGGATCTGAGGGAAGGAGAGAAATTTAGCCAAAGTTTGGTTAGCAAAATTTTATTGTAATTGATCAGTGGGGATAAGCAGTTCAGCTAATCATTTATGAGCCTAGGAATGGGACTTTGAAGGTCGGTACCTGGCCTTGTCATAGATAAACACGGGGGCCATCTGTGAGTGTCATCTAAGTCAAATTGTGGGTCTCTGTAGGAAGCCATGTCCAGGAACACCAAAGGTGGAGGGATTTCCCAGGATCACACGCTCAGGTGAAGTTCAACATTGTCACTTGTGAAGGAGCAGATAGTTTTATCTTATTTACTAATGATCAGTGAGAGATCTATATGAACCTGTGTTCGGTAATTTCTACCCTTTCTTCTCATACATGCTAATTCTTTAAAAAATATATTAGGGTAACTATGCATACTCTGATTAATGTAAAATTGAGAGATTTACTGAAAGAAAAGAGACAGCTCTAGCTAGTAATAGACTGAACTCCATGATGTGGAATTCAGTAATCCAATACGGCGACTAAGCAGTAACGTTTTATAAGTGAGAAACAAAGATCCTGAGTACTTGAATGGTATTCACAAACTTAGATCATTGAAAGACATCTCTTGACTGGTAATTACAGGCTTACATCATCCAAATGTGTTACTTGATTGGTAGTTCATCATTTTAAGGCGGGACTTCCTGTGTCAGGAACTGGTAAGACAGGTTTTCGGTGACAGGAATTCCTAAAGCAAAAATTCCTGTAATGCAATCTCATAAGGTGATTACTTCAAAAGGATATAAGTCTCGTTGATTAGTTATCGTGTGTTGATTATAAGGGTATGTTATAATGGGGGGGGTCGCAAGTTATGCTGTGTTGATTATAAGGGTATGTGATGGGCAGGGGGGTGGCCAGTGTAGTTACCTCATCATTACCGGACATTCATCTCTTACAAACCATAGGGAAAATGCCTGTTTCTAGGGTGGAAATGGAATTAGCCACAGAGGAGTAGCACTCAAACCTAAAGTTAGACACTTAGATCTTAGCTATCTCAAGTTTTAAAATCCCCCTATGCAAAAATTTCAACAAAAAATGTATGCAAAAATCATGTTAAAAAAAACTTCCTTTGCTCTCATTATGCTGCCTGGTATTTAGAGCCCAGAGACTGCTGGAAAATGCATTCCTACCCCTGAGGCAGGTAATATGGGCGTGTTATCGTTGATTTCCCCAGAAGCTACCTGCAGGTACCTTTAGTTCTTATGTGCTGCATGAGATGGGCCTTGCTGGGGAGCAGCTTTGTTTGTGGGGACTGCCTGATTCAGGAACACTGAGATTGAAATCTAGTCCTGGCTGTGCTATATAAGCGCTACCCTACCTTTTCAGAGAATCTTTTACCTGCCTAGATTTTGGTTTTGCATTGATAAATTAGGTATTTTTAACTACAACACTTTTCATATCTCTCTAGCTCTCAAATTCTAGGGCCTAGGGTTCTTACTATAACCTGATGGGAATGGGTCCTGCCTGGCGTGACCCCTCGAGTCAATTGACAGAAACCAGGCCTTTGAGAAAGACGAAGTGGACTTTATTGCAAGCTAGTCAAGCAAGGATCTCAGAGTCTAAGCCTGGAATCAAGCTCCCTGTGGTTGAGGATTTTAGGGCAGTTATAAGATTCAGGGTAGGGAACTCATGCATAATTCATGAAGTTTTTGGAAATAGGCGTGCAGTTTCAGGAACTAATTAACATGTATGGGTGTAGTGGGGGCGTAATATGACAGCTTGAGGTTATGACACATGAAGTTGATCTAAGGACAGCTTTCTGGCATATTGCTCCTGTCTGAATGGGAGGTGGAGTGGTTGGTGAATGAGTAGTGAAGCTGGTGTTGAGCAGAGAAGCAGTAAGACAACCTTGTGTTACACAGAAATGTCTTACCAGAGCTCACAGGTCTGGGGGAGGGGGTCATGGGAGGAGGGGGAACAGTTTAACTCTGTGGGTTACATTACTGCATATTTTTTGGAAGCTACCATTCTGATTATACTTAATGGTGTCATTACATGGGAGTATCCTGGTTAATTTGAGATTAGGAAAAAGAATTTAGTTTCCATTTGCTTTTTAAAAGCAAGCCTTTTGAGGGTACCATGTATAATTTTGATGTTCCTGGAGTCCAGGTTTTTGTGTTCATGGAATTGGAGTGACCCACACAGGCCATCCAACCTCAGGTGTCATTTTGAACCTTGATGGAATTGGGTCCCTGGAGTCACCTTCAGGTCAAAAAATAGCTTAGTAGGAACAGTTTAGCAGAGAAGTTTGCCCTTAGGCATTGAGTTCCTTTAGAAAATTATCTGTGTGCAGCCAACTTCAGAAGCAGAAACTCCAGCATCTGACTAGAGTCTGTTTTAGGATGTGTGGCATGTCCTTGGTGACTGTTTCTGTAACCTGCCCTGTGCTTTGATTTTATCTTCTGATGAATTAACGTAACAATGATTTATATAATCTGTTTTCCCTGTCCGCTCTTTGGAACGTCTTCCCAGCATGTTCAGGTGATACTGCCTGAATCAAATCTTATGTACTCAGAATTAATATATTCCGTTATACTAATTTTTGGTGTTCCACTAAACAAGAAGGTCAGTAGTTCAAATCCACCAGCTGATCCTTGGAAACCCTATGGGGCAGTTAGTTCTACTCTGTCATGTAGGGTAGCTATGAGTCAGAGTCAACACAGTGGCAACAGATTTGTTTTTGTTTTTGGTTCTAAGCAATTTAGGATTTTGACACTGGCTTAATGGTGCCAATGAAATTTAACCAGTTACCAATCACCTAAGAGTTGACTCCAACTGATGGCAATCCCAGCAAAACTGTGCTCCATAGGTTTTCATTGGCTGATTTTTTGGAAGTCGATTTCCAGGCCTTTCTTCCCAGGTGCCTCTGGTGGACTCCAACTTCTGATTTTTCAGTTAGCAGCTGATCATGTGAACCCATTAATTTTTTGCAGGACGCTGGGGCTCCATTAAATTTAAACTACCTTGGAAACAAGGAAACTTAGACAATGGTAAGTAATCCCTGTATTGAGGGTAAATTGTCACATGTATGTTAAACATCAGCAGTTTTGTTAAAGAAGGCAGCCTTTTGCATGTTAACAAAGTGAATCAGGCATTTCTCATTGCGGTGAGAGGTGACGGTGTGAAGACAATATTCTGCAAATACAGTGATCTCTTTTGCTGTTTTCTTCCAGGGCTTTCCAGGAAACACCAAAGCAGACAGTGTGTGGTGCACTACAGACTCCAGCCTCCCATGTAAGTCAGGTTCCTGCACTTCCTCCCTGTAGCCTGGAACCAAAAGGGCTGGATTGTATGCTGATCCCAGTGTAGGGTTTTGCATATCTTAAGTGCTGTTTCTTTGTATGGAAACCCTGGTGGCATAGTAGTTAGGAGCTATGGCTGCTAACCAAAAGGTCAGCTGTTCGAATCCACTAGGTGCTCCTGGCAAACCCTATGGAACAGTTCTACTCTGTCCTATAGGGTCACTGTGAGTCGAAATCGACTCGATGGCAATGGGTGTCTTCCTCTAGTGATATCAGCCTCGGCATGAGATGTTGTAAAAGCCAAACTACAAACTGAATTTGATATTCTTCAACCTTTTAAATAGTTGTGCACGTAAAACTGGTTTTTATGGAAAGCCTTTCATGTCAGCCTATGGCTACACTGTTTTTAGAGAAGAACTTGAACTAAGTCTTACTTATCTTTAGATCCCCAGAGTTGAGCAGAGTACCTGCTCTGTAATAGGCATTTAATATAACTAATGAAATTTAAATTAACACCCGTGACTGATGGTGCTGTTTTCTGACACGAAGATAATGGTGCGGGGACACAGGAGTGCCTGCTAGCTGTAGATGTCCCCTCTGTTCCTGACTCAGTTTCCCCTCCACCTGACTGTATGTGCGTCCCTCTGAAATCTTCATTTGCACTGTAAGTTCATCTCATTTTCACTTGGTAGGAACATCATTTATAGTATTATATTGACCTCTTTTCTGTCTCATTTTCTAGAGTAAAAGTACTGAAATTTCAAGTAAACACAATTATAAATACAGACATGAATGTAGGCAGTGAAATAAAATGGCAGGACTGAATTCTGTAGTTCCCATTTGGATGATCCAGGACGGATGTGATTCAAGTTACTGTCAAAATGAAAAAACTAAATATTCCTGTAAAGAACTTGAGAATAACTCCAAAATAGGCTGGAGGTATGTTCTGAGCTTTGATTTTTGGTCAGGGGGGCCTCATGAATTGTCACCATGGTCATGCCTCACTCACTACCTCATTAGAGTATTAACCTTCCAGAGTATTCATTTTCTAAAAAAGAATAATAATATCAACCCTTTAACGTCTCAGATTCTGTTCTTTACAGACATCTTAATATTTAACTATCCAATATCACAATCAATTCAGTTTATTAGATTTCCCATTCTTCTTCAGAAAATCATAAAACCTGTTGCCGTCGAGTTGATGCCGACTCATGGCGTCCCCACGTATGACAGAGTATTCTGCTCCATATGGCTTTCGTTGCTGTAATGTTAACGGAAGCAGATCACCAGACCTTTCTTTCACGGTACCCCTGGCTGAGTTTCAACTTCCCACCTTTAGGTTGGGAGTCAAGCACAAACCATTTGATCCACACAGGGATGTTTCTTCTTCAGAAAAGCAAACTAAACCTTAGAGAAGTTAAGAAATTTGCTCAACTTTGCACAGCAAAAAATAGTTGAATATAGGATTTTAAAACGAATCTGTAATTTTCTAGATGGTCTTAACTCTGAACTCTTCATTCATGTATTTATTCATACATTCAGTTATCAATCTTGCAAGAATTTATTTGACACTTGTTATTTGCAAGAAATTGGGTGTTGGGGGTATTAAAAAATAACATTTCTCTATTTTCTTTATCAAGATGAGCATGGAAAACATAAAAGTGTACAAAGCAAGTGTAAAAGATTGCAGCCGCAGCATAGGGCCTAGAGGATAAAGTGGTAATGCAGCCGTGATTAAGTAAGTAAAGTTGTACCCATGGGTTTGGGTGTCAGGTGCTGGTTGTCAGGGAGGGAGTTCAGCGGGGGAAGTGGTGCACAAGGTACAGACGCAGGGACCTAGGGGGTCCGCTGATACAGGGATGGGGCAGTAGGTGCCATGGCTTTCAGTGAGTAGTAGAAAGATCTAGTAGGCCCAGAAATTATGAGAGTTTTCTAAAAATGAGGCTCTTATAAGACATTCCAGGCTGAATTAAGGGATAGTATTTCCATGTGACTTAATTCCCCCTTTCTAATGACATCTCAGACATGTTCAAATTTTCACCCAGTTTCCTAAAAACACCTTTTATGTCCAGTGTTTCTATTTCCATGGAATATTAAACATAGAAAGTATTGCTTTATTATCAACCATCATTTCTTCCTTCCCATGGTCATTTCTTTCCACTTCTGTGTCTCTTGCATCAGTAAATGTGCTCACTGCTGCAATGGCTAAGATGTTGATGTTTAGAGTTTCTCTTTGATGCCATGACATCAGCTTCTTCTCCCATTACTGTGGAAACAACTTCACATTTACTGACTTCAAAGCAGAACCTGCCTTTGAGGGAGATTTGCCATTAGCTTGATGGTCCCACCTGAGGGTATATTACTCCAGCTCCCTGGGTTAGGGGTTGGGACTGGGAAGATCAAAGCTGTTGACTCATCCCTGGAAGAACTAGCTGGCCATGCGGCTGTCATGAGACCTGCTCACATCATAAGAGCAGCAAACACAAGCTTCCAGGCACAAAAGGGCCCCTGGCATGAATATTCGGACAGATACTGTATCACCACTACTTGAAACTAACTGAAAGTACCCCCTTTAACAGTAATGTCTCTGTATTATCTTTATTTTTATTATTAATAAATACTCATGCATAGCACTTTACAGTTTTATTGACAGTAACATAATACTATATGGTTTATTACTAAAAATAATTATTCTTTCCTTTGCATGTACACTACCTTTTTTATTTTGCATGATCATTTTTTCTTTTTTTTATTGTACTTTAGATGGAGTTTTACAGAACAAACTTCTCATTAAACAGTTTTTACTCATATTGTTTTATGATGTTGGTTAACAACCACATGCCATGCCAATACTCTCCCTTCTCGACCCTGGATTCCGTATTACCAGCTTTTCTGTCTCCTTCTGCCTTCTAGTCCTTGCTCCTTGGCTAGTGTGCCCCTTTACTCTCATTTTGTTTTATGGGCCTGTAATTTTTGGATGAAGGATGAGCCCCAGGAGTGACTTCATTACTGAGCTAAAAAGGTGTCTGGGGGCCATACTCTCAGGGTTTCTCCCTCCTCTGTCAGGCCAGTAAGTCTGGTCTTTTTTTTGTGAGTTAGAATTTTGTTTTACATTTTCCTCTATACCTGTCAGTGTAGTCTGTGGTGGTAACCAGGCACCATCTAGTTGTACTGGACTCAGTCTGGTGGAGGCCATGGTAGTTGTGGTCTGTTAGTCCTTTGGACTAATGTTTCCCTTTTATCTTTAGTTCTCTTCATTCTCCCTTTCTCCTGAAGGGGTTGGACCAGTGGAGTATCTTAGATGGCCACTCACAGGCTTTTAAGACCCCAGACGCTACTCACCAAAGTGGAATGCATATCTAGCTTTCTAAGGAAGCAGCGTATCATATTCCAAAAAGTTTGTATGATTTTGTGTTCCTACCAGCAGTACATAAGAGTTCCAACCTTCCCATAGTGTCTCCAACATTTATTTTCTGTTTTTTTGATTCATGTCAGTAATGCCGCGATGAGATGGTATCTCATTGTGGTTTTGATTTGCATTTTTCTAAAGGCTAGTGATCTCCAGCATTTCCTCTTGTGTCTGTTGGCTGCTTGAATGTCTTCTTTGGCAAAGTGTCTGTTCATTTCCTTTGCCCATTTTTAATTGGATTATTTGTCTTTTTGTTGTAGAGGTATTGGATTTTCCTATAGATTTTAGAGATTAAATCATTTGTCAAATGTATAATAGCCAAAAATTTTTTTCCCAGTCTGTAGGTTCTCTTTTAACTCTTTTGGTGAAGTCTTTTGATGAGCATAAGTGTTTCATTTTTAGGGGATTCCAGTTATTTAGCTTATCTTCTGGAGTTTGTGTCTTAGTTATGGTTTGTATCCTGTTAATGCCGTATATTAGGTCTTCTAGCATTGGTCCTATTTTTTCTTCTATGATCTTTATAGCTTTTGGCTTTTTATTTAGGTCTTTGATTTATTTTGAATTGGTTTTTGTGTTTGCTAGTTCATTTTTTGGCAGATGGGTATCCAGCTTTGCCAGCACCATGTTAAAAAGACTGTCTTTTTCCCATTTAATGGACTTTGGGGCCTTTTTGAATATCAAGTGACTGGAGGTGGATGAATTTACATCTGCGTTCTTAGTTCTGTTCCATTGGTCAATGTATCTATCACTGTACCAGTACCAGGTGGTTTTGACTACCATAGCTGCATACTAGGTTCTGAGGTCAGGTAGTGTGAGTCCTCCTACTTTCTTCTTCTTCAGCAGTGCTTTACTTCTCTGGGGCTTCGTCTCTTTCCATATAAAGTTAATGATTAGTTTTTCTGTCTCATAGAATGTTGTTGGTGTTTGGATCGGGAATGCATTGGATCTATAAATTGCTTTGGTAGACTTGTCATGTTCACAATGTTCAGTCTACCTATCCATGAGCATGGTATGTTTTTCTTTTATGTAGATCTCCTTTTTGTTTCTTCAGTAGTGTTTTGTAGTTTTCTTTGTGTATGTCTTTTACATCCCTGGTTAGATTTATTCACAAGTATTTTTTTAAGGGGCTATTATAAATGGTACTGTTTTCCTGATTTCCTTTTCATTGTTCACTTTATTGGTGCATGGGAATCCAAGTGATTTTTGTATGTTTATCTTATCTGCTAGTCTGCTGAGCCTTTCCATTAGTTCCAATAGTTTTCTTGTGGAGTCTTATGGGTTTTCTATGTATAGTATCCTATCATCCACAAATAGGGACAGTTTTACTTCCTCATTTCCAATTTGGTTGCCCTTTATTTTTATTTCTTGCCTTACTGCTCTAGCTAGGACTTCCAACACAATGTTAAATAGGAGTGGTGATAAATGACATCCTTGTTTTTTTTCCTGTTCTCAAGGGGGATGTTTTTAGCCTCTACCCATTAAGAATGGTGTTGGCCATTGGTTTTGTACAGATATCCTTTATTATGTTGAGAAGTTTCCCTTCTATACATGTTATATTGAGAGTTTTTATCAGGAATGGGTGTTGGACTTTGTTGAATCCCTTTTCTGAGTTGACTGAGATGATTGTGTGATTCTTTTCTTTGTTTTTTTTATATGGTGGATTATGTTGATTGATTTTCTAATGTTGAACCATCCTCGCATACTTGCTATGAGTTTTACTTGGTCATGGTGTATTATTTGTTTGGTATGATGTAAAATTCTGTTGGCTAGAATTTTGTTGAGAATTTTACATCTATATGCATGAGAGATACTGGTCTGTGATTTTCTTTTTTTGTGACGTCTTTGCCAAGTTTTTTGCTAGGTTTTTGTATAAGGCTTATGCTGGCTTTATAGAATGAATTTGGATGTATCCATTCGTTTTCTGTGTTCTGAAATAGTCCGAGTATTACTGGTATAAGTGAGGCCATCTGGGTCAGGTTTTTTTTTTTTCCGTAAGTTTTTTTTTTTTTTTTTTAATTGCCTTTTCAGTCTCTTCTCTTGTTATGGATCTGTTCAGATTTTCAACATCATTTTGTGTTAGTTTGGGTAGGTAGTGTGTTTCTAGAAATTTGTCCGTTTCCTCTAGGTTTTCAAATTTGTTGGAATATAGGTTTTCGTAATACTCCGTCATGATCCCTTTTTATTTTAGTTGGGTCTGTTGTAATGTCCCCCCACTTCATTTCTCTTTTGGGTTATTTATGTCCTCTTCTGTTTTTCTTTTGTCATATTAGCCAGTGGTTTGTCAATTTTGTTGATCTTGTCAAAGAGCCAACTTTTGGTTGTATTGATTCTGTTGGTTTTCTGTTCTCTATTTTATTTATTTCTGCTCCGACCTTTTTTATTTCCTTTCTTCAGGCGGCTGTGGGCTCCTTTTGCTATTCTCTTTCTATTTGTTTGAGTTGTATAGCTAAAGTTTTGATTCTTTTTTGATGTGTTCATCTATTGCTATAAATTGACCTCTGAGGAGTGCCTTTGCTGAGTCGCAAAGGTTTTGGTATGAAGTGTTTTCATTCTCATTTGATTCTCTTAATTTTTTTTTTATTGTACTCGATGTGAAAGTTTACAAATCAAGTCACTTTCTCATTCAGAAACGTATATACACCTTGCTATGTACTCCTAGCTGTTCTCCCCCTAATTAGACAGCACACTTCTCCTCTCAACCCTGTATTCTCCGTGTCCATTCAGCCAGCTCCTGTGCCTCTCTGCCTTCTCGTCTCACCTACAGACAGGAGCTGCCCACATAGTCTCATGCGTCTACTTGAGCCAAGAAGCTCACTCCTTGCCAGTATCATTTTCTATCTTATATTCCAGTCCAATCCCTATCTGAAGAGTTGGCTTTGGGAATGGTTCCAGTCTTGGACTAACAGAAGGTTTGGGGACCATGACCTCCGCATCACTCTGTTCTCAGTCAGACCAATAAGTCTGGTCTTTTTATGTTATTTTAGGAATTTTTTTATTCCATCTCTTATTTCTTCTATTACCCAGAAGTGTTTAAGCAGGCTGTTACTCAGTTTCCATATAATTGATTTTTATTCCTTGCTTATCCAGTCATTAACTTCTACTTTGATGGTGTTGTTGTCAGTGAAGTTACTTTGTATTATCTCAGTGCTTTGGATTTTGTTGAGGGTTGCTCTGTGGCCTAAAATGTGGTCTATTCTGTAGAGTGTTTCATGTTCGTTGGAGAAGAATGTGTACTCTACAGCTGTTGGGTGGAGTGTTCTGTATATGTTTATGAGGTCAAGTTGGCTTTTTGTGCCTTCAGCTCTTCTGTATCTTTGTTGAGATTCTTTCTAGATGTCCTGTCCTTTACCAAGAGTGATGTGTTTAAGTTCCCTACCTCTAATTTGGAAATGAGAATTTCTGTATTCTGTTCTGTTGGAGTTTGTTTTATGTATTTTGGAGCCCTGTCATTGGATGCGTAGATATTTATTATGATTATATCTTCATGATGGATCGTCCCTTTAATTATTTTATAGTGCTCTTCTTTGTCTTTTATGGTGGATTTTATCTTACAGTCCATTTTATCTGAGATTAATGTCACCACTCCTGCTCTTTTTTGGTAGCCGTTCGCTTGATATATTTTTTCCATCCTTTGATATTTAATAAATTTACATCTTAATAGAATCCAAAAGATAAAAATATTACAAAGTATCTTTTCTGACCATAACGCCATAAAAGTACAAGCCAATTATAGGAAAAGCAATGAAAAAAATCAAACATGTGGAAACTGAACAACACCATGCTCAAAAACTACTGGGTTATAGAAGAAATTAAGGACATGATAAAGAAATCCACAGAATCAAATAAGAATGATTTCTAGTTGTGACTTTATATTGGCATTTTGTTCCTGTATTATTTTCCAGAATTATTCCATTTCTTTGTCTGTATTTTCCATTTCTTTGCCTTTTCCATGACTTTGTCTATCTTTTCCTCATATTTGTCTGCTTTTTGCTTCAACTCTTGGATAAGTCTGAGTATTTAGAGATTCGAATTCCCTGTCAAGTAGTTCTAGTGCCTTTTGTTTTATTGGAAAGTTATCTGGTTTTTTATTTTGGACACCTCCTGGAACTATCCTGTCCTACTATTTTATAGGTTTTATTATTGTCCGCTGTCTTTAGGACATTCAGTAGTTATTTTCTTCATTTATTGATTGTAGATTTGTTTGTTTTGTCCTGCTTTTTTGTTTTATTTTTTTTTATGTCTGAGCAGGCAGGCTGTGAATTCTGTGTTGTTTGCTCATCTGTGGGCACAATACTTTTCACTCCATGTCGAGTGGGCAGGATCAGTCATTCAGCTATGGTGCAGCAGGGCAGGTCCAGCTGAAGGGGAGGGGCTGGGATGGGTTGTTTGTGGCATATACTAGAGCCGATGGGGTGGTCCGGGAATCAGTGCAGGGTGGGTTCTGGTAGACCATGCTTGTGCTGCTTGGGAGTGTGATGTTCAGCACATGGTGGAGGTAGGCATGAAGGAGTGGGGAAATTGTGATGTGTGGAGCTGACTATGTGAAAGAGAGAGAGTGGAGAAACAGGAGCCAAAAACAAAGAAAGAAAGAAAACAAACAAGAAAGAGTGCTAAGGGAACATGCTATTGGAGTGGAGAGATGCAAAACTGAGAAATGGAGACAAACAAAAAGGAAAAAGCAAAAAAATCAAAATAAATAGCAATTAGAAAAAAGAAAAGCCCCATGGATCCCACCAGTGTTGTTATGAATACTGGGGACTGGGTTTCAGGCCATACAGTATAGCCTGGCTAGAAGGGGCTCCCAAGCCACAAAAAAGAAAAACAAAACAAACAAAACAAAATACAAAACAAGAACAACAAAAAAGGAAATGACCCAAGGGATCTCAATGGCATCTATTCGCAGACCTGGGAAGTGGCTCCTAAGCCAAGCAGTATAGCCTGGCTAGGAGGGGCTTCCAAACCTTGAAAAGAAGAAAGCAAACAAAGCAAAAAGGCCCCAGGGATCCCACTAGCATGGCAGCAATGACCAGGGAAGCAGTTCCCCAGCCAAGCAGTACTTCACAGGCTTTCAAGAAGCAGCAAAGCTGGCACATGGAGCCAGATGTTCCAGAGAAAGAAGGGGGAGGTGATGAGAGGCAGGGAGGAGCCAAAAGAAATGGAAGAAAGCAACACTAAGAACAAACAAATGGCACTGATGGACTGGCCAGTGTGGGCGGGAAATATCCAAGCAGTGCAGGGTCAAAGCCTGTGCCTCTTGGCAAAGAGACTGCAGTTGGCAGGAAATGGTAGAGGCATAGCAGGGGGGAAGAAGGGTGAGGGGTGGGAAACGGTATATTGCTGGTTACCGGATGCTCTGTCTCCTACTGGGTACTCTGTGAAGCCACTTTCTTGCACTCCCTGTTTGCTGATCTGCAGTGTGGGTGGGCCGAATCCCAGTGGCATGTATCCCGCTCTTCCAGACTGGCTGAATGACCACAACCAGCTAGGAAGTGGCAGATGCCAAGCAGCAGGGGGGAGAAGGATGGGGGCTGGGAAAGCGTATATCGCTGATTATCGGGTACTCTGTCTTCTGCTGGGAGCTTTGTGAAGCCGCTTTCCTGTACTCCTTGTCAGCTGATCTCCGACAGGAGTCCAAGATGGCAAATCCTTGCTCCGTTAGCTGATAGGGGATCTCTACACATATATCTCCTCACTATCTGTTCTCTGTCAGTTTCTTATTCCATTTTTGGGTGAGTTATTTATCTCTTCATTTGATGCTTAGGGTTCTGGGATTGACTTTTGTCTCTGTTTCACTTAGTTTTTTGGGACTTTGCTGTGGAGGGATGGCATGGTGCTTCTGTCTATAGCGCCATGTCAGGTCTGGCTATTACTATTGGTTGTCTAATTTTTAAAGCCTTCTCCTTACAACCATTATTGTAAAGATGAAATAAAGCCAATTTACCTCATCTTCCAAGCATGCGAGATTCTGACCTAGAGTTTTTCATAACCATTTGCTACTTATGATGGGTTTTGTAGCTATGCAGGGGGAAAATTTTCTTCCAAATGTAAATAATTCATCCAAGCACTATCATTTAAAAGGAAAAATATCTTGAAGCATTAAAAGGGGTAAGAAGAAAAACCCCAGATATGTTGTTTAATGCTACAAAATAAAATAGGCTTGAGGAAAAATCACCTTTTATACTTCTGCATGTTCAAATTTGTTGTAATGTCTGGCTCATGATAGTATGTTCTTTCCATAGCTGCATGCTGATATATATATTAAATGTTGCTGTTATAAAAACTACTGCCTTGAATATTACTGTACATGACTTCTTTTTTTCTAATGATTTTATTTTTCCTTGTGCACAACTAAGTTTACTATTTGAATAGCCAGCTTAGTGAGACAAGAACTATAACATGTATTTTTAGAAGCACGCACACAAAAAAATCAATCCAAACTCATTGTTGTCAAGTCGATTCCAACTAATAGTGACCCTATAGACAGAGTAGAAGTGTCCCATAGTGTTTCCAAGAAAAGGCTTGTGAATTTGAACTGCCAACCTTTTGGGTAGCAGCCGAATGCTTAACCACTACACACCAGGGCTCCTTAGAAGAACAAGGTGGTTGTTAAATTAAACAGATGAATGCTTATCAAAATTAATACAGCCTTTTGGTAGCATATTAGCCCAAGCCCCAGCATGTTAATCTGCAAAGGATATTAGAAATCACATAGTCCAGATCCTATTTCTTGAATATCCCACAATGCATTGGAAAAGGCACAAAAGCTTATTTTCTTCTAAAAATTTCACTTTTTTCAGGAAAATTTTCATGTTAACAGAATTTCCTGTGGGGGGAAATGTACCTCAAAAAATAAGCAAGTTTTCAAGGGAGGAGAGAGGTGAGGATGGAAAAACACTAAATAGACAATAGGTAAGTGGTAACTTTGGTGAAGGGGAAGACAGTACACAATACTGGGGAATCCAGCACAACTTCTCCAAGGCAAGGTCATGGAAGCTCCACAGACACATCCAAACTCCCTGAGCAACCGAGTTACTGGGCTGAGGGCTGTGGGGACCATCATCTCAGGGAATGTGTAGCTTAACTGCCATAACATAGTTTATAAAGAAAATGTTCTACATTCTACTTTGGTGAGAAGCATCTGAGGTCTTAGAAACTTGTGAGCGGACATCTAAGATACTCCACTGGTCTCACCCCATCAGGAGCAAGGGAGAATGAAGAAAAGCAAAGACATGTGGGAAAGATTAGTCCAAAGGACTAATGGACTACAATTACCATAGCCTCCACCAGACTGAATCTAGCACAACTAGATTGTGCCTGACTACCATCACTGACTGCTTTGATGGGGATAACAGTAGAGGGTCCCGGAGACAGGTGGAGAAAAATCCTAACTCTCAAGAAAAGACCAGTCTTACTGGTCTGACAGAAACTAGATAAACGCCAAAAGTATGGCCCCCAGACACCCTTTAGCTCAGTAATGAAGGCACTCCTGAGGTTCACTCTTCCTCCAAAGATTAGGCCCAGAAAACAAAACAAGACTAAAGGGGTACACCAGCCCAGGGGCAAGGAGACAGGAGGGGACAGGAACTCTGGTAATAGGGAACTCAAGGTCAAGAAGGTGAGATTGTTGACATGTCATAGGGTTGGTAACCAATGTCACAAAACAATATGCATACTAATTATTTAATGAGAAGCTAGTTTGTTTTGTAAACCTTCATCTGAAGTACAATAATAATAAAAAAGTAAGCAAGTTTAATTATAGAGTTTTAAATGAATTCTCTAAGAGGGTATGATGAAGATTGTTTTCATATCTGCTCTTCTTGGCTCCCTGTTGTAATTGTATGTAGGCACTATCAATGAGAGTATTTTATTCCTTATCAGGAATTTAGAATGTCTACATATGCATATGCATAGCCATAAATACCAAATAAAACTAACCCATATAACTATCCAGCTGATGTCAAGAGAATGGTAACTTTTTTTTTTCCCCTAGAGAAAGAATATAGATATTTTCAAAAGTAATATCTATACTAGGTAAAAAAGAAACTAGTTTATTGATGTGAAATGAAAAATGGATTATATTTCTACTCAAGGAATCCCAAGAAAGGAAGATGTAGAACTAACAACAGCCAGTAGACATAGAGTTCTAATTTTCTGTAGATTTATTATAACCACAAATTTAATCCACAGGTAAAAGATTCCTTGCCCAGCCCCCGCTCCTCCCCCAGTTTGCATAGTCCATTAGACTCACCAGCTCTGTTCGGGGTAAAGTGAGACAGCTCAGCTTCACCTAGAATAAAAGCTTCCACTCCAAAAACTCTTAATTGCTGGACTATTTTATCCAAACCCAAGAGTATCTTGAGTCCATGTTTATATTACTTAATTATCTTACTAAGTGTATGTCGTATCAGTGCTAGCATATGTATGAATTTGACAAAGAAAACTCATCTAGTCCATGCTCTATGGCAATATTTGGACTAGTAAAGCATGGGGTCCTAGGTCATCTAGGTAAAGGTCATTTATTAGGTTTTGATTCTTCAGGCAAGCTGGTCTTCAAGAAAATAAATATCCTATGTTATAAGACATCCCATTCCTAGTTTTCCTTCTCAACCACAAGCTTCAATCTGTTTCCATACATTCATTTTATTAGTCTTGCTATTATGTTCAAGGTCCAATCAGGAGACAGGTATTACATAACAATTTTAAACAAAAAAGTTCCATATGAGTAGTCATTAAATATAAGAGCAGAATAACTATAAAGGTGAACAGAGAACACTAAAGAATAGATTCCCACAGAATATTCAAGAGTTATGAGAAGTGATATCAAGCTGAAAGAACTGAAGAAAAAGCAAGCCTCGAGTTGCAATATTGAAAATATATGGGGAAAATATTGAATGACACAGCAAGCATCAAAAGAAAATGGGACAGTCTGACTTGATTTGTAAACGTTCACTTGAAGCTTAATAAAAGTTAATAAAAAAAAAAGAAAATGGGAGGAATACACAGAGTCACTATACCAAAAAGAATTGGTCGACAGTGAACCATTTCAGGAGATAAAATATGATCAAGAACCAATGGTATTGCAGGAAAATGTCCAAGCTGCACTGAAGGCTTCAGTGAAAAACAAGCCTCCAGGAATTGATGGAATACCAGTTGAGATGTTTCAACAAAGTAATGCAGTGCTGAAGTGCTCACTCATCTGTGGTAAGAGGAGAGTTACCTGGCCAATGGACTGGAAGAGTTCCATATTTGTGCCCATTTCAAAGAAAGCTGGGCTAACAGAATGTAGAAATTATCAAACAATGTCATTAATATCACACACAAGTAAAATTTTGCTGAAAATCATTCAAAAGCAGTTGCAGCAGTACATTGACAGGAAATTGCCAGAAATTCAAGCTGGATTCAGAAGAGTACATAGAATGAGGGATATCATTGCTGATGTCAGATGTATCTTGGCTAAAAGCAGAGAATACCAGGAACACGATTACCTATGTTTTATTGACTATGTAAAAACATTCGACTCTGTGCATCATAACAAATTATGGACAACATTGTGAAAAATGGGAATTCCAGAACACTTAATTGTGCTCATGAGAACCTGGACATGAACCAAGAGGCAGTCATTCGAACAGGACAAGGGTATACTTTGTGGTTTAAAATCGGTAAAGGGGTGTGTCAGAGTTGTGTCCTTTCATGAATTTGTATGCTGAGGAAATACTTCTAGAAGCTGTACTATATGAAGAACTGCACATTGGGACTGAAGGAAGATTCATGAATGTCTTGTTATGCAGATGACACACCTTGCATGCTGAAATGGAAGAGGACTTGAAGCACTTACTGATGGAGATCAAAGATTATAGCTTTCCGTATGGATTACAGCTCAACATAAAAGAAAACAAAAATTCTCACAACTGGACCAATAAGCAACATCATGATAAACTAAGGAAGTATTGATGCTGTCAAGGATTTCATTTTACTTGGATCCACAGTGAACACCCCCACAGATTCAGCAGTCAAGAAATCAAAGGACATATTGCATGGGGCAAGTCTGCTGCAAAAGATCTCTTTAAAGGTTTAAAAAGCAAAGATATCACCTTAAAGACTAAGGTTCGCCTGATGAAAGCCATGGTATTTTCAGTTGCCTCGTATGTATGAGAAAGCTAGACAATGAATATAGAAGACCAAAGAAGAATTGATGCCGTTGAATTATTGTGTTGGTAAAGAATATTAAATATACTGTGGACTGCCAGAATATGAACAAATCTTTCTTGGAAATACAGCTAGAATGTTCCTTAGAAGCAAGGATGGTGAGACTTTGTCTCACATACTTTGGATATGTCATCATGAGAGACCAGTCCTTGGAGAAGGACATCATGCTTGGTAAAGTAGAGGGTCAGTGAAAAAAAAAAGGAAGACCCACAAAAGGTGGATTTACATAGTGGCTGCAGTGATGGGCTCAAACTTAAGCAATTGTGAGGATGGTGCAGGATCATGCAGTGTTTGTTCTGTTGTACCTAGGGTTCTGTTGTACTTACTTGACAGTACCTAACAAGAACAACAAGAGAAATACCAAGAAACAGCAACAACTTGGATGGGAGATCCCCTCCCCAAACTCCGCAAGGCTGTGCTTTAGATCTCATTGGAAAAGATATCGTTGCACCCCACTGGATGGCAGAGAAGCTCTCTGGATTTCAGTTGCCAGGCAAGCAGGAAACGCCATCTGTGTCACAGGTGGTCTGATGCTCGTTTGTGAGAACAGAGAGAGTTGTTGCATCAAGATCCCACGCACCAACGGCGAGGTGGTGCCTGGAGAGAGCCACAGTGAGGTGGCCACCAGAATGAGACCAGGTCTGCAAGCTTGCCAAGGAACTACCTTGCTCTCGGCACAGCTGGGAAAGAATCCCTTGGAGAGTGGTGCAACATGGCAAGAAGAAAACAAAGTGGAAGCAATGTCTATTCACCACAAGTTCAACATCATGCTCACGGAAAAAAAAAAGTGCTTAAACAGTTCAGTCCATTATCACAGAGCAGGTCATAAAAGGGTAGATTTAGAGCTGAGTGGCAGTAAGTTGAGATTGGCGTAGTGACAGCCTAATTTTGGCCAAAGTGGAACTCTTGAGAATGAAGTGGGTTGTTATTAAATGTGACAGAATAACAGGCACATACGAAGATTGTCTCAGCAAAATTGGGATGTACAACCCCCATAAGTATGGCAGACCAGTACAGGAGTCACAATGATGTTTTGGCTCATTACATTCTGAGTGTGACTTTGTTGTAAGATTGAACCACTTCCAAAAGAAAGAAAAACAGTTGCCGTCGAGTTGTTTTCGACCCAACCGTGTCAGCATAGAACTGTGCTCCTCAGTGTTTTCAGTGCCTGATATTTTGAAAGTAGGTGGCCAGAGCTTTCTTCTGAGGCATCTCTGGATGGACTCAAAACACCAACCTTTTGATTAGCAGCCAAGCCTGTTAACCCTTTGTACCACCCAGTGATTCCTCTTACAAAATAGCGGCATTTATTACTTATTCCAAGTATCCCCCATTTACTTTTATTTACTTCTTTTCAGTCCGAACGTTCTTGTGATGTGTACCTCAGACACTTCCATGGCAGCATGTTGTTCACAGATGTGTGATGTTTTTATCATTAGTGCCAACTATTAAGGCTAGCTGAAAGTCAGACTCTTACGTTCACTTGTATGGAATGTTTATGCTGTTCAGTAGCATGCTTGCACTGCAGACTTGGAGATGCTGCCTTATGCTCATAATTCCCATTTCTCCCTGTGTGAAGCATTGCTTGGGCACAGAACCTGTGATAGCACAGTAATGACCTCCTAGTTGATGATCCATTTCTGGTACAGTGACACGTAACGATGATATTTCTGTCAACCTCAAAGGTATTTCATACCACTGACTTCCTCGATAGTATTGGCTACTTTCCACTAACTCAGCAGCAGGTATTCTCTTTACCATTTACAGTTTCCATCTCAAAGGCCACAGATGAACAATTTTCTGCCATTTTACTATAAGGCCTTTTTAGACTGTCTTGTTTGTTGAACTTCATAGATAAGATTTGATTTTTTTTTTTAATATTTCATAACTATTTCCTTGTGGCTACTGGATTTGATTTAGTTTTGTTTCTAACACAAGTAGTTAGGCAATCCATTTAATACTATAAGGAATCTCCACTTAGAGAAAGGGAGATTAGCAGAAAGAATAATCATTATTCTATTTCAATATTTGTTGACCTAAAATCCTTTCAGGAGTTACCTGATGTTCCTGATTATTTAGTACAGTCATTTATAAAGAAAATACCATGGTTCTTTTAAATATATTATATTCATAAATTTATTTAAACAAATTGAACTGTACTGTTAAGAAGCCCTGGTGGTGAAGTGGTTAAGAGCTTGGCTGCCAACCAAAAGATCAGCAATTTTAATCCAGCAGCCATTCATTGGAGACCCGATGGGGCAGTTCTACTCTGTCCTATAGGGCCACTATGAGTGAGAGTCAGCTCAACAGCAAAGGGGTTTTTTGGGTTATTACCACATAAAGTAAGAAAAATAATAAATGAACAAACAAAAGATTTCAGAGTTCAAACAGTTTGTTTTAATACAGCATTAAATTTGAAACTTCAGCGTCTCAGAGAGGGAAGTATATGATGTTTGAAGGTGCTCAGCAATAGAGCTGCATACGAGGCAGGCCTTTCCTGGTTTCAGACATGCCCTTATGGAGAATACAAGGCATTATAGGGATATCACCTCTATCATTAAAAGACAATGAAAAAAAGAGCATGTTTACCTTTTATGGAAATTCTTAGGATTAAACCAGCCGGGATTATATTGGAGCGGCAAAGATGCTGAATCTTCATTTCCTGTTCTCAAAAATTTTACCAATGATTGACAACATAAAGACAAAGAGGACAACTTGTAAATCCAAACTTGATGTAATTATTATTCAATTTTATAGAGATGCTATCAAGTAACCCCTAATCCCTGGATATAAATATTAATGATATGCAATAATTACATAATTCATTATTTTTTAAATAGAAAAATTATGTAAAAAATATTATCACAAGTTATAAAAAATAATGCTTCTAATGTTAATATACAGTCATAAAGATGTCACAAAAGCAGGCAATGTTTTGTTTTTTTATATGTATGGCTGCTATGAGTCAGCGCCCACTCAAGAGCAACTAACAATATCAACAACAGTACTAATATAAATAGAGCATACTTCTGTGATTTAAAAAATGGGTTAAACAAAAAAGCTAAAGTTTCGCAGTATAAAAGTTAAGGATTTTTGACGTTAAACAATTCTGAATGACTAAAATATACATGATGAAAATATTTAAATGAATGCCCTTCGGTTTAGTATTTGGGTAAGTAAATTCATTGTGATTTTCATCTTTGTTAATGTAACTCTTTTCCCAAATACTTTATGTACATTTTTAAAGTATTCTTTCCTGTGTCTTAAGGTGTATCTTCCTCATCTTTTATGTTGTTTATTTTGGAGTATGCAAATCCAAGAGCCTACAATTAAGTTTTATGTAGTAGAACAGTAAAGGATGGTTGAAAATTTCACTTTCTGACTGATAACTAGTATTTTCTGATTCAGATCAAAGTAATACTCTTGATCACAGTTCTGTCATAATCACTGCCCTCCCTGATAGGCTCAGGGTAACACAGAAAAACTGTTACCGCAACGTTGTGAGTTAGAGCCACCTGCGGCAAATAGCCAATCCTTGAGACGGGTGAGGTGGGTAAAGCAGGAGCTTTATTAGATATTACCAGTATATGTAAAAAAAAAAAAAAATATATAGACAGAGGGAAATGATCTCCTCTTAAAGTCATCTGTCTCACTAGACTACCAATCAGTTTGGGTTTTTAAGGGAAAAGGGGCCATAAGTTTTAGGGACTTGTGGAATGTGCACTCTCTTTCTTCTGTTTGGTTTTGGTGGTCGTATCTCAAACATGTTGATCTCTTCCTGCCATTGTCCCATCAGCTCAGGGGGTAGCTGGCGCTATTTTTTGTCTTATTTGACAGGCTTCGATCAATATTACTTGTTTTCCACAGTCTTAGAGGAAACATTGGTTAAGACTTAACCATTTGGGGAACTAACATTAGGATCTTACTTGGAGGCAGGGATGGGCTGGGGGAGGGAAAGGAGAGAAAGAAGAAGGAAAAAAAACTGGCTCAGGGACTGTTCAAGATATGGCTGAGCAATCTGTTTCAATCCCCCCTTTTTATTGTAGGTTTCTCAATCTTGGGAAACAGGGCGCCATGTCTCTCCAGCTGTTTCCTGCTAGATGGGGGCATAGAGGCCTAAGGGTTAGAGAAGTGGAACTCTTGTGTTGTCTGCATTAAACCATTGCATTTTTCTTGTATCGATAAAGAAGATATTAAGCTGTTGCCTCTCTTCTTGATGGGAGATGGGTTGAAATTTTTGAGTGATTATTATTTGGAGTTAGAATTTTTGAATTACTTGAAATGACTCTACCCTTCCGGGGAGAAGGCACCAACTCATTAAGGCATACACCAAGACACATAAGCTTGTCTGGAGAGAGGAACAACACAAGCAAAGGTTAAAATAGAAATTAGTAAAAGGGCTAGAGCAAAAACAATTCTTAGTACTTTTATATTACTTATTTACTGGCCTTTGTTTTACAGTCTCTTGAATAGCCACTTAAGTCTTTTTACTGGTTTATATTTTTTAAAAAGGCAAAAGTGGGAAGCAGAGAAGCGTGTTGTTGCAGTCGTGTCTTTTCAAGTCTTGGTATAAAATGAGTAAAACTATTACTTTTTCACAAACTGGCGAGAAACTGTGATCTTGTATCTTGAATCGTCATTCTTAATTATTGGTACAGGTTTCAGTATTGACAGTCAGGAGGGTCTTCATTGGTCTAACAAATTTCTATTCATTAGATGTTAATAGAAAAAGATAAGAGTGGGAAGTCTTTTGTGTTCTGGCTTATGTGAAAGGTTCTCTAAAAGACATTTTCTGAGATGATCTTATTTATTGTCTTTATGCTTCAGGGCCCAGTTGATGTGTCCCTGTGAGTCCTTGTAAGCCCAGCTCCAGCTGGGTCACATTCTCTATGCTCAAGGACAGGGAGTAATGACTCTAATTTTATTTCTTAAACTATTCCCTCTTTTTGATTGGTGATTGGAGATACTACATTTAATGATTAACACCTGGATTTAGTCAAGTTCCTAGATGGCGACAATGGCAGGTTTTTTAAAGTCATGGTGCTGGTTTTCCACTGGATACCATCTGGTTCTTTACTAGGATCTTAAGAGTGATGTTCTCATCAATTGTATTGTTAAAGTGAGCAAACTCAGTGTACATCAACATTTGAGCCCAAAGCCTTCTTTTGTCTTTAGATACGTAAGACAATAGAAGGTAAGTTTTATTATGCCTAATACTATCAGGATGTAGACTCAGAATATTACTTGTAGTAGTGTAAATAAATCTGGTGTTTGTAAGGGTGCTACTGTGTGTAACCAAGTAACTTGTTGTCTAATTCTATTTGTGTAGTTTGTTCTTCTCTTGTGTTATTTATCTACATGTAACAAGAGGTATTTGCTACAGCACATATCACACTTTTTTGGACCAATAAATAAAATTTAAGCCCATTTTGTTATTTCATGTGACCTTGGCTTAATGAGGTCAGAGATCACTGTTGTGTTTCCATCCCACTAGCAACTTTGTCTGTCATTTGTCCCATAGTGATTGATAAATTTCTTAAAGATTTCTCTAGTTCAAATATACCATAAGTAGGAATTAACATTACCAACCATACCCTAAGTGTTGGACTAATGGGCTTTCTTTTGACTCGTTTTACAAAGGATAACAAATTAACATTACTTTTCTAGTATTTACTATGAATATCTAAAGATAATTTTAAAGTTTTCAAAGTGTATTGCCCATGCATTCCCCAGGAATCTAAAACAAGATTATCCATGTAAATTCACTATTAGTTAGAAAAGAGTTATTTAAATTAGTATAGTTGGATTCACCTCACAAAAACATATTTATAAAGCACACTAAGTTTGTCTAGAGAAAATAGAAGGTATAGAAAATTTACTTGTGACAAACAAGTTTCTATTAAGAACACATGATTGGTAAGATAATACAGGATGGACTTCTGTTGGAGGTTTTTAGTTCACTTGTTTAAAAATACTAAGTGTTCTTCTCAAAGGCAAGTTGTCCCTTTTTGGTTTACCTATTAAAAGTCACGGGTCACTTCTTTTGGAAGCAGAAGTGAAACCTAAGACAGAATGGAGTCTAAGTCATGAGGTCGATCTCTTCCGAGAGCCTGGTTTTTTTTTTAAGATACACAATTCTTTGTATAGTAAGAAGGTGAGAGTTTGATTACAAATATTAAACAGGTATTTCATACAGCATTGTCTTGAAGACTGATAAAACTGATTACTGATTTACCCTAAACATAACTCTATTTACTGATCTTGGCAGTCAGTTTCTCAAAACAGACTGAATTCCTCAAAAAAAAAAAAAAAAAAAGCACAATGATCAGAGCCAAAATGGCCTTGGCTAGTTTATCTGGACAATTGTTTGACTCAAAGTTGCTTCAGGAATCAGTTTTTTTTCTCAAGACTTGAGGTTCAAAAGGACACCCAAAGGCGATGGCCTATGTAGGTTGCCCCAACCTCTATGAAAGCCAGAAATCTGGGTTCCAGGAGAATTATATATACTCTCTCATGGCTCCCTTCTTTGCATCATGATCTTGTTATAGAATCTCTGATCAAAAATGTTCAATAAATGGTAATTGGGCATTATCTGGTTTTTAAGATCCCAGGCACCATAGTAAATCAGGAGGTAGAATAGAAACATACTAGACCAATTGTCTGAAATAATGAAATCATGACCCTAAGGTCTTTGAACCAAGGAAACAAATCTCATGAGGTGTTTGTTTATGCATAGGCAGCATCAGTGACTGTTTTCTATGTGTCTCTGTAGCAACCACATTTTGTAAAACTTATGACTGTGTATTAATATAAATACAGCAACATTTACCAATTAAGGCACAAACTATTCTTTGAGAGAACTACTAGAAAGTCTAATACTATTTTAATCTGTAGAATCAATCATAGCCCAAATTCAGACATTTTTCTGGTTATGATACTTACAAATTTCTTAAGTTTACCAACAGGAACTTCTAACTCAAGATTTAAAATAACTAAACCCATTAGTTAGATAATTTAGGAGAAAAGAGGAAAATGGTTTCTTATATCTAGAAAGTAGGACCTTAAAGTATTATTTTTAGAAAGAAAGACCTTAAAACATCAGAAATATTCTCACATAAAACGCCTAGTATTGTTTCGTTTACTCAGTCTTACGTAGTTAACTTCTGTTCTCTTGAAAGTGATCCTGGATTGACTGCAGTCTGTAAACCTATTAGTCTAGTCACAGTCTTTTTCATAAGTCCAGTATAGACCATCTTTTTTTGTTGAGATATTCTGGTCAAATGTTTTCAGAAAATCAGTAAAGTAAAAACTTATCTGTAGATGACAAAACTTAATATGGTCATGATTAATTTATAAACATAATTCTTTATAGTGAAAGACCCAATAGAAATTAATTACAAGCATAATGTAAAGGCCAAATAAAATCAGTTTAAAAAAAAAAAAACTTTAGATAAAAATATTTTCAATAATAACATTAACCATATTTTTAAAGATCTTTAAATGTAACGCATAATAATCTTGTGACATAATGCCATATAGTCGGGATATCCCAAGAACATTCTAAGATTATCAAGTCTCTAAATACCTGAAGAGTAATTCTTCATTTAATCTATTGGCTTTGATGTTGCTAGATTCAAAAAAATGAAGTTTTAACCAAGTTAGCAATCATTTGTTGCCTAATATTAGGCAAAAACACAAGGGGAAATACTAACATATAAATTTTAACACAAAGAGAAAGAATCAGGCACTTTTCATGATTTTAACAATGTTCTATGTAATTTATAACATGTTAAATAAACTTCTTTAGCACTTTTTTTAAATAAAATTTTGTGGCTTCCTAACTTGTCAGGAGTTTATCATAAGTTACTGAGAAACAATACTTTATTTAACCAAAAATCTTAAAGTAAAAACCTTAGTTTTTTTTTTTAAACCATGTGTTTTGGTTTCTGACTCAGAAATTTTATTGTAATGACAGACTGAACCTTTTCCTCTTTGAAGCAGAATACACAAAGAAGAGATTAATTCTTTAACTTAGTAACCAAAGAAAATTTTATTTTAACAGCTAGAAACCTAATTCTTTGTTTTATATGCTATTTAAAGTTCTTAAAAATCTCATAAATTAAGTCATTAACTTTAGTTAAACAGATAAAACTTTTGACTATTAAGTAAATTTTTTTTTAAATAAATTTTTTAAATGTTTTTTGTTGTATGTCTCTTACAGTACATCCCCTTAACTGACAAAAATGAACTCACTCTTTTTTTTTTTTTTTCTAGTGTCAGACCTAAATACACACATACGTATTTTTCTTTTTGGCTTCTTAAAGTTCTCTTACAACAGAGAGAACTTGTTTACAGTTTTTTGTTTTTATGATTGGGATCCACCCAGTTTCTGATAACTATAGTAAAACAGTAATTTTTTAAATTTTTTTGTCTTAAAAGAGTTTTTACTTAGTTGAAAGGAATCTTTTAAAAGCTTCTCTGGAGCTATATATACGACCCTAGAGACTAGGACTGGGAGCTGAGAAGGCCTGATCTTGCCCGGCCCTACCTGTCTTTTAACTCTAAGTAGGAGATAAGATTAGGTCATTCTGATTCATGTTTAAATTTACCTAGGCATTTTGAAAAGCAGTTTACCCAGTTAAGTACCAAAGCTCTTCAGCAATTTCGTAAATCAATCCATCAATTTTTAGTTAGGGAGACTGGGGGCTGGAGGGAGTCATCCCAATTTATTTATATAAGTTTAAATGCACCTAGGCATTTTGAAAGGCAAAAGATTTTTTCTTTTTATCTCGGTTAGAGTAAACTTGGCAGGTCAGTTCTATTAGCCAAGGGATTCTTAACCTATACTTCTTTCAGTTTTTGAAGGCTTTTTTTTTTTTTTTAATAGTAAGAAAAGAATTTCAGAATTTCTAATGTTTAAGGATGCATCCTAGGGGTGAATTCCTTAGTACTTTTTCTTGATTTTTCATTCTGTCTAACTAATTATTCTCAAGAACCTAGTTTTTTATTTTTATGGGGAGTTGATACTGAAACAGGCTGCTCAGCCGTATCTTGAGCGGTACCTGAGCCATTTCTTCTGTCTCTCCTTTCCCTCCCCCAGCCCATCCCTGCCTCCAAGTAAGATCCTGATGTTAGTTCCCCAAAAGGTTAAGTCTTAACCAATGTTTCCTCTAGGACTGTGGAAAACAAGTGATATTGATCTAAGCCTATCAAATAAGACAAAAAATAGCGCCAGCTACCCCCTGAGCTGATGATGATGGCAGGAAAAGATCAACATGTTTGAGATACAACCACCAAAACCAAACAGAAGAGAGTGCACATTCCACAAGTCCCTAAAACTTATGGCCCCTTTTCCCTTAAAAACCCGAACTGGTCGGTACAGTAGTCCGGTGAGACAGACGACTTTAGGAGGAGATCGTTCCCCTCTGTCTCCATATACTGGTACGTCTAATAAAGCTCTTGCTACCCACCTCACCTGTCTCAAGGATTGGCTATTTGCGGCAGGTGGCTCTAACTCGCGAAATTGCAGTAACAATACCACCAGTTTTTTCTTTTAGCCTAGTAGGAATTTATTTGTCTCATGCGCTGCAGCCAAGAGTTTTCTGAGCTCTGGGGGAGACCCTCTTTTTAAAATCTTAACACTCTGCCCTTAGTGTTCTCTGTATTGTGATTTAACTCCCAGTCTAGACTGAAAATCTGATCTCCCCATGTGTCTCTCCTTTTTTTTTTTCAGCCCTATCAACAAATCTTCAGGAGTCTCTATAAGTATGTTTTAATTCACCCTGAATATATATATTTTTCACTAATTACTTTCTATGCATCACACATAAATTACACATAAGACACAGAGGTGACAGAGATAATCTTGCAGTCTCACCTCCCAGACAGCCATCCAGGTTACAGAGGCGATCTTGGCAGCCTCAGCCTCCCAGACAGCCATCCAGGTTACAGAGGCGATCTTGGCAGCCTCAGCCTCCCAGACAGCCATCCAGGTTACAGAGGCGATCTTGGCAGCCTCAGCCTCCCAGACAGCCCCAGTTATACATAAGGTTGACCCATAAGATGAACAAACTGAGCACTTGGACTAGACAATCCAGAAAGGAAAGGGAGAACGAGGACAATCTTAGTGAGGTCTAACACATTACTAGGAATGTCTCAATCTCCACTTTAATCCTCCAGATACCTCCTATCCCCAGTGCCAGATGGAGTGGCTTCAATCTCCCAATCCAAACCGATACAGATGTCTTTATACTCACTCGCCAAAAGCAGGGTGCACGAACCGGAGACAGACAACAATCCAAACACAAAAACCGATGGTCGATACACGCTCATATGCCTGCCCAGCTCTAGCGTCACCAAGAGTCCCTCCTTGCGATCCTACTCACAGGGACGGTCATCCAAGGCGCCCCTAGCCTTAGAAACCAAGCCCAGGTCCAGTTCCGGAAGCCACACTGACCCGCCCTTTCCACCCGGGCCCTGAGCGCAACACAGAGAGGGTCGCGGACTCACCTCAGGGCCCTGGTTAGGTCTTGCCTTCACCCATCTCTTTGGTGCGGTTGGGGACCGGTGGCGCTGCAGGGGAGCCTGGGTCTAGGGACAGCTTCTGGGGACAGAGTCCTCAGCAGCCTCTTGGTAGGAGAACTGTTGATCAGGCCCGGCCCACCGCGGGGCCACTGTGTCTCAAACGGCTGGAGTCCCCGTACAGGCCACCAAATTGTTACCGCAATTTCTCAAGTTAGAGCTGCCTGCTGCAATTAGCCAATTCTTGAGACGGGGTGAGGTGGGTAGCAAGAGCTTTATTAGATACACCGGCATATGGAGACAGAGGGGAATGATCTCCTCCTAAAGTCGTCTGTCTCACCGGACTACCCTACCGACCAGTTTGGGTTTTTAAGGGAAAAGGGGCGATAAGTTTTAGGGACTTGTGGAATATACACTCTCTTTCTTCTGTTTGGTTTTGGTGGTTATATCTCAAACATGTTGATCTTTTCCTGCCATTATCCCATCAGCTCAGGGGGTAGCTGGCGCTATTTTTTGTCTTATTTGATAGGCGTAGATCAATATCACTTGTTTTCCACAGTCTTAGAGGAAACATTGGTTAAGACTTAACCATTTGGGGAACTAACATCAGGATCTTACTTGGAGGCAGGGATGGGCTGGGGGAGGGAAAGGAGAGAAAGAAGAAAGAAGGAGGAAAAAATTGGCTCAGGTACTGTTCAAGATATGGCTGAGCAGCCTGTTTCAAAATTGTATTTTATGTTAAATGAACTTTATGACTACAATGGATCCTTTCAATATTGAAAATAATCAAATGACCGTTTCCTTTTATTCATAAGAAGTCTTTTTTTTTTTTTTCATCATGTGCTACGTGATAACATTTTGGTGGGTGCTTTTTTGGTTGCGATTATTAAGGTTTTGATGTGAAAAAATAATTCCTGGTTGCATATTGGATAAAATTGCCTTATACAAAAATTATTAGAAAAGTTAATATGCATTTTCCTTAGAAAATTCTGTCCAATATTTATAACAATCTGTTTGGAAATATGCCTAAATACATATAAACACTCAAGATATTTAACATAATTTTCAGGTCAGTGAGCATACCAGTAAATTTTTAGTTTAACAGTGTTTATCTAAGTTTACACATTTAACAAGTTTAACTAAATTAATTTGGCTTGTAATTTTGTTATTTTATGTACATTTCAATTTTTTCACTTACATGACATGACCCTAAAATAATTATAATTTCTCGGATGTGTTTTTACAAAGTAATTTTTTCTTAAATGCTCAGTGATCCAGCTTTAAGACTCTTAAATCTTAATTTATCTTCATTGTTCTATATTCCTGACTCTAGATGTCATTTATATTCTACCAACAATGGTAACTTTTGTTTTAAGAATGTGGTTTACAGATCTTTTGTTCTTATCTTTCCTTAGCCTTCTCACATACTGTTTTTTGGAAAATCCAATCCTCAGTTTTCTCTCACTACAGGAGAACAGCTTCTGTCATATTGTGTGATAATTTTGTAAGGTCTGTGTCTGTGTATTCAGGCTCCCCCAACAAAAGCCCTTGCTCTGGATGTGAGTCCCCTGGAGGGATTTCATGGCTGCCTGAAGCTCCTCTCCATTGGAGACAAACAAAGCAGTAGATCTCATCGCAGTACAGCAGGGGGCACTGGAGAGTCACAGTGACCTACAGATGGACTCCTGCAGCATCACAGACAGGTAAGGGCAGTCCAGGATCTTTAATTTGACATGCCTGTTTTCAGTCTGTTTATGGTAGATTTTTAAAAATGTTGTTAGATGCCTTCCTGTGGATTCCCACTCATAGTGAAACAATGTGACGGAGTAGAAAATGCCCATAAAAAAGGCTATAATAATCTTTATGGGAGTAGATGGCAAGGTTCTCTCCTGCCTAGTGGCCAGTGGCTTCAAACCACCACTTTGGGTTAGCAGCCTAGCGCTTACCCGTTGTGCCACCAGGGCTCCTTACAGAGCTGTAAGAGAGTCTCTCTCTCCCCCTCTCTCTTTCTGCATCTCTTCCCACCCCTCTAGTTCTTACCCTCTCCCTTCTTCCCTCCCTCTTCTCTCTTTCGTTTCTTTTTCTATTCTCTCTACTATAGACAATAAAAGTTACATTCACATAAAAATAAAAATTATTTTTAATTATTTTAATTTTTTATTATTATTCCAAAACAATAACATTTGCAGGAAGTGTACCCTTCGCCCAGCTTTCTTCAATGGTTCTGTCTTGTATCACTGTAGTACGATATCAAAACTAGAAAACTGACTTCCGTGCAATGTATTTGTATGCTTTTATCACAGGTTCATGTTGTTACAGGGCAGGGCTTCCCACGTCGGGACTAAGCCCTGCTTAGGTTCTTACCTTCTTCTGACCACAAATGACCAGGAGAGGCTCAGAGATTCCACATGAACAAAGGCTTATTAGGGACAGAGTGAAAGTCTCGCGAGGGAGAGAGGGAGAGGGGTTTCTACCTATGCTAGCCTCCAGTCTCTCACTGGACAAAGGATTCCCTAGGGATATAGAAGTTTTTAGGCGGGAAAAAGATATTATCTTTATTCATTAGATGGGTGGAGATTTCCAGGAAAAGGGGAGGGATTATGAAAATCAAATGCGTGTGCAGTTAGAATTCAAGTTGGACTTACAGAGGTTGCTGGAACCAAGATGGAGTCTGTCACAAAGGCTGCTGGGAGGTTGAACAGGACTTATTCTGGGTTGTGCATGTGTGATGCCTCTGGATCTTGGTTTGATCCCCAGCAAAGGGTCCTTGTTCATGTTTATCTCATGTGGAAGGTCATTTATTAGACCACGTTGATCTTTACTGCACATGCTCTGCACCAGGTGAAGCCTTGAAAAACATCTCAGGAGGATTATCAGTAACTTATAGCTGGTGGAGGACACATGGCTTTGAAATGTAGCCCCTTGTCTTAGCATCTAGTTTGTTAATCACAAGTAGTTCTTGGGTTCCAGCAGTAAAAGTTATATGGTGGTCTGTACTTAGGTTTAGATTTAATTGTAGCTGGTCGAACACACAGGGCCTTGAAATGTAGCCTTGATTTAATTCAGCCAGCCTTATCTCTTCCCTGTCTCAATGTAACCACTGTGACAATGAAACAATAGCACTGCCCATCACCCAAATGATCTCCCTCATGCTATCCCTTTATAATCACAACCTGCCCCTCACCCCATCATTACTGATGCCTGACAACCACTAATTTGCTCTCCGTCTCTAATTTTGACATTGCAAGAATGTTATATGAATGAACTCATACATTACGTGACATTTTGAGATTGGCTTTTTTTACCATCAGCATAACAGTCTTGAGATCTGTCCAACCTATTGCATGAGTCAGTAGTTTGCTTTTAATGCTGCGTTTATTAGTATTGATGCACCACAGGTGGCTTAGCCATTCGACTGTGGAAGGACATTTTGATTCTTTCTAGTTTTTGGCTGCTGCAAATAAAGTTGTTACAAGTAATCATGTGCAGGTTTTTCTGTGGATATAAATTTTCATTGCTGTGTGATAAATGCCCAGGAGTGCAAGTACTAGATCCCATGGTAAATCCAAGTTTAGTTTGGTAAGAAAGTCAAAACTATTTTCCAAATTGGCTGTACAATTTTACATTCCCACAATTAATATATGAGAGATCCAGATTCTGTGCATCTCTGCCGGCATTTGGTATTGTCTCTATCTGTCCTTCCATCCCACCATCCCTCCCTCCCTGCCTGCATCCCTCCTTCCATTCCTTCATCCCTCCCTCCTCTCTCCCTTCTCTCTCTATCCTCTCTCCATCCTCCATCTATCCTCTCTCCATTCTCTCTATCCCCTCTGTATCATCTCTCTATCATCTATCATCTTTCTATCTTCTATCATCTACCTACCTACCTATCATCTACCTATCTATCATCTGTGTATCTGTCTGTCTACCTATCCATTCTCCTATCATCTCAGTCATTTAATTGCAAACAGAAATTTTGCTTCAGTATAATGCAAAAGATGCCTACACTGAATGGCACTTAACTATAGCACTCAAATTAAAATGATTATTTTGGCACAAGTCATACAGATTTTATTGAAGTGAAAGTTACTTATCTTGGAAGACAGAAATGCAAATGCCGATGAGGTAGATGTGAAGACAAATACATTAATAAGATTATGTCTTGGTTAAAAAATAAGAGATTAAGGATATCATCAATGTGCTAATGAAAGTCAATAAATAAGTTATTGTATTTATTTTTTGTTTTCTTACTGTGTCCTAGCTTCCTGTTTTGTTTTATTTTGATATGTCCAGATAGGCTGCTTAAGTGAGCTAGTTTGATTATTCATGGTTTTGAAGCTCTAATGTCCTGTCACCAGGTGGTTAGAGGTGTTACTAGGTGTATGAGCCCAGGAGTCCATTTTCTTTTCTCGTATGGATTCAGCTCAGGTGTACAGGTAGTCGGTCACCAAGTGTGTGGTACAGATTCTCACCTACAGTCTTAGACAAGCAGGAATGGTTGGTATAGGCACAGGTATCTGGCTGTAGTAGGGGGTCACACACTGAGCAAGGCAGGAGACTGACAACTGCCCCTGTTTGTGAGGAGTGCGTGTCCCTGTTCCCTAGAATATGTAGGTGGGTGGGTTTTGCCCCCAGACTATGAGCACCCAGTGCTGTTGGCTGAAAGGACTAGGAGGCACCGCTTATTCCTGGACCCCTGTCATGGGTGGCTAGGTGGCATGGGTGGAGCCACTAGTCCCCAGGCCCCTGATGTGGGTAGGTGAGGACCCTGCTTAATAGGCAGAGTGATGTCAAACGTCACGAACATGCCTCTCCACCATATAGCTGATACAACTCAGGTTCAACTTCAGGTATATACCCTGTTTTACTGTGCTAATGAGGGCCTAAAACCAAACCCAGTGGCATCGAGTCGATTCTGGCTCATAGTGACCCTATAGGACAGAGTAGAACTGCCCCATAGAGTTTCCAAGGAGCACCTGGTGGATTCGAACTGCCAACCCTTTGGTTAGCAGCCGTAGCTCTTAACCACTATGCCACCAGAGTTTCCAATGAGGACCTACACTGTTGTAATGGGCCCACACAGGTCCTCGCGGAGGTGCAAGGCATTCAAAATCTGTGGACCCCTTATACCTGTGCCTAGGCAAAGGAGCTGTTTCTCCCTGAGTTCCCAGTTTAGGGGAGCTGGCAGATTATTTTTTCTTCTTTGTTAATTTGTTCCCTCCCAAAGGCCGGGAGAATGGCTCAAGGTGCTTGACGGGTCCTACTTTTGGCCCAGGGGATGCAGCAATCTCTGAAGCTGGCTAGGACCCAGTGCAGAGCAGAAAGGGGACAGGTAAATGGGAGAGAGGTTTTTCTCAAAGGGGTGTTTTTTGATTGACACGATCGGTGACATACATGTACTTATCTTTTGCCAATTAAGTGGCACTTTTCACTGATACTGGAGGCATGAGTGGACTCTCCACTACTCAGTCTCTCGATGTAGAAAATGTGTGCCAAATGCCCTGTTTGTCTCATTGAGCTCGCATCAGCCGGTCTGGCCCGTGGTGTGCCAGTTCCCACTGTGTCAGGTCTGGCAACTCCTGGCTGCTTCTGAACCATCTCTCTCTCCTCCTGCCACTCAGTCCAATTCCTCAACTTTGCCTTTGATGTTCAGGGCTCCTAGATTGTCATATATAACCGATTCACTTGTTTTTTTTAGTTTTCGTTGTAAGGGAGATCACAGGAAGCGTCTGACTACTTTGCCATCTCTTCCCTGCCGGTATTTTTTTGTGAGTTAGAGTTTTGTTCTATGTTTTTCTCCAGTTCTGTTCTGGACCATCTATTGAGATCTCTGTCAGAGCAGTCAGTGGTAACCGGGCACCACCTAGTTGTACTGGACTCGGTGTGGTGGAGGCTGTGATAGTTGTGGTCCATTAGTCCTCTGAAGTAATCTTTCCCTTGTGTCTTTAGTTTTCTTCATTCTCTAAGCTGAGTTAAAGTACTCCTTCATTTATGGGTTATAAGCATGGCTGTTCTAATAAAGGAAACCCTGGTGGCGTAGTGGTTAAGAGTTTGGCTGCTAATCAAAAGGTCAGCAGTTCAAATCCAGCAGGTGGTCCTTTGAAACCCTATGGAACAGTTCTACTTTGTCCCATAATGTTGCTATGAGTCAGAATTGACTGAATGGCGATGGGTTTGCTTTTCTGGTTCTAATAAAAAATGGTTAAATTTTGTATTCTAATATTTTGTATTATCATAACTTTTAAGTACTCTAAGTCTTAGATAATATTTGCTTAAATAATAGTTGTAAAAATTACCAAAGTTGAAGTTTATTTACATTGCCCAATTTGTTGTAGCTTAATTTTTTTTATTTTTTTAATGTCATTATATTGAGAGATCAGCAACACTACCCAAGTGCTTTTTTATTTTGAAAATTTGAGATAGTTTTTTTAAAAGTGAAACAATGCAAAGAAGTCCTTTTTTTTTTTTTTTAACTAAGGGGAATGGAGTGTGACAAACGTATCCAGCTTCCTGTAGTGTCCCAACAATGCTGCAAAATTGGAATCCATCGGTATGAGGTGTTTTTCTAAGTTGTTTTAAAAACTTTTTTTTTTTTTTTACTTTAGTGTTTACCTGTTTATTAGTTTCATGTTTCTCCCTTCTCTACTTGTAGGCACTATTGATTAATTCCAGTACCACCATTCCAGTGCAGTTAAATGAAGAACTAAAACATGGAGATATAATAACCATTCTTGGTCTATCTTTCAGGCAGATAAAAGCTAATTGTTTTTACAATACACAGCACTTTCCAATTAACCATAAACTAGTTTTAGTGTTGAACTGTGATCTTTAATACTGATCAGCGTCAGACTGTTTCTTATTGTCATTTTCAACACTTTCTTAATCTTATGGGATATGGATTTAGGAAGAGTGGAAATTGAGCCTTAAATGTGATCTAAATTCAAGGATTTGGGCACACAGGACTATGCCAAGGAAGGGCGATCTGGTCCTTAGGAAGCTTGTTATTTACTTGAAGTGACTGACTTTATGTAAAGCTCTATGAGTTTTTTAGGGTCTTTATAGTAAAATGCATGCATAGGGAAGGACACAAAACAAAATACACAACTCAATTTATCATGAAGTGAGTACCTATGTGATCACCACTCATCATGAAATAGATTCCAGAAGGTACTTTCATGCTGTCTTCTAATCTCTATTTCTGCTCATCAAGTAAACCACTAGTATGGTTTATAACACCATGAAAGTTTTTGGTCCTTTACTTCCTAAGCATGCATCACTAAACAACATGGTTTGTCTCTCCTTATTAAACTCCATCTAAATGAAACAATGTATTTCATGTGTTTGAAAAGAATGTGTAAGCTACTGTAACTGGGTGCAGTGCCCTATCTATATATGTCCATTAGATTCATACCTTCCAAATTAGTATTTTTTCCCACGCTTATTACTTTCTCTCAGAGAAATGTTGTAACCTTCTGCTAAGATTGATTCTCATTTACATGCCAAAATTCTTCATCATTAATTTCCTTGGGCATAGTAAACTTTTTTTTTTTTTTAAAGATTGCCCCATTTTACACTATATGCCTTCCCAAATGAATGTTTCTATAGTTTATTGTTCATGGCCTCCAGAGGCAAAGCAGTACCAAAGCTGGTCCAAATTACCAAGCTTTCTATTACAGGAACAAGACAAATTTATAGGGTGGAAGTCTCTTAATCTACAAATCTACTTGTATCTTTGGCCATATATCTGTCTTTCCTCTTAAAATGGACTATCTATGTGCCCTTCTTTCGATAAACTTCCACTAATTTATGGATCCCCTCTCTTTGGGGATCTATAAATAGGGTTGCTGTGAATCGAAATCGACTCGATGGCAACAGGTTTGGTGTTTTTGGTTCCCTTTGCCTACTGAGGCCCCCACACTTGGAGGACAAAGAACACAACTCTAGCAATTTTTCCATGTACTGTATCAGTTCCCACAATATTCAAACAGATTATAACCCCCATCAATAAAACAAAAGAGCATTCACTAGAGCCTATATTCAGCTAGTGAATGTGCAAGTCATGACTTCTTTAACCGCAGGACTCCTTCAAAAGGTCTCTTGGTAACCTGTTCACCACCAAGTTGTCTGTTTTTTATTCTTAGTTCACTTCTAGGAAGGAGCCCTAGTGACACAGTGATTAAAGCACTTGACTGCTAACAGAAAGGTTGGCTGTTGGAAACCACCAGTGGCTCTGTGGGAGAAAGATGTAATCTGCTTCCATAGAGATTTATAGCCATGGACACACTATGGGGTCTCTAAGAGTTGGAATAAACTCTAAGGCAAAGGGTTTTTTGATTTTGGTTTCACTTGGTTTCTAAGATCTAACACATATGCAGGGTGCCACTGGAGGCTATGGACCGGCAGGTGGCAAAAATATGAAAATGGCTGTTTCCCTTGACTTTGCTGGTCCTGCCTTTGGCTGAGTGGCATGCTATGGTTCCTTGTTGGATGTGGCATACATGAAAAAAGGCAGGTGAGGTGTGTGCTGATGAAATAACAGGCTGAAGACCAGATTAGGATCACCAGAACTAGAAATGACCTCTCATAGGTATGTGAGAATGTTTTCTGCCCAGTCCAGAAGCTACACTTGGCCAGGGTCCGACCCTGGCCTAGCTCCCCCAACAACCATGTAGATGGACTACCTGGTATTCTCTGCCCCTGGACAGCCAAGATACCCATAGGCCTTCCCCCTTACATCTCTTGGCTCTCTCTCCAGCTCCCCTAGTTGTGGTGTTTCTCAGGGGTACAACTTGGAGATGTTGCAGAACCGACACATACAGAGAGAAAGCAGATGCTGAGTGGGGATACCTTGACTACTGATATTCTCAAGTAAGTCGAAAACAAGTACCTGGCCTGCTGTCCCAGTGTCTTGAACCTGTCCACATCAGGGGCTCCCATACTTGATCCTTTTCCTCAATGTGCTGACTTCCTGTGACCACAGCCAGAAGTGGCTGCTGAGTCTTATAGGCCCAAATGAGGAGCCCTGTGGAATCAAACAGGTGGGCTAGACCTTGCCTATTGGCTCAGTACTTCTGACCAGGCCCATCAGAAGCTCTGCCCACTGCTTCCAGAGGCTGTCTCCACGGTGATGGTAAACATGCCTTGGCCCCGCCCAACCAACAGTCACATGGCCTACCTGGTCTGCTGGCCTTCACCCAGACCTCTGAGTTGAAAAGGAATAATGTCCTCCAGGGCCCACATCTAATCATATGGGATGAAGCATTGGGGCCATTGCCTGGGGCAGAAAACAGCCCTGGTTAGTCTGAGCCTTGGTATTTAGAGATCGATGACACTGCTGTCAGCTTAAAATGGTCACGTTCACATTCAAATAGCCACTGGAGGCAGAATCAGACCGTGGGAGGAGAAAAGTAGCTGGAGTGCGCATATTCACGGAGGCATGGGCAGAGGCCTGGGATGGTTCCAGGTATCGTGGAGCCCAAGAGACAGTCAGACTAGGACCTGAGCTCTGTCCTGTACTTGCGACCCAGGTCATCCATATCACCGCATCCCTAATCCGCTGGCTTCCTTGGGCCCTATCTTCCTGGATTTCTGGACTTGGCTTCTAACGCTTCACACATATGCAGTGTTGCCACTTGTGGACCAGCAGATGGCAAAAATATGAAAATACCTGTTTATACCTGACTTTGTCAGTCCTGCCTTTGGCTGATTGGCATGCCTGAGTTCCTAGATGGATGTGGCATTCATGGAGATATGCACAGTTTGTGTTTGCAGGCAAGGTGTGTGCTGAAAAGATGACATGGTTGAGACGAGATTGGGATCTGCAGATCTGGGAGAGACATCTCAGAGGTACGTGTGAATGTATTATGCCGAGTCCACTTGGCGGGGTTTTTCCATACAAGGTATCAGAGGAAGGAGTAGTCATAGGAAGGGCTCCCGTCTGCTCAGAAGCTCCTCTTGGCAAGGGTCACTGCTAGTGTAGCTCCCACATCAATCACCAGACTCTAAGAGCACCCAGTTGGACTACCTGCTATTGTCTTCCCATGGGCAACCAATACAGCTAGAGGCTTTCCCTTTTCATCCCTAGGCTCTCTCTCTGGCTTTCCTAGTTGTGATGTTTCTCAGGGTACAGCTTAGAGATGTCACAGAACTGACACATATACAGAAAGAGAGACAGAATAGGTAATGAGTGGGGACACCTTGCCTATTGATGTCCTCAAGGAAGTGGAAAACAGGTACCTGACTTGCTCACCCAGTGCCTTAACCTGACCACATCAGGGGTTGCCATCTGTGTAGCCTTCCCCTGGGTGTGCTGAATTCCTGTGGCCACAGCCAGAAGTGCACCGAGTCTCCCAGGTCACAATGAAGGCCCCTGGGTAATTGGCCAGCTGGGCCAGATCTCTCCTATTGGCTTAGTATTTATGACCCAGCCCCATGAGAAGCTCTGCCAACTGGCTCTATGGGCTTTCTCCTTGGTGATAGTAAACAGGCTTTAACCTGGCCCAGCCGACATTCACCTGGCCCCCCTATCCCTGAGGCTCTGCCCAGTCATTCCTGTGCTGCCTCCTTGGTGATGGTAAACAAGTCTTAGCCCCGCCCACCAGGGAGTCCCCTTACCTATCTGTCCTGTTGACCCTCACCCAGACCTCTGACTTGATAAAGAGTATTGTGGCCAGCCACGTGTAATCATCCGTGATGAAGCTTTGGGGCCATTGCATGGGGCAGAAGATAGCCAGAGTCAGCCTGCGCCTCCATATCTGGAGACCTGAGATACTGCTGTCATTGCCAAATGCTCATTTCCACACTCAGATAGCTGCAACAGGTGGAATCAGAGCAATTGAGAGGACAAATGTCAATGGAGTGCAGTGGTTCACAGAGGATCTGGCTGAAGGCCAGGGATGGTTCCAGATGTTGTGGAGCCCAAGAGCCACTCAGACTAGGACCCAGGCTCTATCCTGTTCATGGGACACAGGTCTTCAGTATCCCCATATCACAGTCCACTGGCCACCGGGAGCCAGGATTTCTGGCCTTGGATTCTAAGATTTCACATATAGGCAGGGTGCCAAAGGAGGATGTAGATCAGCCGATGGCAAAAATGAGAAAATGGCTGTTTTCACTTACCATTGGTTCTCCTGTCTTTGGCTGAGTGGAATGTTGTGGTTCTTAGATGGAAGTGGCCTTCGCAGAGACAGGGAGAGTTTATGTGTTATGGCAATGTGTGTGCTGAGAAGATGTCATGGTGGAGACCAGATTAGGATCTCTGGAACCAAGAGGCCAGGTATGTGTAAATGATTTCTGCCCAGTCCACTTGGCGTGCTTTTTTGATACAAGGTTTTCAGAGGATGGAGTAGTCACCAAATGGGGCCCTTCTGCTCAGAAGGCCCACCTGGCATGTTCCACCCCTGGTATAGCTCCCACATCAATCACCAGAATCTAAGACCATCCAGTAGGACTACCTGCTATACTCTGCCTATGGGCAACCAATACAGCCAGAGGCCTTCCGCGTTCATCTAAATGCTCTCTCTCTGGCCCTCCTAGTTGTGATGTTTCGCAGGGGTACAACTTAGAGATGTGGCAGAACCAACACATACACAGAGAGACAGAAAGAGAGAATAGATACTCAGTTGGGAGACCTTGCCTACTGATGTCCTCAAGTTAGTGGAAAACAGGTACCTGGCCTGCTCACCCAGTGCCTTGACCTGAGCGCATCAGGGTTACACATCTGTTTAGCCTTTTCCTGGGTGTACTGAATTCCTGTGGCCACAGCTGGAAGTGGCCCCTGAGTCTCATAGGTCAAAATGAAGGGCCCTGTGGGTTTGGCCAGGTGGGCCAGTTCTCTCGTATTGGCTTAGAACTTATGACCTGGCCCCATCAGATGCTAGGTCCAGTCCTTCCTGTGCTGTCTCCATGGTGATGGTAAACAAGACTTAGCCCTGCCCACCTGAAGTTCACCTGGCCTGTCCATCCTGCTGACCCTCACCCAGACCTCTCTTCAAAAAGAGTATTGTGGCCAGGCCACGTGTAGTCCTCTGGGATGAATCGTTGGGGCTATTGCCTGGGTAAGAAGACAGCCAGGGTCAGCCTGAGCCTCCATATCTGGAGACTTCAGACACTGCTGTCAGTGCTAAATTCTCACTTCCAGACTCAGATAGCCAAAGCAGGCAGAATCAGTGATGAGAGAACAAATGTTGCTGGAGTACAATCATACATGGAGTATCGGGCCAAGGTCCAGGGACAGTTCCAGATGTGGAGTGCAAGAGCCACTCAGACTAGTGTCCAGGCTCCATCTAGTTCGTGGCAAACAGGTCATCAGTATCCCCACATCCAAAATCCACTGGCCACCTGGAGCCCTAAAATCCAGGAGTTCTGGCCTTGGCATCCAAGGCCTCACACCTAGGAAGTATGCCACGGGAGGCTGTGGACCAGCCGATGGCAAAAATGAGAAAATGGCTGTTTTCAATTGACATTGCCTCTCCTCCCTTGGCTGAGTGGCATACTCCAGTTCTTGGATGGATATGGCCTTCATGGAGAGAGGGCCCTGGCAGGAATGGGTCAATGTTTTCTGCCCATTCCACTTGATGGGGTTTTTCGATCAAAGTATCAGCAGAATTAGTAGGCACCGTAGGGCCTTGCATCTGCCCACAATCTCCACCTGGCCAGGGTCCACCCATGGTGCAGCTCCCCAGTCAATCACTAGTATCTAAGACCATCCAGATAGGAGACTTGTTATTCTCTGCCCACGTGAAACCCATACAGCCAGTGGCCTTCCAGCTTTCATCTCTAGGCTAACAGGCACTCATAGTTGTGATGTTTCTCAGGGGTAGATTTTGCAGCATGAACACATACAGAGAGAGACAGAATGAGGCAATAGATGCTGAGTGGGGATGTCTTACCTACTGATATCCTCACATAAGTGGAAAACAAGTACCGGGCCTGCCCTCCCAGTGTCTTTAACCAGTTTACAATAGGGGCTGCCACCTGTGAAGATATTCTGTGGGTGTACTCACTTCCTGTGGCCAAAGCCAGAAGAGACCGCTGAGTGTAATGGGCAAACTGAAGGGGTCTGTGGAACTGGCCAGGTAGGCCAGATCTCTCCTGTTGGTTCAGTGTCTGTGACCTATCCCATCAGAAGTTCCACACAGTCTTCCAGTGGCTGGTAACTAGTAAACAAGTGACATGGTGATTGGTAAACAAGCCTTAGCCCCACTCACGGGCCTTCACCTGTCCTACCTGGCCTGCTGCCCCTCACCCAGACCCCTGTGTTGAGAAAAAAAGTAATGTCCCCCAGTGCCCAAGTGTCATCCTTTGGGTTGAAGGATTAGGGCCCTTTCCTGGGGCAGGAGACAGTCAAGGTCAGCCTGAACCTAGATAACTAGTGACCTGTGACACTGCCACCAGTGATGTTGAATTCCACAGTTACATATCTGCTGGTGGCAGATTCACAGTGATCGGAGGAGAAATGTAGCTAGGGAGCACATATTCACAGGGGCATGGGCCAAAGGCCAGGGAAAAATCCAGATGTCGAGCTCAAGTGTGAGCCAGGCTAGGGCCCAGGGCTCCCTCCTGTACATGGCAAACAGGACATCCATATCCCCACATCCATAAACACCGGACTATAGGTCCCTGGCTGTCAGGATTTTCAGCCTTCTCTTTGGAGACCTGACACATATGCAGTGTGCCACCAGAGGCTGTGGGCCAGCAGACGGCAAAATTTTGAAAATGGTAGTTTCAGTTGACTTTGCCTGGACTGCCTTTTGCTGAGTGGCATGCTGTGTTTCCTAAGTAGGAGAAGCCATTCCTGGAGAAAGCTGGATTTGATGTGTGCAGGCAAGGTGTGTGCTGAGAAGATGACAAGGTGGAGACCAGGGTGGGATCTTTAGACCAAGGAGAGGCCCTTGGCAGGAATGTGTCAATGTTTTCTGCCCATTCCACATGGCGGGGGTTTTTCCATTCAGTGTATCCATGGGATTAGTAGTCTCCAGAAAGGCTTCCATCTGCCTACAAGGCCCATCTGGCCAGGTTCTGCCCGTGGTGCAGAGCCCCATCAATTACTAGTACCTAGACCTTCCAGATAGACTACCTGATCTCTGTCCTTGGGCAACCAGTGCAGCCAGGGGCCTTCCCCATTTCATCTTCAGGTTCGCTCTCAGGCATTCGAAGTTGTGATGTGTCTCAGGGTGTTACCGCATGTCGCGAATACGTGCTGCTTGCCATAAAGCCAATACTGAGACAGGAGGAGGTAAGTAGCCAGAGGGCTTTATTGAATACCGGTATTCAAAAGACAGACACAGACAGAGTGGGTTAAATTTCTCTCAAATTCTGTCTAAAAACTAGAGGACTAATTGGAGAGTTTTTATAGGGGAAGGTCAGGGTTTAGAGGTTTTCAGGAATGTTGGTTTTTCTTTGAGGTAGTCACGATGATAAAGTGATCTATTATTGAAGTCCTGCAAGTCTCTTCATGCCATCTTGGAGTCCTGTAAGTCCCTTCACGCCATCCTCGTTTCTGTCACAAGATGGATCTAAGCTTTGTTCAGCTACCTCAGTTTTGTGTGTGTATTTTTTTTCCCCTTGGGAGAGGAACATAGTTTAATCAACAACTAAAAATTGATTACCTATTTTTCTTTATAGGAACAATCATGAGACAGATTTCAGAGCAAGTAATTATGTTTCAAAAACTAGAAATTAGTCACAGTTTATACAGCTAGAGTAAAACACTACAGAAATAAATTTTCTCTATTCCAATACTAAAACACCAAAGGAAACATATTTACTCTACTTGAATCCCCTCTTTTTCTGAAAGTTTTTCAATCTTGGGAAGCGGGGTGTCGCTCAACCTGGCTACTTCCTGCTGGTGAGGGGCATGAAGTCGGGAAATGTTTATTTAGGGTGGATGTTAGAAGTTAGTATGAAAAGCAGTAGCATCTAAACGAATCAAATGGTGAGTATCCCCTTGGTTGACTGGAGAATTTCCTCAGCCAACTAGGGCAAGTATATTCCTTGCCTTTAAGGTGGGTGTAGTTCTTTTGACAAAGGTTTTCATAAAACATGGAGCACAGATACACACTATTAATATTATGATTTCTCAAGGTGACAAGGGGGACTAACCAAGAACCAATAGATGGGAATAGATTTGAGATCCAATCTTACAGCCCATTAGGCCGTGCTATGGGATTTGTCAACTCAGTGACTTTTTGGATCATTTTTAATCCAATGTCCACTCTTTTGAAGTGTTAATCCAGGCACAACAAGTCTTATTAGTTATGGCCAAATACCCCCTGATTTTGCCAATAAGAACTCCAATATAATTCTGTTGTCTAAGACCACTTCTGCCAGGGAATTGAAGGAGGCTTGCTGGGCTTTTAGGGCTCTTTCGGTACCCATGGCTAATAAATGGATTGTATCTGAAAGGTTTTTAATAGCCATTTCTATATGGTATATCCCTAGTCCTGGGATTATTGTCCTCAGAAACTACTAACAACAGCTGGTTTCTTCTAACACCAGATTATATCCCTCACTCTGGGTTTCTAATGTAAAAGATCTACAGAGAAAATGTCTTACAGTTCTCATGATGGATGTGGAATGCTGGATGGATGTGGAATGGACTTGGGTGGGAAAGACTAGGAACCCTAAGGTACATTGGCCCATGAAATGGATCCCATTTAAGCATTGATGGCCCAAATCCAGGGTGAGTCAGATGAATTGGTGACTCACTATTGGGGTATGGTTTACCTCCACATAGAAAAGTATAACCTGGTGGGGCACATAAAGACAAATCTTCATTTGGGACATCTGGAATGTTTGAGTTAAAATGTAACAAATAGGGGTTGACAGGAGAGTCATTGCATGAAGGGAGAAGTTGAAAATCCCTGAAAACTTGATCTATTCGTACTCAGTGTGCTTGAGACTTTAATTCCCAATTTCTTTTTGCACTGTGGTTATACAGATTAGAGAGTAAAAAACAAGGGGTGGAGAAAGGATACTGCACTAATTTTGCCATTTTAGGTGCTTGGGGAGCATGGTGTGTTAACACACCCTCAGACATAATTTTATCCTAGTTGAAAACTGGGGCAGCCATAGGGCTTAGGGGGCACCAGATCATGGCAAATGGTGACACACCCAGCAATTGTTGTGATTCCCTCCCTTAGCCACGGCTTGGGACATGGTAACTAGACCATTAGATGACCAGTCCCAGCCACCCAGGAGGTGAGATGGTTCTTTTTTCCCAATAATAGTTACATGGGTCCCCTTTCCCCGGCTGATTTTGACATCTGTAGGGTATCTTTTCTTATATTTTACACAGAAATATGTCCCCGTATTACAAAGAGTGACATTCTGAATAATAATAGAAAAATCACGATTTTTAGACTGAGTAGTGTCTGCCATAGGGGAAGTTTGAGGAAAATCTCTAGTCGCTTTCTAAATTATAGACTGCTCCTTTCCTGGGGATTCCTGAATCCACTTAATAGGACCTACGGGGGTTAAAGAAGAGGTAACACAAGGGAGAGGTAGGGTATCTCCTACTTGTAAAGTCAAGGTGCCTCCAGACTGGAGAATTGTAGGAGCCTGGCTTGACTCCTTTCAGGTCGAGGCAGGCCCAACCTGGAATAGAAGAAGAATAAGGATTCGAGTCATGTTTGAATCTTTGAGAATCTATACTTTAGGCCTTGAACTGGGGTGCAGGTATATGAGGATTCTTCAGTCTTTTTGCTAGGTTCTTCTTGAAGAGGCGGGGCCTCTGTAGTATGATGCACCCATGCAGTTATTCTGGCCAGTTTCACAGAGGAATGAGTAGTTAAAAGGACTTCATATGACCCCAGCCAGGTGGGGGCCAGTTGGTCTTCTGGATGTTGATTTTTCTAAACCTTTAACAGGACCCGATCTCCTGGCTTGAACCTATGAAGAGGCACATCAGAGGGGAAGGACAAATGAGGAGAGGCATATTTGTTAATGGTACTTAAAACTGTTCCTAAGGATCAGACCCAATCTCTCTTCTCGACTTCCGTCTTGACGGAGGTGGGGCAAGTTGACTGTTTCAGGAATGGTTTCCCATACATATAAGTTCATAAGGACTCAACTTAAGTCTGCTTTGAGGGGCCACCCGAATCCTAAGCAGGGCAATTGGTAATGCCTGTAACTAAGTGGAGTGGGTTTCTTGGCAAAGTTTAGCAAGAGTCTTTTTCAAAGTATGGTTCATCTTTTCAGTCTTTCCAGTAGATTGTGGTGTCCGTGTTGAGTGTAGTTTCGAGGTAATGTCTAAGGCCTTACTAAGTGCTTGATTTACCTGGGCCACAAAGGCTCCCCCGTTGTTGCTCTGAATTGAGAGTGGCAACCCAAATCAGGGAATAATCTCTTTAAGTAACGCCTTAGTCACTTCTTGAGTTTGTTCAGTCCAGCAAAGAAAAGCCTCTACCCACCTAGAGTATATATCTACAAAAACCAATAAATACCTGAAGCTTCCATGTGCTTGAGGCATCGCCATAAAATCTACTTGCCAATCTTCTCCCATGTTCATTCCTCGGTGCTGGATTCCTGGCTCTGCTGGGTGGGGGTACTGTCTTTGGATTGTTTTCAGCACATAGTGGACATCTTTTAGTGATCTCACATACTGTCTTAAGAATCTTTGATCCCGCAATTATTTGTCGGATCCATTCAAGACTTGCGTCCCTCCCATAATGAGTACTTTCATGTAGAGTTGATATTATGTTATACACTTGGTCTTCTGGTAACGATATTTTCCCTTCAGAATTAGTCAGCCAGTTAGAGCCTGATGATGATTTAAACCCCCACTCTTTTGCTCTATCTAAATCTTGGGGCGTATATGTTGGCTGGGAGAATTCATTGAGGTTTAAATGCGGAATCAGGGTAACTCTTGTCCTGCTTTCCTCCATTCTTGTAAGCCAGCCGTTTTTGTTTCTTTTCGATTTCCAATGGCCTCAAAGGACTGTCCCTTTTGATGTCCTGGACAATATACCACTGCCATCTGAAGGGAATCGTGAACAGCTTCTAAAGGCTCAAGGATCTCAGGCACATTTTTTATTTCTTCATTAGCAGCTGTCAGGAGTCCTCTCTCCTTCCATAAGGCCCCATGGGAATGTAAAACTAAATGAGCGTACCTGCTGTCCATGTAAATGGTCACTCACTTCACTTTTCTCAGATGGAGAGCCTGACTGAGAGCTATGAGCTCAACTTTCTGGGCCGAAGTTTCCATAGGTAAGGGGGCAGCCTCCAAAATATTTGTCAGGGTTACCACCACATATCCTGTTGCCCGATGTCTTTCATGCATGAAGCTACTTCCATCTGTGGATATTTCAACATCAGAATCCTGCAGTGCAACACAAACAAGTCAGGCCTACTTGAATAGACTTCTTCAGTGACCTCTACAGAGTCATGCGTCACGTGTCCTCGGATATTGGCAGCAAAGTAGCCTGGTTCAGGGAGGAAACAGCTTTTAAAACAACATTGGGGTTATCTAATAGGATGGCCTGATATCATCCATGTGGCCTGCCATAAGCCAGAACCCCCCTTTTTGTTCTAAGAGAGGAAGAACTGTATGTGGGGTATTTACAGTCATCTTTTGGCCAAGTGTGAACTTTTCAGCTTCTTGGAGTAAGTCGCAGGTTGCAGCCACCGCCCACAAACGCGGTGGCCACCCCCAGCCACGGTGTCCAACTGCTTTGAGAAGTATGCCATGGGGCCCCGGGCTGGACCCAAAGTCTGAGTCAGAACTCCCACAGCAATCCCTTTCCTCTCATGCAAGAACAGTTCAAAAGGCTTTTGTAAATCAGGCAGTCCCAAAGCTGGGGCCATCATCGACTTATATTTAATTTTTTCAAAGGCTTGCTGACATTCTTTAGTCCATACCAAAGGTTCCCTCTCTTCCCCTTTCAGGGCCTCATAAAGGGGTTTCACCAAGACTCCAAACCCAGGGATCCGGATTTGACAAAACCCAGACATCCCAGGAACCCTCTTAGCTGTCGCTTTGAGGCAGGAATTGCCACCCGCATGATTGCCTCCCTTTGATCTGGGAGGAGGTCTCGCTGTCCTTGAGAAATCTGGAATTCTAGATATTTAACTTGTGGGAGAGAAATTTGGGCCCTTTTCTCAGATACTTGGTACCCACATTCTGCCAAGTGATTCAAAACTAAGACGGTATTTTGGACGGAGCCTTCTTTAGTTTCACTAGCCACTAAGATATTGTTGACATATTGTAAAATCAGACCTCAATTCAGTTCAATAACCTTAAATCTCTTGCCAAAATTTCTCTAAAGTTAGTGGGAGAATTTTTAAATCCCTGGACTAGAACTTGCCACATAAGGTGTCATTTTACCCCAGTAGCTGCATCGGCCCATTCAAAAGCAAATAATTGCTGAGTGTTAGGATATAATGGGATGCAGAAGAATGTGTCTTTCAAATCCAGCACTGAAAACCATTTACATTGGCTGGGTATGGTGACAAGGACAGTATAGGGATTTGGGACTACTGGATGTATATCTTCTACTATTTGGTTAATTTTCCTCAGATCTTGTACAAATTGGTATTCTTTTGTTCCTGGTTTCACTACCAGCAGGATAGGGGTAGTGTAGGGAGACGATATCTTAATATCTTAAAAGACCAGTTGTTATGTACTGATGCATTAAGGGTGTTATGCCTTCCAAAGCTTCTTTGCGAAGCAGGTACTGTTTCTAATTGACAACCAGGGCTCCAGGCTTTAAAGTAATCTTTACCCGTTTGGCTGACTTTGCTCGCCCAGGCCCTTCTGATGTCCAGACTTCTGGGTTCACTCTCACTCTTATGTAAAGAGGGATTTCTCCAGGTCGTATTGTTTCTTCATTAAGGAGGGCTGCTTGGAAAGTGCATGCGGCCTCTGGGGGAATCTGAATTAAGAGTTGGGTGGGCCCAAAAGATATCTGAGCCCCAAGCTTTGACAGAATATCCCTCCCTAAGAGGGAAACCAGACACTTAGGCATGTGTAAGAATGCATGGTACAAGAGTTCATTTCCAACTTGTTCTAGGAAGGGGCAAGTACTCAGTCTTCCAGTAATGCCGATCAGACCAGTGGTGTGGTCCCGGGGTTGAGGGGTGACTCAGCTGTATTTAACACCGAAAAGGTTGCTCCAGTGTCCAAGATAATGTCTACGGGGCATCCTCCCGCCTTAAGGGCCACCCGGGGCACACGGTGGGAGATAGCTAATGCTGATACCAGCATTGGGCCCTGTCACTCCAATTCCTCTTTGTGGGCTGGCCCTTCCTGGTAAGCCTGCAAGGTTGTTGGCGGCATCAGTTTCTTTGGGGCATCGGGGCACTCACGTTTCCAATGCCCATGCTTTTTGCAATATGCAAGAACCCAAAGGGGGTCTTGGTCTATGTTCTGGCCTTAACCCCTTCCTAGGCCCCTTCTCTTTCTCAGAATTCAGAGGGGACAGTGTGGTAGCCAGCAAAGCAGCTTCTTGTTTCTCCTTTTGCTTGGGTGCCTGGTCTCTGTTATTATATACTTTAAAAGCAATCTCAAGCAGCTGTCCTATACGCATGCCCAACCCTCCTTCTAGCTTCTGTAACTTTTTGCGTATGTCTGGGCACTCTGGGAAATGAAAATCATATTCAGAAGTAAAGAATTATCTGGGGTCTCAGGGTCCATATCTGTATATTGTCAGAAAGCATTTGCCACCCTCTCCAAAAAGGTAGAAGGGTCTTCTTTTTCTTCTTGTATTATTTCTCTTAATTTTTGCAAACTCTTAGGTCTAGGGACCCCATTCTTTAATCCCACAATGTCTAATCCCGATATAGCTGAAGTCGACCCCACCCATCAACACTGATTATGATCCCATCCCTGGTCTTGGGTAGGGACAGCTTCCACACTGGGGGGCCTTGACTCATTAAGACTCATGGGTCTAAATCATGCTGCCTGTCTGTCTCCTTTTGTGCCTGTTCTAACACCATCCGACGCTCTTCTGCAGTGACGAGGGTAGTTTTTAAAGTTTGTATATCTGCCCAAGTAGGGCGGTGAGTTGAGAACCTGGAAAGAAAAAGTTCAGTCATGCGGTTAGGGTCGCTTCAATATGGCGGGGTGTGATTTTTCCGATTATATAAGTCAGAGGTGGAGATTGGAGTATACACCAGCATCGGCCTCCGGGGACGGCTTTTTCGTCCACCCCTGCTGGTACCTCTCCAAGGGGATATTGCCCTGCCTGGTGTTCGGGGGCTCCCTCATGGAAAACTGTACCCGGCAGAAGGGGAAACCATACCTGAAGTTGCGTCTCCACTGTCCGTCTCCTCCGCGTCTCCCCCTTCTGCTCCCCTCAATGGACTAGTACTAGAGTCCGGTTCTGGCCCCAGCGGGGAAGTGTGCATTCTCCTCCTCCGGCCCTGTCCTCTCCCAGCAGCAACATCACGGCCGCCATAAGGAGGAGTAGGAGCCATAGCCGAAACCAGAGCCCGTCCCTACAGCAAAGGGTCCTCACTGGAAGAGTCTGGAAGCACTTTTGGCTTCTCTTTGCCTTGAAAAAGAACTTGGTTAAAGGGGTGCATATTCTGATATAGTGACATAAAAGCTTGAACATAAGGCACCTCGTCCCATTTTTTCTCTCTTCTACAAAACAGATCCAATTGAAAAATAGTAGTAAAGCTCAAAGATCCAAATCTGGGCCAAGCTTCCTGACTTGCCAATTTATATTGTGGCCAAACACTATTGCATAGGAAAAGCTTCGTGTTAGTCATTGAGGGATAACTGTATCACCTCTAACTGGTCAGAATGCATCCCAAGGGGGACTCTACTGGTATGGAGGATCCCCCTCCCATTCCTGGTACCCGGTATGGTTTCTCAACTGTGATGGAAGGCTGGGCCTCTCTCCGCGCGAATGCAATTTGTGGCCCGATCTACTTAAAATCCAATCTCTGCTGTTATCAACTTCATTTCAGTTAAAATGCGCCTGTTACCGATTTTTGGTCCCCAATTCTCACTGAGACATTTTCTCAAGAACACCTGAGCTTCAAATGCTACCGAAAATTTATGAAACCAGTTGTCACGCTCTGAAAACCAGGACCAAAAGTATTCACGGATTTGGGAACAGGTCTTATACAGATAGGGGCTGACACGGCGATGGAGACTGCGCAACACCTCGCGTGCCTCAGTTAGACATTCTGTCAGTCAAGTTCAAGTGAAGTTCCCACATTCATATTACATACACACATACACACACGCACAACTACTTGGCCGGCCTCACACTCACCCTCAGCAATCTTAACCTTGCAGACAATCCCTAGAACGACAGAGGTAATCTCGACAGCCTTAGCAGCCTCAACCTCCCAGACAATCCTTAGAATGGCAGAGGTAATCTTGACAGCCTCATTCACACACCCAAAAACCAAAACCAAGATCTAGAGCCACCAAGAGTCCCTTACGCGAACCTACTCACAGGGTCAGTCATCCGAAGCAGCACTCGCTTCAGAAACCAAGATACTAAGCGCCCTCTGGGCTTGTTCTATCTGCCCTGGCTCTGAGCGCAACAGGAAGAGGAACCGTGGACTCGCCCCAGGGGTTTTTCCTTAGCCAATCTTGTGCCCTGCTTACCTTGTTTCTGCCTGGTTAGGGACTAGCGGTGCTGTGGCGCGAATGAGGTCCGGGCAATGTTTCCCTTCTGAGGAAAAAAAAAAAAACCTCCTGCGGCTGCTTATGGGTTAATTGGCCTGTTGGAGCCCTGCCCGCGGCCCCCAGGTCTCAAGCTGCAAAGGACCCCACATCGGGCACCAGAATTTGTTACCGCCAATTGCGGGATTTGATTCGCCTGCTGCAGAGCCAATAGTGAGGCAGGAGGAAGTAAGCGGCAAGAGGGCTTTATTGAACACCGGTATACAGGAGACAAAGGAAAATTTCTCTCAAATTCTGTCTAAACTAGAGGACTAATTGGACGGTTTTTATACGGGGAGGGTCAGGGTTTAGAGGTTTTGTTTTTCTTTAAGGTAGACACAATGATAAACTGATCTATTACTGAAGTCCTGCAAGTCTCTGCATGTCATCCTGGAGTCCTGCAAGACCCTTCACGCCGTCCTCGTTTCTGTCACAAGATGGATCTAAGCTTTGTTAAGCTACCTGGGTTTTGTGTGTTTTTTTTCCTTGGGAGAGGAACATAGTTTAATCAACAAATAAAAATTGATTAAACCTTATTCTTTATTGAAACAATCATGAGACAGATTTCAGAGCAAGTGTTTATGTTTCAAAAACTAGAAATTAATCACAGTTTATACAGCTATACTAAAACACTAGAAATATATTTTCTCTATCCCAATACTAAAACACCAAAAAGAAACATATTTTCTCTACTTCACTATTAGTTCTCTTGGAACAGTTTCTTGCCTTAACAGATAATTGTTGCTGTATTTATATTAACACACAAGCTGAAGTTTTGCAAAATATGGCTGCTGCTGAGGCACATGAAAAAGAGTTACTGATGATGCTTATGCATAAACAAACACCTCATGAGATTTGTTTCTTTGGTTCAAAGACCTTAGAGTTACGGTTTTATTCGTTATTTCAGACAAATGGCCTAATATTATTGTTAGTGTTCCTATTCTACCTCCTGATTCACTATATGGTGCCTGAGATCTTAAAAACCAGATAGTGCCCAATTACATTTATTGAAAAATTTTGATCAAAGATTCTATAACAATATCATGATCCAAAGAAGAGAACCATGAGACAATTGTGTGTAATTCTCCTAAAATCCAGATTTCTGGCTTTCATGGAGGTTGGGGCAACCTACATAAGCCATTGCCTTTGGGTGTCCTTTTGAACCTCAAGCATTGAAAAAAAAAAAAAACAAAACTGATTCTTGAAGCCACCTTGAGTCAAACAATTGTCCAGATAAACTAACAAGACCATTTTGCTATGGGCATTGTGCTTTTTTTTTTTTTTTTCCCCAGAAGAATTCAGTCTGTTTTGAGAAGCTAACTCCAAAAATCAGACTGGGAATTATGTTTAGGGTAAATCAGTAATCAGTTTAGTCAGTCTTCAAAACAATGTTATATGGAATACCTGTCTAATGTTTGTAATCAAACGCTCACCCTCTTGCTATACAAAGAATTATGTATCCTAAAGAAACCAGGCTCTCAGAGGAGATCAACCTCATGGATCAGACTCCATTCTGTCTTAGGTTTCACTCTGCTTCTGAAAAAGTGACCCGTGACTCTTAATAGGTAAAACAAGGAGGGGCAGCTTGCCCTTGGGAAGAACACTTAGTATGTTTTAAACAAATTAACTGGAAACCTCAAACAGGAGAAGTCTATCCTGTATTATCTTGCTAATCATGTATTCTTTAACAGAAACTTGTTTGTCACATGTATATTTTTCTATAGTTTGTTTTCTCTAGACGAACTTTGTGTGCTTTATAGATTTTTTTTGTGTGACAAATTCAACTAATTTAGATAATCCTTTTCTAACTGATAGTGAACTTACGTGAGTAATCTCTTGTTCAGAGTCCTGAGGAATGCGTGGGACAATGCACTCTGAGAACCTTAAGATTACCTTTAGATATTCATAGTAATGATTCTAGTAAATATTAGAAAAGGAATATTAAATTGTTACCCATGAAAAAACAAGAGTCAGAAGAAAGCGCGTTGGTCCAACACTCAGGGTGTCATTGGTAGATTTAATTCCTACTTATGATACAGTTGAATTAGAGAAATCTTTAAGAAATTTATCAATCACTATGGGACAAATAACAAAGTTGCTACTGGGATAAAAACACAATGGCAATCTCTGACCTCATTAAGCGAAGGTGGCATGAGATAACGAAACAGACTTGAGATTTTTTTTATCAAAAAAGGTGTAATCTGTGCTGTAACAAATACCTCGTTACGTTTAGATAAATAACACAGAAGTTTTTTTTTTAGAACACATAGATAGCAAGCTATTTGGTTACATACTGTAACACCCTTACAGACACCAGCTTTATTTGGTTGGTTACCATCAAAAATAGGTACATGAGCTAGATCACTACTGCAAGGGATAGTCTTGATAATATTAGACATAATAAAATTTATCTTCTATTGTCTTACACACTTAAAAGGCAAAAGAAAAAGCCTCAGGCTAAAATATTGGTATACACTGAGTCTGCAATTGATGAGAACTTTGCTCTTACTTAAGATCCCGGTGAAGAACCAGATAGTATCCGCTGGAAAACCAGCACTGTTGAGTTTAAAAAGCCTACAATGGCCACCATCTAGGAACTCAATTAAGTCCAGGTATTGATCATAGATGTGTTATCTCCAATCTCCGATCAAAAGGAGAAAATGATTTAAGAAATAATACTGGAGTCATTATTCCCTGTCCTTGAACACTGAGAAAGTGACCCAGCTGGAACTGGGGTCACAAGGGCTCACAAAGACTCACTAAGACACATCAAATGAGCCCTGAGATTAAGACAACAGATGAGACAATCTTAAAAATTATCTTTTTAAGAAAGAAAAATATCTTTTAGGGAACATTTCACATAAGCCAGAACACAAAAGACTCCATTTTTTTTTTTTTTTTTTTGTTAACTAAATCTTATAGTAAATTTGTTGGACCAATGAATACCCTCCTGACTGTTGGTTACTGAAACCTATACCAATGATTGTTAAGAAGGACAATTCAAAATATAAGATCACAGTTTCTAGCCAGTTTGTGAAAGTGAAGCTTTCAGTGGTTTTGTCCGTTTTATACCCTATAATATTCTTAAGACTTGAAAAGATGTGACTCTAGCAGCATGCTTGTCTGCTTCCGACTTTTGTCTTTTTAAATATGTGAACCAGTTACAAGACGTAAGTGGCTATTCAAGAGACAAAACAAAGGCCGGTAAATAAGTATCATAAAAATAAGTGCTGTAGAAGTATTAAGAATTGTTTTCGCTCTAGCCCTTTTACTCATTTCTATTTTAACCTTTGCTTGTGTTCCTCTCTCTAGACAAGCATGTGTGTCTTGGTGTATGCCTTAAAAAGTTGTTGCCTTTTCCCCCAAAGAGTAGAGTCGTTTCAAGGGATTCAAAAGTTCCAGCTCCAAATGATTGTTGCGCAGAGATTTCAACCCATCCCCCATCAAGAAGAGAAACAACAGCCCAATAAAGGGCCATTATAAATAAAAGAGAGATATAATAGTTTAACTCAGACAATACAAGAGTTCCACTTCTCTAACCTTTAGACCTCTATGCCCCCATCCAGCCGGAAGCAGCTAGAGAGACACGGCACCCTGTTTCCCAAGATTGAGAAACCTACAACAAAAGTGGAGAATTAAAACAGGCTGCTCAGCCATATCTTGAACAGAACCTGTGCCATTTTTCCTTTCCCTAGCCTGTCTCTGTCTCCAAGTATGATTTTGCTGTTAACTCCCCTAAAAGTTAAATATTAACTAATGTTTCCCCTAGGACCATGAAAAACAAGTGATATCAATCTAAGCCTGTCAAACAAGAAGAAGGATGGCACCAGCCACCCCCTGGGCTGATGGGATAATAGAAACAAAAGATCAACATGTTTGAAATATGACCAATGAAACCAAACAGAAAGAAAATGGACATTCCACAAGCTCCTAAAACCCATCTCCCCTTTACCTAAAAGACCGCAGCTGGATGGCAGTTCCTTGAGACAGTTTTAGGAAGAGATCGTTCCCTTCTGTCTCCACATACCAGTATATATAATAAAGCTCTTGCTACCCACCGCATCCCTGTCTCAAGAATTGGCTGTTGCGGCAGGCGGCTCTAACTTGAGAAATTGCGGTAACAACCCTGGCCTTTGGCCCATGCACCCATGAATGTGTGCTCTCTCGCTACATTTCTCCTCACAAAACTCTGAATCTGGCACCAGCAGATATCTAAGTGTGGAAGTCAACACCTATCACTGGTGACAGTGTCACAGGTCACTAGATATTTATGCTCAGGCTGAACTTGGCTATGTTCTGCCCCAGGCAAGGGCCCTAATCCTTCAAACCAAATGATGACACTTAGGCACTGGCAGACATTATTGTTTTTATCAACACCAGGGTCTGGATGAGGGGCAGCAGGCCAGGTAGGCCAGGTGAAGACCAGGTGGTCCGGGCTAAGGCTTATTTACCAATCAGAATGGAGACAGTCACCAAAATTTCTGATGGGACGAGTCACAGACAGTGAGCCAATAGGAGAGGTCTGGCCTAACTGGCCAGTTCCACAAAGCCTTTCATTTTGCCCACTACACTCAGCGGCCTCGTCTGGCTTTGGCCACAGGAATTGAGCACACCCACGGAATATCTTGGCAGATGGCAACCCCTGGTGTGGACAGGTTCAAGACTGGGAGAGCAGGCCAGGGACCTGTTTTCCACTTACTTGAGGATATCAGTAGGCAAGGCTTCCCCACTCAGCATCTATTGCTGCTCTGTCTCTCTCTGTATGTGTTCATTCTGTGAAATCTCTCCATTCTACCCCTGAGAAACATCACAACTACAAATGCCTGAGAAAGAGCCTAGAGATGAAACGGGGAAAGCCACTGGTTGCCCATTGGCAGAGAACAGCAGGTGGTCCACTTGGGGAGTCTTAGATACCAGTGGTTCATGGGGAAGCTACACCATGGGCAGACCTTGGTGAGGTAAAATTGTGGCAGATGCAAGGCCTTCCTGGGCCTACTAATTAGGCTGAGACTTTCTATCAAAACACCACATCAAGTGGAAATATTGAGTCCTTCTAGGGGACTCTTCTGGCTCTGAAGATCCCAACCTTGTCATCTTCTCGACACACACCTTGCTTGCACACATTATCTTGAGGAAATCAGTAGACAAGGCGTTCTTACTCAGCACCTATTGTCCTTCTCTGTATGTGTTCATTCAGAGAAATCTCTTCATTCTACCCCTGAGAAACATCACAAGTACGAGTGCCTGAGAGAGAGCCTGGAGATGAAAGGGGGAGGGCTTCTGGCTCTACCGGGTCCCATGGGCAGAGAATAGCAGGTAGTCTATCTGGATGGTCTTAGATATCGTTGCTTAACATGGGAAATACCCCATGGGCGGACCCTTGCCAGGTGGAGCTTGTGGGGAGATGCAAGCCTCTCCAGCGACTACTAATTCCGCTGATCCTTTGTATGGCGAAAAACCCTGCCAAGTGGAATGGGCAGATAACATTGTCCCATGCCTGCCAGGGGCCTCTCCTGGGACTAAAGATCCCAACCTGGTCTCAACCTCGTCACCTGCTTAGCACACATCTTGCCTGCACACAAAATTCTGCCTTTCTCCGTGAATGCCTTATCCTACTAGAAAAAAAAGCAGGCCACCCAGCCAAAGGCAGTACCACCCACATGCAGTGAAACTGCCATTTTCAGATTTTGGCTGTCTACAGGTCCACTGCCTCCAGTGGACACTGCGTATGTGGCCGGCCCCTGAAGACAAGGCCGAAATCCTGGCAGCCAGGGCACCAGCAGTCCAGTGGTTTCAGGATGTGGGGACATGGATGACCTGTTTGCCACATATAGGAGGGAGCCTTGGGCCCTAGACTGGCTCGCCATTCAGCTCCGCGACATTCAGTACTGTCCCTGGCCTTGGCCGGTGCCTCTGTGAATGTGTGCTCTCTAGCGATATTTCTCCTCCTGTCACTCTCGTTCTGCCACCAGGGGATATGTGAGTGTGGAGGTCATCACCTATCACTGGCAGCAGTGTGACAAGTCACTGGAGATCTAGGCACAAGCTGATCTTGGCTGTCTTCTGCCTTAGGCAAGGGCCGGAATCCTTTATCCCAGATGGTGACACCTGGGCACTGGCGGACACTCATTTTTCTCAACACAGAGGTCTGGGTGAGGATCAGCAGGCCAGGTGAAGGCCGGGTGGGCAGGGCTAAGGTTTATGTACCATCACCATGGAGACAGCCACCGGAAGAGTGGGCGGAGCTTCTGATGGGCCCAGTCACAAGTACTGAGCCAATGGGAGAGTTCTGGCCCACCAGGTGGATGACACAGGGTCCTCCATTGTGACCTATGACACTTAGTGGCCAACTCTGGCTGTGGCCACAGGATTTCAGCACAACCTTTGGAAAGGCTACACAGACAGATGGAAGCCCCTGGTGCAGACAAATTCAGGGCTTTGGGAGAGCAGGCCAGGTCCCTGTTTTCCACTTTCCTGAGGATATCAGTAGGCAAGGCATCCCCACTCAGCATCTCTTGCCTCTTTCTGTCTCCCTATTGTATGTGTTCATTCTGTGAAATCTCTTCTTTCTACCCCTGAGACACATCACAACTTGGAGTGCCTGGGAGAGAGCCTAGAGATGAAAAGGGAAATGTCTCTGGCTCTACTGGTTGCCCATGGTCAGAGAAGAACAGGTAGTCTATCTGGAAGGTCTAGATAGTAGTGACTGTTGGGGGAGCTATACCACGGGCAGACCCTGGCTAAGTGAAGCTTGCTGACAGATAGTAGCCTCTCTGGAGACTACTAATTCTGCTGATACATTGTATGGAAAAACCCAGCCATGGGGATTGGGCAGAAAACATTGATACATACCTGCCAGAGGCCTCTCCTGGGTCTGAAGGTCCCACCCTGGTCTCCACCTTGGCATCTTCTCAGCACACACCTTGACCATCCACATCAAATCCGCCTTTCTCCATGTATGCCTTTTGCTAGGAAACACAGCATGCCACTCAGCCAAATGAGAGTAGAGGCAAAGTCAACTGAAATGACCACTTTCAAAATTTTGCCATCTGCTGGTCCACAGCCTCCAGTGGCACACTGAGTATGCACCAGGTCTCCCAAGACAAGGTCAAAAATCCTGGCAGCCAGGGACCCAGTAGTCTGGTGTCTGTGGATGTGGGGATATGGATGACCTATTTGGCATGTACAGGAGGGAGCTCGCACTTGAGCTCCACAACATTTGGTATTATCTCTGGCCTTTGGCCTGTGCCCCTGTGAACGTGTCCTCTCTAGCTACATTTCTCCTCCGATCACTTTGAATCTGCATCTCTGCATCCCTGGGCATCTCTTTTTTTCAGCCCAATCAGTAAATCCTCAGGAGTCTCTATAAGTATTTTCTAATTCACCCTGAATTTTTTTTTCACCAATTACTTTTTATGTATCACACATAAATTACAGATAATACACAGACAGAGGTGACGGAGAGAATCTTGCAGTCTCATCCTCCCAGACAGCCAGCCAGGTTATGGAGGTGATCTTGGCAGCCTCAACTTCCTAGACAGCCCTGGTCACACATAAGATTCACCCATAAGATTAACAGACAAACAGAGCACTTGGACCAGACAAGCCAGAAAGGAAAGGAGGAACAAAGATGATCTTAGTGAGGTCCAACACATTACTGAACCTCCACTTCAGTCCTCCAGATACCGTCTATCCCCAATGCCAGATGGAGGGGCTTCAATCTCCCAATATAAACCAATAGAGATGTCTACAGCCACTCCCCAAATCCAGGGTGCGCCAACCAGAGACAGACAACATCCAAACACAAAACCAACGGCTGCCACACACTCACACGCCTGCGCTTTTCTAGAGTCACCGAGAGTCTCTCCTTGCGATAATACAGGGACAGTCATCCAAGGCGCCAGTCACTTTAGAAACTAAGGGCCTGGGACCAGTTCTGGAAGCCACACTGGCCCAGCCTATCCACCCCGGCCCTGAGCGCAACAGGGAGAGAGTCGCAGACTCACCTCAGAATCCTGATTAGGTCTTGCCTTCACCCACCTCTTTGGTGTAGTTGGAGACCGGTGGAGCTGCAGGGGAGCCTGGGTCCGGGGACATCCTCCAGGGATAAACGGAGTCCCCAGCAGCCAGTTGGTAGGAGAACTGTTGATGAGGCCTGGGCCCCACCACATGCCACCACGTCTCAAACGGCTAGAGCTCCCTTTAGAGCCACCAAATTGTTACCACAGTTTCTCTAGTTAGAGCCACCTGCTGCAAACAGTCAGTTCTTGAGACGGGGGTGAGGTAGGTAGCAAGAGTTTTATTATATATACTGGTATATGGAGACAGAGGGGAATGATCTCCTAAAGCTGTCTGTCTTGAGGAGCTGCACTCTAGCTGGGGTTTTATAGGGAAGGGGGACATGGGTTTTAGGAACTTGTGGAATATCCATTCTCTTTCTGTTTGGTTTCGGTGGTTATATTTCAAACATGTTTATTTTTTCTTGCCATTATCTCATTAGTCCAGGGTGGGTGGCTGGCACCATCCTTCATCCTGTTTGATAGGCTTACATTGATATCAATTGTTTTTCAAGGTCCTAGGGGAAACATTTGTGAACATTTAACTTTTGGGGGAATTAACAGAAAAATCATACTTGGAGAGAGAGACAGGCTAGGGAAAGGAAAAATGGCTCAGGTTCTGTTCAAGATATGGCTGAGCAGCCTGTTTCAGCCTCCATGATAAAAGGGCTCCAATGTATGCAATGTTTCCCCACATAGCTAATATCAGCGGCCAATTGGGGAATAATGCATATGGAGACTCAGGGTTCTTATTCTGTTGTTGTCAAGTTGAACACTCAGCAGTGGTGATAACCAGATCAATAGACCCCGGTAACCATTAACCTGACTCTATGCATTTAGCTAATTTTTGTATTTCATATAAATGAGATCATATAATATTTGTCCCTTTGTGTCTAGCTTATTTCACTTAGCATAGTCTTTTCAAGTTTCATACATGTTGTAGCATATATCAGAACTTCATTTCTCTTTATGGCTGAATAATATTCATTTATTTGGCTGTACCACATTTTGTTTATCCAACTGTTCGTTAATAGACATTGGGTTGTTTCTACCTTTTGCCTATTATTCATAACTCTGCTGTGAGTTTTCAGGTACTGGTTTCTGTGTGGATGTATATATATATTTTTTACGGTAACACTGTGTTTAATCATTTGAGAACTGCCAGACTGATTTCCAGCTACACAATTTTACATGTATGAGGGTTCCTATTTCTCCACATCCTTGTCAACACTTATTGTTATCTGACTTTTTGATTCTAGTCATCTTAATGGGTGTGGAGTGTTATCTCATTGTGGTTTTTATTTGCATGTCTTGGCATGAAAAGATGCCAAGTATCTACTCTTGTGCTTATTGCCCATATGTATATGTACTTTGGAGGAATATATATTCACATCCTTTGCCTAGTCTTTAATTGGGTGGTTTGTCTTTTTATTCTTGGGTTGTAAGAGTTCTTTATGTATTCTAGATATATAAAGATATATACCAGATGTGTCTTGCAAAAATTTTCCCATATTTTGTAGGCTGTCTTTCATTTCCTTGTTTCTTGAAATGCTGATTTATGATTCAGATTACCTCTTCCCTGATAGACAGCTGAAGTCTCATGCTCACATGGTATCTTGTGGTCAAGAGGTCAATCTTTCCCAAGGCCCAAATTAGGTACTTTTTTACTAGACTACCAGTGCTGTTGAGTTGACTCGGATTCATGGCGACCCCATGCATGTCAGAGTAGGACTGTGATCCACAGGGTTTTCAGTGGCTAATTTTTCAGAAGTAGATCTGCAGGGATTTCTTCCAATGTGCCTCTGGGTAGACTAAATCTGCAGACTTTCAGTTAGCAGTCAAGCATGTTAATCATTTATACCACCCAGGGAAAATAGCCAGGTAGGAACTGCTAATCAAATGGAGAATAGTTGACTATACTCTAAAACTTTAGGAGTTTCAACTGCTATTCTACTCTTCAGTTTTCCCAAGGCTTTATAAGGCATCTTTATGGAAAACCTGGTGGCATAGTGGTTAAGAGTTTGGCTGTCAACCAAAAGATTGGTAGTTTGAATCCACCAGGCACTCCTTGGGAACCTTATGGGACAGTTCAACTCTCTCCTACAGGGTCATTATGGGTCAGAATCAACTCGACAGCAAGGGGATCTACCATAAAACAAAAAACAAACAAAAAATCCATTGCCGTCAAGTTGATTTTGACTCGTAGTGACCCTTTACAACAGAGTAGAACTGCCCCATAGGATTTCCAAGGATGTAATCTTTATGGAAGGAGACTGTCACATCTTTCCCCATTGGAGCACTGAGTGGGTTTGAACTGCCAACCTTTCAGTTAATAGCCGAGTACTTTAATTACTGCACCACCAGGGCTCCTTTTCTATCTCCCATAGGCATTTAAATTAGCATTGCATCTCTTGTGACATGAGGCCAAAGTGATATGGCAGCTTGCACTGCAGCCTAAATCTGCTTCAGAGCGATCTCTTTCTATGAACTGCCTTCAGAAGTGTAAACCTTATGGGTTACCACATGGAAAGTGGTCCCATAAATATTGTGTCATTTATTCATGGTGGTAGTACATGAGAGTTCCCTGGGTTCTGGACTCTGCCTCCCGAGCAAGCTTTCTCTCTTTCTGTTTTTCCTTGGAAACGTGAAGTGCAATGACGAGGACCCAGTAGAAATCCGAGTGGTGGATGATTCACTCACCCAGGTAAGGCCACCCAGGAGTCCCCCATGGACAGGTGTCTCGTGCTGTGGGGACTGGGGGCTCTAGTGAAGGGTGAAGCATCCCCAGAGTGATGTTTTTTTTCAAACCCTAGGGACCAAGAGATGCCCTCTGAAGGGTCCCCAGTGTGACAGGTCTAAACTGACCCTAGGGACCTAGGGACACCTTAAACCTCAGGGACTGTGGCCTTCCCATCAGAAATTACTACAGAAAGGTCTACGGAGTGTCCCCAGAGTGACAGGTCATTTGACCCTAGGGACCAAGGGACACATTTCATGGAGAGTCCCCAGAGCGACGGGTTATTTCAAAGAAAGGATGCCTTCTTTTTGACCCCAGGGAGTAGGGAATTTCTGACCTGCTGGTATTGCACTCTTGGTAGGAACTGCAGCCTGTCCCTTTTCCTCTCCTCTCAAGCTGGACTTTTGCCCAGACACTTGTTTCAGCTGTCATTTTTATGTATCTGGATATTGTCTGCCTCTAGATGGTACACCCTGTTTCGGGAAGAATGGATGTAGAGGTCTATGTTTGGATTGAGAAATTGAAGCCCCTGTGTTTGGTATTGGGGATAAGAGGTATCTGGAAGATCAAAGTGGAGATTCAGATATTCCTGGTAATGTGTTAGACTTCACTAAACCATTTCTGACTTGTCTGGTCTGAGCGCTCTGTTTGTCTGATGTGTGACTGGGGCTGTCTGGGAGGTTGAGACTGCGAGATTGTCTTTGTTGCCTCTGTCTGTGTCTTACCTGTAATATGTGTGTTGCGTAGAAACTAACTGGTGAAGAGAAATTCAGGTTGAATTGGAGCATGCTTGTGGAGACTCCTGAGAATTTACTGACTGGGCTCTTTACTGAGCAACTGGTCATCTTTTGCTCTAGGTGGTTTGAAGAAAAAAGGTAATTTTGTCTTAAAGGAAAAGTAGTTCCAGACCAGCAAAAGAGAAAGAAATTGTTGTCTTTTGCCTTTCAAAATGTCTGGAATTGGGATGACTCCCTCCAGCTTCCAGTCTCCCTAGCTACCAATTGGATTCATTTACAAAATTGCTAAAGGGCTTTGGTATTTACTGGGTAGATATGCCTCTGTATGTAAATCAATCAGAATGGGCTAATCTTGTCTTCTACCTTGAGTTAAAAGGTATGTAGGGTGGGGCAAAATCAGGCCTCCTCAGTCCCCAGCCCTCAGCTGCCAAGACCACAATGGAACATGTCTGAAATGGCCTGGAGAAATGTTAATTGGTCAGTTAAGCAGAAACCTTGTGATTTCCAAAGCCAGTTGATAAAATTAGATTGGAAAAATATGAGAAATAATAAATGTTGAATGAAAATTTGGAATATTTAAAGAAAATTTATTTCAATTAGTTATGTTTTATAGTATATAGGCTTAAAATAATCTCTAAGATCTTTTAGGTAACTTATTGATGTTAAATTGAATCTGCTTCAAAGACAAAGGTTCGGTTTGTCATTAGAATAAGATTCCTGAGTCAGAAACCAAGCCACATTGCTTTAAGAAAAAACTAAGGGTTTTATTTTAAGATCTTTGGTTAAATAACTGAAGTATTGTTTCTTGGTAACTTATGAGAAGTTTGAAAGAAAGTGCTAAAAAGGTTTATTTAACATAATATAAATTACATGGACCATGTTGTTAAAAATCATGAAAAAAGTGCCTGATTCTTTCTCTTTGGGTTATTGCTAACTTGGTTGCAAATTTATTTATTTATTTATTGAATCTAACATCATCAAAGCCAATAGTTTGATTGGAGAATTCACACCATTTACCTATGAAGTTATTTTTATTACTATTCGGATATTTAGAGACTTGATAAATCTTGGTATATTCTTGATATATCCTGACTATATGATGTTGTGTCTCGGGATTATTATATGTTACATCTGAAGTTCTTTAAAAATATGGTTAATGGTTATTATTAGAAATATTTTTATCTAAAGTTTTTAACTGATTTTATTTGGCCTTTACGTTGTGCTTGTAATTGATTTCTGTCAGGACTTTCACCGTTAAGAATTATGTTTACAAATTAGTCATGGCTATTTTTTCCACTTACATTAAGTTTTTTCATCTACAGGTAAGTTTTTACTTTGCTGATTTCCTGAAAACACTTGACCAAAGTGTCTAAAGTAAAGGGTGCTATGGGTTTTATGTGAGAATATTCCTCATGCTTTAAGGTCCTACTTTCTGGAGATAAGAAACCATTTTTCTCTTTTCTCCTGGATTGTCTAACTAGTGGGTTTAAATATAGTAACTCTTGAGTTAGAAGTTCTTGTTGACAAACTTAACAAAGTTGTGAATATCATGACCAGAAAGGTGTCTGAAATATGAACTATAATTTTACAAATTAGAATAGCAATCTTAGGTTTGGCAGAATGTAGTTGCTGCTGAGGCACATGAAAAACAGTTACTGATGCTTCTTATTATGCATGAACAAACACCTCATGAAATTTGTTTCCTTGGTTCAAAGGCCTTAGGGTCATAGTTTCATTGGTGATTTCAGACAGTTGGCCTAATGTTAGTGTTTCTATCCTACCTCCTGGTTAGCTGTATGGTGCCTGAGATCTTAAAAACAGATAGCGATTGAATATTTTCAATCAAAGATTCTATAACAAGATCATGATCCAAAAGAGGGAACCATGAAAGAGTTGTACGTAATTCTCTTAGAATCCAGATTTCTGACTTTCATAGAGGTTGAGGCAACCCACACAGGCCATCATCTTTGGGTGTCCTTTTGCAAACAATTGTCCAGATAAACTAGCAAGACCACTTTGCTGTGGACGTTGTGCTTTTTTTTTTTTTTAAGAAGTCAGTCTGTTTTGAAAAACTGACTCCAAAGATTAGACTGAGAATTATGTTTAGGTAAATCCATAATCATTTTAATCAGTCTTCTAGACAATGTTACATAAGGTACCTGTCTAATATTTGTAATCAAACTCTTACCCTCTTGCTATACAGAAAATTATGTATCTTAAACGAGGTTCTCAGAGAAGATCAGCCTCATGGCTCAGACTCCATTTTGTCTTAGATTCCACTTCTGCTTCTGAATAAGTGACCCATGACTGTTAATAGGTAAACTGAAGAGGGACAGCTTGCCCTCAGGGAGAACACTTAGTATGTCTTAGACGGCTTAACTGGAGGCATCCAACAAGAAAAGCTAATAATGAAAACTTAGTTGTCACATGTAAGTTTTTCTATATTTTCTGTTTTTTCCAGACAAACTTTGTGTGTTAAAGGTAATGTTAAATTTGTCATCCTTTGTAAAACAAGAGTCAGAAGAAAGCCCACTAGTCCAACACTCAGGGTATGGTTGGTAACTTTAATTCCTATTTATGAAACAGGCTGCTCAGCCATATCTTGAACAGTACCTGAGCCAATTTTTTTTTTCCTTCTTCTGTCTCTCCTTTCCCTCCCCTAGCCCATCCCTGCCTCCCAGTAAGATCCTGATGTTAACTCCCCAAATGGTTAAGTGTTAACCAATGTTTCCTCTAAGACTGTGGAAAACAAATAATATTAATCTAAACCTGTCAAATAAGACGCAGGATGGCGCCAGCTCCCCCCTGAGCTGATGGGATAATGGCAGGAAAAGATCAACGTGTTTGAGATACGACCACCAAAACCAAACAGAAGAAAGAGAGCGCACATTCCACAAGTCCCTAAAACTTATGGCCCCTTTTGTCTTAAAAACCCTAACCCATCGGTAGTCTGGTGAGACAGACAACTTTAGAAGGAGATCATTCCCCTCTGTCTCCATGTACCGGTGTATCTAATAAAGCTCTTGCTACCCACCTCACCCCTTTCTCAAGAATTGGGTATTTGTGGCAGGAGGCTCTAACTCGCGAAATTGCGGTAACATTTATGGTATATATAATTTGGAGAAATCTTTAAGAAATTTATCAATCATTGTGGGACTAGAGACACAACCCGGGTTCATGTGAGTCTCAGACTTAAGCCAGTGCAAAAAAAAGATTAGAGAGTGTGTAGAAGACCCGGAGAAATTTAAGGATGAGTTTATGAAGCGCAGCTTGAATTTTAATTTGACCTAGAGAGATGTGATGGTCATTTTAACTCACTGTTATAGTACAGATGAGAAGGGACTAAGATCCTGGCTGAGGCTAGAGAACAGGCAGGTGATAATACTAACTGCCCACAACCAACACACATTATTTTCAGACTGGGAGGAGAAACAGTCCTTGATGCTGAGCTGAATTGGGATTACAATAGAGATGATAAAAAAAAAAAAAAAAAAAAAAGAGCCAGATATTTAGTTGCAGTGTACTAGACGAGATGTAGAAGCGTATATAGCCAAGCCTGTTAATTATAACAGGGTAAAAGAAATTACCCAGACACCAGAAGAAAACCCAACAGTCCTCCTCACCAGGCTGACTGAGGCTTTTAAGAAATATACTAACAGTGACCCTGAGAGCCCAGAAAGAAAGACTTTGCTAACTATGACAGCAGATATTAAAAAGAAACTGCAAAAGATAGAGCCAGGACCCCAGACGCCACACTCACGACTGGTTGAGGAAGCCTTTAAGGTCTTTAATAACAGGGACCTGGCAGCAGAGGATAAAATGAAGAAAAAGGCCCGATTGTGGCAGTAGCACTTCAGGGCCCACCTCGAGGTAACCCAACAAGATCCTGAAGACCAAGACCTCCACGAGAATTTCTTCATCGGCCGGTGAGTATCAAGCCAGACCAATGTGGGTATTGAAAAAAGAGAGGCCATTAAGGTGGATTGTCCTGAGCATTCTATAACAGGGTGCCCAGTTGACTTCCCCCAGAGGCCAGTCCAGGCAGGCCCACAGCACCTAATGTACTTCTCGGAAGAGGAGGAACAGCGGCCCTATTGATGAGGGCCAGAGGTCCACTAAGCTCTCGGCCAGACCATCGCTATTCCGCAACAGAGGCTTGGGTTACTCTCGGGGAGGTAAGGAGACTGAATTTTTGCTAGACACGAAAGCTGCTGTCTCTGTTTTAACCCGAAATCCAGGCCCACTCTCCAGTCCTGACTGTGCAGTTATTGAGATTGACAGAAAGCCTAAGGTAAGGAACTTTACTTTTCCCCTTTCCTGTGAATTGGGCCAGAGAATATAAAGAAACAAAAGAGGGGGAGGCCAATATATTTGGTGGGCAGTGTAGAAAACACTCACCCCTCTATTACTTGGTTTCTACCCTTTTTGGGCCCTCCTCCTAGATTTTTTTTTTTCCTAGATACCCCAGAGTGAAACTTAAAAGTGTGCCAAACTTTGAACCCTGCCACCCTTTTATGCAATTGTCAGCCAGACTTGTGTTATTGAGACAAGAGCTTTACCACCAGAAACATCAGCCCAAAAAGATGAGCTAACTGCCCTGGTATGTGCCCCAAGAGAAAAGAAGGGGTTTTTCTTAACATGAGACAGGATGGTTGAAGAATGATGAGAGAATATTATATGTGCCTGAGTATTTATGAAAGAAAATAGTAAAAGCCTCTCATGATGTCACACACTATGGCAGGGATGCCCTCCTAAGACTACTGTCTAAATGTATAAAAAGAAAAGGGCTGTTAAAAGAAATAATTCCCTGATTTAGACTATCAAGGTCTTTCCACGACAGTAGCCACTGTAGTGTCTACAGCCTTGACCGGGGGAATAGTACTATTCAAGTTTGGCCCCAGCCTGTTTAAGCTTTTAATCAGGCCAAGTTCCTTGGTAGTCTTTACCAACTGACTCCCCAGGAAGGGGTCCCATTGGTGCCAGGTAGTGAGAGACTTCTACTTGGTTAGGCAAGGTAAACTCCCCAGTCCAGCATGAAGAAGTTACAGAACCAGAGACCTCCATCCACATTCCCATAAAGATTTATGGGGTTGAAGTCTCTCAGTGGGGAGTTAGACAGGGAGCAAAGGCCCTGAGATCAGAGGGTGCCTGTCTGAGAAATAGCGAAGAGACTGGTGTGGTTAGAGGAGAAGCAAGTAAAAGAGAAATAGGCTATACTATCAGAGAGGTAATAGGGGTTGAGTGTAGAACCTAGAGACTTAGAAAGACAGAGAACAGAGGGGCCCCCAAATCTGCAAACAAAGTAACAAGAAATGGGCCAGGGCACAGAAACAAAGCCATTCCCCAGAACAATGGGGCAGGGTATCTAAAAATAGCCCACAAACTTCTTTAAAGTTGCCTTTCAGAAGCAGCTGGAGAAAACCAGGCCCAGGGACATGCGCAGAACATCCACCTGTGATGGCTGTGTGACCTTCCACCAGGGGCAATGAGGGGCTACAGCCCCAGCCAGGGAATCGAACCTGGAGAGCGGGAGACTGCGCAGGCATGACACCCCATAATAAGTCCTGCTACGAATCCCAGAAGCCTCCAGGACAGGAGCCATCTTGGAAAGCTGCTGCACGTGCACCTCAGTAAACATATCCCCACCTGTGTCTATGAATAAACATGAATCTTTTCCTGCTCAAGAACTTTTACAAAATCTGGCCTATCTTTTGTTCTGTGAGATGAGGGTAAGTGTTGCTCTAGGCACTCCTAGTCTCCGCTTGCAAGCCTCTTCAATAAAGCTTTGCTCACGTGGAAAACTACGTGCCTTACCTGTTCATTCTTGACCAGTGAGAGGCAAGAACCTTATTCCAGTAATAACGGGACTTGCATAATCAAGGGAAGCCCCTATCCATTTGCCTATTTGTGCCATCTGCTGGTCAACACCCTTCCAGGGCACACTGCTCTTGCGGGGTTCCTGGACTCCAGGGCCAGAAATCCTGGCAACCACGGGCCTGGCAGGCCTGTGGAGTGTGGATGTGAAGACACTGGTGACCAGTGCCCCTTTCACCAGGGGGATCATTGGGCCCCAGTCTGGCTGTCCCTGGGGGTTCCCAAAGCCTCTCCTGACCAAGGCCATTGGCCTGTGCCTCCCTGAATTTGACCACTGCACCTAGCATTCTCCTCCGGTCATTCTGATTCTGCCTCCATCGGCTACGTCACTGTGGACCTGACAGCAGTGTCACAGGTCTCCAGATTCCCAGGCTCAGGTTGGCCTTGGCCTCCTTCTGCCCCGTGCAAAGGCCTGAAGGCATCGAGTGCCCGAGGAGGACACGTGGACCCTGGCAGACATTATTCCTTATCAACTCAGAGGTCTGTGCGAGGGTCAGCAGACCAGGTAGGCCAGGTGAATGTCGGGTTGGCGGGGCTAAGGCTTGTTTACCATTACTATGGTCACAGCCTCTGGAAGCAGTGGGTGGAGCTTCTGAGGGGTCAAGTCACAAATACTGAGCCAATAGGAGGTCTCGCCCACCTGGCCCGTTCTATAGAACCATTCATTTCGACCTATGGCACTCAGTGGCCTCTTCTGGAGGTGGCCACAAGAATTGAGCACACTGAGGGAAACTCTGAACACGGGAGGCCCTGATGTGGATACGTTGAAGGCACTGACTGGTTGAGTGGGCCAGGTACCTGTTTTCCGGTTACTTAAGGCTATCAGTAGGTAAAGCATCCCCACTCAGCATCCATTGACTCTGCCTATCTCTCTCTGTATGCGTCCCGACTGAAATTTCTTAATTGTGCCCCTGAGAAACATCACAGCTACCAGAGTGGGAGTGAGCGCCTAGAGATGTAAGTAGGAAGGCCTCTGGCTGTATTGGTTGCCTATGGGCTGAGAACAGCAGATAGATAGTCTATCTGGATGGCCTTAGAGACTGGTGGTTAATGGGGGAGCTACACCATGGGCAAACCACAGCCGGGTTGAGCTTGTCTACACCCTGGGCAGACCACAGCTGGGTTGAGCTTGTCGGCAATTGGAAGCCCCTCTGGAGAATCCTTCTTTTGCTGATACGTCGTATTGAAAAACCCAGCCAAGTGGACTTGGCAGAAAACATTCACACATACCTGCAGAGGCCTGTCCTGAGTCTGGAGATCCCAATCTGGTCTCCATCATGTCATCTTCTCAGCGCATACCTTGCCTGCACACGTAAAATCTGCCTTTCTCCATGAATGCCTTATCCTACAAGGAAACACAGCGTGCCTCTCAGCCAAAGGAAGTAGAGGCAAAATCACTAAAATATGTATTTTCATCTTTTTGCCTTCTGCTCTTCTACAGCCTTCGGGTGCACACTGCCTATGTGTCGGGTGTCAGAAGACAAGGCCGAAATCCTGGCATCAAGGGCCTCAGGAGGATAATTTTTTATGGATGTGGGGATATGGATTACCTCTTTGTCAAGTACAGGAGGGAGCACTGGTCCCTAGACTGGCTTGCTCTTGGACTACACATCTTCCACCCTCCATTGTCATTGTCCGTGGCTCCCTGAGTGTGTGCACTCTAGTTACATTTCTCCTGCCATCACTCTTCCAGCAGCACTCCAAGCATGGAGGTCATCATTTAGCACTGACAGCATGTCACGGATCTCTATATATCCAGGCCTAGGCTGACCTTGGCTGTCTTCTGCCCCAGGCAAGGGCCCCAATGCTTCATCCCAGATAATGACACTTTGGCCCTGGTGGACATTATTCTCTACCAACACAGAGGCCTGGGTGAAGGCAGCAGGCCAGGTAGGCCAGGTGAATGTCAGGTGGGTGGGGCGAAGGCTTCTTTACCATTACCACAGAGACAGCCTCTGGAAGCAGTGTGTGAGATTCTGATGGGCCGGGTCATAAGTACTGAGCCAACAGGAGAGATAGGGCCCACCTGGGCGATTCTACAGGGACCTTCATTGTGGCCTATGACACTCGGCGGCCACTTCTGGCTGTGGCCACAGGAATTCAGCACACCCAGGGAAAGGCTTTGCGGATGGGAGCCCCGGATCTGGATAGGCCGAAGGCACTGGAAGAGCAGGTCAGGTACCTGTTTTCCACTAATTTCAAGACATTAATCAGCAAGGTATCCCCACTCAACATCTACTGTCTCTCTCTGTCTCTGTTTGTATGCATCAGTTGTGCGACATCTCTTTATTGTACTGCTGAGAACCATCACTGCTATGAGACCCAGAGGGAGAGAGTAGACAAGAAAGGGGGAAAGCCTTTGGCTGTATTTGTTGCCCATGGGCAGAGAATAGCAAGTAGTCCATCTGGATGGCCTTAGAGACTGTTGATTGATGGGAGAGCTACAACAAGGGCAGGCCCTGGCCAGGTGAAGCTTGTAGGCAGACGGAAGCCCCTCCTTCAACTACTACTTCCACTGACAGATTATATTAAAAAAAAGCCCAACAGGTGGACTGGGCACAAAACATTCACAGATACTTAACAAAGGCCTCTCCTGGGTCTGCAGATCTCAATCTGATCTCCAGCAAGTCGTCTTATCAGCAGACATCCTGCCTGCACACATAAAATCTGCCTCTCTCCATGAAGGCCTTATCCAGCTAGGAACCACAGCATACCACTCAGCCAAAGGAAGTGCCAGCAAAGTCTAGTGAAGCAGCCATTTCCACATTTTTGCTGTCTGCTGGTCCAAGGCCTCTGTTGGCACGCTGCATATGTGTCAGGTCTCAGAAGCCAAGGCCCAAACCCTGGAAGCCAGGGCCCCAGGCGGCCAGTGGATTATGGATACGGGAACATGGATTACTTATTGCTAATGTACAGGAAGGGGCCTTGGGACCTAGACTGGCTCGCTCCTGGACTCCATGACATCTGCCACTGTCTGTGGCCATTGTGGCTCCTTGAGTGTGTGCACTCTAGACACATTTCTTCTGCCGTCACTCTGTTTCCACCTCCAGCTGCTATCTGAGTGTGGAGGTCACCATTTAGCACTGATAGCTGTGTCACAGGTCTCTATATATCCAGGCTTAGGCTGACCCTAGCTGTCTTCTGCCCCAGGCAATGGCCCCAATGCTTCATCCCAGATGATGACACTTGGGCCCTGGCGGACATTATTCTCTATCAACGCAGAGGTCTGGGTGAGGGTCAGCAGGCCCTGTAGGCCAAGTGAATGTTGGGGGGGTGGGGCTAAGACTTCTTTACCATTACCAAGGAGACAGCTTCTGGAAGCAATGGGTGGAGCATCTGATGAGCATGGTCATAAGTAGAGACAATAGGGGAAATCTGGCCCACCTGGCCAATTCCACAGGATACTTAACTTTGGCCTATGACACTCAGTGGCCACTTCTGGCTGTGGCCACTCGAATTCAGCACACCCAGGGAAGGACTTTGCGTATGGGAGTCCCTGATGTGGACAGGTTCAAGGCGCTGGGAGAGCAGGTCAGGTGCCTGTTTTCCACTTACTTGAATACATCAGTAGGCAAGGTATCCCCCCTCAACATCTATTGTCTCTGTCTGTATGCATCAGTGTTATGGGATCTCTTATTTGTGGTCCTGAGTACCTTCACTACTACAAGAGCTGGAGGGAGAGACTAGAGATGGAAGAGGAAAAGCCTCTGGCTGTATTGATTGCCCATGGGCAGAGAATAGCAAGTAGTCCATCTGGATGTCCTTAGAGACTGGTGATTGATGAGGGAGCTACACCAAATGTGAACCCTGGCCAGGTAGAGCTCATGGGCAGAGGCGAGCCCCTCCAGTGACTACTACTTCTGCTGATAGATTGTATCAAAAAATCCCACCACATTGACTGGGCACAAAACATTCACACATACCTGCAAGAGGCCTCTCCTGGGTCTGCAGATCCCAATCTGGTCTCTACCATGTCGTCTTGTCAGCACACACCTTGCCTGCACACGCAAAATCTGACTTTCTCCATTAATGACTTATCCAGCTAGGAACCACACCATGTCACTCAGCCATAGCCAGTGCCAGCAAAGTCAAGTGAAGCAGCCGTTTTCACATTTTTGCCATCTGCTGTTCCATAGCCTCTGGTGGCACACTGCATATGTGCCTGGTCTCAGAGGCCAAGGCCCAAATCCTGGAATTCAGGGCCCTGGGAGGCAGTGGTTTGTGGATGTGGGGGTATAGATTACCTATTTCTCACATACAGGAGGGAGCTTTGGGCCCTTGACTGGCTCACTCTTGGAATCCATGACATCTGGCACCACCCCTGGCCTTGGGCCTGTGGCTCTGTAAATATGTGCACTCTAGCTACGTTTCTCCTGCCATCACTCTGATTCTGCCTCCAGCAGCAATCTGAGTGTCAACATCACCGTCTAGCACTGACAGCAGTGTCGTAGGCCTCTATATATCGAGGCTAAAGCTGACCTTGGCTGTCTCCTTCCCCAGGCAACAGCCCCAATGCTTCATCCCAGATGATGACCCATGGGCCCTGGCAGACATTATTCTCTATCAACAGAGGTCTGAGTGAGGGTCAGTAGGCCAGGTAGGCCAGGTGAAGGCCAGGTAGGTGGGGCTAAGGCTTCTTTACCATTACCATGCAGACAGCCTCCGGAAGCATTAGGTGGAGATTCTGATGGGCTGGGTCATAAGTACTGAGTCAAAAGGAGAGATCTGGCCACAGGGCTGATGCTACAGAGCACTTCATTTGGGCCTGTGACACTCAGTGGCCACTTCTGGCTGTGGCCACTTCTGGCTGTGGCCACTCGAATTCAGCACACCCAGGGAAAGGCTTTACAGATAGGAGTCCCTGATGTGGACAGATTCGAGGCACTGGGAGAGCAGGGCAGGTACCTGTTTTCCACTTACTTGAAAACATCAGTAGGCAAGGTATCCCCATGCAACATCTATTCTCTCTCTCTCTCTCTGTATGTGGTTTTGCGGCATCTCTTAATTGTACTGCTGAGAACCATCACTACTATGAGAGCTGAGGGAGAGATTTTAGTATTAAACAACGTATCTGGGGTTTTTCTTCTTATCCCTTTTAATGCTTCAATATATTTTTCCTTTTAAATTATAGGTCTTGAATGAATTACTTATATTTGGAAGAAAATTTTTCCTCTGCATAGCTATAAAACCCATCATAAGTAGCAAAAGCTTATGAAACACTCTAGGTCAGAATTTCACATGCTCAGAAAATGAGGTGGTTAGCTTTATTTCATCTCCACAATAATGGTTGTTTGTACAGGACTTTAAAGAGACAGCCAACAGTAATTGCAGAGGCAGAGCCAACATGGCGCTATAGAGAGAAGCACCATGCCATCACTCCAGGGCAAAGAGCTGAAAAACTAAGTAAAACAGAAACAAGTGTCAAATGAAGAGGTAAAGAACTCAGCCAAGCACTGAATGGAATAACAAAATGACAGAGAACAGAGAGCAAGGAGATATACATATAGAGGTCCCCAATCAGCTAACATAGCACAGATTCACCGTATTGGACTCCTGTTGAAGAGCAGCTGACAGGGAGTACAGGAAAGCAGCTTCATTGAGCTCTCAGCAGGAGACAGACCACCCGATAACAAGTGATATACACTTTCCAAGCCTCCATCCTTCTCTCCCCTGCTACTTGGCCTCTGCCACTTCATAGTTGGCTGAGGTCGCTCAACTGGCTGGGAAGCATAGGGTCCTTTTTTGTTGTTGTTGTTGCATTTGTTTTGTTTTGTTTTGTTTGTTTGTCCTCTTTTTCTTTTCACAGCTTGGGAGCCTCTTCTAGCCAGGCTGTACTGCATGGCCTGGGAGCCACTCCCTAGTCTTTGCAGCAACACTGGTGGGATTCCTGGGGGCTGTTCTATTCTTCCTATTTTTATTTATTTAGCTGTTTTTTTTTCCTTTTCTCTTTTTCTTTTTGTTTTTCTCCATTTTTTGGATTCTCGTCTCTCCACTCCAATGGTAAGTTCCCTTAGCACTCTTTTTGTTTGTTTGTTTTGGTTTGGTTTGGTTTTTTTTGGCTCCTATTTCTCTCTCCTCTCTCTCTTCTTTCCCATACCCATCTTAGCTCCACACATTACAACTTCCCCCATGCACCATGCGCTGAACACACCCCCAAGCAGCACAGGCACAGACTACCAGAACCTGCCCTGCACTGATTCCCCGCCCACCTTGTTGGCTCTAGTATGTGCCACAAACAACCCATCCCAGCCCATCCCCTTCAGATGGACCTGCCCTGCTGCACCACATCGGAGTGATCAATCCTGCCCATTGGACAAGGATGTGAAAAGTATTGTGCCTACAGATGAGCAAAGAACAAAGAACACACAGCCTTCCTGCTCAGAACTAAGCAAATAAAAAAAAAAAAAAAAGGAAAAAACAAACAAATCTACAATCAACAAAAGAAGAAACAAAGTACTGAATTCCTGAAGACAGCAGACAATATCAAAACATACAAAAAAAAGCAGGACAGGATGCTTCCAGTAGCATCCAAAATAAAACACCTGATGACTTCCCAGCAGAACAAAAGGCACTAGAACTACCTGATAGGGAATTAAGATCATGAATATTCAGAGTTATCCAAGAGTTGAAGCAAAAAAGCACACAAAAATGGTGAAAAAAATAGACAAATTCATGGAAAAGGCAGACAAATTTGTTGAAAATACAAACAAAAAAATAGAAGAATTCAGGAAAATAATACAGGAACAAAATGTCAAAATAAGTTTACAACTGGAAATCATACAAAAACAACAATTAGAAATCCAAAAGATAAACAACAAGATTTCAGAAATGGACAGTGTCATAGAAGGTTCAAGGAGCAGGTGTGAAACAATGGAATACAGAATCACTGAAATGGAAACCAAACTTACAAGAATTACTAAAGGGAGTGCTCCAGTTTGAGAACAAACATCATATGACAGCCGGAATCTAGGATGTAAGATTGCATCAGCCAGACACCCAGTAAAAAACCCAGTGCCATAGGGTCGATTCTGACTCATAGCAACCCTATAAGACAGCACACCAGCCTAGGAAATGAACTCTCAAGGACTATTCAAAACTAAAAAATTTACAACAGGAAACCAGAGATGTTAATCTGTAAATGACAACAACATAAGAACAATAAAAAAGAGAATAATTGGTGTAGGTATAGAAATTTCTAAAGTAAGGCAAGGCGATACCAAGCAATAACAGGCTGGGTCAAACATAGGAAGATACGGTTAAATTCCAAGGTAACTACAAAGAAAGTTAACAAACCTACTCATCAAAGTAAAGAAGAAAAACATTAAGTCTCAGTTAAAACAGAATCTATGAAAACAAAAGAAATGAAAAAACAATCCACTAACAAAAGGAATTCATCCCTGGAGAGTCTGCACTACAAAATGACAGCTAAAAACTTACACCTATCAATAGTTAAACGGAAAGTAAATGGACAAATTGGGCCCATAAAGAGACAGAAAATGATAGAATGGATAAAAAAGACAGGATCCATCAATATGCAGTCTACAAGAGACTCACCTTAGAAACAAAGATGTAAATTTATTAAACATCAAAGGATCAGAAAAATTTTTCAAGCAAACACCTACCAAAAAAGAGCAGGAGTGGTGATATTAACCTCAGATAAAATAGACTGTAAAACAAAATCCACCATAAAAGACAAAAAAGGGCACTATAAAATGTCATGAAGACATAACTGTAATAAATATTTATGCATCAAATGACAGGGCTCCAAAATACATAAAACAAACTCTAACAGCACTGAAAAGAGAAATTGACAGTTCCACAGTAATAGTAGGGGACTTCAACACATCACGCTCAGTAAAGGACAGAACATCTAGTAAGAAACTCAACAAAGATACAGAAGAGCTAAAAGTCACAATAAGCCAACTTGACCCCATAGACATATACAGAACACCCCGCCCAACAGCTGCAAAGTGCACATTCTTTTCCAGCGCTCATGGAACACTCTCTAGAATAGACCACATCTTAGGCCACAGAGCAACCCTCAACGAAATCCAAAGCATTGAGATAATACAAAGTATCTTCACTGATCACAACACCATCAAAGTAGAAGTTAACAACAGAAAGAGCAAGGGAAAAAAAATCAATTACATGGAAACTGAATAACACCCTGCTTAAATTCCACTGGGTAATAGAAATCAGAGATGGAATCAAAAAATTCCTAGAATCACCTAAAAAGACCAGACTTAATGGTCTGACTGAGACTAGAGGGATCCCGGAAGTCAAGGTCCCCAGACCTTCTGTTAGCCCAAGACTGGAACCGTTCCCAAAGCCAACTCTTCAAACAGGGATTGGACTGGACTATAGGACAGAAAATGATACTGGTGAGGAGTGAGCTTCTTGGGTCAAGTAGACACATAAGACTATGTGGGAAGCTTGTGTCTGTAGGTGAGATGGGAAGGCACAGGGAGACAGGAGCTGGTTGAATGCACAAGGGGAATGGAGCATGGAAAGGAGGAGTGTGCTGTCTCAGGGGGAGAGCAGCTAGGAGTACATAGCAAGGTGTATGTAAGTTTTTGAATGAGAGACTGACATGATTTGTAAACTTTCACTTAAAGCACAATTCAAAAAAATAAATAGCTGAGAAAAAATTCCAAGAATCAAACGAGAATGAAAACACATCATACCAAAACCTTTGGGACACAGGAAAGGCAGTTCTCGAAGGCCAATTTATACCCACAGATGAACACGTCAAAAAAGAAGAAAGGGACAAAATCAAAACATTAGCTATTTACAACTCAAATAGAAAGAGAATAGCAGAAAGATTCCACAACCACCAGAAGAAAGGAAATAATAAAGATCAGACCAGAAATAAATGAAATAGAGAATACAAAAACAATAGAAAGAATCAACAAAACCAGAAGTTGGTTCTGTGAAAGGATCAACAAAATTGACACCCATGGGCCAAACTGAAAAAACAAACAGGAGAGGATTCAAATAACCCAAAAGAGAAATGAAATGGTGGGGGGGGGGGGACATTACAAGAGACCTAACTGAAATAAAAATGATTATAACAGAGTATCATGAAAAACTGTACTCCAACAAATTTGGAAACCTAGGGGAAATGGACAAATTTCTTGAAACACACTACCTACCCAAACTAACACAAAGTGCTGTTGAAAGTCTGTATTGACCCATAACAAGAGAAGAGACTGAAAGGGTAGTAAAAAAAAAAAAAAAAAAAAACCTGACCCAGATGACTTCACTGGAGAATTGTACCAAACATTCAGAGAAGAGCTTACACCAGCACTGGTCAAACCACTTCAGAACACAGAAAAGGAAGCAATACTTCCAAATTCATTCTATGAAGCCAGCATAAGCCTGATACCAAAACCAGAGAAAGACACCACAAAAAAGAAAATTACAGATCAATATCTCTCATGAATATAGATGCAAAATTCTCAACAAAATCCTAGCCAATAGAATTTAACATCATATCAAAATAATAATACACCACGACCAAGTAAGATTCATGCCAAATATGCAAGAATGGTTTAACATTAGAAAATTAGACAATGTAATCCACTATATAAATAAAAGAATCACATGATCATCTCAACTGACACACAAAAGGCATTTGACAAAGTCCAACACCCATTTCTGATAAAAATTCTCAACAAAGTAGGTATGGAAGGGAAACTCCTCAACATAATAAAGGAAATCTGTACAAAACCCACAGCCAACATCATTCTCAATGGAGAAAGGCTGAAAACACCCCCCTTGAGAATAGGAACAAAACAAGGATATCATTTATCACCACTCCTATTTAACACTGTGCTGGAAGTCCTAGCTAGAGCAATAAGGCAAGAAATAGAAATAAAGGGCATCTGAATTGTTAATAAAATAAAACTGTCTGTATTCGCAGATGATACTATACATAGAAAACCCAAAAGACATCACCAGAAAACTATCGGAACTAATAGAAAGTTTCAGCAGATTAGCAGGGTACAAGATAAACATACAAAAATCAGCTGGATTCCCATGCACCAATAAAGAGAAAGACAAAAAGGAAATCAAGAAAACAATACCATTTATAATAGCCCCTACAAAAAATAAAATACTTGGGAATAAATGTGACCAGGGATGTAATAGGCATGTACAAAGAAATCTACAAAACACTATTGCAAAAAACCAAAAGAGACCTACACAAAAGAAAAAACATACCATGCTCATGGATAGGTAGACTCAACATTGTGAAAATGACAAGCCTACCAAAGCAATTTGCAAATATAAGGCAATCCTGATCCAAATACCAACAACTTTCTTTAATGAGATGGAAAAACTAATCATTAACTTTATATGGAAAGAGAAGAAGCCCCAGAAGAGCAACACACTGTTTAAGAAGAGTAAAGTAGGAGGAATCACACTACCTGCCCTCAGAACCTACTATGCAGCTGTGGTAGTCAAAATGGCTTGGTACTTGTACAATGACAGATACGTTGAACTGAGAACCCAGATGTAAATCCATCCACCTATGGTCACCTGATCTTTGACAAGGGCCCAAATTCTACTAAATGGGGAAAAGACAGACTTTTTAACAAATGGTGCTGGCAAAACTGGATGTCTGTCTGCCAAACAATGAAACAGAGCCCACACCTCACACCATACACAAAAACTAATTCAAAATGGATCGAGACCTAAGTATAAAGTAAAAAACTATAAAGATCATAGAAGAAAAAAAATAGGATAAATACTAGAGACCTAAATACACAGCAGTAACAGGACAGGATATAAACCATAACTAACAACATAAAAACTCCAGAAGATATGCTAAATAACTGGGATCTTCTTAAAATTAAACGCTTATATTCATCAAAAGACTTCACCAAAAGAGTAAAAAGAGAATCTACAGGCTGGGAAAATATTTTCTGACTATTACAGATTTGACAAAGGTTTTAAACTCTAAAATCTACAGGAAAATCTAACACATCTACACCAGAAAAACAAATAATCCAATTAAAAAACGTGCAAAGAAAATGAACAGACACTTCACCAAGGAAGACATTCCAGCGACCAACAAACAGGGGAGGAAATGCTCACAATCACTAGCCATTAGAGAAATGCAAATTAAAACCACAATGAGATACCATCTCACTGCAGCATTTCTTGCAGGAATTAAAAAAAAGACAGTAAATGTTGGAGAGGCTATGAGAAGATTGGAACTTTTACGTACTGCTGGTAAGAATGCAAAATGATACAACCTTTTTGGAATACGATATGGTGCTTCATAGAAATACCATATGATTGAACAATTCCGCTCCTAGGAATATATCCTACAGAAATGAGTTGTCACATGAATAGACATATGCAAACCCACTGACTGCTCTGACAGGGATCACTACAGAGGGTCCCAGACAGAGCTGGAGGAAAATGTAGAACAAAATTCTAACTTAAAAAAAGGACCAGACTTACTGGCCTGACAGAGGCTGGAGAAACCCTGAGAATATGGCACCCGGACACCCTTTTAGCTCACTAATGAAGTTACTCCTGGGGTTCACCCTTCATCCAAAGATTAGACAGGCGCATAAAGGAAAATGAGACTAAAGGGGGCGCAGCAGCCCAGGGGCAAGGACTAGAAGGCAGGAGGGGTCAGGAAAGCTGGTAATAAGGAACCCAAGGCCAAGAAAGGAGTGTTCACATGTTGTGGGGTTGTTAACCAATGTCATAAAACAATATGTGTACTAACGGTTTAATGAGAAGCTAATTAGTTCTGTAAATCTTCATCTAAAGTACAACAAAAAGAGAAAAAATGAGCATGCAAAATAAAAAAGGTAGTGTATATGCAAAAGAAAGAATTATTTTTAGTAATAAACCATATAGTATATTACTGTCAACATTAAAAATGCAAAGTGCTATCCATGAACACTTATTAATAATAACAATAAAGATAATACAGAGACACTACTGTTAAAGGGAGTTCTTTCAGTTAGTTTTCAAGTAGTGGTGATACAGTATCTGTCCCAATATTTATGCCAGGGACCCTTTTGTGCCTGGCAGCTTGTGTTTGCTGCTCTTATGATGTGAGCACGTCTCATGACAGCTGCACGGCCATCTAGTTCTTCCAGGGATCAGGCAACAGCTTTGACCTTCCCAGTCCCAACACCTAACCCAGGGAGCTGGAGTAATATCTCCTATGTGGAAACATCGAGCTAATGGCAAATCTCCATCAAAGGGCAGGTTCTGCTTTGAAGTCAATAAACGTGAAGTTGTTTCCACAGTAATGGGAGAAGAAGCTGATTTCATGGCATCAAAGAGAAACTCTAAACATCAGCACCTTAGCCATTGCAGCAGTGAGCACATTTACTGATCCAAGAGACACAGAAATGGAAAAAACGACCAGAGGAAGGAAGAAATGATGGTTGATAATAAAGCAATATTTTCTATGTATAATATTCCATGGAAATATAAATATTGGTCATAAAAGGTGGTTTTAGGAAACAGGGTGAAAATGTGAACATGTCTGAGATGTCATTAGAAAGGGGGAATGAAGCCACAGGGAAACAGTATCCCTTAATTCAGCCTGGAATTTCCTATACGAGCCTCATTCTTAGAAACCTCTCATAATTTCTGGGCCTACCCGATCTTTCAACTACTCACTGTAAGCCATAGCACCTACTGCCCTATCCCTGAACCAGCAGAATCCCTAGGTCCCTGCTTCTGTACCTTGTGTACCACTTCCCCCACCGAACTCCCTCCCTAACAACCAGCACCTGACACCCAATACCTATGTGTACAACTGTACTTACATCATCACAGCTGCATTACCGCTTTATCCTCTAGGCCCCATGCTGCTGCTGCAATCTTTTACACTTGCTTTGTATGCTTTGATATTTTCTGTGCTCATCTTGATAAAGAAAAAAGAGAAAAGTTATTTTTTAATTTCCCCCCACACCCAACACAATTTCTTGCAAATAACAAGTGTCCAGTAAATTCTTGCACGACTGATAGTTGAATGAATGAATAAATATGTGAAGAGTTCAGAGTTAAGAGCATCTGGACAATTACAGATCTGTTTTAAAATCCTATTTTCAATTCTTTTTTGCTGAGCAAATTTCTTTTAACATCTCTAAGGTTTAGCTTACTTTTCTGAAGAAGAAAGGTCCCTGGGTGGATCAAACGGTTTGTGCTTGACTACTAACCAAAGGTCGGAAGTTGAAACTCTCCCAGTGGTACTGTGAAAGAGAGGTCTGGTGATCTGCTTCCATTAACATTACAGAAAAGAAAACTGTATGGAGCAGAATACTCTGTCATACGTGGGGTCACCATGAGTCGGAATCAACTTGACTGCAACAGGTTTTTTGATTTTCTGGAGAAGAATGGAAAGTCGAATATACTGAATTCACTGCGATATTGGAGGGTTAAATATTAAGATGTCTGTAAAGAACAGAATTTGAGGCATTAAAGGGTTAATATTATTATTCTGTTTTAGAAAATTAATACTCTGGAAGGTTAATACTCTAATGAGGTAGTGAGTGAGGAGGCATGACCATGGTGACAACTGGTAAGGCCCATCTCAGCAAACACCAAACATCAGAACACACCCCCCAGCCTATTTGGGGGTTATTCTTAACTTCTTTACAGGAATATTTAGTTTTTTTCATTTTGATAATAACATGAATCACATACACTCTGGATCATCCAAATGGGAACTACGGAATTAAGGCCTGCCATTTTTTTTCACTGCCTACATTCATGTCTGTGCTTATAAACATGTTTACTTGAAATTTCATTACTTTTACTCTACAAAGTGAAATAAAAAAGAGGTCAATGTACCACTTTGAATGATGTTCCTACCAAGTGAAAATGAGATGAACTTGCAGTACAAATGAAGATTTTAGAGGGATGCACATAAAGTCAGGTAGAGTAGAAACTGAGTCAGGGAACACAGGGGACATCTACAGCTAGCAGGCACTCCTGTGTCCCCGCACCATCATCTTCATGTCAGAACACAGCACCATCAGTCACAGGTGTTAATTTAAATTTCATTAGTTATATTAAATGCCTATTACAGAGCAGGTACTTTTCTCAACTCTGGGAATCTAAAGATAAGTAAGACTCAGTTCAATTTCTCCTCTAAAAACAGTGTAGTCATAGGTTGACATGAAAGGCTTTCCATAAAAACCTGTTCTACTTGCACAGGTATTTAAAAGGCTGAAGAATATGAAATTCAGTCTGCAGTTTGGCTTTTACAACATCTCATGCTGACACTGACTTCATTAAGGAAGAAACCCACTGCCGTCAAGTTGATTCCAACTCATAGTGACCCTATAGGACAGAGTAGAACTGCCCCATAGGGTTTCCAAGGAGCACCTGGCAGATGTGAACTGCCGAACTTTTGGTTAGCAGTTGTAGCTCCTAACCACTATACCACTAGGGTTTCCAGAGGAAGAAATAGCTCTTACTATGTGCACAACCATATACACTTCGATCAGCATCACAATCCTGCCCTTCAGGTTCCAGGCTACAGGGAGGAAGTGCAGGAACCTGGCTTACAAGGGAGGCTGGAGTCTGTAGTGCACCACACTGTCTGCTTTGGTATTTCCTGGAAAACCGTGGGAGAAAACAGACAAAAGAGATCAACGCATTTGCAGAATATCATCTCCACACTGTCACCTCTTACAGCAATGAGAAACACCTGCCTGGTTCACTTTGCTAACATGCAAAAGGCTGCCTTCTTTAACAAAACTGTTGGTGTTTAACGGAGATGTGACAATTGACCCTCAATTCAGGGATTAGCTACCATTGTCTAAGTTTCTTTATTTCCAAAGTAGTTCAAATTTCATAGAGCCCCTGGGTCCTGCGAACAATTAATGGGTTCACATGGTCAGATGTTAACTGAAAAATCAGAAGTTTGGAGTCCACCAGAGGCACCTGGGAAAAAAGGCCTAGAGATCTATCTCCAAAAAATCAGCCAATGAAAACCCTATAGAGCACAGTTTTGCTCTGACACTGGCGTTGCCATCAGTTGGAGTCAACTCTAAGGTGATCCGTAACTGTTTAAATTTCGTTGGCACTATTAAACCAGCATCAAAAACCTAAGTTGCTTAGAACCAAAAAAAAAAAAAAACAAAAAACAAATCTGTTACCACTGAGTTGACTCTGACTCGTAGCTACTCTATAGGACAGAGTAGAACTAATTGCCCCATAGTGTTTCCAAGGATCAGCCGGTAGATTTCAACTTCTGACCTGCTTGTTTAGTGGAACACCAAAAATTACTATAATGGTGGACATTAAAAGCTTTTCATAAAAAGCAGTTCTACTTGCACAGCTATTTAAACAGCTGAAGAATATCAAATTCATTCTGCAGTTTGGCTTTTACAACATCTCATGCTGACACTGATTTCACTAGAGGAAGAAACCCATTGCCATTGCTGTATTTATTGTGAGTACACAAGACTTGATTCGGGCAGTGTCACCCGAACATGCTGGGAAGGCACTCCAAAGAGGGGACACTAAAAACAGATTATATAGGTCATTGGTAGGTTAAGTCCTCAGAAGATCAAAGCACTGGGCAGGTTATAAAAACAGTCACCAAAGACATGCCATACATCCTAAAACAGCCGCTAGTCAGATGCTGGAGTTTCTTCTTCTGAAGTTGGCTGCACATAGATAATTTTCCAAAGGAACCTAATGCCTAAGGCCAAACTTCTCTGCTAAACCGTTCCTACTAAGCTATTGTTTGACCTGAGGGTGACTCCAGGGAACCAATTCCATCAAGGTTCAAAAGGACACCTAAGGTTGGATGGACTGTGTGGGCCACTCTAATTCCATCAACACAAAAATCTGGATTCCAGGAAAATCAAAATTATTTTGCCATTAGTGGTATACATGGTACCCTCAAAAGGCTTGCTTTTAGAAAGTTGCTGACCCCCTAAACTCTTTTTCCTAATCTCAGATTCACCAGGATACTTCCATACAATCACACCGTTAAATAAAATTAATCAGAATGCTAACTTGAAAAAATCTGCAGTAATGTAACCAACAGGGTTAAACTGTTCCCACTCCTCCCATTACCCCCTCCCCCAGACCTGTGAGTTCCTGTTAGGACATTTCTGTGTAACAACACGAGGTCATCTTACTGTTTTTCTGCTCAAAACCAGCTTCACTACTCACTCACCAACCGCTCCCCCTCCCCATTTGGACATGAGTGATAAGACACAAAGCTATCCTTAGATAACCTTCATGTGTCATACCTTCATATTGCACCTCCACAACCCCCATACATGTTAATTAGTTTCTGAAATTGCCTGCCTGTTTCCAGAAACTTCATGAATTATGCATAAGTTTCCTACCCTGAACCCTGTAACTGCCCTAAAATCCCCATCTCGGGCAGCTTGATTTGAGGCTTAGACTATAAGCTCCTTGCTTGACCGGCTTGCGATAAAGCCAACTCTCTTTCTCCAAGGCCTGGTGTCTCTCAAACGACTCAGTGGGTCACACAGGGCAGGAACCATTCCCACCAGGTTACAGTAAGAACCCTAGATCCTAGAATTTTAGAGCTAGAGGGACATGAAAAGGGTTGTAGTTCAAAATGCTTAATTTATAAATGCAAAACCAAAATCTAGGCAGGTAAGATTCTCTGAAGAGGTAGGATAGCGCTTATATAGCACAGCCAGGACTAGATTTCAATCTCAGTGTTCTTGAAACAGGCAGTCCCCACAAACAAGGCATCTCCCAGCAAGGTCCATCTCATGCAGCACCTTAGAACTAAAGGCACCTGCAGGCAGCTTCTGGGGAAATCAAGGATAACACGCCCACATTACCTGTCCCAGGGCAGAGGAATGCCTTTCCCAGCAGTCTCTGGGCTCTAACTACAGACTGGCAGAATGAAAGCAAAGGAAGTTGTTTTACATGATTTTTGTATCCATTTTCTGTTTCTATTTTTGCATAAGGGAATTTAAAAATTTTAGATACCTGAGAAGATCTGAAGTGTCTGACTTGAGGTTTGAGTGCAACTGTTCTGTGGCTAGTTCCATTTCCACCCTAGCAACAGCCATTTTCATATGGCTTCTAAGAGAGGAATGTCAGGTAATGATGAGGTGACTACACTACAACTCCCCCCCTTCACATACCTTATAGTCAACACACTGTAACTAATCAAAGAAAGAGACTTAGATCCTTTTAAGGCAATTGCCTTATGAGCTTACATTACACAAAGTCTTGCCTTTAGGAGTTTCTGCCACCAAAAGTCCTGTCTTACCAGTTCCTGACACAAGAAGTCCCGCCTTAAAATGATCTACTACCAATCAATAACATCTTTGGATGATACATGCCTGTAATTACCAATCAAGTGATATCTTTCAATGATTTAAGTTTGTGAATAGCAATCAAGTACTGTACTCAGGATCTTTGTTTCCCCCTTATAAAATGTTACTTCTTAGTCGCCATATTGGATTACTGAATTCCACTGCATGGAGTTCAGTCTATTCCCAGCTTGAGTTGTCTCTTTTCTTTCAGTAAATCTCTCAATTTTACATTAACCGGAACATGAATAGTAACTTTAGGATATTTTTTAGAGAACAATTAGCATGTATGAGAAGGGAAGGATAGAAATTACCATACACACAGGTTCACACAGATCTCTCCCTGATAACTTGATTAGTAAATAAGATAAAACTATATGCTCCTTCAGAAGTGACAATGTTGAACTTCACCTCAGCCTGTGATCCCGGAAAATCCCTCCACCCTTGGTGTTCCTGGACATGGCTTCCTACAAAGACCCTACCATTTAACTTAGATGAGACTCATAGGTGCCCCCCATGTTTATCTATGATAAGGGCAGGTACAGACCTTCAAAGTCCCACTCTTAGCCTCATAAATGATTAGCTGAACTGCTTATCCCCACTGATCAATTAGAATAAAGTGTTTGCTAACCAAAATTTGTCTAAATTTCTCTCCTTCCCCCAGATCCCTGAACTTTGGCCCACCTCAGGTTCAGCCAGCATACAACCCCTCCTGACACCAGGCTGGCCTCAGGGTAACACATTACCTGATTACATCACTCTCCTCATCCCACTTGCACACACCTGTTTTTTTCTAGCCTTATCTACTTCTCTCTCTATATAAAAGAAAACCCCCTTTTGCCTAACTGAAGTCCCTGGGTGGTACAAATGGTCATCTTGGCTGCTAACCAAAAGGTTGCAGGTTTAAGCCCACCCAGAGGCACCTCCCAGGAAAGGCCTGATGATCGACTCCTGAAAAATCAGCCACTGAAAACTCCATGGAGCATAGTTCTACTCTGACAAACAAGGAATCACCATGGGTTGGAATCGACTCCTGGGAAACTGATTTGGTTTTTGCCTAACTCTGTAAAGCTTCCTGGTTTTATGCCCAGAGTGTTTTCTTTTCCCTATTGCAATAGTCCCAATTCCCCTATTGCAATAGTCCCTTTTCCCCCTTTGCAATAATACCTTAGAATAAAGTATCTCCTTACTAAGTCAGGATTTGATTTTATTTGACAGAGGGAAGGGAAAACTTAGAAAATACAGCATCAACATTAACACACAAGGTCTATTTCTAATAAGCCTTTTCTGCTGACTTGGCAAATCTCTCTGTACCAATGAATCTGAAGAAATTCTGTGTATTTTACATAAAAAAGTGAATAAGTGAGTAGCTAGTGTTAAAAATAATCACAACTCTTGACTGCCCTGACAGGGAACACAACAGAGAACCCCTGAGGAAGCAGGAGAACAGTGGGATGCAGACCCCAAATTCTCATAGAAAGACCAGACTTAATGGTCTGACTGAGACTAGAAGGACCCTGGCAGTCATAGTCCCCAAACCTTCTGTTGGCCCAGGACAGGAACCATTCCCGAAACCAACTCATCAGACATGAATTGGTCTGGACAATGGGTTGGAGAGAGATGCTGATGAGGAGTGAGCTACTTGTATCAGGTGGACATTTGAGACTGTGTTGGCATCTCCTGTCTGGAGGGGAGATGGGAGGGTAGAGGGGGTTAGAAACTGGCAAAATGGTCACGAAAGGAGAGACTGGAAGTGCCGACTCATTAGGGGGAGAGTAAGTGGGAGTATGTGATAAGGTGTATATAAGTTTATATGTGAGAGACTGATTTGATTTGTAAACTTTCACTTAAAGCACAATAAAAATTGTTAGAAAAAGAAAAAAAGAGTGTTGCTGATGTAACTCGTATGAACTTCCTGCTTGTAAACACCTTAAAAGTAACCTTCCCCCTCGCCCTCGATAAGCAGTCTTGCCGGCAGCAGCCTCAATTGTTCCTTTCCTTGCACAATGCAATTAAGATGCCTTTCTACTCTACCACCCCCCTCCCCCAAAAAATCACAACTCAACAAAATTTGAAAGTAAGGTTTATTCTAACCAGTTGTTCTATATGCATATAGGGAGACCATTTTTTTGTTGGTGTTGTTTTAGCTTCTTTTTTTTTTTTAATTTTTATTATGCTTTAAGTGAATGTTTACAAATCAAGTCAGTCTCTCATACAAAAATTTATATACACCTTGCTATATCCTCCTAGTTGCCCTCCCCCTAATGAGACAGCACACTCCTCTCCACCCTCTATTTCTGTGTCCATTCAGCCAGCTTCTGTAGCCCTCTGCCTTCTCATCTCCCCTCCAGACAGGAGCTGGCCACATAGTCTTATGTGTCTACATGATCCAAGAAGTTCATTCCTCACCAGTATCATTTTCTGTCTTACAATCCAGTTCAATCCCTGTCTGAAGAGTTGGCTTTGGGAATGGTTCCTATCTTAGGCTAACAGAAGGTCTGGGGGCCATGACCTCTGGGGTCCTTCTAGTCTTAGTCAGATCATTAAGTCTAGTCATTTTACAAGAATTTCAGGTCTCCATCCCACTGTTCTCCTGCTCCTTCAGGGGTTCTCTGTTGTGTTCTCTGTCATGGAAGTTACCGGTTATAGCCAGGCACCATCTAGTTCTTCTGGTCTCATGCTGATGTAGTCTCTGGTTTTTGTGGCCCTTTCTGTCTCTTGGGCTCATAATTACCTTCTTTGGTGTTCTTCATTTTCATTTGTTCCAGGTGGGTTGAGACCAATTGAGACATCTTAGGTGGCCGCTTGCTAGCATTTAAGACCCAGGACACCACTCTCCAAAGTGAGACACAGAATGTTTTCTTAACAGATTTTATTGCGCCAATTGACCTAGATGTCCCCTGAAACCATGGTCCCCAGACCCCTGACCCTGCTACACTGGCCTTCAAAGCGTTTAGTTTATTCAGAAAATTGCTTTCAGTTTACTCCAGTCGTACTGACCTCTCCTGTATTGTGTTGTCTTTCCCTTCAACTAAAATAGTTCTTGTATACTATCTAATTAGTGAATGTCCCTCTCCCTCCCTCCCTCCTCACTCTCCTAACCATTAAAGAATATTTTCTTCTCTGTTTAAACTATTTCTCCAGTCCTTATAATAGTGGTCTCATACAATATTTGTCCTTTTGCAACCTAATAATTTCACTCAACATAATGCCTTCCAGATTCCTCCATGTTATGAAATGTTTCAAAGATTCATCATTGTTCTTTATCGATGCGTAGTATTTCATTGTGAGAATATACCATAATTTATCCATTCATCAGTTGATGGACACCTTGGTTGCTTCCATTTTTTGCTATTGTAAACAGTGCTGCAATGAACACGGCTGTGCATATATCTGTTTGTGTAAAGGCTCTTATTTCTCTAGGATATATTCCAAGGAGTGGGATTGCTGGATCATATAGTAGTTCTATTTCTAGCCTTTTAAGAAAGCGCCAAATCGATTTCCAAAGTGGTTGTAATATTTTACATTCCCACCAGCAGTGTGTAAGTGTTCCAGTTTCTCCACAACCTCTCTAACATTTATTATTTCGTGCTTTTGGATTAATGCCAGCCTTGTTGGAGTGAGATGGAATCTCACTGTAGTTTTGATTTGCATTTCTCTAATGGCTAATGATCGTGAGCATTTCCTCATGTGTCTGTTAGCTACCTGAATGTATTCTTTAGTGAAGTGCATGTTCATATCCTTTACCTTTTTTTAAAATGGGTTATTTGTCTTTTTGTAGTTGAGTTTTTGCAGTATCATATAAATTTTAGAGATCAGATGCTTATCAGAAATGTCATAGCTAAAAACATTTTTCCAGTCTGTAGGTAATCTTTTTACTTTTTTTGTGAAGTCTTTGGATGAGCATAGGTGTTTGATTTTTAGGAGCTTCCAGTTATCTAGTTTTTCTTCTGGTGTTCATGCATTGTTAGTAGTATTTTGTATACTGTTTATACCATGTATTAGGGCTCCCAGCTTTGTTCTTATTTTTTTCTTCCATGATCTTTATCGTTTTAGATTTTATATTTAGGTCTTTGATCCACTTTGAGTTTATTTTTGTGCGTGGCATGAGGTATGGGTCTTGTTTCATTTTTTTTTTTTTTTTGCAGATGGATATCCTGTTATGCCAACACCATTTTATAAAGAGACCATCTTTTCCCCACTTTGGGGCTTTGTCAAATATCAGCTGCTCCTACGTGTATGAATTTATGTCTGGGTTCTCAATTCTGTTCCATTGGTCTATGTATCTGTTGTTGTTCCAGCACCAGGGTGTTTTGACTACTCTGGCGGTATAGTAGGTTCTAAAATCAGGTAGAGTGAGGCCTCCCACTTTGTTCTTCTTTTTCAGTAATGCTTTACTTTTCTTGGGCTTCTTTCCCTGCCATATGACTTTGGTGATTTGTTTCTCCATCACATTGAAAGATGTTGTTGGAATTGGATCAGAATTGCATTGTATCTATAGATAGCTTTGGGTAGAAAAGACATTTTTACAATGTTAAGTCTTCCTATCCATGAGCAAGGGGTGTTTTCCCACTTATGTAGGTCTCTTTTGGTTTCTTGCAGTAGTGTCTTGTAGTTTTCTTTGTATAGATCTTTTACATCTCTGGTAAGATTTATTCCTAAGTATTTTATCTTCTTGGGGGCTACACTAAACAGTATTCATTTGGTGATTTCCTCTTCGATGTTCTTTTTCTTGGTATAGAGGAATCCAACTGATTTTTGTATGTTTATCTTGTATCCTGATACTCTGCTGAACTCTTCTATTAGTTTCAGTAGTTTTCTTGAGGATTCCTTAGGGTTTTCTGTGTATAAAATCATGTCGTCTGCAAATAGAGGTACTTTTACTTCCTCCTTACCTATCTGGATGCCCTTTATTTCTTTATTCAGCCTAATTGCTCTGGTATAGGGAGACCATTTTGATTCCAGAAAAATGGTGGTTCCAAGAAGCTAGGTACAATGAGGGTAAAAAAAAAAAAAAAAAAGAAGGAGAAAATTTAAAAGATCAACCATTGGCTAATCTTAACATGAATGACTGAGTCTTTCCTCCCCCTTTTACAGAGATCAACTGACACCAGGTCAGAAGATAGTCTTTGGCCATACACCCAACCATGTCTTTTAAAAGTCAAATCCAGCAAGCCAGGCTTTGAACAGGAAAGAAAAGACTAGCAACTTTGGGTTAAAGAAAAGTAGCTGGCAGGATCAATCCTTGTCAGAAACTTCCTTACAGTGAATATTTAGTTTCGCGCATAAGAAAATCCTAAAATCAAAGCAAGATATCTGCCTCAATTTGTCTCTTTGACAGTAGATTTCATGGAACAACAGTTTCCTAATAGGTCAAATGTTTGATAAGCTTCAATTGTTCCTTATGATGCCCAAGTTTCTGTTCTTGAAGCTTTATATTTCTTTTTTTTAATTAATGCAACATAGTCTTAAGCTGATTTATCATACTCTTTTCATCAGATGCTGCAGAGAAGTTATAACACCACTAACTGTAGTGTTGCATTTTAAGAGACAAATGCAGTCCCACCCAAGGGACCTATCAGTTTATGCTCTGAAAACAAGACCTAAGGGCTCTACCACTAAGTTCTTTTTGAAGTCTACTGAAAAGGGTTAAAATTATCTTAATTCTATGTAAAATATAATGCAGCGTTTTAGGGGTGATTCACCAAATTCTGGACATCTTAAGTTCACGATTTAAGCTACATGACATAGAAAGCAGAATACAGAGCCTCCATTATTTAACAGTAATGAAATTAGGGAGCAAAGAGAGTTGCTGCTTTCTAAGACTTTCTTTCAGTAGAATGACTAACTTTCCTCAATGCCTGGGGCCTGCAACTGACACAAATGCATGGAGTAGGCCAGATATAAGAAAGATATGAGTAATTAATTCAATCAAGAATGATGTTTGCTTAGCTATTGTTATTTTGCTTTTTAAACACTGCAACAGGCTTAATAACTGTAAGGGTGAATATAAATCAAAAAGAATTAAAAAAAAAATACATAGACACATATATTTCTGCCCACCCCTGTGCAAAAAGGAGAAGAGTACCTGTCTCCTTTTTTCTTTTTTTTAAAGCATTTTTTTTTTTTTTTTCAGAAAGCTTGCAATTGTAAATTCTTAGTGACCTTATAAGGACAGAGTAGAACTGCCCCATGGGGTTTCCAAGGAGTAGTTGGTGGATTTGAACTACCAAGGACATTTTGGTTAGCAGCCAAGCTCTTAACCACTTCACCAACAGAGCTCCTTTGAAATGGATACAAATTCTTTTAAAGGACAAAATAAACTTGCCAGTTTTATAACCCAGGAAAGTTTTCTCAAGGACCTAGGTGCCACCTCTGTGAAATGTAAATAACAAGAAGGTAGCACCCCTATTTGCAGGGGAGATTAAGGAAACTACCAGTTGCTGTCGAGTAGGTTCCAAATTGCAACTATCTACAGGAGTTCCGGTGGTACGTTGGTTAGGAGCTTGGCTGGTAACCAAAAGGCGAGCAGTTTGAATCTACCAGCTGCTCCTTGGAAACCCTATGAGGCAGTTCTACAAACCACAGTTTCTGCAGTAATCAGCCCTCAGATGGTCAGGACTTGGTCAATACCTGCCAGCTTCCCTAATTTTTTGCCTTCACTCCCAACTTGGGAGCAGAGAAATATACTACCATAACCAATTATGTAGGTTGCCCTGCTTCTCCTTAGTCCTCCTCCAGCTTCCCATGCCAAAAAACTGCAATCAGAGCACACCTGAAGTTGCATTTTCTTTTTTTTACTATTAAATTTTCTCTCTCCACTGCCTGCTTTTTCCAGTAAAACCCAGTGCCGTTGAGTCGATTTTGACTCATAGCGACCCTATAGGACAGAGTAGAACTGCCCCACAGAGTTTCCAAGGAGTGCCTGGTGGATTTGAACTGCCGACCTCTTGGTTAGCAGCTGTAGCACTTAACCACTATGCCACCAGGGTTTCCTGCCTGCCTTTAAGTCTCTGTAAAATAGAAGTGATGGTGGCTGACTCCTTTGTCATAGCCAGCTCTGAATAAACAGCTTTTGCCTGTCCTCATTTGAGTGGCCTTTGTTTATTTCCACAAATGAAAATACTATAGAAAATGCAAATGCCTTGGTGAGTTCAGTCAATTTCAATGCCAGCATATTTCTCAGATTTGGTAGCATTTCCTCTACCGCTAGCAAATGAAATGCCAGCTCTGAATCATTTAATCCTGTCTGTCTTTTCAGCTACAGTGTAATCTTTACCTGCATCAATACCATTTTTCAAGAGGCAACAATTACTATGCCAAATGTGGGTGAAACATTTACCTCCCCTTCATGCTTCAAAGGAGAAACTCAGAATTCCCACCCACAACTTTATAACTGGACACTGAGGCTGACCTGGGTAAAGAAGCCAAATCCCAGCTCTACCACTTCCCAGTGTGTGGTCTTAGCTGCTATACTCTGCTCCAAGCTGCAGGTTGTTCATCTATAAATCTGGTTTAGTAAAGCCTAACGCTAAAGGTTGGAATAATATTTAAGTGAGATAATACATGAAAACAATCAGCCTACCACCTAGCTCCAGGTAAGCATGTTGTAAGTGTGACTTCCCAGATTGTACCTATGGTTGAGGTTGATGTTTTTTGTTACTGTCTTAGGGAGGGTTCTCTATAGAGTCAAAACCAGTAAAGCTTACAAATATATAGAGAGAGGGGTATTTATATCAGGGAAATGGCTCACACGTTTGTAGAAGCTGGAACATTCCAAGTCCATGGGTCAGGATGGAGGCTTGGCTTCTCCTGATTCACGTAGCCACAGGGGCTGGAGAACCCAAGTTCAGCAGGACAGAGAGCAGGGCTCTTGCTCACAGGCTGTAAAGATTGACGAATTCCAAGATCAGCAGAGAAGACCAAAGGTAAGATGCTAGCTCAAGATCCAAGAACTGTAGGTCAGACGAACAGGAGCCAGCTGCAGGATATAAAGCCAGCAAAAGACCAGGAAAGTTGCCAGAATGTCCACTTATATTCGATGCAGGCCACCTGCCTAAGGAGACAACCCTTTACTCACAGCAGATCCTATTATGGAGATGATCACATTATACCAAATCTGATCACTGAAGTGATCACATCTTCATATGACTGCCAAACCACATCACTGAGAATCATGGCCCAGCCAAGTTGATATACAACTTGACCATCACAGTTACTGTTGTTGCAGTTACCAGAGAAGGTATCTGTCAGGGACAACTCATCTGCCAGACTCTGAATCCTATTATTTACAATCAATGACATATTCAATACCCAAGACAACCAGGCAAACAGTCAAGAGAAGAACATCAGCTCCTACATGCTCTTTGGTCCCCAAAGAATAATTCATCCTACTAGAAGTAAAGTCAATATTTTTTAAACTGTAGGTGACACATTTGTAAACCTCAGTATGAATGATATAATAAAAGTTTTCCAAGGAAATCTACCTACAATTGTTCTATTTTCTTTGTATTTAGCTACATTTTTCTTTCTGAAATAATTTGCTTTTGAATACAAACTCTGGAAAGTATACTTCTGATTGAAGGGACCTAGTTTAATTTAGTTTAATGGAATTAATATAAAAAAATTAAAATTTAAGAAGTAGTTTAAATATGCATAACCTATTTTAATAATATTGCAATAAAACCAAAACCAAAACCAAACCCAGTGCCATCAAGTCGATTCCGACTCATAGAGACCCTATAGGACAGAGTAGAGCTGCCCCACAGAGTTTCCAAGGAGAGCCTGGTGGATCTGAAATGCCGACCTCTCGGTTAGCAGTCATAGCCCTTAACCACTACGCCACCAGGGTTTCCAATATAGCAATAGTAAAGCATAAAAACTTTCTTTACAACTTCTAAGATCTTTATACTAAGCAATAAATAAATAAATAAATAACATTGTTTGTGGCCATCCAGTTGATTCTGGCTCATGGCTACAACCTGTGTGCAGAGTAGAACTGCTCTGTGGGGTTTTCAAGGCTGAGGTCTTTTCAAAACAGATTCCCAGGCTTTAATTCCAAAGCTGCTCAGGATAGGTTCAAACCTTTAATCTTTTGGGTAGTAGTCTAGCACTTAACTGTTTGCACTACCTGAGGACCTGTTCCTGACATATAGTTTTACATATATATTCAGATGATTGACTACATATATATATATACACACACACTCATTGCTGTTGAGTCAATTGTGACTCATAGATACCCTGTAAGACAGAGTAGAACTGCCCCATAGGGTTTCCAAGGCTGCAAATATTTACAGAGGCAGACTGTGGAGAGGCTGGTGGGTTCGGCTGGTGGGTTCGGCTGGTGGATTCCAACCGCTGACCTTTTGGTTAGCAACCAAACGCTTTAACCACTGTACCACAAGTGCTTCTTATATATACATATAAAGTTTTTTTTTTTCCATTAAAAAAAGAACTTCAGTGTAAGGCACAGTTGTCCAAGAGTTAAATGAAGACTAAAAGTCCACACCATACCACCTCACTATAATGCTTCTCAAACATGTCCTTTACCCTAACACAGACATGAGGGTACTAATAGCCCCATTCAGCAAGATATTTGAAATGGTATTCCTCTCAAAGCACCAACTAGTGTTTTCCTTTAAAAGAAAAGAAAAAAAAGCTAAAATGTTTTATTTTTTACTAATAACAATAATTATAGAAGAACTAGTGAATGTCTTGAGAGGGAGGAAAAAAAAAAACCTGAAAACTGTGCCAGCTATTCTGGCCTAGAAAAAGCTTACTTAGGGTCCCCATGTTTTTATGAGTCCCAAGGAATACATTTACTCTGTTGTCTAGTAATCCCCAAGATAAGAAGGGATAAAGTTACAGGTATGTCCTTAATTCAGATGGTGCTTAATGAGAAGTTAAGACCCACCTGTACAATTGGGCTTAAGAATCAAATTTCTCTTGGTCCCCTGAGGATCAAAACACTGGACTAATGTCACGTCAAGGACAGTATCCAAAAAATTTAAGAATATCTTAATTTACCATCATGAAATACATTAACATTGGGACATCAGGAAAACTGGATTCACGAATTATCAGAAGCCTACAACATGACTTTTAAACAAAAACAGGTTCTTTGCTCTTTAGTGCTCATCTGCTCTTTGGCAATAACTATTTTCCGGGGTAACCATTCCTCCTATGGATAATTATCAACAAGACACCTAAAAAACACATTTTTCCAAGTTCTTACCAAAACTTCGTCTAAAGGTAAAAAGTCATCCAGGAAAGTAAAACCTTGCTTTAAGCAGATAAAATATGGTTTATATGCACTACACCAAGTAACCCACTCAGGGTTTTATCAGTTTTAAAAATTAAACCATGGTATGGGTGAACAATCACTGGTGTGGTTCCAATGAGGTATTACTTTGACATTTTAGTCTCAGAAGGGGTTTCCCCTGTATCCAATGTCTTCATCAACCAGAAAAGGCCAGCAGCTTCTCGTATCCCATGGGATTCAATACAGAACTCCTGCACTTCTATAAACAAGTCCTACACATTACTAATTTTGTTACGGATCAAGGACTGAGGAAGACAAAAACAGGCACACAAAATGATCCTTAAATTGTTCACAAGTAGAGATGCAACTTGATATATAAAGGTGGATAAATTCAAGAGGTAGATCAACAGCTGTAGTTCGCTGAATTACAACTTCCATTGAATGTAAGGACATGTTCATATTGACCAGGACTGAAAAATACTCGGTTATCTGGCTTGACTGGATTAATTTCAGCAACACTTCTATAGCAACTACAGAGTAGTTTTGCATGAGATCAGGATGTTTGGCTGGAGTCAGGCCAATATGATAAACACGTTTGGGATCTTTTCCCAACTCTCCAAAGAGCTGTGTTTGTTGAGGAGAAGATAAGGGGCTTTTGAAGGCTTTGGCCATTATTTGTTTCATCTCTCCACCAGTGCTATTCTTCACACACATTGATTTATCCCATTGAATTGCATGGTCAGTCTCCGTTGGATTTAGACACGCCAACTCATCCTCACAAATGTGGAGTGGAGGTAGAAAAACTCTGGTTGAAAATGGCTTTCAATAGGTGGTTTTGGCCCATTGACTAAAGCTTCTGTGATTTGAGAGGCAACCAAACTGTGAAACCCAGAATTGGAAGAATCTAGGTCTGGGTCACTGAGACTACTAGAGAAGCTAGCTTTACTCTGGGTTGGCAGGTTTGACTGGCACTTGGCTAAAGCTAGCTGAAGCCTACTTATGTCCACAGACCGGTCCCTGTTTCCAACACCCATCAAAGCAATCTGATGAGGTGTCTTTTTGAAGAGTTCCCTTGGTGGCATCAGCATTAGCTGGGAAAGAAGAAACTTTCCTGTTGGAGTCATAGGAGGAAAAAATCCTGACAATGGCCGCCAGTTGGGCCCCTGGCTGCTGCGGGTGGGTGACACAGGGTTGAGTAGGTGCTCAAAACTGACAGTGAAGGGGTTGGCAGAGAGCAGACAGCAGTTGTCAAGGATTTCATTTTACTTGGATCCACAATCAATATCCATGTAAGCAGCAGTCAAGAAATCAAAAGACACATTGCATTGGGCAAATCTGCTGCAGAAGACCTCTTTAAAGTGTTGAAAAGCATAAGTGTCACCTTGAAGACTAAGGTGCATGAGACTCAAGCCACAGTGTTTTCAATCACCTCATATGCATGCGAAAGCTGGATGATGAATAAGGAAGACCAAAGAAGAACTGATGCCTTTGAATTGTAGCGTTGAAGAATTTTGATTATACCATGGACTGCCAAAAGAACGAACAAATCTGTCTTGGAAGAAGTACATCTAGGATGCTCCTTAAAAGCAAGGATGGCAAAACCACGTCTGGCATACTTTGGACATGTTATCAGGAGACATTAGTCCCTGGAGGGAGACATCATACTTGGCAAAGTAGAAGGTCAGTGAAAAAGAGGAAGACCTTCAACAAGATGAACTGACACAGTGGCTGAAACAATGGGCTCCAGCAAAGCAATGATTGTGAGGATGGCCCAGAACCTGGCAGTGTTTAGTTCTATAAAGTACCTAGGGTCTCTATGAGTTGGAACTGACTGGATGGCACCTAACAGCAACAACAACAACATACACATACATATATGCACTGCACCGTCCCAAAACTGTGAGGTACTCACAGGTTGTCTCTGATTTCTTAATAGGGCACTAGAAATAGGGGACCGATTGCTTACAATAATTCCTCCATAGATATCGCATCCTACCATCAGAGCCTGAACACTGTGGATGTCCCCAGGGCATTAACAAATGGAAAGTGACTTTTATTACTTACACAAGAAGCAGACAGCACACTAGAGTTAATGTGGATCAAGTTTTGAGCATTCCCCCAAGTCAAGAAGGCTGACTGGGTAGAAATGACAACTCTTCCATGAGCACCCAACTCTGAGCCATGGGTGAGGGACTTAAAAAAGGGAGGCTGCCTTCTGCTTGTTCCGCCTCACCAGATAGGCTGAATTAGGTGGGCTGGACACTTATTCTACATGTTCTTCCACCTAACACTATAGCTGAGGGACCACAAGGTCCCTGGTTTGGCCATTTTTATACCCCAGCAGTCAAGAGACTAGGATCTATTTGACCTACTACACAACACAAAGCACAATGTAATTTCCCAGCCTGACGACTCTAGGAAGAGTGGACGTGGGGTAAGACAACTTGGCAACAAATCTAGGATTGTACCTTTTTAATCCTGCTGATATTTAGACATTTAGATTTGGTGGATAGGGGGCTGGGTGTAATGGTACATTCCTGAAGCCCAAATATGCTAGCAGTGGGAGGAACAGGGAAGAATGGCTTGTCTGAAGGACTGCTCATAATAGGTATGCTTATATATACATATTCAACCTCTTGTTTAAAGACAAAGAGTCGCTTCAGTTTGATGTGCATTCTATGGTTTTATGGGCATCATAACTGAATTTCTGACATTTTACCCAATGATCAAAAATAAATATTGTCAGATAAAATAACCACTTTTTCAAAAGTTTGTTCTGTAGCTATGTATGAAAATGAAATATGTGGTTTTGGGTCCTTTCACATGCTGCAAATGTGTTCTTAAAATAATTTATTTAGGAGGAAATGGCATTAACAAAAAATTAATAGTTGGTAAAGTTAAAGAATTTACACAGGTCAATTATGGTACTCCAAACCCTGGTGGTGTAGTGGTTAAGAGCTATAGCTCATAACCAAAAGGTCACCAGTTCAAATCCAACAGGCGCTCCTTGGAAACTCTATGGGGCAGTTCTACTCTGTCCTGTAGGGTTGCTATGAATCAGAATTGACTTGACAGCAATGGGTTGGTTGGTTGGTTGGTAGTGTCTGGCTTTCTGGTGTAATGTAACCCATCAACAGTCTTGGTTTAAGTATTAAATACATAGACAGCTATATTAGAGAAAAGTTTTCTATTTAAGACTAAATTATTTTTAAGAAGACTCAAGTATTTGTAATTTTCGATTTGAAACATTAGTGTCTTCAGGAAGCCTTTATTGTCAATTCTTTATTTTAAAATATGAATGAAAATAATGGGTCTCAATAATTTCTAAAATAAGTATTAAGTCTCACCATTTCCTGCCCTCATACTAAGCAACATTAACATTGTTTCATTTGGTGCTCACACAAATATTGGGAAAAGTATATAACATACATCAAGCACTCATCAGATTGTTGATATATTATTATTAATAAAATTTCCCAAAAACTCAAACATGCCAAGAGAGATTCTGATTTCAACCATCTAGTTGGCCATATTTATACTGTCCTACACCCATTGTCATCAAATGGATTCCAACTCAGAGACACTACAGGACAGAATAGAGTTTCCAAGGAGCTGCTGATGGATTTGAACTGCCGACCTTTTGGTTAGCAATTATGATCTTAACCACTGAGAAATTAGGGCCCCCCAAATACAGCTGGCAGCAGTGCTATTCGAACCCATGCCCCCACAGTGACCAGTGCCTTAGACTGCTTCATCCAGTGCTTTAGACTGCTCAGCCATGATACTGCCTGTCTTAGTCATCTAGTGCTACTAAAACAGAAATACCAAAAGTAGATGGCTTTAACAAAGAGAAATTTATTTTCTTATAGTCTAGTAGGTTACAAGTCCAAATTCAGGGTTTTGGCTCCAGGGGAAAGCTTTCTCTCTCTGTTGACTCTGGAGGAAGGTCTTCGTCCTCAATCTTCCCCTGGTCGAGGAGCTTCTCAGGCGCAGGGATCCCATGTCCAAAAGACGTGCTCTGCTCCTGGTGCTGCTTTCTTGGTGGTCTAAGGTCCTCAGCTCTCTGCTTGCTTCTCTTTCCTTTTATCTTTTGAGAGATAAAAGGTGGTGCAGGCCATACCCCAGGGAAACTCCTCTTACATTCCATCAAGGAGGTGACCTCTGTAAGGCTGGTCTTACAATCCCATCCTAATCCTCTAAACATAAAATTACAATCACAAAATGGGGGACAGTCACACAGTACTGGGAATCATGGCCCAACCAAACTAATACACACGTTTTTTGGGGGACACAATTCAATCCATAATGCTGCCCTAGTTAAAAGGTAAGAGACAGTGGTGGTTCAGTGGTACAATATTTGCTGTCCATGTGGGTGACCCTGGTTCGATTCCCAGCCAATGCACTTTATGTGCAGCCACCACTCATGTGTCAGTGGAGGTTTGCATGCTGCTTTGATGCTGAATAGGTATCAGTATAGCTTCCGGAATAAGACAGACTAGGAAGAAGAACCTGGTTATCTACTTCTGAGAATCAACTAATGATAACCTTGTGGATCACAACTATGTGGTGTTCTGTTCTGCATATGGTCACTGGGAGTAGGAGGACCACTCCTCAGCAGCTAACAACAACAGCTAAGAGGTAGGGTGGTGTCTGGATCAGGCTGCATGCTGTAGTCCTTGAGTTCTAATATTTTAACGGCCAGACTGTTGCTCTTGGACAAGATTCTTCACCTCTGCAAGTCTTAGTTTCTTCTTGAGTAACATGGGATAACAATAACTGCTTTACCTAATTTATAGGTAATTAGAAGATGTTTCTTGAAATGCCTTGAAAATTCTAAGGAGCTATAGAAATGAGAGATAGTATTAAACATCTCACAATAAGATAATTTAAGATAATTTTCTATTTATAATGTTATTTGAACATATTAATTCCAAACACAGAGAATTAAAATATATTTACCCTGGCATATGCCCTGATGGTTCTAGCTCATAGTATTCTCTCAGCGGGAGATTGTTGGAGAATCAGGTTTTTATCAAGTGTGATTAACATCTTAGCCACCTGTCTGTTGGATTGGCATGCTGTGGTAGCTTGCGTGTTGCTATGTAAGATGTTGGAAGCTATGCCAGTGGTATTTCAAATACCAGCAGGATCATACATGGTGGACAAGTTTCAGTGGAGCTTCCAAACTAAGATAGACTTAAGAAGAAAGGCCTGGTGATCTATTTCGAAAACTTAGCCATTATAGTGCTATAAGATGAGCCTCTTAGGTTGGAAGGCGTTGGCCACGACAGTGAACTTGAATATCGATAATGGTGAAGATGCTGCAGGACTGGGCAATGTTTTATTCTGTTCTACGGGGCGTTGCCTGAGTCATAGCTGACTCAAAGCATCTAATAACAACAACAACAATTAATGTCTATTATATCGAGTTTTATTTCACTGAAGTGAAGGACCACAACTATACTTCTTTCTTAACACTGATTGTTCTTAACAGTGTGCAATATGGAGTCAGTGCCTAACTATATATTGAGTTTATATATTGTTGAATTTACTAAGTGGTGGAGATTTGCATTTCTAGGGCTTCATTTGGTCTAGTATTTGAGCAGGCTTCTTTTATGTCCCATTGTTTCAAATTAGAAGATATTGGGTGAAACTGTGTTACCTACAGCTCACAACCAGAGAAGGCTGCTATGCAGAACCGCACAAGGGGCTGCACCCAGAGATAGGGTAACAACAAGCTGGGATTGTATGAGGTGGCTTAAGTATGGAAACAGGTGGGTTTAGCTAGGTTGTGTGAGCTTCCAGGGGATTGACCAACTTGAACAATTCTGTGGGATCCAGGGTCATAGGGGCAGACCAGGATGATTAGGGCAGCTGCATAGTGCATAGGAGTGTGAGAAGCCAAGGGACAGTTGTGGTTAGAGGACAGTGGACTTAAATCAGCTGCTCAAGAAGTTGAACTGACTGGCTTCCAGCCAGGGCCTCTAAACTGGGTCAAGACAACATCTGTTTAAAAACTATGTTAAAACTATGGACCAGGCAATGCTTGCCCCTCCCCTAGCAGGTTCGGAGCCCTCCAGCACTTTCTAGTTCTTCTGGCAAATAAATAAATGGTAGGAATAGAAGGGAAATCTCTCAACTTAATAAAGTGCATCTACAAAAAACCCCGCAGCTAACATGATACTCATGATACTCAATGGAGAAAGACTTAGAACATTCCCATTAAGTTTAGGAACAAGACGCCTACTTTCATCACTAGTATTCAACATCATTCTGGAAGTCCTACCAGAACAATTAGGTGAGAGAGAAAAAATAAAAGATATCCAAATAATGAAGGAGGAAGTAAAACTATCCCTTTTTGCAGATGACAATTCTATACATAGAAAACTCCAAAGAATCCACAGAAAGCTATTAGCCCTAATAAATGAATTCAGCAAAGTGACAGAGTGCAAGTTCAATACATAAAAATAAGCATGGATGCTGTACATCAACAGTCTGCAAAAAGAAGAAAAAGTTAAGAAAACATTACCATGTGTAATAACTTCTAAAAAGAATAAAATACCTATGAATAAATGTAATTAAAAAAAATGTTATTAGGAAGGTAAAATACCTATTTACACAAAAATATAAAACATTGCTAAATCAAAGAAGACCTGAATAACTGAAGGACATTCTGTGTTGGAAGAATTTATACAGTTAAGATGTCAATACTACCCCCCCCCCAAAAAAACCAAAGCAACTTATAAATTCAATGCAATCCCCACCAAAATTCCAAAAGCATCTTGAAAGAAATAAAAAAGACAATCCTCGAATTTATATGGAAGGACAAGGGACCCCGAATAGCTAAAGTAATCTTGAAGAAGAATAAAGCAAGAGAGCTCAAACTGTCATACTTCAAAACATACAACAAAGCTACAGTAATTTAAACATCCGGGTGCTTGTATAATAATACGCATATAAACCAATGGGATAAAATTTAGAGTACAGGAATATATCCATTGATATGTGGTCAACTGATTTTCAACAAAGATTCTAAATTCATCCAACTGGGGAATGAAAAGCCCCTTCAATCAATGGTGCTGGAAAAATTTGATATCCACATGTAGAAGAATAAACTAGGACCCAACCTTTACATGATACACAAAAACCAATTGAAAATGGATCAAGGACCGTACTTTGAAAACTAAAACAACAAAATTCATAGAAGAAAGTAAAGGGAGTATTTTGTGATGAGCTCTTGGATACAATAAAAAGCATGAGCAGCAAATGACAAAATAGACAAATGGGGCCTCACAAAAATTAAATATTTCTGTTAATCAAAAGATTTTATCAAAAAAGTGAAGACAGCCTATAGAGTGGGAGAAAAAAATTGAGAACCATATATACCTGATAAAGGTGTAATACACAAAATTTATCAAAACTTCGACAACTTAACAACAAAAAAGAACAGCACAATTGAGAAATGGGTGAAAGGCTTGAACAGACGTCTCACCAAGGAGGATTTTCAAATGGCCAAAAAGCACATGAAAAAATACTCAAAGTCATTAGCCATTAAAAAAAACCAAAACCAAACTTGTTTGATGAGGTACACCCTGCTTTTGCCAAGTGGACTATCTCAGGAGCCTTAGGGATCTTCCAAGGAGCATCACACAAGCACTAACCTCTTTCTTTCCCAACCAATGACTGAAATTCTCAGCTTTCACAGCTGTAGATTTAGGTTTACATTTACATGGAAAATAGTTCCTCACAAACAAAGATAATACCACCTTACACAATAACAAAGCTCAAGTGGAACAAATAATGGTTAAGATGTAGGCCAGGTTTCAGACCTGATCTGAAGGTCCCTCCCCTGGCCATCAATAGACCTCTTCTGTCTCTTGTCCACAAGTTGTGCTGATGCCATGCTATGTGCGCACTGAGAAGGGAGAAAATGTCACTCTCCTTCCTTCTACCAAGACAGAATGTAGGGTGGGAGTCAACTGGGGTTCCATAGTGGGTCACAGATGGTGGCAAAGAGTAACCACACCTACAGGATCACTTATTGGGACACTGCTTGGACCCGAGGCTGATGGTCCAGTTCCTTTTCTGTGGTTGGTGTGGCCTTCCACCAACTTCCCCTGAATTTCTCTTCACCTCTTAACACTCCTTCATCACTTGCAGAATGCCTTCCCTTCCACACACCTGAAAGTGAGTGTTGGCCTCAGAAGGTAAAAGAGAACAATATGCTGGGAGGAAGAAAGAAGAAAGAGGCCATAGAAAGGTGACATTTAAGGTCAGACAGAGCAGAGGTTCAATCTCATCTCTGTCACTTGCTGTGTGACCTACAGTGTCTGAGCATCAGCTATCTTAGATACGCGTAATCACATTATATTTGGATAGCTCTTGTAAGGAGAAAGACAGTGTATGGAATATGCTTTCCCAGAATAGGACCTACGTGAGGTTTACACTACTTCTTCTGTGATAGTGTTCAACCTGGGAAGGCTACAGTGGTCTGCACAAGGTTGTGTAAGGATACTGGAGTAGGCTCAGGCCTGGACGAGTAGAGAGGTCAAGGAAGTCCCTGGGGTTATGCCTTTCTATTCCAGAGATTGTGCCCAGTTTCACTTCCATTTTACCCTCTCACAGTCCCCTCACCATGCAGTGCATGTCACTGTTCCAGTGGTCTTATTCCCTGTAGACTGTGCTTTCCTAAAGGCAGAAAGAGTATCCTTGTCTCCACTTGGAGTAGGACGTTAACATAAAACAACGGTAATATTTGTATCTGCTATAATTTGCTGAATGTGAGGTTATTCCCAGTGATTGTTAAAGATATAGTTAAAAATCAAAACTATCTCATGATTTAGAGACTATTTTCATTGTACATATGGGGTACAATTCATCCAAGGTCACAGAGTCAGTAAGAGGAAGCCAGGTTAATTCCAAAGAAAAACTAAACCACTGCTGTTGGGTCAATTCTGACCAATGGTGACTCCCTGCATTTCACAAAACAACTGTGTTCCGCAGGGTATTCAGTGGTTGAGTTTCTAAAGGAGATCACCAGGCATTTGTTCCTAGGAGCCTCTTTGTGGACTCAAACTACCAACCTTTCAATCACCAGCCATCTCCTTAATCCTTTCTGCCAGAGACTTCAAATGGCCTTAAATTTTAGCCTTTTACTGTTACAAATCAGGCACCAATATAGTTAAAAAAATGTATTTCTGTTACAACTCAGTTTCCTTGAAGTATAATTTCCATGCAATGAAACTCACCCATTTCAATTTACAGGTTAGTGAGTTTTGGCAATTTTAAATACCAACAGGTAGCCATAATCTTAATCATCATCTAGACCATAGATTCAGATTCTGCTTGTGCTGTCTTTCGGTACTTAGTCAGGAATAGATTCAGACTCGGCTGATTTCAGTTGTAACCATTCGGAGGCCACAGGGTAGAGCTGGTGAGAAGCCCCTGAGGACTTCATTCATTTGCAAACAGGAAAGGGAATGGCATCTGCCTCTGTGTTGAGACCTCTTTACCCATGATCTCATTAAACAGGTGTGTGGGGAGTTCTCACTCAAAAAAGAAATCTACATATGATTGATGAGCATGGTGATGTTGGGAAAAGTAGCTTCATTCAGAGAACACGCCTGCCCTTCCCATCTCCCAAAACTGTGATGCTCTGGACTTTGCCTCCTTGAGCCTCCTTGTGTCCATGACGACAGCCAGGGAACAGCTGAGCATGCTCCACTTTTCTCCACCACAGATGGACTTCATTCTTCAGGGTAAATTCTCTCTCCATTCCATGACATTTGCCTCAAAAAAAAAACAAAAAACAAAAAACTGGCCTCATATCTCTCAGCTTTGTTCATTATCAGCCCTTCCAGTGGTTTCCTTCATGCAAACTTGGTGTGGGATTTTCAGTCCTGGGTGAAGATGCTGAGAATCTCCTATTACCCTTTCCTAAATCTCAGGATCCATATATTACCACTTACAAATTCAATAAAACAGAGAATAAAAAAAACATGCAAGAACTCAAGAACATCTACCACGGATGTATAATTTATCTATTGCAAACACAAAGGGCTCTGAATATACAAAACAATCTTGGAAGAGAAGAAGAAAGTATGGGACTCACATTTTAAGATTTACAATACTGCTACAAACATACGGTAAACAAAACAGTCTGGTTCTGGCATAAGGATAGACACAGAGACCAAAAACATAGAATTGAGTGTCCAGGAATGAATTCATACATCTTTGCCCAATGATACCAGGTCCACTCAATGCACAATAAAGTCTCTTCAATGAACGATGCTGGGACAACTGGATCTCCATGAGGAAAAGCATGAAGTTGGACACATACTCTACACCATATACAAAAATTAACTCTAAATGGATTGATGACCTAAAAAGTAGAGCTAAAGCCCTTAGAAGTAAACCTTAGGGCTGTACTTTAGGATTTTTTTTTCCATATCTTCATAGATATGACACAAGAAACAATAGAAACAAATAGACAAATTTCTCTTGGTGAAAATTTAAATCTTTTGTGCATCAATAGGCACTATCAAGAAAGTGAAGACAACTACTGATTGTGAGAACGTAGCTGGAATCTCTGTTTAAGGGTCTCATATCCAGAGATATAAAGAGTGCCTAGAGCTAAACACAAAAAACACAATCAACCGAACTTTAAAAATGGGCAAAATACATAAATAGGCATTATTCCAAAAAAATATATACAAATGGCTAGTAAGCAGATGAAAAGATGCTCGACATTTTTTTATTGGTCATTAAAAAAAAAAAATATGCAAATCAAAATCACAATGAGGTATCACTCCACACCACACCAATGGTACTGCCAAAAAAAAAAAAAAAAAAATCAAGCAAACAAAAAATGGTTGGTGAGGATGTGGACAAACTGGGATCATTGTATATTGCTACTGGGAATATGAAATGCTGGAACCACTGTACAATACAATTTGTTAGCTCCTCTGATAGTTTAACTTAGAATTACCATATGACCCTGTAATTCAACTCTTAAGCATAATCACGAAAAGAATTGAAAGAAAACAGATACTTGGACACTGACATTTGTTGCAGTATTTTTCACTGAATCAAAAAGGTGGAAACATACATGATCATCTCAATCAACTCAGCTAAGGTATTCAACAAAATCCAACACCGATTCCTGATAAAAACTCTCAATAAAATGAATACAGAAGGGAAATTCTTCAAAACAATAAAGGGCTTCATTACAAAACAAACAGCCAACATCATTTGTGATGGAGAGAGGCTAAAAACATTCCCCTTGAGAACAGGAACAAGACAAGGATGCCCTTTATTGCCACTCCTATTTAACATTGTGCTGGAAGTCCAAGCTAGAGCAATAAGGCAAGAAAAAGAAATAATGGGCATCCAAATGGGTAATGAAGAAGTGAAACTGTTCCTATTTCGGGATGATAAGATACTATACATAGAACACCCAAAAGACTCCACGAGAAAACTATTGGAACTAATAGAAAGATTCAGCAGACAGGCAGAGCCAACATGTTGCTATAAACAGAAGCACCATGCTGTCCCTCCACAGCAAAGGCCTGGAAAACTAAGTAAAACAGAGACAAACATCAATCCTGGAACTGTAAGCATTAAATCTCCCCTTCAGCTGGACCTGCCCTGCTGCACCATACCTGAGAGACTGGCTCTGCCCATTGCACAAGGAGGTGAAAAGTATCATACCCACAGGTGAGCAAACACCAAATAACACACAGCCCACCTGCTCATACATAACCAAATAAAACAAAAAAGCAGGATGAAAGAACCAAAACTACAGTCAATAAATGAAGAAAACAACTACCGAATGTCCCAAGGGCAGCAGATTATATCAAAACACATAAAATAACAGAAGAGGATGGTTCCAGTAGGTGTCCAAAATAAAACACCAGATGACCTTCTAGTAGAAAAAAAGGCACTAGAACTACCTAATAGGGAAGTCAGATCTTTAATATTCACAGCTATCCAAAAATGGAAGCAAAAAGGAGACGAAAATGAGAAAAAATAGACAAATTCATAAAAAAGACAGGCAAATTCATGGAAAATACGGAAAAAATGGAGGAACTCAGGAAAATAACATAGGTACAAACTGCCAAAATAAATTCACAACTAGAAATCATACAAAAACAATTAGAAATCCAAAAGATGAACAACAAAACTTTGAAAAGGACAGTGTCATAGAAGGGCTGCAGAGCAGGTTTAGGATGATGGAAGACAGAATCAGCAAAATTGAAGACAAACACTTGGATACAACTCTGTTTGAGGAAAAACCAGAAAAAAGAACAAAGAAAAATGAAGAAACCCTAACAATTATGTAGGATACGATCAAAAGAAAATTTGATTGATTGGAGTTCTAGAATACAGGGAGAAAATGGAAAACACAGAGAGAATCACTGAAGAATTGCAGACAGAAAACTTCTCTAATATTAAGAAAGATGAAAAGCTGACCATCCCAGAAGCTCAAGGAACTCCATATAGTCCCTAAAAGAAAATTACCAACGCATATCATAATCACACTACCTAAAACTAAAGACAAAGAAAGAATCCTGAGAACAGCTCGAGAAAAATGTGAAGTCGCATACAGAGGGGAAACAATAAGACTAAGCTCTGATTACCTGACTAAAACCATGCAGGCATGAAGGCAATGAGATGACATATATAAAACCTTGAAAGAAAAAAATTGCCAACCAAGAATAATATATCCTGCAAAACTCTGGTTCAAATATGATGGTGTCATTAGGACATGTTCAGATAAATCGAAATTAAGGGAATGCATAAACATGAAACCAAACTTAGAAGAAATATTAAAGGGAGTACTTTGGTTTGCAAACAAACAACATCAGATCACAGCCTGAATCTAGGAAGTAAGATAACACTAGCCAGATACCAACCTAGGAAGTGAACTCTCAAGCTCTATCCAAAACCAAAAGAATTATAACAGGAAACCAGAGAGGTTAATCTGTAAATGACTACAATATCAGAAGAGTAAAATAGGAAAAGAATGGTGTAGGCATAGAATTTTCTAATGGAGAGGAAGGCAGGGTGATACCAAGTAATAATAGACTAGTTCAAACCTAGGAAGATAAGGGTAAATTTCAAGGTAACCACAAAGAAAGTTAACAAACCTATTTATCAAAATAATGAAGAAAAACATAAAGTCTCAGTTAAAACAAAATCTATAAAAACAAAAGAAATGAAAAGATAAATCCACAAACAAAAGGAATTCGGCACAGGAAAGTAAAAGGAACAAAGAAAATGTCTGCACCCCAAAAATCACTACAATATCACAGCAATAAACTCACACCTATCAAAAATTACACTGAACGTAAATGGCCTAAATGCACCCATAGAGACAGAAAGTAACACAGTAGATAAAAAAATAGACTCCGTCCATATGCTGCCTACAAGAGATACACCTTAACAACAAAGATGTAAATTTATTAAAAATCAAAGACTGGAAAAAAATATATCAAGCAAAAAAAAAAAAAAAAGATACACCTTAGCAACAAAGATGTAAATTTATTAAAAATCAAAGACTGAAAAAAAATACATCAAGCAAACAGCTACCAAAAAAGAGCAGGAATGGTAATACTAATCTCAGATAAAGTATCCTTTAAAACAAAATTCACCATGAAAGACAAAGAAGTGTAATGATTAAAGGATGGTCCATCATGAAGATATAACCATAAGAAACATCTACACAGTCAATGACAGGGCTCCAAAATACATAAATTAAATGCTAACAGCACTGAAAAGAGAAATTTGCAGTTCCACAATAATAGTAGGAGACTTCAACACACCATTCTCGGTAAAGGACAGAACATCTAGAAAGAAACTTAACCAAGATGCAGAAGAGCTAAGGAGCACAATCAGCCAAATGGACCTAATAGACATATATAGAACACTCCACTTAACAACTGTAAAGTATACTTTTTTTTTTCCTGAAGCACAATGAATGTTCTCCAGAATAGACCACGTCTTAGGCCACAGTGCCACCATCAACAAAATCCAGAACGCTGATATAATACAAAGTATTTCCTCTGACCACAATGCCAACAAAGTAGAAATTACCAACAGGAATAGCAAGGAAAAAAAAAAAATCAATTACATGGAAACTAAATAACACCCTGCTTAAAAACCACTCGGTAATAGAAGAAATCAGAGATAGAATAAAAAAATTCCTAGAATCAAACAAGAATTAAAACACATCATACCAAAACCACTGGGACACAGCAAAGGCAATCCTCAGAGGTCAATTTATAGCAATAGATGCAAGCATCAAAATAAAAGAAGATGACAAAATCAAAACATTAGCTACACAACTCAAACAAATGGGAAGAGAAGAGAAAAAAAAAAAAAAGCATGCAGCCACCAGAAGAAAGGGAATAATAAAGATCAGAGCAGAAATAAGTGAAATGGATATTAGAAAAACAATAGAAAGAATCAACAAAACCAAAAGTTGGTACTTTGAAAGGATCAACAGTATTGACAAACCACTGGCCAAACTGAGAAAAGAAAAACAGGAAAGGACACAAGTAACTCAAATAAGAAAATAAATGGGGGTTATTTTTTTTTATTACAACAGACCCAACAGAAATAAAAAGGATCGTAACAGAGTATTATGAAGAACTATACTCCAACATATTTGAAAACCAGGAGGAAATGAACAAATTTCTAGAAACACACGACCTACCCAAATGAACACAAATTGATGCTGAAAATCTGAACAGACCCATAATAACAGAAGAGATTGAAAGACAAAAACAAACAAACAAATTTCAGTAACAACAACAAAAAACCTCAGGCCCAAATGGGTTCCCTGGAGAATTCTACCAAACGTTCAAAGAAGAGTGTTACACCAGTACTACCCAGTCTACTTCAGAACATAGAAAAAGAAGTGATATTTCTGAATTTATTCTATGAAGCCAGCATAACCCTGATGTTAAAACCTGGCAAAGACACCACAAAAAAGGGAAATTACAGACAAACATCTATCACAAATATAGATGCAAAAATTCTCAACAAAATTCTAGCCAAGAAAATTCAGCATCATATAAAAAAAATAATACACCATGACCAAGTGGGATTCATACCAGGTATTCAAGGACAGTTCAACATTAAAAAAATCAATCAACATAATCCACCACATACAAAAAAGGAAAGAAAAAAAATCATATGATCATCTCAATGCAGATAAGGCATTCAACAAAGTCAACACACATTCCTGATAAGAACTCTCAATTAAAAAGGTATACAAGGGAAATTTCTCGACATAATAGAGGCATCTATGCAAAACAAACAGCCAACATCGTTCTTAACAGACAGATGTGGAAAATACTCCCCTGAGAACAGGAACAAGACAAGGATGCCCTTTAACACCACTCCTATTTAACATTGTGCTGGAAGTCCTAGAAAGACCAGTAAGGCAAGAAAGGCAAAAAAACAAATAAAGGGCATCCAAATTGGCTAATTCTTATCAGAAGTAGACTGCCAGGTCCTTCTTCCTAGTCTGTCTTAGTCTGGAAGCTCAGCTGAAAACTGTCCACCATGGGCGACCCGGATGGTATTTGAATACCGGTGGTGTAGCTTCCAGCATCACAGCAATATGCAAGCCCCCACAGTAAGGCAAACTGACAGACACATGGGGGCAAAACAGCCTAGAACTGGTTTAATGATACACACACAAAACAATGGAACAGAACTGAAAATCTGGAAATAAATCCAAACCTCTATGGTCGATTGGTTTTCAACAACTGAGCCAAATCCGTTTAAAGGTGAAAGAATAGTCTTCTTCAACAAATAGTGCTGGCTAAACTGGATTTCCACAAGCAGAAAAATGAAACAAGAACCATACCTCGCACCATATACCAAAACTAAATCAATACGGATCAAGGACCTAAATTTAAGTCTAAAACCATACAGTCCTTGGAAGAAAATATACGAGGAAACCTTTTGGACCAAACTGCTTTTCAATAATAGATTATATCCAACACAAAAATGAACGCACAAACATCAGAAAACAAAATATGTAACTGGGACCTCATAAAAGTTAAATACCTATGCTCATCAAAATATTTAATAAAAATAGGGAAGAAACAGCCTACAGACTGGGAAAAGTTCTTTGGGAATGATATAAGTGATTGGAGTCTAATACCTAAAATATATAGCAAACTTCTACAACTTAATAACAAAAAGACCAATAACCATATCAAAAACTGGCCAAAGAACATGAAAAGACATTTCACCAAAGAGATATTCAGATGGCCAACATACACATGAGAAGATGCTCAATGTCATTAGGCATCAAGAAGAGGCAAATCAAAACCACAATAAGATACCATTTCACTCCTACAATGGCTAAGGTAAAAAAAAAAGAGAGAGAGAGAGAGAAAATAACAAGTGTTGGAGGGGGATGTGGAGAAATTGGAACCCTCATATATTGCTGGTGAAAATGCAAAATGATACAGCCATTTTGCAAAACAGTCTGGCTGTTCCTCAAAAAACTGGAGGTGGAGCTGCTATGCGACCCAGCAATTCCACTCCAGGTATATGCCCTAGGGATCTGGTAGAAGTGACATGAATGACATAAGGACACCTGTTTTCATCACAGTACTCTTCACAATGGCAAAAAGATGGAAACATCCTATGTGCCCATCAATGGATTAATGGTTAAGTAAAATGTGATAAAAAATATATACATATAATTGAATACTACTCAGTGATCAAAAAAAAAAAAAAAAGAGTTCCCTAAACACCTTGGAACATGGAAGAACCTGGAGGACATTACCTCAAGCAAAATAAGTCAGTCACAAAAAAACAAATATTGTATGTTAGCACGTTTTTGAAATGATATGAACAAATAAAAGCATACAGAAAATAGCATTCATTACTGTTTACCAGAGATGGGGTGGGGAAATGAGAATTCACTCTGTAGATAGTAGACACTATTTTTGGTGAAAGGAAAGGCAACACTGAATGAGAGTGAAGGGCACACAGCTTGATGAAGGCAAAACATATCAGTAAAATGTACACAAGGAAAAAGAACTTGTTGGTAATAGCATGTAATACATAATTTTGAAACATAAGCAAAGACAATAAAAAATATATATGCAGATATATATATGCACGTAGGCATATATGTGTATAAGTATGTACATATGAGTATACATAAGTGCATATAAAGGTGCACATGTATACGTATATATATCTACTGGACTGTATGCATACATATTAATATATATAATAAATCACATAGAAGAAACAGTAATGGATATGTCTTAGATATAACCGAACACCTCACAGGATTGTGTTTCTGGATTTGAAGTATTAGGACCAGAACCTCATGGGATATCTTGGTCCATTGGCATAATATAGTTCATAAAGTTATATTTTACATCCTAGTGCGCTGAGTAGTTCTGGGGTTTTAAAAGCTTTATAGTGCCTTTCTAAGTTATAACTGTTGGTCTCTAATCATTTGCACCAAAAGAGAATGTAGGCAACCAAAGACTCAAAGAAGAAACTTGTCTGCAAGACAAATAGTCTACATAAACCCTGAGACCTGAAGAACTAGCTGGTGCCCAGCTACCACTACCATCCCCTGTGGTCAAGGCAACAACAGATGGAGAAAAAATCTGGAACAGAATCTCAAGTTCATTAAAAAAACAAAAACAAACAAAAAAACAGGCTTACTGGACTGGTTCAGACTTGAGGACACCTCAAAACATTGCCCTGAAATACTCTTCGAGTCTTGAACTGAAACTAATCCCTCCGGTCACCTTGTACCTAAATAACAGACTGGCTCCCAAAATAATAAATATCACCCATAAGTGGTGTGATCCTTAATAAAAAACCACCTATATGAGACCTAATGGTCAAGAATTAGTTTAAAACGAAGATGAGAATGTCAGACTTAGGGAAAATAGATTACTGGAAACAGAAAAACCAGAACAGAAATAATGAGAATAGTCACAGATTGTGAAGAATGTACCCAATGTCACTGAACAATTTGTGCAGAAATTATTGAATGGGAACCTAAAACGCAGTAAAATATTATTTTTAAGTTTTTTTTTTTTTAGTAAGCTTAGAAACAGATAGTGGTGGTGCTTGCACTACATGATGAACACAGGATCACTGAATTGTGCATGTGAAGAAGGTAAAGATGACAAGTATGTTGTTACATATATATTTACCATAATAAAAACGAAACCAAAAATATTCATGGAATCAAATAAAACTCCAGGATTCAGTATACTTTCTGATATATAAGACCTAAGCAAATACATTCCCTTTTACAAAATGCACACTTAGTCCAAAATCCAAAGACTGCTGCTTAAGAAGAGTCAGTTAACAAAATGAGAAATAAACTCAACTGAATATGAACCCTCTCAAGCCTGCTCTTTGTAAAGCCCATGATTTCAGATTTGACCTCCCAGCCTTTTACTAGACAAGGTACACAATGATGCTGTTCTTAGAAAGCAAGAAATCCCTCAACCAAGAGTCAGTTTTGCCTCAGGCAGCCCTGCTGTTCACTCAAACCTCCCAGGCTGCCTTGCAATAAGAAATGCTTGATTTTCACATTGCCTGACTTTGCACTTCCTACTACGTTGTATTTGCATTTTTACATGCACTACACCATACTCTTACTGTCCCCTGGCTCTACAAATCTTCTAGGAATGCATGTAAGAGATCTCCTAAGGAAAAAAAAAAAAGGAAAAAGTCCTCAATATATGTACTTCAATTTCCTTTTTCTTCTGTGATTAGGGATACATCTCAGCCAGTGTTACTTCCTTCCTATCTACATAGCAGGTAAAGTGGGAACAAAATTATTTCTTTTTTATTTTGTAATATAAATTCATAATTTAAGTCAGCCCTTAAATAATCAGTACCAAGAATTGTGTTACTGTATTGGTTCTTAAGGTTTTTTTTTTTTTTTGAAAAATTCAATAATCAGATACTCTTTTTCTGGAAATTGCAAGACTTATATTATTTATCACTCCCTTGGATGACTCTTTAACACCCTACAGAGTCAACACATGGCATCTCCGAGTGCACAGGCTGAGAACAAAAGCAGGGTACCTGAATAAAGCTCAGTCATCACATCTTGTCATTTCTTCTGCTGCTCTGAGATTCAGTGGAAGATCATCTGTCTTCTTCATCCTGTGACCCAAGAACAGAGATGATTTTTATCAGTGGACAACACCTGCCTTAGGCTTTTCCACAGGGGTGGTCAGAGAACCAGGTCCAAAGAACTTTGGCCACACCATTTCATGGCCAAACTTAATTTTATATGGGCTAATTTAATCACATATACTTCCAAGGTTGAAGATTTTCGTGCAGTAGAAAAAGAAATTGCAGAATTTGGCCACAGTTTGTTTCTCCACAATGCAGTGTTTAAATCATTGGCCCTGAGCTCACTCATTCAAATCCAATGGCCCTAAGTCCATAAGTGTGCATCGTGGTAAAAAAACAAACAACAACAAAAAAAAAAACAACTGATGGACTAAATGACAAACAGAAGAATCAAGGAGCAAGCCTAGATGAAATGATTTGCCTCACCACCCCTGCGACAGGAAGGTTTGCACTGAAAATCATTTAAGGTTGTCCCATGATTGAAGCTCAAATTCTAAGTTGCCAAGGTTTTGCTTTTATCAGTCACAACGAATAGCTTCAAAAAAGTATTAGGGTGATTTTCTTGAATCTCTCTAACTTCATTATCTAAGCTGTGAGTAGAGCTGTACATTGTAGATGCCAGAGAGAACAAAAAGAAAGGTGCAAGCAAGAAGCTACTTCCTGATTGCAGAGAATAAAGGTCTTGGCAATTTCCAGAGAGGCAGAGGCTGCATGGAGACGTTCTTTTCACAGTGTTTGGACAAACACTGTGGATGCTGTAGATAGAAATATTTATCTGGTCCTATCAGTTTTATAGCTCAGATAAAACTCAGAAATCATGAGGCAATTCATGAGAACCACATTATGAAATGACTTTCTCACACAATTGTAGCAAAGAAGGGAAAAGAACCCTCGTCTTCACTGGACAAAATCTCTGCTTTTCCACTTCAGTATGACCGCTGTTACATTTTTCTATAACTTTTCCCTCTTGAGTCAAAATATCTTCTGGCAGGGACAAAAAACTATGTTAGTGCCCAAACCCATTGCTGTCGAGTTGATTCTGACTCAGCGACCCTACAGTACAGAGTAGAACTTCCCCAAAGGGTTTCCGAGGAGCACCTGATGGATTCAAACTGCCAACCTTTTGGTTAGCGGCCATACTCTTAACCACTATGCCACCAGGGACATTTTTTGAGTGAAGGCTGTCAGTGTGGAACTACTCCTCCTCAATCTCTGTCAACCTCTGTCTCCTTCCCTTAGATCCTTCCATCTCACTACTGCTGTAAGAGCTGGATTAAAGTTGGTCTCACATTTATTTTCTTACTGCAACCACTTGGTCATCTCCCATGACCAATTTTTCTACCAAGCCTCTCTTCTTGAAACAACAAAATGAATACTCTTTCAACTCATTTTGACTTTAACAGGTGGAAAATTATGTTCATGATGAAAAAGAACTCAAACATACTTTCTTTAAAGAGGATACTATCATGATTCCCACAAAGATATTAGCATATACCTTGATGAGCCTGGATTCCAATGAGCAAGTGTGTGTGATGGAGACAGGTGATACCCAAGATGAGAAATAGGGTTTCTTGGATCAGGCTGGCCAGCTAGGATCAAGATGGGAGCAAGTGTGTATGGGTGGGGATTTGACTTTGGTGAAGAGAATTCTGCCTTGATCTCAAAATATCCACCCATTTCAGGGCCATGGAGTTCTATCTAATACCTGAAGAGACTAGGGCTGTAGCATAGTAAGCCCATTTCCTTCAGAGGAAAAGATTTTCTTCCTCCCTCATCCTTACGTCTCCCATGCCCACTAAGCCTAGGTGCTTAAGAGTGTTTGATGACTATTGAACATCGCAGATAATCAAAATGACTTGTGATAATTTTGTGAAATTGGTGCACTGGTTTGGTTTAGTGCTGTGTTTTATGTTTATGGAACCAAGATTCCAACTCTGGCCTTCTGACTGCAAACCCAGTTCTGTTCTTATGAGGGTAAGTCATAACAGCTTAATGTTTTATACCTCTTGGTAGTTTTGTCAGATATAATGCAAGCCATTTGTTAACTTCAAATTTCTGGTAAATCGGACTAATATTATTGTAAATATGCCCCCATTATTATGTGTGCAATGCCTAGAGTCCTGTATTTTATTTGCTGAACCCGGCAAGCCCATTTTTGGACTGACATTTGAGTTTAAGAGAATATTAAAGTTCTTATTTTAGAATCTAGACTAAAGAAATACTAATAGGATCATTGATCCCAGGGGGAAAAATTGATGTTATCTTAATAGAAAAATTATGTATTAGAACACACCTTAATTGCATAACAAGGAAAAAGGAGGAGGCGGGGCCAAGATGGCAGAATAATCATAAGCTTCCTGTCATCTCTTTTACAGCAAAGACCTGAAAAAACAAGTGAATTGATTATATACAACAATTTAGAGGCCCTGATAATCAAAGACAAAGCTGAGGACTTGGACTGGATGGCAGAGTGAAGGAGAGACAGTTCAGGAACAGTGAAGAAACACCAGGTGTGGGGTTGCTGGCATCCTGCTGGCTGGGCCAGCTGACACATGCAGGCTGAGGTGAGCAATAGCATTCAGGAAACATTTCACCAAGTTGGGAGAGGCTGGGCAATGGAGAGTCTTCATAAGGCTCTGGAGCAGGGTGGAAACTGTACTAAAAACCAAAAACCAAACCCAGTGCCGCCGAGTTGATTCTGACTCATAGCGACCCTATAGGACAGAATAGAACTGCCCCATAGAGTTTCCAGGGAGCACCTGGTGGATTTGAACTGCTGACCCTTTGGTTAGCAGCCATAGCACTTAACCACTACACCACCAGGGTTTCTGGAAACAGTACTGGATGTGCAAAAGTTAACTGCAAGTGTCTAACCTCCTGCAAGAGGGTCAAAATAACCCCTTGCCCTCTGGGACTTTCACAGCAGAGAAGTGCCTTTTCCCCTCACCCCACTCCACTCTGACACTAGTCCAGTAGTATTCAACAACTGACATGCCCACTAAGCCAGAATTCTGGGCTATCCACACCCAATTCAGTCTTACGGCTTTAAAAAAATTGCCACGCTCTCTAAGCTGGGAACTCAGGCCAGGCATAAGGGGTCCACAGACATGTAGAGCCCTTCACCCCAGCCTAGGACATGTGTGAGCCAATTCAACACTGCATGCCCTCATTAGCATAAAACCACAAGGTATAAACCTGAAGCCTATTTTCAGCTTCAGCAGCCAAGGGGGAGTTGCAGATTCATGACATTTGACACCGTCCTACCTGTTAAGCTGGAACCTCACACACCCACATCAGGGGCCTGAGGGCTGTCAGCATCACCCACTACATCTAGCCACCCACAACAGGGGTCTGAGAATATGTGGTGCCTCCCAGTCTCTACAGCCAACAGCATTGGGTACCCAAGGACCAGCAGCAAAACCAACCTCCCTACATACTCTAGGAGAAAGGGACACACCCACCACCATGGCACTCAGGGGCAGACTTCAGCCCCCTGCCTTGCTCAGCACATAGCCCCCTACTGCAGCCAGACACCTGTGTCTGCTCCAAATACCGCTATGCAGCCCTGCCCATCTATGACTGTAGGTTAGAGTCTGCACCACACACTCAGTGACCGATGATTTGGACATCTGAGCTGCATCCTTACAAGAAAAGCGAACAGGTTTCTGGGCTCACACACCTAGTAGCTACTCTAACCACCTGGAAAAGGGATGTGGGAGCTTCAAAGATGCCAAAAGCCAAAGTAGCTCACATGCCTATCCTACTTGAGCATATCAAAACAAAATAAAACTAGGACACAGTGAATAAATGCACAATAAATAATAACTTAATGATGGCTCAGAGACAACAGTCAATATCAAATCACATAAAGAAGCAGATCAAAATGGCTCCAGCAAGTGACCAAAATAAAGAACCAGGAAATCTTCCAGAGGAAGACAAGGTCTTGGAATTACTGGACTTAGAATTCAAAAGATTAACATACACAGGTCTTCGAGAAATCAGGAAGGAGGTCAGACAAAACTCAGACCAAGCCAAGGAAAACACAGACAAAGCAATAGAGGAATTCAGGAAAACAATACAAGAGCAGAACTACAAATTTAACAGGCTGCTAGAAACCATAGAGAGACAGCAACTAGAAATCCAAAAGATTAACAATAAAATTTCAGAATTAGATGGCTTAATAGAAGGTCATAGGAGAACTGAGGCAATGGAAGTCAGAATTAGTTGAGATTGAAGATAAATCCTTTGACATCAATTTATTTAAGGAAAAATCTGAAAAACGAATAAAAAAATGAAACTCTAAGAGTTATGTGGGACACTATCAAGAGGAAAAACCTACAGGTGATTGCGGTACCAGAACACGGGCTGGTAACAGAAAATACAGAGAGAGTTGTTGAAGATTTGCTGGCAGAAAACTTCCCAGATATCCTGACAGATGAGTAGATAACTATCCAAAAAGCTCAACAAACCCGACACACAGTAGATCCCAAAAGAAAGTCACCAAGACATATTATAATCAAACTTGCCTAAACCAAAGATAAAGAGAGAATCTCGAGAGCAGCTAGGGATAAATGAAAGTCACCTACAAAGGATAATCAATAAGACTAAGCTCTGACAACTCAGCAGAAACCACACAGGCAGGAAGGCAATGGAATGACATATATAGAACCTTGAAGGAAAAAAAATGCCTGCCAGGAATTATATATCCAGCAAACTGTCTCTCAATATGAGGCAAAATTAGGGCGTTCTCAGATAAACAGCAGTTAAAGGAATTTGTAAGAAGAAAACCAAAATTACAAGAAATACTAAAGACAGTCTGTCGGTTAGACAACCAACAATACCAGATGAAAATCCAAGACTAGACCACAAGACAGAACAATCAGATATTAACCTAGATAGGGAAGTCAGAAAAATAAGTGAAAGCTAAAAGACTGAAATAGTGAAAGAGCGATGTCAATACGTAAATGATGACTACATTAAAACAAAAAAAAAGAGAGAATAAATAATGTAGTCATAGAACTTCCATATGGAGAGGAAGTTAAGGCAATATCAAGAAATAAAAGATTAGTTTAACCTCAGAAAAATGAAAGTAAATTTTAAGGTAACCACAAATGAATTTAACAAATCTACCCAACAAAATAAAGAAGAAAAACATATAAATTCAGCAAACACAAAATCAACAATAATGAAAAAGATTAAAAGAAAGTACATAACGAAAAACAACTCAGCACTGATAATTAAGTGGAACGAAGACACTGTTGACTACAACACACACACACACATAAAATACATCAACTTGACAGCATTAAACTCGTACCTATCAATAATTACACTGAATGTAAATGGGCTAAATGCACCAATAAAGAGACAGAGAGTGGGAGACTGGATTAAAAAAAAAAAAAGTTCTGTCTCTATGCTGCCTACAAGAGATACACCTTAGACTCAAAGACAAACTAAAATTCAAAGGATGGAAAGAAATATATCAAGCAAACAACCACCAAAAAAGACCAGGAGTGACAATATTAATCTCTGACAAAATAAACTTTAAAGCAAAAGCCACCATAAAGGATAAGGAAGGACACTGTATAATGATTAAAGAGCCAATACACCAGGAGGAAATAACCATAATAAATATTTATGTACCCAATGGCAGGGCTCAAAAATACATAAAACAAACTCTAACAGCATCTAAAAGATAAATAGACAGCTCTACAATAATAGTAAGAGACTTCAACACACCACTTTCAGTGAATGTCAGAACATCTACAAACAAACTCAGTAAAGACACAAAAGATCTAAATACCACAATCAATTTGACCTCTTAGGCATATACAGAACACTTCACCCAACAGTAGCCAAGTATACATTTTTCCACAGTACACATGGAACATTCTACAGAACAGACATTTTAGGCCAGAAAGCAAGCATTAACAGAATCCATAATATCAAAATACTTCAAAGCAGTGTTTCTGACCATAAAGCCGTAAAAGTAGAAATCGATAACAGAAACAGCAAGGAAAAAAAAAATCCAATACATGGAAAGTGAACAACACCTTGCTCAAAAACTACTGGTTACAGAAGAATAAAGAAATTCATAGAGTCAAAGAAAATGAAAACATATCTTACCTGAACCTTTGGGACACAGCAAAACCAGTGCTTAGCAATTTATAGCAATAAATGCACACATCGAAAAAGAAGCAAAGGCCAAAATCAAAATATTAGCTATATGACTCAAACAAATTAGAAAGAGAGCAGCAAAAGAAGCCCTCAGGAACCAGAAGGAAATAATAATTAGAGCAGAAATAGAGAATAGAAAAACAATTCAAAGAGTCAACAAGACCAAAAGTTGGTTCTTTGAAAAGATCAACAAAACTGATAAACCACTGGCCAAATGACAAAAGAAAAGCAGTAGAGGAAGCAAATAATCTGTATCAGAAATGAGATGGGCAATATCACAACAGAGACCCAACCGAAATAAAAAGGATCATAACAAAATACTATGAAAAATTGTACTGCAAAAAATTTGAAAACCTAGAGGAAACGTTCAAATTTCTAGAAACACACTACCTACCTAAACTAACATAAACTGAGGTTCTTGTTGTCGTTAGGTTCCGTCGAGTTGGTTCTGACTCATAGCAACCCTATGCACAACAGAATGAAACACTGCCCGGTCCTGAGCCATCCTTACAATCGTTGTTATGCTTGAGATCATTGTTGCAGCCACTGGGTCAATCCACCTAGATGAGGGTCTTTCTCTTTTCCACTGACCTTTACTTTGCCAAGCATGATGTCCTTCTCCAGGGACTGATCCCTCCTGACAACACATCCAAAGTATGTAAGACACAGTCTTGCCATCCTTGCTTCTAAGGAACATTCTGGTTGTACTTCTTCCAAGACAGATTTGTTCGTTCTTTTGGCGGTCCATGGTATATTCAATATTCTTCACCAACACCTTAATTCAAAAGCATCAATTCTTCTTCTGACTTCCTTATTTATTGTCCAGCTTTCACATCCATATGATGCTATTGAAAATACCATGGCTTGGGTCAGGCACACCTTAGTCTTCAAGGTGACATCTTTGCTTTTTCGACACTTTAAAGAGGTCCTTTGAGCAGAGTTACCCAATACAATGCATCATTTGATTTCTTGACTGCTGCTTCCATGGCTGTTGATTGTGGATCCAAGTAAAATGAAATCCTTGACAACTTCAATCTTTTCTCTGTTTATCATGATGTTGCTCATTGGTCCTGCTGTGTTTTCTTTATGTTGAGGAGCAATCCATACGGAAGGTTGTAATCTCTGATCTTCATTAGAAAGTGCTTCAAGTCCTTTTCACTTTCAGCAAGCAAGATTATGTCATTTGCATAACACAGGTTGTTAATGAGTCTTCCTCCAATCCTGATGCCCTGTTCTTCATGTAGTCCAGCTTCTCGTATTATTTGCTCAGCATACCAATTGAATAGGTATGGTGAAAGGATACAACCCTGACACACACATTTCCTGACTTTAAATCAATCAGTATCCCTTTGTTCTGTCCGAGGTAGAAAAGTAAATAAACCCAAAACAAAATAAGACATTGAAGAAGTAAAAAACAAAACAAAAGCTCCCAACAATGACAACAAAAAGCCCTGGCCCAGTGACTTCACTGGAGAATCCTACCAAACTTTCAGAGAAGAGTTAACACCAGTACTACTGAAGGTATTTCAGAGCATGGAAAAGGAAGGAACACTCCCAAACTCATTCTACGAAGCCTGCATAGCCCTGATAGCAAAGCCAGGTAAAGACACCACAAAAATAGAAAATAGATACAAAAATCCTCAACGAAATTCTAGCCAATAGAATTCAACAGCATATCAAAAAAATAATTCATCATGACCAAGTGGGATTCATACCAGGTATGCAGGGATGGTTCAACATTAGAAAAACAATCAATGTAATCCAACACATAAATAAAACAAAAGATAAGAACCACATGATCTTATCAATTGATGCAAAAAAGGCATTTGAAAAAGTCCAACACCTGTTCCTGATAAAAATAGCAAAATAGGAATAGAAGGAAATTCCTCAACATAATAAAGGACATTTATACAAAGCCAATAGCCAACATTAGTCTAAAGGGAGAGAATTTGAAAGCATTCCCCTTGAGAATGGGAACCCAACAAGGATACCCTTTATAACCACTCTTATTCAACATTCTGCAAGAGGTCCTAGCCAGAACAATAAGGCAAGAAAAAGGAATAAAGGGTATCCATATTGGTAAGGAAGAAGTATAAATATCCCATATTTGCAGATGATATGATCTTATACACAGAAAACCCTAAAGAATCCACAAGAAAACTACTGAAACTAATAGAAGATTTCAGAAAAGTTATCAGGATACAAAGTAAACATACAAAAATCAGTTGGATTTCTCTGCACCAACAAGGAGAAATTCAAAAAGGAAATCACCAAATCAATCCCCCAAGAAGATAAAATACTTAGTATTAAACCTAACCAGAGACATAAAAGAGCTATACAAAGAAAACTGTAAGATACTACTGCAAGAAACCAAAAAAGACCTACATGAATGGAATAACAAACACTGCTCATGGATAGGAAGATTCAACAATGTGAAAATATCAATTCTACCCAAAGGAATCTACAGATATAATGAAATCCCAATCCAAATACCAACACCATCATTTAATGAGATGGAAAAACTAATCACCAATTTTATGTGGAAAGATGCCCCGGATACGCAAAGCATTATTGAAGAAAAACAACAATGTAGGAGGTCTCACACTACCTGATCTCAGAACCTACTATAACAGCCATGGTAATCTAAACAGCCTGGTACTGGTACAAAGGCAGACACTTAGAACAATGGAACAGAATGGAGAACCCAGATGTGAATCCACCCAACAACTATTTAATCTCTAAAATCTATAGAATACTACAACACCTCAATAACAAAAAGACAAATAATATAATTTTAAAAATGGGCAAAGAATATGAACGGACACTTCACCAAAGAAGATATTCAGGCACCTAACAGACACGAGGGAATGTGTGCGATCATTAGCCATTAGAGAAATGCAAATCAAAACTAAATGAGATACCATCTCACCTGACATTACTAGAATGAATTAAAAAAACAGAATATAAGAAATGTTGGAGAGGTTGAAAGGAGACTGTAACTCTTATGAAGTGCTGGTGGGACTGTAAAATGATACAGCCATTACGGAAAATGACATGGTGACTCCTTAAAAAGTTAGAAATAGAAATACCATATAAGCCAGAAATCCCACTCCTATCCTAGAGAAATAAGAGCCATCACAAGAATAGACATAAGGCACACCCATGTTCACTGCAGCATTATTCACAATAGCATAAAGATGGAAATAACCTAAGTGCCCATCAACAGATGAATGGATAAACAAATTATGGTACATATATACGATGAAATACTACACAACAATAAGGAACAATGATGAATCCGCAAAACATACCACGACATGGATGAATCTGGAGGGCTTTATGTTGAGTGAAATAAAAGGACAAATACTGTATGTCCCCCACGCATCTGTCAGTTTATTGTACTGTGGGGCCTTGTGTGTTGCTGTGGTGCTGGAAGCTATGCCACCGGTATTCAAATACCATCCGGGTCACCCATGGTAGACAGGTTTCAGCTGAGCTTCCAGACTAAGATAGACTAGGAAGAAGGACCTGACAGTCTACTTCTGATAAGAATTAGCCAGTGAAAACCTTATGAATAGCAATGGAACACTGTCTGATATAGTGCTAGAAGATGAGCCCCCCAGGTTGGAAGGCACTCAAAAGATGACTGGGGAAGAGCTGCCTCCTCAAAGTATTGTCGACCTTAATGACGTGGATGGAGTTGAGCTTTTGGGCCCTTGAGTTGCTGATATGACAGAATTCAAAATGAGAAGAAAAAGCTACAAACATCCATTAATAAATGGAACCTGAAGTGTATGAAGTATGCATCTAGAAAAGTTGGAGACTGTCAAAAATGAAATGGAACACATAAAGATTGATATCCTAGGCATTAGTGAGCTGAAATGGGCTGGCACAGGTCATTTTTTAATTGTACAGTCATATGGTCTACTATGGCGGGAATGAAAACTTCGAGAGGAATGGCATTGCATTCATTGTCAAAAAGAACACTCCAAAGTCTGTCCTGAACTACAATGCTGTCAGTGATAGGATAATATCCATATGCCTACAAGGAAGACCAGTTAATAGGACTTTTATTCAAACTTATGCACCAACCATTAAGGCCAAAGATGAAGAAATTGAAGATTTTTACCAACTTCTGCAGTCTGAAATTGATCGAACGTGCCATCAGAATGCACTGATAATTACTAGTGGTTGGAATGCCAAAGCTGGAAACAAAGAAGGATCAATAGTTGGAAAATATGGCCCTGGTGATAGAAACGGTGATTGATTTTGCAAGATGAATGACTTCTTGATTGTAAATACCTTTTTTTCACCAACATGAACAGCGACTATACACATAGACCTCACCAGAAAGAATACACAAGGATCAAATCGACTACATCTGTGGAAAGAGATGATGGAAACGCTCAATATAATCAGTCAGAACAAGGCCAGGGGCCAACTGTGGATCAGACCATCACTTACTCATATGTAAGTTCAAGGCAAAATTGAAGAAAATTAGAATAAGTTGATCAGAGCCAAAGTATGAACTTCAGTACCTCCCACCAGAATTTACAGACCATCTCGAAAATAGCTTTGATGTGCTGAACACTAGTGACTGAAAACCAGACCAGTTGTGAAATACCAAGGACATTATACAGGAAGAAAGCAAGAGGTCATTAAAAAGACAGGAAAGAAAAGACCAAAGTGGACGGCAGAAAAGACTCTGAAACTTACTCTTGAATGTCAAGTAGCTAAAGCAAAAGGAAAAAATGATGAAGTAAAGGAGCTGAACAGGAGATTTCAAAGGGCAGCTCAAGAAGACAAAGTAAAGTATTATGATGACATGTGCAAAGACTGAAGATAGAAAACCAAAAGGGAAGAACATGCTCAGCATTTCTCAGGCTGAAAGAACTGAAGAATCTATTCAAGCCTTGAGTTGCAATACTGAAGGATTCTATGCGAAACATATTACATGACACTGGAAGTATCAAAAGAAGATGGAAGGAATATACAGAGCCACTATACCAAAAAGAATTGGACAACGTTTAACCATTTCAGAATGTAACATATGATCAGGAACTGATAGTAATGAAGGAAGAAGTCCAAGCAGACACTGAAGGCATTGGCAAAAAACAAGGCTCTGTGAAGTGAAGGAATACCAACTGAGATGTTTCAACAAATGGATGCAGTGCTGGAAGAGCTCACTCATCTATGCCAAGATATTTGACAGGCCAAAGATTAGACAGGCCTATAAAATAATTAACATGTGAGGATCGTGCTTCTTAGTTCAATACGCAAGAACAAATGGGCAACACCCGCCCAAAAGCAAAGATGAGATGGCAGGAAGGGGGAGGAAAACTGGACAAATTGACACTGGGAACCCAGAGTTGGAAGGTAAAGGAGAGTGCTGACACATTGCAAGGATTGCAGCAAATGTCACAAAAAATTTTTAAATGAGAAACTAATTTGCACTGTAAACTTTCACCTAAAGCACAATAATTTTTTAAAATTATAATAGGCCCACCCTTCTGACAACTGTTGAAGTATCTGAATTATCTCCCAACAACATCTCTTACCTTTCTTTAGTTCTCTCCTCTAAAGTAAATATTCTTATTTCCTGACACCATTTGTGCCATGACCAAGGTTTCAAAGGCCCCACCATTTTGGCCAGCATTCTCAGAAAAAGTAACTCTACTTTGCCAAAATTTTGCTGAAGATCATTCAAAAACGGCTGCAGCAGTATATCAATGGGGAACTGCCAGAAATTCAAGCTGGATTCAGAAGAGGATGTGGAACCAGGGGTATCATTGCTGATGTCAGATGGATCCCCTGGCTGAAAACAGAGAATACCAGAAGGATGTTTACCCGTGTTTTATTGACTATGCTAAGGCATTCAACTGTGTGGATCAAAACAAACTATGGATAACATTGCAAAGAATAGGAATTCCAGAACACTTAATTGTGCTCATGAGGAACCTTTACATAGATCAAGAGGCAGTTGCTCAGACAGAACAAGGGGATACTGATTGGTTTAAAGTCAGGAAAGGTGTGCATCAGGGTTGTATTCTTTCACCATACCTATTTAATCTATATGCTGAGCAAATAATACGAGAAGCTGGACTATATGAAGAAGAACAGGGCATCAGGATTGGAGGAAGACTCATTAACAACCTGCATTATGCAGATGACACAACCTTGCTTGCTGAAAGTGAAGAGGACTTGAAGCACTTACTAATGAAGATCAAAGACCACAGCCTTCAGTATGGACTGCACCTTAACATAAAGAGAACAAAAATCGGAGGCGGGGTCAAGATGGCTGACTACGTAGATGCTACCTCGGATCCCTCTTGCAACAAAGACTCGGAAAAATAAGTGAATAAATCACATACATGACAATCTACGAACCCTGACCATGAAACACAGATCTAAAGAGTTGACCTGAGTGACAGGTGAGCGAAAAGCTGCGCCCTGAACCGGTGGCCACTTCTGAAACCCACAACCTGCTCCACAGCCTTAAGTCCCTGCGGCTCCCTGGTGCCAAGTGGCGGGGCTGATTGAGGCTTGCTGAGGTGGGGCAGGCACCGGACACAGCCCTAACCCCTAGCCCCCTGGGGTAACCTCCGTAGAGACTTAGCCAGTGCAAGCAGGCTGCACACTGATGGGGCTAACGAGAGAATGAACAACCACGGGGAAGCAGTGACTGTTTTTGGAGCCTGGAGCCAGCGTTCCAGTGAGAAAACCTTGGCGCCGGGCTTTGGACTGGGCACAGGGAATCTGAGCAGGGCATCCTGAGAGGGCGCAAACATGGGATGCAGCCCTAGCTGCCTGAAGTGACCTCGGGGGAAGCCTATCCAGTGCACGCAGGTAGCGCAGTGACGCGGCTGACAGGAGGAGAAGTCACTGGGTGGCAGCGACTGGTTTTGGAGCCTGGAGTGTGGCGTCCCAGCCGGGGAACCTTGGCACTGGGCTTTGGACTGGGAGCGAAGGAACCTACCACAGCTTCTGAGACAGCACAAGCACAGGAGGCGGGCCTGACCCTTGGGGGCAATCTCGACCCAGCCAGCACACACAGGCTACACGCCCCTCGGGAATCTCAGATAAAACAGTCATCACCAAGCAAGATAAGTAACTTTGTCTATATTCCTGGGTGCTACTCTCTCCAATCTGTCTGATCCCTCCCCCCACTTCCCAGGCTGTGACATTAACATTGGAATTTCCTGGGCCAGGGAGTGAAGTGCTCTGTGGCTTTTTTTTTTTTTTGTCTTTTCCTAACCCATTCTCCTGGCCTGAGAGAAGCAGCTACAAAAAACCCAGGGACCAAAAACCCTTCCCCGACTCCCCGAAATTGGACTAAAAATACAGAAGCAGCTCCAGCCAAGCATATGAGATCCACAGTCTTGGGCTTTCATCCCTACAGGGAACAAGATGTTTATTATAATGCAAAGGCAATTCTGATAGTGATGTGACTGTAACGGTATAGCCGATTACTGGAAAGACAAGTTTCCCAGGTCTGATATCTCTACCTATTAAACAGAGCCCTCACTGACCCACAACAGGGAACTGAGGGCTGAGGCTCCACCCAAACCACCTAGCCTCCTGCCATAGGGGTCTGAGGATAGTGACATCTACCAGTCTGTAGAGGTACATGCATTGGGTGCTTAAGGTACAGCTGCAGAGCCCACCCACCAAAGTACTTTAGGAATAGAGACACACCTACCTCACAGGCACTTGGGGGAAGCCTGTCAACATCCTGCCCCCCCCCCAGAGTGTGACACCCTGCTGCTACTAGAACCTGGTGCACACAACTATCACCACTACTCCTCTAAGTGAATAGGTGACAGTCTATACCACACACTTGGTGACCCAAAATCAGATTCTACTCAAGAATAGTGAATGGACTCTTAGGCTTATATTTCTGATAACAGCCCAAACCAGCTGGTAATAGGACAGAAGTGATTCAAAGGCAACAACAATCAAGACAGCACAATCTAGTAGCCCATCTACATATATTGAAAGAAAACAAAACAAGACTCAGTGAGCAAATATAAAATAAATCATTACAATATCTTATAGATGGCTTGGAGACAGCAGTCGATATCAAACCACATAAAGAAGCAGACCATGATTGCTTCTACAACTCCCCAAATTAAAGAATCAAAATCTTCCCCAAATGAAGATACAATCCTGGAATTGCCAGATGCAGAATATAAAAAACTGATTTACAGAATGCTTCAAGACATCAGGGATGACTTCAAAAATGAAATAAGGCAATCTACAGAAAAAGCCAAAAAAAAAAAATTAAATTTTTTTATTTTTTACAGAAAAAGCTAAGGAACACACTGATAAAGCAGTTGAAGAAATCAAAAAGATTATTCAAGAACATAGTGGAAAAATTAATAAGCTGCAAGAATCCATAGAGAGGCGGCATTCAGAAATCCAAAAGATTAACAGTAAAATTAGAGAATTAGACAACTCAGTAGGAAGTCAGAGGAGCAGAATCGAGCAATTGGAATGCAGAGTGAGGGAGCTGGAGGATAAGGGAATTGACACCAATATAGTTGAAGAAAAATCAGATAAAAGAATTAAAAAAAATGAAGAAACCCTAAGAATCATGTGGGACTCTATCAAGAAGATCTTCCGTATGATTGGAGTTCCAGAACAAGGAGGGATAACAGAAAATACAGACAGAATAGTTGAAGATCTTTTGGTAGAAAACTTCCCTGACATCATGAAAGACAAAAGGATATATATCCAAGATGCTCATCGAACCCCATATAAGATTGATCCAAAAAGAAAATCACCAAGACATATTATCATCAAAATTGCCCAGCAATCCCACTCCTTGGAATATATCCTAGAGAAATAAGAGCCTTTACATGAACAGATATATGCACACCCATGTTTATTGCAGCACTGTTTACAATAGCAAAAACATAGAAGCAACCAAGGTGTCCATCGATGGATGAATGGTTAAATAAATTATGGTATATTCACACAATGGAATACTATGCATCGATAAAGAACAGTGACGAATCTGTGAAACATATCATAACATGGAGGAACCTGGAAGGCATTATGCTGAGTGAAATTAGTCAGATGCAAAAGGACAAATACTGTATAAAACCACTATTATAAGTTCTTGAGAAATAGTATAAACTGAGAAGAACACATTCTTTTGTGGTTACGAGGGGGGGCAGGGAGGGTGGGAGAGGGTTATTCACTGATTAGTTAGTAGATAAGAACTACTTTAGGTGAAGGGAAGGACAATACTCAATACAGGGAAGAGCAGCTCAACGACTGGACCAAAAATAAAGAAGTTTCCGGGATAAACTGAATGCTTCGAAGGTCAGCGGAGCAAGGGCGGGGGTTTGGGGATTATGGCTTAAGGGGTCTTCTAAGTCAATTGGCAAAATAAATTCTATTATGAAAACATTCTGCATCCCACTCTGAAGTGTGGTGTCTGGGGTCTTAAATGCTAACAAGCGGCCATCTAAGATGCATCAATTGGTCTCAACCCACCTGGATCAAAGGAGAATGAAGAACACCAAGGTCACACGATAACAATGACCCCGAGACAGAAAGGGCCACACGAACTAGAGACTTACATCATCCTGAGACCAGAAGAACTAGATGGTGCCCGGCCACAACCGATGACTGCCCTGACAGGGAACACAACAGAGAACTCCTGTGGGAGCAGGAGAACAGTGGGATGCAGACCCCAAATTCTCATAAAAAGACCAGACTTAATGGTCTGAATGAGACTAAAAGAATCCTGGCGGTCATGGTCCACAAACCTTCTGTTGGCCCAGGACAGGAACCATTCCTGAAGACAACTCATCAGACATGGAAGGGATTGGACAATGGGTTGGAGAGATATGCTGATGAAGAGTGAGCTACTTGTATCAGGTGGACACTTGAGACTGTATTGGCATCTCCTGTCTGGAGGAGAGATGGGAGGGTAGAGAGGGTTAGAAACTGGCAAAACAGTCACAAAAGGAGAGACTGGAAGGAGGAGCGGGCTGAACTATTTAGGGATAAAAAGCCTTAATGTCTGTAATTGATTTAAATCTTCAGGGGAAAAAAGGGGGAGCTGTCTTAGTCATCTAGTGCTTCTATAACAGAAATACCACAAATCTTCAACAAAGAGAAATTTATTCTCTCACAGCCTAGTAGGCCACAGGTCCAAATACACGGCATCAGCTCCAGGGGAGCGCTTTCTCTGTTGGCTCTGGAGGAAGGTCCTTGTTATCAATCTTCCCCTGGACTAGGTGCTTCTCTGAGCAGGAACCCCACGTCCAAAGGATGTACTCTGCTCCCAGCACTGCTTTCTTGGTGGAATGAGGTCCCCCCTCTCTGCTTGCTTCCCTTTCATCTCTTGTATTTTTTTTTTTTTTTTAAGATGAAAGGTGGTACAGGCCACACCCCAGGGAAATTCCTTTTATATTGGATCAGGGATGTGACCTGAGCAAGGGTGTTACATCCCACCCTAATCCTCTTTAACATAAAATTACGATCACAAAATGGAGGACAACCACACAATACTGGGAATCATGGCCTAACCAAGTTGATACATTTTTTGGGGGTACACAATTCAATCCATGGGGCAAATACGGCAAATGTTTAAAACTATTCAACCTAAGTGATGAACACTCACTATAGCATTCTACTTCTCTGTGTATTTGAAACTTTTAATAAAAACAACAAAAAAACATAGTCTTAAAGGATAGGCTGGATCCATGCATATAAGCCAAGAAAGAACTCCTCATTCCTAGTGGATGAATCACCACAAGCAAAGCTACAGTGACATTTTGAAACAGTCAAGAGAGAACCTCTGAGTGCTGTTGAGACTTCTTTTGGGTTGCCTTTTAGAACCACTCCTTCTTTCCCATTCCCTTTGCTGACATTCTGTGCTGCCTGGTCCTCATAAGACAGACTCCTGAGAAAAATGTCCTTCCTTTACTGCCTACTTGCCAGATTAACTCTCCTAAAGCAACCTTATACTATTATTATCCCCATGTTCGGGAAACTAAAATGGTTTGCCACAGGTTACATGATCAAACTCACAAGTCCAGCCAAAAAATACCTTTCTGAAGTATTTTTTTTTGTTGCTTATGTCATAAACATCTATCATGATACCTATACATAGTATAGCACTAGGTGGTTTCACACACATTATCTCACCTCGAATTATTAAGTTTTATTGTTCTTTTTTATGCTATTTGATAAAGGTATTTTAAATCTCATTTTTCAAATTATTCATTGCTAAAAAATTTTTTTTTTTAGTATATAGAAAATCAATACTTTTTTAATATTGACTTTGTATCCTTAAATTCTGCTTAATACACTTACTAGTTCTAGTTGTTTTTTTTCTTTTTTCATTTCCACAGAATTTCTATGTACACAATTATGTCATCTGAGGAGGATAATAGTTTTACTTCTTCCTGTCCAATTTTTATGATTTTCTTATTTTTGCTTTATTGCACTGGTGATAACGCCCAATGCAATACTGGACAGAAGACATTCTTAACTTCCTCTTAATCTTAGGTGATAAACATTCAGTGTTTACCAGTATGATGCCGTTGGTTTTTCAAGGATGCTCTTTATCAAGAAAATTCCCTTCTGTTCCTAGTTTGCTAGGAGTTTTCATCAGGAACGGGTGTTGAATATTGTCAAATGATTTTTTAGCACCTATTAATTTTTTGGTAAATTAGAGGGTCAGCAAAAAAAAAGAGGGAGTTCCTCAGTGAGATGGATTGACACAGTGGCTGAAACAATGGCCTCAGACATAGCAACAAGGATGAGGATAGCTCAGGACCAGGTAGTGTTTCATTTTATTATACCTAAGGTCACTATGAGGTGGAGCTGACTTAAGGACACCTAACGACATTAATTTTTTTCCTTTATGATGTTAATGCACTAAATTACACCTACTGATTTTCAAATGTTACATCAAACTTGCATCTTTGAGGCAAACCCCAAGTGGTCAAGGTATGTTATCCTTTTTATATGCTACCAGATTTGCTTTGCTAATATTTTATAATTATAGTTTTTTACATCTGTTTTCATAAGGGAACCCTGGTGGCACAGTGGTTAAAAGCTTGGCTACTAACCTAAATTTTGGCAGTTTTAATCCACTTGCAAACCCTACAAGGCACTTCTACTCTGTTCTATTGGGTCGCTATGAGTTTGAATCAACCGGACACCAAAGAGTTTTGTTTTGTTTTGATTTTCATAAGAGATACTGGCCTTTTATTTGCTTTGTCAGGTTCAGTATCAAAGTTACACTAGCCTCCAAAATCAAATTGGGAAGTATTCCTTATGCATCTATTTTCTGAGAGTTTGTATAATGTCAGTATTATTTCTTCCTTAAAATTTCATAGAACTCACCAGTGATGCCATCTTAGTCTGGAATTTTCTTTATGGGAAGATTTTTAAATACAAATTCAATCTATTTAATAGATATTGGAATATTCATTCAGGATATTCAGATTTTCCATGTTTTGTTCTGTCAGTTTTGTTTAAATTGTTATTTTTCAGGGAATTTACCAATTTCATCTAAGTGCTCATATTTACTGTTTTAAAATTGCTTATAATATCCCTTTATTCCTTTGATCTATGGTGATGTCCCTTTCATTACTGATGTTGGTTATTCATGTTTTCTACCTTTTTTTCTTGATCAATTAATCTTTTCAAATAATCAACTTTCGAATTTGTTGATTTTCTCTATGATCTGTTATCTATTTCATTGTTTCCTGCCTGTATTACTTTTTTTTTCTCTCTATTTGATTCAGGTTTAATTTGTTCTAGTTTTTCTATATTTTTAAGAAGGAAACTTAGGTGACTGTTTTTACATCTTTCTTCTTTTCTAATATATCCTTTAAAGCTATAAGTTTTCCTCTAAGCAATACTTTGGTGGCACTGCACAAATTTTGATATGTTGTGCTTCCATAACCATCTATTATGTGTGGCCAGACACATGAAAACATGTTCAACATCATTAGTCATCAGAGAAACACCAACCAAAACCACAATGAGATACCCTTTCACTCCCACTAGGATGGATAATATAGAAAACAAACAAACACCCCAGAAATAAGTGTTGGAAGAGATGTTAAGAAACTGGAGCCCTCATTCGCTGCTGGTGGGAATGCAAAACGGTACAGCTCTTGTGGTTAGCAGTCTGGTGGTTCCTCAAAAAGCTAGACCTAGAGCTGCCACATGACCCAGGAACTTCACTTCTAGGTATATACTCTAGGGATCTAACAGAAGTGACAGGAACAGACATGTGCAAACCTATGCTCATCACATCACTATTCAAAACAGAAAGATGATGGAAACAGCCTAAGTGCCCATCAATGGAAGAATGGATAAAAAAAATGTGGTACATACATTGAACGGACTACATGGAGAGCATGGCATCAGCATTGGAAGAAGACTTATTAACAACCTGGAATACGCAGATGACACAACCTGGCTTGCTGAAAGTGAAGAGGACTTGAAGCACTTACTGATGAAGATCAAAGACCACAGTGTTCAGCATGATTTATACCTCAACATAAAGAAAACAAAAGTCCTCGCAACTCGACCAATAAGCAACATCATGATAAACAGAGAAAAGATTCAAGGATTTCATTTTATTGGATCCACAATCAACGCCCATGGAAGCAGCAGTCAAGAAATCAAATGACACATTGCAATGAGCAACTCTGCTGCAAAAGATCTTTGTAAAGTGTTAAAAAGCAAAGCTGTCACTCTAAGGACTAAGGCCCCCCTGACCCAATTCATAGGGTTTTCAATCACCTCATATGCATGTGAAAGCTGGACAATGAATAAGGAAGATTGAAGAAGAATTGATGCCTTTGAATTATGGTGTTGGTGAAGAATATTGAATATATCATGAACTGCCAGAAGAACAAACAAATCTGTTTTGGAAGATGTACAAGAAGAATGCTCCTTACAAGCAAGCATGATGAGACTATGTCTTACATTCTCTGGACATGTTATCAGGAGGGATCAGTCCTTGGAGAATGACATCATGCTGAGTAAAGTATAGGGTCAGCAAAAAAGAGGAAGACCCTCAACGAGATGGATTGACACAGTGGCTGCAACAATGGTCTCAAGCACAGCAACAATTGTGAGGATGGCACAGGACCAGGCAGGAACTTTGCACTTGTGCTCTCTCCTGAAATGGTTTTCCTTCAGGTATTCCCACAGCTTGTGCTCTATTGAAATGTCACATTATCAGAGATACCTTCCCTTCCAGCCTACATTAAAGGCAATCCTTCCTCCCCTCATCCGCTTTCTCACCCTGTCCTAGAATTCTCTTTCCCTCTTACCCAGCTTTTTTTCTCCAAAGCATGTTTCACCATCGTATTTGTCTATTTATTACCTGTCTTCCTGACAATAGAATGTATGTCCCATGAAGGCAGAGCCTTGCCTGTTTCATACACTGCTGGATACCCATTGCCTAGAACAGTGCCTGGTACACAGTAGCACACAATAAACATTTGTTGGATAGAATACTAAAGAACAGACAAATCAATGGAAAGGTGCAATTACTGGGCAGCACTGAGAACTGGAAAACCTGGGTTTGAGCCTTGATTCTGACTCCACAAAAAGTTTCCCAATAACTTCCCTCTTTCTGCTTCACCCTGCTCCAGCCCCATTTCTTTCATACCCTTTCTAGCTTTCCACCCAGTGCTAGAAGTGGTAGTGGCTGAAGCACACACTCCACGGGGTAGAGGTAGAACACAAAGTGACGGTGCAAGGGCAGGGAAGGCAGCTGTGATAGCTTATCCGTATCCATATCTTAGCTTTGGTTGTCTGAACTGAAAAAGAGCCACATAAATCCTATAGGATGCCACTAGACAACATTATAGTAGAGAATTTGCCATAAAATAAGGAAAAGTTGCTGACTCAGCTGATAAGACATTGAGACTCTTTATCTTGAACCAGTCCATTCATCCAGACACTGGGCACAATCTTTAGTTTGGAAAGAAGCCATGGAGTAAAAGATCCAACTTTGGAAACAGATTATTTGGGCTCAAATCCTGACTCTGTCACTTAACCAACTACATGATCTTGGGAAATGTGTATAATTTAACTGGTCTACTAAATGGGTATAACAATATCATCACATACAGATTTTGGAAGAATTAAATAAATGTGAAGTGGTAAGCACAGAAATGGGCGCAGAGGGAGAGCTCTATGAAAGAAAGCCATTGTTACAATTGTTAAAAATTACCACCTTTAATGAGATGGAGAAACAAATCACCAACTTCATATGGAAGGGAAGGAGGCCCCAGATAAGTAAAGCATTACTGAAAAAGAAGAACAAAGTGGGAGGACTCACTCTACCTGATATTAGAACCTGTTATACTGCCACAGTAGTCAAAACAGCCTGGTACTGGTACAACAGACACACAGAGCAATGGAACAGAATTGAGAATCCAGATATAAATCCATTCACATATGAGCAGCTGATATTTGACAAAGGCCCAGTGTCAGTTAATTGGGGAAAAGATAATCTTTTTAACAAATAGTGCTGACATAACTGGATATCCATTCTGCAAAAAAATGAAACAGGACCCATACCTCACACCATGCACAAAAACTAACTCCAAACGGATCAAAGACCTAAACATAAAATCTAAAATGATAAGGATCATGGAAGAAAAAATAGGGACAACATTAGGAGCCCTAATACATGGCATAAACAGTATACAAAACATTGCCAAAAATGCTGAAGTGAAACCCGATAACTGGGAGCTCCTAAAAATCAAACACCTATGCTCATCTAAAGACTTCATCAAAAGAGTACAAAGACCACCTACAGACTAGGAAAAGATTTTCAGCTACAACACCTCCGACCAGTACCTGATCTCTAAAATCTACATGACTCTGCTAAAACTCAACCACAAAAAGACAAACAGCCAAATTAAAAAATGGGCAAAGGATATGAACAGGCACTTCACTAAAGAAGACATTCAAGCAGCTAACAGATACGTGAGGAAAAGCTCCAGCCATTAGAGAAATGCAAATCAAAACTAGGATGAGATTCCATCTAACACCCACAAGGCTGGCATTAATCTAAAAAACACAAAATAATAAATGTTGGAGAGGCTGTGGAGAGATTGGAACACTTATACACTGCTGGTGGGAATGTAGAATGGTACAACCACTTTGGAAATCAATTTGGTGCTTCCTTAAAAAGCTAGAAATAGAACTACCATATGACCCAGCAATCCCACTCCTTGGAGTATATCCTAGAAAAATAAGAGCCTTCACAGGAACAGATATATGCACACCCATGTTTATTGCAGCACTGTTAACAATAGGAAAAAGATGGAAGCAACCAAGGTGCCCATCAATGGATGAGTGGAAAAATTATGGTATATTCACCCAATGGAATACTATGCATCAATAAAGAACAGTGATGAATCTATGAAACATTTAATAACATGGAGAAACCTGGAAGGTATTATGCTGTGTGAAATTAGTCAGTGGCAAAAGGACAAATATTGTATAAGACCACTATTATAAGATCTTGAGAAATAGTTTAAACTAAGGAGAACACACTCTCTTGTTGTTATGAGAGGCGGGAGGGAGGGAGGGTGGGAAAGGAATATGTATTAAATAGGTAGTAGATAAGAACTACTTTATGTGAAGGGAAGGACAACACTCAACACAGTGGAGGTCAGCACAATTGGACTAGACCAAAGCAAAAAAGTTTCCAAAATAAACTGAATGCTTCGAAGGTCAGCAAAGCAGGGGCAGGGGTTTGGGGACCATGGTTTCAGGGGACATCTAAGTCAACTGGCATAATAAAATTTATTAAGAAAACATTCTGCACCCCACTTTGAAGAGTGGCGTCTGGGGTCTTAAATGCTAGCAAGTGGCCATCTAAGATACATCAATGAGCCTCAACCCACCTGGATCAAAGGAGAATGAAGAACACCAAGGACACAAGGTAATAACGAGCCCAAGAGACAGAGCTACATGAACCAGAGACTACATCATCCTGAGATCAGAAGAACTAGATGGTGCCTGGCCACAACTGACTGCCCTGACAGGGAACACAACAGAGAACCCCTGAGGGAACAGGAAAACAGTGGGATGCAGACCCCAAATTCTTCTAAAAAGACCAGACTTAATGGTCTGACTGAGACTAGAAGGAGCCCAGTGGTCATGGCCCCCAGACCTTCTGTTGGCCCACAGGAGGAACCATTCCGGAAGCCAACTCATCAGACATGGAAAGGACTGGACAATGGGTTGGAAAGGGATGCTGGTGAGGCGTGAGCTACTTGAATCAGGTAGACACTTGAGACTATGTTGGCATCTCCTGCCTGGATGGGAGATGGGAGTGTAGAGGGGCTTGGAAGTTGGCAAAATCGACATGAAAAGAGAGAGTGGAAGGAGGGAGTGGGGTGTTTCATGGTGGGGGGGAGTAATTGGGAATATGTAGCAAGGTGTATATAAGTTTTTATGTGAGAGCCTGACCTGATTTGTAAACTTTCACTTAAAGCACAATAAAATTTTTTTAAAAAAATTACCACCACCACCCCAGTACCGACCAAAGGAACTTCAATATTTTCAAGATTGGGAAAATTAACACACAGAGAAACTTTTATTTTCAGTGATCTATTAACACAGATCTCATCATCTAAGTCTTCTTAATTAAACCATGTGCTGAAAAAAGACCAAAACTGTCTATAAACCTTTGATGAAAATCATCTTAATTTGAAAAGCCACAATTAAATATTTTATTGTAAAGTTGTCCCCCATCTTGTTCTTCCCAACACCTCTGACAAGTCCCAACCACAGACAAAAACAGAGAAAAGAGCAAAATACGAAGAAAGCCCCAATGAAATTGTATGATACAATGTTATTTTATACTAAAAATAAATAATAAATCTGATTTGCAAACTAAATTATTAAACACTACTAAAAACTTCATGATAACAAGTAATAGTTTAATACACATTTTGATCCACATGAATTTAAATTTAAACAATTATTTGATGACTTTTTGTAACAGTTTTAGAATATACAACTAAAATAAATGTAAACAACTATTAGAAAGTCTCTGAAAAAGTAAAATTTTATTTTTTAAATCACTGCTTCATACTCCAAATTTAAACGGCTTTATATAAAGCACTGGTCTTTGGGATTCACAAAAAGCAAGTGCCAATTCCTGAACACAAACTGAAGTGACAGGAGAATCTCCCAGTGCTATTGTAGCCCTGAGTATAAGCCCTGATCTAATAACCTGTCTTCATTAATTCCTTTTCATTTCATCTTTGTGAAAAAGGGGAGGGAGAAGAAGGCGAGAGAGGGCTAGGCATGCCTACTCTGTTCCGTACATCTAGTTCAGTCCCAGAAATAAAATACAAGTATTCATCAGTGCCCCCAAAACATTAAAGACCAAATAAGGAGGAAAACTAATTTCTATGCACACACACACACACACACACACACACACACACACACACACACACATACATAGAGCCCCTGGGTGGTACAAATAGTTACGCGCTCAGCTACTAACTGAAAGGTTGGCTGTTTAAATCTACTCAGAGGTGCCTTGGAAGAAAGTCCTGGCAATCTACCTCCAAATGGTCACAGCTATTGAAAACCCTATGGAGCACAGTCCTACTCTGAAAACTCATGGGGTCGTTCATCATGAGTGGAAATCTACTCAACAGCAACCAGATCGTTAATCTAGATATGGCATCTACGTTGGGAAAATTAGTTTCTGAAAATACATATGGTGTATATAATACACTGTACATTACTGTTATGTACTCAAACCCACTGCCATCAAGTCGATACCAACTCATAGTGACCCTGCAGGACAGAGTAGTATGGCCCCATAGGGTTTCCAAGGCTGAAAATCTTTACTGAAGCAAACTGCTATATCTGTCTCCCGTGGAGAGGCTGGTGGGTTCAAACTGCTGACCTTTCAGTTAGCAGACAAGGGCTTGAACCACTGAGCTACAAGGGCTCCCTACTGTCATGTACGGTGATTACATAAGCAAATTCTGAAACAAACTGCCTGGATTTGAATCCTAGCTCAATTTATCAGCTGGGTGATTTGGAAAAGTTGCTTTACCTCTCTGTGCCTCAGTTTTCTCATCTCTAAAATGGATCTTAAGCATAAGGCTGTTGTGCAGATTAAAAAAAACACACAAATGGAAAAAAGTCCTCACACACAGAATGTACACAACGTTAGGTTTCATTATTATAGAGGTAATACAAATGGCTTAATGGAAGAAATTCTCATATAGAAATAGTTGAGTTCCAAAATTCATGTGCAAAGTCATTTACATCATTTACGTTAACTGTTAACATTGTATGTTTAGATTCAAGCGATTACTGAAGTATGCTATGACCTCGAATAGAGTGCTGGGGACTATACAGGCATGCTCTGCATGCCCTTCTCCTATACCACCCATTCATCTCCCTTGGAGCCTAGGCATTGTCTTATCAATTAAACCCCTTTGATGAATTGACTGGAAACCCTGGTGGTGTAGTAGTTAAATGCTATGGCTACTGACCAGATGGTTGGTAGTTTGAATCCACCAGGCACTCCTTGGAAACTCTATAGGGCAGTTCTACTCTGTCCTATAGGGTCGCTATGAGTCAGAGTCAACTTGAGGGCAACGAGTTTGGTTTGGGTTTTTGGTGTGAGTTAACTGTTCAGTGCTTAAAGACACACCAAAAACAACCACTAGCACAAAAGTACAGTATTACTACATGTTCTTATTTCAGAATAGCAGAATCTATTTCTAACACAATGGTGAACTAGGATGGACTGTGGGTCAAAAGGAACCCTGGCAGCATAGTGGTTAAGATTTTGGCTGCTAACCAAAAGGTCGACAGTTTGTAATCCACTAACCATTCCTTGGAAACTCTGTGGGGTAGTTCTACTCTCTCCTAAAGGGTCACTGTGAGTTGGAACTGAGTTGATGGCAACAAGTTTGGTTTGGTGAGTCAAGATGGAAGGGGTGGATGAAAGAGAAGAAAAGAAAAATGGGCAACAGGAGAAATACGAGAATTCAGAGAACTGTGAAAATTTAATTCCTGGATATTCTCTCTTTCTCCTCATTATAATTGTAAGGATTTTTCTCACATACAGCATATACAAGCAAATCACTCTAATATTTAAAACATGTAGGTTTTTGGTAAAATTCATCCTCTGAAAGCTCTTGGTGGCCCCATTAATTTGTCCCTTAATAACAACTCAGAATTAAAAAGAAGCATACATTTAAAAATAAATAAAGGCACTGCTGTCATTTGAGGGTGATGTTCTTTTCCTGCCATCAACAAGCCACACACTTGGGAGTTGCTTTTCCTGGGTCAGTGTTCATAGACCATCCACATTCTCTTACCACCACCCCTCCACCCTTAATTATTTAGAAAAGGCAGGGCCAGTCAGTGCTCCAAACATCAAGTTTTCTCTCCAAAAGGCCAACTGGCATTTGAGGAGCATGCCACATTCTCAGTTGTCAGCACTTCCACTAACCTCTTCAGATGAGGAACATGCCTCCACTGAATTTGTTGTTGCTGTTGTTGTTGTTGTTAGGTGCCGTTGAGTCCGTTCCAACTCATAGCGACCCTATGTACAACAGAACAAAACACTGCCTGGTCCAGCACCATCCTTACAATCATTGCTATGCTTGAGCTCATTGTTGCAACCACTATGTCAATCCTCCTCGTTGAGGGTCTTCCTCTTTTCCGCTGACCCTGTACTCTGCTAAGCACGATGTCCTTCTCCAGGGACTGATCCCTCCCGACAACATGTCCAAAGTATGTAAGACGCAGTCTCGCCATCCTTGCCTCTAAGGAGCATTCTGGCCGCACTTCTTCCAAGCCAGATGTGTTCATTCTTTTGGCAGTCCATGGTATATTCAATATTCTTCGCCAACACCACAATTCGAAGGTGTCAACTCTTCTTTGGTCTTCCTTATTCATTGTCCACCTTTCACGTGCATCCACTGAATTACTCATTGTAAAAAAAAAAGAAAACTCATTGTAAAAAACCGTTTTTTAAAGCCAGGTATTTCCCTTTTACCCACCCACCTCACTCCCCCACCCCTGCTGCTCACCCCCCACACCCTCAAATATTCCATACCAAGGGGGGGGCCCAAGCAGGATGTCCCACTCTGCTTTTCTTTTACACCCCTTGGAGGCCTTTGGCGAAGCAATACCTTTGGTTGGCAATTCCCTGAACCATGTCTGTTCAAGCTGGCACCTATTCAAAAAGGCAGGTGAGTCTTCACGTCAGGTTTTTAAAACTAGTTTAATAGGAGTCAGGTGGTATGCCCACTCACCTTCAAGTTTCTTAAACAAAGATAATAATTAAGATGTTTACAATGTCTTGACTATGGGTTAAATCCTTAGTAAGGATGGTGCACAAGGGAAAATCCTCCAGCTTAATGTCCCCCATTTTCAAAAAAAGAGGGTGGAATCTCCAAAATCACAAATTTAAGTTTCTACATGCTAAAACCAAAACGAAAAAAAAAACCAAACCCATTGCCGTGGAGTCGATTCTGACTCATAGCGACCCTGTAGGACAGAGTAGAACTGCCCCATAGGATTTCCAAGGAGTGCCTGGTGGATTCGAACTGCTGACCTTTTGGTTAGCAGCCACAGCATCCTGGTGGTGTAGTGGTTAAGTGCTACCGGCTAAAAAGGCTGTCAAAATGATGAGTTTGAAAGAAATGCATATTATGTGTTATATTACCTACACGATTACATAGAAAGAAGACTAGAAGCATGTAGACTGGCACAGAGTGTAAATATGAGTGCATATATTGATATACAGTCATATATATATTTCGTAAACCACACCCTCCCTTGGTAGTTTCTCAGGCTGGCCCCTGCCAAATGGTCAGCCTCACTCGGTCCAGGCGTCCACTAGGTGGGGGCACCAGCTGTAACGCAGACATCCAACAGCGGAGACCCTGCGTCGCGGTCGCCCCGGGGCACACGGAGGCTCCAGGTACCCCAGGACGCCCCTTCCCTGTCCAGCAGCTCCACAGGCCATGGCCCTGTACCCCTGAGACCCCAGCGCCTCCTGCCGAACGCTGAGGGCAGCTGCGCCGGGACCTGGTCGGTGGAGAAAGGCAGAGTGGTCAGGCGGGTGCAGGCCCCAAACTCACCTAGAGGAGAGAGCTGCTAGCACATGCACAGCCCCAGTCACAGGGCACCTGCAACACCCGTTGTCTTGGGAAAGACATCCAGGCGCCTCGAGCTGTCCCTAAGTTGGCCTCAGAGGAGGCCGTTGGCGGTGAGAGAACACATGACCCTTAGCGGCTGTACCCTCTGGACCGCCTCGCCCCTGACTCTTGGATGGGGCCTCCTCTCCTCTCCCTTTGGTCTGGACCATCCTCACCTGGCCAATAACCCAGCTGGAGTACTGCCCAGCTGGAAGCCATCTCAACGGATTTTATTTAAAAAACAGGTAACATAGGTATTCTTTTGATTATTTGTGAAAATTTGATAATTGAAGACATGTTTTAAACTACCGATAACAGAAGAATTAAAAAAAATAAAATCAAGCTAAATCCCAGCACCTGAGGTAATCATGGCTCATACTGTAATCTGCTTCCAAACTTCTGATGCAAATTCATATCATACTACAGTGTATTATAGTCTTTAAAATGGGAGCTAGTCATACACATTGTTTTATAATCTACTTTTTCCCATTAAAATTATTATCTTTGCCTATTTTTTTATAATGAGAGCTTTATGTCATTTTTTTTTTCTTTTTGATTTTACTGTGTTTTAGGTGAAAGTTTACAGCACAAATCAATTTCTTATTAAAAAAATTATGCACAAATTGTTTTGTGAGATTGGTTGCAATCCTGCATTGTGTCAGCAGCGTCCATCTTTCCTTTTCCACCCCAGGTTCCCCGTGTCCCTTCATCCAGGTTTCCTGTCCTTTCCTACCTTTTTGTCTTTGCTTTTGAGCAGGTATTGCCGTTTTGGTCTCATACCTGATTGAACTAAGGAGCAGTTCCTCATGTGTATTATTGTTTGTTTTGAGCCCCAGTGGCACAATGGTTAAGAGCTGGGCTGCTAACCAAAAGGTCGGCTGTTTGAGTCCACTATCCACTCCTTAGAAACCCTATAGGGCGTTCTACTCTGTCCTATAGGGTTGCTATGAGTTGGAATCAACTGGACAGCAACAGGTTTGGTTGTTTTGTTTTTGATCTTTGGCTGAAAGGTGGACTTTGGGTACAGTTTATTAAATCAATCAGTAATTTGTTGGATTTTTCTCATATGTTGAAGGGAACTTGTGAAATATTCGAATCCAGACCATTAGGTTTAAGAAGAGGGAAGCTTATCTACCGTAGCCTCCATGCCACTCCCACGCCTTTTTCATTGATTTCCATGCCATGTTTAAGTAACATCCCTCTTCTCTTCTCACTTCCTAGATTATCTCAGCAGATTCATGGCAGTAAATTCCACCTGTGCCCTTTAGGTTACCCTCATTTACCACCCTGCTGTTCTTTTACCAACAGCTGACTTCACATCTCATCTTGAATGTCTACTAGGCATGTCAAACTTCATGTGGTCCAAAAAAAACTCTTGACCCAAGTTTGTTACTCACCTCCGAGTCTTCCTTATCTCAGCAAATGTTCTCACTATCCTCTAGGCTGTTCCAAACAAAAACCTAGGAATCATCCTTGATTTCTCTCCTTTCTTCAAGTCTTGCATCCTTTCCATTAACACATGTTCTGGACTCCTGGCTCTACCTTAAAATAAATCCCGAATCAATCCACTTCTCACTAGCTCCACCTCATAGTCACCATCATTTCTTGCCTAAAACTAGACTCCATGTTACCTATCTTCCCTCTTATAGTCTACATAACAGCACTTTTTCAGTGGCTTCTCATGGCACTTAGGAAAAATTCCAAAATCCTTCCCATGGTTCTTCATGATGGAGGCCTTGCCCACCACATTAACCTTATTTCCTAGCATTCTTCCCTCATTCACTCCACACCAGCCATGATTTATTTCCTGAGGTTCCTGAAATGTGCCAAAACACTTGGGTTATATAAGGGCCTCAGAAACAACTCTTTCCTCTATTGGCAGTATTCTTCCTCCAGAACTTCACACAGCTCATTCTCTTATCTGATATGGGTCAGTTATCTCCTCAAATATCCTGTTCCCGTAAACCTTTACTGACCATTAATCTAAAACAGCTCAACTCACTTACTATCTCACATATAACTCTGTCTTATTTTAAAAATATTTAGCCCTCCTTGAAATTTTATTTTTGTTAATTATTTATTACCTATAAATATTATGTATTTACTTTTTGTTGTTGAGAATATACACAACAAAACATACAGCAATTCAACAGTTTCTACTGTACAATTTAATGACATTGATTATATTCTTCAAGTTGTACAGCTATTCTCACCCTCCTTTTCTGAGTTGTCCCTCCCTCATTAACATAAACTCACTGCTCTTTAAGGTTCCTATCTAATCTTTTGAGTTGCTGTTGTCAATTTGATCCCATATAGGTAATTCTTAAAAGAGCATATGCTCAAGGTAGGCCTTTTTTATTAGTTAAGTAAACAATGTACTGGAGCCCTGGTGGTGCAGTGGTTAAGTGATGTGGTTGATAACCAAAAGATCAGCAGTTTGAATCCACCAGCTACTCCTTGGAAACCCTATGGGGGCACTCCTACTCTGTCCTATAGGGTTGCTATGAGTTGGAATTGACTTGACAGCAACCTTTTTTTTTTTTTTTTTACTGTTCTGTTTTAAGATGACTTCAAGGGAACATTTTTGGTGTAACATTTAAAAATTATCTCAAGGCAATATTTTCATAAGTTTATTCACCCTTAATGGCTCCAGAAATTCTAGGGTCCATGAGAATTTGAAATTCTGTTATACACCCTCCCCCTTTTGATCAGGATTCTTCTGTGGAATTTTTGATCAAAATGTTCAGCAATGGCAGCCAGACACCATGCAGTTCTTCTGGTCTCATGGCATGCTAGATATTCTTTTAAAAAACGTGAGTGGATATTGAAGGTTATCAAATGCTTATTTTTTTGCATCTATTGATATAATCACATTTATTTTTCTTGTACATATGGCAAATTATATTGATTGGTTTTTGAACATTAAACATACAAGGTTACTTGTATTCCTGGGATAGACTCAACTTAGTCATAACATATTTTTCTTTATAGTATTGCTGGATTTGTTTTGCCTATATTTATTTACAAGTTTTGCATCTATGTTCCTCAGTGACATTGGCCTGTAATATTCCCATCTTGAGCTGTTTTTGTCAGGTTTTAGTATCAATATTCATTCCACGAGCCTTAAAAAAATGACTTGGGGAATAAATTTTATTTTGCATGGAAGAATTTTCGAAATATTTATTTTTTGAGTATTTGACAGAATTTGCTGGAACAGCCATCCAGCATGTGGTTTTCTTTGTGAGAATAGTTTGAGCTCTAATTCAGTTCTATTAACAGTTTTGGAATTATTTGAGATTTCCGTTTCTTCTTGAATCACTGTTGTTAATTTATGTAGTATGGTAAGTTTGCCTATTTTACCTAAATTTGCAAATTTATTAGCTAATGTAGTTCATAATATTCACACATTATCTTTAAGTTCTGCAAGATCTGAAGTCATTTTCTAAATCCTGATATTGGTTATTTATACCTTCATTCTTTTTTGCAGTTGATCAATCTTGCCTAAAGTTTGTCAATTTTATTAGCATTTTCTAAGAAGCAACTTTAGTCCTCATTGATCCTCTGTTGTATATATTCAGTCAATAATAGAAACAAAAATTACTATGAGGGGCGGAGCCAAGATGGTGGAATAGACAGATGCTTCCGGCAAGCCCTCTTTAAAACAACGACCCCAAAAAACAAGTGAAACGAGTATATTTATGACAAGCTAGGAACCTGAGCATCAAAGGCAAGCTTAGAAAATGAACACAGGGGCAGGGGGAGGAAGAGATGGTTCAGAAGTGCAGAGGAGTTACTGGACCTGAATCCTGGGGAGTCCTCAGGCACCATCCCCAGAGCAGTGGCGGTGGGCTGGTACTAGTGTTTGGCTGCAGTTTCCTCAGGGAGAAGCAGCCAGCCACACAGCCTACTCATACCTCTGGAACCTGAGAAGAATAATGCTCTTGGCAAAAGCTAAGTACTTGTGCTTATTTTAGTGTGCCCCCACCAGCCCCAAGCTGGCTTCAGTGGCTGAATTCCCTCGGCCTGAGATAGGCACTGTTGAGCACCTAAAGCCATCCTCCCAGCCTTGGAGAAGGAAAAAAAATTGCATTTTGGGGAAAAAGATAATTTGCCAGCTCCACTAACCGGGGAAGCTCAGGACAGAAGCGGCTCCTGCCCAGGCATAAATGGTCTGTGGACTTTGAGCACCCTTCCCCTCTGCATGGACCTGTGTGGGCCTATTTCAGGAGAATAGGCCTTTGTTGGCAGACTTTGACCATTTCAGCTGTGCAGTGGAGAGGTGGGTGTTTGATGTTTGACATTGCTTTGCCTATTAAACAGGGTCCTCACCTACCCACATCAGGGGCCTAAGGGCTGGTAGCTTCACTCAGGTCACCCAGCTACCCATGACAGGGGTCCAAGGATAACTGGTACCTCCCAGTCCTTACAACCAAAAACATTGGGTGCCCATGGTCCGTCTGCAAAACCCACCCACTGGCACACTCTAGGGAACAGGAACTCACTTTCCTCAGATACTCGGGGGTTGGTTCTCAACACCCTGCCTAGTTCAGAGCATGACCCCCTGCTGCAACCAAATACTGGTTCCTACACCAATCACCCCTGACCCCCTAAGACTTTAAGACAGAGTCTGTACTACATATTTGATGATCAACTACCTGGACACCTAGGCTGAATTCATATAAGAAAAGTCAATGGACTCCTAGGCTAGACTGACATACCTGTTAACAGCTCTAGCCATCTGGGGACAGGACGTCAGAGCTCCAAAGGCTAAAATAATCAAGCTAGCTCACTCAAGCAACCCATTTGGGCATATCAAAACAAAGCAAGTAGCTACGACACAGTAAGCAAGCATAAACTAATACAATAACTTAGAGATGGCTCAGAGGCAACAGTCAATATCAAGCCACATAAAGAAACAGACCATGATCACCTCAACAAGCCTCAAAACAAAGAATCCAGCGATCTTCTAGATGAAAGTGCATTCTGGAAATATGAGAGGCAGAATACAAAAGTTTAATATACAGAACCCTTCAAGACATCAGGAAGGAAATGAGGTAATACCCAGAACAAGCCAAGGAATGCATGGATAAAGCAATTGAAGAAATTAGAAAGATTATTCAGGAACATAATGAAAAATTTAATAAGCTGGAAAAATCCACAGACAGCAATCAGAAATTCAGAAGATTAACAATAAAATTACAGAAGTAGAAACTCAAGAGAAAGTCAGAGGAGCAGAATTGAGAAAGTAGAAGCCAGAATTTCTGAACCTGAAGATAAATCACTTGGCACTAATATATTTGAAGAAAAATCAGGTAAAAGAATTAAAAAAAATTAAGAAACCTTAAGAATCATGTGGAACTCTATCAAGAGAAATAACCTATGAGTGATTGAAGGACCAGATCAGGGAGGAAAAACAGAAAATACAGAGAGAATTGTTGAAGATTTGTTGGCAGAAAACTTCCTGATATTGTGAAAGATGAGTAGCTAACTATCCAAGATGCTCATCGAACTTCACATAAGGTAGATGTTAAAAGAAAGTCACCAAGACATAATCAAACTTGCCAAAACAAAAAATAGAGAATTTTAAGAGCAGCGAGGGATAAAAGAAGTCACCTACAAGGGGGAGCCAATAAGGATAAGCTCGGACAACTCGGCAGAAACCATGCAGGCAAGAAGGCAATGGGATGACTTATATAAAAAATTGCAGGGAAAAAAATGCCAACCAAGAATCATATACCCAGCAAAACTGTCTCTTAAATATGAAGGTGAAATTAGGACATTTCCAAAAAAACAGAAGTTTAGGGAATTCGTAAAAACCAAACCAAAACTACAAGAAATACTAAAGGGAGTTCTTTGGTTAGAAAATCAATAATATCAGGTATCAACCCAAGACTAGAACACTGGGCAGAGCAATCAGAAATCAACCCAGACAGGGAAATCAAAAAAAACAAAGCAAGATTAAAAAGAAAAAAAAAGCTTAAAACAGGGTAACAGCGATGTTATTGTATAAAAGAAGACAACATTAAAACAATAAAAAGGGACTAAGAAATGTAATCATAGACCTTCTATACGGAGAGGAAGATAAGACGATACCCAGAAATAAAAGTTAGGTTTAAATGTAGAAAAATAGGGGTAAATAATAAGGCAACCACAAAGGAGACAAACTATTCTACTATCAAAATAAAATACAAGAAAAAAATAGAGACTCAGCAAAAACAAAATCAACAGCAACAAATATGAGGAAAGGACAATATATAAAGAAAACCTACTCAGCACATGAAGTGGGAAAAAGAAATTGCCAACACCACACACACAAAAAAATCAAAATGATGGCACTAAATTCATACCTATGCATAATTATTCTGAAAGTAATGGACTAAATGCACCTATAAAGAGACAGAGAGTGGCAGAATGGATTAAAAAACAAGATCCATCTATATGCTGCCTACAAGACACACATCTTAGATTTAGAGACACAAGCTAAAACTCAAAGGATGGAAAAAAAAAATATCAAGCAAACAACAATAAAAAAAGAGCAGGAGTGGCAATATTAATTTCTGACAAAATAGACTTTAAAGTTAAATCCATCAGAAAGGATAAGGAAGGACACTTTATAATGTTTAAAGGGACAATATATCAAGGAGATATAACCATATTAAATATTTATGCACCCAATTACAGGGCTGCAAGATACATAAAACAAACTCTATCAGCATTGAAAAGTGAGATACACAGCTCTCCAATAATAGTAGGAGACTTCAACACACCACTTTTGGTGAAGGACAGGACATCCAGAAAGAAACTCAGTAAAGACATGGAAGATCTAAATGCCACAATCAACCAACTTGACCTCATAGACATATACAGAACACTCCACCCAACAGCAACCAAGTATACTTTCTTCTCTAGCGCACATGGAACAATCTCTAGAATAGGCCACATATTAGGTCATAAAACAAGCCTGAGCAGAATCCAAAACATTGAAATATTACAAAGGATCTTCTCTGACCATAAGGCCATAAAAGTGGAAATCAATAACAGAAAAAGCAGGAAAAAGAAATCAAACACTTGGAAACTGAACAACACCCTACTCAAAAAAGACTGGATTATAGAAGACATTAAGGATGGAATAAAGAAATTCACAGGATCCAATGAGAATGAAAACACTACCTATCAGAACTTTGGGACACAGCAAAAGCAGTACTCAGAGGTGAATTTACATCAATAAATGCACACATCCAAAAGCAAGAAAGGGCCAAAAGCAAAGAATTATCTGTACAACTTGAACAAATAGAAGGAGAGCAACAAAAGAAACCCTCAGGCACCAGAAGAAAACAATAAAAACTAGAGCTGAACTAAATGAAGTAGAAAACAGAAAAACAATTGAAAGAATTAACAAGACCAAAAGCTGTTTTTTTGAAAAAATCAACAAAATTGATAAACCGTTGGCCAAACGGACAAAAGAAAAACAGAAGAGGAAGCAAATAACCCAAATAAGAAATGAGATGGGTGATATTACAACAGACCTAACTGAAATTAAAAGAATCATATCAGATTACTATGAAAAATTGTACTCTAACAAATTTGGAAACCTAGAAGAAGTGGATGAATTCCTAGGAACACACTACCTACATAAACTAACAACAACAGAGGTTAAAAAAAAAAAATGAACAGAGGTAGAACAACTAAATAAACCCATAACAAAAGAAGAGATTGAAAAAGTAATCAAAACTCTGCCAACAAAAAAAAGCCCTGGCGCTGATGGCTTCACTGCAGGGTTCTACCAAACTTTCAGAGAAGAGTTAACACCACTACTACTAAAGGTATTTCAGAGCATAGAAAGGGATGGAATACTACCAAACTCATTCTATGAAGCCAACATATCCCTGATACCAAAACCAGGTAAAGACACCACAAAAAAAGATAATTACAGACTCGTATCCCTCATGAACTTAGATGCAGAAATCCTGAACAAAATTCTAGCCAATAGAATTCAACAATATATCACAAAAATAATTCACCATGATCAAGTGGGATTCATACCAGGGATGCAGGGATGGTTTGGCATTAGAAAAACAATTGATGTAATCCATCATGCAAATAAAAGACAAGAAACACATGATTTTATCAATTGATGCAGAAAAGGCATTTGACGAAGTTCAACACTCGTTCATGATAAAGAACTCTCAGCAAAATAGGAATAGAAGGAAAATTTCTCAACATAATAAAGGGCATTTATACAAAGCCCACAGCCAACATTACCTTAAATGGAGAGAGCCTGAAAGCATTCCCTTTAAGAACGGGAACAAGACAAGGATGCCTTTTATCACCGCTCTTATTCAACATTGTGCTGGAGATCCTAGCCAGAGCAATTAGGCTAGATAAAGAAATAAAGGGCATCCAGATTGGCAAGAAAGAAGTAAAATTATCTCTGTTTGCACATGACGTGATCTTATACACAGAAAACCCTAAGGAATCCTCCAGAAAACTGCTGAAATTAATATAACAGTTCAGCAGAATATCGGGATACAAGATAAACATACAAAAATCACTTGGATTCCTCAACACCAACAAAAAGAACATCGAAGAGGAAATCACGAAATCAATACCGTTAATGGTAGCCCACAAGAAGATAAAATACTTAGGAATAAATCTTACCCGAGACGTAAAAGACTTATACAAAGAAAATTACAATATACTTCTGCAAGAAACCAAAAGAGGCCTACGTAAGTGGAAAAACATACCTTGCTCATGGATAGGAAGACTTAACATTATAAAAATGTCTATTCTACCAAAAGCGATCCATATATTTAATGCGTTCCGATCCAAATTCAAACAACATTCTTTAATGAGATGGAGAAACAAATCACCAACTTCATATGGAAGGGAAAGAGGCCCTGGGTAAGTAAAGCATTACTGAAAAAGAAGAACAAAGTGGGAGGCCTTACCCTATCTGATTTTAGAACCTATTATACCGCCACAGTAGTCAAAACAGCCTGGTACTGGTACAACAACAGATACATAGACGAATGAAATAGAATTGAGAATCCAGGCATAAATCCATCCACATATGAGCAGTTGATATTTGAAAAAGGCCCCAAGCAGTTAAATGGGGAAAAGACAGTCTTTTTAACAAATAGTGGTGGCAGAAATGGTTATGCATCTGCAAAAAAATGAAACAAGACCCATACTTCACTCCATGCACAAAAACAAACTCAAAATGGATCAAAGACCTAAATATAAAATCTAAAATAAAGATCATGGAAGAAAAAATAGGGACTACGTTAGGAGCCCTGATACATGGCATAAACAGTATACAAAACATTACTAACTATGCAGAAGAAAAACTAGGTAACTGGGAGCTCCTAAAACTCAAACACCTATGCTCATCCAAAGACTTCACCAAAAGAGTAAAAAGATTACCTACAGATTGGGAAAAAGTTTTTAGCTATGACATTTCTGATCAGCACCTGATCTCTAAAATCTACATGATACTGCAAAAACTCAACTTCAAAAAGACGAATAACCCAATTAAAAAATGGGCAAAAGATATGAACAGACACTTCACTAAAGAAGGCATTCAGGTAGCTAACAGATGCATGAGGAAATGCTCATAATCATTGGCCAATAGAGAAATGCAAATCAAAACTACAATGAGATTTCATCTCACTCCAACAAGGCTGGCATTAATCCAAAAAACACAAAACAATAAATGTTGGAGAGGCTGTGGAGAGATTGGAACACTTATACACTACTGGTAGGAATGTAAAATGGTACAACCAACTTGGAAATTGATTTGGTGCTTTCTTAAAAAGCTAGAAATAGAACTACCACACGATCCAGCAATCCCACTCCTTGGAATATATCCTAGAGAAATAAGAGCCTTTCCACGAACAGATATATGCACACCCATGTTCATTGCAGCACTGTTTACAATAGCAAAAAGATGGAAGCAGCCAAGGTGCCCATCAACAGATGAATGGATAAATAAATTATGGTATATTCACACAATGGAATACAACCCATTGATAAAGAACAGTGATGAATCTGTGAAACATTTCATAACATGGAGGAATCTGGAAGGCATTATGCTGTGTGAAATCAGTCAGTTGCAAAAGGACAAATATTGTATAGGACTACTATTAAAAGAACTCAAGAAATAGTTTAAACAGAGAAGAAAATATTCTTTGATGGTTACCCGAGGGGGAGGGTGGGGGGTGGGAGAGAGGTATTCACTAATTAGATAGTAGATAAGAACTACTTTAGGTAATGGGAAAGACAACACGCAATCCAGGAGAGGTCAGCATAACTGGACTAAACCAAAAGCAAAGAAGTTTCCGTAATAAACTGAATTCTTCAATTTCAGCATAGCAGCGTTTGCGGACCATGGTTTCAGGGGACATCTAAGTCAATTAGCATAATAAAATCTATTAAGAAAACGTTCTGCATCCCACCTTGGAGAGAGGAGTCTGGGGTCTTAAACGCTAGCAAGCGGCCATCTAAGATGCATCGATGTGTCAACCCACCTGATCAAAGGAGAATGAAGAACACCAAGGTCACAAGATAGTTATGAGCCCAAGAGACAGAAAGGGCCACATACACCAGAGACTACATCAGCCTGGGACCAGAAGAACTAGATGGTGCCTGGCTACAACTGATGACTGCCCTGACAGGGAACACAACAGAGAACCCCTGAGGGAGCAGGAGAGCAGTGGGATGCAGACCCGAAATTCTCATAAAAAGACCAGGCTTAATTGTCTGACTGAGGCTAGAAGGACCCCAGTGGTCATGGCCCCCAGACCTTCTGGACAGGAACCATTCCCAAAGCCAACTCTTCAGACAGGGATTGGACTGGACAATGGGTTGGAGAGGGATGCTGGTGAGGAGTGAGCTTCTTGGATTAAGTGGATACTTGAGACTATGTTGACATCTCCTCCCTGGAGGGGAGATGAGAGGGTAGAGGGGGTTAGAAGCTGGTGAAATGGACATGAAAAGAGGGAGTGGAGGGAGGGAGCGGGCTGTCTCATTAGGGGAAGAGCAATTGGGAGTATGTAGCAAGGTGTATGTAAGTTTTTGTGTGAGAGACTGACTTGATTTGTAAGCTTTCACTTAAAGCACAACAAAAAATTTAAAAAAATGATCGATCAAATAATTTTAAAAAATTCTCTGAATTTTTGTTTATTTTTTCCTAACATTTTGGGATGGATGTTTAACTTACATATTTTTCAAGATTTGTTCATTCCAATTACATTTTTAAGGCTATAAGTTTCATCTATTATATTGTTTTATCTGCATTGCTCAAATTTTTATATGCAGTATGTTCATAATCGCTCACCTCAAAATGTATTCTTGTTTTCATTACAATGTCTTTTTAGATTCATGGTATTTTAAAATATCCAAGCATAAGGAGATTTTGTGTTTTCTTTAAAAAACGATTTTTTCGAATAATTGCTATGTAGTTGGATAAGTACAGACATTTACAATTTGTTGAGACTTGCTTTATAGTACAATATACGGTCAATTTTTAAAAATTATATATGTATGTATTTTTAATTCTGTTTTAAGTGAGAGTTTACTGTTCATGTCAGTTTCTCATACAAAAACTTATACACCCATTGTTATGTGACCCTAGTTGCTCTCCCTATAATGTGGCAGCACACTCCTCCTCTCCACCCTGTATGTCCCCTGTCTATTCAACCAGCCGTGTCCCCCTCTGCCTTCTCATCTAGCCTGCAGACAGGAGCTGCCCACAGCCTCATGTGTCTACTTGAGCTACTTAAGAAGCACACTACTCACCAGTATCATTTTATGTCTTATAGTCGTCTAATCGTTGTCTGAAGAGTTGGCCTCGGGAATGATTTAAGTTTTGCGCTAATAGGGAGTTCATGGGACATGACTTCCAGTCCCAGTCAGATCATTGAGTCTTGTCTTTTTACTGGAATTTCGGGTCTGCCTCCCACTTTTCTCCTGCTCTGTCAGGGATTCTCTATTGTGTTCCCCGTCAGGGGAATCATTGGTGGGAGCCAGGCACCATCTAGTTCTTCTGGTCTCAGGCCAATGTAGTCTCTAGTTTATGTGGCCCTTTCTGACTCTTGTGCTCATATTTTCCATGTGCCTTTGGTGTTCTTCATTGTCGCTTGCTCGAGGTGGGTTGAGACCAATTGATGCATCTTAGATGGTCACTTGCTAGCTTTTAAGACCTCAGGCTCCACTCATCAAAGTGGGATGCAGAAATTTTTCTTAATATATTTTGTTATGCCAGTTGACAAAGATATCCCCTGAAACCGTGGTCCCCAGATTCCCACCCCTGCTACTCTGTCCCTCAAGTGTTTGGTTGTATATTCTCCAATTAGATTGTAAACAAGAATTATTTTAGGTGAAGGGAACGACAACTCACAATACAGGGGAAGTCAGCACAACTGGACTAAACCAAAAGCTAGTAAGTTTCCTGAATACAACCAAACACTTGAGGGACAGAGTAGCAGGGGTGGGAATCTGGGGACCACGGTTTCAGGGGATATCTTTGTCAACTGGCATAACAAAATATATTAAGAAAAATTTCTGCATCCCACTTTGATGAGTGGAGCCTGAGGTCTTAAAAGCTAGCAAGTGACCATCTAAGATGCATCAATTGGTCTCAACCCACCTCGAGCAAGCGACAATGAAGAACACCAAAGGCACATGGAAAATATGAGCACAAGAGTCAGAAAGGGCCACATAAACTAGAGACTACATTGGCCTGAGACCAGAAGAACTAGATGGTGCCTGGCTCCCACCAATGATTCCCCTGACGGGGAACACAATAGAGAATCCCTGACAGAGCAGGAGAAAAGTGGGAGGCAGACCCGAAATTCCAGTAAAAAGACAAGACTCAATGATCTGACTGGGACTGGAAGTCATGTCCCATGAACTCCCTATTAGCGCAAAACTTAAATCATTCCCGAGGCCAACTCTTCAGACAACGATTAGACGACTATAAGACATAAAATGATACTGGTGAGTAGTGTGCTTCTTAAGTAGCTCAAGTAGACACATGAGGCTGTGGGCAGCTCCTGTCTGCAGGCTAGATGAGAAGGCAGAGGGGGACACGGCTGGTTGAATAGACAGGGGACATACAGGGTGGAGAGGAGGAGTGTGCTGCCACATTATAGGGAGAGCAACTAGGGTCACATAACAATGGGTGTATAAGTTTTTGTATGAGAAACTGACATGAACAGTAAACTCTCACTTAAAACAGAATTAAAAATACATACATATATAATTTTTAAAAATTGACCGTATATTGTACTATAAAGCAAGTCTCAACAAATTGTAAATGTCTGTACTTATCCAACTACATAGCAATTATTCGAAAAAATCGTTTTTTAAAGAAAACACAAAATCTCCTTATGCTTGGATATTTTAAAATACCATGAATCTAAAAAGACATTGTAATGAAAACAAGAATACATTTTGAGGTGAGCGATTATGAACATACTGCATATAAAAATTTGAGCAATGCAGATAAAACAATATAATAGATGAAACTTATAGCCTTAAAAATGTAATTGGAATGAACAAATCTTGAAAAATATGTAAGTTAAACATCCATCCCAAAATGTTAGGAAAAAATAAACAAAAATTCAGAGAATTTTTTAAAATTATTTGATCGATCATTTTTTTAAATTTTTTGTTGTGCTTTAAGTGAAAGCTTACAAATCAAGTCAGTCTCTCACACAAAAACTTACATACACCTTGCTACATACTCCCAATTGCTCTTCCCCTAATGAGACAGCCCGCTCCCTCCCTCCACTCCCTCTTTTCATGTCCATTTCACCAGCTTCTAACCCCCTCTACCCTCTCATCTCCCCTCCAGGGAGGAGATGTCAACATAGTCTCAAGTATCCACTTAATCCAAGAAGCTCACTCCTCACCAGCATCCCTCTCCAACCCATTGTCCAGTCCAATCCCTGTCTGAAGAGTTGGCTTTGGGAATGGTTCCTGTCCAGAAGGTCTGGGGGCCATGACCACTGGGGTCCTTCTAGCCTCAGTCAGACAATTAAGCCTGGTCTTTTTATGAGAATTTCGGGTCTGCATCCCACTGCTCTCCTGCTCCCTCAGGGGTTCTCTGTTGTGTTCCCTGTCAGGGCAGTCATCAGTTGTAGCCAGGCACCATCTAGTTCTTCTGGTCCCAGGCTGATGTAGTCTCTGGTGTATGTGGCCCTTTCTGTCTCTTGGGCTCATAACTATCTTGTGACCTTGGTGTTCTTCATTCTCCTTTGATCAGGTGGGTTGACACATCGATGCATCTTAGATGGCCGCTTGCTAGCGTTTAAGACCCCAGACTCCTCTCTCCAAGGTGGGATGCAGAACGTTTTCTTAATAGATTTTATTATGCTAATTGACTTAGATGTCCCCTGAAACCATGGTCCGCAAACGCTGCTATGCTGAAATTGAAGAATTCAGTTTATTACGGAAACTTCTTTGCTTTTGGTTTAGTCCAGTTATGCTGACCTCTCCTGGATTGCGTGTTGTCTTTCCCATTACCTAAAGTAGTTCTTATCTACTATCTAATTAGTGAATACCTCTCTCCCACCCCCCACCCTCCCCCTCGGGTAACCATCAAAGAATATTTTCTTCTCTGTTTAAACTATTTCTTGAGTTCTTTTAATAGTAGTCCTATACAATATTTGTCCTTTTGCAACTGACTGATTTCACACAGCATAATGCCTTCCAGATTCCTCCATGTTATGAAATGTTTCACAGATTCATCACTGTTCTTTATCAATGGGTTGTATTCCATTGTGTGAATATACCATAATTTATTTATCCATTCATCTGTTGATGGGCACCTTGGCTGCTTCCATCTTTTTGCTATTGTAAACAGTGCTGCAATGAACATGGGTGTGCATATATCTGTTCGTGGAAAGGCTCTTATTTCTCTAGGATATATTCCAAGGAGTGGGATTGCTGGATCGTGTGGTAGTTCTATTTCTAGCTTTTTAAGAAAGCACCAAATCAATTTCCAAGTTGGTTGTACCATTTTACATTCCTACCAGTAGTGTATAAGTGTTCCAATCTCTCCACAGCCTCTCCAACATTTATTGTTTTGTGTTTTTTGGATTAATGCCAGCCTTGTTGGAGTGAGATGAAATCTCATTGTAGTTTTGATTTGCATTTCTCTATTGGCCAATGATTATGAGCATTTCCTCATGCATCTGTTAGCTACCTGAATGCCTTCTTTAGTGAAGTGTCTGTTCATATCTTTTGCCCATTTTTTAATTGGGTTATTCGTCTTTTTGAAGTTGAGTTTTTGCAGTATCATGTAGATTTTAGAGATCAGGTGCTGATCAGAAATGTCATAGCTAAAAACTTTTTCCCAATCTGTAGGTAATCTTTTTACTCTTTTGGTGAAGTCTTTGGATGAGCATAGGTGTTTGAGTTTTAGGAGCTCCCAGTTACCTAGTTTTTCTTCTGCATAGTTAGTAATGTTTTGTATACTGTTTATGCCATGTATCAGGGCTCCTAACGTAGTCCCTATTTTTTCTTCCATGATCTTTATTTTAGATTTTATATTTAGGTCTTTGATCCATTTTGAGTTTGTTTTTGTGCATGGAGTGAAGTATGGGTCTTGTTTCATTTTTTTGCAGATGCATAACCATTTCTGCCACCACTATTTGTTAAAAAGACTGTCTTTTCCCCATTTAACTGCTTGGGGCCTTTTTCAAATATCAACTGCTCATATGTGGATGGATTTATGCCTGGATTCTCAATTCTATTTCATTCGTCTATGTATCTGTTGTTGTACCAGTACCAGGCTGTTTTGACTACTGTGGCGGTATAATAGGTTCTAAAATCAGGTAGAGGAAGGCCTCCTCTTTTGTTTTCTTGCAGTAGTATCTTGTATTTTTCTTTGTATAGGTCTTTTAGTCTGTGATTAGATTTATTCCTAAGTATTTTAGCTTTTGTTTTTTTTTATTTTATCTTTTGGGGAGGCTATTTTAAATGGTATTGATTTGGTGATTTCCTCTTCAACATTCTCTTTGTTGGTGTAGAAGAACCCAAATGACTTTTGTATGTTTAAATCGTATCCCGATTCTTTGCTGAAATCTTATACCAGTTCCAGTAATTTTCTTGTGAAATCTTTAGGATTTTCTTTGTATATGATCATATCATCTGCAAATAGAGGTTCTTTTACTTCTTCCTTACCAATTTGGATGCCCTTTATTTCCTTTTCTAGCCTAGTTGATGTGGCTGGGACCTGCAGCACAATGCTGAATAAGAGTGGTGATAAAAGGCATCCTTGTCTGGTTCCGGTTCTCAGGGGGAATGATTTTAACTCTGTCCATTTAGAATGATGTTGGCTGTTGGCTTTGTATTAATGCCCTTTATTATGTTGAGGAATTTCCCTTCTATTCCTATTTGGCTGAGAGTTTTTATCATGAATGTGTATTGGAATTTGTCAAATGCCTTTTCTGCATCAATTGATGAGATCATGTGGTTCTTGTCTTTTGTTTTATTTATGGGATGGATTACATTGATTGTTTTTCTAATGTTAAATTGTCCCTGCATACCTGGTGTGAATCTCACCTGGTCATGGTAAAAAAAATTTTTTTTTTTGGTGTGTTGTTGAATTCTATTGGCTAGAATTTTGTTGAGGATTTTAAAATCTAATTTCATGAGGGATATTGGTCTATAATTTTCTATTTTTGTGGTGTCTTTATCTGGTTTTGGCATCAGGGTTATGCTGGATTTATAGAATGAGTTTAGGAGTATTCCATTCTTTTTTATGCTCTGAAATACCATTAGCAGTAGTGGTATTAACCCTTCTCTGAAAGTTTGGTAGAATTCTCCAGTGAAGCTGTCATGGGCAGGGCTTTTTTTTGGTTGGGATTTTTTTAATTACCTTTTCAATCTCTTTTGTCATAGGTTCATTTAGTTGTTCTACCTCAATTTGTGTTAGTTTATGTAGGTAGTGTGTTTCTAGAAATTTTCCCATTTCCTCTAGGTTTTCAAATTTGTTAGAGTACAATTTTTCATAATATTCTGTTACGATTCTTTTAAATTCAGTTGGGTCTGTTGTGACACCACCCATCTAATTTTTTATTTGGGTTATTTGCTTCCTCTCCTGTTTTCCTGTTGTCATTTTGGCCAGTGGTTTATTGATTTTGTTGATCTTTTCAAGGAATCAGCTTTTGGTTTTATTAACTCTTTCCATTTTTTTCCCTTCTCTATTTCATTTAATTCTGCTCTAGTTTTTATTATTTGCTTTCTTCTGGTGCCCGAGGGCTTCTTTTGCTGCTCTCTATTTGCTTGAGTTGTAGGGAAAATTGTTTGATTTTGTGCTTTTATTATTTTTGGATGTGTTTGTTTATTGCTATAAATTGACCTGTGAGCATTGCTTTTGCTGTGGCCCAAAGGCTCTGGTAGGAATTGTTTTCATTCTCATTTGATTCTATGAATTCCTTTATTCAGTCCTTAATTTTTCTATAACCCAGTAGTTTTGAGCAAGGTGTTGTTTAATTTCCATGTGTTTGATTTTTTTCCTTGCTTTTTCTCTTACTGATTTCTACTCTTATGGCTTTATGATCAGAGAATATGCTTTGTAATATTGCAATGGTTTGGATTCTGTTAAAACTTGTTTTATGACCTAATATGTGGCCTATTCTGGTGAATGTTCCATGTTCATTGGGAAAAAAGGTATGATTGGCTGCTGTTGGTTGGAGTGTTCTGTATATGTATGTATAAGGTCAAGTCGGTTGACTATGGCATTTAGATCTTCTGTGTCTTTACTGAAGTTCTTTCCGGATGTTCTGTCCTTCACCAAAAGTGGTGTGTTGCAGTCTCCTACTATTGTTGTGGAGCTGTTTATCTCTGTTTTCAATGCTGTTAGAGTTTGTTTTATGTATTTTGGAGCCCTGTCGTTGGGTGCATAAATATTTATTATGGTTCTATCCTCCTGGAATATTGACCCTTTAATCATTACATAGTGTCCTTCCTTATCCTTTGTGGCAGCTTTTACTTTAAAGTCTATTTTGTCAGAAAGTAATATTGCCACTCCTGCTCTTTTTTGATTGTTGTTTGCTCGACATATTTTTCCTTCCTTTGAGTCTTAGTTTCTTTTTGTTTTTAAGTCTAAGGTGAGTCTCCTGTAGGCAGCATATAGACGGATTTTGTTCTTATATCCATTCTGCCACTCTCTGTCCATTTATTGGTACGTTTCGTCCTTTTACATTCAGTGTAATTATTGATAGCTCTGAGTATTTTTTTTATGAGTATAGTGCTCTCACTTTGATGTCTTTGTGTGTGTATGTGTGTTATTGATAGTTTCTTTTTTCCACTTAATTTTCTGTGTTGAGTAGCTTTTCTTTACATATTGTCTTTTTGTCTTTTTTTCATTGTTGTTGCTTTTGTATTTGTGGAGCCTTCATGTTTTTCTTGTTTTTTTAATTTGATGTGTAGGATTGTTAGTTTCCTTTATAGTTACCTTAATATTTGCCCCTATTTTTCTAAATTTAAACCAAACTTTTATTTCTTTATATCGTCTTGACTTCATCTCCATGTGAAAATCTGTGATTATATTCTTTAGTCTGTCTTATTTGATTAATGTTGTCATATTTTACATAATGACGTCTGTTTCCTTTTTGGGTGCAAGCATTTAAAGAAATCACTGTCAGGTCATGAACTGACAGTTGAGATAACACAATAGAAATTTTGGTGGCCACACACGACAAGGAATACAAGCTTTGCAGAAATAGTTTGGAAATGTTACTAAGTAAATGGATGATTGGCCCCCAATAATTAAAAAAAAAAAAAAAACCTAATGACAGAAGAGAATCTGATTTCCAGTAACCACATTATAATATTTAAAATATCCAGTTTTTTTTCTTTTTTTTTATTGCACTTTAGGTGAACATTTACAAAACTAACAATTTCTCATTAAACAGTTAGTACACATATTGTTTTATGACATGGGTTAACAACTCCATGACATGTCAACACTCTCCTTTCTCAAGCTTGGATACCCTATTACCAGCTTTCCTGGCCCATCCTGCCTACTAGTCCTTGCCCCAGGGCTGTTGTGCCCCTTTAGACTTGTTTTGTTTTATGCGCCTGTCCAATCTTTGGCTAAGGGTTGAACTTCAGTGGCAACTTCATTACTGAGCTGAAAGGCTGTTTGGAGGCCATATTCTCATGGTTTCTCCAATCTCTGTCAGGCCAGCAAGCCTGGTCATTCTTTTTGAGTTAAAATTTTGTTCTACGTTTTTGTCCAGCTTTGTCCAGGAGCCTCTATTGTGATCCCTGTCAGAGCACTCTGTGGTGGTAGCCGGGCACCATCCAGTTGTACTGGACTCAGTCTGGTGGAGGCTGTCATAGATATGGTCCATTAGTCCTTTGGACTAATCTTTCCCTTATGTCTTTAGTTTTCTTCATTCTTACATACTCCCAAAGGGGTAATACCAGTGTAGTAACCTATATGGCTCCTCATAGGCTTTTAAGACCCCAGACGCTACTCACCGAAGTAGAATGTAGAACATGTTCTTTATAAACTATGTTGTGGCAGTTGAGCTAGATGTTCCCCGAGACTGTGGTCCCCACAGCCCTCAGCCCAGCAATTCGGTCCCTCAGGGAGTTTGGATGTGTCAATGGAGCTTCCATGACCTTGTCTTCTACAAGTTGTGGTGGCTTCCCCAATATCGTTTACTGTCTTACCCTTCCCCAAAGTTACCACGTATGTATTAGCTATTTAGTGTTTTTCCATTCCCACCTGTCCCCTCCCTGGTAACCATCAAAGATTGTTCTTTTTCTGTATAAACTTTTCAGTACCATGGAGGTCTCATACAATATTTGGCCTTTTGTGATTAACTTATTTCACTTAGCATAATGCCCTCCAGATTCACCCATGTTATGAGATGCTTCACAGATTCATCGTTGTTCTTTAACGTTGTGTAATACTCCACTGTATGTATGTAACACAGTTTGTTTATCCATTCATCTGTTAATGGGCATCTAGGTTGTTTCCATCTTTTTGCCTTTGTGAAGAAGGCTGCAATGAACATGGGTGTGCACATGTCTGTCCTTGTGACGACTCTTATTTCTCGAGGATATATTCCTAGGAGTGGGATTGCTGGATCATATGGTATTTCTATTTCTAGCTTTCTAAGGAGAAGCCATATCATTTTCCAGAATGGTTGTATCATTTTGCATTCCCACCAGTAGTACATAAATATTCCGATCTCCCCGCAGCCTCTCCAACATCTGTTATTTTCTGTTTTACTGATTTGTGCCAGTAATGCTGGGCTGAGATGGTATCTCATTGTGGTATTGATTTGTATTTCTCTAATGGCTAGCGATTGGGAGCATTTCCTCATGTGTCTGTTGGCTGCTTGAATGTCTTTTTTGGTGAAGTGTCTGTTCATTTCCTTTGCCCATTTTTTAATTGGATTATTTGTCTTTTTGTTGTAGAGGCATTGCATTTTCTTGTAGATTTTAGAGATTAAACCTTTGTCTGATTTGTAATAGTCAAAATTTTTTTCCTACTCTGTATGTTCTCTTTTTACTCTTTTGATGAAGTCTTTTGATGAGCACAAGTATTTAATTTTTAGAAGATCCCAGTTATCTAGCTTATCTCCTGGATTTTGTATGTTGTTGGGTGTGGTTTGTATCCTGTAAGTGCCGTGTATTAGGGCCTCTAGCATTGATCCTATTTTTTCTTCTATGAACTTCATAGTTTTTGGCTTTATATTTAGGTCTTTGATGCATTCGCAGTTAGTTTTTGTATATGGTGTGAGGTATGGGTCCTTCTTCATTTTTTTGCAGATGGACATCCAGTTTTGCCAGCACCATTTGTTAAAAAGACTGTCTTTTCCCCATTTGATGGCCCTCGGGCCCTTGTCAAAGATCAGGTGACCATAGGTGGATGAGTTTACATCTGGTTTCTCAACTCTGTTCCATGGGTCAATGTATCCATCGTTGTACCAGTACCACACTGTTTTGACTACCGTAGCTGCATAGTAGTTTCTGAGGTCACATAGTGCAAGTCCTCCTACTTTATTCTTCTTCTTCAATAGTGCTTTACTTATCTGGTCCTTCTTCCCCTTCCATATAAAGTTAATGATAAGTTTTTCCATCTCTTTAAAGAATGTTGTTAGTATTTGGATCAGGATTGCATTTTATTTGTAAATCGCTTTAGGTAGAATTGTCATTTTCACTATGTTGAGTCTACCTATCCATGAGTATGGTATGTTTTTCCATTTATGTAGATCTCTTTTGGTTTCTGGCAGTAGTGTTTTGTAGTTTTCTTTGTATAGTTCTTTTATATCCCTGATTAGATTTATTCTTAAGTATTTTTTTTAGGGGCTATTATAACTGGTATTGTTTTCCTGATTTCCTTTCAGTCATTCTCTTTATTGGTGTATAGGAATCCAACTGATTTTTGTATGTTTATCTTGTATCCTGTTACTTTGCTGAATATTTCTATTAGTTTCAGTAGTTTTCTCGTGGAGTCTTTTGGGTTTTCTGTGTATAGTATCATATTATCCACAAATAGAGACAGTGTAACCTCTTCATTACCAATTTTGATGCCCTTTATTTCTTTTTCTTGGATTATTGCTCTAGCTAGAACTTCCAGCACAGTGTTAAATAGGAGTGGTGATAAAGGGCATCCTTGTCTTGTTCCTGTTCTCAAGGGAATGTTTTTAGCCTCTCTCTGTTAAGAATGATGTTGGTCATTGGTTTTGCATACCCAAAACCAAAAAAAAAAAAAAAAAAAGGAAACCCTGGTGGTTTTGCCTGGATGCCTTTATTATGTTGAGAAATTTCACTTCTATACCTATTTTATTGAGAGCTTTTTATCAGGAATGTGTGTTGGACTTTGTCAGATGCCTTTTCCACATCAGTTGAGATGATTGTGTGTGTGACTCTTTTCTTTCCTTTTATTTATGTGGTGGATTACATTGACTGATTTTCTTTAAAGTTGAACCATCCTTGCATACCTGGTATGAATCCTACTTAGTTGTGGTGTATTATTTTTTTGATAGGATGCTGATTTGTATTGGCCAGAATTTTTTTTTTTTTTTGAGAATTTTTGCATCTATATTCATGAGAGTTATTGGTCTGTAATTTTCTCTTTTGGGGTTTCTCTGCTCGGTCTTGGTATAAGGGTTTTGCTGGCTTCATAGAATGAATTCAGAAGTATTGCTTCCTTTTCTATGTTCTGAAATAGTTAGAGTAGTACTGGCTTAAGCTGTTCTCTGAATGTTTGGTAGAATTCTCCAGCGAAGCCATCTGGGCCAGAGCTTTTTTTGTCATTGTTGTTGTTGGGAGATTTTTGTTTGTTTGTTTTGTTTTACCTTTTCATTCTCTTCTCTTGTTATGAATCTGTTTGGATTTTCAACATCACTTCATGTTAGTTTGGGTAGGTAGTGTGTTTCTAGAAATTTGTCCATTTCCTCTAGGTTTTCAAATTTGTTGGATTATAGTTTTTCTTAATACTCTGTTATGATCATTTTTATTTCAGTTGGGTCTGTCGTAATGTCCCCAATTTCATTTCTTATTTTGGTTATTTGCCTCCCCTTGTGTTTTTCTTTTGTCAGTTTGGCCAGTGGTTTGTCGATTCTATTGATCCTTTCAAAGAACCAACTTTTGCTTTTGTTGATTCTTTCTATTGTTTTTCTATTCTCTACTTCATTTATTTCTGCTCTGATCTTTATTATTTCCTTTCTTTTAGTGGCTGTGGGCTTCTATTCCTGTTCTTTTTCTATTTGTTTAAATTGTGTAGCTAAGTTTTTTATTTTATCCCTTTCTACTTTTTTGATGTGTCCATTTAATACTATAAATTGCTTCTCATCTTCTTGTTTTCCCATTGATAAGTTTTTTATTGAATGAATGAGTGGATGAATAAGAGCTAAGTAATTTCTGATGGTCACAATGCTATTGAGTGACAGAATCCACTTTTTTTTTTTTTCTTGTTGGCATTCGGGTATCCAATGTAGGGAATAGAGGTAAACTACAAAATATATCTCTGCCTTTTTCCCCATTACTTATCTGGATCTAGTTCAGTTCTAGTTAAGTGCCTGGAAATGCGTCATGTGTATATTACTAAAGGTATTTTTATCCCATTACTTTTAGATGAATCAACCTCATTATTGTCAATTTGTTAACTCAACAATGAGTGGTTTTAGCCTTTAATGTATAATATTAGAAAGGGAAAATTATTTTTATAAATCCTGATATAAAACTTTTAGACAGTAAGACAGGGCTCTAAATTAATAATAGAGGTTTAAAGTATATGACTGGTAACGTGGAGGGTCAGCAAAAACTAGGAAGACCCTCAACAACAGACTCAAGCATAACATTGTGAGGATGGTACAGGACAGGTCAGTGTTTTGCTCTCTTGTACATGGGGTCATTATGAGTCAGCACCAACTTGATGACAGCTAATGAAAACAACAACATATTGAACAAGAATGATACATGGATTGTGATTAAAATTCAAGCTTATTTTTATCTATCACTGTCTTTTTGAACATTATTTAATGGGGGGGGGGGATTATCCCTTGCCTCCAACACCCAGTGCACCTATGGTTGTTTTGTTGACTTTAAGGCAATGGTCTCACTGCCACTTTAAGTTACAAATACAGTTTGTTTCAGAAATTGTCACTAGACCCCTAATAATCAAAATGCATAACTTGGCTTGGCATTAAGTCTTCTCCTCCCTACCGGCTTGTGCTCCCATGTCTCTCATAAATGTATTTCTGTTTAGGGATTCTTTGTAGCTTTTTTCTCAGTCATGGACACCTGATATGAACCTCTGTCCACTTCCCACCGAAGTCTCTTTGCCCGTCCAGATAGCCTTGTATGGTAGGCCCAAGATGATCCTATGCCAACTCCCCCTCCAGCATGCCCCATGTTTGGCCACATGCTCTGACAGATTTTGGCAATATGGGAGTGGAGACTGAATCATGATCTAAAGGTGTGTTCTAAAAACAAGAAACAACTATGTATGTGGAAAGAGGCCTGTGGACCCAAAGAGAATAATGGAAGTCTCTTTATAAGTCATCTTTCTACTTGTGGGCTTAATTGAAATTACTGAAGTTGTCAACGATTTCATTCCACTTGGATCAACAATCGGCGTCCATGGACACAGCAGTCAAAAAATCAAACGGTGTGTTACACTGGGAAAATCTGCTGCAAAAGAATCTTTCTGAAGTTTTAAAAAGCAAAGATGTCACTTTGATGACTAATGTGCACCTGACCCAAGAAATGGTCTTTTCAGTCATCTCATACACACGTGAAAGCTGGACAATCAAAAGGAAGACAGAAGAACTGACACATTTGAATTATGGTATTGGTAAAGAATAGCAAACATATACTGACAGAAGAACAAACATTTTGTTACAGGGCAGGGCTTCCCAGCTCAGGACTAAGCCCTGCTTAGGTTTTTACCTTCTGCTGACCAAGAATGACCAGGAGAGGCTCAGAGGTTCCATACGAACAAAGGTTTATTAGAAAAAGACTCAGGAGGAAGAGATGGAGAGGGGTTTTCACCTACACTAGCCTTCAGTCTCTCTCTGAACGAACGATTTCTTAGGGCTTATAAAAAGACTTTATCTTTATTCATTAGATGGGTGGAGATTTTCAGGAGGGGAGGGATTATGAAAATCAAATGCGTGCGCAGTTGGAATTCAAGATGGATTTCCTCACAGAGGTTGCTGGAACTAAGATGGAGTCTAGCATAAAGTCTGCTGGGATGTCGAATAGGACTTATTATGGGATGTTGCACATGCGTGATGTCTCTGGATCTTGGTTTGAGTCTCGGCAAGGGATCATTGTTCATGATTATCTCATGTGGAAGGTCATTCATAGGTTACCTTGATTTTTACTGCATATGCTCTGCACTTGGTGGGGGACTTGAAAAACAACTCAGGAAAGTTATCAGTAATTTATAGCTCGTCAAGCATATGGCCCCTTATCTTGTCTAAGCACGTCATTTGTTAGCCACAAGTAGTCCTCGAGTGCCAGCAGTAGAAGTTATATGGTGGTCTGCACTTAGGTTTAGATTCCAGGAATACTGAATCAGAGGTTATTTAATTACAGCTGGTCAAGCACACACGGCCTCGGAATGTAGCCCCTTATCTTGTCTGAGCACCTAGTTTGTTAATCACAGGTAGTTCTCAGGTGCTAGCTGTAAAAGTTATATGGTGGTCTGCGCTTAGGTTTAGATTCCAAGAATACTGAATCAGAGGTTATTTAATTATAGCCAGTCTGATCTCTTGCCTGTCTCAATATCAGTCTGAGAAGAAATACGAACAGAATGTGCCTAAGAAATGAGAATGGTGAGACTTTGCCTCACTTACTTCGGGCACATCATCAGGAAAAACCACTTGCTAGAAAAGGACATTGTGTTTGGTAATGTAGAGGGTCAGCAGAAACAAGAGAAACCGTCAGTGAGATGTATCGACACTATGGCCATGACAAAGGACACAAATGAAGATGAAAATGGCACGGGAACAGGCAATGAATGTTTTGTTCTGTTGTACATATGATCACCATGAGTCAGAGCTGACTCAATGGCAACCAACAACAACAACATTGAACAAAAATGGAGGGCAAAGGAATGATTTAACCAATAATAGGCTAATGACAGAACTAAGACTAGAATCCAATATTCTGATGGCCAGTCTTGGCCCCTTCTATAATACTACTTCTCAAAGTAAATTGAAAAATATTTCAATTTTGCCTTTGCTAGCCCAAATCAACATGTAGGGTCAGATGAGTGATTTTAACATGTCACATCATTGCATTGGGTTTTTCCCATGTCTCATGTATATGGTGACCATCCCTATGGAAATGAAGATTTGGGTGCGTTGCATGACAAACATATCTGTACCATTAAGTACAATAAAACTGTCTTTTAATGTGTGAACTGTCTGAGGGAGATCTGAGATGAATGGTCCCCAGGATGGGAATTATTGTGTTTTAATTGCTGAAGATTTCATAGAGAATTCACTGGAGATGGTGAGCTTATCCCGCTTTCCAAGAACTAAAGGACATAGTTCAGTGGTTACTCTGTGACCTTTGAAGGAGTGTGGGTCTTCACATTGATTGTGATAGACAGTTGGGGAATACTTATTCTTCCTACCGTTCACCTTGCTTAATTCACCTACCATTTATTGAGTACTTGCTCTGTGCCAAGTGCTGAGCTAGGAGCTGGGAATACAAGACAAGACACAGTCTTTGCCCTCAAGTAGTTTACAGAGCAATGCAGTGTGCTCAGATACATAATTTATTGTAAATAATCATTTTATCTAAAATTAAAATTTTTTCATTTACAAAGTAATTCCAGTCTCTAAAATCTATATGTTAGGTAGCATTATCGTCTCTGTTTTATAGGTAAAGAAACTGAGGTGCAGAGATGTAAAACGATATATTCAGGCTTCCACGGATATTAAGTTATAAAAGCCAGACTTAAACTGAGTTCTTCTGACTCCAGAGTTTTCCCTCTCAAAGGTGTTTGCATTTCAACAAGGATTAAAGTCTTCCATAAAAGCATCAGGATTCAAAACTGGGGCTGCAGGAGATATCTGGGGTATTGCAGCACTGAGACCTTCCCACGTCCCTGAAATATCAGCACAGAAGGAGCCCGTGGTTAACATCTGCCTGGAAACAAGACATCCTGAGTGGCAGCACCACAGCCCCCACTCCTTGGCTGTCCCATACTGCCTTTCTGCTGAGTCCAAAGGCTGTCTTCCTTTGGGGCCAGGGCTTCCAAATTGCTTTATGAGGGCTCATTCCTAATTTTCATTAGTTTAGGTGCAAACTCTCTGAGTAAACAAAATAAAGATTCTCTACAATTTATAGCCTGCTGCTAACTGCTACACCCTGGACAGTAATTATTCAATTGTACGTGCAGTGCGCACACAAGGAATAAAAGGTAAGTAGGGGGGAACTTGGTAGGGGCTTGGCTCCAACTGAAATCAACTTCAGACGTCAGAGGAACTTGAAAGGATGACCAGAGCTCACAGTGGCTCTTCAGTGCAACCAATGTTTACTCAGGACCTAGCCTACAACCTCCATAGCCCGGAAGGCAGCCTGCATGTAAATACCACATTATGTGGTGGTTTTTCAGTTACGGTGGCTTCATGCTGGTGGCAGATGATTTGGGAGACTGCTTCAGAGCCATTGGTTTAAAATTCTGCATTGGCTGGTATAGGTTGCTTTTGAGGCTCATATATTTATCCACCTATTCAGAAAAGCTTAATCCAATGCCTACTTTGTGGTAGGCACTGTACTAGCCACCAGGAATAGAAAAACCTAAAAGGACATGGTCACTGTCCTAAAAGAAGATGCTAAGAGGAGACCCGTGGCATCCCTTGGCAAGTTCCTTATTTTACTGAAAACATTGCTATGACCATTGTCATGTTCTCATGTGGGTCTCTTCTATTTGCTAATCCTTGGAATGCTTTTAGAAGGATGTATCTGCTTGAGAAGAATTGCTTATGGTAAACAAATTTGTAATCTATGGGTTTATGTGGCATGACTGCCTGGAAATACTACAAAAGTTATGTAACCATCTAAGTATAAAATGGAAATGTGTCATGACTGAGGTGACTTCTTGTGTATAAGTGTTGTCACAGCACACACCCCTTAATGACTCCATATGTTGATGAGCAGACAATGCAGGATCACCCAGCATCTGATGAAAACCAGTAATATAAAGAGACTAACTAAAGAGACTAAGAGGCTAAACAGACTAAAGTATGCCTGATCCAAGCCATGGTGTTTTGAATCGCCTCATATGAATGCGAAAGTTGGACTATGAGTAAGGAAGATCAAAGAAAAATTGACACCTTTGAATTGTGGTGTTGGCAAAGAATATTGAATATACCATGGACTGCCAAAAGAATGAACCAATCTATCCTGGAAGATGTACAACCAAAATGCTCCTCGAAAGCAAGGATGGAGAGACTGTGTCTCACATACTTTGGACATGTTATCAGGAGCGACCAGTCCCTAGAGAAGGACATCATGCTTGGGAACGTAGAGGGTCAGTGAAAAAGAAGACCCTTAACTAGATGGATTGACACAGTGGCTGCAAAATGGGCTCAAGCATAATGACTGTGAGGATGTTGCAGGACCAAGTGGTGTTTCATTCTGTTGTATATAGGGCCACAGTGAGTCAGACCTGACTCAAGGGTACCTAACAACAACAACTAAAGAGACAGGAGGAATAAGAACAACCTAGAGAAGACAGAGGAGCTCTGGTGGTGCAGTGGTTAAGAGCTTGGCTGCTAACCAAAAGGTCAGCAGTTTGAATCCACCAGCTGCTGCTGGAACGCCCTGTGAGGCAGTTCTATTCTGTTCTACAGGGCCACTTGTAAGTCCGAATCAACTTGATGGCAACAGGTTTGGTTTAGATTGGTTTAGAGGAGACAGAAAGAGTGGAGAGACAAGAACACTTAAAAACAACAATGTAAGTCCCTCATGGAGATAAGAGAAGATACTGTATTCATTGTTATACAAACAAAAAAGACGACTATTCAGAGTACAAAAAAAGAGCTCTGGGAAATGATATCAAAAATGAAAACTCAACAGATGGACTAGAAGATAAAGTTGAAAAAAATCTCCCAGAAAATATAGCAGAAAGGCAAAGAGATAGAAAATAAAAAAAATGGGAGAACTATTCTAGGAGATCCAACATGTTAAAACTAGGGAATCAAATTTAAAAAAGGAGGGGGGCTGGTAAAGAGAGAGAGGGGAGTTTCAGTGGCGGGAGAAAACATCAAATAACAGAAATTTTTTTTTTTCCTCAGAACTAAAGAATATCGTAGTTTCCTGGAATTATGAATTATGGCATCAAAACTTACTCAAGAAACAGCGAGAAGTTTCTTAATTTAGTGTATTATTTAGCCACCCAAATTTGTATAATCATGAGGGGAAAAAAAATTAAATTTACAATAGCCTTTAAATAATGTCAAATGTTTCTTCTTTGACAGAATGAGTTTCTAAAACACTTATTTTGATTTCGTGTATTAGATGAAAAAAAACTTGAACCATTAATTGGGTTAACTGATTTTCTATTTAAAGTATCTATGTGGTGATTGGCACCACTATAGAAGTGGCATCATTTACCCATTAATAGGACCAACATATGTGCACAAGAAAACTTGAAAAAAAAGAAAATTAATTTAGAAGACCACCCATTTGATCTAATTGAAAAATCGTGTTTCACAGAGTGATATGTAATAGACCTGCACTGTATATGCTAAAATGTTTTAAAAAATACTGTCTTTGAGCAGTGTTCTTAAAATAAGCAGGAACTTTTGAAGTGGTTGCTGACATTTCTTCAGCAGATTTGTGTATTTAGACTTTCAGATTGTCAGTGATATCCCTCAGCTCCATGATGGGTGGAAAATGTCAACAAATATTTTGGGCAACTTAGATGTTCATCGTGAACTACCTTGAGACACAAAAATATAGTACTTAATAGTTCATTAAACATGCACTTCAATTCTTAAACAAATTACTACTGAAAGAACTTGTGGCAAAATAAAAAATGTTAACAAACCAGAAAATAACTAAATAGTTGTAGATTTACACCATACAAAAAATGATCGCTCTATGAAGCAAGGGCATTCAACCTACACACTAAGTGCTCTATGACAGGATTCCTCAGTCCCTATTTTCTCCCTGTAATTTTTTTTTTTTATTATTTCACATCAACTTAATATATAATGCCCCACATTTCCCACTGACTGGCTGACTGGTGGCCTGGTGACTTTATGCATCTTACAGGCCATAGCACAGGCCACTGATAAACTGCCTGCTAAATGAAGTAGCTCGCAGAGGCTTTAATACTTCTCCCACCATGACCAGAGGCCATAAGGAGTTAGCTAGAGTTGCTTGATTCATATCACTGATCGTTCTGCATACTGTCCTTGAAGGATAGAAGTTACTTATATTGCACCAGGAAAGAATCAGGAAAAATGAGATGCGGCGCTGGTTATTGTGCATGTTTAATAATGTTTTCAACTGAGAACTGCATGTGTATTTCACATATTTTGGTACTAGATGAGAACATGCAGGAGCTAGAAGTGCAAAACTGAGGTCTCTCCTTTTAGCTTATGTTAGTTCTACTATTAATGACATTTTTTAAAAAAATGAAAAATGTGGGTCAAATATTAAATTGTATGGGATGGTAAGACAACAGGTATAAACAAGAGAGATAAATCAGGATGTTTGATCATTCAGTGTTACTTGCCTGATTTGCCAGAGCAAAAGCCAGAAGAGTTGGAGGATATTGGTGGTTAATCCTCAACTTACTCAATTGTTGATGCCAATTGCAGCTGTCTTCCAGATGCATTGTCACTACTGGACAGTAGTGGACAGTAAATGGTTTAAGTTGTATTCCATCAGCAGAAATAATCAGAAGCAGTTTGCCTTTGCCTTCACCTGGCAAAGGTAGCATCACAGTTTCTCAGAGCTGTGTCTACAGACAACTAATCTATGACTATATCTAGAACCCAGGGGACTCCCATATACTACTGCCATGAATAAAGGACACAGTGTTTTTGGGACCACTTACTATGTGGTAACCCATAAGGTTTACTGCTCTGAAGGCAGTTCATAGCAGGAGAGCACTGTGAAGCAGATCCAGGCTGCAGTGCAAGCTGTCCCACCACATTGGCTTCATGTCACAAGAGTTGCAGTGCTAATTTAAATGTCTATTGCAGACAGAAAAGGAGCCCTGGTGGTGCAGTAATTAAAGTGCTCAGCTGCTAACTGAAAAGTTGGCAGTTCGAACCCACCAAGTGCTCTGCAGGGGAAAGATGTGGCAATCTGCTTCCATAAAGATTACATTCTTGGAAACCCTATGGAGCAGTTCTACTCTTTCAAAAAGCTTCACTAGGAGTCAAAATCAACTCAATGGCAACTTTTTTTTTTTTTTTAATGGTGGATTCCCTTGCTGTCAAGTTGATTCCGACTCAGCGACCCTATAGGTCAGAGTAGAACTGTCCCATAGGGTTTCCAAGGAGCGCCTGTTGGATTCTAACTGCTGACTTTTTGGTTGACAGCCAAACAGCCACTACACCACCAGGGTGTCCATAGGGATGCCATATAAAGCCTTGGGAAAACTGGGCAGTAGAATTGCATTTGAGGTCCCTAGAGTTTTTAGAGTTTTAGAGTACAGTCACATTAACTGAACACAAATGAACTGTTTGGGTTATGATTACAGGAAAAGATTAATTAATTTAACAGGTATTTATGGAGTAGCTACCATATTCCAGGCACCGTCCTTGCTGTTGCGGATAAAATGGCTAAGAGAAATAGGTCCTTGCTATCAATGAACTTAAAATCCAGTGGGGAGAGGGTCCTTATGCAAAGCATCACAGGAATGAAAAGTGAAATTGCCACTTTGATAAGTGATAGAATTAAATGGTAGACGGTGCTCTGAAAACGCTTGGTAGGGGAAGAGTCTGAAAGATGAGTAAGCATTTCCTAGGCAGAGGGGGAAAGAGTGTCCTGGGCATGGACAATAGCATGGTCAAGGAACCTTTTGGGTGGCAAGGAAACTGGGACATGTGATGATAGGCAGAGTGGTGGAGCCAAGAGTGCAAGCTGGAAATAGTTCGAGGTGATGCTAGAGAAATTGATCAAGGGGCAGTGATGTGAGGTCTCACAGACCAAGTTTTGTCTTAATCCAAAAAAGGAAAGGAAGCTGTTGAGTGGTTTCAAATATTAGAGCGACTCATCAGATTTACATTTTGGAAATATCACCCTGATTGCAGTGTAGGAGAGTGGATGTCATCAGGGCAAGATAGGCTGTAGAGACACCATATGGGATGCTGTTTCAGTTGTCCAGGTGAGAGATGGGGGTAAAGAGGTGGAGAGAGGTGAATGGAAGGGGTCTGGGCTGAAGAGAAAAATTTGAGTCTGTGTGAAGATGGTCTTTGAAACCATGGGCACAGATAGAATCCTAAGGAAAGATTTTACAGTGGGTAGGCTCAGAACTGAGCCTGGAGTGACCGAAGCAGGTTTAGGATTATCCAATCTATGTTAATGAAATATATTGGCCTATAATTTTTATTATAATGTTCTTATCAGGTGTTAGTATCAGACTATGATGGCTCCTAAAATGACTTAGAAAATTATTCCTTCTATTCTCTGAAAGGATTTCTATGAGATGTGTATTTTTCTTTTTAAAATGTTTGGTAGTGGGGCCATCTGTGCCTGAAATTCTTATAGGAAGATTTTGAATAATTTAATTTCTTTAATAGATATAAGAATATTCAGATTTTCTTGTTCATTTTGTATCAGTTTTGCTTTTTAAGAAATTTGTCCATTTCCTCTAAGGTGTCAGATGTACTGGCATATGTAACATGTTGTTGTTAGGTGCCATTTTGGGTTGGTTCTGACTCATGGCAACCCTACGTACAACAGAACGAAACACTGCCCAGTCCTGTGCCATCCTCATGATCGTTGTTATGCTTGAACCCATTGTTGCAGCCACTGTATCATCCATGTCACTGAGGGTCTTCCTCTTTTTTTGCTTATCCTCCATTTTACTAGGCATGCTGTCCTTCTCCAGGGACTGGTCCCTGCTGATAACATGTCTACAGTACATGAGGCAAAGTCTCCCTGCCTTGGTCTCTAAGGAGCATTCTGGCTGTACAATGTTATGTGCAACATAATAATCCCTCATCTTTTCAGTGCCCGTGGAATCTGTAGTGATGTCCCCTTTCATTCTTGATATTGGTAATTTTGTAATGTTTGTCTTGATCAGGCTTGCTAGAGGTTTATCAATTTTATTATTCTTTCCAAGGAAACAACTTTTGGCTTTGTTCATTTTCTCCATGATATGTCTGCTTTACATTTGATTGACTTCTGCTCTGTTTTTACTACTTCCTTTTCTTCTACTCCTAGATTTTGAGATTTTCAACCATTCTTCTTTTGTAATATGTGCATTTGTGGCTATGAATTTCCACTAAATACTGCTTTAGTTTCTCCACAAGTTTTGTCACTTGAATAAAAATATGCTTTATTTCCATTATGGTTTCTTTTTTGAACACATGGCTTATTTAGAAGTGTATTTCATAATTTCATGCACAAGGGGATTTTCCTGGTGTTATTTTGTTATCATAAGGCAGTGGGTTTTTTTTTTTTTTAAGGCAGTATAACACAGTGGTTACAATCACTGAGCAAGGTACCAAATTGTTTGGTTTTGTATCCCAGCTGTGTGATATTGTTCAAATTAATCATACTAAACCTTAACTAACCTTAGATGGGGATAATAATAGCACCTACATCATAGAGTTGTTATAAGGATTAGTGAATATTTGTAAAGCAATTTGAATAAAATCTGGCCCATATTAAACACTATATAAGTGCTTGATAAAAAAAAAGGGGGGCGGGCGGCGGTTAGCTTGTTTGTGTTGTGGTACAAAAACATGCTTTGTATGACTTTGGTCTTTTGAAATACTTTTAGATTTGCATTGCAGCTCAGTAGTTGATCAATTTTACAAATGTTCTCTGTGTGCCTAAGTGAATGGGCATGTGTCCTGCATTATGTCCTTATGTTAAGTGTGTCCTGTTACATGTCCTTGTGTCAAGTGTGTTCATTGTGTTGCTTAAATTTTCTATCTCCTTTCTGATATTTTTCTGTTTTGTCAGTGACTGATGAGGGATGTGGTTAAAATTTCTAGTAATGATTATGGGTTTTTCTCTTTCTCCTAATAGTTTCTATTTCACCTAATAGTCTCCTAATATTGAAAAAAATGCCTTTGTATAGTCTATGTGGTTGATAATTTAATACGTTTAAAACTCTTTAATTTTACTGATGAAATAACTCTTTTGTCATTACAAGGGACCTTCTTTTTCCTCTAGCAGTGCCTTTTTTTAATAACAGCTTTATTGAGATGTAAGTCACATATCATAATTTACCAATTTAAAGTATGCAATTCAGGTTTTTCTTTTTTCTTTTTAGTGTATTCAAAGTTGTGCAACCATCGCCACTATCTCATTTTAAAACATTGTCCTTACCCCAAAAAGAAACTGTATGCATTGTCAGCCATCCCCTATTTTTCCCCTGAAACAAAAAACCAAACCTGTTGGCGTTGAGTTGATTCTGACTCATAGCAACCCTATGGAACAGAGTAGAACTGCCCAACAGAGTTTCCAGGGAGGGACTGGTGGATTTGAACTGCTGACCTTTTTGTTAGCAGCTGAGCTCTTAACCACTGTGCCACCAGGGCTCCATTAATCTACTTTTTGTCTCTGAATTTGCTTCCTCTGTACACTTTGTTATTATCAGGCAGTTTTACTCTGCCTTGTAGGGTCGCTCTGAGTCGTAATCGACTCGACAGCACTGGGTTTGGGTACATTTTATATAGATGGAATCATACAATAAGTGGGCTTTTATGACTGGCTTCTTTTAAGTAAAAGAAGCATACTATTTTCAAGGTTCATTCATCTGTAGCCGATATCAATACTTCATTTCTTTTCATTGCTGAATAGTATTCTATTGCATGGATATGCCATGTTCTGTTTGATGGACATTTGAGTTGTTTCCATTTTGGGCTATTATAAGTAAGGCTGCTATGACCATTTATGTACAAGTTTTTATATAAACATGTGTTTGCAATTCTTTTGGGTGTACATACATGTGGGAGTGGAAATGTTGGGTCATGTGATAACTCTATATTCAACTTCTTTAGGAGTTGCCAGACTGTTTCCAAAGCTGCACTGTTTTCTATTTCTACCAACAGTGTATGAGGGTTCTAATTTCTTCACATCCACTCCATCACTTGTTATAATCTCTCTTTTTGGTTCTACCCATCCTCGTGGATGTGAGGTAGTGCCTCCTTTTGGTTTTGATTTGCATTTCCCTGATGGCTAATGATAGTGAACACCTTTTCATGCACTTATTATTGGACACTTGTATATCTTCTTTGAAGAAACATCTATTCAGATATTTTCCACTTTTTTAAATTGGGTTACTAGTCTTTTATTATTGAGTTGTAGGAGTTCTTTATATATTCTAGACACATTTTTTTTTTAAAAAATCAGATATATACTTGCAAAAACGTTCTCCCATTCTTTAGGTTGTTTCTTCACTTTCTTGAAGTCCTTTAAATCCAAAAGTTTTTAATTTTTATGAAGTCCAGTTTATTTTTTTCTTTGGTTACTTTGCAGTGATAGCTAATAAACCATTGCCTAATCCAAGGTCTTGAAGGCTTATACCTGTGTTTTCACCTAAAAGTTATAGCTTTAGGTCTGATATTTAGGTCTTTGATCTATTTTGAGTTGATTTTTGCACATGATGTGAGGTAGGGTCCAACTTCATTTGTTTGCATGTGGATATCCAGTTGTCACAGCACCAATTTTTGAAAAAACTATTCTTTCCAAATTGAAGTGTTTTGGCATCTGAGCCAAAAATCAATTAACTATAAATAAATGTGAGGGTTTAATTCTGAGCTCTCAATTCCATTTTATCATTATGCCAGTAACACATTGTCTTGATTAATATAACTTTGTAGTAAGTTTTGAAAGTGAAAAATGTGAGTCCTCCATCTCGTTTTGGCTATTCTGGGACCCTTAGACTTCCATATGAATTTTAGTATCAACAAAGGCACCTTGAATTTTTATAGGAATTTTGCTGAGTCTGTAGATCAATTTGGGGATCTGCCCATCTTAACAATACTTTTCCTCCATGAACATGGGATGTCTTTCTAGTTATCTGGGTCATCTTTAATTTCTTTCAGCATTGTTTTGTGGTTTTCAGAGTATAAGTTTTGCTCTTCTTTTTCTGGGTTTATTCCTATGTATTTTTGGTGGTGCAGTGACTAAATGCTTGGCTGCTAACCAAAAGGTTATAGTGTGAACCCCCCAGCCGCTCTGCAGGAGCAAGATGTAGCAGTCTGCTTCCAGAAAGATTACAGCCTTGGAAACCCTATGGCGGCAGTTCTGTTCTGTCCTATAGGGTTGCTGTGAGTCAGAATTGACTTGACAGCAATTTTTTTTTATTGTTGTTGGAATTGTTTTAATTTCATTTTTGGATTGTTCACTGCTAGTGTATAGAAATACAACTGTTATTGTATTTTGCTTTTGTATCCTGCAGCCTTGCTAAATTTATCAATTCTAATAGTTTTTTATGTATTCCTGATGATTTTCTACATGCAAAACTACTGTAGGTTAGAAGGCGATAAGTAATATAGGGGAGGGAGGAAAAATAGTGCAGGGAGAGTAGAACAGGATGGGGGTGAAGAGACTGGACATGGGAACACATGCTGTGGAGCTACCCCATATGAGCAACTCTTTGGAGGGGTCTTTCCCCAGTGGAAAAGGAAGCCTGCCCTTCCCTCTGACCGCCTGACCCTTCTCTTGCCTCCCTGGCACCTCAGGAGGGGCTGACCAATCATGATCCCTTCCTGCACGGCAGACGTGTGCTCAGGCTGCACTGGCTCTGCCACTCTCAGGACCATTCCATCCTTCCTGTTCTGGAGCTGAGGCCCTCTCTCTCGAGATTTGGCCCAGGACCTAGTGAGCTCTAAGTGGTATCATGACTGTCACTTGGTGGTTTGTTTTTGTTGTCTCCTGTGATGGTTATTATGTATCAACTTTGCTAGGCCATGATACCCAGTATTATGTAATTATCCCCAATTTTGTGATCTGATGTAAGGGGAGTTTCCTTAGGGGTGTGGCCTGTATCCAGTATATATGGATGCTCTGGCAAAGCTCTGTCTCTGGATCCTGCATCTGACTTATCATCATCTGATCTCTGGCTCTTGGGACATGAGCCAGCAGTCTGTCACCTGACCTGCAGATTTTGCATTCTCCAGCTTCTGCAGCCCCGTGTGCCAGCAACTTGCCTTCTGTCCTGCCAAATTTGAGATAGTCAGCCGCTACTACCATTCTCCAGTCTGATTCCTGAGCCACAGACTTGGGATTTGCCAGCCTCCACAACTGTGTGAGCCATTTCCTTGAAGTAAATCTCTCTACATATATATTTAAGGAGCCCTCTTGGCTCAGTTGTTAAGCACTTAGTTGCTAACCAAATGGTCAGTGGTTTAAACTCACCAGCTGCTCCACAAGAGAAAGATTTGGCAGTCTGCTTCCATAAAGATTTATAGCCTTGGAAAACCTATGGAGTTTCTATGAGCTGGAATAGACTCGACAGTAATGGGTTTAGTTTTTTGGTTCTGGTTTTTCTCCTCCAGAGAGCTCAGCCTAAGGCACCCTCTGCACACGGGAAGTGGTGAATCACTGCATAAGACAAGCTCCCTTCCCTCCTTCCCTTCAGAATCCCTTGGCTGTAATTTCTCATCTCCCCCCTGGTCTCTGCACCAGGTGTAAGAGCCCAAGGAGATCCAGGAGGGAGGATCTGTCTGCTTCTCCCTCTTCTTTCCAATCCCCTCTCAGCACTTAGGAATGTAGGGGCTGAATCCCTACAGTCTCATCATACCCACAACCACTCTGGGCAACTGGTTTCCCCCGCCATGATGATTTTCTTTTTTTGTAAGCTTAGTAAAATTTTTTTCCTTATATTACACATGTAATACATCACCAAGATTTTCAGGTGGCTATGAATCCCTGGTGGCACAGTGGTTAAGTGTTCTGCTGCTAACCAAAAGGTCATCAGTTCTTATCTACCAGTCACTCCTTGGAAACACTGTGAGGCATTTCTAATCTGCCTGTAGGGTTGCTGTGAATTGGAACTAACTGTCAACAGGTTTGGTTTTGGTTTGGGTTTATGAAGGATTTATAACCATCAGTTCCTTAACAGCAAGCTATTGATGGGGTGGAGGCTCTCACAGTGACAGCTATTCTCGTTGTACTCAGGTATTCAAGTTTTGGTACTAAATGCAATTTTTTTTTAACTCCATGTATGAGGTTAAAAAGACACCTCTGGTGAATTCTTAAGCCAGAAAAAAATACTTGCTTGTTTCTAGACAAACAAATCTTTGAATATGGTAGGAGTCCCTGGGTCATGCTAGTAGTTAAGATCTCAAAACTAGCTTAAAGATCGGTGGTTTGAATCTCCCCAGAGTCACCTTGCAAGACAGGCCTGGCTATCTGCTTCTCAAGGTCACAGCCTTGAAAACCCTATGAAGTAGCTCTTCTCTGCACATATGAGGTCACCATGAGTCAAAATCAACTAGATGGGAACTAACAATTACAATACCAAAGCCTTTTTGTTATAATGTTCCAGCCTGTTGAAGTTTTGTTTGCTTTGAATATTAAGAAAAATTAACCAAAATTCTGGAAATAATGCAGAAAGTGACCTCAGGTCCTTCAGTGTTACCCTGGGGTATAGGTAACAGCTCATGCAGGGATGATATAGTCATCTGGGAGAGTGCTCATGGCACAGATGTGGTATGGTCAGAGCCCAGGCCATCAGGAGTTACAGTGTAGAAAAGGGAAATGTAAAGGCTGCAGTTTTATTGCCCTGTAGGACATTGCTCAATTATCTGCCTGTTCTCGGGCCCCTTTTCTGGATGTGGGACACAGATTTGAGACACTGAGAGGGAGGATCTGGGAAGGGAAAGACCTAGGGGTCAACGGGCTCCAGCCCTGAGGCTTAGGGGAGGGGGAGCGGGGCTGGTTTGCGTGGAGACTTCTCATAACCTATAGGATGTTTGAGTCCATCATTTTGGCTATTGTGCCAATCCATTTCTACCAAGGGTCTTCCCTACCCTCGCTGGCCCTCTGTTTCACAAAACATGAAGCCCTTCTCCAGCAATTGGTTCATCTTGATGATGTATTGAAAGCAAGCATGTTAGACAGCCTTCTGTTGTGGTCCATAAGGTTTTTGTTGGCTAAATTTTAGAACCTTTCTTCCTAGTATATCTGAATCTGGAAGCTCCATTGACACTTGTTCACCATGGGTAGACCAGCTAGTATTTGAAATACCCGTGGCACAGCGTCATAGAAACAAGTAAGCTGCCACAGTATGTCAAACTGAAATTATGGGTAATGGAAAGTAGACCTAAGTAAATGGAAAGACTTCTGTGTTCATGAATTCAAATATTTAATATTATTAAAATGAGAATCCTCCTCAAACTGATCTACAGCTTTAACACAATCCCTATCAAAATCCCACCTCCCTTTATTTGCAGAAATCAACAAGCTGGTCCTATAATTCATGTGGAAATGCGACAGATACTGAATTTCTAAAACAATGTGAAAAAAACAAAGTTGGTGTACTCTCATTTCCTGGTTTCTCTTCCTATTACAAACTACTGTAAGCCTGACTGGGTAGTGTGACTTAAGGGTAGATATATAGGTCAATGAAATAGAATTAAGAGTCCAGAAATAAACCTTTATATCTATGGAACATTGGTTCTCCACAGCAGTGCTAACATAACTCAATGGGGGAAAGAATAGCCTTTTCAACAAATGGTGCAGGAACAACTGGAGATCCACATGTGAAAAAAAATGAAGTTAGACTCATTTTTAGCCTTCATTCATCTTTATAGTGTTTAGGAAACCTTTGCCCCATCCTGCTTACTCCACCCATGGCTTCTGTGCCCCAAGGTGCTCAGTTCTGACCTCACTGGGGCAAGTCTCACACTCTGGTGGAAGCTTTTGATTTGTGCCTCATCAGCAGATTGGCTTGGTATAACCAGGGCACCATTGCAATCCCAAGGACAGAGAGAGGGAAGGGTCTTCTCAGCCTAAAATATCCCGCTGTTTGTCCTTGGCACAGAAGATTCTTATGAAATCATCCATTGTTGTGGAAGTTCAGCACAGTCAGCAAACAGGAGAAAAATCATCATCCTCTGCAGGGGGGTTAGTTATGCACTAATGAAACCAAAATCCAATAAAATGAAATTTTAAACACTCCAGATGGACCCTCACCTTCTATGGATTCCCAGAATCAGGGTGGTGCACAGAGACAGATCTGGGGCCAGGAACAGCTGTGCCTGCAGGTCCCAAACTCTCCAACACAGGAAGGAGTTGACCGAGACCCCTAGCCAACTTTCAGGGGCATTTATAGGGCCACCTGGAATCCCACTACCACTCCTCCTGGGTTGTCTGGACAGAGAAAATGGGGAGCCTAGTGTTCATCTCCCTCCCGTCACATTTTCCCCTGATTGTCACTGCTTAATGTCTGGGCCTCTTTCCACGCTGAGACCTCAGCTGCCCTCACAGCCAGTGTCCTGTCCTGGAAGCTACAGGAGCCCATAGGAGACATGGCCCACAGGACTCTGGCTGTGCCCTACACCACAGTAAAGAGGCAATCACAAAGCCTAGTGAGACCATATATCTAATAAGGTTTTTGTATTCAGAATATATAAAAACTACTACAACTCATCAACGAAAAGTAAACAACCCAATTAATCAGGGAACAAGGGGTTAAATGGATATTTCTCCATAGGGGGAAAAATATAAATAACCAATAAGCACAGGAAATGGTGATCAATATCTTTAGTCATTAGGGATATGAAAATAAAAACCATAATGAGGTATTGCCTCACACCCAGTAGAAAGGCTATTGTCAGAAAAACAGAAAATAACAAGTGTTAGCAAGTTGTGAGGAAATTAGAAACATTGTGTATTGCTGGTGGGAATGTAAAATGGTGCAAACATTGTGGAAAACTGTTTGGTAGTTTCTCAAGAAGTTAAACGTAGAATTACCATGCGACCCAAGAATTGCACTTCCAGGTATGTACCTAAGAGACTGAAAATAGGGACTCAAACAGATGCTTGTACACCAGTGTTCATTGCAGCAGTATTCGCAGTAACCCAAAGACGGAAAAAAACCCAAGTGTCCACCCGCAGATAAATGGATAAACAATGGGCTCAGCTGTAAAGAGAAATGAAATTCTCATACATACTACCATATGGGTGACCCCTGAAAGCATCGTGCTAAGTGAAATAAGCCATAAACAAAAAGTTAACTATTGTGTGATCTGCTCTTATATGAAGTATCTGGAACAAGCAGATGCACTGAAACAAAAGTTTATTAGTTGTTAGCAGGGGCTGAGTTGAGGGGATGCACTGGGAAGGTCTTGAGTAATGGGTACTGTTTCTAGATGAGGTTATAAAACAATTGTGGAGATAGTGCTGATGGCTGCACAACATGGTGAAGGTACTTAATGCCACTGAACTGTACACCTAAAAATGGTTACAGTGCCAAACTTTTTGTTATATACGTTTTACCAGGATAAGATTTAAAAGACAGAAAAAAAATATCTTTGTCAAATAACTCCAGCATCTGAGTCATCTCAGTATTGGTGTCCGTTGGTGGTCTTTTCTCATTTTTCATTCTGTTTTCTGAAAGAGATTGTGGAGAATTGGCATAATTTCTTCCTTAAATGTTTGGTAGAGTTCACCAGTGAAAACATCTGGGCCTGGTGATTTCTTTTAGAAGTTTATTAATTATTGATTCAGTTTCTTTAAAAGAGATAGGCCTATTCAGATGATCTGTTTCCCCCCGTGTAAGTTTTGGTAGTTTGTGCCTTTGAGGGAATTGGTCAATATCATTTAAGTTGTCAAATATGTGGGCGTAGGGTTGTTCAAAGAATTCCTTTATTATCCTTTTCATGTGCGTGGGATCAGTAGCAATAGCTCCTCTTTCATTTATGATAGTGGTAATTTGTTTTTTCTTTTTTCCCTTGGTTAGCCTGACTGGAGGTTTCTCAGTTTTATTGATCTTTTCAGAGAACTAACTTATGTTTTTCTGTGGACACAAATTTCATTGCTAAGTGATAAATATGTGGGAGTACAATTGCTGTTTTGTATTTTGAATGCATGATTAGATTTTTAATGACCAAATTCTTTTACATTTTACAGTCCACCAGCGATAAATGAAAGATCCAGTTTCTCTGCATCCTCATGACTATTTGTGTTGTCACTATTTTTCTATTAACTATTTTAATAGGCCTGTAGCAATAACTTATCAAGGTCTTCGTCTGCCTTCCCCTGATAGCTAATGATGTCAAACTCTTTTCATGTGCTTATTTTTCAGCTGCTGTTATATATATGTGTGTGTGTGTGTGTGTATTTTATAAGTACATATGTTTTCTGTTCTAATAAGCCACCCAGTTTGTAGTAGTATGTTATAGCAGTCTCAATACGTCTGACTTCACATGTTGCCACACATAGAAGTCAATTCTTACCTCCATAGTTCAATCATGTATACAAGACTAATGGGGACACCAGTCCAAAAGCAAAATCAAGAAGACAGAAAGAAATAGGAAAACTGGATGAAAAGAAACAGGGAACCTGGGGTGGAGAAGAGGAGAGTGTTGACACATCACGGGGTTGGCAACAAATGTCACAAAACAATTTGTGTATTAATGGCTTAACAAGAAGCTAATTTGCTCTGTGAACTTTCCCCTAAATCACAATTACAAAAAAAATGGAATGCAACAAACAAAAACAATTCTTATCTCTACACTTGATTTACAAAGCAAAGGCATGTGAGAATAACATAAAGGAACAATAACAGAGCTTTATTTATATATAACATAGGAAGCAGACAAGAGTTCTGGGAGAAAAATGAAAGCAAGAAGGAGCCGTAGATAGCAGGGGCATCCTGCCTGCTCCAGGTCTGGAGGGAAGCAGGCCAAGGGCCTCTCTTCCTGTTACAAAGTCTCTGACTGCTGGGTTTTTCTTTCACTTTGGTAGCCTTATGGGTGATGAGCTGCACTTGAAGGAGTCCTTCCCAACTTGTTGGCAGCCTGTCTTTCCTCCAGAACACCTTTGTATAGATGAAATCTCCTGGTCGACAGGGATGGCCGATTTCCTCTGGCAGGTCCTTCCAGGTCCTTATGACTTGAAGTCTCACGGTTCCTAGGGAAGAGAGAAGCCCTTCTAAGTGCTGAACATGATCATGAGAATACTCAGTTAAATCAAGTACAAGACATAGTCTCAGCCCAAATTCACTGGCCTGCCAAACCTCAGTTCAAAAGGAGAAATGCTGTACTTGCTTGCAGGGGTCATTCTAATCTTTACTAAGGCTAGTGGGAAAGCTCTAAGCCATCTTACCCCAGTAGATTAGTGAATCGTAGACAATGAGTTTTTTTTTGTTGTTGTTGTTATTCTTTTAAACCTGATTTCGCTGCTGTATTCATCTGGAGGACTGAGGATAATAGTGTGTACAATAGTTTATAGGATTCTGAAAACATTTGCATAATCTGGACGGGAGAAGAAATAAAATGACTTCTTCTATTCAAGATATGTGGTATTCCAAAAGTGGAAATTATGTGTATTAAGAGATACTTTACCATTGCTGGAGTGTTGGCTTCTGAAGAGGGGAAAATTTCAGGCCATCTGAACCTTCTGCACACCATAACGAGACAGAATCTCCTACCTTCCATCAGCCTTAATTCTGTGAAATCCATCTGCAACCAGGTTCCTTGTAAAATGGTCATGAAGAACTTCCTCCTCTTACCTTGAGAGTGAGCTGTAAAGAATTCTGTTGACAAATAGCACATCTTTTTAATATGTTTTGAATAATTTCCATCCTTCTTGTAGGCATAGTAAGAGTCTAGTTCCTTGAAAATTTCTCTTAGATGATTTTGTTGATGACACAACAGCATTAGCCAAGCAAAAAGGGGTTGAGGTGTAGGAATAGTTTTGCTAGGTAACACCCATAGTCCAGTATAACTTCTGTTTTAGCCCCCTTTTAATCTAATTGTCCACGTCTTTTTGTGAAGCATAATATTGGACATGAGCAAAAGTTTCCTGTTGTATTAAAGCAGGGCTGCTACCTTCGGGGTCTGCTGTAATTGAACAGCAGCCTTACAGCTCTGCCAGCAAAATTACAGCATTTAGAAATGTTGTCATTCTGGCCTGTGTGAGTTCTACCATGAAACACTGATTCCTGACAGGAAGTTGTAAAGCCTCTAGGAAACCATCTAACTACTTCCATGAGATATTCTAGTTCCATTGAAGTCACCAATCCCCCCCCGCCCTTTTTTTTTTTTCAAATTTACTCTATTGGGTGACAGACACCAAACACATAATTACCATCAGTGTATATGTTCTCTTTAGTCCAAAACCAAGAATTGCAGCTCTTCCACTGCTATTAACTCATCTGCGGACTTAATTACAGACAAAACATAAGCTTCCAAAATTTCATGTCACCACAGCATATGAAGGCTTATGAGGGCTGCTTTTATTCTGAGTACATGACCCATCAGTAAAGAAAAAAAAAAATTTTTTTTCTTGTAAAAAAAAAAAAAGTAAATAGTATTAAACCTTCATTATAACATGAACAGGGCTGACTCCTAGCTTGTAAAATTTGCAGCCTTCAATGGACAACAGATGCCCTAAACAATTTTAATTTAGTTTGGCGATATTGCAGTTTGTCTAATGAGGCCTTATGCCTCTGTGAAGCAAAGGATTATAATAAGCCAAAGTGCCAGCTTTACATTGCTCTTTAGAGTCTGAGGCTACCAGCTAATCATTTACATTTTGAATAATTATAGAACCCAGTAGTGGGACAGGTTTCTCTAACTTTTGCTGTAAATGACCAGAGAAAATAATAAGAGTGTCCACAAACCCTTGAGGAATGCTTTACCACAAATACTGGACTTCTTAAACGAACACGAACAGGAATTTAGACTTGTTTGCTAGAAGAACAGAAATAAGAAAAAGCAGAACATATATCAAATACACGGAAAAACCGCAAATGATTGTATCAAAGTCAGAGGTCAGGATAGTTGCAGAGTTAGGAACTACAGGGATAGATGGAATAACTAATTTATTTAGTTCTGTAAGATACTGTACAACTCTATATGTTGGCCGATCATCTTTACAAAATTTACCTACTTTTTTCTTTACTGGAAGTATGGGCATATTACGTGATGAGCGACCATATTAATTATCTCTTGTTTTTTTAATTCTTTTATAATTGGTTTTATTCCTTCTAGTTGAGCTGTTGACCATGATACTGCCTTACACATGGCTATGGCATATTATTTGGTAGTCAATTTTTATTGGTTCTATATCTCACCTAGTATCCAAAGTGATCATTTCAGCTTGGAGTGCATTTCAGATGTGAGACAGTCACTCTCCGCCATACCTTTTTTCTGCCAGAAGGCACATAGTAGCTAGATCAAGCACCTTGTTCCCCTGGAAGCCCCACAAACACTTCATCCAGAGCACAAAAGAGGGTAGCATTTAAGTTACACAGCAGGTCACCTCACAATAGGCTTACAGGAGACTCAGGGAAAAGTAAGAAACATGTTCCCCAGTGTGTGTATGAGAACCGTGGAGGAAAAAGAACATGGCTGGCCTAACACATAATACCAACAACCAGTATTGACCAGATGCAAAGAGAAATTCCCAAGGAAATTGTCCAATAAGTAGCAGCAGTAGGACCAGTTCCCACCTCCGAGATTCCCTGTCCATGTTAAGCCATTTCTCAAGTACTCCCTAGCTTCCTGGACCTTCCTTATTACCTTGTTCCTGCAATTCCTGCATCTTTCAGAGTCACTGTCTACAACCCCCATTCAAATGGCCTGCCTTCTGTCAATAACGACATACACTTTCCCTTCTTCCTTTGTTCCCTTCATAGGTTCTCCAGAGTAGGAGTTACTCCCTTTAGTAACTGGTTCTCACTGAGCAGTTCTTCATTTCTTCTTCATATTTCTCTAGACTGTACCCAAACGGTGTAGCTGCTGCTAAGATTCAAGTCTTCTGTTTTTGCCATCCTACCATGTTTTCTTTCACTTGAGTTTGGATAGTTGTCAAGAGAACCAAGCCAAAGGTAGTTAGGGCCAGAGAGCTATTTTGATCTTCCCTTAGATCCATGTCAATCAATTTTGAGAGACCCTCAACCAACCACTGCTGCAAATGAATGGGTGATCCTCCCATCACCTGGGTACACTGCTGCAGCTTCTCCCACATCACCTTTAGGGGAAAGGCTTCAAATGTGATTGTTACCACTCCCTCTTGATGGGTCTCCTTAGCTCTTCCACAGTTGTGGGGAGTTGGTGGACAGCTGGCTTCCCTTGGCCACCATACCCCTTTATATGTTGGTTTTCTGGTCCCTGATGTACTTGCTCCATCAAAGAAAGCCACACAAACTGGCACACATCCCCGTGTGTGGGGCTATCACGGAAAACATGCTGCTGAGAACTTCTGCAAACTTCTGGAGCACAGGGAAAAGAAGTCTTGAAATGAGCAACATCACCTGGAGGGAAAGGCATGCAGATTACTGAATGACCTGTGCATATATTCCCAATGGCCTCAGCTTTGAAGGCCTTCCTAATAGGAAGGGCTGATTTTCCTCTCATTCAGATAAATGTAAATTATATGCACTTTGGATTCCCTTTCTATGTTGACACTTATCACTTTAACACCTTGATTATTTACCATTTTCTATGTGGATAGTGCAGCTACTCTCCATCTTGTTGCCTTCATATGACGACACAGTGTTTTACCCAAATTTTCAATTATTAGAGATTATGTCTCTTTATCATGTCTGTTTGCCTAGCCGTGTGGTGAGTTGATGATAACGGACTCTTAGAGGTGGAATCTTGGCTACTATGCGAGGTGAACTCAGGCTAGGTCATTAGGAACACAGATCTAAGTCCTCAAACAGGTTATTCGTTGCAGGTTAAAGAAATTGTGCCCTCATCTTTCTTTGTACTGAAAGCTTTTAATGAAACTGAGAACCATGCATATGTAAAAGATAATGACTTACCCTTCCTGGAGTCAAGCTGAGGAAGTAGGGACAAAGAAACACAGGAGGAGGCGAAGGAACAAGGAGAGCAGAGAAAGTAGGAGGGGTCTATGAAAGAGAAAGTGCCTTTAATTCTCGCATTTCCTCCTCTTTCCTTTCAGTTAACCAAATTGTTATAATAGTAATAATTATTTACTTTCCTCTTAGAATGATATTCATTCCATGCTGTTTTTGTTAACTGCTGTGGAGTTGACTTATTTGAATACTAGGAATTCATTTGCTTGGAATGAGGCTTGTATAAAAACACCAGCAAACATGTTAGTATGTGCAAGTCAAAAGAACAATTCTCAGTAGGCTGCAAGACTGGAGTCTCTATTTCCATTTTAAATATGAAAGAGAAATAGTAAGCCTTTAGGAGAAAAACCAACATTCCTGACTGGTCATCCTGACTGGATTCTAGACCCCCTGTTACCCATAGTTACTCAATCAGTAGTAAAATCTTGGATTTGGAGAGGTTGGCTGGTGTGGCTACTATTTCAAAAGAGTAGAGAACTAGGAGGGAGACTTTTTAAAATTCAAAGTCTCTTACCTGATTGCTGTATGACCATAGACCTTCAGCTGAAGCAGTGCTGCCACTGGTGGGTGTCTGTGAGTCCTGGGCAGAAGGGAAGATGTTCCCTCTGGAGTCAGTGGGAGACCCCAAAAAGGGAGGCTGGGAGGTGGCGTTGAGTCCATAAGAGTGACCCCCATATGAGAAGCAGGCCAGAGATCCAAGCCTGCAGACATGATGGTTGAGGGGATAGAAGTGACTGATGAAGCCTTGATTGGCAGGCAGGTGGAGAGGGGGGCACTAGAGTTCCAGGTTGGAGGGGGCTCTGTGAGATGGATCCAGGAGAAGCCACAGGTTCTAGGAGCAGTGGGAAGGGTAGAACGGGCATCTGCTGCAGCTGTAATTGAGGGCCTGGGATGCGCAGGACCTCCTTCTCCCCATTCAGAGAGGCCACGGAGTAGGCTGAACATGAAGGGGAAAGGGACTGAGCAGCAGCTACAGGAGCAGGCGGGCCATGTGTTGGGCTCCTCATATTCCATTCCACACCTGGAGTTGTGCAAACGTGCCTGGAAGGACTATGACAGTGAGGAGAACAGGGAGTCAGTCTAGTGAGCTGGGCTTCTTACTGCACAAAGTCTGTATATGGATAGCCACTCTAGCAAATTGCAGGATGGCCAATCCCAGATTCAATCAGGGCCTAGAGAGTCCTGCTTCTTCCTCCCTTGTTTCTTCTTATATTTAACGCTGCGGTCTGCAAGGGCAGCTGGTGCAGGAGCAGGCCTGCAGCAGGCTTGGGGGAAGTTCTGGAAGGCTGTGTGGTGCTGTAGTCTGAGACGACCTGAGTCTTAACCCACAAAGCAATGTTGATGCACTGGAGTACTGCTCTCTTCTCACAGCCCAGGTCTTCAACAGTGACTCAACCAGGCTGGGGTGGAGGGGGGGCGGGGGCTGGAGGCAGTGCCAGAGGGTCCCCTCACCTAGATAACCAGCAGAAGAGTCTTACACTTCTGGGGCCTAGAACTATCAGATGTGGGTGAGCCATTCCTTGAGTTTTGTTTCTGCCGTGAGGTCATATTTGGTACCTTTTCACAGTGGGTCTTCCTCTGAGATGTCATTGAAGCTGAAGAATTAGACTAATGGCCCTCCATGTTCACACTTTCTGTGGAGCTAGACCAATAGCCTTCCGTGTCCAGTCTTTCTGTAGAGCTAGACTGATGGCGCTCCATGCTCACTCTCTCTGTGGAGCTAAACTGATGGCTCTTCATGTTCACTCTCTCTGTGGAGCTAAACAGATGGCCCTCCATGCTCACTTTCTCTGTGGAGCCCTGGGGAAAGCAGGACTGGGATGTGGCTGGTCCCCTCCTGCTCTGCAGTGGTGGGAAACCTCAGGTGGAGCTGTATGACCTAGTGATGGTGTTTTGTTTGATGCCTGAGCTCAGAAAGGAGGTACGGAATGTCTTGATGGAATTGTCTTCTGAGCTCTTGAAATGGAGGTTTCTCAGCAGTGGCCCAGGCCTGGAAACAAGGAAAGAGAGGCCACCATTGACCCTGAATGCAGACTGTATTCTCCCAGTGCCATCAGGCCCCCTTGTCTGACCATCCTGCCTTTCTGCCACTGCAGGGTCTTTCTCTTGCTTCACCATCCCATTTGTGCTCTCTTTGATGGCCTTAAATACAGTCTTTTCTGAGCAAGGGTCTTGGGCACATCTAGATGTTACAAGCCACGTACAGTGTGCCGAACAGTGTGTCAGTTTGTCCACAACATTTGCCAGATTGATCTTAAAGCGGCAAGCAAATAGCATCTGCTTCCTCTGAATATGACACCAGCAATTCCTGTTGATGCACTGGTGCAACCCTTTTTGAATTATATTTAGCAAATTTTACATGTGTGATATTAATTTTGTTCAGTAATTCACATTCCATTGGATCACCTTTCTTTGGAATGGCACATATGTGGATCTCTTCCGGTCAGTTGACCAGGTAGCTATCTTCCAACTCATTAAGATTACCCAAGTTAATATTTGTAAAACACTTAGCACAGTGCCTGGTATGTGAAAAGGTGTTAAATGGTGAGGAGATACTGTTATTATTTTTATTACATTATTATTAGTAGGCTCTCTAATAAAAGCACATTAAAAGTGAATGCAAAGATTTAGATAGTGAAACAAGCCTGGGAAATTATGAAAGACTTCAGGGAGAACGTGATGTTTGAATGGATTTTTAAATGCCTTACACACGTAATATATGTTCTTTGCAGAAGAACCAGAAAATAGAGATCAACATAAAGGAGAAAATGAAATCTTTCAACTTTTAGTGAAGGTTCATTCAGGAGCACAGCTGGGAAGAGGACAACCATGTCTGCAGGCCTGAGGTGAAGGGAGTTGCCCCAGGTCACATGGCCTGATAGCCACAGAGCTGGGAGCGGAAGGCAATCCTCTAAGATTCAGACCCAGGTCACCTAGTTTGTTGACAAAGTGGTGAGAGACTTTGGCCAGGGAAAGTAACTGAGGGACACTGGAACCTCTGTTTCCTCGCCTCGCAAATGGGATCAGTAACAGACCCACCTTGTGTAACTGTGGGAATACGTGGAAGTGGCCCAGCCCAGCGCCTGCCGCCCTGTACTAGGAATTTGAAAGTGGGAGGTGTAGGGAGGGCTGGAGTTTCAGGCATCCCTGAAGGTGGTGGGAGAGTGCAAAGGGGCAGGGGCACTTTCACACACACAAAAAAACTTCAGAATTCAGAGACGGGGCTTGAGAATTTGGGGCAGGTCTTGGAGTTTGAAGTTTTTTTTATGCTTTTGGCAGGGCTTTGAAAAACCAAGAATAGGATTATGGGTCTTGGGAGGGGCTTCTTGAGTTTGCGGTCGAGTTTTGTGGCGCTGACAGACGAGTTCTGAGGCAGTGAAGAGGGAGCCCTATTAGAGAGTCAGGAGGTTGGTGCAAGTCCTGGATGGAAATGAGAAAGTCTCAGAGGAGCTGATGTTTGTGTTTTCAGGGGATATAGACCAATCTTCGGTGGAGGTGGGGGTCGAGGCCCTGCGGCGCCTATAGGATCAGCGCCAGAGCCTTAGAACCCTCCCTCAGGTTCAGAAAAGTAGGCGTGGCTCAGAGGTGCTTGTGGGTGTGGCCTTGTGATTACAACCTGCATTCCTTCCTGTGACCAGAGATGATGCAAGCAGGGGTCGGCACTGGGGCAAGAAACAATATGCCCCTCCCGGAACTGGGTGGGGCCATCCCCCGTCCAGTGGCCCTGGTTGGTGTTAGAGCACCGTAGGGGCGGGTCGTGTGAGTGGGGGTGGTATGGTGGCCTCCTGGGGCCCTCCCCCATGGTGGTCAGGGTGGTCTAAGGGGGTAGTGGTTGAAGACTGTACCGGTGTATGAAGCAGGGGCTTTGGTATGAGCGGCAGCTCCTCAGGTGCCTCAGCCTTGGTAAGTGGCGGTTGCCTGGATGTGTTTGTGAAAGTGACAGTCATGTTACCGAGGAGCCAACATACACCTTTCCTTGAATTCCTCATCCTTTAATCCTGTGACTGGAAAGTGTTCGCACCCGCCGCTGCAGGGGCGCAGGATGTGGGGGTGTTCACAGTGAATACCGAGGGGCCTCAGGGCCCGGCGCCAGAAGGGCCAGCACGGTAGGTGTGGCGGGCATGGAGTGACTCCTTTGGCCCCAGGGATGCGAAGTGTTTGCAGTTCTTGTGACCTGAGACTTTGACAAGAACTGAGTAGGTTAGAATAACATGACCGTTCAGTGGGCTCATCCTTTAGAAGGTCATTGGTCCAATATTCACATTTGAAAACTGCAACCTTGGATTATATTGTGCTTTTTTTTTTTTTTAGTGAGTGGTGGTATGATACGTGGTCACAAAAAGTAATTGCTTTGTAATTGCGTGCGTGTGCGATATTTCTGGCAATTTGGAGGAATTCCTACAAACCACAGACGTCATTGTTCAAGAGTATTAGTGATGGAAAGCCCCTGCTATTTGTGCTAACCTTGCGCTCACAATACTGCTGCCTGATGTCCTGCTTTTAATCGAGGCGTGGAGTCAGGTGGGGCAGGGGTCCTAGAGTACACAGCTATGCGTGCACAGATGGTGGACAACCCAGTGGAGTGTGGAGTCTGAAGTCACCAGAAGGAAGCCCAGGGACACCAGCTCTGTGTCCCCTCCCCTTACCAGACCCCCTGGTTTACTAGTTAAGTGGCTGTGGAGAATGCTCAACTCTAGAACATGAAAACCCATTCTGGTTTTTCCTCCAGAGTAGTCCCTGGTGTTGCCCTTTCCTCTGTCCCACTGCTGCTGCCACCATCACTCCAGGCCTTTCTTGGGCATGGGTTACTGTCACAGCTTTTCAGCTCAGCACCTGCCTATCAGCTTTTTCCTGTCTGGATCCTGAATCAGAAATACTTTTATTTCTTGTAATTCTTTCCCTGATGTAGTATGAAGTGTTTCTCTAGTATGTGCTGTGTAGCATATTTGGATTTGCAACTTGGCTGCTATTTGGGAGAGCAGACAGATGCCTTGCCATTACTTTTTTCCTCCTTGTGGCTTTTCATTTGCTAAAGTGGTGCTTTTAATTTGGTCAAATGCTAACATAATTTCTGCTCCTTCCCTGCAGGCATGGTAAGGCTACTGGCACAAAAGAGCAAGTTTTGGCAAGCAGTGAAAAACGACCAGTGTTGTGACATCCAGTTTTCTCGTGTGGCCTGGGATAGTCCATTTGGCGCTGTCAAGCCCAGATTTTTTGTCATAATTATAAAAGTGAGTGGTGGAGGAGTAGTCCTTGTGCTTACTTTGCACAAGGTGAGTAACTTGACTTTCCATTCTGTTAGACACTCTCTAGCAATCTCCATCTTTTTCCGTTCAGTAAGAATTCCGTGATTGCTGGGCCATTAGATTCTGGTGTAACTGAGGTTGAGTTTCACAAGCCTTGCTAATTACATCAATATTTCTCTAACAGAGAATATCTCAATAGAATGGTGAACTCTGTGTCGGAGTGCCCTCTATGGATGAAATATATAACTTTAATGATGCTGTTTGTTTAGCAACAGTGGATTTTCAGAAAAGTGTTTCTTTAAGAATACAGTTTTGAAAACAATCATGTTTCAGTTTGGGTAGAAACTTGCAAATTAATGTTCTGTTTCCGTGAAGGCATGTGAAAGTTATTGGCTTTTTAAAAACGTACATGGTGCATGAGCTCAAGAAATGTCCCAAAAGCTTACAAATTTAAACTTTGTACAATAATCAGTTTTAGCATGGTGTTTACGTAGGTAACGAGTGATAGAAATACAGGATTTCACCAAAATTGGATCCATGTGTACTTTAATTTCATTGGGTTTCAAAGTCCTCCCTTCTTTTTACTTCCCAAATCCCCAGTGTGGGAGATAAGCTAGGAGTTTGTTCATTTGCTGACTATTTTTAAATAATCCAATCATGATCTGCACTTTATCAGGAAATCCCAGAGTTGTAGTAGTGGGGGTGGCATGGGGTGGGAAGGCTGTGAAGAGAGACTAGAAATAGTTGTTATAAAGTTAGCTTTCAGGAGGAAGATACCTTTGCTGAATCTTGAGCTCTGATGATAAGGGCTCAGAGCGAGGCGAGGATGCAGATGTTGAGTTACATTACAGCTGTTTTGTTTCCACTCTGATAAAAGCAGCACGGAAAGTGGAGCCCCTCACGCCCTGTATGTGGGCCATGCACATTAGAGGTAAAAACAAAAACAAAAAAACAAAAACCTGTTGCCATTCAGTAGATTTCAACTCATAGTGACCATATAGAGGTTCAGGGGTTATAACAAATCTAATATTTTTCCAAGTATAACTTTCTCTAAATTTGATGTTTTTTTCTTTGGGGAATCTTCCAACTCTTGTACTTTTCTCTCACAGATGCTCATACTAACTTGTTTTCTTTTTAACACCTCGTTGTTACTTTAGTGGTCAATTGGTATACTTTTATCACTGCAGAAACATCTCACTGCAGAAGTGGAGGGATGGATGGTTTTAGAGAACAAATTCAATAGATGTTTTCCAATACACCTTCTTATTGGAAAAAAATTCTAAGGAGGATCTTTTCATTAAATTAGAAATGTATTTTCTACTTGGATACTTTAATATTTCTGCTGAGATACTTGCTTTTGAGTGGTGAATAAGTAAATTAAGCAATTATATTGTCAGTAATGATGATTCTGCAGTGGTGTTTGAACTTAGTGGCACTAGCACTCTATCACTACTGCTTTGTAGTTTATTCCTTCACTAAGAGCAAGGAGCATTTAGAAACCTGGCTTTTTAGTGGCAGACTTCTTGGTGGGCAGCTGAGAAGACAACCACAATTTGTCAGTCAAGAAGGGACAATTAGAGTACCAGGATCTTCTTTGGATTTAAATGTTTTTTATTCTGCCTTTTATAGATAAATTTAAGGTTTTTTTTTTTCTTTCTTTCAAGAAATGAAACCAGCCAGTTATAAAACTGGAGTGGCTCATCTTCCTCTGAGTTCAGACAGCTCACTTCCAATTCTTCCATCCACAAAAGACTCTGTGAGTCCCTCTTTGCTCTAACAAACCTTGGAAATGTTTGAGGCCGTTTTACCATTACAGAGACTTATAAACAATTCCTAAGCTAGCTGGATCTTATGATTTGGTTTTCACTAGCATTAAGTGGTCAACACTTAATGAATATATATTTTTACTCCTTTGCTCTTTGACTAACCTTAAAAGAATTAGGATAGAATAACTTGCTTTAAAACTCATCATGTTTGGATGAAGCCTTCATTTTTGGAAGTGCCTTAGGGTCTTTCCAGGCTAAAATAGTATCTGTGTGGGTTCTGCTTATTCATTAAGAGTTTGTTTTGGAGGAGGTGACATTGGTGTAAACTAAGCCCAGTGATGGCCATTGGAAATAAGGTCAATATTTGAGGTCATTGAATTTTATAATTGACAGTTTAACATGTACAGCATGGAGAGGTGCCATTAACCGCCATGCCAGCTGGCTGATGAGCACTTGCCACTTCCCATCCAGCTCCTACAAGGACAGATGCTGTTGCCCCCTGAAGCCACATGTCCTCCAGGTGTCCATGTTCACCTTCCATATGAGACCGTAGGGGTTCATTGACAGTGCCCAAGTTCCTCCCTGGTCTGTCTCACTGTCACCTGACGTCTCTTATTTGCTGAAAGGAAGGCAGGCAGATCAGGGTCTCTGGATGACCATAGCCGTCTGTTTACTCCAAGTCTACCCTTTCTGGTGATTGGCCATGTAATTTACCACCCTACTGAGATACTTTTAAAAAGTAAAAGGAGAGGTGGGGCTAAGATGGCAGAGTACTCACATGCTTCCGATGATCCCTCTTAAAACAAAGACCCAAAAAAACAAGTGAAAGGATTATATTTATGACAAACTAGGAGCCCTGAACATCAAAGGCAAAGTTAGAAAATGGACTGAGTGATAGGGGAGGGAGAGACAGTTCAGAAGCAGAGAGGAGCTGCTGGACCTGAATCATATGGAACCCTCAGGCACCATACCTGGGAGCGACTGCAGAGGGCTGGTGGTAGCGTTCGGCCGCAGTTTCCTTAGGGACAAATAGCCAGCCACACAGCCTACTCGCACGTCCAGAACCAGAGAAGAACAGTGCCCTCGGCAAAATCCAAGTACTTGGGTATATTTTACTGTGCCTCCAGCCCCCAAGCTGGCTTCAGTGGCTGTTGATTTCCCTGGGCCTAAGATAGGCAATTCCGAGTGCCCTGAGCCATTCTCCAGGCCAACATCACAATTGGGGGAAAAGATAATCCTGCCAGCTCCACTAACCTGGGGAGCTCAGGACAGAAGCGATTCCTGCCAGGGTATAAAAGGTCTGTGGAGTTTGAATACTTCCCCCCCCGCCCCCGCATGGGCCTCTGTGGGCCTTTTTTAGGAGAATAGGCCCTTGTTGGCAGACTGCAACTGTTTCAGCTGTGCGGTGGGGAGGTGGGTGTTTGATGTTTGACATTACTCTGCCTATTAGACAGGGTCCTCACCTATTCACATCAGGGGCCTGAGTGGTGGCTGCACTCAGGTCACTCAGCCACCTGTGACAGGGTACCAAGGATAACTGGTACCTCCCAGTCCTTACAACCAAAAACATTGGGTGCCCATGGACCATCTGCAGAAGCCACCCACCTGTGTGCTCTAGGGAACAGGGATACGCATTAATCACAGATGCTTGGGGGACGGTTGTCAGCCGCCTGCCTTGTTCAGAGTGTGACCCCCTGCTGCAACCAGATACCAGTACCTACGGCAATCACCAATGCTCCTCTAAGACTGTAGGAAAGAGTCTGTACCACACACTTGATCACCAACTACCTGGACACCTGAGCAGAAACCATACAAGAAAAGTGAATGGACCCACAGACTGATATACCTGATAACAGCTTTAGCCATCTGGTAACAGGACGTTGGAGCTTCAAATATAATCAAGCTCGCTCACTCAAACTACCTATTTGGACATATCAAAACAGAACAAGCAAGAAGTTAGGATACAGTTAGCAAACATAAACTAATACAATAACTTATAGATGGCTTGGAGGCAACAGTCAATATCAAGTTACATAAAGAAGCAGATGATCATCGCTTCAACAAGCTCTCAAAACAAAGAATCAAGGTGTCTTCTGGATGAAGGTGCCTTTCTGGAATTACCAGATCCAGAATACAAAAGATGAATGTACAGAACTCTTCAAGACATCAGTAATGAGATCGGGAAGGAGATCAGGCAATATGCAGAGCAAGCCAAGGAACACACAGATAAAGCAGTTGAAGAAATTAAAAAGGTTATTCAAGAACATAATTAAAAATTAAGCTGCAAGAATCCGTAGAGACACAACAATCAGAAATTCAGAAGATTAACAATAAAATTACAGAATTAGACAACTCAATAGAAAGTCAGAGGAGCAGAATTGAGCAAGTGGAAGGCAGAATTGGTGAGATTGAAGATAAAGCAATTGGCACCAATATTTTTGAAGAAAAGCCAGATAAAAGAATTAAAAAAAATGAAGAAAACCTAAGAATCATGTGGGACTCTAGCAAGAGAAATAACCTACAAGTGATTGGAGTACCAGAACAGGGAGGGATAACAGAAAATACAGAGAGAATTATTGAAGTTTTGTTGGCAGAAAACTTCCCTGATATCATGAAAGATGAGAAGATATCTAACCAAGATGCTCATAGAACTCCACATATGGTAGATGTTAAAAGAAGTTTACCAAGACATTTATAATCAAACTTGCCAAAACCAAAGATAAGGAGAGAATTTCAAGAGCAGCTAGGGGTAAACAAAAAGTCACCTACAAAGTATAGTCAGTAAGAATAAGCTCGGACTACTCAGCTGAAACCATGCAGGCAAGAAGGCAGTGGGATGACTTATATAAAGCATTGAAGGAAAAAAACTTCCAGCAAGGAATCATATATTCAGCAAAACTGTCTCTCAAATATGAAGGTGAAATTAGGACATTTCCAGATAAACAGAAGTTTGGGGGATTTGTAAAAACCAAACCAAAACTACAATAAATACTAAAGAGAGTTCTCTGGTTAGAAAATCAGTAATATCAGATATCAATCCAAGACTAGAACACTGGACAGAGCAATGAGGTATCAACCCAGATAGGTTCTACCAAAAGTGATCTATAGATACAATGCAATTCCTATCCAAATTCCAACAGCATTTTTTCATGAGATAGAGAAACAAATCACCAACTTCATATGAAAAGGAAAGAGGCTCTGGATAAGTAAAGCATTACTGAAAAAAGAAGAACAAAGTGGGAGACCTCACACTACCTGATTTTAGAACCTATTCTGCTGCCACAGTAGTCAAAACAGCCTGGTACTGGTACAACAGATACATAGACCAGTGGCACAGAATTGAGAATCCAGACATAAATCTATCCACATATGAGCAGCTGATATTTGACAAAGGCTCAAAGTCAGTTAAATGGGGGAAAGACAGTCTCTTTTACAAATGGTGCTGGCAGAACTGGATATCCATCTGCAAAAAAATGAAACAAGACCCATACCTCACACCATGCACAAAAACTAACTCAAAATGGATCAAAGACCTACATATAAAATCTAAAGTGATAAAGATCATGGACGAAAAAATAGGGACTACACTAGAAGCCCTAATACATGGCATAAACAGTAAAAAACATTACTAATAATGCACAAACATGAGAAGAGAAACTAGATAACTGGGCGCTCTAAAAATGAAACACCTATTCTAACCCAAAGACTTCACCAAATGAATAAAAAGTTTACCTACAGACTGGGAAAAAGTTCTTAGCTATGGCATTTCTGATCAGCATCTGATCTCTAAAATCTATAAAAGAAAAAAAAATTTTTTTTCTTTTATAGATTTTAAACTCAACTACGAAAAGACAAATAACCCAATTAAAAAATGGGCAAAGGATATGAACAGGAACTTCACTAAAGAAGACATTCAGGTAGCTAACAGATGCATGAGGAAATGCTCATGATCATTAGCCATTAGAGAAATGCAAATCAAAACTACAATGAGATTCCATCTCACTCCAACAAGGCTGGCATTAATCCAAAAAACACAAAATAATAAATGTTAGAGAGGTTGTGGAGGGACTGGAGCACTTATACACTGCTGGTGGGAATGTAAAATGGCACAACCACTTTGGAAATTGATTCGGTGCTTCCTTAAAAAGTTAGAAATAGAACTACCATAAGATCCAGCAATCCCACTCCTTGGAATATATCCTAAAGAAATAAGAGCCTTTACATGAACAGATATATGCATATCCATGTCCATTGCAGCAGTGTTTACAGTAGGAAAAAGATGGAAGCAACCAAGGTGCCCATCAACGGATGAATGAATAAATAAATTGTGGTATATTCACACAATGGAATACTAGGCATCGATAAAGAACAGTGATGAATCTGTGAAACATTTCATAACATGGAGGAATCTGGAAGGCATTATGCTGAGTGAAATTAGTTATGAAATGACAAATATTGCATGACCATTATTATAAGAACTCGAAAAATAGTTTAAACAGAGAAGAAAATATTCTTTGATGGTTACGGAAGTGGGGAGGGAGGGTGGTAGAGGGGTTTTCACTAATAAGATAGCACATAAGACCTATTTGAGGTGAAGGGAAAGACAACACACAATACAGAGGAGGTCAGCACAACCAGACTTATCCAAAAGCAAAGAAGTTTCCTGAATAAACAGAAGGCTTCAAAGGCCAGCATAGCAGGGGCAAGGGTTTGGGGACCGTGGTTTCAGGGGACATCTAAGTCAGTTGGCATAATAAAATCTGTTAAGAAAACATTCAGCATCCCACTTCGGAGAGTGTTGTCTAGGGTCTTAAACACTAGCAAGCAGCCATTTAAGATGCATCAATTGGTCTCAGCCCTCCTGGAGCAAAGGAGAATGAAGAACACCAAAGACACAAAGTAATTATGAGCCCAAGAGACAAAAAGGGCCACATTAACTGGAGACTACCTTAGCCTGAGGCCAGAAAACTAGATGGTGCCCGGCTATAACTGATGACTGCTCTGACAGGGAACACAACAGAGAACCCCTGAGGGAGCAGGAGAGCAGTGGGATGCAGACCTCAAATTCTTGTAAAAAGACCAGACTTAATGATCTGACTGAGACTAAAGGGACCCCAGAGGTCATAGTCCCCAGACCTTCTGTTGGCCCAAAAATCGAACCATTCCCAATGCCAACTCTTCAGACAGGGACTGGACTAGGCTATATGGGATAGAAAATGATACTGCTGAAGAGTGAGTTTCTTGTATCAAATGAACACATGAGGCTATGTGGGCAGCTTTTGTCTGGAGGTGAGATGAGAGGACAGAGGCGGTGAGAAGCTGGCTGAATGGACATGAAAACAGATGGTGGAGAGAAGGAGTGTGTCATCTCATTAGGGGGAGAGCAACTAGGAGTATATAAAAAACCCAAGTATATAGCACGGTGTATATAAATATTTGTATGAGAGACTGACTTGATTTGTAAACTTTCACTTAAAGCATAATAAACATTAAGAAAAAAAGTAAAAGGAGGTTCTGTCAATAATTATGTGAGAAGCAGCTATGAACAGACCTGTGATAAGGCGAAGTGGGATGTTGGGTTGACCGAGGCTCATAGGACCATTGGGTCATCCTCTGTTTTTCAACTCGCCCCCATCACAGTAACAACTGGCAGCAGTTCTGCATATGAGCAGTCCTCCTGTTGGGAAAAATTCAAAGTCCTCACCTGTCTCATGAGGATCATACTAGTACCTACTAACACGTACTGCATAAGTACATCATCCGTCTCCTGTGAGGTTGATTTCACATATACCAGGCACTGGTAACGGTGTGCAAAGACATATATTCAAGTATATCCATTGTAATAGGCAAAGTCCAAAAGCATCCTAAAAATCTGTCAGTAGGACACTGGTTCTTTCACACTTGGATTATGACATAGCTGTTAAAAGGATTGATTAGACTGGGAATGACTCCTGTCGGGGGAGGAGGGAGTGGTGTCCATGGGGATTACCCCAAAGTCAGAAGCAGGATGGGAGGTCAGCCTGCAGATGTGGTGGTTGAGGGACTGGAACTGAGTGCAGAAGCAGCACTTGGCAGGCTGGTGGAGAGCGGGGCACTAGGGTCCCTGATTGGAGGGGGCTCTGTGAGAAGGAGATGGGTGAATCCATACTCCTGGGTATAGGTGACTCCATTCTGCCGGTGCTGGGAGCAGCAGGGAGGGCAGAACTGACATCTGTGGTAGTTGTGACTGAGGCCCTGAGATGCAAAGGACTTCCTTCATCCCCTCTCAGAGGGCCCCCCAAACTGGCTTGAGCATGAAGGGGGAAGAGACTGAGCAGCAGCTGTAGGAGCAGGTGAGTCAGGAGTTGGGCTCCTCATCTCCCAGTCCACATCTGGTGTTAGAAAGGGAGCAGGGGAGGACAGGAGGCCTATCAGATAGGTCAGCCACTTCTATGCCTGACAGAGGGAGACCTATCACACAGGTCAGCCAAGTCAGTGCCTGACAGAGGGAGGAAGGAGTGGGGACAGCAAGGTGAGGTGGGCTGAGGGCAGTTAACATGAAGAGGTGCCTGAAAGGGGTGCTGACAGTGAGAAGAGGGGGTCTGGTGAGCTGGGCTTCTCCAAATCAGAAGATCTGTAGGGGTGGCTGCTCCAGCAGGTTCCAGGATAGCCACTGGGCCTAGGGAGTCCTGCTTCTTCTTACATCTCTTCAGCTGTGCATTAATGCTGGGGTGGAAGGGCAGCTGGTGGAGGAGCCGTCCCTGCAGCAGGCAGGGGAAGGATCAGACACTTGTGGGTCATCATGCCCTGTCCTGTGGCCCATTGTGTGGAGACCTGCCCAGATCCTGATGGGGTGGGGGCATGGCAGCAAGGGGGCAGACCTGGAGACATACTTACCATATGCCCCAGCAATTCCACTCCTAGGTATTCACCCAAAAGGAAAGGATACTTTTTTTCACACAAAAATCGGCATGTGAATATGTGTGTTATTGTTATATTTATAGTTTCAACTGCTTTATTCATCTCCTAGACGACTATTGAAGCTGTGCAATTTTTCTTGAGTGGGTTTGGAATTGTCTTTAGTGATTGCTCTAGGGATAACAAAAATATATACCAAACATTTCACAGCCTAATTAGAGTTAATATTTTACCAATTCTAGTAAAATGTAGAAGCCTTACAGCCATATAAGTTCCTTACACTCTCCAGTCTTTGTATTACAATTGTTGTACATATTAACATCTATATGAATTGAACCCCATGTATATGACTAGGACGCTAACAAATGAGAAATAAACTAATAAAACTGTCATTGTTGGGTGCCACTGAGTTGATTCTGATTCATCCTGACCCATGTGACAGTAGAAATGCCCCATAGAGTTTTCTTGGCTGTAATCTTTACAGGAGCAGATTGCTGGGTCTTTCTCCTGAGGAGTTGCTGTGTGGGTTTGAACTGACAACCTTTAGGTTAGCAGCTGAGCAATTAATCATTGCATCACCAGGAATAAAACTAGGAAGTAAATATACATTGCTGTAGCTAAACCATATCCCCATGAAAATACATGTCAAACTGAAAATTCATAACTATAACACTAAATGACTCAAATATAAATTACAAAAAGCAAAGAATACCCATGATTGACATTAACAATAAGAAATTTAAATTTAATAATATTAAGAATAAAACATAAAGTAAAATAAACTAATAAGTAAAAATCAATACAGAAAAACTCAGGGACAGCTGCAGCTTTGTCTAGACAAGGCTGATGCGTTCAGGTCCTGGCCTCTGCTTCAGTCAAGTTCAGAATCTGTGACACAAACACAGGGCTGGATTCACTGGGGAGGCACTGACAGGGACAGAGGAGGGGCGTGCTGGGGTGGGCTGCAGGACTCAGAAGGCTCCTCAGGCCCTGGAGAGGCACTTTGGATTCCTCTTATTCTCAAGGGTCAGGTCAACAGGGCACTGAGGCCTGTTTGCTGCTCTCTGCTGATGACAGAGGTGCCTATAAATGTTCCACAGGACAATCTCACTTGGGGCTCAGCAGGGCAGCCTTCAGAGAAAATACTACAGCAGAAAGAGAAGGACTGTGGGATCCAGGATGAAAAGGCAGAGCCCCAAGCACCTGGGCCATTTGAGTGATCTGGTGGAATGGAACAGGTGTGGGAGTGATGACTCTGCCCCCTCCACCCCTACATAAATACAATCCAGTCGTGAGACTTTCACATTACACGTGGACAGCTTCATGAAACTCTCCCCTTTCTGCCTGATGATCGTTTTTCTTTCTAACACTGCCATCAAACCTTGCCTATGCCTTTCGTTTTTAAAAAAATCATTATGCAATCGTACTGAAAACAACTTTTATGGATTTACTATATTCCAATATGAAAAGGTTACAGAAGACACTGCCTTTTTAATATGCATTAAAACCAGTTTTTTTTTTATTTACAAAATATAGGAATAAATAGGAGGAACATTAGTAACTTGTAATCCTACCCTGTTAACTCACTCCATGTGAGCCCCGCATTGAATTTCCTTCAGATTTTTGTGTTTTGTTTGAATGTATACAAAAATGTACAGAAAATCTGTAAAACATCAGCTTGATAAATGATGCCATGGGATGATCTTCGTCCTCAACAGGTCTCCTCAAATGCTGAGGGCCTCAAGATTTTGGGCAATTCCAAGTCAGACTTGATGGGTCTCCTACTTGATAGCAGGGAGACCATGTGCCCACAGGGAGGCAGGGCAGAGCCAGGTGAGCTATGTTCCTTGCACCTGAGGTGCTTCTGGATTCACCCACCCCTTTTCCAGGTGCCTGGAGCAGAGGAGATCAGGGTACCGCATAGGGTCTTACCACCCGGGGTGCTCTCTGCTGACCTTAAGGGGGTTGGGAGTGCAGGTAGGTTTTTGCATAGGGCAAAGCTGAACAATTTCAGGGACACTCTTCACAAATAATTTATTGTGAATCGCACCACCTGCAGTTATGCACACGGCCACCCTACAGCCCTCTTTTCCTTATTACGGCAGCCATTGGACAGCTTAGCCGTAGGGCCAAGACCTAACCACCCTTAGGGCCTTCTATGGAATGGATATCCCTTCCCCAGGGCCGGTGTTCTCTTCACGTACCAAAACTTATTTTTATAATGGTTTCTCCTCTTCCATGTACACCTCCCAGAATCTTGGTATTCCTGGTGGTATTGCTTTCCCTAAAGTGCGAAAATGAGAGTTAGGGAATCAGTGGTGCACGTGAGAACTTATTTGCCTTCCCCTCCTAACCTGCCCTTCCACGTTCACATTTCAGGGAGAATGCTGTCCTCCTTCTCCTTCTCAGATTCTGAGAAGTTAGCCTCTACGTGGACCAGGGCAGTGACGACAATGGTGTGGCCTTGGGAATGGAAAGGGCGAGTCAGTATTGAGGTGAGTATTCGGGCCCCTGCTACTCTTGGCAGGATGTAGTCTGACCTCAGGATCCAACTCTGTCCTCATCTCTGCAGTGAAGGAGGTGGTCTAAGACCTCCAGAGTACGTTTCCTTCTCTGACATTGTATAACTTTCACCAGGAAGCAATGGCATGTCCTCTTGTTTCTCTAAGAAGGCAGCCACAGTTTCCAGGACCCTCTGTGTATGACATTGCCTTTCCTGCCTCCTCCCCTCCCTCACTACTCCCTGCCTCTTTTCTTTCCCCTAATTACTTCCCAATTCATTCTCCCCTGTCAACACCACCAATCACATGGTTCCCCAATTTGGGAACATGCATAATCAATCAATTGATCAATTCAGCAGCCCATCCTACCCAGGGAACACCTGCCATGGGTCAAGGGTTATGCAGGGCCCTGTGGGAAAGAGCAACAGTCAGCCCCACTTATCAAAGGACTCTTATGTGCCTGTGGTGACTTAGGAACTTGGAAGACATTTGATCTGCACAACAACCTCATAAGCTTCCTAGCCCATTAGGGGAGGTAAGTATGAGATCAGAGGTGAAGTAACTTGTCCAATTTCCCTTAGTCTATAAGTAAGGCAACAGGGCTGCTACAGCAGGGATGGCCTCAGAAATAAATGCTGCCTGCCGGGGTTTGCACCAGACCTTGAGAGGACTCAGAGGTGAGGGCACCTGGGCAGGCCCAAGGAAATGTAGCTGAGTGGGATGTGACTGGAGTGTAGGAAACAGGCCAACCTGTGTGACAGGAGTGGTGAGTTCAGAGAGGAGCAGAGACGCCCCCAGCTCTGCTGCCCAGAGGCTTGGTCAGTTTCAGGAGACCAGGTCAATGGACTGTGACAGCAAGTGTGTGCTGTAAGCCCAACAGCCCCTTTAGCCACGTCCTCTCGAATCCACCTGACACTGGAGCATCTCAAGGGGCCGCTGAACATAAGTGTCTCAAATGGAAGCAATTCTGGTTCTGTTTTTAAAACTAGGTCTTGGGATTTGGTTGAGCAGCAGAGGCTAGAAATGTGCTCGAGGTTATGTTTCCCTCCTTACTTCTCCAGGGCACAGAGCATGCATGGTGAGCCCAGGGTAAATATTCTTTACCTCTTCAACCTGGGAGTGCCCTTTAAAGCAGGAGTAGACAGTAACATACAGAGATGAAGGTGCTGCTACAAGACCTGAAAGTGCAGAAGGGAGAGGGCGGACCTCTCACCCCCTACCCAGCACACACTGCAAAGACTTTGTCTCCAGGGTCAACTGTGTGCCTGTGAGATAGTTGTGAGCCACTGGATGGATGTTCCACATCCTAGGTCAACACCAAAACCCAATGCAAAATCTCTCGTGCTCAAATCCCAAGTGATGCCAAGCCCCCAAATCTCAGGCTTTGATGTTAGGGAGTGACAACAGTGGCAAGTCTTGTGGGAATGATAATCTTGAAATTGCAAAACAAGAAAATATAATTTCAAACATTTCACACTCAAAACCCATAGACATAAAATGTCTTACTGTTGTGTAAATAAAATATGAAAAGAACAAAAAAGACCTCCATTCATATTTCCTTTTTCTTTCTGAATTCACCCCCTCCCTCTTATTTTAGTTTCTGAAGCAGCAGGAGTAACCAGACTGCTGCCAGGAATCCTGTTCCATTGGAACCTACCTTGAGTGCCTTCTTCCTTACCACTGGAGTCATAACTTCTGTCTGCCTCCCAATCTTTAGAAACATAAACATCAAGAAAGATGTTAGAGAGAGTGGCACACCATTCCTCCCTATTCCAGTTGAGGTCATGCTGACTTAAGTAAACCACTGCTCCTTCCCCTGAATTCTCAGACCTTCCCTGGGCTCTGTGGAGTTAGAAGACTTCAACATACCAGTGCTCACAGTTTGCAAACTTTACGATGATAGTGAGGAAGTGAAGGACTGCCCTTTCAGTGTCGCTTCCCTGTTTCCACTGGACAATTCTAGTTCTGACCCCAATCTTATCAATCTGAAATTCCAACTGTTAGGGACGCATTGAGTTGGATGAGTTCACTGAACAGACCCGTTATCCAGCTCAGAGCACCTGCCCAAGGAAGCCTTCTGTAATGATGGAAATGTTCTGTCTGTATTGTCTAATACAGCAGCCGCTAGCATATAAGGTTCTTGGGCATTTGAAATATGACTGTTGTGATTTAGTGATTGTATTTTTATTTTAGTTAATTGAATTAATTAATTGGTAAATTAATTTTAAAGAGTGCAGCTCTAGAGATCCAAAGATGAGGAAGATGTAACCTTTCTTGCCTGTCCCTGTAGAATAGTTTGCTGACCTGATCTGACCTGGAAAATCAGTTTCTTTCACTACACCCAAACCCACATTCCTGCCAGGAACTGGAGTCAGGGTGGTTCTCCAGACTGACCCAGCAAGAAACCCCTGCTTTCTTTATATATATTTTTTTCTATAGCAGTTGACCAATTCCAGATTACACACCATTTTCACTTGCTCTTGAGGCCACCTGCAGTTATAGAAATGAAAAAACTATGAGGATCATATCATACTGGCTACGGTTTGCACATTTCTTTCTGTTTTTGACTTTAGAAAACCAGATATCCAACAGTGGTGGAGGCCAAGGACCCAAAAGAAACAGATGACACCTGAGGAAAGGCACAGAATTTTCTTGGAGGCTGTGTCTTTCTCCAGCCCACTTGGGTTGGCAGTTACAGAATTTTAATCCAAGGGGAGAGTGCTAGTTTGGAAGAGCTCCATCCCATAGTTTAAGAGCTGGTACCATCCCTTGTAAATGCTCTCTCGAATCAGGTATCATTTGGTAGGAGTTTTCCCTTGCACTTCCAAAGAAAACCATACTTGTCATCTATAATGTACATAGTGAGGATGTCATAAAACTAGTGCCATAGCTAGACTCAATTGAAAAGAAAGAAGCCAGGAAAGCAACACTTCTCAAACAAAGATTGGAAACCTTACCTGACATTAGATGGGGTGTTATCTGCTGTTTCACTGGGGGAACTTCTTTAATGTGTCGTCCTGGGAGCTAGTAGGACACAGAGTAACTGTGAGTACATTGGTGGTGGTGTTCAATAATTGCTCTAAGAGCTTTGATTGACTTGAAAATGGGATGAGAGTGTGTTGAAGTGTTTGGATAGAAATCACGAGCTGAACTGTATTTGGGCATCTTCCTTGGTGGAAGAAGGATGACCAATAAGAATAACTGGAAAGTATAGCACAATTGGACTAAACCAAAAGCAAAGAAGTTTCCTGAATAAACAGAAGGCTTCGAAGGCCAGCATAGCAGGGGCAGGGGTCTGGGGACTATGGTTTCAGGGTACATCTAAGTCAATTGGCATAGTAAAATCTATTAAGAAAATATTCTCATCCCACTTTGAAGAGTGGCATCTGGGGTCTTAAACGCTATCAAGCAGCCATCTAAGATGCATCAATTGGTCTCAATCCACCTGGATCAAAGGAGAATGAAGAACACCAAGGACACAAGGTGATTACAAGCCCAGGAGACAGAAAGGACCAAATGAACCAGCAACTACATCATCCTGAGACCAGAGGAACTAGATGATGCCCGGCTACAACTGATGACTCCCCTGACAGGGAACACAACAGAGAACCCCTGAGGGAGCAGGAGAGCAGTGGGATGCAGACCCCAGATTCTCATAACACCAGACTTAATGGTCTGACTGAGACTAGAAGGACCCCAGTGGTCATGGCCCCAGACCTTCTGTTGGCCCAGGACAGGAACCATTCCCGAAGCCAACTCTTCAGACATGGATTGGACTGGACGATGGGTTCGAGAGGGATGCTGGTGAGGAGTGAGCTTCTTGGATTAGGTGAATACTTGAGACTATGTTGTCATCTCCTGCCTGGAGGGGAGATGAGTGGGTGGAGGGGGTTAGAAGCTGGTGAAATGGACACAAAAAGAGAGAGTGGAGGGAGAGAGTGGGCTGTCTCATTAGGGGGAGAGTAACTGGGAGTGTGTAGTAAGGTGTATATGGGTTTTTGTGTGAGAGACTGACTTGATGTGTAAACTTTCACTTAAAGCACAATAAAAATTATTTTAAAAAACAAAAAAAAAAAGAATAACTGGAAAGTGATGACTAACTGTGGCCTTGGTTTTATTGCTAAGGTAACCTAAAGCCATGTAAAGTAGTCAGTCTACAGACAGTACTAAAATACACATTCTGATTTAATGACAAAGTCTCATTCTTCTGACCATTTTTAAGCCCTGCTAAATCACAGTATCTTCTCAACATCTTCCAAGGTCATATCAGCCGCCACAGATGCTATGTGCTGCTACTGTGTGTGTTATTGGAAGTACGGTATTTTCACTTAATTAAATCTGACCTTATATTGAGTCACTGAATTCAGTTATAGGCAAAATATTTTATTGCATTTACTCTCTAATCTTTTGTTATAAAGATGGTCATAATAAAAGAGTTGAAAATATTGATACTCTAACATTAAAAATTTGCTGTTGTTGTTCCTACCTGCCGTTGAGTGGCCCCTGACTACGGTAACCCATGTGTTACAGAGTAGAACTGCTCCATAGGGTTTTCTTGACTGTAATCTTTACAGAAGCAGATTGCCAGGCCTTTCTTCCACAGAACCAGTGGATGTGTTCAAACCTCCAAGCTTGAGGTTAGTAGCTGATTGCAAACTGCTTGTGACGTCTATTCTCCTTCTCCCTTTAAAAATACTGCTGTTGTTACATCAAAGAGGAAATCACCAAATCAATACCATTTACGGTAGCCCCCAAGAAGATAAAATACTTAGGAATAAATCTTACCAGAGACGTAAAAGACCTATTCAAAGAAAACTATGAGACACTACTGCAGGAAACCAAGAGAGACATACATAAGTGGAAAACATACCTTGCTCATAGATAGGAAGACTTAACATTGTAAAAATGTCTGTTTTGCTCAAAGCAATCTATAGATACAATGCAATTCTGATCCAAATTCCAATGACATTTTTTAATGGGATGGAGAAACAAATGACCAACTTCATATGGAAGGAAAGAGGCCCTGGGTAAGTAAAGCATTACTGAAAAAGAAGGACAAAGTGGAAGGCCTCACTCTACCTTAATTTATAACCTATTTACCGTGACAGTAGTCAAAACATCCTGGTACTGGTACAACAACAGATGCATGGACCTATGGAACAGAATTGAGAACCAAAACATAAATCCATCCACATATGAGCAGCCGATATTTGACAAAGGCCCAAAGTAGTTAAATGGGGAAAAGACAGTCTCTCTAACAAATGGTGCTGGCAGAACTGTATATCCATCTGCAAAAAAATGAAACAAGACCCATACCTCACACCATTACAAAAACTGACTCAAAATGGATCAAAGACCTAAATATAAAATCTGAAATGATAACGATCATGGAAGAAAAAATAGGGATAGTGCTAGGAGCACTAATACATGACATAAACGGTATACAAAACATTACTACCAATGCACAAATACCAGAAGAGAAACTAGATAACTGGGAGCTCCTAAAAGTCAAACCCCTACGCTCATCCAAAGACTTCACCGAAAGAGCAAAAAGATTCCCTACAGACTGGGAAAAAGTTTATAGCTATGACATTTCTGATCAGCGTCTGATCTCTAAAATCTACATGATATTGCAAAAACTCAACTACAAAAAAGACAAATAACCCAATTAAAAAATTGGCAAAGGATATGAGCAGGTACTTCACCGAAGAAGGCATTCAGGTAGCTAACAGATACATGAGGAAATGCTCAAGATCATTAGCCGTTAGAGAAATGCAAATCAAAACTACAATGAGATTCCATCTCACTCCAACAAGGCTGGCATTAATCCAAAAAACACAAAACAATAAATGTTGGAGAGGCTGTGGAGAGATTGAAACACCTATTTTTTTTTTTAAATAATTTTTATTGAGCTTTAAGTGAACGTTTACAAATCAAGTCAGTCTGTCACATATAAGCTTATACACACCTTACTCCATACTCCCACTTACTCTCCCCCTAATGAGTCAGCCCTTCCAGTCTCTCCTTTCGTGACAATTTTGCCAGTTTCTAACCCTCTCTACCCTGCCATCTCCCCTCCAGACAGGAGATGCCAGCACAGTCTCAAGTGTCCACCTGATACAAGCAGCTCACTCTTCATCAGCATCTCTCTCCAACCCATTGTCCAGTCCCTTCCATGTCTGATGAGTTGTCTTTGGGAATGGTTCCTGTCCTGGGCCAACAGAAGGTTTGGGGACTGTGATGACCGGGATTCTTCTAGTCTCATTCAGACCATTAAGTCTGGTCTTTTTACAAGAATTTGGGGTCTGCATCCCACTGCTCTCCTGCTCCCTCAGGGGTTCTCTGTTGTGCTCCCTGTCAGAGCAGTCATCGGTTGTGGCTGGGCACCATCTAGTTCTTCTGGTCTCAGGATGATGTAAGTCTCTGGTTCATGTGGCCTTTCTGTCTCTTGGGCTCATAGTTGTCGTGTGCCCTTGGTGTTCTTCATTCTCCTTTGATCCAGGTAGGTTGAGACCAATTGATGCATCTTAGACGGCCGCTTGTTAGCATTTAAGACCCCAGATGCCACATTTCAAAGTGGGATGCAGAATGTTTTCATAATAGTATTATTTTGCCAATTGATTTAGAAGTCCCCTTAAGCCATAGTCCCCAAACCCCCGCCCTTGCTCCGCTGACCTTTGAAGCATTCAGTTTATCCCGGAAACTTCTTTGCTTTTGGTCCAGTGCCTTTGAGCGGACCTTCTGTGTATTGAGTATTGTCCTTCCCTTCACCTAAAGTAGTTCTTATCTACTAACTAATCAGTAAATAACCCTCTCCCACCCTTCCTCCCTCCCTCCCTCATAACCACGAAAGTATGTGTTCTTCTCAGTTTATACTATTTCTCAAGATCTTATAACAGTGGTCTTATACAATATTTGTCCTTTTGCCTCTGACTAATTTCGCTCAGCATAATGCCTTCCAGGTTCCTCCATGTTATGAAATGTTTCACAGATTCGTCACTGTGCTTTATCGATGCGTAGTATTCCACTGTGTGAATATACCACAATTTATTTACCCATTCATCCGTTGATGGACACCTTGGTTGCTTCCAGCTTTTTGCTATTGTAAACAGAGCTGCAATAAACATGGGTGTGCATATATCTGTTTGTGTGAAGGCTCTTGTTTCTCTAGGGTGTATTCCGAGGAGTGGGATTTCTGGGTTGTGTGGTAGTTCTATTTCTAACTGTTTAAGATAACGCCAGATAGATTTCCAAAGTGGTTGTACCATTTTACATTCCCACCAGCAGTGTATAAGAGTTCCAATCTCTCCGCAGCCTCTCCAGCATTTATTATTTTGTGTTTTTTGGATTAATGCCAGCCTTGTTGGAGTGAGATGGAATCTCATCGTGGTTTTAATTTGCATTTCTGTAACGGCTAATGATCGAGAGCATTTTCTCATGTATCTGTTAGCTGCCTGAATATCTTCTTTAGTGAAGTGTGTGTTCATATCCTTTGCCCACTTCTTGATTGGGTTGTTTTGTCTTTTTGTGGTTGAGTTTTAACAGAATCATATAGATTTTAGAGATCAGGCGCTGGTCGGAGATGTCATGGCTGAAAATTCTTTCCCAGTCTGTAGGTGGTCTTTTTACTGTTTTGGTGAAGTCTTTAGATGAGCATAGGTGTTTGATTTTTAGGAGCTCCCAGTTATCTGGTTTCTCTTCGTCATTTTTGGTAATGTTTTGTATTCTGTTTATGCCTTGCATTAGGGCTTCTAAGGTTGTCCCTATTTTTTCTTCCATGATCTTTATCGTTTTAGTCTTTATGTTTAGGTCTTTGATCCACTTGGAGTTAGTTTTTGTGCTTGGTGTGAGGTATGGGTCCTGTTTCATTTTTTTGCAAATGGATATCCAGTTATGCCAGCACCATTTGTTAAAAAGACTATTTTTTCCCCAATTAACTGATACTGGGCCTTTGTCAAATATCAACTGCTCATATGTGGATGGATTTATATCTGGATTCTCAATTTTGTTCCACTGGTCTATGTGCCTGTTGTTGTACCAATACCAGGCTGTTTTGACTACTGTGGCTGTATAATAGGTTCTGAAATCAGGTAGAGTGAGGCCTCCCACTTTCTTCTTCTTTTTCAGTAGTGCTTTGCTTATCCGGGGCTTCTTTCCCTTCCATATGAAATTGGTGATTTGTTTCTCTATCCCCTTAAAATATGACATTGGAATTTGGATCGGAAGTGCGTTAAATGTATAGATGGCTTTTGGTAGAATAGACATTTTTACTATGTTAAGTCTTCCTATCCATGAGCAAGGTATGTTTTTCCACTTAAGTACGTCCTTTCGAATTTCTTGTAGTAGAGCTTTGTAGTTTTCTTTGTATAGGTCTTTTACATCCTTGGTAAGATTTATTCCTAAGTATCTTATCTCCTTGGGGGCTACTGTGAATGGTATTAATTTGGTTATTTCCTCTTCGGTGTTCTTTTTGTTGATGTAGAGGAATCCAAGTGATTTTTGTATGTTTATTTTATAACCTGAGACTCTGCCAAACTCTTCTATTAGTTTCAGTAGTTTTCTGGAGGATTCCTTAGGGTTTTCTGTGTATATAATCATGTCATCTGCAAATAGTGATACCTTTACTTCTTCCTTGCCAATCCGGATACCTTTTATTTCTTTGTCTAGCCTAATTGCCCTGGCTAGAGCTTCCAGCACGATGTTGAATAAGAGCGGTGATAAAGGGCATCCTTGTCTGGTTCCCGTTCTCAAGGGAAATGCTTTCAGGTTCTCTCCATTTAGAGTGATATTGGCTGTTGGCTTTGCATAAAAGAGATGCCCTTTATTATGTTGAGGAATTTACCTTCAATTCCTATTTTGGTAAGAGTTTTTATCATAAATGGGTGTTGGACTTTGTCAAATGCCTTTTCTGCATCAATTGATAAGATCATGTGGTTTTTGTCTTTGTTTTATTTATGTGATGGATTACATTAATGGTTTTTCTAATATTAAACCAGCCTTGCATACCTGGTATAAATCCCACTTGATCAGGGTGAATTATTTTTTTGATGTGTTGTTGGATTCTATTGGCTAGAATTTTGTTGAGGATTTTTGCACCTATGTTCACGAGGGATATAGGTCTATAATTTTCTTTTTTTGTAATATCTTTACCTGGTTTTGGTATCGGGGAGATGGTGGCTTCATAGAATGAGTTGGGTAGTATTCCGTCATTTTCTATGTTTTGGAATACCTTCAGAAGTAGTGGTGTTGACTCTTCTCTGAAAGTTTGGTAGAACTCTGCAGTGAAGCCGTCCGGGCCAGGGCTTTTTTTTTTTTGGGAGTTTTTTGATTACCATTTCAATCTCTTTTTTTGTTATGGGTCTATTTAGTTGTTCTACTTCTGAATGTGTTAGTTTAGGTAGGTAGTGTTTTTCCAGGAATTCATCCATTTCTTCTAGGTTTTCAAATTTGTTAGAGTACAATTTTTCATAATAATCTGAAATGATTCTTTTAATTTCATTTGGTTCTGTTGTGATGTGGTCCTTCTCGTTTCTTATTCGGGTTATTTGTTTCCTTTCCTGTATTTCTTTAGTCAGTCTAGCCAATGGTTTATCAATTTTGTTAATTTTGTCAAAGAACCAGCTTTTGGCTTTGTTAATTCTTTCAAATGTTTTTCTGTTCTCTAATTCATTTAGTTCAGCTCGAATTTTTATTATTTGTTTTCTTCTGGTGCCTGATGGATTCTTTTGTTGCTCACTTTCTATTTGTTCAAGTTGTAGGGACAGTTCTCTGATTTTGGCTCTTTCTTCTTTTTGTATGTGTGCATTTATCGATATAAATTGGCCTCTGAGCACTGCTTTTGCTGTGCCCCAGAGGTTTTGATAGGAAGTATTTTCATTCTCGTTGCTTTCTAAGAATTTCCTTATTCCCTCCTTGATGTCTTCTATAACCCAGTCTTTTTTCAGGAGGGTATTGTTCAGTTTCCAAGTATTTGATTTCTTTTCCCTTGTTTTTCTGTTATTGATTTCCACTCTTATGGCCTTGTGGTCTGAGAAGATGCTTTGTAATATTTCGATGTTTTGGATTCTGCAAAGGTTTGTTTTATGACCTAATATGTGGTCTATTCTAGAGAATGTTCCATGTGTGCTAGAAAAAAAAAGTATAGTTTGCAGCAGTTGGGTGGAGAGTTCTGTATAAGTCAATGAGGTCAAGTTGGTTGATTGTTGTAATTATGTCTTCCTTGTCTCTATCGAGCTTCTTACTGGATGTCCTGTCCTTCTCCGAAAGTGGTGTATTGAAGTCTCCTACTATAATTGTGGAGGTGTCTATCTCACTTTTCAGTTCTGTTAAAACTTGATTTATGTATCTTGCAGCCCTGTCATTGGGTGCATAAATATTTAATATGGTTATGTCTTCCTGATCAATTTTCCCTTTATCATTATGTAGTGTCCTTCTTTATCCTTTTTGGTGGATTTAAGTCTAAAGTCTATTTTGTCAGAAATTAATATTGCTACTCCTCTTCTTTTTTGCTTATTGTTTGCTTGATATATATTTTTCCATCCTTTGAGTTTTAGTTTGTTTGTGTCTCTAAGTCTAAGGTGTGTCTGTTGTAGGCAGCATATAGACGGATCATGTTACTTTATCCAGTCCGTGACTCTCTGTCTCTTTATTGGTGCATTTAGTCCATTTACATTCAGCGTAATTATAGATAAATAAGTGTTTAGTGTTGTCATTTTGATGCCTTTTTATGTGTGTTGTTGACAATTTCATTTTTCCACTTACTTTTTTGTGCTGAAATGTTTTTCTTAGTAAATTGTGAGATCCTCATTTTCGTAGTGTTTGACTTTATGTTTGTTGAGTCATTCCGTTTTTCTTGGCTTTTATCTTGAGTTATGGACTTGTTATACCCCTTTGTGGTTACCTTAATATTTACCCCTATTTTTCTAAGTAAAAACCTAACTTGTATTGTTCTATATCGCCTTGTATCACTCTCCATATGGCAGTTCTATGCCACCTGTATTTAGTCCCTCTTTTTGATTATTGTGATCTTTTACATATTGACTTCAATGATTCCCTGTTTTGAGCATTTTTTTAAAATTAATCTTAATTTGTTTTTGTGATTTCCCTATTTGAGTTGATATCAGGATGTTCTGTTTTGTGACCTTGTGTTGTGCTGGTATCTGATATTATTGGTTTTCTGACCAAACAATATCCTTTAGTATTTCTTGTAGCTTTGGTTTGGTTTTTGCAAATTCTCTAAGCTTGTGTTTATCTGTAAATATCTGAATTTTGCCTTCATATTTCAGAGAGAGTTTTGCTGGATATATGATCCTTGGCTGGCAGTTTTTCTCCTTCAGTGCTCTGTATATGTCATCCCATTGCCTTCTTGCCTGCATGGTTTCTGCTGAGTAATCTGAACTTATTCTTATTGATTCTCCCTTGAAGGAAACCTTTCTTTTCTCCCAGGCTGCTTTTAAAATTTTCTCTTTATCTTTGGTTTTGGCAAGTTTGATGATAATATGTCTTGGTGTTTTTCTTTTTGGATCAATCTTAAATGGGGTTCGATGAGCATCTTGGATAGATATCCTTTCATCTTTCATGATGTCAGGGAAGTTTTCTGTCAGCAGATCTTCAACTATTTTCTCTGTGTTTTCTGTCCTCCCTCCCTGTTCTGGGACTCCAATCACACGCAAGTTATCCTTCTTGATAGAGTCCCACATGATTCTTAGGGTTTCTTCATTTTTTTTCATTCTTTTATCTGTTTTTTTTTTCAGCTATGTTGGTGTTAATTCCCTGGTCCTCCAGATTTCCCAGTCTGCATTCTAATTGCTCGAGTCTGCTCCCCTGACTTCCTATTGCATTGTCTAATTCTGTAATTTTATTGTTAATCTTTTGGATTTCTACATGCTGTCTCTCTATGGATTCTTGCAACTTATTAATTTTTCCATTATGTTCTTGAATAATCTTTTTGAATTCTTCAACTGTTTTATCAGTGTGTTCCTTGGCTTTTTCTGCAGTTTGCCTTATTTCGTTTCTGATGTCTTGAAGCATTCTGTAAATTAGTTTTTTATATTCTGTATCTGATAATTCCAGGATTGTATCTTCATTTGGGAAAGATTTTGATTCTTTTGTTTGGGGGGTTGTAGAAGCTGTCATGGTCTGCTTCTTTATGTGGTTTGATATCGACTGCTGTCTCTGAGCCATCACTAAGGTATATAAAAAAAAGTGGTTTATTCTATAATTGCTCACTGAGTCTTATCTTGTTTTGGTTTCTTTCAATATACGTGGATGGGCTACTAGATTGTGCTGTCTTGTTTGTTGTAGCCCTTGACTTACTTTTGACCTATTACCAGCTGGTTTGGGCTGTTGCCAGATATACATGCCTGAGTCTATTCACTATTCTTGAGTAGAATCTGATTTTGGGTCATCAAGTGTGTGCTGCACCCTAACACCTATCCACCTCGAGAAGTAATGGTGATAGTTGTGTGCACCAGATTCTATTAGTAGCTGGAGTTCACCCTCCAGGGGGGCAGGATGCTGACAGGCTTCCCCCAAGTGTCAGTGAGGTAGGTGTGTCTCTATTCCTATAGCACCTTGGTGGGAGGGCACTGCAGCTGTACCTTAGGCCCCCAATGCAAGTACCTCTACTGATTGGTAGATGTCACCCTCCTTAGACCCCCAAGGCAAGAGGCTAGGTGGTCTGGGGGGAGCTTCAGCCCTCAGTTCCCTGTTGTGGGTCAGTTAGGGCTCTGTTGAATAAGCAGAGAAATCAGACCTGGGAAACTTGTTTTTCCAGAAAAATCCGCTAAAAAAAAATGCAGTCAGATCCTTATCAGAGCTGCCTTTGGATTATAACTGCACCTTGTTCCCTGTAAGGATGAAAGTCCGAGATTTGGATCATATATGCTTGGCTGTAGCTGGTTCTGTGTTTTTAGTCCAATTTGGGATGGATTTTTGGTCCCTGGGTTTTTTGTGGTTCCTTCTCTCAGGCCGGAAGAATGGGTTATGAAAAGACCAAAAAAAAAAAAAAGAGGGGGGGGGAAGCAAAGCTGCTGCGGAGTCGGAGCCATTTCCCTCTGGCTCAGGAAATTCCAAAGTTAATGAAGCCACCTGGGGAGGGTGCGGGAGGGTTCAGAGAAATAGGAGAGTAGCACCTCGAAATATAGCCACAGTTGCTTATCTTGTTTGGAATGACTATTTTATCTGAGATTCCCAAGGGGCGTGTCGCCTATGTGTGCTGGCTGTGTGGAGATTGCCCCCGAGGGTCTGGCCCGCTGAAGCCACGGTCAGATCCTCCGCTGCCAGTCCAAAGCCCAGCGTCAAGGTTCCCCTGCAGGGACGCTGCACTCCCGGCTCCAAAATCAGTCGCTGCCTCCCGGGGACTTCTCGTCCCGCCAGCCACGTCACCACGCTGCTCGCGCGGACCGGCTGGGCCCCCTCCCGGTGTTAGTTCAGGGGAGTAGGGCTGCGCGCCGTGCTTGCGCCGTGACAGTGCCCAGTCAAAAGCACGGCGCCAAGGTTCCCCAGCTGGGACGCTGCACTCCTGGCTCCAAAACCAGTCACTGCCTCCTGGGGACTTCTCCCACCAGCCGCATCACCACACCGCCCGCGCGGACCGGCTGGGCCCCCTCCCGGGGTGAGTTCAGGGGGGTAGGGCTGCACCCCTTGTTTGCTCAGTCACGAGATTTTGAGTTCAGCTCCCCTGGGCTCAGACCTAAGACCGGCGCCAAGGTTACCTGACTGGGACGCTGGCTCCAGGCTCCGAAAACAGTCGCTGCTTCCCCGTATTTGTTCATTCTCCGTCTCTAAATCTGTGTTTGTTGTTCAGATTTCGTAGATTGTTATGTATGTGATCGATTCACTTGTTTTTCCGAGTGTTTGTTGCAAGAGGGATCCGAGGTAGTGTCTACTTAGTCCACCATCTTGGCCCCGCCTCCCAATTTTTTTTTTTTTAATAAATAAGTAAGGTCTATAATTGGAAATGTTTCTCAGGCCTTCTGCATTCAAATGAATGTTTCTTTTTATTAGATAAATTTTTATTCTCCTTTGAAACTCATAAAAGGAAATAGAACTTTGAAATAGAGGTAGAACTGTTTAAAACCCATCATAGTTTTTTAAATCACAAAATTAACTGGGTTTATAATTCTTGAACATTCTTCAATTCACTTTCCTGATATATCCATTCTAAGGTTTTGACTGAGACTTAAAACGATGATGCTTTCTGTAACTCTTTTTTGTGTGAATTTAATAATATCTAACAAAAAGACTCTTTTTCTGTGCCCACAATGTATCAGGCAACAGATGTGTTTTATGTATATATATATATATGTATGGCTATACGTATGTATATGTGTATGTATGTATATATGTATGTATGTACTAGTTTTTTTATATATGCACATACATACATATATAGATACAGATAATTTTGACACCTTCTAACTACTCTGCCAGGAAAATAGTATGAATTGCCTCATGTTATACCTTCAGTTAAGAAATTTTTTTTTTCTCACGTCTAGGCTGACATGGACACAATGGTTGTCACAATGGTTGTCACAACTGGTGACACAATGGTTAGGAGCTCAGCTGCTATCCAAAAGGTAGCCAGTTTGAATCCACCAGCTGCTTCTTGGAAAACCTTTGGGGTGGTACTACTCTGTCCTATAGGGTCACAATGAGTAGGAAAAGACTCGACAGGAAAGGATTTGGTTTGGTTTGGTTTGACTCACACATCTCCTAGGAGATAAGCCTGAGTTGGTTCCCAAGACTGTTCTTGTTTTAGGTGCTGTCGAGTCAGTTCTGACTCATTGCTACCCTATGTACAACAAAACAGTGACCAGCCCTGCACCGTCGTCACAATCATTGCTGTGTTTGAGCCCATCATTGCAGCCAGTGTGTCAATCCATTTCTTGAAGATTTGTCTCTTTTTCACTGAACCTCTATTTACCAAGCATGACGCCCTCCAGGGACTGCTCCCTCATGATAGCATATCCAAAGTACCTTATACGAAGTCTCGCCACCCTCACTTCTAAGGACAGATTTGTTCCTTCTTCTTGTATGTTTAATATTCTTTCCCAACACCATAGTTAAAAGGCATCAATTCTTTTTCGGTCTTCTTTATTCATTGTCCAGCTTTCACATGCATATGAGGTGATTGAAAATACCATAGCTTGAGTCAGGCACACCTTAGTCCACAAAGTGATATCTTGTTTTTTTAAGACTGTACAGAGGTATTTTGCAGCATATTTGCCTGATGCAATACTTCATTTGATTTCTAGACTGCTCCCTCCATAGGCGTTGATTGTGGATCCAAGTAAAATGAAATCCTTGACAACTTCAGTATTTTATGTGTTTATCATGGTGTTGCTCATTGATCCAGTTGTGAGCATTTTTTTTCTTTATGTTACGGTGTAATCCTAAAGTTGTAGTCTTTGATCTTCATCAGTGTGTGCTACATGTCCTCTTCGCTTTGAGCAAGCAAGGTTGTGTCATCTACACGTGACACATAGTTAATGAGTGTTCCTCCAATTCTGAAGCAGCGCTCTTCTTCATGTAGTCCAGCTTCTCAGATTATTTGCTCAGCATACAGATTGAATAAGTATGATGAAAAGATACAACCTTGATGCATATCTTTACTAATTTTAAACCACACAATATCACCTCGTTGTGTTTGAACAACTGCCACTTGGCCTAGGTACATATTCCACATGAGCACAATTAAGTGTTCTGAAATTTCCCTTCTTCCCAATGTTATCCATAATTTGTTATGATCCATACAGTCAAATGCCTTTGCAAAGTCAATAAAATACAGGTAAACATCTTTCTGGTATTCTTTGCCTTCAGCCAACATCCATCTGCTATCAGCAATAATATCCCCATTCCTTGTCCTCTTCTGAATCCTGCTTGAATTTCTGGCAGTTCCCTGTCAGGGTCCTGCTGCAATTGTTTTGTAATTATCTTCAGCTAAATTTTACTTGTGTGTAATATTAATGATATTATTCAATAATTTCTGTGTAATTTGGAAACAAATATAGATCTCTTCCAGTCAGTTAGCCAGGTAGCTATCTTCCAAATTTCTTGGCAGAGATGTGTGAATGCTTCCAGCATTGCCTCCCTTTGTTGAAGCATCACAATTGGAATTCTGCCAATTCCTGGAGCCTTTTTTTTCCTAACTGCCTTCGGCGCAGCTTGGACTCCTTCCTTCAGTACCATGGGTTCTTGATCATATGTTACCTCCTGAAATGGTTGAATGTTGACCAGTTCTTCTAGGTACAGTGACTGTGTATTCCTTCTATCTTCTTTTGATACTTCCTTCATCGTTCAATATTTTCCCCATAGAATCCTTCAGTATTGCAGCTTGAGGCTTGAATTTTTTCTTCAGTTCTTTCAGTTAGATAAATGCTGAGCGCGTTCTTCCCATTTGGTTTTCTAACTCCAGGTCTTTGCACATTTCACTATAATACTTTGTCTTCATGAGCCACCCTTTTATAATCTTCTATATAGCTCTTTTATTTCATCATTTCCTCCTTTTCCTTTAGTTACTCTACATTCAAGTTTCAGAGTCTTTTCTGACATCCATTTTGGTGTTTTATATCTTGCTTTCCTTTTTAAAGACCCTTTGATTTCATCACTTATGATGTCCTTGATGTCATCCCACAACTCGTTTGATCTTTGGTCATTATCGTTCAGTGCATCATATCTATTCTTAAGGGGGTCTCTAAATTCAGGTGGAATATACTTAAGGTCGTAATTTGGCTCTCGTGGGACTTTTTAATTTTCTTCAGCTTCAATTTGAGCTTGCATTGGAGCACTTGATGGTCTGTTCCCCAGTCACCCCCTGGCTGCCTTCTGACTGATAATATTGAGTTTTTTCATCATCTCTTTCCACAGATGTAGTCAGTTTGATTGCTGCATATTTCATCTGGTGAGGTCCACGTGTATACCCACCATCTATATTGCTGAAAAAAGGTGTTTGCCGTGATAAAGTCATTGGTCTTGAAAAATTCTATCATGGGATTTCTGGCATCATTTCTATCACCAAGGCCATATTTTCCAACTATCAATTTTTCGGTGTTTCTAACTTTCGCATTCTAATCGCCAGTAATTATCAATGCATCTCGATTGCATGTTTGATCAGTTTCAGACTACAGAAGTTAGTAAAAATCTTCAGTTTCTTCACCTTTAGCATTAGTGATTGGAATGTAAATTTGAATAATTGTGTTAACTGTTCTTCCTTCTAGGTGTATGCATATTATCCTATCACTGACAGCATTGTACTTCACTATAGATCTTGAAATGTTCTTTTTAGCAATGAATATGATGCCATTCCTCTTCAAGTTGTCATTTCTGGCATAGGAGACTATATGATTGTCCAATTCAAAATGGCCAATACCAGTCCATTTCAACTTGCTAATGCTTAGGATAGTGATCATTATGCATTCCATTTTATTTTTGATAACTTTCAGTTTTCCTAGTTGATACTTCACACATTCAACACAAATATTCAAATATTAATGGATATTTGTGACTATTTTTTCTCATTTGGAGTCATGCTACATTAGCAAATGAAGGTCCTGAAAGTTTAACTCCATCCACGTCTCTAAGTTTGACTTCACTTTGAGGAGGCAGCTTTTCACCGGTCACATTTTGAGTGCCTTCCAACCTGAGAGACTCAACTTCAGGCAGTATATAAGAAAATACTCTGTTGCTATTCATAATGTTTTCACTGGTCAATTCTTTTAGAAGTAGATTACCAGGTCCATCTTCCTAGTCTTAGTGTGGAAGCTCCGCTGAAACTGTCCACTATGCGTGACCTTGCTGATATTTAAAATACTGCTAGTATAGCTTCCAGTATCACAGCAACATGCAAGCCAGTACAGTAAAGCAAACTGACAGATAAGCAATGATGCCAGGACTAAATGACCTCAATGCCTGTGCCATTTTCACTCCTGCTTATGCGAAATAAGTTCTACTCTGTCCTATAGGGTCGCTATGAGTGGGTTTTTTTTTATGCTTATGCGTCGGAATCGACTCAACAGCAATGGGATTGATGTTTCCTTCCTGCACATATCTTGGTTTCTGTTTGTCTTGTCTAAGCTATTTTAATTGTTATTTGATCCTAGGCAGTTATTTCCTTAAAAAAAAAAATGCTGCAGTGCAAAGATATATATGCATATACATACATACACATAAATGTGTATGTGTGTGTATATATATATACACACACTATGTATTTGCAATTGAACATTTCTCACATGTACCATTCAGTAACTTTAATTAGGATTATCATGTTTTACAACCTTCAGTTATTTCATTTTAAATCCCCTAAGAATTTGTTCAAAGCATTGGAATCCAGTTTACTCCTTTGATTATTAACGTACAGAAAATTGCATACTAGAAAGTATTTTTTCTCTTGAAAGCCCATCATATCACGTGTCACATAAAAGTATATTTGAGATATAGTCTTAGTTTCAACAAGTTCTGTAATAATTATATATATATTTATATGTAATATAAAAGCATCATAATAGAGCCCACAAAAATCTCTGTAGATCAAATTCAAAGAAATGTATTTTCTAAGTACATGAAGTTGAGTCATATGACAATCTGTGATCTTTCCTCCTATATTAAAGACGCAGATGCTGTAGGTTTTCACTTTGTCAATAAAAATTTTCTAAATTGTATATTTAACCTCTATGTAGCACATCTTTTCTAAGGTGCTCGAGAAACTTGCTTATGCCCTAGTAGAAGTTGATGTTTATACAGAAGAATCACTATTGTGAGTATTACTACCACCAAAAAGTTGCATGGCTGGTGGAGAAGTTGAGAGGACTTTTCTCCTTGCCTCCTACCTGCATTTAATTAAAAACTCTGATGTCTCCACTCCAGTCATAATGTTGCTATCATTTGGAATTTTAGTTGCAGATTGTTAGAATTTATAGACAATATTTTACACTTAACCAGAAATTATTTTTTATGTTGCTACTTTTCCATGTCTCATGTTTCCTTCTTTTTTTTAATTCAGTTGTTGTCTTGTTTTAGAGAGCATCCAGAAGGAATTATTTCAGAAAGGTCTGTGTGTAGTAAACTTTCTATCTCTTTGTATGTTCAAAATTGTCTTTAATTTGCTTTTTCATCTGATTTCTCATTTGTCAGACTTAGAACTTTCTAGGAAGTGATGGGACTAACCATCTCAGTGACTAAAGGATACTTCTAGGAATGGGAGCATAGTGCTGTTACATTAAAAAATGGTGTACATTGTAAACACAATGCTCACAAGTAAGTAATTTCAAAAATGGACGTAGTTTAGAATTTCAATGCCTACTTTAATATTTAAATTAATTTTAATTAAAAATAAAATTTTGGAATAGTGACTTTTCTTAGTCAAGTCAATAAAACATGCTTTGCCCTTTAAAGAATTAATGATTTCTCTAACTAAATGACCCAAATCTAGAAATTTGCCAACTGCGACTCAAAATGTCTAAAATCTAGCCAGACACTTCACATTTTCTAAGAAAATCCAGGTCTATACACTTTGGTTGAGTAACTGAGTGGCACAAATGGTTAATGCACTTGGCTGCTAATCAAAAGGTTAAAAGTTTCAGTCCACTCACAGGCACCTGGGAAGAAAGGCCCAGTGATCTGCTTCTTAAAAATCAGCCATTGAAAACCCTATGGAGCACAGTTCTTCTCTGATACATGCATTGTCTCCATGAGTCAGAGTTAACTCAATGGCAACTTTTTTTTTTTTAATATACTTGTAAGTGTCTCCAGGTTTTACTCTTTTCTGTTGATAGTAAATTATTTTTTATGAGTCCTAAAATAGTCTTATGTTAACACTTACTGCAATGGCTCATTCGTACATCTTTATTTATGTTTTTTGTTCTACTCTACCTTTGTGTTTTGTATCTGCTTTTTACTTCCTTATTCTAGCATCAGGGAAGAAAATGATTCTGAGGACTTGACCTCAGAAATAACCAAAGAAATGGGATCTTTAAGAAATTCCAACTTGGCTACAGGAGCAAGAGTGAGTGTCATCATAGGACATAGAATAGAAAAAAGAAGAGCTAAAAACTCTGATGAAGTTGCTTTGTTATGTCAATTTATATAGGTCTTAACCTACAAAAAAGCTTTTCATGAGGAATCAGAGAGCCCTGCTCTTCCACAGTCTGTGCGGCATGTAAGAGCTCTTTGGTTGTGATTTGAGGGCAATTATCATGGTGATGGGAAACCCTCGTTGTGTAGTGGTTAAGTGCTCCGGCTGCTGACCAAATGGTTGGCAGTTCGAACCCACCAGGTGCTCCTTGGAAACTCTATGGGACAGTTCTACTCTTTCCTATAGGATTGCTGTGAGTTGGAATTGACTCAACAGTAATGGGTTTGTCATGGTGATGAGGAGCACTGGATGCACAGTAGTTAAAGCGCTTGGCTGCTATCTAAAAGTTTGGCAGTTCAAACTCACCAGCAGCTCTTGGGGAGAAAGAAGTGGCAGTTGGCTTCTGTAAAGATTTACAGCATTGGAAACCCTATGGGGATGTTCTACTCTGTCTGATAGGGTTGCTATTGGTCAAAATCGACTCTACAGCAATGGGTTTGGAATTTTTTTTTTTGGTAATGTTTATAAGTATAAAAATGAGACTTCTCATATGAAAGTCTTTACTATTGTCCTCAGATTTAAAGAAATTAGATACATTTTAGAAGTGATTTTTCTATTTAATATTCAAGAAAATTAATAGTCCTGAGTACCTCTTATTTTTTTTTTTCTGGATATAATTTCAATGCTGTATATACAAGATAAAAATTAGACCTTAGTTATGTGCTTTTTAAGAAAAGGCCAGGAGTCAGCTCTGGACAGAGAGAGAAGACTCATACAGCTCCTCGCTGGGTTATCTCCCTTCATGTTAGACTGGTAAGACTGAAGGATGCCATTCTAGTAGAACATTCTTTCAGCTGGTTAAAAAGCTTGTGTTCAGTTTCTTCATATGGCATAAAGTTTAGTTTTCCTAAAAATAATAGTTTTTTTTTTCCTGTGAAATGAAAAGCTATGAAAAAGTGATTATTACTTTTAACTATGTACTTTCAACAGGTTTTAATTCTGTATTCTCCACAAAATAGTATCCATAGTACTGCGTGGTACTGAAAAATAATAAAAACTAGTATATTTAAGAATGAAGTTTCTATCCTTTTCTCCTTATCTGCAAAAGTTCCTTTATTCACAGTTAGAAATAGAACTACCATACAACCCAGAAATCCCACTCCTCGGAATATACCCTAGAGAAATAAGAGCCTTCACACGAACAGATATATGCACACCCATGTTTATTGCAGCTCTGTTTACAATAGCAAAAAGCTGGAAGCAACCAAGGTGTCCATCAATGGATGAATGGGTAAATAAATTGTGGTATAGTCACACAATGGAATACTACGCATCGATAAAGAACAGTGACGAATCTGTGAAACATTTCATAACATGGAGGAACCTGGAAGGCATTATGCTGAGCGAAATTAGTCAGAGGCAAAAGGACAAATACTGTATAAGACCACTATTATAAGATCTTGAGAAATAGTATAAACTGAGAAGAACACATACTTTTGTGGTTATGAGGTGGGGAGGGTGGGAGAGGGTTTTTTACTGATTAATTAGTAAATAAGAACTGCTTTAGGTCAAGGGAAGGACAATACTCAATACATGGAAGGTCAGCTCAACTGGACTGGACCAAAAGCAAAGAAGTTTCCAGGATAAACTGAATGCTTCAAAGGTCAGCGGAGCAAGGGCGGGGGTTTGAGGACCATGGTTTAAGGGGACTTCTAAGTCAATTGGCAAAATAATACTATTATGAAAACATTCTGCATCCCACTTTGAAATGCGGCGTCTGGGGTCTTAAATGCTAACAAGTGGCCATCTAAGATGCATCAATTGGTCTCAACCCACCTGGATCAAAGGAGAATGAAGAACACCAAGGTCACACGATAACTAAGAGCCCAAGAGACAGAAAGGACCACATGAACCAGAGACCTACGTCATCCTGAGACCAGAAGAACTAGTTGGTGCCCAGCCACAACCAATGACTGCCCTGACAGGGAGCACAACAGAGAACCCCTGAGGGAGCAGGAGATCAGTGGGATGCAGACCCCAAATTCTCATAGAAAGACCATACTTAATGGTCTGACTGAGACTAGAGGAATCCCGGCGGTCATGGTCCCCAAACCTTCTGTTGGCCCAGGACAGGAACCATTCCCGAAGACAACCCATCAGACATGAAAGGGACTGGACAGTGGGTAGGAGAGAGATGCTGATGAAGAGTGAGCTATTTATATCAGGTGGACATTTGAGACTGTGTTGGCATCTCCTGTCTGGAGGGGGGTGGGAGGATAGAGAGAGTTGGAAGCTGGCAAAATTGTCACGAAAGGAGAGACTGGAAGGGCTGACTCATTAGGGGAAGAGCAAGTGGGAGTATGGAGTAAGGTGTATATAAACTTATATGTGACAGTCTGACTTGATTTGTAAACGTTCACTTGAAGCTCAATAAAAGTTAATAAAAAAAAGTTCCTTTATTCACAAGCATCCACAATTTCCTCGTGAGGAATACCTTGTAGAAGAATAAAATACAATTAATATTTAAAAAACCGTAAACTTATGGCCTTTTCTCATAGAACTTCTGAGGAGTCTATCAATGTTGGCCTTAATATGGCATATTTTGTAATATATTCTAATAAGTGTATCTTTTAAAAAGCTGCCTCTCCCATCTGTCTCCTGGTTAGTGGAGCATTCCCTTCCTTTTTTTAACTACAAAATAGAGCAAATTAAACTCTAAAAATGTGGATGATAATACTGTAATCATGCAAATAGTCAATAAACCTAATGCATGAACACTTCAGTATAAGTGACATGGTAGAATATGGGAGAGTTAAAGAAAAATAAAATTCAAGCCTGAATTAAAATATAAACATCTGTTTCCAGTCACCAGGAGTCAGAATCAACTGTATGGCAATTTTTTTTTTTTCTCCATGTGAACCTACTTAAAAAAAGTCATCTAGTGCGATGCGAAGAAGTATAAGCCTGTGAAGGCCAGATTTTGTACCTGAAGTCTTACTCACTTAACTAGTCTTTAACATTTGGATCAATTTAAATGCAAGAAGTTGAATTACCTAATGCCAGAAGCTTTACATATTACAAATGATCCAGTCACATGAGAAGTATTCTTTACTTAAATGTGCTGGGTGGCCTTGAAAAGGAAAAGACATTTCTCAGTATGTGGACGATACAGTATGAAGAGCAATCAAATAACATTTTACATATCGTGTTTCAGAATAACCGTATTATTTCATCTGATGCTCAGGGCATTTGAGCTCAAACATTTACTCAAAGGCAAGTATGTACATTAACCTGAAAATAGCATAACTGTTCATTGACTTGTTCCATTATTTTGGTTCCATATGAAACAAACCTCAGTGCAATTGTCAAATCTGCTTTTTCATTTTGAATGTTGTTTTAAACACAAAATCCAGCTTGACTGATGATCTTAACCACATTAGTCCCACATTCAAATTAAACAAACAAACAAAAAACCCATTGCCGTATACTCCATTCCATCTTGTAATAACCCCATAGGACACAGTAGAACTGTCCCATAGGATTTTCAAAGAACACAGATGGATTCAAACTGCTGACTTTTTGCTTAGCAGCCAAGCTCTTAACCACTATGCCACCAGGGCTCCACATTGAAATTATGTCTAACAGATCGTAGATTGGTTCTCTAACACTTAGCACTTAATGACATCTTTCCTTTTTTCTGCCTCTTTCAGTGAAATGAAAGTCAAAGAGAAGTACTAACCTGACCTGTGGTTAGAAATTAACACCTGAATGAGGGTGAGGAGCTCAGATCTAAAAAGGGTATGGGGCTGAATCAGGACGTATTGCACCACATTTGTATGTGTCCTCATGGGCACAGGAGAGAAAGCTTTCTATGAAGATGTGAGAATAAGTCTCATAAGCCCACTCGGAGGCCATGGTGTGAGTGTGTGTTTGGTAATATGTTCAGAAAACCGTTTGGTTTGTTTTTTTAGTACGATTTAGAGATTTTTCTATCATGTTGTTGTTGTTAGCTGCCATCAAGTTGGTCCCAACTCATGGTGACCCTCTGCACAATAGGATTGGGCTATTGTAATCCATGGAGTTTTCATTGGCTGATTTTTTGGAAGTAGATCGCCAGTCCTTTCTCCCTAGTCTGTTTTAGCCTGGAGACTCCACTGAAACTTGTTCAGCATCGTAGCAACATTCAGGCCTCCACCTGACAGACAATTGGTGTCTGAAGGTGAGGTTCATTGGCCAGTAATCAAACATGGTCTCCTACACGAGGGGCAGAAATTCTACCACTGAACCACTACTTCCCCCTTTTCTATCATACTAAAAGCAAAGTACTTTCTTTCAATGAAACTACCTTTTTTTCAGGACAATGAAATATTTCATAAAAATTTTGTAATTGATCAAAATTTTTTATTTCACATAGGTTATCACTTCCCATTTTTGAGTACTCTCATGAGTCTCAAAATGAGACAAAGCCTCCCTTGTAACATGTGTCTGGTAGTGTTCACACTGGTTAAGGTCCAGTGAAAGAACACACGTTTCCATGATCAGTGCTGTCCAAGGCAGTGGGGCGCGGGAATGCCAAAACAAGAAGCAAACAGTGGCACACTTTTGAGATTCATGAAGCACAGCTGAGGAGACCTTCATGGAAACACTAGTGATTAGAAGAGATTCACTAAGAATTGCACTGGGATTCTCATGATCTTTTGATTCTTGGAATGCCGGCTTTAAGCCACTTTGAACTATTAAGATTTTTTGAGTTTCCTTTAAGCTTTCCTGAATATTTTCCCATGAATCTGAAAGCTAAAAATGTATCACACTTTTTAATACATAGATTTCTTAAAATTTTCTTTCATTATGAGGGTATTCATGATATAGGTGTTCAATAAAACAAAACTATTTTCTGTTTTGGACAGAAATTTTATTGTGATGAAATATATACAACAAAAAGCTTGCCATTTCAACCATTTTGACGTGTACAATTCAGTGACATTTATTACTTTCACCATGTTGTGCTGCCATCACCACTGTCCATTTCCAAAATCTTTGCATCACCCCAAACAGAAACTCAGTCCCCCTTCAAAGATAACTCCCATCCCTGCCCACCCCATTCCCAGGTAACCACTAGCAAACTTTTGTCTCTCTGCATTTGCCTATCCTAGATATTTCACGTGAGTGGGATCATACGATATTTGTCCTTTTGTGTCTGACTTATTTCACTCAGCATAATGTTTTCAAGCTTTATCCATGTTCTACCATGTATCAGGACATTTCTCTTTATAATTGATTAATATTCCATTGTATGGATATATTACATTTTGTTTATTCACTCATCTGTTGACCTACCCTTAGGTTGTTTCCACCTTTTGGCTATTTTGAAAACCATATTTTTATGCAAATTGTGCTTGCCTTCTACGTTTTTTTTGCCAGCCCTGCCCTCCCCCAGTGAAGTATTTTCATAAGCACGCTATACTAATTTTTTTTATACAGCAAGATGTAAAAAAAAAAAAAAATGGCATGGCAGTGGTTACAAAAATACTTCACGGGGGCGGGGGGGCAAGGTTGGCAACCAAGCCTAGAAGGTGCACAGTATTTGTGGAAAAATATGGTAGTGTTGGAATGAACACATATCTTGTCTGAATGTTACTTTTTTTAATGCTTTAAGTGAGTTTACAGTTTGTCAGTTTCTCATATAAAATATTTATGCACACATTGTTATGTGATCATAGTTGCTCTCCCTGTAATGTGACAGCACACTCTTCCTTTCCTCTCTGTATTTCCCGTGTCCATTCGCCTAGCTGCTGTCCCTCTCTGCCTTTTCATCTGGCCTCCTGACAGGAGCTGCCCATTTAGTCTCGTGTAACTACTTACGCTAAGAAGCACACTCTTGACAGATATCATTTTACGTCTTATAGTCCAGTCTAATCTTTTTCTGAAGAGTTGGCTTTGGGATGGTTTTAGTTTTGGGCTAACAGAGATTCCAGGGACTATGTCTTCTGGGATCCCTCAAGTCTCAGACCATTAAGTCTTGTCTTCTTACTAGAATTTGAGTTCTGCACCCCACGTTTCTCCTGCTCCATCAGGGACTCTCTGTTGTGTTCCCTGTGAGGGCAATCGTTGGTGGTAGCTAGGCACCATCTAGTTCTTCTGGTCTCAGGCTGATGGACCCTTCCTGTCTCTTGGGCTCGTATTTTCCTTGTATCTTTGGTGTTCTTTAGTCTCCTTTATTGCAGGCGGGTTGGGACCAATGGATGCATCTTAGATGGCTGCTTGCTAGTTTTTAAGACCCCAGACGCCACTCACCAAAGTGAAATGCAGAACATTTTCTTAATAATCTTTTTTATTCCAGTTGACCTAGATGTCCCCCAAAACCATGGTCCCCAGACCCCCACCCCTGCCACTCTATCCCTCGAAGTGTTTGATTGTATTTAGGAAACTTCTTAGCTTTCTGTTTAGTCCAATTGTGCTGACTTCCCCTTGTATTGCGTGTTGTACTTCCCTCCACCTGCTATAATTCTTATCTACTACTAACTAGATAAAAAAAAAAAAAAAATTTTTTTTTATCTAGTTAGTGAATACTCCTCTCCCTCCCACCCTAAGCTAGTAACCATCAAAGAATGTTTTCTTCTGCATTTAGACCATTTCTTGAGTTCTTATAATAGTCGTCTTATACAATATTTGTCCTTTTGTGACTGACCAATTTCACTCAGCATAATGCCTTCCAAATTCCTCTATGTTATGAGATGTTTCAAGGGTTCATCATTGTTCTTTATTGTTGTGTAGTATTCCATTGTGTGAATATACAATAATTTGTTTATCCATTCATCTATTGATGGGCACCTGGGTTGTTTACATCTTTTTGCTATCATGAACAGTGCTGCAATAAACATGGGTGTGCATATATCTATTCTTGTGAGGGCCCTTACTTCTCTACAATATATTCCAAGGAGTGGGTTTGCTGGATCATATGGTACTTCTGTTTCCAGCTTTTTAAGGAAGTGTCAAATCAATTTCCAGAGTGGTTGTACCATTTTACATTCTCACCAGCAGTGTATAAGTGTTCCAGTCTCTCCAACATTTATTTTGTGTTTTACTTGCCTTGTTAAGGTGAGATGATATCTCATTGTAGTTTTGATTTGCATTTCTCTAATGGGTAATGATCGTGAGCATTTCTTCATGTACCTTTTAGCTGCCTGAATGTCTTCTTTGGTGTAGTGCCTATTCATATACTTTGCCCATTTTTTAATCGGGGTGTCTTTTTGTTGTTGAGGTTTTGCAGTATCTTGTAGATTTTAGAGATTAGACACTGATTGGATTTGTCGTAGACAAATTTTTTTTCCCAGTCTGCAGGTTGTCTTTTTGTTCTTTTGATGAAGTCTTTTTTTTTTCTTTTTATTGTGCTTTAAGTGAAAGTTTACAGTTCAAGATAGTTTCTCATACAAAAATTTATGCACACATAGTTATGTGACCCTAGCTGCTCTCCCTGTAATGAGACTGCACACTCCTCCTTTTCACCCTGGATTTCCAGTGTCCATTCACCCACTTCCTATCCCTTTTTGCCTTCGCATCTTGCCTCCGGACAGGTGCTGCCCGGTTAGCCTTTTTGATGAAGTCTTTTGATGAATATAAGTGTTTGATTCTTAGGAGCCCCCAGTTTCCTAGTTTCTCCTCTGGTCTTTTTGCATTGTTAGTAATGGTTTCTATTCTGTTTATGCCATATGCCATGGCTCCTAGCATTATCCTATTTTTTCTCCCATGATCTTTATCATTTTAGATTTTATATATTTAGGTCTTTGATCCATTTTGAGTTAGTTTTTGTGCGTGGTGTGAGGTATGGGTCTTGTTTCAGTTTTTTACTGATGGATATCCAGTTATGCCAGCACCATTTGTTAAAGAAACTGTCTTTTCCCCAATTAACAGACTTCAGGCCTTTGTCAAATATCAGCTGCTCATAGATTAATGAATATACATCTCAACAGAATTGGACACTCAATCCTGTTCCATTGGTCTATGTATCTGTTGTTGTACCAGTACCTCGCTGATTTTACTACTGTGGCAGTATAATAGGATCTAAAATCAGGTAATATGAGGCCTCCCACTTTGTTCTTCAGTAATGCTTTACTTACTACCCAGGGCTTCTTTCCCTTCCATATGAAGTTAGTGATTTGTTTCTACATCTCATTAAAAAATTCCATTGGAATTTGGGTCAGGATTGCATTGTATTTGTAGATTGCTTTGGGTAGAATAGACATTTTCAGAATGTTGAGTCTTCCTATTTATGACCTAAAAAAAAATTTACGACCTAGTTATGTTTTTTTCACTCATGTAAGTCTATGTTGGTTTATTGCAGCTTTCTTTGTAGTTCTCTTTGTATAGGTCTTTTACTTCTCTGGTTAGATTTATTCCTAAGTATTTTATCTTCTTGGGGGCTATTGTAAATGGTATTGATTTGGTGATTTCCTCTTTGAAGCTGTCTTTGTTGGTGTAGAGGAATCCAGCTGGTTTTTGTATGTTTCTCTTGTATCCTGATACTTTGCTGAACTCTTCTATTAGTTCCAGTAGTTTTCTTGTGGATTCTTTGGGGTTTTCATCACATAAGATCATATCATCTGCAAATAGAGATACTTTTACTTCTTCCTTACCAACTTGAATGCCTTTTATTTATTTTTAGCCTAATTGCTGTTGCTAAGATGTCCAGCACAATGTTGAATAAGAGTGGTGATAAAGGGCATCCTTGTCTGGTTCCCATTCTGAAGGGGAATGCTTTCAGACTCTCTCCATTTAGGATGATGTTGGCTGTTTGTATAAAAGTCCTTTATTATGTAGAGTTATTTCTCTTCTATTCCTATTTTACTGAGAGTTTTTTTTTTTTTTATCATGAATGGGTGTTGGACACTGTCAAATGCTTCTTCTGCACCAGTTAATAAGATCACATGGCTCTTGCCTTTTGCTTTATTTGTGTGATGGATTGCATTGTTTTTTCTAATGTTGAACCATTCTTGCATACCTGGTATGAATTCCACTTGATCACGGTGAATTATTTTTTTGATACATTGTTAAATTCTATTGGCTAGAATTTTGTTGAGGATTTTTGCATCTAAGTTCATGAAGGATATTGGTCTCTAATTTTCTTTTTTTGTAGTGTCTTTACCTGGTTTTAAAAGGTAGATGAGGACACCACAAATCTATGGAGCAGTTCTACTCTGTCCTGTAGGGTCGCTATGAGTCAGAATCAACTCAACGGAAGTGTAGGGTCGCTATGAGTCAGAATCAACTCAACGGAAGTGGGTTTGGTTTTTGGGTTTTACCTGGTTTTGGTATCAGGGTTATGCTGGCTTCATAGAATGAGTTTGGGAGTATTCCATTCTTTTCTATGCTCTAAAATACCTATAGTAGTAGTTTTTTTAAATTCTTCTCTGAAAATTTGGTAGAATTCTCCAGTGAAGCTGTCTCAGCTAGGGCTTTTTTTTGGTGGGGGGTGGGGTGGAGGGGTGGAGTTTTTAAATTATCTTTTCAATCTCTTTTTTTTTTTTTTTTTTATAGGTTTATTTAATTGTTCTACCTTGGTTTTGGAAGGTGGCATGTTTCTAGAAATTTGTCCATATCCTCTAGGTTTTCAAATTTCTTAGAGTAGAATTTTTCATAGTATACTGTTATGATTCTTTTAATTTCAGTTGAGTCTGTTGTGATATTGCCCGTCTCATTTCTTATTCAGGTTATTTGTTTCCTTTTCTGTTTTTCTTTTGTCAGTTTGGCCAGAAGTTTATCGATTTTGTAAATCTTCTCAAAGAACCAGCTTTTGGTCTTGTTAACTCTTTCAATTGTTTTTCTATTCTGTTTCATTTAATTCTACTCTAATTTTTATTATTTGCTTTCTTCTGGTGCCTGAGGGCTTCTTTTGCTGTTTTTTTTTTTTCCTATTTGTTCAAGTTCAATGCCTTGATTTTGGCCCTTTCTTCTTTTTTGAAGTGTGCATTTGCTGCTATTAATTGACCTCTGACCATTTTTTTTGCTGTGTCCCAAGGGTTCTGGTAGGATGTGGTTTCATTCTCATTTGATTCTGTGTATTTCTTTATTCCGTCCTTAATTTCTCCTATAAACCAGTAGTTTTTGAGCAATGTGTTGCTCATTTTCCATATGTATGATTTTTTTTTTCCCTTGCTTTTTCTCTTATTGATGTCTACGTTTATGGCTTTATGGTTAGAAAAAATGCTTTGTAGTATTCTGATGCTTTGGATTCTGTTAAGGCTTGCTTTATAGCTTATTATGTGGTCTATTCTGGAGAACGTTCCATGTGCTTTGGAAAAGAAAGTGCAGTTGGCTGCTGTTGGGTGGAGTGTTGTTTATACGTCTGTGAGGTCAAATTGGTTGATTGTGGCGTTAAATCTGTATTGAGCTTCTTTCTGGGTGTTCTTCCTTTAACCAAAATTAGTGTGTTGAACTCTCCTGCTATTGTTGTGGGGCTGTATAACTCACTTTTCAAAGGCATTAGAGTTTGTTTTATGTATTTTGGAGCCCTGTCATTGGGTGCATAAATATTTAATATGGCTATGTCCTCCTGGTTTATTGACTGTTTAATCATTATATAGTGTCCTTCCTTATCCTTTGTGGTAGATTTTACTTTAACATCTATTTTGTCAGAAATTAACATTGCTGCTTCTGCTCCTTTTTGATTGTTGTTTGCTTGATATATATATTTTCCGTCCTTTGAGTTTTAGTTTGTTTCTGTCTTCAAGTTTAATGTGTTTCTTATATGCAGCGTATAGACTGATCATGGTTTTTTAATCCATTCTGCCACTCTCTGTCTCTTTATTGGTGCCTTTAGTCCATTTACATTCAGCGTAATTATTGATAGGGATGAGTTTAGTGCTGTCATTTTGATATCTTTTTTTGTGTGTTGTTGACAGTTTCTTTGTTCCACTTAATTTTCTGTGCTGAGTCATTTTACTTTATGTATTTTCTTTTCATCTTTTTCATTGTTGTTGATTTTATATTTGTTGAGTCTTGTTTTTATTTTGATGGGTAGGATTTTAGTTTCCCTTGTGGTTACCTTAATATTTACCCCTGTTTTTCTAAGTTTAAACCAATATTTCATTTCTTTATATCTCCTTGACTTCCTCTCTATATGAAAGATCTATTACTACATTTTTTATTCCCTATTTTTTTGTTTTAATGTCATCTTTTACATAATAATGCCTCTGTGTTCCTATCTTGAGTGTCTTAGCTTTGATTTATTTTTGTGATTCCCTTATCTGGGTTGATATGTGGTTGCTCAGTCCTGTGTTTATGTCTTGGGTTGTTATCTGATGTTATTGGTTTTCTATATGGAGGACTCCCTTTAGTATATCTTGTAATTTTGATCTGGTTTTTACAAATTCCCTAACCTTCTGTTTATCTGGAAATGTCCTGATTTCTCCATCATATTGAGAGACAGTTTTGCTGTATATAGAATTCTTGACTGGCATTTTTTTTTTTTTTTTTTTTGTCCTTCAAGGCTTCATATATGTCATCCCATTTCCTTATTGCCTGCATGGTTTCTGTTGAGTAGTCCAAGCTTAGTCTTATTGCCTCTCCTTTGACAATGACTTTTCGTTTATCCCTAACTGCTCTTAAAATTCTCTCTTTAGCTTTGATTTTGGCAAGTTTAATTATAATACGTCTTGGTGACTTTCTTTTGGGATCCACCTTGAGTGTGGTTTGGTGAGCTTCTTGGATAGATATCTTCTCATTGTTAACAGTATCATTAAAGTTTTCTGCTTCTTCAACAATTCTCTCTGTATTTTCTGTTATACCCCCCTGTTCTGGTGCTCCAATCACTAGTAGGTTATTTGTCTTTATAGAGTCCCACATAATTCCTAGGTTTTTCTCATTTTTTAAACTTCTTTTTTCTGAGTTTTCCTCAAATAAGTTGGTGTCAAGTGCTTTATCTTCAGTCTCGCTAATTCTAAATTCCATTGCTTCAATTCTGCTACTGTGACTTTCTACTGAGTTGTCTAAATCTGAAATTTTATAGTTAAGCTTCTGGATTTCTGTTTCTGCTCTCTCTGTGGATTCTTGCAGCCTGTTAAATTTGCCATTATGCTCTTCTCTAATCCTCTTAAGTTCTTCTGTTCCTGTGTCTGTGTGCTCCTTGACTTGTTCTATGTTTTGCCTGATTTCCTTCCTGATCTCTTGAAGAGTTTTATATATTAATCTTTTGTATTCTACCTCCAGTAATTCCAGGAAGTTCTCTTCATCTGGAAGATTTCTTGAATCTTTGTTTTGGCAGCTTGCTAAAGCCATCATAGTCTGTCTCTTTATGTGATTTCATTTTGACTGTTTTCTCCGAGCCATCAATAAGTTATCTATTTTATGTTTGCTTACTGTGTCCTAGCTTCTTCATTTGTTTTGATATGCCCAAATAGGCTACTCGTGTGAAGTAGTTTGATTATTGGTGCATATGAAGCTCTAACATCCTGTCACCAGGTAGTTAGAGCTGTTGCTAGGTATGTGAACCCAGGAGTCTGTTTACTTTTCATGTATGGATTCAGCTCAGGTGTCCAGGTAGTCGGTTTCTAAGTGTGTGGTGTAGGCTCTCACCTACAGTCCTAGATGGGCAGGGGTGATTGGTGTAGGCACAAGTGTCTGGCCACAGTAGGGGGTCATGCACTGAACAAGGCAGGTGGCTGACAGCTCCCTCTGAGTATCTGGGAGAAAAGTGTGTTCCTGTTCACCAGAGTGCGTAGGTGGATGGGTTTTTCTGCCAAAGTATGGACAACCAATGGTGTTGGCTATAAGTACTGGGAGGCACCACTTAATCTTAGACTCCTGGCACAGGTGGCTAAGTGGTGTGGGTGGAGCCACCAGTCCTCAGGCCCCTGATATGGGTAGGTGAGGGCCCTGCTTAAAAAACAGAGTGGTGTCAAATGTCACAAACTTGCCACGGCTGTTGAAATGGGCCCACACAGGTCTCTGCAGGGGTGAAAGGCTTTCAGAGTCCATTGACCCCTTATGCCTGTGCCTAAGCAAGGGAGCTGTACCTGCCCGCAGTTCCTGGCTTGGGGGATCCAGCAGATTATATTTTCCTGTTTGTTAGTTTATTCCCTCTCCAAGGCCAGGAGAATGGCTCAGAAAATGTTGTGGGTCCTACTTCTGGCCCAGGGGACATGGCAGTCTTTGAAGCTGGCTCAGACCCCGTGCAGAGCAGAAAGGAGGCAGGTAAATTGGAGAGAGATTTATCCAAAAGGAGTGTTTTTTGAAATGCGAAGTAGGTTAGACCATATACTTAGGCCAATTGAGCACCACTTTTCACTGATTCTGGAGGCGTGAGTGTCCCAAACACCACTGCTTGCCTCATCGTGCTCGCATCAATGGATCTGGCCTGCGCAGTGTCAGTTCCCACCTGATCAAGCCTGGCAACTCTTCACTACTTCTGAAACGTCTGTCCTTCCCCCTGCTGCTCAGTCCAGTTCTCCAACTTTGCCTTTGATGTTCAGAACTCCTAGATTGTCATATATAATTGATTCACTTGTTTTTTCAGGTCTTCTTTGTAAGAGGGACCACAGGAAGCATCTGACTACTCTGCCATCTTAGCCCTGCCTCTCAGTCTTTTCTTTTTTGTGAGTTAGAGTTTTGTTTTACATTTTTCTCTAGCTCTGTCTGGTACTCTCTACTGTGATGTTTATCACAGAAGTCGGTGGTGGTAGCCACACACCATCTAATTGTGCTGTACTCAGTCTGGTGGAGGCTGTGGTTGTTGTGGTCCATTAGACCTTTGGTGGAATCTTTTCCTTGTGTTTTTGGTTTTCTTCATTCTCCTTTGCCATACATATTGTGGGACCAGTGGAGTTTCTTAGATGGCTGCTCACAATCTTTTAAGACCCCAGACACTACTTATCAAAGTAGGATGTAGAACATTTTTTTTTTATAAACTGTTATGCCAATTCAGCTAGATGTCCCCTGAGGCCATGGTCCCCAGCCCTCAGCCCATTAATTCAGTCCCTTGTGGAGTTTGGATGTGTATATGACACTTCTGTGACTTTGCCTTAGTCAAGTTTTGTTGAATCCACCATTATTGTGTACTGTCTTACCATTCACAAAAGTTACCACTTATATATTGTCTAGTTTTTTTCCCTCTCCCATGTAACCATCAAAGACTGTTTATTTCTGTGTGTAAACCTTTACATGAGTTTTTATAAGAGTGGTCTCATACAATATTTGTCCATTTATGTGTTGTGATTGACTTATTTCACTCAGCAGAATGCCCTCCAGATTCATCCACGTTGTGAAATGTTTCACAGATTCATCATTGTTCTTTACCGTTGTGTGGTATTCTATTGTGTGTATGCACCATAGTTTTTTTATCCACTCATCGTTGATGGGCAATTAGGTTGTTTCCATCTTTTTGCTATTGTGAATAATGCTGCAATGAACGTGGATGTGTATATGTTTATTTCTGTGGCAGCTCTTTTTGCTCTAGGATATATTCCTATGAGTGGGGTTGCTGGATCGTATGGTACTTCTATTCTAGCTTTTCAAGGAAGTACCATATCATTTTCCAAAATGGCTGTACCATTTTGCATTCCCACCAGCAGTGCATTAGAGTTTATATCTCCTTGCAGCCTCTCCAACATTTGTTTCGTTTTTATTTTTTGATTTGTGCCAGTAATAATGGAGTGAGATGTTTTCTCATTGTAGTTTTGATTTACATTTCCCTAAATGGCTAGTGATCACAAGCATTTCCTCATGTATCTGTTAGCCACCTGAATGTCTTCTTTGGCAAAATATCTGTTCATATTCTTTACCCACTTTTTAATTAGATCATTTGTCTTTTTGTTGTAGAGGTATTGGTTTATCCCATAGATTTTAGACATTAAAACTTTGTTGGATATGTGATAGCCAATTTTTTTTTCCCCCAGTCTGTAGGTTCTCTTTTTACTCTTTTGGTGAAGTCTTTTGATGAGCATAAATATTTAATTTTTGGCAGATTCCAATTATCTAGCTTATCTTCTGCTGTTTGTGTATTGTTAGTTATGGTTTGTATCTTATTTATGCTGTGTATTAGGGACCCTAGTATTAACCATATGTTTCCTCTATGATCTTTATAGTTTTTGATTTTATGTTTAGATATTTGATCCATTTTGAATTAGTTTTGTGTATGGTGTGAGGTATGGGTCCTGTTTCATGTTTTTACAGACAGATATCCAGTTTTCCCAGCACCTTTTGTTAAAATGACTGTCTTTTCTCCATTTAATGGACTTCAGGACTTTGTCAAAGATCAGTTGACTGTAGGTGGATGAATTTACATCTGGTTTCTCAATTCTGTTCCATCGGTTAATCTGTCTGTCATTGTACCAGTACCAGGCATTTTCATAGCTGTGCTCAGGTATTGCAAGGACTCCTACTTTATTCTACTTCTTCAATATTGCTTTACTTATCCGGGGCTTTTTCCTCCTATATTAATTTAATAATTAATTTTTCCATCTTGTTAAAGAATGCTGTTGTTATTTGGATCAATTGTATTGTATTTGTAGATGCCTTAGGGTAGAATTGACATTTTCACAATGTTGAGTCCACTTATCCATGAGCATGGCATTTTTTTCTGTTTATGTAGGTTTCATTTGTTTTCTTGCAGTAGTGTTTTGTAGTTACCCTTGTATAGATCTTACATCTCTGGTTAGATTTATTCTGAAGTATTTTATTTTTTAGTGGCTATTTTTTTTTTTTTTTTAGTTTTATTTTAAGTGGTGTTGTTTTTCTGATTTCCTTTTTGTGGTTCTCTTTATTGGAAAAATTTTTTTTTTTTTTTTATTGGTGTATAGAAATTCAACTGATTTTTGTATGTTTATCTTGCATCCTGCTATTCTGCTGAATCTTTTTATTATTTCCAGTAGTTTTCTTGTGGGGTCTTTTGTGTTCTGTATATAATGTGTCATATCATCTGCAGATAGGGATAGTTTTAGTTCTTCCTTACCGATTTGAACATCCTTTATTTCTTTTTTCTCGGCTTATTGCTCTAGCTAGGACTTCTACCACAATGTTAAATAGGAGTGGTGATAAAGGACATCCTTTTCACGAGGGGAATGTTTTCAGCCTCTCTCTGTTGAGAGTTGGCTGTTGGTTTTGTATAAAAAAAAATTTTTTTTTTAATGCAAAAAGATGCCCTTTATTATGCTGAGGAATTTCCCTTCTATTCCTATCTTATAAAAAGTTTTTAGGAGGAAAGGGTGTTGGATTTTATCAAATGCCTTTTCTGCATTTATTGAGATGATCATGTGATTCTTTTTTTTGTTGTTATATTTATGTAGTGAATGACATTGATTGATTTTCTAATTGTGAAACAACCTTGCATACTTGGTATGAATCCTGCTTGGTTGTGGTGTATTATTGTTATTTTTTTATATGATGTTGAGTTCTATTAGCTAGAATTTTGTTAAGAATTTTTGTATCTTTATTCATGAGAGATACTAGTCTGTAATTTTCTTTTTTGTGGTATCTTTCCCTGGTTTTGGTATCAAGATTATGCTGGCTTCATAGAATAAATTTGTAAATATCCCTTCCTTTTCTACATTCTGAAATAGTTTGAGTAGTCCTGGAGTGAGCTCCTCTCTGAATGTTTGGTAGAATTCTCCAGTGAAGCCATCTGGGCTGGGACTTTTTTTTTTTTTTTTTCCATTTCAGTCTCTTCTCTTGTTATGGGTCTGTTCAGATTTTCTACCTCAGTTGGTGTTAGTTCAGGTAGGTAGTGTGTTTCCAGAAATTTGTCCAATTCCTCTAGGTTTTCAAATTTGTTGTGGTATAGTTTTACATAGTACTCTGTTACGATCTTTTTTTATTTAGTTGGATCTGTTGTAATGTCCTTCATTTCATTTCTTATTTCGGTTATTTGTGTTCTCTTCTGTTTTCCCTTTGTCAGTTTGGCCAGTGGTTTGTTGATTTTGTTGATCCTTTCAAAGAACCAACTTTTGGTTTCATTGATTCTTCCTATTGCTTTTCTGTTCTCTATTTCATTTATTTCTGCTCTGATCTTTATTATTTCCTTTTTTCTGGTGGCTATGGGCTTCTTTTGCTGTTCTCTATTTGTCCGAGTTGTGTAGCTAATGTTTTTATTTGGTCCCTTTCTTTTTTTTTTTTTTTTTTAGTATGCATATATTGCTATAAATTGACCTCTGAGGGCTGCCTTTGCTGTGTCCCAAATGTTTTGGTATGTTGTGTTGTCATTCTCTTTTGATTCTAGGAATTTTTTGATTACATCTTTGAATTCTTCTATTTTCCGGTGGTTTTTAAGCAGGGTGTTATTCAGTCCATGTATCTGATTTTTTTCCCTTGCTCTTCCTGTTATTGCTTTCCACTTTAATGGCATTATGATCAGAGAAGATAATTTGTATTATCTCAATGTTTTGGATTTTGTTGATGGTTAAATTTACTCCTGTCTTCCTCAGTTTAAACCAATCTTTTGTTACTTGGTATCACATTGACTTCCTCTTCATTTGAATGTTCTGTACCTACACCAGTTATTCCCACTTTTTTTTTGACGTTATTTTCATTTATAGATTGATGTCTCTGGTTCCCTGCTATAAATCTTTTAGTTTTGTTTTATCCTTGAGAGTTCATTAATTAGGTTGGTATCTGGCTGATATGGTCTTGTGTCCCTGATTCAGGCTGTTGTCTGATGTTGTTTCTGAAGTTGGGGCATGGGTGGCACACAGGATTAGGTAAGCAGGAGAAAGGAAAGGCAAGAAAAGAAGGAAAATAGGGAGAAGAAACAAGCAAAACAACAACAACAAAAATAAATAAATATGGTGCTGAGGGAGCTGGCTGTTGTGGGCAGTGTGGAATCAGTGTAGTGGTGGGTTGGTGTCTGTCTCGCTGAGTGGCATGACACAGCCCCTCAGGAAGGGGTTGAGACAGCACAGGATATAGGTGGGAGTGGGAAAGAAAAGGGAGAAGGGGAAAGATAAAGAAAAATAACAAAATAAAGCACTGAGGTAGCTGGCCTGTGGAGGTGGCACAGACCCATGGATACTGTGTGCCAGTGTCTTGCTAGCCATGTGCTGCAGCATGGCCCATCAAGAAGGTGGGGAGGGCAGCACACAAGGATACATGAGCAGGAGAAAGGAAAGGAGAAAAGGGAGAAGAGAGAGAGAAGAAACAAACAAAAAAATGGTGCTGATGGAGCTGGCCAATGACGGTGATGCAGAACTCTGGGGGTCATGTGCCAGTGGCTTTCTAGCTGAGCAATGCAGCACAGCCCTTCAAGAAGAGGTGGGAGCAGTGCACAGGGCTAGGTGGGCAGGATAAAGGAAAGAAAGGAAGGGAGAGAGAGAGAAGAAACAGAAGAAAAAAGTACAAAGCAAACTAAAAATATATGGTGCTGAAGGAGCCAGCCAGTGGGTATAGTGCACTCAGGGAGGCCGTGTGCCTGGTGTTCTATAGCCAAGCAGTGTGGCAGGGCCCTTCTAGAAGGGCAAAGATGGTGTTCAGGGCTAGGTGGGCAGCAGACAGGAAAGGAAGGGAGGAAGGAAGAGAGAGAGAAGAAAAAAACAAAGAAACAAAATATGATGCTGAGGGAGCCAGACGGTGTGGGCAACACAGACTTGGGGATTCTGTGTCCTGGTGGCTCTCTAGTGGAGCATTTTAGCATGGCCCTTCAAGAAGAGGTGGGAGAGGCACATTAGGCAAGGTGAGGGAGAGAGGAAATGAAGGAAAGGATAGAGAGAGAAGAAACAAACTAAAAAAAAAAAAAATTATATATATGGCACTGGAGGAACCAGCCAGTAGGGTCAGCATAGACTCGGGGAGGCCACGTGCCAGTGGCTGGCTAGCCAAGCAGCACTCTACAGCCCACTGAAAAGGGATGGGGATGGCACACAGGGCTAGGTGGTTGGGAAAAGGGATATTAAGGAAGGGACAGAAGCAGAGGAAACATAAAAAATAAATAACACTGAGGGACTGGGCCAGTGGGGGCAACACGGAACTGGGGAGGGTGCGCCTGTGGCTCTCCAGCCAAGTGGTGCAGCACAGCTCATTGAGAAGGGGCAGGGGTGGCACACAGGGTTACCTGTAGGGGGAAAAAAGGAAGGGAGAGAAAGGAGAAATTTTTTAAAAGCCAATAATAAATAATAATGGTACTGGGGGGACTGGCCGTTGGGGGTGGGTTGGATCCAGATGGCACTGAGTTGCTGTTTCTCTCACTCAGTGTCTGTGGCACGCTGGAAAGCAGCAGAGGACATGCGCGCAGAGGGAAGAAGGGTCTGTTGTGGGAAAGCGTGTATCACTGGTTACCGGGTGCTCTGTCTCCTATCGCGAGCTCCTCGAAGTTGCTTCTCTGTACTTCCTGTCTGCGGTTCTTGGCGGCTATAGTCAAAGATAGCGAATCTGTGACCTGTTAGCTGGTAGGGGTCCGCCACTCCCTAGCTCTCTTCATTCTTTATTTTGTCAGTTACTTATTCCATTCAGTGTTTCATAGAGTTTTTTATCCCTCCATTGGACGTTTAGGGTTCCAGGATTGACGTTTATATCTGTTTTACTTAGTTTTCCGGGTCTTTGCTACAGAGGGACAGCATGATACTTCTGTTTATAGTGCCATGTTGACTTCCTTGTTCACTGTTTTTGATCAGTGTTCAGTCTAATTCTTTACACTTTCATTTGATACTCAAGGTTCCAGGATAGTCCTCTGTATCTGCTTCACTTGGTTTCTCAGGTCTTTGCTGTAGAGGAATGACAAGGTGTGTCTAAGCTGCCGTCTTGGCTCCTCTAATTTGTTTTATTCTGATTAGGAAAATGACCATATCATTCCATTTGTTCCAAAAGTAAAGCGATCTAACCAGACATCTATTTAGACAAATGAAAGCAGCATATTTGTAATAACCAAATAAAAAAAAAAAAACTGCCCAAATACCAGCCCACAGTAGACAATGGAATGCTATACTATAGTAAGAAAGAAGTAACTATGCACATAGCAATATGAATGAATCTTCCATGTATAATATTGAGGAAAAGAAGCCAAATGCAAAAGAACACGTGCTGTAGGATTCCTTTTAAGTAAAACTCAAAGCTGGGCTAAATCTGTCTATACTCTCAGTCATAAGGGGCATGGGAGGCTGCTGGGTGATGGCAATGTTTTTGTGTTGATCTGGGTGCTGGAGAGAAGGGCGTTTCCAGTTTGTGGAAATTCAGAGTTGAGTTCTTGTGATTTATGCATTTTCCAATATATATTGTATTCTCCAATGAAGTTACAAACTGAAGAAAATAAAAAGATAAATGAAGCTTAGCTGCAATTTTATTTATTGGAGGAGATATAGTTTCCTTAGCAAGCTTTTTTGATAGTATAATCTTTTCAGATTCCAAGACTGACTTCTAAACTTCCAGAAAGAGAAAGTTGTTTAGCAGAAATTTCCAAGGGTACTGCTCCTACATGGGAGAAATGGACTCTTTTTCCTCTTTAGATAATTTTTCCTGCTTCAACCTACCATTCAAACAAGGCCTGCACCCTACCCTCACAGAGTGGACCTCTCATGGAGAAGACCCCTGGAATTCTGTAGCCTCTCCAGAGCGCCTGAGGCCCTTGATTCCTTGGACAAAGTTTGGGAGAGTGTGGGCAAGCAGCTCAAGATGGAGGGGAAGGAGAGAGGTCCAACTCTTGCTTCCCGAGCCCTGAAGGCAGCTCAGGGTGGGGCAAAGTCTTGAGTCTATGGCAGGGAAGCAGCCAAGGCCCAGAGATGTTTCAATTCAAAGATCTCTTTGTCTAGCAGAGATCAGCTCAGCTGTTTTGTTAAGAAAGGTATTTTTCAAAGATAATTTTCATTTTCCTGAAGAAAGTACTAAACTTCATTAGGAGAAAAGAATTTCTGCCAAGTTCCTTAGTTGATTCATTAATTCCTTCATCATTCATATATTCATCAGTTGTGCTGTTAGCCTATCCTGAGAGTGGGGCCCTGGGATGCTGAGGACTCAGTAGTAAGTGAGGACAGGCCTGTGGTACCTAGGAGCTTATGTAAATCAGAGTGCCAGGCATTTTTTATGGATCCTGTGAAATCTCATTTCAAAGGACAAGCCTGTTGTAATGATTACAGACATGTATGGCAAGCCCATGAGTTAATCACATCCAACCATTTTATCTTTTTATTTAATGATTTCAATTATCTAAGGAATCCTAAAAAATTCATTTCAGTTAATGAAACTTGAATAATTGAAAAATTATATAATTGTAAAAATATAAAGACTATACGCTGCTGGTGGGAATGTAAAATGGTACAACCACTTTGGAAATCTATCTGGCGTTATCTTAAACACTTAGAAATAGAACTGCTATACAACCCAGAAATCCCACTCCTCGGAATATACCCTAGAGAAATAAGAGCCTTCACACGAACAGGTATATGCACACCCATGTTTATTGCAGCTCTGTTTACAATAGCAAAAAGCTGGAAGCAACCAAGGTGTCCATCAACGGATGAATGGGTAAATAAATTGTGATATAGTCACACAATGGAATACTACGCATCAATAAAGAACAGTGACGAATCTGTGAAACATTTCATAACATGGAGGAACCTGGAAGGCATTATGCTGAGCGAAATTAGTCAGAGGCAAAAGGACAAATATTATATAAGACCACTATTATTGAGAAATAGTATAAACTGAGAAGAACACATACTTTTGTGGTTACGAGGGGGGGAGGGAGGGAGGGTGGGAGAGGGTTTTTTACTGATTAATTAGTAAATAAGAACTGCTTTAGGTCAAGGGAAGGACAATACTCAGTACATGGAAGGTCAGCTCAACTGGACTGGACCAAAAGCAAAGAAGTTTCTGGGATAAACTGAATGCTTCAAAGGTCAGCGGAGCAAGGGCGGGGGTTTGAGGACCATGGTTTAAGGGGACTTCTAAGTCAATTGGCAAAATAATTCTATTATGAAAGCATTGTGCATCCCACTTTGAAATGCGGCGTCTGGGGTCTTAAATGCTAACAAGCGGCCATCTAAGATGCATCATTGGTCTCAACCCACTTGGATCAAAGGAGAATGAACACCAAGGTCACATGATAACTAAGAGCCCAAGAGACAGAAAGGACCACATGAACCAGAGACCTACATCATCCTGAGACCAGAAGAACTAGTTGGTGCCCAGCCACAACCGATGACTGCCCTGACAGGGAGCACAACAGAGAACCCCTGAGGGAGCAGGAGATCAGTGGGATGCAGACCCCAAATTCTCACAAAAAGACCATACTTAATGGTCTGACTGAGACTAGAGGAATCCCGGCGGTCATGGTCCCCAAACCTTCTGTTGGCCCAGGACAGGAACCATTCCCGAAGACAACCCATCAGACATGAAAGGGACTGGACAGTGGGTAGGAGAGAGATGCTGATGAAGAGTGAGCTATTTATATCAGGTGGACATTTGAGACTGTGTTGGCATCTCCTGTCTGGAGGGGGGTGGGAGGATAGAGAGAGTTGGAAGCTGGAAAATTGTCACGAAAGGAGAGACTGGAAGGGCTGACTCATTAGGGGAAGAGCAAGTGGGAGTATGGAGTAAGGTGTATATAAACTTATATGTGACAGTCTGACTTGATTTGTAAACGTTCACTTGAAGCTCAATAAAAGTTAATATAAAATATAAAGACCACATTTGCCAATTCAACATTTTTCATTTGTTCGACTCCATAAAACAGTTTCATCAATTCTGTTGTGCAATCATCACCAATATCCATTGCCAAATTTCCTATCCCCATAAAGAAAAAGTCTACGTTACATAAGCAGTGATCTCCTCCTATCCTCGTCCCTCCCACCACTGGTTAGCACTATTAAACTCTAATCTCTGTACCTTTACCTATTCTAGGTATTTCATATTAGGGAAATTTTACAATATTTGTCCTTTTGTGATTGTCTAATTTCACCCAGCATAATGTGTTCAAGGTTCGTCCATGTTGTGGTATATATCAGGACTTCATTTCTCTTTATGGCAGAATAATATTCCCTTGCATGTATGTACCACATTTTATTAATCCATTCATCTGTTGATGGACATTTGAGTGGTTTCTACCGTTTGGCTATTGTGAACAGTGCTGCAGTGAACATTGTTTTGCATGTATCTGTCTCACTGCTTGCAGCTTGAAAAAATCTGCTGATAGCTTTTTTATAGTTTGCTGGTATTTCCTTAAAATTTACCAATAAACTTCCTTACAACTTGGGCAATACATTTGTTTTTTTTCTTCCACTATTTTTTATAGTTGCAAGATTACAACTTTGGTACCAAACTGTATGACTTTACATATATTTCAGAAGGTATCATAAAAAAAGCACAAGTCAAGATGATTAAATTTATTTTAAATTTGTAACACATTTCTTATTTGATAGCATTTTGATTCCTAGTCAAGTTTAGGAAAGTAATTACCCCATATATGTTTGTTGAAGATTCTTCTTTTTCTTGGAGATTTTTCCAAAGTCATCCTTATGGCTTCTTGCTGAGGCCAGGCAAGGATGCCTTCTGCAGTTTTATCTCACTGATATGGTTGAAAAGTGAAGATGCTGTTTTATCCAGTTTGGAACAAGTTCAGTGTTTCTCTGAGGAGGTCAGTGTAGGCATCTATGGTCTTTTCAGTCACTTCATATGCATGTGAAAGCTGAACAGTAAAAAAACAAGACAGAAAAATAATGGATGCATTCAAATTATGTTGACAAGGAGTATTGAATATACTGTGGACTGTCAGAAGAGTAAACAAATCAGTCTTGGAACAAGAATGGTCCTTAGAAGCAAGGATGGCAAGTTTGCAAAGCTCACTTTATGTACATCATCAGGAAATGCTAATCTCTGTAAAATGAAATCCTGCTTAGTAGAGGGTCAGTGAAATCAAGGGAAACACACAAGGAGATGGACTGATAGAATAGTTAAAACGTACTCAATCATATTAAAGATCATGGATTGGCAATGTTTCGTTCTCTCATACATAAGGTAGCTGTAGTAGGAGCCGGCTAGAGGTCTACTAGCAACAACAAATAGTTACACTGGCCTGGAAAGTCCAATTTTGCAGTCAGTTCTGGGCATCCATCAGGTACATAAGGCAGTGGGAATCAGTATGGCTACATGTGAGACTGCGTTGGGCAGAGCTGACTATGGAGTAGAAGGAGCTTGGGCCAGATTGTGGTGTGGGACCTTGTGAGCTGGGTCAGATGCTTGAGCTTTCTGTCCAGGAAGGCTTCAGCATAGGGGCATAGTCTGCCCCCGAATCAGGAATATGGGGCTCCCAGATATTACCACAGTGGCTCCCAGGGCGTCATCAGGTCTCAGTTCCAACGTCTCCTCCTAGTGATTCACCTTATTTTATCACTACCTAAATTTTTTAAAAATACTACCTAAAATGATCTTTTCTATTTGTCTCCTTTTAATTGTTAGCTGCACCCTGTACCCCCAAGACTCTGAGCTCCAGGAGGGCAGACCTGGTGGGATTTGTATATAACTGCATTCCAGGCCTGGAACACCACCTGGCCCAAGGACATGCCCCATAATTATTCTTCATGTAATGAAAGATAACATGAGACAACAGACATGTTTTATTCCTTTTTTTTTTTTTGCCTTTTTATATTGTTTTCCTTTCGTTTTGATATATCTAGAACCTAGCTTTTTCCCTTTCTCTTTAAATTGTCTACCTTCCTTTCTATTGTTTTAATTGATGTTGTTTTGTATTATTGGTGTGTGTACGATGCTGCCAGTTGGTTGGTCTATGCATGGTTGTGAGGCTGTCAGTCAGCTGGGTATGCTTTCCTTTTAATCATGGATATGGAGGGTCACACACACTATCTAGTCCTATGTCACTGGGCACATCTGAGTTGTTTTAGAGGGTTTCTTAATGGTGGACAAACTGATCCTTTCCCTGATGCAAAGCAACAGGTGTGGGGTGGTCTAGGTCGTTTCACAGCTCTTGAGGAATAACATTCACTCTGCATTGTCATGAGCCACTACTGTGACCCCTGATGTGCAGGATGGTGTGCAGGGAGGGGCGGACAGGATAGGGTGTGGAGGCCCACATGGCAGGGCAGGGCATGGATCCTGCTCGGACAAGGGGCACAGGGCACAGAGTAGCTTTCCTGTGGTTCCATGGATTTAAAGCTATGTCACTCCTTCACTTCACCCTCTCTGGGGTTATCCATCATTGGCCATGTACTGTCCACCTTGTCGTTTCTTTCCAAGGTTGTTTCCACAGAATTTCTGCCAACAGTTGTGTTCTTCTTGGGGTTACTTACGTGGGTTCCTCACTCCAGCCTGGTGCTAAATGCCATCCTAAAGATGGCCACATTGTACCACAGCAGTAGGCAGGGTATTATCGATGCTCGAATCTCTGTTTTTTCATTGGCTGTGTTCTATCTCTTTTTCCAGTCAATGCTCAATCTGTTTCTTTAGCTCTCCATTTGATGTTCTGGGATCCAAGGTCATTACTGTGTCTGTTTTACCTAGCTTCTTAAGTCTTTGTTGTCCATGGTCATTATGGTGTGTGTACCTAAAGTACCACCTTGACTGGAACTCTTTGGTTGTTGGTTTTTCATAACTGCCATTAATCATGTTGAGGAACTTTCCTTTTATTCCTATCTTGTTAAGAGTTTTTATTAAGAAAAGGAGCTGAATTTTATCCAATGCCTTTTCTGCATCAATTGAGATGATCATGTCATTTTTTGCTTTGTTTTATTAATGTGGTGTATTACATTGACTGATTTTCTAATGTTGAACCAACCTGGCATTTCTAGTTCAGGTGACTTTTTAAACTGCTGGTTCTAGGAATGGTTCATCCTGTTTCAAAGCTCACCTCCACTATCTACCCCAGTGAAGGATTACAGGGGAGAGAAGAGCAGAATCAATAGGCCTGAGTCTAGAAGGAGCATGGCACTGGAGGAAGGAAGAAGCCCAGGGCTAGAGTATGGGAAATGGAGTGAGTCATCAAGAAGACCAAGGAGGCAGGAGACTTTAGATCATATATGGCCTCATAGGGCTGGGCAAGGGTTTGGATGCAAAATTAACATTACCGAATGTTGAACAATTTCTCCATCTTTAAATAAAAAAAAAAAAAATACCTCTCCCTAAATTCTTCATCCTCCTCCAGCTAAAGCCTCATTGCCCTCTAGAGCAGAACTCCTTTAGGGTATTGGTTCCGTTCCCCTGTCACCATTCTCCCTGAAATCCTTTCCAATCGTGCTTTTGCTCCCACCCCTTCACCTGCTCTTCAGGGTCACCAGTGACCTCCTATTGACAAGACCAAGGGTCACTTCTCAGTTCACATATCCCTTGAACTTGACAGCATTTGACATGCTTCATCACTGCCTTTTCCTCCTGGAAATATTAGCTTCCTTTCCTTCACTCTCCAGATCTTCCTCCTACCCCACTGACCTCCTTCACAGACTCCTGTGCTTAATCCTCCTCTCTCCCTGTGGGTGGAGGGCTCCAAGGCTCCACCTTCAGGCCCTTTCTTTTTCTTTAATACAAGCACTCTAGGTGATGTCATTGAGGCTCACGGTTTGAAAAACCACCTACAGATGCAACACAACCCTGGATGCTTGAACTTCAGACACAAAAAGACAGCCTCCTCTCACCAGGCTTTACCATTTCACTCAATGGAACTCAGATGCTCAAGCAAAAACTTTTAAGATTCTTTCTCTATACACACACACACATACACACAAACATCTGATCCCTGAGCAATTCCTGCCAGCTCTACTTTCACTTTAGGTCCAGAAAACGACCACTTCTAGCCACCCACATTGGATTCTTTCAGTGGACTTCTAACTGGTCTCTCCCTGTTCTGCTTCTGACCCGCTCTGGTCTGGTTTTTACACAGAAGTCAGTGATATACTTTTACAATATAACTCAGAGCATTTATTTTTATAATCTTACAATGAATGAACAAGTCCTTCCTAAACAAAATAAAATAATATTTAACTACAACATTTTTAAAAGAACTATATATTAACCCAAATGCAAATAAAAATTGAGAGAGAAAACTGTAATAAGCTGTCAAATAGTCAATTTCCTTAATTTAAGGAAAACTTAAGCAAACAAAAAAGCATCAAAATTAGAAAAATGGACAATGTGGTGCATAAGTAAAAGAAATACAATGAACCCTTTGGTAGGCAGAATAATACTCTCCCCCCTCCCCATATCTATGTACTAATCCCTGATACCTGTGACTATGTTGTTATGTGACTTGACAAAGAGGGATTAAGGTTGCAGATAGAATGAAGGTTGCTGATCAACTGACCTTGAGGGGAGATCAACCTGGATGATCCTAGTAAACCCAGTGTGATCACAAGGGTAGTTATAAATAGAAGAGGGAGGCAGGAGAGAAAGTCAGAGTGAGGTGATATGAGAAAGACTTAACCTCTCTTTGCCAGCTTTGAATATGGATGGGGTCAAGAGCCAAGGACCTGGGCAGACCCTAGAAGTTGGGAAAGGCGAAGACATGGATTCTTTCCTTGAGCCTCCTGAAGGAATGTAGCCCTGGGGACTACTTGATTTTACCCAGTGAGACTCATTTTAGATCTGACCTCCAGGACTGTAGACTCATAAACTTGCGTTGTTTTAATCCACCAAGTTTGAGTTCACTTGTTACAGCAGCCATAGGAAATGGGTACAGACGCCAACATGGAAAGATATTCAACCTCACCCACCATGAAAGACATGCAAACTTAGGCAAAGAGATGATCAGTGTTTTGCTCTTTTGTCTACTAGATTGACATTAAAGAATTGAATATGTATGTGTGTATATATATATATCAACATACTGGTCAATGGGTGGTAAAATAATATTCTGGCACCTTATTGGTGAAATAAATAATGAGTTCGAACTTTTAGGGGGGCATTTGGTAATTTTTTTTTTTTTTTTTTGGTAATATACGTAACAGTATTACATGTACTCATCCTCTGACCCAATAGATTGCTAAGAAAACATGTGCAGGATTTTTTTTTTTCCAAGCAGCTTTATGGAATTATAATTGACATATAAGAAACTGCACATATTTCCAGTGTAAAATTCTATCAGGTTGTAAAAACTGTGAAATCATCTCCACAATCAATATAGTAAACATACCCATCACCCTCAAAAGCTACCTTGTTCCCTTTATAATTCTACCTTTCTGTCCCTCCATCCCCTCCCACCACTAACTATGGATTAATATGCATTTTCTTGAGTTTTTTAATATATATTTTTTAAAACAGAATAGCTTAGTATGTAGTTTTATGTGTTTGGCTTCATTGACTCAGAATAATTAAGATTCATTCATTCTGTAATACATAAGGTGTCTTAATGGCAGAATTATTTCTAATGGAAAAATAGTATAAACCTAAATGTAAAGCAATAGAATTAATTAAATGAATTATGGTTGCCTACAAGAGAATATATTCTGCAGCCACCAAAAAACAAGTAAATTGAGCAGTATCTGATTAATAAGAATAGCCTCAGGATTTATTAAGCAGAGAACAAGCAGTATAAAATAATGTGTATATTACCATCTTTTTGTGTGTATGTGTGTGTGTAGTTTGGGGAAATACACAAGAAAGTATGAAAAATAATTGGTTATCTTTGGGGAAATGGAGGAAGTAGAGAAAGGTTATTACTTGAAACATTTTAAGGCTAGCAATGAGTGACATCAAATTGTGTTCTACATGTTTGGCCCTTAAAATAAGGCGAGGGGAGTTATCTCTGCGGTGATATTTTGTTCCATTTTTGCCCTCTTTGTGCTTTCCTCTGACACATGGGGTCGCCATGAGTCAGAATTGACTGGAAGGCAATGGGTGTATGATTTTATGAAGACAATGAGATGTTCTTCCTGATGAAGTGTGCTAATCATCACCTCCACCCCCTCATCTGAGGATCCTCTCTGTCCCCTCCACCTCCTCCCTTCCCTTCTGGGCAGTCAGCTCAGCGGGAGCCGGCAGCTGGCCTGACCATTTGTGGTGTCAGTCATTTGTGTCACCTGGACCCTTTGTGAGTTGGCACCTGACAGCTTTGAGGACTAGCCTCAAGCAGCTGGAAGGCTCTGTAGGTGATTGGCAGTGGTGGGTGGTGAACACGTGTAGTGGATTTGAGATTGTTGGAAGGCTACAGAGCTAATGAAGAGCTTGAGTGACTCTTGGTGAGCTGCTGGAGCTCTGTCCATGGGATCTCCAAGAGCTTGACCTGGGTCCTGGGGGTCCTTGTTTACTGCTTGGGAATCTAAATTGGGAACTCGCAGGAGGGGGTCCCAATTTATGTGCAGTGTCCTGGCTGCTTTCCTTTGGGGCCCTGGGGAAGATTCTGGAGCCCAAGGGGACTGAGCTTGGTTCTGAGAGATGCCCTCGGGATGCACCCTGGGGTCCCACCTGGAGTTCAAACAGGAGTCATGTAAGTTGCATAAGGTGTGGACCGTAGGCAGCAGAATAGGTTCATTGCCCAAAAGACTCTAAATTGTCATCTAAGCCACTTTGTAGTTCTTTGCTTTGAGAGTCGTTTTCGCCCCTTTTTGTTTTATTCAGCAACTTGTTGAGGTGGAAGAGCCATTCTTCTGTTTGCTTTGGCAGACCTTTAAGAACATCTGCCAATTCTTTCTGGATTGTGCTATACATAGAGTTTAGAAAATGGGACTTGTGGTCATCATCAGACAGACAGGGATGGATAGTACCCATTTTTCTTTGAGCCGAAACTCCTGCATATTTGAAAGGTAAGAGCTGTTGTGCCTGTGGAGGTTTTCCACTTTAGAAAGGTGGCAACAGCCTCCTAACACTGAACGGACTGAAACTCGTTCTTTCCCTCAAATTCCCTTGGTACTTCCGCCATAACTTTGTTAACTTGCCATAGTTGTTTATTACCAAATGGGATTTTGAGAATCATTTTATATAATTGTGTTTTTAAACCCAAATTCTGATTAGCTCAGGCAATCATGAAAAGGCAACTGTGTTTATCTAAAATCATCTGCCATTGGCCACGAGGCGTCACTATAGAGCAACTAAGGAAGGCAGCTGCTCTTGACTGCTGTTTTTGGAAAATGAAAACAAGGAGGGAAAATCCTCCTGCTTGTGTTTGAGAACGCTTCCTATTTAATCGCCTTTCTCCTTTGGTGGTGCTATTAGCGCAATGGTCACGATCATATTTTCTTGACAATTTCCACTGCTAGATTATGTCACACGTGACAATTTTAAAATGGGGGGGGTAAAGAATTTTTATTTTTGAAACAATATTTCTCACTATTATTTCTTTAAAATCCTAGAACATAGCAATTCTTCACTCTCAGCATCTTGACACACCAACATTGTGCTTGTGTGTATTGTTAATAGTGGCAGTTACATAAGCATTTAAGTTTTGCTTTTCATTTGTTTTATAATTGATATAAAAAGGTAGAAGCTGATTTTAAAATATCAGTCTCATGTTTTCACTTCCCTCAAATGAAAAAGAAAAAAGTAGTCTTACAACTAGTGCCCTAGAAATTGCACATAACTCTGGGAAACCAAGGGGAGAAACCGTTATGATTGTTTATAGCTCTCTTGCCTGCATCATCCTATTTGCTTCCTGGACTCCCACAAGAACCTTCTTAGTGTTTTCCCTTGCAGACCCCTTTGTCTTCTATAGTCCCCTCTCTGTGCTACGGCTGGAGGTTACTTATTTATTTATTTCAATTTCGATGTTTATTATTTCCTTGCTGAAACTCCTCAGACACTTCCATTAATGAATAAGATCCACAATACTCTGGTGGCAGTAGAACTAAACTGTTAAAGGGGGCGTGGGAGGCTGGGTTCAGACTGCCTAAGTGAGATCCCATGTTGAAACAGCTAGGGGACTAGGTTGTTTCCTTATTTACTTAACATCTGCAGTTCACCTAGCCATAAAAGGGATAATAGTACTAACTTCACTGGGTTATGGCGATTGAGAGGGAAGTTGCCTAATAAAAACTCTTTGTAACTTGTAAATATGTATCCTTGATTTTTGGTTTATCAGGAACAGTTCTGGTTTTGCCTGGGGTCCCCATATAACAGCCACAGTTATTACCAGCACCCCTTTATTCCCTAATACTTTCCAGTGTAGACAAATGATAAGGTCACCTATCCTGTAGAATCCTCCCTAGTCTGGCCCTGACTCCCATTTGGGCCTTGCAGTCCCACCAAAGACACACTAGACTCTTGGTGCTTTTAGACTGTTTGGACTTCATCACTGGAATGCCTCCCCAAGTTTCCTACACGAGTGACCCCTTTCTATTCATCAGATGTCAATTTAAATGTCAGGCCACATGAGCCCTTTAATAACCACCGCTCTTGTCTTTCATAGAACCACAACACTGGTGATGAGTGCTTGTGGTTTGTCTCTCCCACTAGACTGAGCTCCACAAGGGCAAGACCTATCTTATTTAATTCATCTTTATCGTATTATGTCTGACCAATATAGGTGATCAGTACTTAGCACCCTCACCAGTGTTGAGAAGAAATGAGCACCGGAGTTTTAGATTTGCAATTAGCATCTAGCAGTGCTTCTCAAACAAGGACAATTTTGACATTTGCCAATGACTGGAGACATTTTTTGATGTCACAATAGAGGTGGGATGTGCCACTGGCATCAACTAGTATAAGTCAGGGATGCGGCTGAACACCCTGCAGTGCACCGACTGCACCTCAAATAAAGAATTATCTGCCCTAAAATGTCAGCAGTGCACGGCTGAGCAACAGTGATATGCAGTGATTCTAGTTGGCAGTTTCCTGACAATCAAATTCTCAATTTTAATCAGATAGTCTATTTTTTGCTGGAATGTTTCGATACCTCAAAATCTGAGTCTCTTCTTTGGCTTAAAGTAGTTCTTTACTTTCTATAGTTTCCTTTCTTGTCAAAAGAAAAATAAAACACACTTTAGTCTCAAATCGTGGTAATTTTAGTTATTATACATCAGTGATTATATTTTTATACAAGATTTTATAATTTTTCTTTTAATAATATTTGATTGTGTAGTTAGTGAGAGTTTATACAGAAAATTAGGATCCCATTTAAAAATCTCTACACAATTTTTTCAGTGACATTGGTTACAGTTTTCACCCCGTGTCACCTTTCTCCTTATTTCCATCCAGGCTGTTCCATTTCCCGTAATCTAGTTTCACCGTCCCCCTACTTTCTCATCTTTACTTTCGGTCTCATATGGATGATTTTTTAAAGGAGCACACTGCTCGCAGGTGATGGTGATTATTTTATGAGCCAATCAGTTATTTAGGTAAAAGTTGACCTCATGGAATTGTTTTGGTTCACGTTTTAAAGAGTCTCTCAGGGCGATAGTCTCATGGAATCCTGCAGTCTCAACTAATCTAGTCAGTCTGGGCTTTTTAAGAATTTGAGTTCTGTTTCACATTTTGCTCCCATTTTACCAGGATCCACCTACTGTATTCCTGATCAGAATGGTTGTTAGTGGTAGCCGGGCACCGTATAGTTCTATGGGTGTCAGGGTACATGCAGCCCTGGGTCGTGTAGATTACTAGATCTTCACTGAGTGTTTGGTTTCCTAACTTCTCTTTGAATCCAGACATGTAGTGACCAATAGTTGTATCTTAGATGGCTGCTCTCAAGCTTTTAAGACCCCACATGCCGCGCACCAAACTAGGTTGTAGAACATAAACTTTTTGTGCTACATTATAACAATTGACTGAGTTGTCCCATGAAACTGTAGTCCTAAGCCTTCAGACTTCTTAAACTAATTCAGAGAGGCATTTGGTGAAGTCTAAGAAGTCTCTAAGTTTGTGCCTTTATGTGCTTTTTTGTATATATGAATATGTATGGATTCATACACTTACATATATACATCTGCATATAGATATATATGTAAGGAGCCCTGATGGTGTGATGAGTTGGAATGGATTCAGTGGCAACATTGTTTTGTTTTCCTTTCTGGTGGTGCAGTAGTTAAGCACTCTGAGGCTGGCGGTGCAGTGGTTAAGCACTTAGAGGCTAACCAAAAAAGTCAGCAGTTCGAACCACCAGCCACTCTGTGCCATCAAACCCTATGGGGCAATTCTACTCTGTCTTATAGGGTTGCTATGAGTTGGCAGCAACTTTGTGTGTATATACAAATACATTGGTATGTACTTGTGTGCATGCATACACATTTTTTTAGCTTTGTTGCTATTGTGGCAGAGTTGTATATAAAAAAAAAATAGCATACCATTTACCAAAAACATCTTTTTTTTTTCTTGTGTACTTCTTAGTGACATCATTTACTTTGGTAAATTGTGCACACTTGTTGTTACCTTTCTCATTACCAAAAATAACTAATACTATCTAGAGAGTGATCTCACCCTCCCTCCACCAACCTATCCCTGATAACCACCTGTGAACATTGGTTTCAGAATGTATTCCTATTTTTGTATTTTTATAATAGTGAGATCATAAAACTTTTGTCATTTTGTTGTTTATTGACTTTTTTTACCCAGTATAATCTCCTCCAAATTCATACACATTATATTTTGAAAATTCTTCGTTATTCATTTTGGCTGCATAATCCATTATATATGTACCACATTTTGTTTGTCCATTCATTAGTTAATGGGCACTTAGGTTATTTCCATCTTTTTGCTATTGAGAATAGTGCTGCAATGAACATAGGTGTGCACGTGTCTGTGTTTTTTGTATTTGGTCTCTAGGATATATACTTAGAAGTGGGATTGTTGAAACATAAGATAGTTAGTTCTATTTCTAGTTTTTCGAAGAAGTGTCATACTGTTTTCCACAGTGATCACACCATTTTACAACCCCACCAACAGTGGATAAAGGGTCCAATCGCCCCATATCCTTGCCAGCATTTGTTGTCATCTATTTTTTTTTTTTTTAATCAGTGCCATTTTAGCAGGGGTGAGATGGTATCTCATTGCAGTTTTGAATTGCATCTTTTTTAGGGTCAGAATCGACTTGACAGCCAACAGGTTTTTTTTTTTTAATGGCTAATGATGGTATTTTTTTCATGTGCTTGTTGGCCACTAGAATATCCACTTTGGTGAAGTGTGTTTTCATGTCCCTTGCCCATTTTTTAATTGGATTGTTTATATTTTTGTTGTTGAGTTGTTGAACTTTTTTATATATTTTCGAGATTAAACTCTTGTCAGATATGTTGCTCCTGAAGATTTTTTTCCCCAGTCTGTAGGTTGACTTTTTACTCTTTTAAGGCCCCCAAAATCTAATTTGGTATCTATTGTTCATGCATTAATAGTTGTGCTTGTCAAAAATATATACACATATTATTTTTAAATTTAGGTCCCATAGTTTGGAATCTATGTTTTCTTCCAGAAACTTTACGGTTTTAGCTTTTGCATTTAGGTCTTTGATCCATTGTGAGTTAGCCTTTGTGTATGATGTGAGCTTTGGGTCCTGTTTTCATTGTTCTGAATGTAGATATCCACTTTTGCCAGCACCATTTGATAAAAAGACCATTTACTCCTCCACTAAATGGATTTTGACCCTTGTCAAAAATCAGTTGTCCATAGATGGATGAATTTATTTCTGGGTTCTCAATTCTATTCCACTGGTCTATGTGTCTATCAGTGAATCAGTTCCAGGCCATTTTTATTAGTATGGATGTATACCATGTTTTGATATTGGGAAGTGTGAGGCCTCCTAGTTTGTTCTTCTTCAGTAATGCTTTACTATTCAGGGCCTCTTTCCTTTCCATATAAAGTTGGTGATTTTTTTTTTTCCATTGCTGTAAAGAATGTTGTTGGAATTTGGATTGGGATTTCATTGTATCTGTAGATCGCTTTCAGTAGTATTGCTCTTTTCATAAATGTTAAGTCTTCCAACCAATGAGCAAGGAATGTTCTTCCATTTATGTAGGTGTCTTTTAGTCTCTGATTCAAAATGGCCAACACCAGTCCATTTCAGCTCACTAATGCCTAAGATATCGATCTTTATGGATTCTATTTCATTTTGGACAACTTCCAATTTTCCTAGATACATATGTTGTACATTCCAGGTTCTGATTATCCATGGATCTTTGCAGCTGTTTCAACTCATTTTGAGTCATGACACATCAGAAAATGAAGGTCCCAAAAGCTTGACTCCACAACTCTAATTTGAAGAGGCAGCTCTTCTCCAGTGATATTTTGAGTGTCTTCCAACCTGAGGGGCTCATCTTCTGACACTGTATCAGACAACGTTCCACTGCTATTCGCAAGGTTTATACTGGACAATTTTTCCAGAAGTATATTACCAGGTCCTTGTTCCTAGTTTGTCTAGTCTGAAAGCTCTGCTGAAACCTGACCACCATGGGTTACCCTGCTGCTATTTGAAATACTGGTGGCATAGCTTCCAACATCCCAAGAACACACAAGTTACCATGGTACAACAAAACTGACAATCATATGGCCTACTATGCCAGGAGTGACAAATTAAAGAGGAATGGTGTCACATTCATCATTGAAAAGAACATTTCAAGATCTATCCTGAAGTGCAGCACTGCCGGTGATAGCAAAATATCCATATACCTACAAGGAAGACTAATTAATATGACTGTTATTCAAATTTATGCACCAACCACTAATGGCAAAGAGGAGAAAATTGAAGATTTTTAGCAATGTTTGTAGTCTCAAATTGATCAAAAGTGCAACCAATATGCATTGATAGTTGCTGGTGATTGGAGAACAAAAGTTGGAGATGAAGAAGAAGGATCAGTAGTTGGAAAAAATGACCTTGGTGATAAAAACAACAGTGAAGATCACATGGTAGAATTTTGCAAGACCAACAACTTATTCATTGCAAATAACTTTTTTCTAAAACATATACTGCAACTATACACATAGATCTCACTGGATGAAATACACAGGAATAAATCTACTACATCTGTAGAAACAGACAATGGAAAAGCTCAATATCATGAGTCAGTGCAAACCAGGGACCGACTGCAGAACAGCCCATCAATTTCTCATATGCAAATTCAAGTTGAAACTGGAGAAAATTAAAACAAATCCACAAGAGCCAAATCACAACTTTGAGTATATCCTACCTTAATCTAGAGACAATCTCAAGAAAAGATTTGGTGTATTGATCAATAATGACCAAACATCAGATGATTGTGGGATGACATCAAGGGCATCATACACAAAGAAAGCAAAAGGTCATTAAAAAGATGGGAAATAGAGAAAAGACCAAAATGGGTGTCAAAAGGGACTCTGAAACTTGCTCTTGAATGTAGAGCAGCTAAAGGAAACTTAGGAAATGATGACATAAAACAGCTAAAGAGAAGATTTAAAAGGGTATCTTGAAAAAAAACAAAGCAAACTATTACAATGAAATGTGCAAAGATGTGGGGTTAGAAAAGCAAATGGGAAGAACATGCTCAGCATTTCTCAAGATGAAAGAACTGAAAATAAGTTCAAGCTGTATATGAAAGAACACAGCATCAAAATTGGTGGAAGACTCATTAACAGCCTGCAATATGCAGATGACAAACTTGCCTGCTGAAAGCAAAGAGTACTTGAAGAATTACTGATGAAGATCAAAGACTACAGACTTCATATTGATTACACCCCATCATTAAAAAAAAAAAATCCTCATAACTGGACTAATATGATGAACAGAGAAAAGATTGAAGTTGTCAAGGATTTCATTTTACTTGGATCCACATTCAATTCCCATGGAAGCAGCAATCAAGAAATGAAATGAGGGGCCAAGATGGTGGAGTAGTCAGACACTTCCTGTGTTCCCTCTTACCACAGAGACTTGAAGAAACGAGTAAATCGATTATATATGACAATCCAGGAGCCCTGAAGATCAAAGACAAAGTTGAGGAATCAGACTGAGTGTTGGCGGTGGGGGATGGTGAGAAATGGTTCTGAACCAGCACAGAGTTGCCAGAACTGACCTGACTGGCACTGGCAACTTACAGGCTCGATCGGCTGGTGCATGCAGAGTGAGGCAAGCAGTGGCAATCAGGACACGTTTTCCACATTGGGAAAAACCGAGCGGTGGAGAGTCTGTTCAAGGTTCCAGAATCAGTGAAAGATAAGTACAAGCATCTAACCTACCAAGGGGATAAAAAAGATCCCCTTTTGGGAAGTACCTCTCTCCCGTTTACCTGTCCCCTCCTAGATATGCTCCGGGTCCCGGTCCAGCTTCAGTGAATGCTGCAACCCCTGGCCCAGAAGTAGGACCTGTTGCACACACCGAGCCATTCTCTCAACTTTAGAGAGGGAACAAATTAACAAACTGGAAAAAATAATCTGCCAGCTCCCCTAAGCTTGGAACTCAGGGCAGGCATAGGCCCTTTGCCTGGGTGCAGGCATAAGGGGTCCACAGACTTTGATGCCTTTCAACCCTGCATAGACAAATGTGGGCCCATTTCAACAGCGTAGGCCTGCATTAACACAGTACAACGGGCTATATACCTGAAGGCTATTTTCAATTGCATCAGCTATAAAGGGGAGTGGCAGATATATGACATCTGACACCACCCTGCCCCTTAAGCAGAGTCCCCCGCTACCTACATCAGGGGCCTGAAGACTGGTACTTCTATCTACTTTACCTACCCACCCAAGAGAGAGGTCCAAGAATAAGTGGAGCCTCCCAGTCCTTACAGCCAACAGCATTGTGTGCCCATAATCCAACTGTAAAACCCACCAGCTTACATGCTGTAAGGAACAGGGACATGCTTTCCACCCAGACACTCAGAGGCAGCCATCAAGCCATAAAATAATACTCGTGAAGAGTGTGCTTTTTAATTCAAGCAGATACATGAGACTAAATGGGCTGCTTCTGTCTGGAGGTGAGATGAGAAAGCAGAAAGGGTAGGAACTGGTTGAACTGACATAAGAAATCCAGGGTTGAAAGGAGGGTTATGCTGTCACATTATAGGGATACAGTCACATAGCAATATGTGTATAGATTTTTGTATGAGAAACTAACTCAAGCTGTAAACATTCACCTAAAGCACAATTAAAAAAAAAAAACCTTCACATACATTAAAAATGAACTGTTCAGCAAATTACTGACTGTAAGAAATGCACATAAAACCACGAGAAAGAGAAAGAAATGGAAACAAATAAGCCAAACAAACATGATCCAAAAAAAAAAACCTAGGGAAGAAATTTGAGGATTAAACAAAGATGTAAGAGATAAAGTGAGATAAGAAATAAACTTAGTTGAAACAATCAATTAAAAGATATAACAATCATGAACATACGTGCTCCTGAATGAACAGCCTCAAACTACATAAAGCAGCAAACAACAGAACAGTGGAGGGAATTAGATAACCTAAGGATGGCAGTAGAGATTTTAACACACCCATCTTTGAAATGATACATAGGGCAGAGCAAAAGCAAGAAAAGATATGTTGTTACTGTTGTTGTTCAGTGCCATCGGTTGGATTCAGACTCATAGTGACCCTATATGCCACAGAATGGTACACTGCCTGGTTCTGGGCCATCCTTACAATCGTTATTATGTTTAAGCCCACTGTTGCAGCCACTGTGTCAATCCATCTAAAAGATACAGAACATTTAAAAAATATATAATTAATATACTAGATCAGATCTATTTTAGGAATAAACTGGACTTTGGCTTTAGCCTTGGTATTGTCCAGAATTTTCTTAATGAGACCAAATATCAGGTGTCTACTCCATCATCATTTCTGATGTCACTTGTATACGATCAATGTATAATAATACTGGTAATATGAATAAGGCAAGTCACTTGGACTTATTGTTAATTTCTGAATATTCGTGTTAAAATATCATTAAGTAGTTCACAAAGATAATGTTCTATATCCTAGTTTGGTGAGTAGCATCTGAGATCTTAAAAGCTCATAAGTGGCTACCTAAGATACAACTATTGGCCTCTGCTAGCATGGAGAAAAAGAGAATTAAGGAAATCAAAGGATCAAAGAAGAAACTAGTCCATTGGACTAAGAGCCCACAAAATAACCTGAGACCAGAAGAACTAGATGGTCCCTGGCTGCCACTACCAACCATTCTGACAAGGGTCACAATAGAAGGTCTTAGACAGAATCGGGAGAAAAATGTAGAGCAAAATTCAAATTCCTAAAAAAGGCCGGACCTACTGGACTGATAGAGACTAGAGGAACCTCTGAGACTATCACCCTGAGATACTCTTTGAACTTGGAATTGAAGCTATTTTTGCAGGTCGCCTTTCAGCCAAATAATAGATTGGCCTATAAAGTAAACAGTATCACCTGGGAGTAATTTGCTCCCTTAAACAATTAACTATATGAGACCAAATGGTCAATATTCACCCAAAAACAAAGATGAGAAGGCAAGGAGGAAAGGGAAGCTATATCGATGGAAACAGAACAAATAGAATGCAAATAATGAGAATGCTAACACATTGTAAAAATTGTAACCAATGGCATGGAGTAATTTGTATAACAATTGTTAAAGGTGAGCCTAGTTTGCTGTGTAAACTTTCACCTAAAACAATAAAATATTTAAAAATGCAAAATAAATAGAGTACTTGAAATGTAAAAAAAAGAAAAGAAATGAGCTGACATATGAGTTGGTCAAATCTGCTTCTAAAGACCTCTTGAAAGTGTTGAAAAGCAAAGATGTCACTTTAAGAACTAGCGTGTGCCTGACCCAAGCTATGACATTTTCAATCACCTCATATGCATTTGAAAGCTGGACAATATGAATAAGAAATTCCAAAGGAAAATTGATGCCTTTGAATTAAGGCGTTGGTGAAGAATATTGAATAAACCATGGACTGCCAGAAGAAAGAACACGTCTGTCTTGGAAGAAGTAAAGCCAGAGTGCTCCTAGGAAGTGAGGATGGTGAGACTTTGTCTCACATGTTGTCAGAAGGAATCAGTCCCTGGAAAAGGACATCATGCTTGGTAAGGTAGAGGGTCAATGAAAAAGAGGAGCTTCAAGGAGGTGGATTGACACAGAGGCTACAACAATGGGCTCAAACATAGCAATGATTGTGAGAATGAGGCAGGACCAGGCAGTGTTTTGTTCTGTTGTACATTCTATTGTACATGAGTCGGAACAGATCCCAGGACACCTAACAGCTTTTAGTCTCTTTTACGTCTCTGATTAGGTTTCTTCCTAGATATTTTCTCATTTTTGGGGCTATTGTAATGGCATTGTTTTCTTGATTTCAAAATTGATGTTTGCGTTTTTTTTTTTTACTTGTAACCTGCAACATTGCAATATCTAATCTATTGGATCCAGAAGCTCTCTCATGGAATCTTTGGGATTTTTTATGTAAGGGATTATGTCATCCACATCCACTATTAGGGATAGTTTTACTTCTTCTTTTCCAATTTGGCTACTCTTCATTTCTCTCTCTTGCCCTTTTGCCCTGGCCAAGACTTCCAGTACAGTACTGAATAAGAATGGTGATAATGGGCATCCTTGTTTCGTCCCCATTCTCAAGAGAATTGATCTCAGCCTTTCTCCATGGAGAGTAATGTTGGAAGTTGGTTTTGCATGTATGTCCTTAATTACGTTGAATAATTTCCCTTCTATTCCTTTTTTGCTGAGAATTTTTATCAGGAAAGGGTGTTGGATTCCATCAAATACCTTTTCTGCATCAATTGAGATGGTCATGTGATTCTTTTCCTTGGTTTTGTTGATGTGGTGAATGACAGTGATTGATTTTCTACTGTTGAACCACCCTCGCATTCCTCTTATGAACCCCACTTGATCATGATGTATGATTTTCCGATATGTTGCTGAATTCTGTTTGCCCGAATTTTGTTGAGAATTTTTGTGTCTATATTCATGAGGGATATTGGAGTGTAATTTTCTTTTTTTGTGCTGTCTTCACTGGCTTTGGTATTAGGGTGATGATGGCTTCATAGAATGAGTTAGGGAGTATTCCTTTCTCTTCTATGTTTTTGAAGAGCTTCAATAGAATTGGTGTCGACTCTTCTCTGAATGTTTGGTAAAATTCCCTGGTGAAGCAATCTGGTCCTAGGCTTTTTTTCATTGCAGTTCTTTGTTGATATCTTTAATCTCTTCTTTTGTTATGGATCTGTTTAGCTTTTGTTTCTCTTTCTATTCGTGTGGAAACCCTGGTGGCTTAGTTGTTAAGTGGTATGGCTGCTAACCAAGAGGTCAGCAGTTTGAATCCGCCAGGTGCTCCTTGGAAACTCTGTTTTTTTTATGTCTGCTAACCAAGAGGTCAGCAGTTTGAATCCGCCAGGTGCTCCTTGGAAACTCTGTGGGGCAGTTCTACTCTGCCCTATGATGTTGCTCTGAGTTGGAATCGACTCGACGGCAGTGGGTTTATTTGTGTTAGTTTGGGTAGATAGTGTGTTTTCAGGAATTTTTCCATTTCTTCTAGGTTTTCAAATTTCTTAGAATACAGTTTTTTTTTTTTTTTTTTTTTTTATAGTATCTTGTTTTTCTCAGATCTGCTGAAATGTCTCCATTGTCACTTTTTATTTTGGTTGTTTGCTTCTTCTTTTTTTTCCCCCTTTCTCAATCTGGCCAGAGCTTTATACATTTTACTGATCCTTTCAAAGAACCAGCTGCTGGTCCTGTTGATTCTTTCCTTTGTTTTTCTGTATTTTGAGTATGTTGCTCTGAATTTTATTATTTCCTCTCCCAGTAGCTTTGGTCTTTTGTTCTCTCATTTCCATTTTTTTAAGTGTTCTGTTTAAGTTACTGGTTTTGGGTGTTCTTTTATAATGGAGGCTTTTATTGCTATCAGTTTCCTTCTGAGCACTGCTTTTGCCATGTCCCAAATATTTTGGAATGTTCTGTTTTCATTTTTGTTTGATTCAAATTTTTTTTTTATTTTACTTTTGTCTTATTCTGTGACTCAATTGTTTTTTTTAGCAGTGTGTAATTTAGTTTCCATCATATATTTATTTTATTTTTTCTGTTTATTCTTCCTGGTATTGATTTCTACCTTCATACCATTATGGTCAGAGAAGATGCTTTGTATGTTTTCATTGTTTTCTTAATTTATTGAATTTTGCTTTGTGACCTAAGATATGAGCTACTCTGGAAGCTGTTCCATGTGCATTGAAGAAGAATATTTATTGTAATGCTGTTGGGTAGTGTGTTCTACATAGTTAGATCCAATTTGTTAATAGTGTTATTTAGGTTTTGTATATCTTTACTTATTTTCTTCTTAGTAGTTCTATGTATCATCGACCGTGGTATATTAGAATCTCCTATTATTATTGCAGAACTGTCTAATTTCTCTCTTTAGTTCTGTAAAAGTTTGCTTTATAAATATTGGGGCTGTGGCATTGGGTGCATAAATATTGGTAATTGTTATGTCTTCTTCGTGAATTGACCCTTGTGTCGTTGTACTGAAACCCTGGTGGTGTAGTGGTGAAGTGCTATGGCTATTAGCCAAGAGGTTGGCAGTTGGAACCTGCCAGGTGCTCCTTGGAAACTCTATGGGGCAGTTCTACTCTGTCGCCATGAGTCAGAGTCGACTCGATGGCAGTGGATTTTATCATTATATAGTGCCCTTCTTTGTCTCTTATAATAGATTTTGAATTAAAATATATTTTGTCAGATATTAATATTGTCACTTCACTCTTTTGATTGCTATTTTCTTGGCATTTTTTCCCCATCCTTTGAGTTTTAACCTATTTATGCCTTTGTGTCTAATGTGTGTCTCTTTCAGGCATCATATTGATGGGTCATTTTTTTTTTTTGATCCACTCTGCCACTCTCTCTCTTAACTGGTGCATTTAATCCGTTTACATTGAGTATGATTATTGATAGGGATGAATTTGCTGTAGCCATTTTGTTATACTATTTTGTGTATTATCGGTTTCTTTGATCTTTACTTTCTGTGCTGAGTTCTTTGTGTATACAGATTTTCTTTCATTTATTACTGTTGATTTTTTTATTGGCTGTCTTTTTGTGTTTCTTCTCCTATGTTTTGGTGAGGTTTATATTTAACACCTTACATTTACAACAGTTTGTTTTATCTTGAAATCACCTCAACTTCTCATCAATTCTACAACTAAACCAATCATTCCGCCTTTTGTTTTGATGTTGTTGTCAGTTTCAACTTTGTATCTCAGATTCCCTGTGGTCATCGCTTAACTTTATTTTACTGTGGTGACATCTTGGTATCTGAGTGATGCCGTCATGTGCCTTTACCTTAGGTTGTTGTTCGTTTGCTGGATCCACCTTCTTCTGCCTGTTCATGTGATTTGTAATTGACTGTTGTCTTTGAAGCATTAGAGGTCATATTTTATATAGATGGGTACATAGATGTAGATAGACAGGTATCATATGTATGTTTGTTTGACTTTGTGTTTTGGTTCGTTGGTTTAATATATCCGGAGCTTCACTGCATCTTCTTTCCTTTGGGTTGCTTCCTTTTATTTGTGTTGTTTTAATTGTTGGTCCTTTGTATTCTTGGTCTATGTATGACTTTGGTGCTATCAGTTGGCTGGTCGTGCTTTCCTCTCACTTATGAGTATGGTGTGTTGCACACACCCAGGGATGCTATGTTGTTAGGTAAGTATGTCTTCCATTAGAGGACATCGTGGAGGTACGAGAGCAGGTCCCCTCCCTGATGTGAGGCGCTAGGGGTCAGGTGGTCAGGAACCCTTCACAGCTTATGAGGGATAACTCATTCCCTCCACTTTGGCACGAATGGTTAGTATGTCTCCTTGAGAACAGGGTGAGACCTGGGCAGGGGCAGAGGAACAGGGGCAAGGGTCTGTGCAGGCAGGCCAGACAGGGCCATGTACCAATCTAGTAAAAGCATACGGGGGGGGGGGGGGGAAGGGGAGGGTGTCAATGGGACATGCAAAAGAAGTTAGGAAGGGGTGGGGGCAAAGGGCACCCGGGCCATGTGGCCGGGCCAAGCAGGGGTGGGGAGGCTGGTGGGAGAGTCATGGAGACCCCCTCAGGGAGAAAAGTGCTCAAAGGGAGAGAAAGGCAGTGGCTGGAGTTCATTTGGGTAGGGTGTTGCTAGTTTTTACTCTGTGGATTACTATTCAGAGGGCATTTCCAGTAAAAATGGATGGGCACCTCTGCTGACCAGCAATACCAACCCGAGTTCCTAGTTCCCTCCTTTCTCTGCACTCACCAGGGACACTGGATCTCTCCTTCTCCCTTGTGTTGTTTCCCTTTGCCCCCTACAGATATGCTCTCCCTGTCCTATCTATCCCTCATCCTGAGGCTCCAGTGATTCAGACTACCTCAGTTTGCTCCAGTAGCACTTGCTAATGTCAAAGTTATGGCACTCCTATGCATTACCCTCTTGGGCTTTTTTGGCCCCAGAACAAGTTCTGCTTACCTTTTTTCCTTCCAAGTTTGTTTAGCCAGCATCTCTAACTCTGGCTGTGTTTTCTGTGAAGTTGCCTGTCTGGGATTCTTACTTGGGGATGATAAACACTGCTATCTCAAAATGGCAGGCAGATCACACAGGATGCATGATTCTCTGCATTCCTACTGGTTTCTATCCCTCCTTCCAATTGTTCCATCTGATTCTTCAGCCCTCTGTTTCATGTTCCAGAGTCCAAGGTTATTTGTGTCTCTTTTACTTAGTTTTTCAGGTGTTTGTTGTAGGGGGACATTATGGTTTATCTAGCTGAGCTGTTATGCTTAACCCAAACTTCCACAATATTTTATAACGTAAAAAGCAATTCATAAGTGTATAGTCATATGAAATGGGCAGGGAGTGGTATTCTTAGACTCCAGAGATATATACTGAGAACAGACAGGAGGTCATGTAGTTTGTTGGAACTTAGTTTACAAATCAAGAGATTGGTAACAGGAACACCAAAAAAATCAAAGAACATTGATTGCTAATAAACTCTGGGTTAGTTTATGTGTAGGCTTAGGAATACTACTTTCTGGTGCTTTGTCCTGATATTAGGCTTTTATAGAAAGATAAATTCAATCTAGATAACGCTTTTTTACTGCATGCCAATTAATGTTTTTATGATGAAGAGATTCTTGAATCTGTCATCTCATACAGTGTAGTATTAAAACATCAAAAAATGCTCACCCATAATGAGCATTTGCTGTGTACAGGCAAATGATTCACATTGATACTCAAACACCATCAGGCTAATGCTAATGTAATGCCCCTTTTTTTAGAGAAGAAACTGAGGCATAAAGAAAAAAAGCATTTTGGGGTTGATTAGATATTGAACATCCAATGGTTTATAGATCAAAAAGCAGGTAGAGTATTAAAATTTATTAAATTGATCATTCTTCAAACTGAATTAAAGTACTTCTTCATTTATGGGTTATAAACATGGCTGTTTTAATAAAAAATGATTACGATTTGTATTCTAGTATATTCTATTATCATAGTTTTTAGTTACTCTAAGTCTTAAATATCTATAGTAGTTTTTAAAATAAAAGTTGTAGACATTGCCAAAGGTGAAGTTTATTTACATTGTCCTATATTTGTTGTAGCTTAATGTCATTACACTTAGGGATCAACAATACCAGTCAAGTGCTTTTTTATTTTGAAAATTTGAGGTAGTTTTTTTTTTTTTTTTTTTTTTAAAGGTGCAACAACCCAAAGAAGTCTTCCTTTTTCTTTTTTTTAATTAAGGGCGATGGAGTGTGACATCTGTATACAGCTTCCTATGGTGTCACAACAACATTGTAAAATTGAGATGCATCAGCAAGAGGTGTTTTTTCTAAGTTATTTTAACAATTTTTTTATTACTTTTTACCTATTTATTAGTTGCATGTTTCTCCTTTTTCTAGTTGTAGGCACTATTGATTAATTTAAGTGATAATATTCCCACACAGCTAAATGGATCCTATGAAAAACGGAGATGTAATAACAATTGTCGATCGATCTTTCAGGTGGGTAAAACTAATTGGGTTTACAATTAACAGCACATTCTGATTAGTTGCAAAGTTCAACTGTGATCTTTCTTTAATGCTGATGAGTGTCAGAGTGCTTCTTATTGTCATTCTCAACAATTTCTTAATCTTATGGAATATGGATTTAGGAGGCATGAAAAATGAGCCTTAAATGTGATCTTAATTCAAGGATTTGAGTGCACAGGGCTATGCCAAAGGAGGGCATTCTGGTCTTTAGGAAGCTTGTTATTTATTTGAAAAGACTGACTGGATGTGAAGCTCTATGAGTCTTAGGGTTTTTATAGTAAAATACATGCATAGGAGAGGGCACAAAACAAAATGTATGGCTCAATCTTCATGAAGTGAGCACCCACGTGATCATCACTCATCATGAAATAGAGGAGTTCCAGAAGCTTCTTTCATTGTGTATTCTAATCTCTGCTTTTTCCCTTCACCAAGGAAGCCACCATTATGGTTTATGATGTCATAAAAGTTTTTGGTACTTTACTACCTAAGCATGCATCTCTAAATATTGCAGTTTGTCTCTCTTTATTAAACTCCATCTAAATGAAATAATGCATTTCATGTGTTCTATGTGTTTGGAAACAATGTGTATTCTACAGTTACTGGGTGCAGTGTCCTATCCACATAAGTCCGTTAGAGTCAAACCTTCTGTTTTACTCTTTTTCCTCATGTTTATTACTTACTCTCAGAGGAATGTTGAAATCTCCTACTATGGTTGATTCTTCGTTAATGCCAAAATTCTTCACCTTTCATTTCCTTGGGTATAGTAAACTTATTTTAAAGATTGCACTATATTACACTATCTGGATCCCAAATGAATGTGCTTCTTTAGTCTATTGTTTATGCCTCCAGAGACAAAGCAGTTCCAAAGCTGATCTAAATTACCAAGCTTTCTGTTACAGAAATACACCAAATATATAGGGTGCAACTGTCTTAATCTACAAATCTACCTGTATCTGTGGCCGTATATCTGCCTTTCCTCTTAAAACAAACTATCTATGTGCCTTTCTTAAGACAACCTTCCCCTTATTTGTAGATCCACTCTCTTTGCCTACCGAGACCCTCACACCTGGAGGAGAAAGAACACAACGCTAGCGATTTTTCCATGTACTGATCTGTTCCGATGATATTCAAACAGATTATAGCCCTCATCGATAAAACAAAAGATCACTTCCTAGAGCCTATATTCAGCCAGAGAGTGTCCAAACCATGATTTCCTTTTACTGAAAACTCCATAAAGTAGTTTATTAAGATAACCACCACATTGTCAAGTCCAACAGTTGATTTTACATTCTTATCCTGACTATGTCTAACTCAATTGGTTACTTCCTTCTTTTGAAACTCGTCCTTTGACTCTCACACTCTGTAATCCCCCAATACTGGCTACTCCCTGGCTATTTCCTTCTTTTAGTGCTTCAAAGCTCTGTTCTTGCATCTCTTCTGCTTTCTTTCACAATCTTTTCTCGTGTGATCTCAGTCTCTCAGCAGTACTCTGAACTTCAGCTGCCAGCTCCTAAAGGGCATGTGAAGTGTGTGTTCAGAAACCAAAGTCTTGATATCTTCTGTCTCCCTCAGTCTTCCCCATATTGGTGAAAGGGCAACTCAATTTTTATTTAAAACCCATAAATCCATTCTCTTCTTGTCTCACATATAACATTTTTCATGAGATGCTAAAGGCTCTACCTCAAAATATATCTGGAATTAGACCACCGTTCATCTTCTCCATTTCTACCCTCAAACAGGTATCTCTGTCTCCAAGCTCCTTAGGATTGTTTCTGCCCACACAACCAGAATTATCCTTCTAAATGCAAGTCACATGACTCCTATACCTCTAATTGCTTCCGATCTCACTTAGAGTAAAATCCCATCTCTTTTCCATGACTTAGGATTCTGGGTAAGTTGCTTCCTGCTGGCCTCCTTGACCCCATTCTTTTTTCCCCTTTACACTTGTCGAAGTAGCCACCAGTCTTGCTAGTTTACCTTCCAAACTAGAAGTAACACAATTACTGTTGCTCTAATCTGTACTAGATTCACACATAGATGGTGCTGAGGATATTGTTGAATCGTACCCAGTCTAGTCAGTGTTCAGAGATTAATCTGGGTCCCGTCCTCTGACCATGGTGTTCCAAAAGAGATATGAGGCAATGTAGATCTAAGTGTTTATTGTAAAAACACTAACTCTACGTTTGCTTCCATTAACAAGGTAATATATGCAAAAAAGTCTGAAGTTTGTTCTTGACCTTGCACACTAACCAGATATGGAAGCTTTAACCACAGGACATAATGCTTTCATCTGAGATTCAGTCTATCATCCTTTGCACTCCAGGTTTGAATCTGGGCATGTTCCGGAAGGAAGCAACACAACTGAATATCTAGAACAAAAATGTAAAGAGGTGATGGAAAAGATCATCAAGATTTGGACTTTGATTCCTTAGTGTGATGCCATAAAATCCTTTATATGTACTTTAAGGAATGATTTCTCACTTTAAGTCAGTGACAGGGAATATGGCTCATTGGTTATAGTAGAAGAATGTGACTAGGGGATTAAAACCAAACTGAGCTTAAGTATATTAAAATAATCTAAAACTATAAGACCAAAAAAAAAAAAAATCCTGTTGCCATTGTGTCGATTCTGACTCATAGCAATCCCATAGGACAGAGTAGAGCTCCTCAGGTTTTCCAAGGCAGTAATCTTTACAGAAGTAGACTACTACATCTTCCTCTTGAGCAGCAGCTCGTGAGTTCAAACTGCCGACTTTTTGGTTGCCAGGTGTCTTAGTTATCTAGTGCTGCTTTAACAGAAACACCACCAGTTGGTGCCTTTAACAAAGAGAAGTTTATTTTCTCACAGTAAAGAAGGCTAAAAGTATAAATTCAGGGTGTGAGTTCCACAAGAAGGCTTTCTCTCTGTTGGCCTTCTCACCATCCTTCCCCCAGACTAAAAGCTTCTCTGTGCAGAGACCCCAGGTCCAAAGGACCAGCTCTCCTCCTTGCACTGCTTTCTTGGTGGTACGAGGTCCCTAACTCTCTGCTTGCTTCCCTTTCATCTCTTGTAAAATAAAGGTGGTACAGGCCACACCCCAGGAAAACTGCCTTTACATTGAATCAAGGATGTGACCTTAGTAAGGGTGTTACAATCCCACCCTAATCCTCTTTAACATGAAATTACAATCACAAATGGAGGACAAACACACAATACTGGGAATCATGGCCCAGCCAAATTGATACACACATTTTTGGGGTGACATAATTCAATGCATGACACGACCCCAGAGCTTAACCACTACACAACCAGGGCTCCTTATCTATATATTTCGTTTGAATAATAAATACATATTTATTATTCAAAATAAGAGTATGAGTCAGCCTTATACTTTTGGTGTAAAAGACTCCTAGAGGATCACCTGATCTTATTTCTTGCAAATCTGTGGTTGGAACAACCTCAAAACATAGGACTCAAATTTTTTTTTATCTAATTGTGTAACTCCTTTTGTCTCCCAGGCCATCTTTGCGTGTCTGAAGTCAATCACATTATGAAAACTCTGAGTGTCTAAGATGCTTCCCAATTTTGATTGACAGATTTCCTGTGACACTGAAGGAATATTACTGGGCTTTTCCATGTGAGACAATCTTTCATTATTTGAGCATATCATTGGAGAACAGGTATTCTAAATGGTGCATTTTATTAAACCACAATTCTGGGCCAATCCTTGAAATATTCTGGTTTTGTATGTTTAGGATTATTCCTGATAATTTCTATTTTTCACATGTTTTAGGAAGCTTCCCGGCTAGTTCAATATAACCCAGTAAGAATCGATTGGCTTAGGAGACATATCATAGGTGCACCTGATATGAGCAATGTTGTTATTGTTAAGTGCCGTTGAGTCAGTTCTGACTCATAGTGACCCTATGTACAACAGAAGGAAACATTGTCTGGTCCTGCACCATCCTCACAATTGTTATGCTTAAGCCCATTGTTGCAGCCACTGTGTCAATCCATCATTTTGAGGGTCTTCCTTTTTCACTGACCTTCTACTTTACCAAGCATGATGTCCTTCTCCAAGGACTGATCCCTCCTGACAACACGTCCAAAGTGTATGAGATGTAGTCTCGCCATCTTCGCTTCTAAGGAGCATTCTGGTTGTCCTTCTTCCAAGACAGATTTGTTTGTTCTTTTGGCAGACCATGGTATAATAAATATTTTTCTCCAACACCACAAGCAAAGGCGCCAATTCTTCTTCAGTCTTCCTTATTCATCGTCCAGCTTTCACATGCATAGGAGGCTATTGAAAAAACCATGGCTTGGGTCAGGCGCACCTGGGTCTTCAAGATGACATCTTTCCGTTTCAACACTTAAAAGAGGTAGAGGTCTTTTGCAGCCGATTTGCCCAGTGCAATGCATCTTTTGATTTCTTGACTGTTGCTTGCACGGGTAGTGATTGTGAATATAAGTAAAATGAAATTCTTTACAACTTCAGTCTTTTCCCCTTTTATCATGATGTTGCTTATTGGTCCAGTTTTGAGGATTTTTGTTTTCTTTATATGGAGGTATAATCCATACTGAAGGCTGCGGTCTTTGATCTTCATCAATAAATGCTTTAGGTCATCTTCGTTTTCAGCAAGCAAGGTTGTGTCATCTGCATAACACAGGTTGCTAATGAATCTTCCTCCAATCTTGATGCCCCGTTATTCTTCACATAGTCCAGCTTCTTGGATTATTTGTTCAACATATCGTGAAATCATACAACCCCGACACACACCTTTCCTGACTTTAAACCACACAGTATCCCCTTGTTCTTTTTGAACGACTGCCTCCTGATCTATGTACAGGATCTTCATGAGCACAATTAAGTGTTCTGGAATTCCCATTCTTCACAATGTTATCCATAATTTGTTATAATCCACACAATCAAATGCCTTTACGTAGTCAGTAAAACACAGGTAAACATCTTTCTGCTATTCTCTGCTTTCAGCCAGGATCCATCTGACATCAGCAATGTTATCCCTGGTTCTACGTGCTCTTCTGAATCCAGCTTGTATTTCTAACAGTTCCCTGTTGATCGATATACTGCTGCAGCCAGTTTTGAATACTTTTCAGCAAATATTTACTTGTGTGTAATATTAATGATATTGTTCAATAATGTGTGCATTCGGTTGGATCACCTTTCTTGGGAAAAGGCATAAATATAGATCTCTTTCAGTCCGTTGGCCAGGTAGCTATCTTCCAAATTTCTTGGAATAGATGGGTGAGCACTTCCATTGCTGCATCCATTTGTGGAAACTTCTCAATTGGTATTCCATCAATTCCTAGAGCCTTGTTTTTCACCAATGCCTTCAGTGCAGCTTGGACTTCTTCTTTCAGTACCATTGGTTCCTGCTCATATGGTGCCTCCTGAAATGGTTGAATGTCGAACAGTTCTTTTTGGTATAGTGACTCTGTGTATTCCTTCCATCTTCTTTTGATGCTTCCTGCATCATATAATATTTTTCCCATAGAATCCTTTAATATTGCAACTCGGGGCTGAATTTTGTCTTCAGTTCTTTCAGCTTGAGATATGCCGAGTGTTTGTTCTTCCCTTCTGGTTTTCCATCTCCAGGTCTTTGCACATGTCATCATAATACTTTAGTTTGTCTTCTCGAGCTGCCCTTTGAAATCATCTGTTCAACTCTTTTACTTCATCATTTCTTCCTTTCATTTTAGCTACTCAGCGTTCAAGAACAAGTTTCAGAGTCTCTTCTGACATCTATTTAGGTCTTTTCTTTCTTTTTAATGACCTCTTGCTTTCCTTATTATGATGTCCTCAATGTCATTCCACAACTGGTCTGGTCTTTGGGCATTAGTGTTCAACTCGTCAAATCTATTCTTGAGATGGTCTCTAAATTCAAGTGGGATATACTCAAGGTTGTACATTGGCTCTCATCAACTTGTTCTAATTTTCTTCAGTTTCATCTTGAACTTGCATGTGAGTAATTGATAATCTGATTCATAGTCAGCCCCTGGCCTTATTCTTTTTGATGGTATTGAGCTTTTCCACTGTCTCTTCCCACACGTGTAGTCAATTTGATTTCTGTGTATTCCATATGGTGAGGTCCACATGTATTTTATGTTGGTGAAGAAAGGTACTTGCAAGGAAGAAGTCGTTGTTCTTACAAACTTGTAACATGCAATCCCCTGCATTGTTTCTATCACCTATTACCGATCCTTCTTCGTTTCCAAGTTTTGCATTCCAATCTCCAGTAATTATCAATGCATCCTGATTCCATGTTGGATCAATTTCAGACTGCAGATTTTGGTGACAATCTTCAATTTCTTCATCTTTGGCCTTAGTGGTTAGTAAGTAAATTTGAATAATAGTCATATTAACTGATATCCCTTGTAGGTGTATGGATATTATCCTATGACTGACAGCATAGTACTATAGGATAGATCTCAAAATGTTCTTTTTGATGATGAATGCAATGCTATTCCTCTTCAAGTTGTCATACCTGGCACAGTAGACAAGTTGTTTGATTCAAAATAGCCAATACCAGTCCATTTTAGCTCACTAATGCTTAGGATATTGATGGTTATGCGTTCCTTTTCATTTTTGACAACTTCCAATTTTCCTAGGTTCTTACCTCATACATTCCATGTTCTAACTATTAATGGATGTTTGCAGCTGTTTCTTCTCATTTTCAGTCATACCACATCAGCAAATGAAGGTCCCTAAAGCTTGACCCCATCCATGTCATTAAGGTCAACTCTACTGTGGGGATGCAGGTCTTCCCCAGTCATCTTTTGAGTACCTTCCAACCTGAGGGGCCCATCTTCCAGCACTGTATCAAACAGTGTTCCACTGCTATTTATAAGTTTTTCATTGGCTAAATCTTTTCAGAAGTAGACTTCTGGTTCCTTCTTTCTAGCCTGTCTTAGTCTGGAAACTCAGCTGAAATCTCTCTGCCATGAGTGACCCTGCTGGTATTTCAATACCGATGGCATAGCCTCCAGCATCACAGCACCACACAGGCCCCCACAGTACAACAAACTGACAGACACGTTGGGGCTCATTAGGAATAGGAACTTTAATTTCAAAGTCTCCACTGTTGATAAGCATTACTCCTTACCTGAGGAGTAACCTTAATGATGAGACTGCTGGTTCCCAGCTTCTGTGGGAAAAAGGTAGTTTTTGAGGAATAGCAAACCCTGCCCACCATCTTAACTTTTTTTGTAGGTATAAGGAAACTATTATATATTCAATTGTGTCCCCCCAAAATGTGTTTCAAATTGTCTAGGCCTTCATTCCCAATATTGTGTGATTGTCTGCCATTCAGTCATGTGACGTGATTTTCCTATGTGTTGTAAATCCTACCTCTATGATATTAATGAGTTTGGATTAGCATTAGTTAATGGGGCAGGACTCAATCTACAAGATTAGATTATGTTTCAAGTTAATCCCTTTTGAGATATTAAAGAGAGAAGAGAGCAGAGATACAGGGGGACTGTATACCATCAAGTAAGAAGAACAAAGAGAATAGCGCATCTCTGCACTGAGAAGCTCTTCGACCTGGGCAGATTGATGACAAGGGCCTTACTCAAAGGCCAAGAGAGAAAACCTTCCCCTGGAGTTGACACACTAAATTCAGATTTCTAGCCTCCTAGATGTGAGAGAATAAATTTCTCTTTGTTAAAGCCATCTACTTGCAATAGTTCTGTCATAACACTACTAGAGAACCAAAACAGAATGTGGCACCAAAAAGTGGGGTGCTGCTCCAACAAATGCCTAAATGTGGAAGCAGTTTTGAAAATGCAAATGAGTAGAGGGTAGAAGAGTTTTAAAGTGCCTAACAGTAAAAGCCTAGATTGCCTTGAAGAGTCTGTTGGTGAAATTATGGATATCAAAGAAAATTCTGGTGTGGACTCAGAAGGAAGTGAGGAGAGCCGTTACGCTGGAGACAGCACAGAAGCAGCAGCAGAAAAATGGCAGTAGCAGTACCTGAAGACCAGTGCAAGACAGCACTGGAGCTGACCCATGGAGCAAGAGAGCAGAGTGCCTTTGCACAGGAGGATTCCTGGTGCAGTAGGGTGCCAATGAGCACTTACTGGTGGAGCTAGGCTTGGCAGCCCAAAGAGCAAGAGAGCTGTGTCCCTTTTGGCCAAAGTTTACTGGTGGAGTTGGGTGCCTCAGGCACTTAACAGTGGAGCTAAACAGCTTTGAAACACTGGCCCAAGCAGGACAGATGCAAGCAGTGAAGCCAGAGGGGCCAAGAGGCCAAGGAACCAGTAAGCAGAAGAGCTGAAGAGACAGGGAACACAGGAGCAGAACTGCTTCTGTCTCAAAGTTTAGGGACACGACTTCTAGGGTCTCAAAGGGCGGAGTCATCACTCAGATGGACTAAGAGACTGGGGCTGCCCATATTTGAAGGAGCAGTGTTGGCTTTCCGCTGGGCCTGGAAGGTGGAGCTGAAGCCCGGAGTCCAGAGAGAGTGGCCAGTACTAGAGTCTGGAGGGCAGGGCTATTGTTTAAACGGATCAGAGAACAGAGGATTACTTTCAAGCCTAGATTATTTTCAAGGCTAATGTAATGTATTCTGCTGACTTGCTTGGTGCTTATTATCCTTTCTTTACCTCCAATTTCTCTCATATGTAATGGAAATGTCTAGCTTGAGCCTGTTCCACCATAGTACTTTGGAATCAGATAACTAGTAAACTAGATTCACAGATGAAGAGAAATTTTTTTGGATTTTGGACTTGGAGTTGATTTAAGACTTTTGTTATGATATGATGGGGTGAATGTGTTTTACATGTGACAAGGACATGAATTTTGGGGGGTCAAAGGGTGGAGTAATATGAATCGAATTGTGTTCCTCAAAAATGTGTTTCAGCTTGGCAAGGCCATGATTCCCAATATTATGTGATTGTTCACCATTTTGACATCTGATGTGATTTTCCTGTGTTGTAAGTCCTACCTCTATGATGTTACTGGAAACCTTGGTGGCATAGTGTTTAAGAGTTGGGCTGTTAAGCAAAAGGTCAGCAGTTCAAGTTCACCAGGTACTCCTTGGAAACCTTATGGGGCAGTTCTACTCTGTCCTACAGCGTTGCTATAAGTCAGAATCAACTCGACACCAATGGGTTTTTGTTATGATGTTACTCAGCTGGGATTATCAACAGTTAAGTTAATGAAACAGGACAAAATCTACAAGATAAGTTGTATCTTAAGTCAATCTGTTTTGAGATATAAGAGAGAAGCAAGCAGAGAGACAGGAGGTCCTCATATCACCAAGCAACAAAAGCCAGGAGAGTAGTGCATCCTTTGGACCCAGGGGTCCCTGCACTGAGAAGGTCCTTGACCTGGGAAGATTGATGACAAGGTCCTTGTCCAAGAGCCCCTGGAGCTGGCACCCTGAATTTGGACTTCTAGCCTCCTAGACTGTGAGAGAATAAATTTCTGTTTGTTAAAGCCATTCACGTTTGGTATTTCTGTTATAACAGTGCTAGATAATCAAGAACAGAAACAAACCCAAAATTTAGCTGAATTGTGGGTACAAAAGTGCCACCTAATTGGTGGATGAACTCTTTGTTACTAGTGTATTAAAAAATTGGTATTAAAAGTGAGCTCTGAGACAATATTATAGCAAATTGACAAAGTAATTTTATGGCAATTGAGTATAATAATAAAAATGGGCTTCTATTGCCTCCTTTTTAATTTTGGGCAATTTATATGTATTGTAAAATTATTAGTTCTCTTCATATTGGAAATAAAATACTGCTCACTCACATTGATAGTTTGAGAAGCCAAAAATTCGAAATTGGATAAAGAAATATGTTAAATTATTTGCTTTGGTAGATTTTTGAATCTCCCTCTGTAATAATTCAGATGATATACTTTACCTCCTTTGAAACCTCCTTTGAAACCCCATTAGATTTTAATATATTTTATATAATATTCTTTAGTTGCTCCCTCCAACCCCCCTCAAAATTTCCATATGCAAAAATGTGAAGGCACAATTTATGGGATGAGCCACATAATGGTCCTGAATCTGACTCGCGTTCCATGATTGCAGTGCCCATGGATACATGGTTTTACTCTTGCATTCACTTCTGGGAAGGAGCCCTGGTGGCACAGTGGTTAAGGAATTTGACTGCTAAATGAAAGGTTGGCAATTCAAAACCACCAGAGTCTCTGTGGGAGAAAAGTGTGGCAATTTGCTTACATAGAGATCACAGCCTTCGGTAATCTACAGGGTTGCTGTGAGTCAGAATTGATGGCAGAGATTTTTTTGTTTGTTTTGGTTTCACTTCTGCACTTCCATATATACACATACTAGATGGACCTAAACTTATGAGTCCTATAGATAATTACTGATAAAACTAATTAAGTTCTAATTACATGCCTATGTTGGGTTAACAGATAATTACTGTTGTCAATGGTTAATTTTAGCTTTGCGTCTTCTTTCGTATATTGGAAGACATATTTCAGGAAGTTATGAAAATCATTGAGGTTTTATTTAAATAATTTTAATCCTCAAGTCAGCCAGTAAATGCTTGTATTATGACCACTAGCACCTAAGTATCTTGGACTCATTCATCAAGTGAAGTTTCTGAAAGTCACTTAGAAGCAGTTTGGTAAAGAACATAATCAATAGCAAGAATATTTTCGTAATTACAACTTTCTGTATTTGGAAGAAATTTATATCACTGTTCTTATTTTGCCAATTCACAGGAACCACGGAGTTTATTTGTGCCTGCAAACTCTCCAGAAGAACTGTCTGAGGAGAGCAGCCCTACTGATATAAAAGTTCCACTGCACAAAGAATTTATAAGGAAATTACTAATAATTTCCTTATAACTTTGATCAAAAAGTTAACAGTGCTTCTCTGCAGAAGTCTGCAATGAGCTTTGGATCCCCTATCATCAGTGTAGCTGACTTTAGCAGTGCTTATGATTCTTCATCAGGTGTTGGTAAATTTACTTCACTTTAAATGTATTTTTCCCAAAACTTTACTCATCTACCTTATATATAGACATGAATTGATAAAATACCTTAATTCATTCAGTACTGATTTGCTCTTTGGTAGACACTCTGCTAGGCATCAAGGGTATATGATTCTTGTCTACAGTGATAGATTGTTAGTGAAGACCTGGATAATTATAACAAGGTGTCACAGAGGAACCGCAGGTAGTTAGGGAAGTAAATAGGAGGGAATATCCGGGGAGATTTAAAAAAAAAAAAAAAAAAACCATTGCTTTTGAATCGATTATGACTCATAGTGACCCTATAGGAAAGAATAGAACTGCTCCATAGAGTTTCCAAGGCTGTACCTTTTTTAAAAAATAATTTTTATTGTGCTTCAAGTGAAAGTTTACAAATCAAGTCAGTCTCTCACATAAAAACTTATATACACCTTGCTACATACTCCTAATTACTCTCCCCCAATGAGACAGCCCATTCTCTCCCTCCACCCTCTCTTTTTGTGTCCATTTCGCCAGCTTCTAGCCCCCTCTACCTTCTCATCTCCCCTCCAGGCAGGAGATGCCAACATAGTCTCAAGTGTCTACCTGATCCATGAAGGTCACTCCTCACCAGCATCCCTCTCCAACCCATTGTCCAGTCCAATCCTTGTCTGAAGAGTTGGCTTTGGGAATGGTTCCTGTCCTGGGCCAACAGAAGGTCTGGAGGCCATGACCACTGGGATCCTTCCAGTCTCAGTCAGACCATTCATTAAGTCTGGTCTTTTTATGAGAATTTGGGGTCTGCATCCCACTGCTCTCCTGCTCTCTCAGGGGTTCTCTGTTGTGTTACCTGTCAGGGGAGTCATCGGTTGTAGCTGGTCACCATCTAGTTCTTCTGGTCTCAGGATGATGTAGTCTCTGGTTCATGTGTCCATTTGTGCCTCTTGGGTCCTTGGTGTTCTTCATTCTCTTTTGATCCAGGTGGGTTGAGACCAATTGATGCATCTTAGATGGCTGCTTGCTAGCATTTAAGACCCCAGACGCCACTCTTTAGAGTGGGATGCAGAATGTTTTCTTAATAGATTTTATTATGCCAGTTGACTTAGATGTCCCCTGAAATCATGGTCCCCAAACCCCTGCCCCTGCCATACTGGCTTTCAAAGCATTCAGTTCATTCAGGAAACTTCTTTTCCTTTGGTTTAGTCCAATTGTGCTGACCTCCCCTGTATTGTGTGTTGTCTTTCCCTTCACCTAAAGTAGTTCTTATCTACCAACTAATTGGCGAATACCCCTCTCTCACCCTCCTTCCCTCCCCCTCTCATAACCACAAAAGAATGTTTTCTTCTCAGTTTAAACTATTTCTCACGTTCTTAAAATAGTGGTCTTATACAATATTTGTCCTTTTGCAACTGACTAATTTCACTCAGCATAATGCCTTCCAGGTTCCTCCATGTTAGGAAATGTTTCACAGATTCCTCACTGTTCTTTATCGATGCGTAGTATTCCATTGTGTGAATATACCATAATTTATTTATCCATTCATCCATTGATGGGCACCCTGGTTGCTTCCATGTTTTTGCTATTGTAAACAGAGCTGCAATAAACATGGGTGTGCATATATCTGTTCATATAAAGGCTCTTATTTCTCTAGGATATATTCCGAGGAGTGGGATTGCTGGATTGTATGGTAGTTCTATTTCTAGCTTTTTAAGAAGTGCCAAATTGATTTCCAAAGTGATTGTACCATTTGACATTCCCACCAGGAGTGTATAAGTGTTCCAATCTCTCCACAGCCTCTCCAACATAATAAAATAATAAATTTTGTGTTTTTTGGATTAATGCCAGCCTTGTTGGAGTAAGGTGAAATCTCATTGTAGTTTTGATCCATATTTCTCTAATGGCTAATGATTGTGAACATTTCCTCATGTATCTGTTAGCTACCTGAATGTCTTCTTTAGTGAGGAGTCTATTCATATCTTTTGCCCATAATAGGGTAATTTGTCTTTTTGTAGTTGAATTTTTGCAGTATCATGTAGATTTTAGAGATGAGACGCTGATCGGAAATGTCATAGCTAAAAACTTTTTCCCAGTCTGTAGGTGGTCTTTTTACTCTTTTGGTGAAGTCTTTGGATGAGCATAGGTGTTTGATTTTTAGGAGCTCCCAGTTATCTAGTTTTTCTTCTGCATTCTTAATAATGTTCTATATACTGTTTATGCCATGTATTAGGGCTGTAATTTTTTACAGAAGCAGACTCCCACCTCTTTCTCCCACAGAGCTGATGGGGTGTTAGAATCACTGACCATTCAGTTAGCAGCCAAGTGCTTAACCACTGTGCCACCTTTCCATTTCCTGTGACCTTTTGCCATTGATTTGATTCTGACTCATGGAGATCCTTTGGGACAGTGTAGAACTGTCCCGTAGTATCTCCAAGGAGCAGCTTGTCTACTCAAACTTTGAACCTTTTTGGTTAGCAACAGAGTTCTTAACCACTAGACCAACAGGGTTCTCTTCCATCTACAGCAAAGCAGAAGGAAGAATAAGCATGCAATATTTTATGCAAATAACAAATGGCTTCTATGTTTGTTTGCCAAAGGTTCCCTCCCCCTGAGAGATATTTTCATAAGCCCTGATATGCCATTTTTTTTCACATGTTGCTGTCAAAAATTAGCATAATGTACTTATGAAAATACATTGTGGGGTAGGAAGAGGTTGCCAGACAAATACAGACCATGGGTGTTATTTTCTTAAAAATTTGGTAATTGTTTTTCAAACAGGATCTGAACTACAAAGCAACCTTATCATGGGAGTTTAATCCTCGGGATCAAGTCAAAAGAAATCCATTGGGAACCTTTGAATTTATGTGTGGCTCTCAGGTTTTTTATATTGCATTCTCAGGCTACCATACAAATAGTTTCTTATAAAACAGTGAATTACCAAGATATTCTGGGTTTTTTACCATGGATACTTTCATTTTAAATAGGAGATAAGACTTACACAGTGATAACTGTGTGCTAGGCACTCTTTCACATGCTTTACAACTTGAAACTTTTTGATTTTCAGTGCAAGAGGAATTATCATGTGGTAGGTAATGTATTTATCTCCATGTTACAAATAGGGACACTGACAAGGTCACACAATAAGTGGCAGTGATATGACTTTGACTTGGTAGCTTGGTAGGCTTGGTATCTCCTTGACATCTGCTATATTTATCAGGGATAGCAACAATGGGCTCAAGCATAAACAATGAATGTGAGCATGGAGCAGTACCCAGCAGTGTTTCCTACTATAATACACAAGGTTACTATGAGTCGGAACTTTCTAGATTGGCACCTAACAACAGCAATAACAACAGCTCTTAGAAAGGAAAGATCTCCAGCGATCCTGGTGTGATAATCCCAGTATAAGTCCCTGGCTCCCCAGAGAGCCAGTACATGAGAGACATGTGTTTGTCTATCAGGTTGACAAGTACATGTCAGTCAAAGTTTTCCTAGTAGTCTACAAAGGGGAAGCATCACTTAGACAAAGGATTTATGCTGACCAGCCCTTCACAGAGATCATGTGGTAGGGCTGAGGTTGTATGAGGTGCCTGTCAGAGTCATTTGGTGGACTTTTCACAGGTCATAAATTCTCAGGCCTGAAGGAGCCCTGGTAGTCCAGTAGTTAAAGCAGTTGGCTGCTAATCAAAATATCAATCATTTGAACCTGTCAACTGCTGCTCAGGAAAAAGATATGGCAGTCTGCTTACATAAAGATTTCTGCCTTGGAAACAATATGGGGCATTTCTATTCTGTCCTGTAGATAGGATTGCTACAAGTTAGAATCGACTCAGTGGCAAAGGGTTTGGTTTTTTGGGTTTGATCAGAGAGAATTGGGGTGAGGCCCAAATACATACCTTTTTCAAAATCTCTCTGAGGTCACTGCTAAAGCAGGCATCTTCATCCTCCCCCTTCCTCCGAGGTGAAAACTTTGGATTAATCAGTTTATTAAACTATGTCTAGGTAGGATGTTTTGGTATTCTACACGAAATCATTGTCCTGTCCAGTTGGGATTGAACTCTTAGTAGTTTGTCCTCGGATCCCTCATGAACTCTTGAAGCAGTTTTACCTTCATCAGCATTACTAGAGAGTGAAGCTGTGCTGTTGATTTTAGGTTTTAATAATTTTAAATAGGATAGTTTTAAATAGTATTTTATAATTTTTGTAATGTTTTAATTAGCACAATATATACTATTTTTTGATAAATAATCATGATAAAAATTGTTTTGATACTTATTTTAAAATTTTTATTGTGGCAAAATGTATAACAAAAAGCTTGTCATTTTAACCATTTCTAAGTAGAATTCAGTGATATTAATGACATCCACAATATTGTGCTACCAGTAATTAATTGTAACATGGTATAAAGTATAAGTTTATAATTATAATTGTTATAATTATAAATTAAAGGAGCCCTGGTGGCACTAATGGTTAAGCATTTGTCTGCTAACCAAAAGGTTGGCAGTTCAAAACCACCTTGGCTCCGCGAACAAAGACCTGGCAACCTGCTTTTGTAAATAAAGATTACAGCCAAGAAAACCCTATGGAGCAGTTATACTCTCTCACATGGTGTCACTGTGAGTCGAAATCGCTGGACAGCACCTACCAACAAGTATTGGATTTGTTTTGTCATTGCATTTTTCGTGTTTTTTTTTTTTCTTTATTATTTAAGAATAACAAATACCTTTACAAAGAAAGAGGGTCTCCTTTGGTGGCATGCTTAGACCAGAAGTATTTGATAAGAAAATGCCACTAAACATGCCTCTGACAAGAGGAGAAACACCTAAAAAACACAAATTTCTTGAGACCCAGCCTCCACCTATTTTAAAGAAGACCACTAAGGTAAATTTTACTGTATTTTCACTCATATTTCATGCATACACACTTGGTACAGAGTCTTTCCAAACTCCTGACACAGGTAGGATTTCAATTAAGTCATTTTTTTAACAAAATAAATAAGATACAAAAAAGTCTAAAGGAAAGCTCATTGATTTGGACGCTGGACAATAAAAATCTCTGTTGTTAAATATGGTTGTAATACAGGCCAGACACAGATAAGCCATGGAGCCTTTCCTTTGAATAACAAAGCTTCGTTAGGTCCCCTGACAGCCACTCATACAGGGACACGTAAGTGGCCTTGCAATTATAGTAAAAATTTAACACTAAAAATAAATTGGGTGTATCTTAAAAGAAAACCGTAAAACCCATTGCCATCGAGTCGATTATGACTCATACCGACCCTATATGCTAGAATAGAACTGCCCCATAGAGTTTCCAAGGTGGATTTGAACTGCTGACATTTTGGTTAACAGCCAAGCTCTTATTCACTGCGCCACCAGGGCTCCAAAATGTAACCATATGGGCTTTTGTATCATTTTGCTTTAGAATTTTGAGACTATTTTAAAGTCTTTAACTGTTGGCTAAAGAAAAGCATCCATGTATGACAGAACACCTCTACTATATGTCATCAGCTATTTAGAACCTTTTATCACCTATGCCTAGGTTATGTTGTCCTCTCTTGTTTTTAGACTTCTGTAAAGGTCTGGCTCCATAGCTCACCTTCATCTAGGGCCTGGGAAGACTCTGCTTCCTTTTTGCACCAAAAGGAGTGGTAAGGGATGGGTAGTTTCCTTCCATTTTATGGGGACTTAGGAGTGAGCAGCCCACCTTCCATATAGACCAAGGGGGTCGAATAGCCACGGGAGATATTTCTTCAGATCAGGACCAGAGCATGCTTGCCCTTCACTCATCATGAGGCTCCTTCCATCTTCCTCCCTGAAGTTTCTCTATTAGAACCTGCCTGCTGCTTTTCTTTTCTTTCTTTTTCCTCTAATGAGTGGCAATGGCAACCACCTCTACCTTAGTCTTCACACACAAGGAAGCATGGCTAAAACATGTGTTGCTTCGTGTTTTAAAAAACTGAAATTCTTAGTTAACTAGGCACTAAAAAAACACACACTTAAGTTGAAAAACAGGACTTTCAAAGGCACATAAGGAAAAAACAAAGAAGAAATCATACTCCACAGATACGAGGTTACAATATGAGTAGCTTTTACATGTTAATGATATTATTATAACATAATATTATGTGTGCTTTTATGTTCTGAAGTTTTGTTAATTTTGTTATTTATTTTTATCTACAACTGCCAATGGACCAGGTTCCAAATGTGTTCGGTACAGGCTATGGAAACACTCTCTGTATGACAACAGCAGGGACAGCTTCTGTGGAAAATCTAAAAGTTCCTGAAGATTTTTTAGGTAACAAAGTCTTCCCTCCCCATTTCTGTTGTTATGACACAGGCTGCATCATTATACTATGTCTGTTAGTATAAGCCTGTACTTATTATTTACACATTTGATGTTGGATTGCTTGTGGAACATAACTGCTAAGTTTGTTGTTTTGTGCTGTCAAGTCGATTTTGATTCATAGAGACCCTGTTAAGTTTACCCTGTGAGAATACACACAACTAGTCCTTATATTTGCCTATATCATCACCTTTATTGGAGATCTCTTTATTTTTTCTCCACTTTTCCACATGCAGAAGAGTAACTGTGTAGTCTTTCTTTTCCATCTTAAAAACTCCCTTAAGTATTTTTTTTTTTTTTTCAGAGAAGGTGTGGTGGTTATAAATTCCCACAACTTTGTCTATTTGGGAATGTTTATTTCATTCAAATTTTGAATGATATCTTTGCTGAGTAAAGAATTCTTGGTTGATAATTCTTTTCCTTCAGTACTTTATATATGTCATTCCATTGGTCCTAGAGCCCTGATGGTGCAGTGTTTAAGAGGTTGGCTGCTAATCAAAAGGTCAGCAGTTCAAATCCACCATCCACTCCTTGGAAATCCTATGGGGCTGTTCTCCCGTGTCCTATAGGATCCCTGTGAGTCAGAATCAACTAGACAGCAACAAGTTTGGTTTCGGTTTCTTCCTGGCCTCCAGGGATTCTGAGGAGAAATCCACACTAATTCTTATCAAGGTCCATTATATGTTATAGTGTGTTTTTCTCATGCTGCTTTCAGGACTCTCTCCTTGTCTTTGGTTTTCAAAAATTTTATTAAAATATATCTTTGTGTAGACCTCTTTGTATTCCTTCTTTTTGGAGTTCACCTGGCTTTGTGTATTTGCAGGCTTGACTCCTCATTCAGGTTTGGGAAATACTCTGCCATTATATCTTGGAAAATTCTTTCTAGCTCTTTCTTTCTGTTGTTCTGGAAATCCAAAAATCCTAATGTTTGGATTTCTAAATTGAGTTCCACAATTCATTTGGCTTTGTTGACTTTTGTTGTTTTTTTCTCTTCTTTCTCTTGAGGCTTGGTATGTTTAGTTACCCTGTCTTCTAGTCCACTTATCCTGTCTTCTGTCTGCTTGAATATAATTTGAATCCTTCCCTTGTGTTTTCCATTTCAAGTATTTATTTCTTCTGTTTTTTTTTTAATGTTTTCTGTCTTCTTCTTTTGGGTTTCTTCTTTGTTTGTTTTCCTGATTATCATTAGTTTGTTTCCTGTGTGGTCTTTGCCTTCCGTGAGCATATTTAACACTGTTGTTTGAAGGTCCTCTATTTTTCACACTAACCTGGCCTCCATAAAACTGATTTTTGCTTTTTTATGGTTTTCTTTTAATTCAGACATTTTCTCTTGCGTTCATGTATGCCTTTTTTTGTGTTTTGTTGTACTTGAGGCATTTGAGCATATTATTGAATTAATTCCAAGACTCAGAATCTTCTCTTTCTCTAGATCATACAATTTTCCCCCTTTCTCCTTATTTCCTTCTTCTTCTCCAAATATCCACTCAAATTCGCTCTTGCTGTTAAGTTTTCCAGCACTGATGCAGTATTTCTGGGGACTTGTGCCCCCTTCCCCTCTTCTATGGGAGGCAGCCAGGTACTTTTTTTGTTTGTATTTCATGGACTGCACTTGCTTTTTCCAGCTTGTATGCTGGCAGGATAGGCAGGAACCCTGTAATGAGATATAGAGAAAGAGTTTCCTTAGACACCCAATTTTAGGTTTGTGTGCAGTCTTCTCTGCCTAAAGTACCCTTACATATGGCTATCTGGCTGGCTATAGAGTCCAGGTCTCACTGTGTATCACACTCTGTTCCCTCCCAGGAACCACATGGCCCCAGATTTGACATGTCCCTTCTTAGGCCTGAGTGCAGTAGCTTCACTGTTGTCAGTGCCCTCTCAGGTGGCTGGCTGCCTGGAGAGCCCTGGTCTCACTCTGTGCTGCATGATGTTCCCTTCCAGGAATTCCAAGGCACCAAGATATCAGTGTGCCAAGGTGCCCTTTCCTAGGACCACTTTCCTAGGCTTGCCTGCCTACAGCGCCCCAACTTGTGCTTGAATGTTTGAAACTCCAAGTCTCACCGTGCTCTGTACTGGCTTCCACCCTCCCAAGTTGGCTGTGCAGTGCCTAGGAGGAGCGTGGGGTGGAGATAGTCTGTGAACCCTTGCTCTCTGGCAGTCAGTGTGTTACCTTTTACTTGATTCAGACTTCCCATTGGTCCTCCAGTCCTTCATCAGTTGTCTGGAATTCTGACGGTATTTAACGTTCTGATAATTTCTTGTTTTATTATAGTTGTGGGAGATTTGAGGCATGGACTGCTTATATTGCATTTTGCTCTGACCCCTGCTTAACTGTTTCTTGAAAAAAAGTCTTGTGAAAAGGTTTCCTTAAAGTCTTAACAGTTGAGTCAATTAATTAACAATAGTTGCCACTTGTATTACACTTTCAGTTAAAATATGTGTCTTAGCCATCTAGTGCTGCTATAACAGAAATACCACAAGTGGATGCCTTTAACAAAGAGAAGTTTATTCTCTCACAGTCTAGTAGGCTAGAAGTCTGAATTCAGGGTGTCAGCTCCAGGGGAAGACTTACTGTCTCTGTCAGCTCTGGGGGAAAGTCCTTGTGATGAATCAGTCTTCCCTTGGTCTGGGAGCATCTCAGCATAGGAACCTCAGGTCCAAAGGACGCTCTCTAGTTCCAACACTGCTTTCTTGGGGGTGTAAGTTCCCCAAATCTCTGCTTACTTCCCTTTCCTTTTATTTCTTGAGAGATAAAAGGAGCACAGGCCACACCACAGGGAAACTCCCTTTATATTGGATCAAGGATATGACCTGGTAAAGGTGTTACAATGCCACCCTAATCCTCCTTAACATAAAATTACAAAAACAAAATGGAGGACAAACACAGAATACTTGGAATCATGGCCTAACCAAGTTAATACACACGTTTTTTGGGGGTCATAATTCAATCTGTGACATCGTGATATGACTATACTATGGAGATTGTATCATATTAGTACCATGGCAAGTACACAGACTAGTTTTCATGTTTCATTATTTTACCTGTGGCTTCCACTGTGAAAATGTTTGGAGGAAGCTGAGATTTAAATTAGTGAGGAGAATCTTTTTTTTTTTTCCTGGTAGATTTTAAGTTAGAAGAGTTATTTTACTGTTCAGTATATCCTATGGCAGTTTGGCTCCTATTAGAATCACATTTGGATTAATAAATTTATCGTTAAAGAAACTCAAAAATCTAGAGACAGAATTTTTGACAGCATGCCTCATCAGTAAACAAATTTTGAGCATATTCCATCTATTACCACCGTAGCAGCTGTGAAGATATGGCTGAAACCACATAAGGTAAGCCTACAGCTCCAAGATCTCAGAAAAAGTACAAGAACTGAAAAAAAACACACATGAGTCAGGAGAAAAGAAAAGAATATTCCCAAGACTATGGAGACATAATATAGTATTCCCAGAGATTCCAGATCACATAAAGAATCACAGAAGTGCAAAAAAAAACACTGCAATTAAGAGAAACACCAATATTTCTAAGACTGTGAGGAACACTAGTGTAAGCCTTTAACTCATGACAGACCTGGCTGGCATAAAAGATGTTATGCACACACTACAATAACCAGGTGAACCAGTGAAGCAGAAAACTGATTCCTTAGTAAGCCCAAAAGGCAAGAAACTGATGAGATCATCATCGAAGTCAAACCATCCCTAATGATGACAGTGATATTAAACCTCTTAAAAACTACACAACAAATTGTGCAATCAGATCACCAGCAGTCAACAAGAAACTTGGTAGTGCTCCCAGAGAGAAACCAGAGCCTTTGAGGAGCATCAATGAACACCTGAGGATTCTACTAAAAATAGCCTCAACAGAAAACTCTCAGGAGAATGCCAGAGTGGCCAGGTGGGTGGAAATCTGGCAGGTTAGAAGAGCCTTGTGAAGACTCCTTGGGTACACCCAGAAGATGCACCGGTATTACCATGCAGTGACCGAAGGTGATCTGGGCATTCCTACCGTTGCATACACATTACAAGAGAGGCAATTTCCTAAAATACCTGTCATAAAAGAATTCCAGTTGAAGTCTTGAGGATGCAAAAGCCTACGGAAGGTGAAAGGTTGATTCACCAACTAAAAATAAAGTAAGAACATTACATCATCATAAAATGTCATCTTGAGTGTTTATTCTCAATTTCTGTACATTAATTTGTAAGAATATAATTTTAATTATAGTAATTGGATATCCTTTTTCAAACTAAATAATTATATGTGATAGTAAAAAAAAAAACAGAAAAATGTTTGTGATTTTTAGAGGGACTATAGTAATTTGAAAAAAAAACTAGCTAAAATTATTTTTCACATTTTAAGAAGAATAAGGAAGGGAAGGAATGATATTTATCTCAAACGTGTGAAAAAGTGTCCAGAAAAAGGATGGGCAGATCAATTCTGTGTATTTCCGGTCACTGCTACCAGGACCACTGCATAGAAATAGTATAACAAATCCCAGGAATTTAATAATTAGAGCAATATAAATAAAGGTTGGGTATCCTTGAGAAGTACATAACTATCAGGATTGTTATAGAGATTTCTTCATTATGAGAAGTCTTACAAAATTCCAGAAATCAGGCTTTTCCTATTTAGATTTAGAAATGATTTTTTTTTTATTTTTTTTTATAAATGACTTTTAAACAATTAGGAGTTCATGTATTGTCCATCTAATAGGGCATTTTACTACAGTGTAAATCGTTATAATTAGATTTGACTTAGATCACATTCAAGCATGGTGATTGAAATTTATCTGAAATTCCTTATTTCTGGTTTATCAGTAGAGTTTTTTTTTATTTTCATTTCTTTGTAGGAACATAATGTCAAGGCGTTATCTTGAATATCTTAGATTATTTAGAAAATAAATTAGTGTAAAGTTTTGAAATGAATTCCCCCTTGAATTTACATGTGATTAGGTTGTACTTCATGTTGGGTTTTGAAATTTCCTTTGCTTATGACCAGAATTTTCTAGAAGTCTTCTGATATCTTTGGGATGGACAAGAAGACATCAGTCAAGAAAATTCCTTTTGTAATCTTTGTGAAGATGGTAAGTAGTCAGCCTCCTTTACATGTTGTTTTTCTAACACTTACCACATTTACGAGTTTGGATAAAATTTCAGGGTCTCCTTTTTGAATCGCTGAAATGCCCCAGGTATAGGTTACTGTTGTAGCTGTTCATCCGTACTCTGTTGTCCCCAGTGTGGGCTCCCTGAGATTTCCGGGGACTAGCTGAAATCAAAGATGAGTTGTCATTCCTGCATGATGCTTTTGAGAAATTTGCCATGTATTCTGCATTCGGCAAGGCATGGCTGACCCTGTTTCCTTAGACACCAGCCCACCTACCTTCGTCCTTCCTTCCTGTGTTACTGTGGAGCACATCCTGGAAGCCTTGCTATTGCAGCTGTAAATATTCTTGCTATATCTGAAAAGTAAGCCTTTTAATGCATAGATCATCATTATCATACCTAACACATGAGCAATAACTCCTTAATATCATTGGATCACCAGTCAGAGAACAACTTTACAATTTTCCAGTGAATATCAGGATGCAAATAAGTTTCACACAGTGTAATTGGCTGATATGTTTCTGAAATCTCTCCTTCTCTTTCTGTTTAAATCGCTTCCTCCCTCTCCCCTCTAAATTAATTTTTCTATTTAAGGAGCAGGTTTATTTGTCCTATGTAGTTAGTCACATTTTAGATTTTGCTGTCTGTGTCCCTGTGGAGGTCTTTCACACCCTCCTCTGTTCTCTATATTTCCTGTGAGTGGGTAGTTGAATCTAGAGCATTTTATCTGATTCAGGTTTGATTTTTTTCAAGGCTACTTCAGAGGTGGGGATGTGTATTTCTACTGATTGGTACATAAAAGTAGGATTTGTTCATTTACTTTTTTCTCATTACCAAAGCAATTATTCAATGTAACAGTACAGTTCATTCAGAAGAATAAAAAAATATAATAGGGTATATTCTTTTATATATTTTACACTATGTTGTTGTTTTTTTATTGTGCTTTAAATGAATTTACAATTTACATTTCAAGTCAGTTTCTCATACAAAAAGTTATGTACACATTTTTATATTACTCTAGTTGCTCTCCCTACAATATGACAGCACAATCCTCCTCTCCAACCTGTATTTCCCTTGTCCATTCAGCCAGCTCCTGTCCCTCTCTGCCCTCTCATCTCACCTTCAGACAGGAGCAGCCCACATAGTCTCCTGTGTCTACTTGAGCTAGGAACCGCACTCCTCACCAGTATCATTTTATGTCCCATAGTCATGTCTAATCTTTGAAGAGTTGGTTTCAGGAATGGTTTTAGTTTGGGGCTAACAGAGATTCTGGGGGCCGTGACCTCTGGGATCCCTCCAGTCTCAGTCAGACCATTAAGTCTGGTCTTTTTCTAGAATTTGAGTTCTGCATTCTACTTTTCTCATAGCTCCATCAGGGATTATCTGTTGTGTTCCTTGAAGACCCTTCTGTCGTTACTGAAAGCTGTACCAATGATTGTTAAGAAAGACAATTCAAAATGTAGGATCACATTTCCCAGCCAATCTGTGAAAAGGTGAAGATTTCAATGGTTTTGCCCATTTTTAATCTTAAAATATATACTGATAACTCTGTAATATTCTCTAGACTGGGGCAGACATGGCTGTGGCAGCATGCTTGTCCATTTTCCCATTCTTGCTTATTCTGTAATATTTCCATGGACTTGGGCACACATTAGCCCTGGCAGCATGCTTGTCTGCTTCTCAACTTTTGTCTTTTTGAACATATGCTGAATAAAACTTTCCTTTTGCTTTACTAAACATTGTGATGTTTTTTCCCCACAACACTGTATAATTGGAAGAACAATCTTCCAGCATATAGAGATGATTCAAAATGCACAGAAGCTTTGTTTGTGTCCATCTTTGCCACACATCACACTAACTGAGCTGTCAGTCACCCCTAAATATTCTTCTAACTCCTGTTGTAGGGTAGAGACATCACAAAGTTTAGTAAAGCAAAATAAACTTTTATCCAGCTTATATTCAAAAAGACAGAAGTGGGAAATGGACAAGCATACTGTCACAGCCATGTCTGCCCAAGTACAGAGAATATTACAGAATAGGCAAGAATGGGAAAACAAACAAGCATGCTGTTAACAGTTGCCAATCTGACACAAAGGGTCCTTGTCTTTTCCCAAGTAAGACTGCAAGTGAAAGACAAACTTTATCTTCAGCAAGGTTTATTTTGCTTGACTCAAGCACAAGGAGTCAGTGGGGGATGTAAGCATCTCCAAAAGACTGACTTGAAAAGGGAAGCAAGTCTAAGGCTTATATGGGTTCGGTGGAGACAATAGAGTAATGAATATTTAGTAGGCTTCTTTCAAGGGGCAGTTACTTCTCAAAATGGTGGTGTATGCTAATTAGGTTGCGCATGCATCTGGAATCTAAGATGGAACCCGCTGATATTCAAGATGGAGTCCTCTCAGCAGCCCTTGGCATCACTTATTATGGGATATAGCGCAAGTGCACTTGATCTTGGGCTCTACATCGCCATCTTCAGAGGGCTAAGGAAGGTTAAACAGTGGTCACACTTTGTTCTTCTGTGCATGCAGAGCCTATAAAGCAGGAGGGAACTAGAAAAACACTAAGAAGGAGATAGTAATTCATGGGTTGTTTCAATCTTATCTCATGTTGACAGGGTAGGTTCCTGTTTACCCAACTTCTAGATAATGGTAATCTTTTAACACCTCTTTTGTTCACCTGCTGGCACAGTTAACCCTATCTGTCTCAATGTTCCTAGAGCCATGTCTGCCCTAACCCAAGGAAATATTATAGAATAAGCAAAAGTGGGAAAACGAACAAGCATGCTGCTAGAGTCGTGTCTGCCTGAGTCTAAGGAAATATTACAGAATAGACAAGAGTGGGAAAATGGACAAGCATGCTGCCACAGCCATGTCTGCCCGAGTCCAAGGACTGTTAGAGTAATTGGTATATATTAAGGTTTAAGGTTACAAATGGGCAAAACCACTGAAAGCTTCTCCATGCCACAGATTTGCTAGAAATTGTGACCCTACATTGTGAATTATCTTTCTTAAAAATCATGGGTGCAGGTTTGAAACTCTCAAATGACACTTCTTCCCCTTGCTTTGAGCAACATTTTTCAGGAAGCTGCAGCAGGTGGTAGCTATGCACACTAAACTGGCCCCAACTAGACCTTGGAGCATGCGCAGATTGAGGAGATCGCATCCATAACCTGACCCCGGACTTGATCATGGCAGGAAAGGAAGATATTTTCCAGCCCAAGGTTGAACCTGAGCCCTTTTAAGAAGCGAGAGGTCCTACAATGCGGGCGTCCAGTGCAGAGTGACTTAGCATCACCGCCCCAAACATGGGCAAGAGCAGGCAAAGGACAGAGAGTTCTGGGCACCAATTCCAAACCCCAGAAGCATTTAGACATAAAAGGCTCCTAGCTCCTGCAAATGGGAAGCTCACAGTCTTCAGGTTGCTAGACTCTGTGTTGTTCCTCGTCTGCGAAGATAATAAATTTGCCACTTTCTGTTTCCTTTGCAACCGGTGTCCCTCTTATTGCAATTAGCTAATAAGCCAGGATAAGAACCCAAGAGGCCTTAGATTACAGTTTCAGTAATGACAGGAGGGTCTTCATTGGTCTATTCAATTTTCTGTTCACTAAATGCTAATACAAAAAGATAAGAGTGGAAAGTCTTTTGTGCTCTGTTTGATTGTTTTATGTGAAAGGTTTCCTAAAAGATATTTTCCAAGATTATCCCAGCTATTTTTTTTATTGTCTTTATACCTCAGGGCCCAGTTGATGTGCCCTTTTGAGTTCTTATGAGTCCAATTCTCTATGCTGAAGGACAGGGAATAATGATTCCAATACTATTTACTAAATCATACCAGAGGAGGAGAGGATGGTCTTAGACAAGGCACACCCAAAGGCCGTCAGGTTGCATAACCTCAACCTCCAGAGTGGTATTAGACTCCCGGCAGCCCAAGTTGTACCTGCCATAGATCAACACTGGGATCCAAATGATTGGCTGGGGGCAGACAGCTAGAGCACTATAAAAACTGTTTGATAGTTGGTTTGCAGCAAGAGGCTCCAAATAGAAGAACCTTAGGAAAGTTCAGACCTGAAGGAAAATCCCTCCAGCTTCCTAGGACAGAGATATGAACCATACTGGCAGTTTACTGATATAAAGCCTGGAGACCCAGAGAATGCTAGGCTAACAAGTCAGTACTGCTGACGTCAGGTGGAAACGTCAAAAATTAGTAGGAATGAATACTCCACAACTTGCTGAGAGTGCCTTTAAGGTCTTCAATAATCTGGACAAGGTACAACAAAAAAGACTGTGCTCCTGGTAGCAGCTCTCGGAGGGAACCTGCCACCCACGCAAACCTCATGCGGGGTAAGACCTCGTGGGCCTCAAAAGGGCTGGTGGCCAACCCAAGGTCCCCTAAAGCTAGATCTCAAACAGTGTGCTTACTGTAAACAATAAGGCAATTGGAAACAAGAGTGCCCCTTGTGGCCAACCCAGTCTGAGCAGGAAACCCATAACAGCTCCTGAAGCTGTCAGTAGACAACTTAAATAGAGCCCAGGGGATACCCTGCAACCCACGAGGAGCCCTGGGTTCTATAACAGTGGGAGGAAAACTTACTGACACAACAAACCAGAGAGCTGGAGAACGTGGCCTCTGCTGCTGTCCCAGGCACACAAGGGACCCTCCTACAGTCCCAGCCCTCAGCTGGCTTCATTAGCAGGGTGGAGAGCTGCCAAACATAGGTAGAGTAGGCACACAGCTTCAGGGTCTGGTGAGATGGTCACCATCCTTACCTCGCCCCATACCCTGGCAGGCCCGTGACAGCAAAGAGCATCTCGGCCAGTGGGACTGGAAGAAAGAAAGCCTACTAGAGATAGCTTTTTGGAATAATGTGCTATGGTCAACAGAGGCGGCAGTCATACACTGCCCAGGCCCCAGAAAGGAGTGTCTCACATAATTAAAGGATCAGGCAGCCAAACAAGCCACTAGAACAAAACCCCTGCCATTGGCCTTGCTTTAGTTCCTAATCTTCAGTGACCAGAAAACCCCCAGAGCTTGTGGATGGGGCTTTGACCTTAACAGGGCAGAAGACGGGTGGTTGTGTGAAGGACAGGCGTTAATACCAGAGCACCTGATGCACCTGATAATAAGGTAGCTCATGAGAGCACACATTATGGTCAGAATGCTATGTTTCACTGGCTAGCCAAACTGATTAAAGGGCCTAATCTACAGAACACTCAACAATGTGTCAATTGTGTGAAGAACAATCCAAAAACAGGTCCACAACCTCCTAAGCCTGGGGTACAATTCCCTGGTACCAGACCCGGAAAAGACTGACAAGTGGACTTAACAGTTATGCTAATAGCCATTGGAGCTTTCAAGTATCTTTTAGTGTTTGTAGATACCTTTAAGGGATGGGTAAAAGTCTTCACCTTCCAAACAAAAAGGCATCAAGCATCCGAGGTAAGCAAATCTGTCCTTGGTGAGGAAATTGTTCCTAGATTTGGCCTACCTTATTCAATTCAAAGTGATAACAGAGGAGTCTTTGTATCCATAGTTACCCAAGAGGCCTCGGGACATTTAGGAATTCACTGGAAGCTACATGCTCCCTGGAGACCACAGTAACTATTGCATTGACTGTGTGCTTCAAAGGTCTAATTAGAAACCTAAGCTAGTGTGGGCAATGTGGGTGAACGCTTGTATTATAAGACACCAACGTGCCCTGGATCAAGCTGCTACGTTGCCCTGTTGTGAGTCCAGTTGACCCCTAGAAACAGGCTCCAGTTGAGCCCTTGTGAGATGCTGTATGGGAGACCTTTCCTTAAGGCAGCCTGGGGAAGTAGTGCTTCAGATGATACGGGAACTTAGTGTTTCCAGGTATCTTAGGTAACAGTTTTCATTGTAACATTAGCTTAAATACTTTCGCATCCTGGCTCCACATTTCCTGCTCCATTTCTATTTCAGTTCCTGGCCAGGGGGTGAAGCCAACTTGCATTTCAGTGGTTATTGCCATGTGTTCTGCTTATACAAGGCAATTTCTTCTTCTCTTAGTACCTAAGGTTGGCCTTTCTCTGTGCCCTTCTAAATCTTAGGTGTGGTGCAAGGTGGCAAAAGCTGGCGTGTAGCATTGGTGCCCAGAAGTTGGAAGCCATCAGCAGGTGTACAGTGTTTATGGGGAGGTTAAGATTGAGTGGAAACCTCTGAGTGTTTGAAAGGGCCTGGCAGCAGGAGAAAGCCAGTAGAGCTTCTGGTGGCAGTATAACAGAAGGGTCCTGGAAACCATCTACCTGGGTTCAAATCTTGGCTCTGCTGGCTATTGATTTTGGGTCAAGGGGTTTCACTTCCAGGTGGCTCAGTTTCCTTATCTGCAAAGTAGCAGTAAATAACAGTGGCCGCTTTATAGGGTTATACTTCTTTTTTGTGAGTTTGGTGGGAAGGTAAGGGGATGGGGGTAGAGATTGTATAAAAAGATCAGATTCAAGCTCTATAACAATTTTCCTTTTCCACCTTCTAAGTCTTCTTTGCCTGCTACCCCCAGGAGCTAATCGTTCCTGGCCTCTTACTAAAACAAACAAACAAAAAAACCTAGGTCCCTAAAACTCTACCCCATGTCAGCAGGAAGTAGCCAGATGAGTTGCTGACCCTTATGCCTTAAGATTAAGGAATTGCTACAACTCAAGGGGGATTGTAACCTGACCCTACAAACACTTTAAACTAGCCCAAGCCAGATTTGGCCTATCCCGCATGTGCAGGAGGGCCAACTGTGAATGCTAATTGACCTTGAGAATGAAATACATCACCTCCTGTTTCCTGGCCGTCTTCCAGGATTTTGCCTTCCCTGTATGCGTGTGTGGCCACCCTCTTGCTTCCCAAATCAAATATAAGCCCTGCCTCACCATAGCTCGGGGAGTTGGATCTGAAGAGCTTCCTCCTGACTCTGCTCTGCGCATTGCAATAAAGTTACTTTCTCTTTCTCAAAGACCTGTGCCCAGACCATTGGAAAGTCTGAGCGTGCGGGATGAAGACCCACCTTCTCGGGTTGAGTAAAATTATTCACCTCAATCCATTTACTGTTGTGTACCCATAATCTCCCAGTCTAACCTTAGACAAAACAAGCAAAAACTTGTCATCGAGGTGATTTCGACCCATAGTGACCCTATAGGACAGAGTTGACCTGCCACATACGGTATCCAAGGCTGAAATCTTTACAGAAGCGAATTTCCACATCTTTCTGCCATGGAGCAACTGGTGAGTTTGAACTGCCAACCTTTTGATTTAACCACTGTGCCACCAAGACTCTTAGTCTAGCCTTGTTGTTGTTAGGAGCTGTCGAGTCAGTTCCCACTCATAGTGACCCTATGTACCACAAATAAAACACTGCCTGGTGCTGCGCCATGCCCACAATCGTTACGCTTGAGCCCATTGTTGCAGCCACTGGGTCAGTCCATCTTTTGAGGGTCTTCCTCTTTTCCACTGGCCCTGTACTTTACCAAGCATGATGTCCTTTTCCAGAACTGATCCCTCCTGATAACATGTCCAAACTATGTAAGATGCAGTCTTTCCATCCTTGCTTCTAAGGAGCATTATGATTGTACTTCTTCCAAGACAGATTTGTTCGTTCTTTTGGCAGTCCATGGTATTCTTAATATTCTTCACCAACACCACAATTCAAAGGCGTCAGTTCTTCTTTGGTCTTATTCATTGTCCAGCTGTCACATGCATATGATATGACTGAAAATACCATGGCTTGGGTCAGGTGCACCTTAGTCTTCAAGGTGACATCTTTGCTTTTCAACAATTTAAAGAGGTCCGTTGCAGCAGATTTACCCAATGCAATGTGTATTTTGATTTCCTGACTGCTGCTTCCCTGGCTGTTGATCGTGGATCCAAGTAAAATGAAATTCTTGACAACTTCAGTCTCCATGTATCATGAGCTTGCTTATTGGTCCACTTGTGAAGATTTTTGTTTTCTTTATGTTGAGGCGTAATCCATACTGAAGGCTGTGGTCTTTGATCTTCATCAATAAGTGCTTCAAGTCCTCTTCACTTTCAGCAAGCAAGGTTTTGTCATCTGCATATCACAAGTTTTTAATGAGTCTTCCTCCAATCCTGATACAACTTGCTTCTCCATATAATCCAGCTTTTTGGACTATTCGCTCAGCATACAGATTGAATAAGTGGGGTGAAAGTATAGAGCCGTCATGCACACCTTTCCTGACTTTAAACCACACAGTATCCCCTTGTTCTGTCCAAACAACTGCCTCTTGATCTACGTACAAGAGCCTCATGAGCACAATTAAGTGCATCCAGTGACTGCTTCTTCAGCTGACTCCGTATCCAGAAAACCTTCCCAACGGCAGAGAACATTCACACATACCTGCCAGAGGCCTCTCCTGGGTCGAGAGATCCAACCTGGCCTCCACCATTTAATCTCCTCAGCAGGCAGTTGGCCCGCACCTACACACTCTACCTTTCTGCATGAATGCCACATCCAACTAGGATGCAAAGCCACTCAGCCAAAGACGGGACTGGCATAAGCAAGTGAAACCCCCATTTATTTGCCTATCGTGCCATCTGCTGGTCGAGAGCCTCCCATGGCGCAGGTGAATGTCAGGTGGGTAGGGCTAAGGCTTGTTGACCATCACCATAGAGACAGCCTCCTGAGGCAGTGGACAGAGCTTCTGATGGGGCGGGTTCACAAGTATTGAGCCAATAGCAGAGATCTGGCCCAGCTGGCCTATTACCCTGGGCACTTCATTGTGAGCTATGAGACGCAGGGGCCACTTCTGACTGTGGCCACAGGAATTCAGCACACCCAGGGAAAAGCACCGCAGAGTGGGGCCCCTGATGGTCAGGAGTTCAAGGCACAGAGAGAGCAGACTGGGTACATCTTTTCCATTTACTTGAGGACATCAGTAGGCAAGGTATCCCCACTTAGCACCTATTCTTTCTCTCAGTCTCTGTCTGTGCTGGTTGTGTGAGATCTTTCAATTATGCTGATGAAAACATCACAACTAATGCATCAGTAGAGAAAGCCTAGAGAAGGACAAGGGTAGGCCTCTGGCGATACTGTTTTCCCAAAGGCAGAGAATGGCAGGTAGCCTCTCCGCTGGGTTTTCAGTGTCTGGCACCTGATGAGGGAGCTGAACATTGCAGGACCATGGCTTGGGAGGGGACTCTCCTGGGTCTAGAGATCCACCTGGCCTCCACCATTTCAAATTCTCAGTGAGCAGCTGGCTGGCAACCAAACACTCTCCTTTTCTGCATGAATGCCATATCCAATGGGGATGCAAAGCATGCCTCTCAACCAAAGACAGGACCTGCATAATCCAGTGAAGCCCCCATTTATTTGCCTATTTTTGCCATCTGCTGGTACATAGCCTCCCATGGCACACTGCTTTTGTGAGGGGCCAGAAAACCTGGCAACCAGGGCCCCTGGAGGCCTGTGGAGTGTGTATGTGAGAAGGCTGGTGACCAGTGTCCCCGGTCCTGGAGGGAGCATTGGGCCTGGGTCTGGCTGGCCTGCAGCTTCATGAAGCGTGGCCCCGAAACTGGCCTTTGGCTGGTGCCTCCAGGAATGTGTGCATAACAGCTGTTTCTCCTCCCATCACTCTGAGTCCGCCTCCATTGACTATGTGAGTTTTGAATTAACAGTGGTGTCAGAGCTGTATAGATTTCCACAGTCAGGCTGGCCATGGCTGACCCTGGCCCAGGCAATGGCTCTGAAGCTTCAAGTCCTGGATGATGACACGTGGGCCCTGGCAGACATTATTCCTTATCAACTCAGAGGTCTGGGTGAGCATAAGCAGGCCAGGTAGGCTAGGTGAATGTCGGGTGGCTCGGGCTCAGGATTGTTTACCATCACCATGGAGACAGTCTCTGGAGGCAGTGGATACAGCCTCTGATGGGACTCAGTCACAAGGACTGAGCCAATAGGAGAGATCTGGCTCAGCTGGCCAATGACCTGGGTCCCTTCATTGTGACCTATGAGGCTTAGGGGCCACTTCTTGCTGTGGCCACAGAAATTCAGCACACCCAGGGAAAAGCTTCACACAGGGAGCCCCTGATGGGCACAGAGGTCCAAGTCACAGGGTAACCAGGCTGGGTACATCTTTTCCACTGCCTTGAGGACATCAGGAGGCAAGGTATGCCCACTCAGCACCTATTATCCCTCTCGGTCTCTGTGTCAGCTGTGCTACATCTCTTAGTTGTGCTAATGAAAAACATCACAGCTAAGGCATCAGGAGAGAGATCCCATAGAAGGAAGAGTGTAGGCCTCTGGCAATATTGGTTTCCCAAGGGCAGAGAATGGCAATAGCCCGTCTGCAGGGTCTTCAGCATCTGGCACCTGATGAGGGACCTTAACAGGTCCGGATCCTCACCAGACTGAGCTTGTGTGCTGATGTCAGGCCATTCATTGAGTGATCCTTCAGTTGACACTTTGTATACGGAAAACCTGCCCAATGGACTACGAGGAAACCATTTACACATACCTACCGGAGGACCAAAGGGTCGGCAGTTCGAATCTGACAGGCGCTCCTTGGAAACTCTATTGGGCAGTTCTACTCTGTCCTATAGGGTCGCTATGAGTCGGAATCGACTCGACGGCACTGGGTTTTTTTGTACCAGAGGACTCTTACGGGTCTAGAGTTTCAACGTGGTCTCCACCATTTCATCTTCTCAGTGAGCACCTGGCCCGCAATCACACATTCTTCTTTCTGCATAAATGCCAAAACCAACTAGGACGTGAAGAGAGCCACTCAGCCAAGGTCGGAACCAGCATAATCAAGTGAAACCCCATGTAATTGTCTATTTTTGCCCTGTGCTGGTCCTCAGCCTCCCATGGCACACTGCTTTTGCCTGGGGACCTGGATCCCAGGGCCTGAAATCCTATCAGCTAGGGCTCCTGGAGGCCTGTAGAGTGTGGATATGAGGACACTATTGAGCAGTGTCCCTGGTGCCAGAGGGAGCCGTGGGCCCCGGTTTGGGTGGCCCTGGGGCTTCATGGCACCTTTCCCAGACACTGGATGTTGACCTGCGCCTCCATGAATGTGTGCATTCCAGCTTCGTTTCTCTTCCCTCCACTCTGATTCTCCCTTCATTGGCAATGGGAGTGTGGAACTGACAGTGGTAACACAGATCTCTAGATTTCCAGGGTCAGGCTGGCCTTGGCTGACTCTGGCCCAGCAATGGCTCTGAATCTTCAAGTCCTGGATAAAGACACGTGGGCCCTGGCGGATATTATTCCTTATCAATATCATATTATTCCTTATCAATTCAGAGGTCTGGATGAGCATAAGCAGGCCACGTAGGCTAGGTGAATGTTGGGTGGGTGATGCTAAGGATTGTCTACCATTGCCATGGAGACAGCCACAGGAAGAGTGGGCAGAGCTTCTGATGTGCCAGGTCATAAACACTGAGCCAATAGGAGGGATCTGGCCTTCCTGGCCAGTTCTACACAGTTGACACAACAGCAGCCTCTTCTCGCTTTGGCCACAGGATTTGAGCACACCCAGGGGCATCTTGGCAGGTGGAACCCCCTGATGTGGACAGCTTTGAGGCACTGGGAGAGCAGGCCTGGTACCTATCTCCTACTTACTTGAGGATATCAGTAGGCATGGCATCCCCACTCTGCATCTATTGCCTCTCTCTGTGTCTCTGTAAGTGCTCATTCTGCAACATCTCTGAATTCTACCCCTGAGAAACATCACAACTCCCAGTGCCTGAGAGACAGCCTAGATATAAAAGGGGGAATGCATCAGGCTGTACTGGAGGCCCATGGACAGAGAATAGCAGGTAGTCTATATAGATGGCCTTAGATACTAGTGATTGATTTGGGAGCTATACCACGGGCAGACCCTGGATAGGTGGAGCTTGTGGGCAGATGGAAGGCCCTCTGGCAACTACTATTTCTGCTGGTATGTTTTATGGAAAAGCCCTGCCACGTGGAATGGGCAGAAAGCATTCACACATAACTGCCAGAGACCTCCTGGGTCTGAAGATCCCAACCTGCTCTCCAACGTGTCATCTTCTCAGCATGCACCTTGCCTGCACACAGAAAATCTGCCTTTCTCCAAGAATGCCTTCTCCTACTAGGAAACAGCATGCCACTCAGCCAAAGGCAGTACTGCCATAGTCAAGTGAAACTGCCATTTTCAAATTTTTGCCATCGGCTATTTCACAGCCTCTGGTGGCACACTGCATATGCGTCAGGTCTCCGAGGGCAAGGCCGAAACCCTGATGGCCAGGGCCCCAGAAGTCCAGTGGTTTGTGGATATGGGGATACGGATGCCCTATTTGGCACATACAGGAAGGAGCCTTGGGCCCTAAAGAGGCTCACACTTGGGCTCCACGACATCTGCTACTGTCCCTGGCCTTTGGACCGTGCCTCCGGGAATGTCTGCTCTCTAGCTACATTTCTCCTCCCATCACTCTGAATCTGCCACCAGTGGGAATGTGAGTGTGGAAGTCAACATCTATCCCTGCTGGCAGTGTCACAAGACATGAGGCTGAGCTTGTCTGTCTTCTGCCACAGGAAAGGCCCTAATTCTTCATCCCAAATGATGACACTTGGACCCTAGAGGACATTATTTTTTCATCAACAGAGAGGTCCGGGTGAGGGTCAGCAGGCCAGATAGGCCAGGTGAAGACCAGGTGAGTGGAGCTAAGGCTTGTTTACGATCACCATGGAGACAGCCACCAGAGGAAGAGTGGGTTGAGCTTCTCATGGGCCTGGTCTCAAACCCTGAGCCAATAGGAGAGATCTGACCTACTGGCAAGTTCCACAGAGCCCTTTCACTTTGACCAATGACATGCAATGGCCTCTTTGGGCTTTGTCCACACTAATTGAGCACACCTAGGGGATATCTTGGCAAGTGGAACCCCCTGATGTGGACACAGCTTTGAGGCACTGGGAGAGCAGGCCAATACCTGTCTTCCACTTACTTGAGGATGTCAGTAGGCATGGCATCCCCACTCAGCATCTATTGCCTCTCTGTGTCTCTCTGTATGTGGTCACTCTGCGACACCTCTGAATTCTACCCCTGAGAAACATCAAAACTCCCAGTGCCTGGGAGACAGCCTAGATATGAAAGGGGGAAGGCATCTGGCTATACTGGAGGCCCATGGACAGAGAATAACAGGTAGTCTATATAGATGGCCTTAGGTACTAGTGAATGCTGGGGGAGCTACACCATGGGCAGACCCTGGCCAGGTAGCTTGTGGGCAGATGGAAGGCCCTCTGGCAACTACTATTTCTTCTGATATATTGTATGGAAAAGCCCCACCACGTGGAATGGGCAAAAAGCATTCACTCATACCTGCCAGAGACCTCTCCTGGGTCTGAAGATCCCAACCTGCCCTCCAACTTGTCATCTTCTCAGCATGCACCTTGCCTGCACACAGAAAATCTGCCTTTCTCCAAGAATGCCTTCTCCTACTAGGAAACACAGCATGCCACTCAGCCAAAGGCAGTACTGCCATAGACAAGTGAAACTGCCGTTTTCAAATTTTTGCCATCGGCTGTTCCACGGCCTCTGGTGGCACACTGCATATGCGTCAGGTCTCGAGGGCAAGGCCTAAACCCTGACAGCCAGAACCCCAGGAGTCTAGTGGTTTGTGGATGTGGGGATACGGATGCCCTATTTGGCGCATACAGGAAGAAGCCTTGGGCCCTAAAGAGGCTCACACTTGGGCTCGACAAAGTCTGCAACTGACCCTGGCCTTTGGCCCATGCCTCTGGGAATGTCTGCTCTCTAGCTACATTTCTTCTCCCATCACTCTGAATTTTCCACCACTAGGAATGTGAGTGTGGAAATCACCATCTATCCCTGGTGGAAGGGTCACGAGTCATCAGGCTGACCTTGGCTATCTTCTGCCCCAGGCAAGGGACCTAATTCTTCATTCCAAATGATGACACTTGGGCCATGGAAGACATTATTTTTTATCAAAACAGAGGTCTGGGTGAAGGTCAGCAGGCCAGGTAGGCCAGGTGAACGCTGGCTGGGTGGAGCTAAGGCTTGTTTATCATCACCAAGGAGACAGCCACCAAAGAGTGGGTGGAGCTTCTGATGGGCCAGGTCACAAACACTGAACCAATGAGAGAGATCTGGCCTTCCTGGCCAGTTCCACAGAGACCTTTACTTTGACCTGTGACACTCAGCAGCCTCTTCTGGCTGTGGCCACCAGAACTGGGCACATCAAGTGAAAGTCATGGCACACGGGAGCCTCTGATGTGGACAGTTTGAAGGCCCTGGGTGAGTGGGCCAGGTACCTGTTTTCCACGTACTTGAAAACGTCAGTAGGCAAGGCATCATCACTCTGGATCTATCGTCTCTCTCTGTCCCTCTCTGTATGTGTCCTTTCTGTGAAAGAAAACATCGCAGCTACAAGAGCTGGAGAGAGAGCCTAGAGATGAAAGGGGGAAGGCGTCTGTCTTGGTTGTCCATAGGCAGAGAATAGCAGGCAGTCTATCTGGAAGGTCTTAGAAACTGGTGATTAAGGATGGAGCTATACCATGGGCATACCCAGACCAGGTTGAGCTTGTTGGCAGACAGAAGCCCCTGGGGCGAATACTACTATCGCTGATACATTGTATCAAAAAACCCTGCCAGGAGGACAGGGCAGAAAACATTCACACATACCTGCCAGAGTCCTCCCCTGGGTCTGGAGATCCCAAACTGGTCTCCATCATGTCATCTGCTCAGTACAAAACTGGACCGCACACATAAAATCTGACTTTCTCCATGAATTCCTTATCCTACTAGGAAACACAGCATGCCACTCGGCCAAAGGCAGTACCAGCAAAGTCAAGTGAAACATCCATTTTCAAATTTCTGTAGTCTGCTGTTCCACAGCCTCCAGCTGCACGCTGCATATGGGTCAGCTCTTAGGAAACAAAGCCAAAATGCTAGAAGCCAGGGCCCCAGGGGTCCGTTTGTGCATGTGGGACATGGGTGACCTGTTTGCCATGTATGGGAGGGAGCCTTGGGCCCTAGACTAGGTTGCTCAAGGGCCCCACCACGTATGGTACCGTCCCTGGCCTTTGGCCCGTGCCTCCCTGAATGTGTACAGTCTAGCTACATTTCTCCTCCCGTCACTCTGAGTCTGCCTCCAGTGGCTACGTTAGTGTGGAAGTCACCATCTGTCCCTGGCAGCAGTGTCACAAGTCACTAGACATCTTGGCTCAGGCTGACCTTGGCTGTCTTCTGCCCCAGGGAAGGGCTGCAATCCTTCATCCCAAGTGATGACACTTGGGCCCTGGTGGACATTATTCTTTATCAACACTGAAGTCTAGGTAAGCATCAGCAGGCCAGGTAGGCCAGGAGAATATTGGATGGGCGGGGCTGAGGCTTGTTTACCATCACCACGGCGACAGCTTGCAGAAGCAGTGGGCAGAGCTTCTGATGGGCCGGATCACAAATACTGAGCCAATAGGAGGTCTGGCCCACCTGGCCCACTCCACAGAGCCCCTCATTTTGACCTTTGACACTCAACAGCCTCTTCTGGCTGTGGCCACAGGAATTGAGCACACCAAGGGAAAGTCACGGCACATGGGAGCCCCTGATGCGGACAGGTTGAAGGCGCTGGGTGCGCAGACCAGGTACCTGTTTTCCAGTTACTTGAAGATGTCAGTAGGCAAAGCATCCCCACTCTGGGTCTATTGTCTCCCTCTGTCTCTCTCTGTAAGCATCTGTTCTGTGAAATCTCTTAATTTCTGCTGTCTGGTGTTCCACAGCCTCTGGCCGCACAGTGCATAGGTGTCAGGTCTTAGAAGACAAGGCTGAAATCCTGGAAACCAGAGTCCCAGGGGTCCACTGGTTTGTCTATAAGGAGACATGGATAACCTGTTTGCCACATATAGGAGAGAGACTTAGGTCATGGACTGGGTCGCTCAAGGGCTCCACCACGTACAGTACCATCCCTGGCCTCTGGCCCCTGCCTCCCTGAATGTGTACACTCTAGCTATATTTCTCCTCTCATCACTCTGAATCTGACTCCAGCGGCTACGTGAGTGTGGAAATCACCATCTATCACTGGCAGCGGTGTGACGAGTCACTAGACATCTAGGCTCAGTCTGACCTTGGCTGTCTTCTGCCACAGTGTGGCTAATTGCTTCTTTTTCCGTGAGCTCAGAAGAACTGGATGGTTCCCAACTACCATTCCTAAACATTTTGATCAAAGATTCTATAGAAGAATCCTGATCAAAATGGAGAAAATGCAGAACAAAATTTCAAATTCACATGGACCTTCTGGAGCCATGGAGGCTGGACAAATCCCCTACACTATCGCCTTGAGCTAATCTTTAAACCTTAAACCAAAAATATCCCCCAAGTCTTCTTAAAACCAAACCATAGTTTAGCTTAACTAGTAAAGAATGTTGCCTTGAGCATTATGCTCTTTTAAGATCTATTTATGCGAGATTAAATTGACAATAGCAACTCAAAAGAATAGATAGGAACCTTAGGAAACTATAGAGTTTCCAAGGAGCAGCTGGTGGATTCAAACTGCTGACCTTTTTCTTAGCAGCCAGAGGCTTATTCAATGATAGTTTAAAATGTAAACAGAGCATCTCCCATCAATTTTTTTTTTTTTGGCATTTCTTGAATACCAAATGAATGTACTTCTTTGGAATATGTAAATGACCTCATTTCTCTGAACCGTCATGATAATACATGACTTCTCTCAAAGGTATTTTCTATGATTTTCTTAGTAAATTTAGAGTGTAACAGGAGAATTGGGCACCCTGTTTTAACCTCTTTTCAACCTCTTTAAAGGAAGTCTTTTTTTTATTGTGCTTTAGGTGAAAGTTTACAGCACAAGTTAATTTCTCATACAAAAATTTATGTGCATATTACTATGTGACACCAGTTGCAATCCCTATAATGAGCCAGCACACTCCTCCTTTCCACCCCAGGTTTCTGTGTCGATTCAATCAATTTCTGTCCCTTCCTGCCTTCTCATCCAGGACAGGAGCTGCCTATTTTCTCTCGTGTACCTGCTTGAACTAAGAAGCACACTCTTCACAAATATTGTTTTATGTGTTATAGTCCAGTGTAATCTTTATCTGAAGAGTGGACTTTGGGAAAGGTTTTAGTTCTGTGTTAACAAAGCATCTGGGGGCCATGGCTTTGGAGGTTCCTTCAGTCTCAGTCAGACCATTATGTGTGGTCTTTTGACATGAATTTGTGCTCTGCTCTGCACTTTTCTCCCACTCCATCAGGGACTCGCTGTTGTGTTCTCCGTCAGGATGGTCATTGTTGGTAGCTGGGCAGCATCTAGTTCTTCTGGTTTCAGGCTGATGGAGTCTCTGGTTTATGTGGCCCTTAAGAGAAGGCTTTTTATAGAAGGAATTAAAGAGAGAGCATAATTTGCATACTTATGTATAATTTAAATCTTCTCCTTGTACCCTTAACCAGTCCACAGGAGGAGATTAAATTGCCTTTCCCTGAACAGGAAGCCCTTACCATGTCCTTATGAGAAACACTCCTTCAGGGTGAGGCAGAAATAAATGTCCATATTTGAGCGTTTGGTGGCACAAACCTCAGTAGCCAAGACACAACCACCTCACCTGAGTGTGTGTGGATGTATATGTCAACATAAGGGTCTGTATTTTTCTGAGTATGAGGAAAGGATTGGTGAGTTAAGGAAGAAAGAGATGGAAGCAGTGTGGGAGGGGAGTGCAAGCTCAGTGACAGACAGAAGATAGGGTGGGGAACCTCTCAAGAGGGTGTTAGAGGCCAGTTAGAAAACCAGGAAGCAGCAGGAAGTAGGGTCAGTGGAGGGCAGCACTGGGGGTAGGAGGATAGCAGAGGTAATGGTAGTGGGGAGAGCAACAGAGCTGGCCTGAAAAGAGTGGGAAATTAGTGATCCTAGATGAAGCTCAGGTTAAGAAGAGAGGAATGTAAAAAATTCTATCCTGTAGCTATCTTTGCAGTGAGGGGTTGTTAGGCCCTTGGGGAGAGGTGGGGAGAAGATACAGGAGGAGATGGGGAGTTCCTGGATCTAGGGTAGGAGTCTGTAAGCCCTTCTCCTGCCCTCAATTATGTGGGCTCTGGGCTCCTTCAGCCTCCCACTCCCAGAACCTCCTGAGAAATTTTCTTAGTTCTTCACATGGTATATTAATTCTATTTCATTAGAAAATATAATAATTAAGTACGATTCTCTCTAACCACCTGTCCCCCGCCCTATACTCTCTGCCTCAGTTGTCCACTGTCTTTCTTCCTTTCCAATCAGGTTCAGATCCTGATAATAGAGCACCTTGTCTGCACCTGTTCTGGAAAGCTCTCCAACTCACAATAGAATTCTTTAGGTTGATCCCTCATTTATTCCTTTATTTCTTATTGACATAACAAACTTTGGTTAAAAAAAAAAAAAACCTGCTAAAGAACAGGAAGTGCTTTCTCAGGACAATCTTCTTTATGACCTTATCCATTCACCCCAAAAGCTTCATCTTGTCCTGTCATAGCTCTCTTTTCTGGTGGAAATCAGACCCTTTGTTCCCTAGCACACATGAATCTGGGACAATTTTTCTTCTCACCCTTATGTAGAGTCTTAGACAAAGGCCTTTTCCTCCTGTATCACTGTTTCATCCTGTCTGGGTAAAGGTGTCCAAAAATGATGGCCTTCTGAAGGATCTTTATCACTTTTCCCAGTTATTGATGATACATGACCTTTGGATGACTTGGGGACTCTGGTTTAGTCCTGAATTTCCATGACTCAGTAGCGCCAGGCGCTCTCCCACAGGACCTCGGATGGACACCCTCTCCAAAGAGCAGGTGAGATCTGAGTGAGCACCAAGGGTTCCATAACCTGTGTGACGTCATTGCTGACATTGCTCAGTTCCACAGACCCGGTTTGAAGTGAAACAGGGCAAAAAGAAAAACGTGAAACTGTTCAAGTAGGGCCCTGATGACTGCCAGTCCTAGACTGGGAATAGGAGGATTAGGTATTAAAAATGAGTGGTAACTTTTCCCTGCCCTCAAAGGGGTTACTTTCCCTTAGTGGGGACAGAGAGAGTACAGAGAATAGTAACAGTGTGATGGGCAGTTGCTTTCTCCCAAACCTTTCATTTGAATCTGTTGCAATCATGTCTTTCCAGCTCTTTTCATACAGAGTGCAATTTGAATCCCTCTCAGGTCTCCTTAGCCTCTGAGGCTTCACACAGGCTCTTCCCTCTATCTAGAAGATGTTCTCTCCCCTCCCATCTGCTGGCCTACTGTCTGGTGAAGCATGATGGTGAAAAGAACTGATCCTGTTGGAACAGGTTAGGCTTATGACCTTACCAAAAAGCACTAAGACTCAGGACTTCTATGGTCAGTCAGAATGGGAGGTTTAGGAGTTGACCTGGGAAAATCCATGACCTCTGCTTCTTCCAGGCTCTGCTTTTGTTCTGGAGGACATTTAGATAAGGAACTAGGAAATGGGGAGACCATTTGAGGAAGAAATTAAGAAAGCCTAGGTGGTAATGAAGAAGGAGCTGACTCCTAAGAGGAAAATAAAAGTTTTAAATACAGAGATGCTAGGGGCTCCTTTTGTGTGACTCCCAACTGTAGAGTAAGGAGGAGTGGCTGGAAAACCATAGAATAAAAGATGATCTGTGCCTGTTTAAAAATGTAGCAAATGCCCCAGTGGCTTCACCCTATCTCCTCAGACTTTTCTCCGGAGAATACTTGGGATTTCCTGGACCCTGGGCCTTTTGTCACCCCTTTCTGGTTGTGGTCTTCCCTAAATATTCTCCCTGTAGATTTGTTCACTTCCTGCTCTGTACTCCATTGTATCTGTGAAACTTTTTCACAGCATAAAACACAATTGCATTTACTTATTGTGGTTGATTTAAGAAATGTCCACACATTTGTCCTCTCTCTGTGCCCACGGCTTCTATGAGACTACAGAGAGCCTTTCATTATCAATAGGAGTCTTTCTCCACCTCTTAGTTAGGGCTGACCGTATGTTTGCTTTGACCATTGGGATAGTAGCAAAGCTGATAGAAGGAGAGAGTTGAAAGGACTTTGCATTGAGACTTGCCCTTTTATTGCTCTTAAACACTGAGAACCCATGAGAACGAACCAGGCCAGCCTGCTAGATGATGAGAGACCTTGGAGAGAGGATACAGCGGTTTCACTGAGTTGATTTTAGAGGAACTGGCTCCCGGCTGACCTGGAAGCAAACTGTACACACGAGTGAGCCCTGCTGCGAGCCACTGTGCCTCACCTAGATCAGAATATCCCCAAATTGACAACCTGAATAATTGTGAGCTTAGTAAATGGTTGTCTTTTAAGATACTACATTTTGGGGTCATTTGTTACACAGCAATACCTGACTGATACACTTGTTAACTTAGCTGTTTCTCTCACCAAGCAGTGAGGTAACTTCTCTGAGTTATTTCATCACCAAGAGCATCTGACCTAGCGTCTGACATGTAGGTATTATACAGTAAATCTTTGTTGACTTAACGGTTAAATGAATAATATAAATTGTAAGTGTGAATCTGCACAAATTCATGTGTGCAAAAAAACATGATATTTCTTTAAATGAACTGAATTCCAGCTCACAGCTGTCTGCTTACAAAATTGGGGTGAAATTTTAGCCTTACTTATTTTTAGGGTTTTTTTTTTTTGGTGTTGGTTTATTTTTAGGGTGCTCCTAACCCAGATGCAATAATTCCTGGGGTCTAATGAAGGACCAATGTTTGGAAAAGAGCCTTAACGCACCCATTGCCCCAGCCTATGTGGATCTCTCTGGAAGCATTGGCTCTGCTGCTTCCATTCCCAGCTGGAACGCTAGAACCGTGACAGGGCTGTGAACACCATAATGGGGTTTGTCTACTTATGTCCCTGCATTACCCTTTGAGGTGCTGTTTCCTACCCCAGGGCACTATCAAGAAGCAGGGCCCACCTCTTCCCAACGTCTAGGACTCTGCTATCCAACTCTCACACTTCCCCTGGGCTCGAGTTCACTTAGTGTGATTACTCCAGTGAGCTGAAGATTTTACAACAGACTCTTCAGATCTCAAAGTTTCAAGGCTTCAACTCTGTGAGTCCAACTACCTCTGTGAAATGATATAGGGAAGGAAGAAAAATATAGGAAGATTTTATTTTGAATTTAATGTTTCAATAAATTTTCTTGCCATGTGTTTTCAAAGGGTCCTGCCTAAAAATTCCCTCTCTTCTCTTAAAAATTACAAGATGCAAAACAATGAAAAGGGAATGTTTGATTGTTTCATACTCTGCAGAAGGATGCAAAGTACACATGGGGTCCATTCCTCCCGATGCTCACACTATAGCACCCCACCCACTTGGAAATCTGTGCAAGTGTTACTGAGTCCCTCACACATCCACAGTGAACAGCTTTCAGATTCTCCTAGGCAGGAATTATTTGTGTCCTAACACCAGACGCTCCTTGGAAACCCTACAGGGCAGTCCTACTCTGTCCTATAGGGTCGCTGTGAGTCAGAATCAAATGAACTGCAGCGGGTTTGATTTTTTTGGGGGGGGGGTAGGTGTGGGGGAAGTTGATGTCAGCTCCACAATCGTGTTTAAAAAAATATTGACAGGTTAGCAGGTAAAACCAACAAAACGAAACCGAAATGAAATCTCTTATTCACCTCTATTGACCCTACAGTTCCTTTGAAGTGTTTACTTTTCACTGGGTTCAGAGGAAAGAGAGAACTCTTCATGAGAGAGACACAGCTTGGGAGACACAAATTGCACGTCTCCCTCCATGATGTTAGCTTATATTACGTGCTGTTTGGCTGGTTTATATTCTGCCCACCCCACAAAAATAGAAGGCCCATGCAGGCAGGAACTTCTCTGTTCTGTTTGTCAGAGTGTCCTTGTGCCCGGTACCTAAGAAGTGCTCAAAAATGATCTGAGTGAATGAATGAGTGTGGGTGGGTTTTTATAAAAACCATGGTGCTGCTCTCTTTATGTAGTTACAATAGTGAAAACAGGGATAAGGAAATGGAGTTTGGTACTTGTATAACTTTGAGTAATATATAATGAGAACAGAACTTGTTTAATGAAGAGATAGAAAAAAGTAAGATGTACGAATCAAATGTACCCCTTCACTTTAGTTAGAGAGAGACATGGTAAAATTGGGTTGTTTTCCCCCTACTCATTTATAGGTTCTATATATTTAATTGAAAAATTAGTCTTTTAGGAGTCATAAATATTTCCATTGAGATAAAATTCACCTGCCGTATCATTGCCTTTTAAAATGTGCACAATTTCGTGGTTTTTAGTATACAGACAGAGTTGTGCAACAATCACCCCATCTAGTTTCAGAATATTTTCAGTACCCTGTGAATAAAGGCCCTACATATTAGCAGTCATCCTCATTACCCTTTTCCTCCAAGCCGTAGCAACCACCAATCTACTTTCTGTCTGTGTTGGTTTGTCTGTTCTGGACATTTCATGTAAATGGATACATACGGTATGTGGTCGTTTGTGTTTGGCTTCTTTCATTTAGCCTAATGTTCTCAAGGTTCATCCATATTGTTGCATGTATCAGTACTTGATGCCTTTTAATGGCTGAGTAATATTCCATTCTATGACTATACCACATCTTGTCTTATCAATTCATGACATTTGGGTCCTCTCCACATTTTGGCTACTTATGAATAATGCTGCTATGAAAATTCTTGTGTAAGTTTTTATGTGAACATGCTTTCAATTCTCCTGGGTACATACCTAGGAGTGGAATTACTATGTCGTCTGGTAACTTTATGTTTAACTTTCTGAGGAACTGCCAAATTGTTTTCCAAAGTGTGGATTGTTTTACACTTCCAGCAGCAATGTACAAGGGTTCCAACTTCTCCACATCCGCACCAACACCTGTCGTTGTTCATTCTATTGATTTTAGCCATCTTAGGGGTTTTGAAATAATAGTGCATTTTGGTTTTGATTTGCATTTCCCTAATGACTAATGAGGTTGAGCTTCTTTTCATGTGGTTATCGGCCATTTCTATATCTTCTTTGGAGAAATGTCTATTCAAATCCTTAGCCTGCAAATTTTTTTTCAGGTTTTTGCCTGTATTTTTGCTTTCTCTCTCTAGGTTTTGATATGCCAAAGATCTATATCTCACCAGTTTTAGCTTTCATAGTTTTGGGATTTTTAGAAATTCTTTCTCTTTTACCAATAAAAAGGAGAATAAAAACTCCCATGGTTTCTTCTAAAATTTTTATGGTTGCATATTTTACTTTTAAACACTTGATCCTTTTGCAATTTCATTTCCTGTAAGCTATGAGAAAAAGGATGAGAATATTTTTACAATGATCTAAGTGCTTACCAAATGACTGTAAACACTCCTTTTGGCCATTTTGCATAACCTATATCTTAACTACATTTTCCCATATTCCATATATAAAATATTTTTACAAAAGGAAGACTGCCATTCCCAGCCATTTCAAGGTTTTGCTTTGCTGCAATATAAATCCCTTCTCTATCTTATCTACACAACTCTTCTTATAAGCTAACAAAAAATTTTGTGTGAGTAGGACTTTTGTGAATTTATAAGATAGGGTTGAATTTTATAAGTGGGTCCATGTGGTACAGCCCAGCAGAAGGACAGACAGAAGCAGTAGCTCCAGAGGCAACAGAAGGTACAAGAACATGAGCCTCTAGAGATTTGTTCTTGAATTTCACAGAAAGCTCTAGACTTTTCTATATAAACATATCATCATATTTGGGCATCACCATACAACAGACAGAATAATGCTTCAAAAGTTAGGCATTCAGGACAGAACTGGAGAAAAATGTAGGAGAAAATTCTAACTCAGAAAAAAAGATCATACTTACTGGCCTGACAGACTGGAGAAACCCCAAAGTATGGCCCCTGGACACCCTTTTAGCTTAGTAATGAAGTAACCCTTGAGATTCACCCTTCAGCCAAAGATTAGACAGGCCCATAATACAAAATGAAACTAAAGGGGCACAGCAGCCCAGAAGAAAAGGTAGGAGGGGACAGGAAAGCTGATAATAGGGAACCCAAGGTCAAGAAGAGGGAGTGTTGACATGTCCTGGGGTTGGTAACCAGTGTCATAAAAAAAATATGTGTACTAACTGTTTAATGAGAAGCTAGTTTGTTCTGTAAACCTTCATCTAAAGTACAATTAAAAAAAAATTTTAGGCATTCATAGGAGGGTGTTTATTACTTAGCGGATGCTTAGAAGTATGTGTTCTGGTGAACGTATGTACCCGTTTCTATTGCGTATATATCTAGAAGTAGAATTGCTGGGTCGTAGGATATATGTATGTTCACAGTTGTAGTAGATACAGTTTTTACATTTCCACTAGCAGTAAATTACAGTTCCAATTGATCCATGTTCTACCAAATAGTTGGTATTTCCATCTTTTTCATTTTAGCCATTCTGGTGTGTGGGAGGACAATATCATATTGTAACTTTTTATTAGAATTTCTCCGATAACTAATGAAGTTAAGTCCCTTTTCATATATATGTTGGCTATATAGAAATCTTCTTTTACAGAACATTCAAGTATTTGCTCATCTTTCTATTGAAATGTCTTTTTTTCATTTTTCTTTATGGATCGTTGTTTGTATATTCTAGGACCAAGTTCGTAGTAGGATGTATGTGTTGCAAATAACTTCTGCTACCACATGAATTCACCCTTGTGGCTTGTCATGAACTTTCAGGTTAAAAAACCTGCCTTTTACAAGAACAGGCAAATGTATAGAGACGAAAGTTCATTAGGGGTTACCAGGAGCAGGAGGGAGGAAATAAAGGGGCATTATTGCATACAGAGCACAGAGTTTGGGTTTATGGTGATGGAAAAATCACATTGATTACGGGTAGGGTTGCACAGCTGATTAATGTAATCACTGTAAATAAGTTGTGTACCTGTACAGTTTGTTCAACTGGCAAAAGGTGTGTGGTATATTTACAACAACAACACAAATGAGCAGCTGTTGAGGCAACATAATAGTACTCAATTGATGAGATGTATTCTTTTATTATACTTTTCTCTGTTTTCTGGTTTGTTAACATGTTATGGTTAAAATCAAAGATAATAAAATGTTTGCATGATGAAAGTGGATAACAATGTCTGTCCCACCCGTTGTGTCCATTTGAAGTTTAAATGAGGAACTACCTGCCATCAGCAGACACCCAGCCTTGGAAAATATTTCATTTCTCCCACTCCTCTGGCTCATGGTCTTCTTCCTTTATTTGCTCTTTTCTCTTTCCAGCTTGCTGCATGTCACCACTGAACTTCCCAACTCCATCATTCTACTTTCCACACCAGTGTTACTGTAGTCTTGGGTTCTTGTGCAGTGGTGAAAAGTACTCACTGTCCCCGCCATTGTGAAGGGGACAACCCAGTGCTAGTGGAAGGGGCACTGGGGAAATGCAGCAGAGAGAAAGGACCAACAACTCTCCAGGAACCACACTGGACTTCAGAGAGCTTTGTTGGCTGCCGTTTACCTGGCAGGCTTCTAGATGTCAGAGTGCCCACGGGCTCAGTGCTTACTCCCCTCTCTCTGTTGATGCCCTCTCTCTAGGTTGCCTCAGTGAGTCCATGGCTGTCTGTCTGTGGCTAAGGGCACGAGATTTACACCTCCATCCATTTCAGCTCCTCCTGGGTCCAGAATCGTATTCAAATGTCAGCCTAAATCTCTGTATTGACCTCTTCATTTGTAAAATGTGCATTATAATGATACATTCCTCATAAGGCTATTATGCAGAACAAATACCTTAAGAAAGGAGCACTTACAAGAGTCCTGGCACCAGTGCATGTACTTAGTAAGTGTTAGCTATTAGTATTATTACCTGACATCCCCACGTGGGTATCTAACAGCTATGCCATGTTATCAAGGCCATGAAACAATTCTTGGTCACAACCTCATTCCACTCTTACCAATGAATTTCTCAAGGCTTCAGTGATGGGAGTGTATGTGTTTTTCCACAGAATGGACTAGGTTGGGAAAGGTTGGCCAGGTCCTTCATAACAAGTTGCTCCAACTGTTACTGCAATTTCGCAAGTTAGAGCCGCCTGCCGCAAATAGCCAATTCTTGAGATGGGGTGAGGAGGGTAGCGAGAAATTTATTAGATATACCGGTACATAGAGACAGAGGGGAATGATCTCCTCCTAAAGTCGTCTGTCTCACCAGACTACCGATGGGTTCGGGTTTTTAAGGGAAAAGGGGCCATAAGTTTTAGGGACTTGTGGAATGTGCGCTCTCTTTCTTCTGTTTGGTTTTGGTGGTCGTATCTCAAACATGTTGATCTTTTCCTGCCATTATCCCATCAGCTCAGGGGGTAGCTGGCGCCATCCTTCGTCTTATTTGATAGGCGTAGATCAATATCACTTGTTTTTCACAGTCTTAGAGGAAACATTGGTTAACACTTAACCATTTGGGGAGCTAACATCAGGATCTTACTTGGAGGCAGGGATGGGCTGGGGGAGGGAAAGGAGAGAAAGAAGAAAGAAGAAGGAAAAAAAATTGGCTCAGGTACTGTTCAAGACATGGCTGAGCAGCCTGTTTTACAACGTTCATATGGGTGACCTTTGAGACAAGTTACAGCCAACTAATGTAGAAAAAAAAAAAAAAATAGAACCACTCTCAGCTTCTCATGCTAGTACCCTCAGTCCAGAATATCTGGTGAGGGCACTGTTATGGACTGAGTTGTGTAACCCCAAAAGGTATGTTGAAATCCTAGCCAGTGAACCTATAAATGTGACCTGATTTGGAAATAGGGGATTTTTAAAATTACGTTAATGAGGCCATACCAGTGCAGGGTGGGTCTTAAACCTAGTCCCTTCTGAGTTATAAAAACAGCAGAATAGACACAGACACAAATGGGAGAAGAAGAAGACAGATAAAGGACCAGATGCATCTACAAGGCCAGGAACACAAAGGGTGGCTGGAAGCTACTAGAAGCTGAAGTAGACATGAACCATGCCCTGAATTCAGACATCTAGGCTCCTGAACTGTAAGAAAATAAACTTCTGTCCTTTAAAGCCACCCAATTGTGTTATTTTTTTTTTCTTATGGCAGCACTGGGTGACTAACACACATAACCATGCTTATAAATCTGGCCCAGTGTAAAATAGTGCTCTCCCCTCCTTGGTCTAGCCCACTTGAATCCTGCTGTTTCCCTATCAGGGTCCTCTGCTTTCACTAAGAGCCATGACAGAGTCGGCTTGATGCTGATGCATGGAAATTCCATTTATTTTTACTTTGTATTTTTGCTTAACTACTATTCTAATATTTTCTATGGTTTTTAAATTTTTCTGTGAAAACATTCCTATAATCTATGAGTAATAGCAGTTATACCTTTTCTTTTTCTTGTCATTTTGTTCCAGTTTGGACCTTCAGTGTTAAATATTTAATAGAAATAATGATAGAAAGCATCCTTATTTTATTGCTAATTAATTTTAAAGGGAATGTCCCACATTTCACCATGAACTAGCATGCTAATTGCAGCTTTCCACGTTCAGGAACTCCTTTTTTGTTCCTAGTTTGCTCAGAGTTCTTATGTCTCAGTGTGATTGGATTTTATCACTGCTTTTTCACCATCTCTTTAGGTGAGCCTATGTCTTTTCTTCCTTAGCCTACATATATGGTGAATTAAATTATTAAATCTTTAATGTTCACTCAAACTTGTATGCTGACAATAAACTCCCTTGATCATGGCGTATTACATGGTTTATACTTGGCTGGATTTCTTTGCCGGCATTTTATGTAGGTTTTTGTATCTCAGTTACTTAGGGTGCTTGTCCTATAACTCTTCTTATACCTTTGTTTTCTAATTGGGTATCAATATTAAAGTAGCCTTAAGGATCAAGTTGGGGAGCATCTCATATTTTCTCTTCTTTGTTGACCATGTACTTTTTTTTTTTAGTTGGAATCGACTTGACAGCACTGGGTTTGGTTTTTGTTTGGTCTCTTGAATGTTTACTAGAACCTGACTGAAAGTGATCTACGAAACCCAAAACCAGTTGCCATCGAGTCAATTCCGTCTTTGTAGGGAGATCTTGAACTACCGACCCATTTTGTGTAGTGATTAAAGGCCTCTTCTGGTGCTAATTAGAAAAGTTTCCACTGCATGTTTTAGGCTGCTAGTATTTCATCTTGAAATATTATGTGAATCATCACTGTTTCCAGCCTCATCCAGGCCAATTAATCAATCCCAGATTTTCCATTTTCCCAAAGTGTGACTGTGTATCTACTCCTGGTACCAATTCCCTTATCTAAGACTTACTTGCAAAGAAAGATACAACCTAGCCTCCTTGAGTCCATAATGTGAGAATAAAGTCTCACATTATGTAAATTTTTTGGTAGTTATTCTCTTTTGTTGATTTTTTTCTTTTACATTTTCTGTAATTGTTCTTTTTGTTAATTTTTTTTTTCTTTTTTCATTTCCCACCTATCTAGCAGTTTTAGGAAACCTCGGTAGCATAGTGGTTACGAGCTACAGCTGCTAACTAAAAGGTCAGCAGTTCCAATGACCAGGTGCTCCTTGTAAACCATATGGGGCAGTTCTACTCTGTTCTTTAGGGTCACTATGATTCGGAATGGACTAGACGGCAACAGGTTTTTGGTTCTAGCAGTTTTAAAGTTGTGCATTTCAGGTTCAGGTCTTTAACCTAGGTGAGACTGACTCTGGGTGCAGTGCAATCTGGTGCCCAGCTGCATCTGTGCATTAAGGGAACTCGCCTGTAGAACTAGAAGGCACAGAGGCGGCGGTTAGCGGTTGGCAGGGGCCGGCGGGCGGCGGGGCTATGCAGAGAGCGGCGTCCGAGGGAGGTGCGAGATGCCAGGCTGCCCGACCACAAGCCTGTGGGGAGCACGAAAGAGCTGGCTTCAGGAGCCTTTTGTGACAGTCCCAGCCCACCCAATCCTGCCCAGACCTCAAACCCGCCAGGCTGGCAGATCCCACCAGAACTAGGGGAAGCCTAAGGCCATAGAGGGCGAGGCCGGGGTACATACCTGAGCCTAATCACAGCGCTTATTCCCTGATAGGAGGCAGAAGAGGCATATGGGGACTTGGGTCCAGACGATGGACGCAGAAGGGTGGAAACTTGTGGTCAGCCACAGGATCCGCACGCATGTAGAGGCCTTTAAGATGCACTTCCGGGAGCAGAAGGCAAAGCCACAGAGGCCGCACTGCACGCACCGCCCACCAGACTGGACTCACGACCTGCGACCTGCGCTGCCCTCGGAGGGCTCCCCAGCAGCGGCACCACTAGTTTGCGGAGCAGCAGAGCCCGCCCTGGTCTGGGCTAGGGAATTTGTTTCCTCCCCTCTTATCACTGGCTGTGAGCAGGCTCTTGTCTGCACAGACTAAAGGGGACTTATCAAAATGAGCTCAAGACTCCCTTATCATAAATCACCACAGGGAAATACGACTTTAGCAATAAATGCCTGCTTGGAGCCCAAGTTGCATTAAAAAAATAAAAAATTCTAATCAAGACCCCAGGGGGAGTGAGTGATAGGAGGCTCCTTCTTTTGCCAACCTCCTGTGGTCCCAAGCTTTCTCATCTCCCACCTCCCAAGACTGTATCTACTGCTTTTAGAGTTTTAGAATAAAGATCCCCAGGAATATGACTGCTCTCACCCTGTGAGGATTTCCCCAGTACTGGGTTAGACTAAGGACAGAGAATCCTCCAGAGGCTTCCGGGACACCTGTACTGGACGGTCAACACACTGAGGTTCAGAGCCACTTCATTTTTCCTGCAATTGAGCATGACCCCAAGGTCCTCACCCAAGGGTGCTGACACTTCCTGAAGCCAGTGACCCTCCTCCTAGGTTTCTCTCTCTCTGGGTCTCAGGATCAGTCAGGCCAGCTTGTCCCCTCAGGAGCGTTTATGTTGAAGGGCAACTAATCAGCATTATGGGTTTGTGCCCCGCACCCTGCAAACCTGCCTCCTCTGAGTGGGGTGAGGCGCTACTGAAACACTGAAATCATGGAAACTAGTAGAAGCCACAGCCCATGGTGCTGGGAGAAAACTGGAAGGGAGAGAGAGGTAGATAGGCTATAAACGCCCAGTTGTGAAGGCAAGCAGGAGCCAGGATGTCCTGAAGCCGCAAAGCTGACCAAAGCTGAGTGACCTCAAACCTGCTGTTCCTGAGCCCATCTCTTCTTTCAATGGAGAAAGTCTTTCCCTGCTCTTATGCTAGTGGGCTGGAAGGGCCTTTGACTTATAACATGAGCCAGCCTCCAAAGCCTCTTGGGGCAAGTGATGGTCAAGGAGGCTCTGCCCAACCCCACCCTGCCCTTCCCACTTGTCAGAGGACCAGGAATTTCAGTCTTCCAGCTCCCGCGCTGATCTAGTGACTTGAAACAGGATTTCACTGGAACTCAAAGCTGTCGAAGATGGGAAATACTCCTGGGTTCTCTTCACACAGCTGAATGCCTGGTTTCTGGTTTTATTATACAACTTACATACAGGACGAGAAGAGGAGTTTGGGCTTACCTGACACCTTAGCACAGGTTCCTGTTTGTTTAGGAGGGGAGAGCTAAAAAGAAGCCAGTGTCTACTATGTCCATTTCTGTGAGTCTCAGGAAATCCTCACAAAGACCCTCTCAGGTAAGGACTGATGGGAAACGCCTTCGTTTACTGTTAAACTTTGCCCTTGAGTCATTTTGTTTATGGAGCGCATGTAAAATATTGTCCACTCAAGGAAGCACTATAATTCTTATTTAGACTTTATACAGAATGACTATATATGAAAACTACACTTGGTCCTTCAGCAAGTGGATACATCTCAGAGATTTTGTGGTGCTGCCATTGCTCCAAGGAGCCCTGGTGGTGCAAAGGTTAAGAGCTTGGCTTCTAACCCAAAGGTGAGTGGTTTGAACCCACCCAAAGGCTCTAAGGAGTAAAGATCTGGCAAACTGCTCCCATTAAGATTACAAACCAGGAAACACTATGCAGTAGTTCTATTTTCACCCTGGATCGCAATGACTCAGAGATCCACTCAGTGGCACCTAGCAACAACAGCAAGCCATCGTTCCTGGTGTGCCTGAAATGCTTCTCTCTCGGAAGGACTTCAGAGCCAGCTCACGGCCACGTGGGAACTGAAATTCACTTTTTTGTTACCACACCTCATATGGTCTCAAAATTTATTTTCCAGTTTATTCACCAGACTTGACTACAGATGTTTGTCAGATATTGTCAAAATTAATTCCATTCTCTAATAATTATTTGCAAAAAGTGTATTCCTAAGCATTTCGAAGAGACTGTAAAAGCTTTCCAAAGAGGCATGTCCAGTGCCATGTTGTGCAGTGACTACAGTGTTGACATAGTATATTTGCCCACATAGTTTCCACGTTTTCTGCTTTCCTTAAATACTATTGAAATTCCAGGTCCACCACCTGAAGCATTCCCTTTAGTGTTTCATTTAGGAGAAGTCTGGTGGTGATGAATTCTCTTAGTTTTCTTTCCCCTAAGAATGGCATTATTTTTGCTTTACTCCTGAAGGTAATGACTGGATATAGAATTCTGGGTTAGTGTTTCTAATCGTTCAGTGTTGAAAAAATGTTATTTCACAATCTTTTGGTTTTCATTGCTTCTGATAACGAATACAGAGTAATTCAAATTATTTTTCCCATGTGAAATGTGTTTTCTCTCTAGCTTTTTCCTGAGTATTTTCTTGATCTTTGTTATTCTGCAGTTGATTATGATGTACCGTATTTTTATGCACATAACACACATATATATATGTATGTGTATGTATATATTTGTCAACTGCCCTTTCCCCCTCCCAGGTATTTTCATAAGCATAGTACACAATTTTGTTTTACATGCTGCTGTAAAAGAAACATATAATGCGTGCAATATTTTTGTAAAAATACAGTATCGGGCATAGAATTCTTTAACTTGTTGCTGTGTGCTGAGTTTCTTAAATCTGTAAGTTTATGTCTTTCACCAAATTTGGAAACTCTTCAGCCAGTATTTCTTCTTTTTTCTACACCACACATTTTCTCCACTTCCAGGGTTCCGATAAATACACTTTTTGTCTAGTTCTTGAGGCTCTGTTCATTTTTTTCCCTATTTTTTCTCTCTGTTTTCAAAATGAATATTTTCTATTGATCTACTTTCAACTCATTTAGTTTTTTTCTTTGTGATCACCATTCTGATGTTGAAACTATCAAATGAATTTTTTGTTTCTACAATTGTATTTTTAACATGTAAAATTTTCATTTGCAAATAGCATCTATCTTTCCATTTATTTCAAAAGTGTCCCTGTTATTTCTTGGAGTACAATTAGAATAGCATTATAAAATTTCTGTCTTATAATTTCAAGACTGTAAGTCTTTCTTAAATTTTATAGAAAATGTTGATTTCTTTTTTTAGCATTCAGTTGACCCAGTTATGCTCAGGCTGCAAGTTCTGTCCCACGTTCTGTATTCTGTAGCTCAAATGTTAGTTCAATTTTTGAAGGCTTTGCAATGATATTCAGGTCTAATCTTTGTGAGTGTCACTCAGTCTGGAACCTTGATGGTGTTCTAACCCATAGGGCAGCTCTTAAAAGATTTGATACGCTTTGTAGGGTCAGGGCAATGCATATGCACCTGGAGGTGGGGGGGGGGTTGGGCGGGTGATCCAGGAGTTCATAACAAGTTTATGGAATCTCTTTCCTGCACCACCTCCTCTCTTTATTTCTCTGATTCTCTCTGAGTTCTGAAGGAGTGCTTTCCTGGCCCACTGGCAGGAATGCTGGGGCTTTAATCTCTTCATTCTGTCCTGCATGTAAGTGACTGGTTCTGCCTGTGGGGCCAAAGCACTTGACAACCAGCCAAAAGGATGGCAGTTTAACCCCACCAAGAAGTGCCTCAGAAGATAAGCCTGGTGATCTGCTTTTGAAAAGTCACACCCTTTGAGGCAGAATTGACTAGATGCCAACTAACAGCAGACAGAGAGAGAAAAACATAATGGAGCTCTTTGGCCCTTACGTACTCTGGTCAGAGAGAAGGATTCTCCTCTTGCAGAGTTTTAGGTGTGTGTCCACCTGCCTACCTGCCCACCTCTCTCCTTTATGGGCCGTCTTTCCCATTTGATATGAGAGAGGGCTTCTCTTACAGCTGTTTCTGTCCACAACTGGTGTGTAGTTATGAGATTTGGGCTTATTTAATTTCAGCCTCCAGAATGTTCATACTTTATGTTCCGGTCCCCCCACCCCATCCACCTTCAACAATTTCCTTTGCAGAGTCCTTAGACAGCTGTCGCACGCATTTGTCCAGATACTTAGTTGTCAAATACCAGCGTAGCCCACCCAGGGAAGTGTTGGCTATGGTAAGTGGTGGGTAGGGACTGTACATTGAAGGAGCTGCAAGATCTGGCTGACTTATGTGAGCAGGACAGGGGGTGTGCTGAGGAATGAATGCCGAAAGTGCTGAATCAAGGGGAGTTCAATATAAAGTTGGGACAAGGAGAGTTTGTTGATTTGGGGGAACTCTCCCCTAAAAAGGATTTATTGCCATAGCGAGGACTCTGGAAATGGGTTTAATATGCTGCTGGGGTTGCTCCTGGAAACTTGGAAAAGGCAATCGGCCACATTCTATGAAATATGAGTGCTGGACCTGCTGTGTCAGAGGGGATAAGTCTTCAATATGTGGGCATGCCAGCATTAGTTTTCTCTATAAGACCATTTCTCAGAGGTCCTGAAAGATACCCATTTCATCAAAAAAATAAGGAATGCAGAGGTGAGGGGAACACCAGCAACATGCAGCTTACTGATATCTATCCTCTGTTGGGGGTCCCTGGGTGCCACAAACAGTTAACTGCTCGACTACTAGCTGAAAGTTTGGCAGTTTGAACCCACCCAGAGGCACCTTGTAAGACAGGCCTGGTGATCTTCTAAAAGGTCACAGCCTTGAAAACCCTATTGAGTAATTCTACTCTGCATACATGGCGTTGTCATGAGTAAGAAATGACCTGATGGCAACTAACAATTCTCTGTAGGCTCAGGTTATTAGTGGGAGCTGGGTTGCCTAGTAGCAATACAGGTAATGGGATCCCAGTGCAACAGAGACCAGGTGGAAGTACTTAACTGTCAGAAACAAGTTGTGTGTGATTACCATAATGGTCAGCAAGTCAAAGTGTTAGTTATCTATTGGGGCATAACAGATTATCCCCAAACTTAGTATTTGTGAGATAAATGGAAAAATATTCAACTCATGCCGATAAATTTGGAACTAGACAAAGATTTTGGTATGACTCAATATAGTTTTACAGTGACGGAATAAACTAGGAAATTTAAATAACTGGTATAAGTATAAAGAGAGATTTTTAAAATAATGGTGATATAATTGCATGCCTGAATAAAAGACAAATACATCAAAATCAATGGTTTCTTTCCAGTGTGGACATAAGGATCTAAAATTGGCAAGGGTGGGAAGGGCAGTCCCTTCTCTTCCCCTTACTACTTGGCTGTACCAAACTGTGTCCAAAAGTATAAAATGTTTAGGAAAACATTGTTTTGACCACAGCAGCAAAGGACCTATAGGAAGAAAACTAATGTATTAAAGTACATAAAATGAAACCTGAATATAGGCAAAAAATATGCCATATTTCCAAATGGGAAGTTTTTAAATGGCTGCTCATTGGAATATTAAGATAGTTTTTGAATTGTATACAGTAATCACAAGCTTCAAATAGTACTGTAGATAACAAAGAATGTTGCTGTTGTTCAGAGCCTTGGAGCTGATTTTCGACTCATGGCCATCCCATTTGACTGCCCCGTAGGGTTTTCTAGGCAGTAATCTTTATGGGAGCAGATCACCAGGTCTTTCTCCCTCAGAGAAAGGGTTCGATTAGCAGTCAAGCACTTAACCGTTGCAACACCACGGCTGCTTTACCAAAGAATAGACAAGAAAAGCATGAAAAAGCAGGATAGAAACAGGTGTCTACCTCATCAAGTAACAAAACAAATCGATATCGCATAGCATAGAAACTGACAATTAGACCAATGAAACAGAAAATTTACTAAGAAATCACATCAACCATTGATACAAAGGTAGTATTTCAAGAAAATTTTTATTTAATAAATGGTGCTGACCCAACTGATCATTCTGGGGGAGAAAGCTTGCAAAAATGTGATACACAAATATTAGATTTGGAAATTATGTGAAATGTAGATGACAAGGGTTAACAGCAATTTCCATTTTACACAAGAAAGATGAAAGTCAAACACTTGAAAAATGAGCAATGAATTCAAACAGATCATTCAGAGCAAATCCACGTGCCCAATAAACATAATCAAAATTGTTCAAAAACACCTGTAGTTAAGAAAATATCAAAGTACCAGTGAAACTTGCACAATTTAAATTAAATTAAAAATCAACACCACCTATGGCTGGGTGGGAGAAGGATACCCTCAGACATGGCTGGGAAGATACTTTATGATGGCCCTTAGGGGAAAGACATGGACATGGCTCTGTACTTTTAAAACATTCTTTGAACTGGAAATCTCACTCTTTGGAGTCTATTCCACAGAAACAAACCCTGTAGTGTACAAAGGATAATTATTATTAATAATGACAAAAAATTGTCCATTGATGGTTGGAATGATAGATAATTTATGGTAAAGCTACATCGTCAATAAAATAGGGAATCGTTAGAATGAAAAAGAGTTGTAGTAGTTGAGTAGGAGAAACCTCTGTGAAGTATTATTGAAAAAATCAAGGTGCAGAGAAGTGTATATAAAATGAGCACATTTGGGTATAACAATAGCAATTGTTTGAATATGCTTGAATACCTATTCATGTTATGCATGTGTATAAATAACTATACGAAGATACAAGTATGTCTGTGTGTGTTTGTTTAAGCAAGGATAAGATAGACTACTTACTAGATTGTTAACCTGAATTACCTTGAATTTACTTGTAGGAAAGGACAGGAGTAGGAGAGCTTGAATGTGCAGGAAGAGTGGACTTAAAAAGTATGGATGATAATGTGTTTCCATTTTTGTAGTGTTATGTATGAGAGGAACAAATCTGTCTTGAAAGAAGAAAGCCAGAATGTTCCTTAGAAGCAATGATGACTTCGGTCATATTATTAGGAGGGACCAGCCCCTGGAGAAGGACATCATGCTTGGTAAAGCAGAGCTCCAGTGTAAAAGGGGAAAACTCACAATGAGATTGACTGATACAGTGGCTGCAACAGTGGGCTCAAACATAGCAACAATTATGAGGATTGCACAGGACCAGGTAGTGTTTTGTTCTTTTGTGCATAGGGTCACTTTGAGTCAGAACTGACTCGATGGCACGTAACAACAACATGTATAAGTCTAGATTAAGTGCACTCAATTGTTATCACCTATTTAAATTATTGGTGTAACTTAGAAGACCCAAAAATATAGTGTTAGTGCCATATCTAATGACTTACAGAGACTCAAGATAGAATGCAAAGTGAAAGAAGGGGCGATAGCAATGTGGGTAGAGTGTGACCAAGTTTCCATAAAAGCAAACACCCCAGCAGATGTACTTGTGTACCTGTGACTGTGTTTGTGTGTCCCAGCAGAGAAATGTAGGAAAGGATAGAGATGTGTCTAGTAACGTTGGATACCTTGAGGGAGCAAGAGCAAAATATACATGGGGGTGGGACTCTGAGTGTAACTTTTTCATTATATGAGTTTGTATTCTTAGACTTGCAATTAGAAAGAATTTCATAGCTTTGGAAGTTAATAAACAACATAGAAGGACAGCACACCACAGACATTAATAACCAGACCCTGTAGATTTCTTGTGTATTCTTGGAGCCAATGAGCTCTTCTGGTCTCTATAACTGGAAATGACCAAAAATAATTTTGGGAAGTCAATAGAATTACCCCTCAAACACCTCTTGCAAACACACGTCTACAGCTAAATATAGAAGGCTGGGCACCGTGTGCAATTCACTAGGTAACTCATGCACCTCTAGAAGATTCTCTTTCCCTGATATGCTGCTACCACTTCCTCCCCACCTTGCCCCACTGGACAGCCCATGCTTGTGCATTATAGGCCCGTTCAGGACTGAGCATGGAGGACGTTAACTGGGAAGACAGCTTTTGAGAAGAAAGATGTTGATCAAAGGATTTCAGAAAGTAGTACCTCCCCAGCCAACCTCTTCCCAACCTGGGAATGCCAACCCCTCCCACTCTGATACCTCTGAGAATCTCTGATTTTTCCTTTTGGATCCTTAGGAGACTGCAGAATTTATCCCGCCTGAAAGCCTTCTCTCTTCTCTGCCTCTGACACTGTCCCTTGCAGAAACCATCTCTATCACCCTGAGAAATACACACAGGACAGACTGTGGATACAGGTGCCCATCCTAGAGGCCCTAGCCTCCTTTCCTGTGCCCCTGGAGGCTTTCCTGTAACACTTGCATTCTCATCTCCCAGGGAGATGGACAGTCCCCTGTCACACCCAGGGCTTCCCCAGACCTGGGACATGATGTTGTGACTGAAACTTGGGTTTTTTTTGTCTCCTGTTGAGTCTGGGCCTGAATCTGCCTCTCCCCACCCTCACCTTTGATCACCTCTGTTCTCCCTGGGTTTAGAAGCCTGCCAAGTCTTTTGATCATTTCACCTCAGTCGGCCTTTTTCTTCCAGTTCTTTGGCCTCAGGACAGGTTAGGTTATACCACAGAAAAAAGAAAATAATGAGCAAGTTTGATCAATATGTCAAAAACCAGAGACTACAACTTGTTTTAAAGAAAAGATTCCAAAGCTCTACCCCTTGCATCCTCAGAGATGCTGTACAGGAATTATCCTGCAAGCACTGGATCAACTCTTATCCAGAAAAGCATAACACCCAGTGGGATTTTTCTAAACCAGCTCCCACTTACACTCCCCTAAGGAGGCAACATCAATGCATCATAATCATAAACCTACATTCACCCTCTTAGACCAGAAGATATGAATGTAGTGAGGTCCTTTTCCTTCACCCTGCCTGCCTCTCCTCCTGTCATGCCCTGCTTCTTTCTCTTCCTGCAGGCTGCTGGAAAGGGACCCAGAGGACCTTAGTTTAGGGCTTTATGCCCAGTGCTCACAGATGCAGGCAAGTTTCCCCTCAGCCTGCCATGTCTGTGGTTCCTCCTGCTATAAAGATCTCAGTGACAACCCCTTCACCATCACCCCTCCCTTAGAGCTGTCTTTGCAAGGCCCCCTCTCAGCCTCCCAAGTCCTGCTGAAATCCCATTTCTCTTTCCCTGCTTACTCTGTGCTCATCCTCAGGGTCCCAAGACTTCACCATCCAGATGAGGCCTGTCCTCTCCTCTCCTGGGTGTTGGGAGCCTCTGAGCTGCCCTAGTGTTTTCAGTCAGCTGTTCTGGGGCTTCTTCCATCCAGGTCCCCCTAGGGCTGGAGCTCTCCATGCACTTGGGGTGAGGGAGTGGGGAACTTGTATAAAGAATCTTTCAGGGGAGCTGTTTTAAAGGAGCCTGAATGGAGGTCTCTCCAGAAGGTCCCATATTTCCCGCCCAAACGCCCTGCTCCTCCAGGTTCCAAGGTGCTAGCAGGTCTTCAGGTGCTTCCTTCTCTGGCCTTGGTGCTATGCCTGCGCCCTCTGCAGCCTGGCCTCCTACCCTCAGGCTCTTCAGCTCCTCTCTCTGCTTCCCCAGCTGCTTCTCCAGTCGCCTGCAGACCATTCTTTTCTCCCTCACCTCCCCCTTCTTAGTGGCCATCAGGTGGTGCCTGGCCAGCTGGTGGCAACACTGGGGCCTGCACTGGACTGAGGGTGGCAGTCACCTCTCTAGCAGCTCTTCATAGAAGACCCAGCAGTTGAACCCTGGCTCACGCCATGCTCCGCGTGTGCCACCAGGGCTTCCTGGTCACCAGCCACTCCGGGGCGGCAGTGCAGGACCTTTCCCCATGCTCCTCCCCTTGGACACTGGGCTCTGGGGTGCTGGCCTCAGGCCCCTCAGGCCAGGACTCCAGGGTGCTGACCGGGGACTCAGTGTTGGCCAGACTGGGAGCAGAGCCAGTGGTGCTCTCCTCAGAGAGCTCGACCTCAAAAACTTGGGGCATCTTGTCCACAGGGGCAAAGGAGGTTTTGGTCTTCCAGGCCACGGCCACCCCCTTGACCCTGCGCACCTGGGTGAAATATGCCTACCTAACCCATCACTTCTCTGGAGCTGCATCTTAGCTGAATGAGTGTGAGGTCTGATCAGTATGAGCTGAGGGAAAGACCTCTCTGATGGTCATGGAATCTTCCTGGGCCTAGAGCTTGGGCTTTTTGCTGTGGATGCTGTCAGCTCTTGGGCATTTTCCTCTTGGATAGAGACCTCTATGAATAGAATTAATTTACATGAGCTTTCAGGGTCCTTATTCTCATCTATGAGCCCAAAGATTTGGTCATAGGGACTGCTGGAGCCACATCCTCCAACTTTAGGAGAAATCCTCTTTCCTTTGAGGGCATTGCTATGGATGATAAAACCATTGCAAATTGTGCTAATGATATTACCCATTGCCATGCAGTTGATTCCAACTTATGGCTACCCCATGTGTTATTTAGTATAATTGTGCTCCACAGTGTTTTTTTGGATGTAATCTTTATGGAAGCAGATGCCAGGCCTTTCTTTGCTGTGCTCTTGTGTGGTTTGAACCACCAATCTTTTGTTTAGTGGTCCTGGGCAAATCATTTATGCCACCCTAAGTCCCTACTAAAGATGCTAGTACCTTTGAAGACAGTATCCTGGGATTTTATATTTGTAAATAAAGAATCTTCAAGTTACTTATTTTTTTCTGACATTTGTTGGATTCCAAACGAATTTGCTCTTTTGGAACATGAAAAATCTCACTTTCCTGAACCTTCATAACAGTGGGAGACTTCTCTTGAAAAACTTTTCTATGAGGATGATTTTCTTAGTAAATTTATACTGTAATCACTCAAACAGGAGAAATGGTCATCTCCTTAACCTCTTTTATGGGAAGCCTTTTTATAGACAGATAATACTTAAAGTGAAAGAATAATTTTTTTTAATACATATTCCACTTCCTTGTGCCCTTCCTAAACAAACAACAGCAGAAGGCTAAAGTTACTTTTCTGTAAACAGAAGATCTGTAACAGATCCTTATTAGATGAACTCCTTTAGGCTCCTTAGGCAGAAAACAGATGACTGTATGTATCTGAAAGTCTCAATTTCACAAACATTGGTGGCCAAATACAACCGTCTCACCTGAGTGTGTCTGGGCAGGTTGTCCATGTCAGCCTAAAGGTCTGTACGTGTTCTGAATATGAGGAAAGGACTGGAGAGCTCAGTGTGAAGAGATGGAGGTAGTCTATACGTGTTGAATGGAAGGCAAGCTACAGGGAGAGATACAAGATGGAGAGGAGGAACCTTCCAGGAGTATGTTAGAGGGAGAGAGAGACCAAGGAGGGAGCAGAAAACAGGTCTCGGCCACTGCAGGGCAGCACAGGAGAGAAGCAGAGAAGAAAAAGGGGCAGGTGGAGGAGAAAGACACTGGGTAGGGTGAACGCGAATCACCAGAAGTTACAGCAAAAGCTCAGGTTCACTGGGGTGAGATTTTAAAACTTGAATTCTAATGAGAACTTGGATGAAAAGGGAAGTCCCTTGATCTCAGGGGACATGATGTGCTCTCTGAGTCAAGGCTGGGGACTGTTGGGGCTCACAGCACCTGGGAACCCTGGGTCAGCGTGGAATACTGTGCTCCCTCACACCGCCCACTCCTAAAACTCCTCGATACATTTTATTTCTTTTAATTCATCACATAATTTATCAATTCAATCTCAATAGAACATTAAAAATAAGTACAAGTCTCCATAAAAACCCTTCTCCCTGGTCCAACACCCACTGCCCCAGTTGACCACTTGCCTCCTTCAATTCCAGAGACATAAACAGGAATATTGTAGGCCTAAAATACTGAGCGTCTTTTCCTCCCTACTCTGGGAAGTCCTCAGATCACAGAAAATGTTATGATTAGCCCATTTATTCATTCACATCACTCACTTTGGGAAAATGTCTACTAAATGACAGGAAGTACTTTCTTAGGGAAAGCCTTCTGAGCCCCATCACTGCACATCAAAGCCTTCGTCTTCTCTCCCTGTGGCCCTCTTTTCCAGGGAAATGCAACCCCTCACTGCCAGCCCCCATTGATCAGGGAGAATTTTCCTCCCACCCTTACCTCGAGTCTCAGGGAAAGGCCTCTTCCTTGTGTACGGCTGCTCCATCCTGGCTGGGTGAATATGAGCCAAAAGGATGATCTTCGGAAGGTTTCTCCCTCCTCCCAGTTAGAGATGACGTCCCAAACTCTTGCAAGTTGGGGGCTTTGATTTAGGGCTAACTCTCTGTGAATTGGTAGCATAAGTCGCTCTCCCACAGGAGATCTCAGATCCACAACCTCTCCAAAGAGCAATTGGGATCTGAGTGAGCACCAAGGCTTCCAGTAACCCTTGTGTGACATCACTGCTGACATCACTCAGTTCCAAGGGCCCATTTTGAATCCAAACACGGCAACAAGAAAAATGTGGAAACTGTTGTGGCAGGGGTTAGAAAGTTGTTATAAGGGAAATATTACTGGAAGAATGAATCGAACCTTTTTTCTGCCCTCACAGATTACCATCCATTGGAGTGACATGAAAGTGCAGGGAATGATAACAGTGTGATGGCCATTGTTTCCCCCAGACCTCGCCTCTGACTGTTTGAACCACATTACTCCAGTCCTGGAAACACATGTCCACTCTGAAACCCTCTCTGTCCTCCTTTGCAGCTGAACCTTCACCTAGGCTGTTTCCTTTGACTGGAAGATGTTCTCTTCCTTTCCCTCTGCTGGTCCACTGTCCCTGGTGAAGCATGGTGGTGAAGAGAGCAGATCTCAGCCAGACTCCTGGATTTGAGTTCCAACTTCTCTGCTTACTGGCTGAGTGACCTTGGACGAGTCAGATAACCTATCCATGACTCACTCCCATTATATGTAAGATTAAGAGAACTCTATCCTTCTCATAAGGTTATTAAGAGGATACAACCACTGACAACATGGCTGCTACAGACCAAGACTGTGTGAATGTTCATTCTTAGAGGGTCTCTGGTGGTGCAATGATTAAGTGCACAGCTTCTAACCAAGAAGGTGTTGGTTCAAACCTACCTAGTGGCTCCAGGAGAGAAAGACCTGGTGATCTGCTCCTGTAAATATTCCTTAGGTCCCGTGAAGTCGGTTCCAACTCATAGTGAGCCTGTGTAGATTGGAAAGAAATGTTGCCCAGTCCTGTGCCATACTCACAATTGTTGCTATGTTTGAGCCCATTTTTGTAGCCACTGCGTCAATTTCCTGTAAAGATTACAGCCTTGGAAACCTTATGCGGCAGTTCTACTCTGTCACATGGGTTCAATATGAGTTAGAATCTACTGGACGGCACATAACAACAGCATTGTTTTACTTCAGGTCACAGCTTGCTGAGGTTTCCCTGCTTTATGTAGTCAGAGCACACTATAATCCCCCCAGCACAGCACTCCCCCCTGGTTCATGGGAGATCTTCATTTAAAAATCTGTTTCCTTTAAAAGGAATATAAACAATTTGGGGGTAAACACAAGGTTGGCCTTGCCTTCGTAGTCCCGTAAAATGGCACATAGTAGGTAAACCCATTGCATTCAAGTCTATTCTGATTCATAGCCACCCTATAGGACAGAGTAGGACTGCCCCATAGAGTTTCAAAGACTGTATATCTTTGTAGAAGCAGACTGCCACATCTTTCACCCATGGAGCACCTCAGAGGTTAGAACTGCCGACCTTTAGAATAGCAGCTGTGCACTTTGACCACTGCATTACCAAGGCTTCTTTATAGCAGGTACTGGGTATATATATTAGTTGGATCAATGAATGAATAAATGATAACTCTCTCAAAAGCCTCACCCTTTCTAGACAACCAGTAGAGAACAGAACTCTTTGATGTAGAAATTGAAGGCACCGTCCTTCATGGATAGGCTGTTGACCCCAATTCACTGACCTTCCTGGCTCTGAACCCCTGGATATGTTACACTTACACCCTTTGCATGCTTTCCCTTAGGCCTTCTGGAAAAGGGTTAGGTTTATGGCCTCGCAGAAAAGCAATGAGGCTTAGGACTTTCATGGTCATCCCACCTGGGACAGCTAGGAGAGCCCTCAGGGGAAAGGCTCACTGTTAACCTGCTTGGATCCACCTTTGCTTTTGTAATGGATGCTATTTATAAAAGGTGCCAGTAAACTGTTGAAACCATTTGAGTGTGGTTTTAGAAAGTTGTTGGTGGTGGATGGAGAAGAACATGATTTCTCTGAGAAAAGTGATGCCAGGTAGAGAAAAGAGCCAGCATTTCCAGTTGAGAACATTTTAGACCTGCTGGCCCCCACAGCTGACCTGTATACACATGAGGGAGCCCAGCTGAGAGCTACTGAGCCTGACTTAGATCGAGGAACCCAATTTGCCAACCTTAAAAATTGTAACTACAGTAAATGGTTATTTTAAACCACTCCACTGTGGTGTCATTGGAATGCAGCAATTGATAACTGACACACTTTTTGACTTGGCTATTTCTATCCCCAAACAATGAGGAGTCTTCTTACTCATTTCATTCTCAACATCATCTGGCATAACCACTGATGTGTAGTCATCTTCTTGACTCAGTAGATGAATGATACATATTTGTAAGTATGAATCTGTATATAAATTAAGGTGTAAAAAAATCTCATTTTTACTATTTCTTAAAATTAACTAACTTCCACCTCAGAGCTTCCTCTTTCCACACTGGTGAAAAATTTAACTTTACTTATCCTTGGGGTACCCCCCACCCAGACTAGTGTGATGATTCCTAAGCCTAATGACAGACCAAGATGTTGTAGTAAAGCTTCAACACACCCATTGCCCTCAGCTCCAGTTCACTCAATACCATCCATCAGTCGGTGAGCTGAGGAATTACAGCAGACCCTAAGAGCCATGCACTCAGTCAGCATCTGCCATGCCGAACCCAGCTACCTCCTTGAAATGTTGTCAGGAAGGAAGAAAAATATAGGAAGATTGTATATGCCATACCAAGTTTAATAGCACACCCCTAGCCCCTTGGGAATCACTGGAAATATTACTTAGTCCTTCTCCTCCACAAAGTATGTGTTTGAGTCCCCACAGCAGTAGATGATTTGTGTCTTTTTTTTTTTTTTTTTTTTTAATGAGCTGCAGAGTTCGCTTAAAAATTAAAAGCTGACAGGGCATCAGGTAAAATCCAATTAACTGAAACTGAAATCAAATTTTTTTTTTCATATTTACTGACCTCACAGATTCTTTATAAACAGTTTACGTTACCCTGGCTTGACAGGGAATAGAGATTTTTAGTGAGGGATACACAGCTTGGCATACCTCTAAAATAATATATATCCTTCCTTGAGATTATAGGTGTGTTGTTTTGCTAATTTTCATCTACCACCTTCACAGAAATGGAAGCTATATGAGGGTGGGAAGTTGCATGTTCTGTTTTTCATTGTATCTCTGTTGCTTGGAACTCTACCTGGACCTAGGAAGTGCTCTAAAATATTTATGGAAGGAATGAATGCTGAGTGTTGGTGGGTGTGTTATCTTTGTTGTTGTTGTTGTTAGGTGCCGTACAGTCGGGACTGACTCATAGGAACTCTATGGACAACAGAACGAAACACTACCCAGTTCTGCACCATCCTCACAATTGTGGCTACGATTGAGCCCATTGTTGCAGCCACCGTGGCAATCCATCTTGTTGAAGGTCTTCCTTTTTTTCACTGACCCTCTACTTTACCAAGCATGACGTCCTTCTCCAGGGACTGATCCCTCCTAATAACACATAGTCTCACCATTCTTGCTTCTAAGGATCATTCTGGTTGTAATTCTTCGAAGACAGATTTGTTTATTCTTTTTGTAGTCCACGGTATATTCAATAATCTTCATCAACACCACAATTCAAAGGCATCAGGTGTTGTCTTTGATTACTCTTAATTCAGAATTAAATAAAATGAGAAAATAGCTTGTAGGATGAAGTGGTATAAAAAATAAGATTGGCCCTCTGTAGTAAGTAAATATATCACTCTTCACTTTGTTCTGAAGCGAGACAGCTCTGCTTATTCCACTTGTACACACTGAATGTTCAAGACCTGACATGCCTTGGCTGGTTTGTGTTTGAATGCACAAACTCATTCGAACAGACAGAGAAAGCCCTGCTCCAATTCAAGTATTAGACTGCAGGGGTTTTAAAGCCAGTAAACATAGTATAACCAAAAACAGTGTAATTTGTACATTTTCTTGCTTTCAGTCTTGGAAAGGAGGAGAGCCAGCGTGGCAATTTTAGCATTATGAAAAATTATCAAATTTTTAAATTGTTAAAGAGAGGGCATAGATTTTACTTTCCACCATCACCACATGAATGCCCTTGACTTAGATCACAGCATTGCACAACTCCAGCACTTGCTGTTCACATCTTAGTCTACGTAAATGACATTCTCTGGAATAGTGCAGTGCACAGCCTTCACAGGTGTACATGGGGGCCCTATCCACAATGTGTCTAACAAACTCCTACCTGTATGAATTAATTTATATCCTCAAATCTACTCTTCAATGTAAGGGTGATTGTTTCTCTTACTTGAGAGAAGAGCAGTTTATGACTGAAAGTGTAAATGGCTTGTTCAAGGCCACACAGTAGTTGTTGCAATCTGCCAGACTTCTATTTACATCTGGAGGACTTCCCTCTGTGTTATTTGTAGTGCACATCTACTAGTAGCAAACTCCATTAGCTTTTGCCTGAAGGATACTTTTGCCGGACATAGAATTCTTAAGCTTTGTTTCTGTTTTTCGTTAACGCTTTAAGTATGTCATCCCACTACTTTCTGGCCTTCATGGCTTCTTATGAGAAATCAGCTGTTAATCTCATTGAGGATCCCTTGTACATGACGAGTCTCTTCCCTTTCTTCTTTTAAATTTTCTCTTCGTTGTTGACTTTTGACAATTTGAATAAAATATGTCTCAATAAAGAACTCTTTGAGTTTATCCTGTTTTGAGTTTGTTAAGCTTCTTAGACATATAGATTTCTATCTTTCTTCAAATCTGGAAAGTGTTCAGCCTTTATTTTTTCAAATATTTGGTTCCTTTTCATAATTTCTATATCTTTATTAGGAGCCCTGGTGGTGCAGTGTTTAAGACCCTGGCTGCTAACCAAAAGGTCAGCAGTTTGAATCTACCAGCTGCTCATTGGAGACACTTGGGGCAGTTCTACTCAGCCCTAAAAGGTTACTAAGAGTTGGAACCAACTCAAGGGCACATAACAACAACAACAGCATATCTGCATTGACATTGTCTTTTTGTTCATACATCATTTTCCTGATTTTCTCTAGCTATCTGTCTATGGTTTCCTTTAATTCATTGAGCATTTTTAAGACATTTGATATAATATCTTTGACTAGTAATTCCAATGTCTGGACTACTGAGGTATCACTTGTGTCTGCTAACTCTAGTCCTGGTGACATAGTGGTTGAACACTCAGCTGCTAACTGCTAGGTTGGCAGTCCTAACCCACCAGCCGCTCCATGGGAGAAAGATGTGGCAGTCTGCTTCCACAGAGATTACAGCCTTGGAAATGCTGTGGGTCAGTTTTACTCTATCCTGTACAGTCACTATGATTGGAATGGACTTGACAGCAGTTGGTTTGGTTTGGTTCTTTTTGTACTAACTCTGAGTAACATTTTGAGAACCTGCAAAACTGTTTCCCAATTAGCTTTACCATTTTACATTCCCACCAATGATGAATGAGGGTTCCAATTACTGCACATGCTTCTCAGCACTTTTTATTGTCCATCCTTTTGATTGGAGCCATCTTAGCAGGTTTGAAGTAGAATCTCTTTGTGGTTTTATTTTCATTTCTCTAATGACAAATGATGTTGAGTATTTTTCCATGCGCTTATTCACCATTTGTCTATCTTCTTTGGAGAAATGCAATTCAAATTCTTTGCCTTCATGTATTTTTTTCAATTTATTGCCCGTTTTTTCTTTCTTTCTTTCTTTCTTTTTTTTGCTTTCCTTATTTAGCTTTTACCATGACAAAGTGTTTGTGTGTGTGTGTATATATATATATATAATTTTTTTTTTTTTTTACATATGCCTTATCAGCTTTCGATTTTGTAGCTTTGAGTACTTTAGAAAGTCTTTCCTCATTGTCTGGAAAGAAATTAAACAAAACTATATTTTCTCATAGAAATTTTATGGTTTCATATTTCAAATTTGAATATTTGCTTCATCTGGAAGTAACTCAGTATAAACTGTAAGTCAATGAATCAAGCTTTCTCCCACCACCCCCCAAGGTTGTTATTTGCATAGTTACCAAATTGTCCTTAGCATTTGCTCTTGTATAAACATTCTCCTTCCCTTTTTTTTCACAGTATTTCAAACTGAAAAGTACTTTTAGGAAGAGGAGACCAGCCTTTCCATTTTAAATAAGTTGCTATGGCTGTGATATGCTGTCTCTTACTTAGCCTTCTGTGACCTTTTCTCTTTTAAAATCTCAAAAATTTTGAGGTGAGCAAGATTTTTATGAAACTAAAATAAGGGAGTGATTGCATAACTGGGTCCATGCATTCCAGCCCAAAAGCATGAGAAGTAGAAACAGGAGCCCCAGGGGAGCCAGGAGAATATGAACTTATGGGGATTTGCTCTTTAATTATACAAAGGGGCCTCTAGACTTTTGCATATATACACATATCTATGCATGGATTTACTCTCCAACACACAGGAAAAAATGCTCTAAAAGTTAGGCATTCATAAGGAATGTATTCATACCTCGGAGGATGTTTACAAGTATATACATTTAGGTGAACAAATGTTTCCATTTTTGATGGGCATTTATCTAGAAATAAAATTGCTGGGTTATAGAATATATTTTCACAGATTTAGTAGACAGTCTCAAATAATTCTTTAAAGTGGCTGTGCTAATTTACACTCTCACCTGTAGTAGATTGGAGTTGCAATTGCTGTATGTCCTAACTAATATTTCATATTTACACCTTTTTCATTTTATCCATCCTGAATGGTAAGGGATAGTATTACCTTGTTGTTTTGAAGTTGTTCCTCCCTAATGACTAAAGATGTTTAGCCCCTTTCTTATAAGTATTGGTCTTATATACTGCCTATTCAAGTATTTAGCTATCTGCTTTTTTTTCTAATTGATTTTCCAGAATTCTTTTTATATTCTATAATGAAGTCTCCAGTAAAATATATACATTACAAACAATTTCTCCTACTCTGGGGAACACATTTTCAGTTTCTACTGGTGTCTTTTGATGAACAGAAGTTCTGAATTTTAACAATTTAATAGTTAGGGCTTCATAAGGAGTGTGTTCATTCTTAGTTACGCATCCCTCCCCTCAAATTTATACTCCTACTAACACACACAACCCTTTCTTAGTAGCCTCAGAATACCTTTAAGAAGTACTTTTATATAGGGGGGGTTTCACTCCATAATTCCTTGGGGAATTCTTCAGAAAGCATTTGTTATGAGAAAACATTTGTTGGGAAGATGAGGAAGCTATAATTCTACAACCAAAACAGGAATCACATGGTAAAAGCAGGATGACCCTATTTGGAACTCTGTAGAGGATGACAGACATCTTTGAGCCAGATTTCCACTGGTCTGGGTACTCTGGAGGGTGGGGGAGAGCTGGGGTAGGACTGAGAAATAAGGTGCCATTTCTTCCAGCAAGTCTTGCACTTCTGTTTGCTTTCCTAACTGGTAGCGGCTAAGCCCTGTATTAGAAAGTCCCCCCTTACCACATTGTTTGACTCTTTAATAATGTTTTGTCTTCTTTTCCCATGTATATCTCCTATCTACATCAATGACCTGGCAAAATAATTGTGGTCAATTGATGAGATTTCCCCTTTTATTATACCTTTCTCTATTTTCTCATTTGTTTCAATAAACATTTATTACTATCAAAATCAGAGAAAAGAAAACTTCCCCATGGTTAAAAGTGTATAATAATATCTATCCCACCCTCTGTATTGACCTATGGATTAAATGAGCAACAATTAGGTGCACTGCTCAAAGTTCTGCTCATTGGGAGGATTTCCCTTCACCACTGTCCTTCAGGGTGGTCCCACAAAAGGGCTAGAGTGCTGCCACTGTTCACTTTCAAGTGGTGCCAGAATATCTTGCAGAACCATCTGTAAACCAGGCACAAGTTTTCTCTTCCTCAGTCAACTGATCATAAGGAACTCCTCATGACCCATAGGTGCAGACTGTGAGGGAAGGTGATGTGACAGGAATGGAGACCATGGGCTTTTGGACAACTTCTTCCTGTAACTTACTTATGTCTTCAGGTCCTGCTCAGGCCTGGTTGTATATACGCCACTTTCATGTAATGATAGAGTGCTGCTATGCATGTCTGACTTTATGACTCTGTGGGTCAGAAGACACCCTGTTTACCAGGGGCAGCTCAGGCCACATAGTGACTTGATGGCCCATGGTTAAGCATTCGTTCTAAAGACCCAGTAATAAGCCAAAACCTGTCTTGGAAAAAGACCGTAGTTATCTGCAAAGGATGGCAGGGCTTTGATTCAAAATCCTAAGAGCCTGCACTGTGATTCACCAGTAGAGGCCTAGAAAACACTCCAAACGGCACCTCTGCCACCAACACTTCAAGCACCATTTGATCAGCCAGATGAAATGGCCCAAGTGGCAGAGTTGTTTGCACAGCTGCCTGAACCTGTTGCAGAGCCTTCTTGCATTCTGGGCCCCATTCAAAACTAGCAGCTTTTGAGTTACTTGATAAATAGGCTTGAGTTGCACTCCCAAATGAGGGATATGTAGCCTCCAAAAATCAAAGAGTCCTACCAGGCATTGTGCCTCCTTTTTAGTTGTAGGATGGACCAAATGAAATTACTTAACCTTCTCTTTAGAAAGAATGTCTTGACATGCCCCACAACTCTAGATCCCTAAAAGTTTCACTGAGGTGAAGGCACCTGAATTTATGTCAGGTTAATTTCCTACCTTTAGCACACAAATGTCTTACCAATAAGTCTTGAGTCAATGATACCTCTTCCTTGTCAGGCCCAGTCAGCATAATGTTATCAATGCAATGGACCTGTGTGATGTTTTTTGGAAGGGAAAGGCTATTAAGGTCTCTCTGGACCAAATTTTGGCATAGGACCAGAGCGCTGATATACATCTGAGGTAGAACAGTGGAGGTGTATTGCTGGCCTTGCCAGCTGAGGCAAACTTCTTCTGCTGGTCTTTTGAAACAGGTACAGAGAAAAAGGCATTAGCCAGATCAGCAGCTGTGTACTAAAAGTTATGGATTAAACTGTGTCTCCAAAAAATGTGTGTCAGCTTTGCTAGGCCATGATTCCCAGTGTTCTGTGATTGTCTACTGTTTTGTCATCTGACATGATTTTCCTATGTTTGGTAAATCCTATCTCTACGATGTTAATCAGGCAGAATTAGAGGCAGTTATGTTAATGAGGCAGGACTCAATCAAAAGATTAGGCCGTGTGTTAAGTCAATCGGTTTTGAGATATAAAAGAGAAAAGCGAGCAGAGAGACAGGGGGACCACAGTACCACCAAGAAAGAAGTGCCAGGACCAGTGTGTCCTTTTGACCCAGAATCCCTGTGCGGAGACACTTTTTGTCCAAGGGAAGGTTGATGACTAGGACCTTCCCCCAGAACTGACACAGAGAGAAAGCCTTTCCCTGGCACTGGTGCCTTGAATTTGGGCTTCTAGTCTCCTAGACTGTGAGAGAATAAATTTCTCTTTGTTAAAGCCACCAACTTGTAGTATTACTGTTATAGCAGCACTAGATAATGAAGACACTAGGTACCAGGAGACGCATTAATTTTTTCAACCAATGAAACCACATCTGGAATGGTAGCTGTGATTGGAGTCATCACCTGGTAAAGTGTTTGATAATCCACTGTCATTCTCCATGATCTATCTGTTTTTTGCACAGGCCAAATAGGTGAGCTGAATGGGGATGTAAGGGAACAACCATCGCTGCATCCTTCAAGTCCTTATTTCTGCAATGCATCCATGAAAGCAGTGTTGCTTTTGGTTTGCTACTTACTTACTAAAAAAAAAAAAAAGGTAGGGGTAATTCCAATGGCTTCCTCTTGGCTTTTCCCACCATAATAGCTCTTACTCCACTTGCCAGGGATCCAGTGTGGGAGTTCTGCCAGTTACTGAGTATTTCTATTCCAATTATGCTTTCTGAAAATCACCACAGGATGGGTTTGGGACACACAGGAGCCACTGTGAGATGAACCTGTGCTAAGACTCCATGAATAACCAGACTTCTGTATGCCCCCACTCTGATAGGCAGGCCACTGTGAAGTTTTGGTTTTCCTGAAATTTGTATCAGCTCAGAGTCAGTATCCAATAATCCCTGAAAAGTCTGATTATTTCCTTTTTCTCAATGAACAGTCACTCTCATGAAAAGCCTTAGAACCCTTTGAGGAAAGCTGGGAGAAATATTAACAGTATGATGTTTTGGCAGTGTAGTGGGGTCCTTTCTCAAGGAAACCTGGCCTCCCCTTCATTCAAGGGGTTGTGAGTCTGTAAACTTGTTCATGTCTAGGAATTAATAGAGGGGCTCTGACTCTCTATTCTGATGATTTGAGTTAGACTGCTGTTCACTTGACCTAGAATTCTTCTGCTTGTAAAAAAAAACTTAAAAAGTCTGCTTGTACAGATCCAATATTTATTAGATTTCCTAGCTGTTTCACTCCTAGGGACACCATGACTAAGAAGCCAATGCCATAAATCTGTAAGAGCCAGATTATTCTGATTACATCTTTGACTGTGTTGTCCTTTATGGTAACCATGCCCGCCTTGTCTTTGTTGATTGAGTACCACCACTTCGCCCCTACCACCACCAGGTCCAATCAATGTTATTGTAGTCAGATGTTTAAATCAGTTAGGGCAGTTCACACTGTCAGGTCTGACTTGCAAAAAATAGCAATCACAGCAAATTTCAAAGATCCTGGGTCTCCCATCAAATTTGTACCTCGCTGTTGTGGTAAAAGGTGAGTCCTTTGGATGCTCCATATGTGGGTCTGTGGGTCCAACCTGATAAATCCACTCTAACATGCCAATTTCTCTAAGCCTTTGGATACCTTCTCCTACAGTATACCATGGGAGGTCTGCCATTTCAACTTGATTTATTGTAGGCCACCACTTAATTCATGCTTCAGTGATCCAACCAAGTAAACTGTTAAATCCTTTTCTAATCTCTCGAGCTGAAACACTGAATGAAGAATCTGTGCTTAGTGGGCCTATATCAATAAAGTCAGGCTAATTCAGTTTTATATTCCTTGCACCATAACCCCACACCTGTAATAGAAATTCCCACACATCTTCACCTGGTTTCTGTATGTATGTAATAGAAAAATTAACCAGTTCTTTTGGAGCTTAGCATACCTCCTCCCGGGTCACAATTTGCAATTCCCCTCTTGGGGTTCATTGGGATTTAAGTCTTGGTATAAGTCTAGAAGAAAAATGGGTGGTGGTGTGGGTCCTGGGGACATTCAGTCATGTCTCTTGTAAGGCATCTGCCTCAGGCAATGCCCCAGGCACCAACCTAGGAGATAACTGAAACAGAGACATTTCAGGTACAGATGATGTAATCTAATCAGATTGAGTTGGAAGGGATAATAATTTTTGCAGAGAAAGATGGAGTAATCTCTTCAGATAAGAGTAAGAGGGCTGGATCTGTTGGTAGGAGTGATTCAATAGAATTTAGAGGCTCGTTGTCCCCAGCTTTCTGATAATCTGCCTGCATGTCACCATCCCAAGTTTCAGGATCCCATTTCTTCCCAGTCAGTCACTTTAACTTCAGACACCACTCCAGGTTGGTAATCAATCAGCATTGTAGTTCATGCACTCTTATGGTAAGTCTCTGGGCTTAGTTTTTGGCAGTATCAGCTCTGTTACTACAAGATAAAAGGCTTTCTTTCATGGCACAAGTGTTAACTTTCAGATCTTGTATGTGGTACTTGAGCTGCGACTCTGAAGCTTTGAGCTCATTCCTTTGTTTTACCACTTTGTCTAGCAAAAACAGGACCAAGCAAGCATCTTCTTTATAATTCTCATTCTGACAGAATTATAGAAAAGTATCAAATATGTAATCAGACAGAGCCTTGTCTCTAACAAATATTTGATCCAGTGGTAGTGATATTTTGTGTATTTCTATTACCACCCAATGCCGTGAATTAGCAGTGCCCCCTTTACTACTGGAGACAGTCATCAGCACCTCTAAGACTAGCCAGACTTAAGAACCAATTCAGAAAACTCATCCTTAGGATTCTATTCCTCTAGAACCACTGTCACAACCAAATGTCTTAGCCTGGGTTCTCTAGAGGAGCAAAACTAGTGATGTGTGTGTGTATGTGTGTGTGTGTGTATAAAACATATATATATATATATTTGTTGTTGTAGTTGTTAGGTGCTGTTGAGTCTCTTCCAACTCATAGTGACCCGATGTACAACGGAATGAAATACTGATCCTGTCATATCCTTATAATCATTGCTCTTTGAGCCGATTTTTGCAGCCACTGTGTCAGTCCATTTCTTTAAATGTCTTCCTCTTTTTTGCTGACCCTCAACTTTACCAAGCGTAATGACCCTCTCCAGTGACTGGTCCCTCTTAATAATATGTCCAAAGTACATGACACAAAGTCTCGGCATTCTTGCTTCTAAGGAGCATTCTGGCTATACTTCTTCCAAGACAGACTTGTGTATTCTTCTGGCATTCATGGTATGTTCAGTTTCTTCACCAACACCATATTTTAAATGAATTAGTTCTTCTTTGGTCTTCCTTAGTCATTGTCCAGCTCTCACATGCATATGAGGTGATAGGAAAATACCATGTTTTGGTTAGGTGCACCTTAGTCCTCAAGTGACATCTTTGCTTTTAACACTTTAAATAGGTGTTTTGCAACAGGTTGCCCAACGCAATATGTTGTTTGATTTCTTGACTGCTGCTTCCATAGGTGTTGATTGTCAATTCAAATAAAATGAAATGATTGACAACTTCAGCATTTTCTCCATTTATCATGATGTTGCTTATCGGTTCAGTTGCGAAGATTTTTATATTCTTTATGTTGAGGTATAATCCACATTGAAGGCAGTAGTCTTTGATCTTCATCAGTAAATGCTTCAAGTCCTCTTCGCTTTCAGCAAGCGATGTTGTGTCATGTGCATATCGCAGGTTGTTAAATGAATCTTCTTCCAAACCTAATGCCATGTTCTTCTTCATATGATCCAGCTTCTTGGATTATTTGCTCAGCATATGGATTGAATAAGTATGGTGAAATGATACAATTCTAACACACACCTTTTCTGATTTTAAACCACGCAGTATCCCCTCGTTCTGTCCAAACCACTGCCTCTTGATCTATGTGCAGGTTCCTCATAAGTACAACTAAGTGTTCTGGAATTCTTATCCTTCACAAGGCTATCCATAATTTGTCATGATCCACACAGTCGAATGCATTTGCCTAGTAAATAAAACACAGGTAAACATCTTTCTGGTATTCTTTGCTTTCAGCCAAGATCCATCTGACATCAGCAGTGATATCCCTTGTTCCATGTTGTCTTCTGAATCCGGCTTGACTTTCTCATCATTCCTTGTGTATGTACTCCTGCAACTGTTTTTAAGTTATATTCTGCAGAATTTTTCTTACATGTGATATTAATGATACTGCACAATAATTTCTGCATTCTGTTGGATCACCTATCTTTGGAATGGAAACAAATACGGATCCCTTCCAGACGGTAGGTAAGATAACTGTCTTCAAATATATTGGCATAGACAAGAGAACACCTCCAACGCTGCATCTGTTTGTTAAAACATCTCAATTGGTTCTCCATAAATTCCAGGAGACTTGATTTTCATCAGTGCCTGCAGCGTAGCTCAGACTCTTCCTTCAGTACCATCAGTTCTTGAACATATGCTACCTCCTGAAATGAACCTAAACTTGACTCTGTGTATTCCTTCCATCTTCTTTGTATGTCAATATTTTGCCCATAGAAACCTTCAATATTGCAACTTGAGGCTTGAATAGTTCCTTCAGTTCTTTCAGCTTGAGAAATGCTGAGCATGTTCTTCCCTTTTGGTCTTCTAACTCCAGATCTTTTATTTCATATTATCATACTTTGCCTTTTTGAGCTGCCTTTTGAAATCTTCTGTTCAACTGTTCTACTTCATCATTCCTTCCATTTGTTTTAGCTACTCTACATTCAAGAGCAAGATTCAGAGACTCTTCTGACATCCATTTTAGTCTTTTTTTCTTTTCTTTTCAATGACCTTTTGCTTTTTTCAACTATGATGTTCTTGATGTCATTCAAACTTATCTGTTTTTTGGCCATTAATGTTCAATGCATCAAATTTATTCTTGAGATGGTCTCTAAATTCAGGTTTGATATACTCAAGGTCATACTTTGGCTCTCATGGACTTGTCTTAATTTTCTTCAGTTTCTACTTAAACTTGCATAGGATCAATTGTTGGTCCATTCTGCAGCCAGCCCCTGGCCTTGTTCTGACTCATGATATTGACCTTCTCCATCATCTCTTTCCTACAGGTTTGGTTCCTGTGTATTTCATCTGGAAACCCTGGTGGTGTAGCGGTGAAGTGCTATAGCTGCTAACCAAGAGGTCAGCAGTTCAAATCCACTAGGTGCTCCTTGGAAAATCTATGGGGCAGTTCTACTCTGTCCTATAGGTCACTGTGAGTCGGAATCAACTCGACGGCAGTAGGTTTGGTTTTTGGTTGGGTATTTCATCTGTAATGGCCCACATGTACAGTCACCATTTAAGTAGTTGATAAAAGGTATTTGCAATGAATAAGTCATTGGTCTTGCCAAATTCTATCCTGTGATCTCCTGCATTCTTTCTGTCACCAATGCTGGGTTTTCCAAATGCCAATCCTTCTTCTTTGTTTTCAACTTTGCATTCCAATTACCAGTAATTATCAATACATCTTGATTGATCGATGCATTATGACTGATCAATTTCAAACTGCTAAAGTTGGCAAAAATCTTCAATTTCTTCATCTTTGGCATTCCTGGTTGGTGCTGTAAATTTGAATATAGTCATATTAACTGGTCGTCCTGGTAGGCATATGACTATTATTCTATCACTGACACCATTGTACTTCAGGACAGACCTTGAAATGTTCTTTTTATTGATGAAAGTGATGCCGTTTCTCTTCAATATCTCAATCCTAGCATAGTAGACCATATGATTGTCCGATTCAAAATGTCCAATACCAGTCCATTTCAGTTAAATAATGCCTAGGATATTGATCTTTGTGCATTCCATTTCATTTCTGACAACTTCCAATTCCAATTAGATTCTTACTTCATTTATAAACGAATCTTTTCAGCTGTTTCTTTGCATTTTGAGCTGTGCTACATCAGCATATGAAGATCCCCAAAGCTTTACAACATCCATGTCATTAAGATCAACTCTACTTTGAGGAGGCAGCTCCTCCCACTCTTATTTTGAGTGCCTTTCAACCTAAGGGGCTCATGTCTGCTCAGGCAACGTTCAGCTGTTATTCATAAGGCTTTCCCTGGTCAATTTAATTTTAGAAGTAAATCGCTAGGTCCTTTATCCTAGTCTGTCTTAGTCCAAGCTATGGTCAGACCTTTCCACCTTGGGTGACCCTGTTGGTATTTGAAATGCTGGTGGCATAGCTTCCAACATCACAGCAATATGCAAGCCACTACAGTACAACAAACTGACAGATGATAGATGGGAGTTAAAAATTGGAGGAACCAAAAAGATGGTGTTACTGCCATGTTTACTGACTTAGAGGAATCTTGAGAAATTGTCAAGAGAAGAATGGTTTAGAGAAAAGTGTGGGTACGATGTGACTTAATTTCCATAAAAGCAAACAAACACATCTACAAGTGTACTTGTGGCTATATCTATGTGTCCCAGCAAAAGGAAATATATGACAGGATATATATGTGTCTTTGAACATAGGACACCTTGGGGGAGCAGGTAAAATTTACATATGTGGGGATGGCTTTCATTATTACTTCTGTATACAAATGTCTACTGTTAAATGTGTTATAATAACAATATAAAACCTTTTTAGGTTGAAAAACATCATACATGTATATATGTGTGTGTGTATATATATTTAAAACAATTTTGTCAGCTATTGTTTTATATAGGTATCTAGCGTGGTTATAACAGAAATACCACACGTGGATGGCTGCAACAAACAGAAATTTATTGTCTCACAGTTTAAGAGGCTTGAAGTTTGAATTCAGGATGCCAGCTCTAGGAAAAAGCTTTCTATCTTTGTCGGCTCTGAGGGAAGGTCATTGTCATCAATCTTCCCCTGGCTTAGGAGCTTCACGGTGAGGGACCGAGGGACCAAAGGGTGCAATCCACTCCAACCACATCTTTTTCTCAGCTTGCTTCTCTCTTTTATATCTCAGAAGAGACTGACTCAAAATACAGCCTAATTTTGTAAATTGTGTCCTGCGTCATTAACATAACTGCCTCTAATTCTACCTCATTAACATCATAGAGGTTAGGATTTTACAACATATAAGTAATTACATCAGATCATAAAATGGAGGACAACAACACGATACTGGGAATCATGGCTTAGATAAGTTAACACACATTCTGGGAGACACTATTCGATCCATAAAAAAGGAAAAATACTGTCTTCAGTGTGAGATTCAGAGATTTTCATGAATGGATGAAGAGCAAAACGAAAGATTGAACAAAATCAGACCCAGCGAATTTCTTGCTTGCATTTGGAACTAATGACCTCTTCTGTTCTCTATGCCTGCAAATGTCCAAAAAAGAATTCTGTGAAGATTAATTGAGTCACGGCTCAAACATGTGCTGCATGTACCGGTCTACAGGTAAGGTAGAACACTTGACACCAAGTGTGATTCATTAAGTGACATGCAGACCATTAAACTGTTCTTCTCTTTCTTTAATATGCCACTATCACCTTCCTGTCTTTGGTGATCTATTGGAAAACCCATGCATGTGTATTCTAGGCCTTTTTTCAGGATTGAATTCGCAGGAAGTTTACAAGGAAAATGTATCTTTTAAAGATATAGAACACTTTGGCCACAGGGTCTTTAGACGGTTGGACCTCCCAGCCAGCCTCTGTGCAGGGTGGGAATTCTCAATCTCTCCCACCCAGCACCTCTGAGCAGGACAGGTTTTCTGTTTCTTTATCAGGAGGCTGCAGAATTCACCCTGCATCAGAACATTTGTTTTCCTCTGCTTCAACCTGTCCCTTGTAGGACCTGTCACTTTCACTCTGAGAGATACAAACAGTGCAGCCTATGGATGGAGGTGCCCATTCTGGGGGCCCTGCCCACCCTTCCTTGCCCCTGTGACACTTGGGGTCATATCTCCCAGACTGGACATACCTATGGCAGCTCCAGGGCATCACAGTCCCTGGGACTTGATATTGTTGATGGGGCTTGAGCTTTTCTGCCCACTATTTTTTTTATGGCGTCTAGGACTCAATCTGCCTCTTCCTATCCTCACCTTTAGTTATCAGTGTTCTGGCTCTCTTCACCAGGTTTAGTAGTACTTGCCCTGTTTTTCTTTTTTCATCTCAGTCAGGATTTTCTGTTCCAGTTCTCTGATCTCAGGACAGATCAGGTTAGTCCACAAAAAACAGAAAGACCAAGCAAGTATCATTGACATGTGTGGAGGCCACTGGGAAGGGACCCGATTCTCATTGATTTAGAGTTTTTATGCCCATCTCACCTGCAGGCAGATTTCCCTCACAGCCTGGCATCTCTCTGGTTCCATGTACTGCACTGAACTCAGTGACACCCACCCTCACAATCACACCTCTCTTAGAGCTATCTTTGTGGAGGCCCTCTCTCAGACCTCCATGTTCCACTGAAATCCCATTTCTCTTTCACTACATACATTGTGGGCATCTTCAGGGTCGCAAGACCTCTTCCCAGATGAGGCTTGTCTTCTCTCCTGGGCCAAGGGAGCTTCTGAGCAGACCTGGTGACTTCGGTCAAACTAACCTGGGGCTTCATCCATTCTAGCACCCCAGGGCTGGATCTCTCCACACACTAAAGTGGGGCATCATAGGGGGCACAGGGCTAAAGGGAGAGATCTTCCAGGTGAGATGGGTTAAAGAAGTCTGAATGGAATTCTTTCCTGAAGGGTCCATATTTCACAGCCCAAACACTCTCCTCCTCCCAGTCTGAGAGTCCTAGTGGGTCTTCAGGTGCTTCCCCCTTTTGACATTGAAGCCATGCCAGCACTCTCAGCAGCCAGGTCTCCAACATCTTCAGCAGCATCAGTAGGCACTGTAGCCTCTTCAGCTCCTGTCTCTGCTTCTCCAAATGCTCATGGAAGTATACTTTTCTTCTTGCCAGGCCTCCAGGATGCTGACCAAGGACTGGGTGTTGGCTAGATTGGAGGCAGAGCTGATGGTGGTCACCTTCTTTGAGAACTTGGCCCTAAGACCAGGGGCATCTTGCCCAAAGGGGCATGAGATGTTTTGGTCTGTCGGACCACGGCCACCCCCTTAACTTTACATACTTCCATGAAATATGCACCCTTGACCCATTGCTTCTTTGGAGTAGCATGATGAGTGAGAATTCTGCCTAGTGGAAGCTGATGAAAAAGACCACTCTGATTCTTGAGAAGTCTTCCTGCGACTGAAGCTTGGACTTTTTGTTCTCATGTTCTAGCCTGGGTGGCACTTTCCTCTTGGGTTGAGACCTGCAATAATGGACAGCTAATTTACATGAGCCCTCTGGACCCTGTTTCTCACCTGTGACCTAAGGCTTTGGTCTCAGGGATCCCTAGAGCCTTCTGCATCAACACCATCCTCCACCTTTGCAAACTGAATAGTTTTTCTTCTTCCCCAGGATCTCACCATCGCTTGGGACCTTAACTCTGGGCAATAAAGCCTCCTCTGGAAAATTTCGGTAACAGGTAGCTAACAGATACATGAGGAAATGCTCACGATCATTAGCCACTAGAGAAATGCAAATCAAAACTACAGTGAGGTACTATCTCACCCCAACAAGGCTAGCACTAATCCAAAAAACACAATAAATGTTGGAGAGGTTGTAGAGAGACTGGAACACTTATGCACTGCTAGTGGGATGTAAAATAGTACAGTCACTTTGGAAATCAATTTGATGCTTCCTTAGAAACCTAGAAATAAAAGTACCATACATCCAGTAATCCCACTCCCTGGAATATATCGTAGACAAATAAGAGCCATCGCATGAATAAATGTATGCATGCCCGTGTACATTGTGGCACTGTTCACAATAGCAAGAAGATGGAAATAACCTAGGTGCCCATCAACAGACAAATAGATAAACATATTATTGTACATACACACAATGGAATACTGCCCAAGGATAAAGAATAATGATAAATCTGTGAAACATCTCACAACTTGGATGATTCTGGAAGGCATTATGCTGAGTGAAATTAGTCACAAAAGGACAAATATTGTATGAGACCACTATTATACAAACTCTAGAAAAGGTTTAAAAGCAGAAGAAAACATTCTTTTATGGTTACAAAGTTACAGAGGGAGGGAGAGGTGAATTCACTAAGTAGTAGACAAGAATCATCTTAGGTAAAAGGAAGGACAACACATAATACAGGGGAAGTCAGCACAACTGGACTAAACCAAAAGCTAAGAAGTTTCCTAAACACAGCCAAACACTTCAAAGCAAAGAGTACCAGGGTCTGGGGTCTAGGGACCATGGGTTTGTGGGACATCTATGTCAACTGGCATAACAAAGTTTACTAAGAAAATGTTCTGCATCCCACTTTGGTGAGTGGTGTCTGGGGTCTTAAAAAGCTTGTGAATGACCATCTAACATGCATCAGTTGGTCCCAACTCATTTGGAGCAAAGAAGAATGAAGAACGCCAAAGTCACAAGGAAAATGTTAGCCCAAGAGACTAAAACCCATTGCTGTCAAGTCGATTCTGACTCATAGCAACCCTATAGGACAAGGTAGAGCTGCCCCATATAGTTTCCACAGAGTACCTCGTGGATTCCAACTGCCGACCATTTGGTTAGCCTTAGCTCTTAACCACTATGCCACCAGGGTTTCCCAAGAGACTAAAGGGCCACATAAAACAGAGTCCATCAGCCTGAGACCAGAAGAGCTAGATGGTGCCTGGCTACCACCAATGACAGCCTTGACAGGGAACACAACATACAGACCCTGACAGACAAGCAGGAAAGCATGGAGCAGAACTCAAATTCACCTAAAAAGACCAGACTTAATGGACTGACTGAGACTGAAGAAACCCTCGAAGCCATGGACCCTGGATGCACTGTTAACCCAGAACTAAAAGCATTCCCAAAGCCCACTCTTCAGACAAAGATTAGACTGGGCTATAAAATGTAAAATATACTTGTGAGAAGTGTGCTTCTTAGTTCAAGCAGATACATGAGGCCAAGTACGTGGCTCCTGTCTAGAGGTAGCATAAGGAGACAGGAACTGGTTGGATGGACACAGGAAACCTGGGGTGGGAAGGGGGAGTATGCTGCCACATTATAGGGATTTGTACTAGTGTCACATAACAATATGTGTATAAATTTTTGTATGAGAAAATTAAACTGTAGACTTTCACCTAAAGCCAAAAAAAAAAAAAAAAGGAAAAGAAAATATTGGCAACTAATTAAAATTAAATGCACACATGCACACGCATAATACCGGCTTAACAAAAGACATGTGTGGTATTTGGTTTATGGGCCCCTGATTTGCAATCTCTGTTTTAAGACCAGACCATCATTCTCCTTGGAAACACCAAATGATTGGGTAACCATAGGCATATTGCTTGTCAAATACATCCTTATTCCCACAATTTCTTTCCTATCATTTCCCCCTTTGTTCAGACATCTTTGCCCTCTGTCTACTACTGGCCTTGGCTTAAAAGGGGTAGTATAGTGCCCAGTTCTTTAGTGCAGAGCTTTGAGAGCCGCTGGAAATTTTGGGAGCTGCAAATGGAAGCTGACCAATTAGTTGTCACAGGGAGTTATCTCCTTGACACATTCAAGCTACTGCACTGCCTTTGGCTGCATTTTTTTGGTTTTGCATCCAAAGTGGTAAGGGCTTATCCCCAATACTAATTACAGGAGCACTGAATGCAGATTTGAATTACCTGATTTTTAAAAATGCAACTCATTTGTATGTTTAGGGTCATAGTTTCATGGAACATCCCAGGTAATTGGCCTAATAACATGTTTAGTGCTTCTGTTCTACCTTCTGGTTCCTTGCATAGTGCCTGAAATCTTAAAAGCTTAAAAGTGACCATCCAAAGCTCAGCAGTTGATCTTTACTTGCCTGGAGCAACAGAGGAAGAAGGAAAGTCAGTAATAGGAAGAGGAAATGGAATATGTGGCTAATTGCCTGCTTTTCCATGAGCTCAGAAGAACTGGATGGTGCCCAACTACCATTCCTAAACATTTTGATCAAAGATTCTATAGAAGAATCCTTATCAAAAGGGGGAAAAGACAGAACAGAATTTCAAATTCACATGGACTTTCTGGAGCCATGGAGGCTAGATGAACCCCCAAAACTATTGCCTTGAGATAATCTTTAAACCTTAAACCAAAAATATCCCCCCAAATCTTCTTAATACCAAACTATAGTTCAGCTTAACTAGTAAAGAATGTCTGCCTTGAGCATTATGCTCTTTTAAGATCTATTTATGCGAGATCAAATTGACAACAGTAACTTAAAAGAATAGATAGGAACCTTAGGGAACAGTAATTTTGTGTTAATGGGGACGAACAACTCAGAAAAGGAGGGTGAGAATCGTTGCACAACTCAAAGAATGTAATCAACGTCACTGAATTGTATATATAGAAACTATTAATGTGGTGTATGTTTTGCTGTGTATATTCTCAAGAACAGCAACACAAGAATAAATAATTAAAAAATGAAAAAAATTCAGTGATAGTACTGCCTTATAGCCAAAGAATATTAATACATAGATTAAAAAAAAAAAAAGCCTATTGCTGCCGATTCGATTCAGACACATAGTGACCCTACAGGACAGAGTAGAACTACCTGATAGGGTTTCTGAGGAGCAGCTGGTAGATTCGAACTGCTGACCTTTCATATAGCATCCAGAGGCTTATCCACTTATAGTTTATAATATAAACAGAGCCTCTAGGCATTATTTTTATTTATTTATTTTTTGCATATGTTGAATGCCAAATGAATTTGCTCCTTTGGAACGTGAAAATGACCTCATTTCTCTTAACCTTCGTAATAATACATGGCTTCTCTAAAAGATATTTTCTATGAAAGTGATTTTCTTAGTAAATTTAGACTGTAAACAGTGAAAGAGGAGAATTGGTCACCCCTTTTTAACCTACTGTTAAGGGAAGTCTTTTTTTGTGTGTGCTTTAGGTGAAAGTTTACAGCTCAAGTTAATTTCTCATACAAAAATTTATGCACATATTGCTATGTGACATTAGTTGCAATCCCTGTAATGTGACAGCACACTCCTCCTTTCCACCCTGAGTTTCTTGTGTCCATTCAATCAGTTCCTGTCCCTCCCTGCCTTCTCATCCTGCCTCTGGACAGGAGCCACCCATTTGGTCTTTTGTATCTGCTTAAACTTAGATGCACACATTTCACAAGTATTATTTTGTGTTTTATAGCCCAGTCTAATCTTTGTCTGAAGAGTGGGCTTTGGGAATTTTTTAATTCTTCGTTAACAGAGCATCTGAGGGCCGTGGCTTTGGGGGTTCCTCCAGTCTCAGTCAGACCAGTAAGTCTGGTCTTTTCACATGAATTCGTGCTCTGCTCTGCACTTTTCTCCCACTCCATCAGGGACTGTCTATTGTGTTCCCCATCAGGATGGTCCCTGATGGTAGCAGGGCAGCATCTAGTTCTTCTGGTCTCAGGCTGATCGAGTCTCTGGTTTGTGTGTCCCTTAAAGGAAGGCTTTTTGTAGAAGGAATTATACTTAAAGAGAGCATAATTTGCATTAAAAAAAAAAAAACTTATGTATAATTTAAAGCTTCTCCTGGTATTCTTAACCAGTCCACAGCAGGAGATTAAAATTGCCTTTCCCTGATGACTTACCATGTCCTTAAGAGAAATACTGCTTCAGGGTGAGGCAGAAACAGATGTCCATATTTGAGAGTTTGGTGGCACAAATCTCAGTAGCCAAGACACAACCACTATACCTCACCTGAGTGTGTGTGCGTGCGTTGTCAACATAAGGGTCTGTATTTTTCTGGGTATGAGAGAAGGATTGGCGAGTTAAGGAAGAAAGAGATGGAAGCAGTTTGGGAGGGAAGTGCAAGCTCCAGTGACAGACAGAAGATGGGGTGGGAGACCTCTCAAGAGGGCATTAGAAGCCAGTCAGAAAACCAGGAAGCAGCAGGAAGCAGGGCCGGTAGAGGGCAGCACTGGGTACAGGAGGTCAGCAGAGCTAATGGTAGTGGGGAGGGCAACAAAACTGGCCTGAAAAGAGTGGGAAATTAGTGATCCTAGATGAAGCTCAGGTTAAGAAGAGAGGAATGTAAAAAATTCTATCCTGTAGCTATCTTCGCAATGAGGGGTTGTTAGACCCTTGGGGAGAGGTGGGGAGGAGACACAGGAGGAGAAGGGGAGTTCCTGGATCTAGGGGAGGAGTCTATAAGTCCTTCTTCTGCCTTCCATGATGTGGGCTCTGGGCTCCTTCAGCCTCCCACTCCCAGAACCTCCAGAGAAATTTTCTTAGTTCTTCACATGGTGTATTAATTCAATTTCATTGGAATATATAATAATTAAGTATGATTCTCTCTAGACACCCTGTCCCCTAGTTGTCCACTGCCTTCCTTCCTTTCCGTCAGAATCAGATCCTGAACAATAGAGTGCCTTGTCTGCACCTGTTCTGGAAAGCTGTGAAACTCACAATGGAATTCTTTAGGTTGATCCCTCATTTATTCCTTTATTTCTTATTGATATAACAAACTTTGGTTAATTATTTACTAAATGACAGGAAGTGGCTTCTCAGGACAATTTTCCTTATGATCTTAGCCATTCACCCCAGATGCTTCATCTTGTCCTGTCATGGTTCTCTATCGTGGTGGAAATCAGACCCTTTGTTCCCTAGCACACATCAGTTTGGGGCAATTTTTCCTCTAACCCTTATCTAGAGCCTTAGAGAAAGGCCTTTTCCTCCTGTATCACTGTTTCATCCTGTCTGGGTGAAGATGTCCAAACACAATGGTCTTCTGAAGGATCCTTATCCCTTCTCCCGGTTATTGATGATACATGACCTTTGGATGACTTGGGGACTTTGGTTTAGTCCTGAATTTCCATGATTCAGTAGCTCCAGGTGCTCTCCCTTAGGACCTCAAATGGACACTCTCTCCAAAGAGCAGGTGAAATCTGAGTGAGCACCAAGTCTTCCATAACCTGTGTTATATCATTGTTGACATTGCTCAGTTCCATGAGCCCACTTTGAAGTGAAACAGGGCAAAAAGAAAAAAGTGAAACTGTTCAAGTAGGGCCCTGATGACTGCCAGTCCCAGACTGGGAAAAGGGGGATTAGATATTAAAAATGAGTGGTAACTTTTCCCTGCCCTCAAAGGGGTTACTTTCCCTTAGTGGGGAGAGAGAGAGTACAGAGAAAAACAGTGTGATGGGCAGTTGCTTTCTCCCAAACTTCTCATTTGACTCTGTTGGAATCATGTCTCAGAATCATGACTCTGAACCCCTCTCAGGTCTCCTTAGCCTCTGAGGCTTCACCCAGGATATTCCTTCTGTCTAGAAGATGTACTCTCCCCTGCCATTTGCTGGCCTACTCTTCCTGGTGAAGCATGGTGGTGAAGAGAACTGACCTCACCAAAAAGCATTAAGACTCAGGACTTCTGTGGTCAGTCAGAATGGGAAGTTTAGGAGTTGACTTGGGAAAGTCCATGACCTCTGCTTCTTCCAGACACTGCTTTCACTCTGGAGGCCATTTAGAAAAGGAGCTAGCAAATGGGGAGACCATTTGAGGATGAAACTAAGAAAGCCGAGGTAGTGATGAAGAAGGAGCTGAGTGCTAGGAGGAAAATACAACTTTCAACACAGAGATGCAAGGGGCTCCTTTTGTGTGACTCCAAACTGTAGAGGAGTGGTTGGAAAACAACAGAAGAAAAGATGATCTGTGCCTGTTCATAAAGGTAGCAAATATCCCAGTGGCTTCACCCTATCTCCTCAGATTTTTCTCTGTAGAATACTTGGAGTTTCCTGGACCCTGGGCCTTTTGTCACTCCTTAATTATCCAAGCATCTTCCCAACTTTGTTCAGGCCTCACTTCCTGGTTGTGGTCTCCCCTAAATATTCTCCCCATAGATTTCCTCACTTCTTGCTCTGTACTCCATTGTACCAGAGAAACCCTTTACCACAGCATAAAACACAATTGTATTTACTTGTGGTTGATTTAAGATACGTCTACACATTCGTCTTGTCTCTGTGCCCACGGCTTCTATGAGACTACAGACAGACTTTCATTAGCAACAGGAGTTTTTCTTCACCCCTTAGTTGGGGCTGTTTTTCTCCACCCCTTAGTTGGGGCTGACCTTATGATTGTTTTGGACATTTGGATAGTAGCAAACTTGATACAAGAAAAGAGTTGAAAGGACTTTGCATTGAGACTTGCCCCTTTGTTGCTCTTAAACCCTGAGAACCCATGGGAACAAACCCAAGCTAGCCTGTGGGTGATGAGAGACCATTGGAGACAGGATCCAGTGGTTTCACTTAGTTGATTTTAGATAAGCTGGCTCCCAGCTGACTGGAAGCAAATTGAAGACACATGAGTAAGCCCTCCTATGAGCTGCTGTGGCTGGCCCAGATCAGAAGAACCCCAAATTGACAACCTGAATAATTCTGAGTAGTAAATGGTTGTTCCTTTAAGACACTACATTTTAGGGTTATTTGTTACACAGCAGTATATTAACTTATAAACCTGTTAATTTGGCTCATTCTTTCACCAGGCAGTGAGGTAACTTCTCCGAGTCATTTCACCATCAAAAGCATCTGACCTAGCATCTGACATGTAGGTATTATATAGTAAATCTTTCTTGACTTAACAGATAAATGAATAATATGAATTGTAAGTGGATCTGCACAAAATCATGTGTGCAAAAAGGCATGATATATTTTTTAAATAAACTGAATTCCAGCTCAGAGGTCTCTGCTTACAAAATTGGGGTGAAATTTTAACTGTACTTATTTTCAGGTTTTTTTTTTTTTTTGGTGTTGGTTTATTTTTAGGGTGCTCCTCACCCAGACTTGCATTAAGTTGCAGGGTCTAATGAGGGGCCAACACTTGGAGAAGAGCCTCACCACACCCATTCCCCAGCCTATGAGGGTGATCTCTCTAGAAGCATTGGCTCTGCTGCTTCTATTCCCAGCTGGCGCGTGAGAACCTTGGCAGGGCTACGAACACCGTGATGGCGTTTGTCTACCTGTGTGCCCACATTACCCTTTTGTTGTGATGCACTATCAAGAAGCAGAGCCCACCCCTTCCCAATGTCTGGGACTCTACTATCCAACTCTCACTCTTCCCCTGGGCTCCAGTTCCTCAGTGTGATTTCTCAAGTGAGCTCAGGCTTTTACGACAGACTCTTCAGATCTCAAAGTTTTAGGGTTTCAACTCTGTGAGTTGAACTACCTCCTCGAAATGAGGTAGGGAAGGAAGAAAAATATAGGAAGATTTTATTTTGAATTTAAAGTTTTGATAAGTTTTCTTGCCATGCATTTTCAAAGGGTCCTGCCTAAAAAATCCCTCTCTTCTCTTACAAGATGCAAAACAATGAAAAGGGAATGTTTGATTGTGCCACAATCTGCAGAAGGATACAGAGTACACATGGAGTCCATTCTTCCTGATGCTCACACTAGAGCACCCCCTCCACTTGGAAATCTCTGCAAGTGTTACTGATTCCCTCACACATCCACAGTGAACAACATTCAGATTCTCATAAGAGGGAATTATTTGTGTCCTAATACCGGATGCTTCTTGGAAACCCTATGGGGTAGCCCTACTCTGTCCTATAGGGTCACTGTGAGTCGGAATCAATTGCACCGCAAAGGTTTTTTTTTTTTTTTTTTTTATGGGGGGGTTGATATCGGCTGCAGAATGATGTTTTAAAAATGTTGAGAGGGTAGCAGGTAAAACCAACAAAACGAAACTGAAATGAAATCTCTTTTTCACATTTATTGAGCCCACAGTTCCTTCAAAGTGTTTTCTTTTCACTGGGTTCAGAGGAAAGAGAACTCTTCATGAGAGAGACACAGCTTGGGACACCTCCAAAATTACATGTCTCCCCACCTGATGTTAGGTAACATTATGTGCTGTTTGTCTGGTTTATCATCTGCAAGCTCCACAAAAATAGAAGGTCCATGAAGGCAGGCCCTTGTCTGTTGTGTTTGTCAGAGTATGCTGGTCCCAGGCACCTAAAAAACACTCAAAAATTATTTGAGTGAATGAGTGTAGGTGAGTTTTTATAAAAACCATGGTGCTGCTGTCTTTATATAGTTACAATAGTGAAAACAGGGATAAGGAAATGGAGACTATTACTCATATAACTCAGAGTTTGTAAAATGAGAACAGAACTTGTGTAATGAAGAGATAGAAAAAAATAAGATGTACTAATTGAATATATACCCTTCACTTTGGTTGGAGGGAGACAGTTTAAAATTGGGTTGTTTTTTTCCCTGCTGATTCATAGGTTCTACATATTTAATTGAAAAGTTAGTGTTTTAGCAGAAAGGGCCACGTAAATCATAGACTACATCAGCCTGAGACCAGAAGAACTAGATGGTGCCCAGCCACAACTGATAACTGCCCTGGCAGGGAACACAACAGAGAATCCCTGATGGAGCAGGAGAGCAGTGGGGATGCAGACCCCAAATTCTCATAAAAAGACCAGATTTAATGGTCTGACTAGACTAGAAGAACCCCAGACATCATGGTCTCCAGACCTTCTGGTAGCCCAAGACAGGAACCATTCCCAAAGCCAACTCTTCAGGCAGGGATTGGACTGGACTATAAGATAGAAAATGATACTGGTGAGGAGTGAGCTTCTTGGCTCAAGTAGACGCATGAGGCTGTGTAGGTGGCTCCTGTCTGGAGGGGAGATGAGAGGTCAAAGGGGGACAGAAGCTGGCTGAACAGACATGGGAATGTAGGGTGGAGAGGAGTGTGCTATCTCATTGGGGGAGAGCAACTAGTAGTATATAGCAGGGTGTATTTTTTTTATATAAATGTTTGTATGAGAGGCTGGCTTGATTTGTAAACTTTCACTTAAACCACAATAAAAAAAAGTTAGTCTAGTCTTTTAGGAGTCACAAATATTTCTACTGAGTTATAATTCGCCCACCATAACATTGCCTTTTAAAATGTGCACAATTCCACGCTTTTTAGTATATGGACAGAATTGTGCAACAGTCACCACCATCTAGTTTCAGCATATTTTCAGCAACCTGTAAATAAAAGCCGTACATATTAGCAATCACTCTCATTACCCTTTTCCTCCAAGCCTTAGCAGCCACTAATCTACTTTCTGTCTGTGTTGGTTTGCCTGTTCTGGACATTCGTGTTAATGGAATCGGACACTATGTGATCATTTGTGTTTGGCTTCTTTCACTTAGCATAACCTTCTCAAGGTTCACCCATATGGTGGCATGTATCAGTACTTGGTGCCTTTTAATGGGTGAGTAATATTCAATTTTATGAATATACCTCATCTTGTCTATCGATTCATGACATTTGGGTTCTCTCCACAATTTGACTGTTATGAAGAATGCTGCTGTGAACATTCTGGTGTAAGTTTGTATGTAAACATGCCTTCAGTTCTCCCGGGTACATACCTAGGAGTGGAATTGTTATGTCGTAGGGTAATTCTGTATTTAACTTTCTGAGGAACTGCCAAACAGTTTTTCAAAGCGATTGGATTATTTTACACTTCCAACAGCAATGAATGAGAGTTCCAATTTCTCCACATCCTCACCAATCCTGTTGTTGTCCATCCTATTGATTTTATGAATCTTAGTGGTTTTGAAATAATAGTGCATTTTGGGTTTTGTTTTAATTATTATTTTTTATTGCACTTCAGATGAAAGTTTACAGAACAAACTAGTTTCTCATCAAACAGTACACACATTGTTGTATGACATTGGTTAACAACACATGACATGGCAATACTCTCCATTCTCAACTCTGTGTTCCCTATTACAAGCTTTCCTGTTCCCTCCTACCTTCCACTCCCTGCCCCAGGACTGGTGCACCGCTTTAGTCTTGTTTTGTTCCATGGGCCTGTTCAATCTTTGGCTGAAGCGTGAGCCTCGGGAGTGGCCTCATCACTGAGATGAAAGGGTGTTTAGGGGCCATACTCTGAGGGTTTCTCCAGTCTGTCAAGCAAGCAAGTTTGGTCTTTCCTTTTGAGTTAGGATTTTGTTCTACATTTTTCTCCAGCTCTGTCAAGGACCCTCTATTGTGATCCCTGTCGGAGCAGTCAGTGGTGGTAGCCCTGCACCGCCTAGTTGTACTGGACTCAGTCTGGTGGAGGCGATGGTAGATCTGGTCCATTAGTCCCTTGGACTAAGCTTTCCCTTATGTCTTTAGTTTTCTTCATTGTTCATTGCTCCCAAAGGGGTGAGACCAGTGGAGTATCCTGGATGGCTGCTCAAAGGCTTTTAAGACCCCAGACACTACTCACCAAAGTAGAATGTAGAACATATTTTTTATAAGCTCTATTATGCCAATCGAGCTAGATGTTCCCTGAGACCATGGTTCCCACCGCCCTCAGCCCAACAATTTGGTCCCTCAGGGAGTTTGGATGTGTCTATGGAGCTAGCATGGCCTTGCCTTGTACAGGCTGTGCTGGCATCCCCAGTATTGTGTACTGTCCCACCCTTCACCAAAGTTACCGCACTTATCTTTTGCCTATTAAGTGTTTTTCCATCCCCACCCCTCCCCTCTCTTATAACCATCAAATATTGTTTCTTTTTGTATGTAAACCTTGTCATGAGTTTTTGAAGTAGTGGTCTCATACGATATTTGTCCTTTGGTGATTGACTTATTTCACTCAGCATACTGTCCTCCAGATGCATACATGTTATGAGATGCTTTACAGATTCATCGTTCTTCTTTAGCGTTGTGTAATATTCCATTGTCTGTATGTACCACAGTTTATCCATTCATCTGTTAATGAGCATCTAGGTTGTTTCCATCTTTTTCTATTGTGAACAATGCTGCAATGAACATGGATGTACATACATCTATTCTTGTGACAACTCTTATTTCTCTAGGAATTATTCCTAGGAGTGGGGTTGCTGGATCATATGTTATTTCTAGTTCTAGCTTTCTAAGGAAGCGCCATATTGTTTTCCAAAAAGATTGTATCATTTTGCATTCCCACCAGCAGTGCATAAGAGTTCCGATCTCCCCACAGCCTCTCCAACATTTGTTATTTTCTGTTTTATTGATTTATGCCAGTAATGCCTGTGTGAGATGGTATACATTGCGGTTTTCATTTGCATTTCTCTGATGGCTAGAGATTGTGAGCATTTCCTCATGTGTCTGTTGGCTGCTTGAATGTCTTCTTTGGTGAAGTGTCTGTTCATTTCCTTTGCCCATTTTTTAATTGGATTATTTGTCTTTTTGTTGAAGAGGTATTGGATTTTTTTGTAGATTTTAAAGATTAGACCTTTGCATTTTGGTTTTGATTTGCATTTTCCTAATGACTAATTTTTTAATGAGGTTGAGCTTCTTTTCATGTGCTTATCAACCATTTCTATATCTTCTTTGGAGAAATGTCTATTCAAATCCTTACCCAGCAATTTTTTTTTTTTCAGTTTTTTGCCTGTATTTTTGCTTTCTTCATATAGTTTTGGTATGCCAAAGAACTATATCTTACCAGTTTTAGCCTTCATAGCTTTGGGATTTTTGGAAAGTCTTTCTCTTTTACTAATTAAAAGCAAAACAAAAACTCTCGTAGTTTCTTCTAATATTTTTATGGTTGCATATTTTACTTTTAAATGTTTGATCTTTTTGGAATTTCATTTCCAGTATGCTATGAGAAAAACCCTCATGGTGTAGTGGTTAAGTGCTGCAGCTGCTAACCAAGAAGTCAGCAGTTCGGATCCACCAGGCACTCCTTGGAAACTCTATCCGGCAGTTCTACTCTGTCCTATAGGGTCGCTACGAGTCGGAACTGACTTGATGGCAGTGGGTTTGGTTTTGTTTTTTTTTTAATGAGAAAAAGCATGAAAATATTTTTACAGATTATCTAAGTGATTACCAACTTGCTGCAAACACTCCTTTTTGCCATTTTGCATAATCCGTATCTTAACTACATTTTCCCATATTCCATATAGAAAACATTTTTATAAAAGGAGGCCCGCCATTCCCAACCATTTCATTTTAAGCTTTTGCTTTGCTGCAACATAAATCCCTTCTCTATCTTATCTACACACCTCTTCCTATAGCCAATAAAAAGTTTGTGTGAGTAGGACTTTTGTGAATTTATAAGGTGGGGTTGAATTTTATAAGTGGTTCCATGTGGTACAGCCCAGCAGAAGGACAGATAGAACCAGTAGCTCCAGAGGCAACAGAAGGTACAAGAACATGAGGCTCTAGAGATTTGCTCTTGAATTTCACAGAAAGCTCTAGACTTTTCTATATAAACATATCATTATAGATGCACATCACCTTACAACAGATGGAGAATAATTCTTCAAAAATTAGGCATTCAGGACAGAACTGGAGAAAAATGTAGAACAAAATTCTAACTCACAAAAAAAGACCAGACTAACTGGCCTGACAGAGACTGGAGAGACCCTGAGAGTACGGCCTCCGGACATCCTTTTAGCTCAGTAATGAAGTCACTTGAGGTTCACCCTTCAGCCACAGATTAGACAGGCCCATAAACAATGCAAGACTCAAGGGGCATACCAGCCCAGGGGCAAGGACTAGAAGGCAGGAGGGGACAGAAAAACTGGTAACAGGGAACCAAATGTCAAGAAGAGAGAGTGTTGACATGTCGTGGGGTTGGTAACCAATGTTATAAAACAATATGCGTACTATTTAATGAGAAGCTAGTTTGTTCTGTAAATCTTCATCTAAAAAATGTAAATCTTCATCTAAAGTACAATTAAAAAATAAAAAATCACGTATTCATGAGGAGGGCGGTCATTCCTTAGCAGACGTTTAGAAGTATGTGTTTTGGTGAACATGTGTAACATTCCTATTGTGTATATATCTAGAAGTAGAATTACTGAGTCATAGGATATATGTTCACAGCTTTAGTAGATACAGTCAAAACATTTTTAAAGTGGTTGTATCAATTTACATTTCCACTAGCAGTAGATTAGAATTCCAATTGCTCCATGTCCTACCAAATAGTTGGTATTTCCATCTTTTCATTTTAGCCATTCTGGTGTGTGGGGGATTGTATTACATTGTGACTTTTTATTAGAATTTCTGTGATACCTAATGAACTTTAGTCCCTTTTCATATGTATGTTGGCCATATAGAAATCTTTTATCGAGCGTTCAAGTATTTGCTCATCTTTCCTTTGAACTTTTTTTTTTTCCTTTTTCTTTATGGATCGTCCTTTATATATTCTAGAACCAAGTCCATAGTACTATGTATGTCTTGCAAATAACTTCTGCTAGCACATGAATTCACTCTTGTGGCTTGTCATGAACTTTCAGGTTCAAAAACCTGTCTTTTACAAGAACAGGCAAATGTATAGAGATGAAAGTTTATTAGGGGTTACCAGGAGCAAAAGGGGTGTTATTGCATATAGAGCACAGAGTTTTGGTTTATGGTGATGGAAAAATCACATTGATTAAGGGTAGGGTTGCACAGCTGATTAATGTAATTGCCGTCAATAAGTTGTGTACCTGTACAGTTTGTTCAATTGGCAAAAGTTGTGTGGTATATTTACAACAACAAAAATGAGCAGCTGCTGAGGCAAAATAGTAGTACTCTATTGGTGAGATGGATCCTTTTATTATATCTTTCTTTATATTCTCATTTGTTTTTATAACATGTTACTGTTAAAATCAATAAAACATTTGCAAGATGAAAGTGGATAACAATGTCTATCCCACCCATTGTGTCCATCCAAGGTTTAAATGAGGAACTACATGCCATCAGCAGATGCCCAGCCTTATGTGGCACTTGGAAAATACTTCATTTCTCCTACTCCTCTGGCTCACAGTCTTCTCCCCTCATTTATTTATTCTTTTCCCAGCTGGCTGCATGTGACCACTGAACTTCCAACCCTATAATTCTGCTTTTCATACCAATGTTATTATAATCTTGGGTTCTTGGGGAGTGGTCAAAGGCACGCACTGTCCCTGCCCTCATGAAGAGGACAACCCAGTGCTGGTGGGAGAAGCACTGGGGAAATGCAGCAGAGAGAAAGGACAGACCACCCTCCTGGAACCACAATGGACTTCAGAGAGCTTCGTTGGCTGCGGTTCACCTGGCAGGCTTCTAGATGTCAGAGAGCCCTCAGGCTTAGTGCTTAGTCCTCTCTCTCTATTGACACCCTGTCTCTAGAATGCCTCAGTGAGTCCACAGCTCTCTGTCTGTAGCTGAAGAAGTCAAGGTTTATACCTCCAGCCATTTCAACTCCTCCTGGGTCTAGACACAAATATTCAAATGTCTGCCTAACTCTCTATATGGAATTCCTTGTCTATAAAATGTGCATTATAATGACCCATTCCTCATACAGCTGTCTTGCAGAGCAAATATCTTAAGTAAGGAGAAGCACTTACAAGAGTCCTGGCACCAGTGCACGCACTCAGTAAGTGTTAGCTGTTAGTATTATTACCTGACATCTCCACATGGACGTCTAACAGTTATGCCATGTTATCAAGGCCGTGAAACAAATAATTCTTGGTTCCAAACACTAGTCCACTCTTATTAATGAATTTCTCAAGACTTGCATGATGATGGTATGTGTTTTCTTCCACACAATGGATATGTTTAGAAAAGTTTGACTGGGTCCTACCTAATGAATTGCTCCAACATTTCTATGGGCAATCTTTGAGACAAGTTTTAGCCAATTAATGGAGCAAAGAATTAGAATCACTCTCAGCTGCTCATGCTAGGACTCTCAATTCAGAATATCTGGTAAGAGTGGTGTTATGGACTGAATTGTGTCTCACAGAAATAAGTGTTCAAATTCTAACTCCTGCAATAGTAAAAATGACCCTGTTTGGAAATAAGGGGCTCCTTTTGAAAACCCTGGTGGCATAGTGGTTAACAGCTACAGCTGCTAACCAAAAGGTCAGCAGTTTGAATCCACCGGGTGCTCCTTGGAAACTGTATGGGGCAGTTCTACTCTGTCCTATAGGGTCGCTATGAGTCAGAATTTGTGCTATGGCAACAGGTTTGGTTTTGGGTTTGTTGTCGTTATGTTATTAATGAGGCCATACCAGTGTATGGTGGGTCCTAAACCTAGTCACTTCTGAGTTATTAAATATGTGGAACAGACACAATGACACACACGGGGGAGAGGAAGGCAGATGGTGGATACAAATGCAGCTACGGCTCAGGAACTCTAAGAATTGCTGGCAGTTTCTAGAAGCTAAAATAGAGGAGGAAGGACCTCCCCCTACAGCTATGCTCTGAATTCAGACTTCTAGCCTCCTGAACTGTGAGAAAATACATTTTTCTTTTAAAGCCACCCAATTGTCGTGTTTTTTTGTTATGGTAACTCACACAGGTACCAGTGATGATAAATTCAGCCCAATGTAAAATAATGTTCTTTCCTCCTTGGTATTAGTTGTTGGTGTTAGCTGCTGTTTAGTCAGCCTCTGACTCATGGCAACACCATACATAATGGTATGGGACCTTTGTGATCCATAGTGTGTTCACTGGCTGATTTTCAGAAATAGATCACCAGCCCTTTCTTCCTCACTCATCTTAGTCTGGAAGCTCTGCTGAAGCCTGTTCTGCATCACAGCAACACACAAGCCTCAGTGACAGATGGGTGGTGACTGTGCTTGAGGTGCATTGGCCAGGAATTGAATTGGACTCTCCTGCATGGAAACCCTGGTGGTGCCATGGGTAAGTGCTGTGGCTGCTAACCAAAGGGTCAGCAGTTCAAATCCACCAGGCACTCCTTGGAAACCCTATGGGGCAGTTCTACTCTGTCCTATAGGGTCGCTATGAGTCAGAATTGACCCCACAGCAACAGGTTTTTATGGGCATGGAAGGCAAGAATTCTACCACTGAACCAGCACTGCCCTCTTCTTCCTTGGTGTGGCCTGCCAGATTGCTCCTCTTTCCCTATCAGTGTCCTCTGCTTTCACCTAGGAGCTATGAAAGGGTCAGCTTCATGCTGATGGACAGAAATTTTATTGATTGGTTGATTTTTAATTGTGGTGAAAATATATTTTCTTATTTTATAATTATGATTACCTACTGCCTTCGAGTCGACTCCAACTCATGGTGACCCTATAGGACAGAGTAGACCTGCCCCATATGGTTTCCAAGGCTATAAATTTTTATGGAAGCCAGGTGCCACATCTTTCTTCCGAGGAGTGGTTGGTGAGTTTGAACTGCCAACCTTTCACTTAGCAGCCAAACATTTAACTACTGTGCCGTGAAGGCTCCTTATATTTATAATTAACTTTTATTAATTATAATACTTGCCATAGTTTAAAATTTTTTTCTATAGAGACTGCTCAGTAATCTATGTATAATAAAAGTTATGCCTTTTCTTTCTTTTTCTTGTTTTATTGTATTAACTTAGATCTCCATTTTCAATGTTTAATAAATAATAGAAAGCATTCTAATTTTATTGCTAATTTCAAAGGAAATATCCAACATTTCACATAAATACCATATCAATTGTAGTTTTCCAGGTCAGGGAACTTCTCTTCTGTTCCATGTTTGCTCAGAGTCCTTATTTCTCAGAGTGACTAGATTTTATCAACTGCTTTGTCCCCATCTCTTGAGGTGAACATATGTCTTTTCTTCTTTCACCTATGCATGTGGTAAATTAAATTATGAAATCTTTAATATTCCCTCAAACTTGCAGGCCAGCAATAAACCACCTTGATCATGGCATATTAGATGGTTTATTCTTTGCTGGATTTCCTTTGCAGGCATTTTATGTAGGTTTTTGCATCTCAGTTACTTAGTGTGCTTGTCCTATAACTCTTTCTTATACCATCCTTCTTTAAATTGTTATCATTGTTAAACTAGCCTTAAGATCCAGTTGGAGGAGTGTCTCATGGTTTTCTATTCTTTGTGGCCTATGCACAAGTTTAAAAAATTACCTATTCCTTGCATGTTTGCTGGTAACCTGCCTGAAAATTATCTAGACCTATTGTTTTCTTTGTATGGAGATTTTCAGCTACTGATCCATTTTGTTTAGTGGTTAAAGGCCTCTTCTGGTACTAATTTGAAAAAATTCCACTGCATATCCTAGGCTGCTAGAATCCCATCTTTAAATATTATCTTGATTTTCACTGTTTTCAGCCTCATTCAGGCCAATTAATCAATCCCAGAGTTCCCCCACTTTCCAGTCAGGCTCTGGAATTATTCCTGGTACCAATCTCTTCATCTAAGACTTACTTGAAAACAAAGATATTACAGTATGCTATCGAAGCAGTTTTGTGCCCTCAGCCTCCTTTGGTCCATTAATGTGAGGATACAGTCTTCTAACACATTTTCTAATTGTTCTTTTTCTAAAAATTTTTGTCTTTATTTTCTTTTTTTCATCCTTTCCTTCCTCCAACAACTAGTAGTTTTAAAGTTGTGCATTTTATTTTCAGGTCGTTAAGCCAGCTGGCATTGACTCTGCGTGTGTGTGGTGCCCAGCTGCAGCTATGCAGCAAGAGAAGGCACTTCTAGAACCAGAAGGCGGGGAGGGCGCAGTGGTTGGATGGTTGGAGGGGGGCAGGGCTGCACAGAGAGGGGCGCGAGGGTGGTGCAAGGTCCAGGGCCGCCCAACCGCAAGCCCGCGGGGCTACAGCACAGAGCACGGCCTCTTGTGCCTTCTGCGACAGGCCCAGCCGTCCAGCTCGGAAAAGTACTCAGACCCCTGAAGGGCTGCAGGTCCCACAGAAAGAGGGGAAGCCAACAGCCATGGAGGGCAAGGCCCAGGGTGCTTACCTGAGGAGTTCTGCCCCGCCTATCACAGCGTTTATGCTTATAGGAGGGCATGAGGCACATCGGGCTGAGGCACATCGGGACTTGGGGAGAGACGAGAACCCAGGAAGGGTGGGTGAGCTGAGGTCACCCACGGACTCGGGGTCCACCCTTGGGAAGCCCAGGGGGTGCCCTTCCAGGAGAAGAAACCAAAGCCACAGAGGCCACACTGCCTGGCCCCCCGCCCCCCTCACTCCAGGCTGGACTCAGGGCCTGCGCTGCCAGCAGAACAGCTCCCGAGTTTGGGGAGCAGTGAAGCCCACCCTGGTCTGGGCTAGGGACTTTATTTCTTCACTCTCATCATTGGCTGTGAGCAAACTTTGTCTGTGCAGACTAAAGAGGAATTATCCAAAAGAGCTCCAGGCTCCAGATTTGAGTTAAAAACCAAAAAACCAAACCCACTGCCATCAAGTCGATTCCAACTCATAGCAATTTGAGTTAAGGATCATGAATTAATAGAGAGAAATTCAACTTTAACAGTAAGCATCTGCTTGGGTGGAGCAGTGGTTAAATGATAGGGCTACTAACCAAAAGGTCAGCAGTTCAATTCCACCAGGTGCTCCTTGGAAACTCCATGGGGCAGTTCTATCCTCTCCTCTAGGGTCACCATGTGTAGGAATTGACTGGACAGCAGTGGTTTTTTTTTTTTTTTTCTCAGTTTTGGAGGCAAAGATTCATTAGAAAGAAAGAAAGGGAAGGAGGGAGGCAGGAAGAGAGGGAAGGGGAGAAGAAGGAAGAAGGAAGGCCTTATCAAGACCCCAGAGGGAGTGACAGGAGCCTTCTTCCTTTGCCACCTCTTAAGACTGTATCAACTGCTTTGAGAGTTTCAGAATAACGATCCCCAAGAATATCACTGCTTTCACCCTCTGAGGGCTTCTCCAGTGCTGAGTTAGACTAAGGATTGAGAATCCTTCTGGGGCTTCCTGGGCCTGTGTACTGGACAGTCAACACACTGAGGTTCAGAGCCACTTAGAAGATGCTGAGACTTTCTGAAGCCAATGACCCACCCCCTGCCAAAATTCTCTCCATCTGGGTATAAGGCCATCATGTCCCCTCAGCAGTGTTTCTCTGAAGGACACTTATGGGCACTGTGGGTTTATGCCAAACAGGGTGAAAACCTGCCCCTCGGCAGGGAGCAAGGAGCTACTTAAATGACATCTTCGATCTGGCAGAAAGCACAGCCCAGGGTGCTGGGAGAATTTGGGAGGGAGAGAGGAGAATGAGTTAGAAAGGCCTGGTTGTGAAGGTGGCCAGGGGCCAGTGAACTAAAACCACACAGCTGACCTAAGGGGAAAAGCCTCACACCTGCCACTCCTGGGACCTTTTCTCCTTCAAATGATAAAGTCTTTTTCTGAACTTATGTGACTGGGCAGCGCTGCCTTTGAGTTATGACATGAATGAGCCTCCAAAGCCTCTTGGGGCAAATAATGTTCGTTCTCTCAGGTCAGAGGGCCAGAGCTCCTCTGCTGGTCTAGCAATTTGGAACAGGATATCACTGGAAGGCAAATGTGTCACAGACTGGAAGTACTTCTTGGGTTCATCTTCTCACAGCTTACTGTTCGGTTTTATTACACAACTTAGATATGGGACCAGGAGAGGAGTTTGGGGCTTGACGCCTGACATCTTAGCACTGGTGCCTGTTTCTTGAGGAGGGAAGCGGTAAAAAGAAGGCAGAGTTTACTATATCCCTTTTCCTGAGCTACAGGAAATCCTTACAAAGACCCTCTCAAGTAAGGACTGGTGGGAAATGCCTTGGTTTACTATTAAACTTTGTCCATGAGGCACTTGTTTATGTCATGCATATAAAACATTTTCCACTCAAGGAAACATTCTAATTCTTAGCTAGACTGTCTACAGAATGACTGTGTATTAGGCACTAAGCTTGGTACTTAAGCGAGTGATTACCCCTCAGAGAAGGCCAGAGAGGAGGTTTATATCCTACATTTCCTGGTGCTGCCATTGCTCCAGGCATGTTTCAAATGCCTTCCTGGGGAAGGCCTTCAGAGCTGGCTCATGGCTACATGGGAATACCAAAAAGAATTAGTCATGTTCAACCATTTCAAGAGGTAGCATATGATCAGGAATTGATGGTACTGAAGGAAGAAGCCCAAGCTGCTCTGAAGCCATTGGCAAAAAACAAGGCTCCAAGAATTGATGGACTATCAATTGAGATGTTTCAACAAACAGATGTAGCACTGGAGAGGCTCATTCGTCTTTGCCAAGAAACATGGAAGAGAGCTTCCTGGCCAACCGACAGGAAGAGATCCATATTTATGCTTATTCCCAAGAAAGGTGATCCAACCGAATGTGGAAATTATAGAACAATATCATTAATATCACATGCAAGCAAAATTTTGCTGAAGATCATTCAATAACGGCTGCAACAGTATGTTGACAGGGAGCTTCCAGAAATTCAGGCTGATTTCAGAAGAGAACATGGAACTAGGGATGTCATTGCTGATGTCAGATGGGTCCTGGCTGAAAGCAGAGAATGCCAGAAGGATTTTTACCTGTGTTTTCTGGACTATGCAAAGGCATTCGACGGTGCGGATCATAACAAATTATGGATAACATTGTGAAGAAGGGGAATTCCAGAACACTTAATTGTGCTCATGAGGAATCTTTACATGGATCAAGAGGCAGTTGTTTGGGCAGAACAAGGGGATACTGATTGTTTTAAAGTCAGGAAAGATGTGCATCAGGGTAGTATCCTTTCACCATACCTCTTCAATCTGTATGCTGAGCAAATAATCTGAGAAGCTGAACTATATGAAGAAGAACATGGCATCAGGATTGGAGGAAGATTCATTAACAACCTGCGTTAAGCAGATGACACAACCTTGCTTCCTGAATGTGAAAAGGACTTAAAGTACTTACTAATGAAGATCAAAGGCCACAGTCTTCAGTATGGATTGCACCTCAACATGAAGAAAACAAAAATCCTCACAACTGGACCAATAAGCCATATCATGATAAACGGAGAAAAGACTGAAGTTGTCAAGGATTTCCTTTTACTTGGATCCACAATCAACTGCCATGGAAGCAGCAGTCAAGAAATCAAGAGTCACATTGCATTGGGTAAATCTGCTGCCAAGGACCTCTTCAAAGTGTTGAAAAGCGAAGACGTCACCTTGAAGACTAAGGTGTGCCTGACCCAAGCCATGGTATTTTCAATCGCATCATATGCATGTGAAAGCTGGACAATGAATAAGGAAGACCAAAGAAGAGTTGACGCCTTTGAATTGTGGTGTTGGCGAAGAATATTGAATATACCATGGACTGCCAAAAGAACAAATCTATCTTGGAAGAAGTAAAACCAGAATGCTCCTTAGAAGCAAGGTTAGGGAGACTGTGTCTTACATACTTTGGACATGTTATCAGGAGGGATCAGTTCCTGGAGAGGGACATCATTCTTGGCAAAGTGCAGGGTCAGTGGAAAAGAGGAAGACCCTCAACTAGGTGGATTGACACAGTGGCTGCAACAGTGAGCTCCAGCATAACGACAATTGTGAGGATGGCACAGCACTGGGCAGTGTATCGCTCTGTTGTGCATGAGGTTGCTATGAGTCAGAACCAAGTCGATGGCACCTAACAACAACAATACTGATTTGCCACCAAGAGTATAATCCAGAGCTTTTCCAGTAGGCTGGAAAGACTTTCCAAAGAGGGGAGTACTGTGCCATGTTGTGTAGTGACAGCAGGTTTGACATAGTATTTTTACACAGATTCTTAACCACTTTTGTTGCTTTTCGTAAGTCCTGAATTTCCAAGTCTACCACCTGAAGAACTTCCTTCAGTGGTTAGACTAAGTCTGGTGGTTATGAATTCTCTTAGAGTTTCTTTAATTGAGAAGGTCATTATTTTTCCTTTATTCCTGAAGGATATTTTCACCGATTATAAAATTCTGAGTTAATGATTCTTTACTTTCAGCATTGAAAAAATGCTGTTGCAGTCTTTTAGCCTCCATGGTTTCTGATAACTATAGAGTTATTCAGACTGTTTTCCCTATGTGAAATGTATCATTTTCTCTCCAGCTTCTTCCAAGCCAGATTCATTATCTTTGTTATCCTGAAGTTGAATATGACTTATTTAGGCATAAAATTCTTTGAATTTAACTAGTTGACATATCCTGAGCTTCTTGAATCTGTAAGTTTATGTCTCTCACCAAAATCGGAAAGGGCTCAGCCCATATTTTTTCAAATACTTCTTTCTACACCTACAAAAAATGTTGTCTACATTCTGCTATTGAGACTATAAGTGAATTTTTAATTTGTATTATTGTATTCACACGTAAAATTTTCTCATATCAAAAATTGCCATTTGCAAATACCTTCTGTCTCTTTGGTGATAATATTTCCTTTATATTTGTTTTTTAAAAAAGTACTCCTGGTACATCCTAGAGCATAGTTACAATAGCTGTTTACAGTTTTCCTGTTATGATTCCAAGACTTTTGGCCTTGCTTAAATCTTATGGAAAATGTCGATTTTTGTTTGTTTGTTTTAGCAAGAAATTGACCCAGTTATATTCAGGCTGCATGTTCTGTCCCAACTCCTGTATGCTGTGGCTCAAATGTCACTTGAGTTTTTGAATCCTCTGCAGACATATTCAGATCTACTCTATGTGAGTGCCACTCAGTTTAGGACCTAGATGGTGTTCTAACCAATAGAACAGCTCTTAAAGATTTGGTACACTTCTTAGGATCAGATCTATGCATGTGGGACTTGGGGGTGAACCAGGAGTTCATACACGACTTCATGAAATCCGTTTCTTGAGCTGCCTCCTCTCTGTCTCTCTGAGGCTATCTGACTTCTGAGGGGCTATCTTCCTGGTCCACTGGCAAGAATGTTGGGCATTTAATGTCTTCATCCTGCCATGCGATTAAGCAGCTGGGTCTGCCTATGAGGCCAAATAATGGGAGGATAGATAAAACCTAACAGAGATTCCTCTGTACTTTTTGGACCTTATGTACTCTGGTCAGAGAGAAGGATTCTCCTCCTTGAGAGGTTTAGGTGTCTGCCCATTTGCCTACCTGCCCAACTCTCTTTCCCATTCAGTATGAGAGAGGGCTTCTCTTGGAGCTCTTTCTGTCCATAACTGGTATGCAATTATGGAATTGAGGCTCATTTAATTTCAGCCTCCGGAATATACTTACTTTTTGCCCTGAATTCCTACCATTGTCAACCATTTCCTTTGTAGAGTCCTTAGATAGCTGTCCCATGCATTTGTCTAGATCCTTAGTTGTCAAATACCAGCATAGCCCACCTGGGGAAGTGTTGATTGTGGTAAGGGGGCAGGGGTGAGGGACTGTACACTAAAGGAGCTGCAAGATCTGACTGACTTGTGTGAGGAGGATGGGAGGTGTGCTTAGGAATGAATGCTGAAGGTGCTGAATCAAGGGGCAGTTTAACAGGAAGTTGAGTTAGAACATGCAGGAAGAATGTACTTAAAAAGCATGGATGATACGCTTTTCCATTTTAGTAGCGTTATGTGTGAGTCTAGATAATGCGTACTGTAATCATTCTCATCTATTTAAATGTTTTTTGTGTAAATATGAGTTCACACCTAGAAGACCCAAAAAGGTAGTGTTAGCAGCATATCTAATGACCTTCAGGGGATCAAGCAATTTACAGAGCAATGTGGGTAGAATGTGACCCAGTTTCCATTAAAGGAAACAAACCAAGAGATCTACTTGTATACCTGTGACTGTGTGTATGTGTCCCAGCAGAGAAATGTAGGGAAGGATATGCATGTGTCTATTAACATTGGATACTTTGGGGGAGCAGGACCAAATTAAATATGAGGAAGGGACCCTGATTGTAACTTTTTCATTATACAAATCTGTATTCTTAAGGTGTTATAAAAAAAGACTTTTAGAGCTTTGAAAGTTGATAAACATCATAGATTCATATTTTAAAAACTTTTTGTTGGATTTTTTTTTTTTAACAGGGGGAAAATATCTTTAACAACTGACACAAAGATTATAATCACTGGAAGAAGAGGACACCACAGATTGCTCAACAGTCAGACCCAGCAGATTTCTTGCTTGTTCTTGGAGACAATGAGCTCTTCTGGTCTCTACACCTGGAAATGACCAACAAGAATTTTGTAACAGTCCATGAAGTTACCCCTCAAACGTCTCTTGCCAAGTACATGTCTACAGGTAAAGGAAGAAGGCTGGACACCACGTGCAGTTCGCTAGGTAACTCATAGACCACTAGAAGATTCTCTTTCCCTGATATGCCACTACCGCTTTCTTCCGCTTGTTGCTCTGCTGGAAAACCCACCCTTTTGCATGCTACACCTTTTTGTGGATTGAACATAGAGAAGTTAACTGGAAAGATGCAGCTTTTAAGGAAAAATATTTTGATCAATAGCTGTAGAGACAGTAGGACGCCCTCAGCCAGCCTATGTCCACTGTGGGAATGCCAGCCCCCTCACTGTCTTGTACCTCTGAGCATCCAGAGCTTTCTATTTTGATCATCAAGAAACTACAGAATTCACATTGCCTGAGAGCCCTCGCTTCCTCTGCCTCTGACCCTGTCAGTCGCAGGAGAGTCTGTCACTCTGAGAACAGGGTAGTCTGTGGATGGAAATGCCTGTCCAGGAGGCCCTGCCCTCCCTTCCTTGCCCCTGAGGACTTCCCTGTGCCACTTGAGGTCTCATCACCCAGGGGAAGGACATACCCATGTCACCTCCAGGGTTTTCCAGTTCCTAGTACTTGCTGTTTAGGCTGAAACTTGGGCTTTTCTGCTCATTATCGAGTCTGGGCCTGAAACTGCCCCTTCTCACCCTCACCTCTGATCATCTGTCTTCTTGCTATTTTCCCAGGGGTAGGAGGCCTCGCCCTCTCTTTTGCTATTTTCATCTCAGACGGGCTTTTTCTTCCAGTCCTCTGATCTCAGGGCAGGTCACGTTATACCATAGAAAGAAGAAAAACCAAACAAATGTCATTGACATGTTCACAGCCAGAGGGTAAAACCTGTTTTAAAGAAAAGAAAGAGTTCCAAAGCTTTACCCTAACCTCCTGGGAGATGCTGTGCAGGAACTACCCTGTAATTACTGGATCTACTCTTATCCAGAAAAGGAGACCACCCAGTGGAATTTTCTAAACCATCTCTCACTATCCTCGCCAAAAGAGGCAATAGCAATGCATCCTAATCATAAACATAAATTCCCCTGTGAGGCCAGTAGTGGATAAGGTGAACGCACTTTACCAGTTCTTCTCTCCTCTTGAAAGGCCCTCCTTCTCCTTTGCCTGGAGATTGCTGGGAAGGGAAACTGCAGTCATTGGTTTAGGGCTTTATGTTCACTGCTCACCTGTAGGCAGGTTTCCCCACAACCTGCCATCTCTCTGGTTCCTCCTACTGCAAAGAACTCTGTGACACCCCCTCCATCATCACACCTCCCTTAGAGCTGTCTTTGCAGGGCCCCCTCTCAGCCTCCCAAGTACCACTGAAATCCCATTTCTCTTTCCCTACTTACACTGTGCTCATCCTCAGGGTTCCAAGACCTCACCATCCAGATGAGGCCTGTCCTCTCCTCTCCTAGGCCAGAAGAACCTTTGAGTGGACCTGGTGTCTGCAGTCAACTGTCCTGGGGCTTCTTCCATCCAGATCCCCCTAGGGCTGAAGATCTCCATGCAGTTGGTGTGGAAGGGTAGGGACACAGGGGCAGGAGGGAAGGTTCTTACAGGGAGGTGAGTTAAAGGACTCTGAATGGAGGTCTTGACAGACCAAAAACCTGTTGCGACAGTGTTGATTGCAACTTGTGGAGACCCCACTTGTTTCAGAGTAGAACTGCACTCAGTAGGGTTTTCAATGACTGTGATAATAAGGAAGTGGATCACCAGGCCTTTGTGCCATGGGCTATTTGGGTGGGTTAAACCACAAACCTATTGGGTAGTAGCTGATGACAAGAGCCACATTTCCATCCCACATGCCCTGCTTCTCCCAGTCCCAGGGTGATAGAGAGGGAGTCGTCAGGCACTTCCCCCTCTGACCTTGGTGCTGAGCCAGCACCCTCTGTAGCCAGGCCTCCTGCCTCTGCAGCCTCTCCAGCTGGTGCCTCATCCTCTTCATCTCCTCTCTCTGCTTCTCCAACTGCTCCTCCAGGTGCCTGCAGACCGCTCTCTTCTCCTTCACCTCCCTCTTCTTGGCGGCCATCAAACAGCACCTGGCCAGCTGGTGGCAGGTTCGGGGCCTGCACTGGACGGAGGACGGCAGTTGCCTCTCTAGCAGCTTTTCATAAAAGACCTGGCAGCTGAAGCCCTGGCTCACGCCATGCTCCGAGTGGGCCACCAGAGCCTCCTGGAACTCAAACATGCCGAAGCAGGCCACGCAGAGGAAGTTGAGCTCATGGGTCACCAGCCACTCCAGGGTGGCCGCGTGGGGCCTCTCCCCATGCTTCTCCCCCTGGATGCTGAGCTCTGGGGTGTGGGCTTTCACCTGCCAGGGCTTCAGGGCACCGACAAGGGACTCTGTGTTGGCCAGACCGGGGGCAGAGCCGATTGTACTCTCCTCCGAGAGCTCGGCCTCAAAGACCTGGAGCATCTTGCCCACGAGGGCAAAGGAGGTTTTGGTCTGCCAGGCCATGGCCACACCCTTGACTGCGCGCATCTGGGTAAAGTACGGGCTTGTGACCCATCACTTCTCTGGAGCAGCCTCGTAGCTGAATGAGTGAGAGGTCTGCTCAGCGGAAGCTGAGGGAAAAGACCTCTCTGATGGTCGTGGAATTTTCCTGGGCCTGGAGCTTGGGCTTTTTGCCGTGGATGTTTTTGGCACTTTCCTCTTGTGCTGAGACCTCTGAGAACAGAGTTAATTTACCTGATCTCTGGGTCTTGGGAAGACTCATCTATGGGCCCTAGGATTTGGTCTCAGGGATCCCTGGGGCCTGTCCATCACCACCATCCTCCACCTCTGGAAAACCCCGTCAGTTCTCCCTCTTTCCTGGGACCCCTCACTCCTCTTGGGGGCGCTGCTGTGGGAGACAGAATCCCCTGGGCACAATGACGCTAACAGTAGTAGTACCTTATAACAAAAATGTATATTCTGAAAATTGTATAAATAAAATCTTGGGATTTTATATTTGTAAATAGAGGATCATCAAATACACCCCCTCCCTGCTTTATTTGCTGAATGCTCAGTGGATTTGCTCCTTTGGAACATGGAAATGACCTCATTTTCCTGAACTTTTATAATATTTTGTGAGTTCTCCAGAAGAAGTTTTCTATGAAAGTGATTTTCTTAGTAAATTTAAACACGCAAGTGGGAGAAATTTTCACCTCTTTTTAAGGGAAGCCTTTCATGGAAAGAATTATATTTAAAAATTAGAGAATAATTTTATATTTAGTTAAGATCCTGACAGGTATGCCTGTTCCTTGTACCCTTCTTAACCAAGCCACAGTAATAGGTTAAAATTGTTTTCTCTTGAAAGCAATTGAAGAGAAGCCCCTTACCATGTCCTTATTAGATGAGTGACTTTAGAGCGATGCAGAAAACGTATGTTCGGCCAAGACTCTCGATGCCACAAAGCTGAGAGGCTAAGACACAACCACTTCACCTGTGTGTGTCTAGGAGGGTTGTCTGTGTCAACATAAGGTCTATCTATGTACGTTTCTGAATATGAGGGAAGGATTGGAGGGCTCAGGATGAAGAAAGAAAAAAGACAGAGCCAGGTTGGGTGTGTGAGTGTGGTGTGGGGTGGAAGGTAGCAAAAGCTCTCAGAAGTGAGTTAGAGGCCAGGCAGAGGACCATGGAAGAAACAGGAAACAGGGCTTGGGCAGCCCAGGGGAGCATAGGGGAGCAGCTGAAAAGGTGGAGGAGGGCAGACCCTGGGTGATGAAAGGGTGCACAACTAGGAATCACAGAAGCTCAGGTTCAGTTTGTTGTTGTCAGTTGCTGTGAAGTCGATTCTGACTTGTGGCAACTCCATGTGTTACAGAGTAAAACTACTCCATTGGGTTTTCTTGACTATAATCTTAATAGAAGCAGATCACCAGGCCTTTTCTTCCCAGCACTCCTGGGTGAGTTTAGACTGCCCACCTTTAGGTTAGCAGTCAAGCACAAACTGCATCACCTAGGCACCTCCACCTCTTTAAAACATAAACTTCAAGTTAAGTAGAGTAGGAATTTAAAATGCTATCCTGAAGTGAGACTTTGCTGTGACTGGTTGTTAAGCCTTGGAAGAGGAGAAGGGAAGTTTCTGGATCTAGGGGGATGGAGCCTGTCATGACCTTCTTCTGCCCAAGCCCAGGCTGGGGGCAGCATAGCTCTCAGTGGTACAGATACAGTGCTTCTCACGCCACCCACTTTCATGAGCTCCTGAGAAATTTTACTTCTTTTGTTATTCCTGACATGACATATTAACTCAATCTCATTTGAAAATATGATAAAAAATGAACAACAAATCTCCCTAAACACCCTTCACCCCCTGTTCCAGTTGCCCAGTGGCTTCCTCAACATAAAATAGGAGGTTCCTAAGCCTGAACAATTGAGTAACTTGTCTGTGCCTATTTAGAAGGCTCTTTTTAGAGTTACTGTAGTATTCTTTGGTTCACTCACTCATTCCTTTATTCACATCATAATTTTGTTGTCTACTAAATGACAGGAGGTACTTTCTTTGGGAAAGCCACTTCATCTCCTCACTCAAAATCCATATCTTGTCTCCAAATCTTTTCTTTTTTGGGTGAAATCAGACTCTTTGCCACCCACCTCCTGTCAATCAGGAAGAATTTTTCTCTTCCCCACCTCAAGTCTTAGAGAGAGGCCTCTCCTTCCCATATTGCCGTTTCGTCCTGACTTGGTGAAGGTAAACCAAAAAAAAAAAAAAAAGGTCCCCCAAAGGATGTTTATTCCTCTGTCCCAAGCTCTCAAGAGTTAGGAACTCCGATTTAGGAATCACTCTCTGTGAATTGGTAGTTTAAGTCGTTCTCCCACAGGAGACCTCAGATTGACAACCTCTCCAAAGAGCAGTTGGATCTGAGTGAGCACCAAGGCTTCCGTAACACTTGTGTGACATCATTGCTGACATTGCTCAGTTTTGAGGGCCCGGTTTGAACCTAAACAAGGCAAAATAAACGTGGCAGCTTTTGGAGGTTTTGGGAGGATTGGGGGAAACTTTATAATAATTATGTAATAAAAATGAATTGAAACTTTTCCCTGCCTTCAAAGAGGTTACCATTCTATTGGGAAGAGAAATGTGAGTTCAGGGAATGATAACAGAGTGTGATGCGCTGTTGTTTCTCATCCCATCTCTGAATCTTAGATGGTCGCTTTTAAGACCCCAGATGCCATTCACCAAAATAGGGTGCAGAACGTTTTCTTAATAAACTTTCTTATGCCAATGGACCTACATGTCCCCCAAATCCGTGGTCCCCAGACCACCGGCCCTGCTACTCTGTCCCTTGAAGTATTTGGTTGTGTTCAGGAAACTTCTTAGCTTTTGGTTTAGTCCAGTTATGCTGACTTCCCCTGTATTGTGTGTTGTCCTTCCCTTCCCCTTAGATGATATTTGTCTACTATTACAGTTAAAAAACTGTCTTTGGAATTTGAATTGGGATTGCATTGTATCTGTAGATGGTTTTGGGTAGAACGGACATTTTCACAATATTAGTGAATTCCCCTCTCCCTCACTCCCCACCCTCTTAACCATCAAAGAATGTTTTCTTCTGTGTTTAAACCTTTTCATCAGTTCTTATAATAGTGGTCTCATATGTATTTGTCCTTTTGCAACAGACTAATTTCACTCAGCGGAATGCCTTCCAGATTCCTCCATGTTTGAGCTGTTTTGCGGATTCGTCATTGTTCTGTATTGCTGTGTCTTACTCCATTGTGTATATATACCATAATTTGTTTATCCATTCATCCGTCGATGGACACCTAGGTTGTTTCCATCTTGCTATTGCGAACAGTGCTGCAATGAACATGGGTGTGCATATATCCATGTGATGGCTCTTATTTTTCTAGGGTATATTTCAAGGAGTGGGTTTGCTGGATCATATGGTACTTCTATTTCTAGTTGTTAAAAAAGCACCAAATTGATTTCCAAAGTGGTTTTACCATTTTACATTACCACCAGTAATGTATAAGTGTTCCAGTCACTCCGCAATCTGTCCAACATTTATTACTTTTTGTTTTTTGGATTAATGCTAGCTTTGTTGGGATGAGATGGTATCTCATTGTAGTTTTGACTTGCATTTCTCTAATGGCTAATGATCACGTGCATTTCCCTAGGTATCTGTTAGCCACCTGAATGTCTTCTTTGGTGAAGTGCCTGTTCATATCATTTGCCCATTTTTCAATTGGGTTATTTGTCTTTTTTTCTTGTTGAAGTTTTGCAGTATCATGTAGATTTTAGAGATTAGACCCTGATCAGATATGTTGTAGACAATTTTTTTTTTCCAAGTCTGTAGGTTGCCTTTTTACTGTTTTGGTGAAGTCTTTGATGAGCATAAGTGTTGATTTTTAGGAGCTTCCAGTTATCTATTTTCTCTTCTGGTGTTTGTGCACTGTCAATTATGTTTTGTATTCTGTTTATGCCATGTATTAGGGCTCCTAGCACTGTCCCTATTTTTCCTTCCATGATCTTTATAGGTTTAGATTTTGTATTTAGGTCTTTGATCCATTTTAAGTTAGTTTTTGTGCATGGTGTGAGGTATGGTTCTTGTGTTATTTTTTGCAGGTGGATATCCAGTTATGCCAGCACCATTTGTTAAAGAGACTGTCTTCCCCCGCCCCATTTAACAGACCTTGGACCTTTGTCAAATAACAGCTGCTCATAGGTGGATGAATTTACACCTGGATTATCATTTCTGTTCCATTGGCCTATGTATCTCTTGTTGTCCAAGTACCAGGCATTTTTCACTACTGTGGCAGTATAATATGTTCTCATATCAGGTAGTGTTGGGCCTCCCACTTTGTTCTTCTCCTTAAGTAATGCTTTACTTATCTAGGGCCTCTTCCCTTTCCATATGAAGTTGGTGATTTGTTTCTCCATCTCATTAAAAAATGTCATTGGGATTTGAATGGAGATTGCATGGTATCTGTAGATTGTTTTGGGAAGAATTGACTTTTTCACAAAATTGAATCTTCCTATCCATGAGCAAGGTACATTTTTCCACTTATATAGGCCTCTTTTGGTTACTTGCAGTAGTGACTTGTAGTTTTCTTTGTATAGGTCTTTTATGTCTCTGGTTAGATTTATTCCTAAGTATTTTATCTTCTTGGGGGCTATTATAAATGGCATTGATTTGATGATTTCCTCCTCAACATTCTCTTCGTTGATATAGAGGAATCCAGCTTATTTTTGTATGTTTATCTTGTATCCTGATACTTTGCTGAACTCTTCTATTAGTTCCAGTAGTTTTCTTGTGGATTCTTTAGGGGTTTCTGTGTATAAGATCATATCATCTGCCAATAGAGACACTTTTACTTCTTCCTTACCAGTTTGGATGCCCTTTATTTCTTCTTCTAGCCTAATTGCTCTGGCTAGGAACTTCAGCACAATGTTTCATAAGAGTGGTGATAAAGGGCATCCTTGTCTGGTTCCCATTCTCAAGGGGAATGCTTTCAGGGTTTCTCCATTTAGGATGATGTCGGCTGTTGGCTTTGTATAAATGCCCTTTATTATGTTGAGGAATTTTCCTTCTATCCCTATTTTGCTGAGAGTTTTTTTCATGAATGGATGTTGGACTTGTCAAATGCCTTTTCTGCATGAATTGATAAGATGATGTGGTATTTGTCTTTTGTTTTATTTATTGAATGGATTACATTGATTCTTTTTCTAATGTTGAACCATCCATCCCTGCACAGCTGGTATGAGGCGGTTCATGGGGCAGCAGAGGTGGGGGAATGAGATGGGTGGGTTATAGGGAAATGCCTGGCTTTAAGAAGAGTTTTCTACAGTGAGTAAATTTTTTTCTTTCTTTCTTTCTTTCTTTCTTTTTTTCTTTCTTTCTTTCTTTCTTTCTTTCTTTCTTTCTTTCTTTCTTTCTTTCTTTCTTTCTTTCTTTCTTTCTTTCTTTCTTTCTTTCTTTCTTTCTTCCTTCCTTCCTTCCTTCCTTCCTTCCTTCCTTCCTTCCTTCCTTCCTTCCTTCCTTCCTTCCTTCCTTCCTTCCTTCCTTCCTTCCTTCCTTCCTTCCTTCCTTCCTTTCTTTCTTTCTTTCTTTTACAATGAGTAATTCAGTGCTCCTTATTTGTAGGGGTTAGTGGAAGTGCTGATAGCTGAGGATATGGAGTGCTCCCCAAGTGCCAGCTGGCTTTTTGGAAAGAAAACTTAATGTTTGGAACACTGAATGGCCTTGTCTTTTCTAAATAATTAAGGGTGGTAAGAGAAAGTGGATGGTCTATGAACATTGACCCTGGAAAAGCAACTCCCAAGTGTGCAGCTTGTTGATAGCAGGAGAAGAACGCCACTTGCAAATAACAGCAGTCCCTTTATTTATTTATTTGTATCCTTCTTTTTAATTCTCAGTTGTTTTTAAGGGAAAAATTAATGGGACTACCAAGAATATCCAGAGAATGAATTGCAGTGATTTACTTATATAGGCTGTACATGAGAAAAGTCCTTACAATTATAGTGAGGAGACAGAAAGAATATCCAAGAATTAAATTTCCGTAGTTCTCTGGATTCTCATATTTCACCTGCTGTCCACTGTTCTTTTTTTCTACTTCATCCACCCCTTCCATCTTTACCCACCAAGCCAAATTCATTGCTGTCAAATTGATTCCAACTCATATGGACACTATAGGACAGAGTAGAACTGCCCAATACAGTTTCTAAGGACAGGCTGGTGGATTCGAACTACCAACATTTTGGTTTCAGCCAAGCTCTTAAGCACTGTGCCACCAGGGCTACATTTGAAAATTAGTAAGTAATAAAAAATTAATTTGGAACATGAAATTTTGTTCTTCAGGTCTGAGATAGTCAAGAAATAGTACATGATGTCTTCCTCCAGGGTCTGATTCCTTCTGATAATGGGTCCAAAGTATGTTAGATGTAGTCTCACCATGCTTGCTTCTAAGGAACATTCTGGATGTACTTCTTCCAAGACAAATTTGTTCATACTTTTAGCTGTCCAGGGTATATTCAGCTTATTAGAGGGCAGAAAAGGTGAAGACGAGATGACTTTCAGACAACCTTACCAGATCAGAAGAACACCTGCAGCAGATCTGAATGGCTGGTACCTGTTTAACCTCACCCTGTGGACTCTGGCCTATTGAAAGACTAATTCTTAATGACTGTTTTGCACTGATAAAAAGGCTAGGAGGGGGAAGTTATCTTGTAAATATGAAAGAACCATGGCTAGAAAAGCCACAGGAGGCCTCAATTGATTACTCTTGTGTGGCCTTTCTAGCCATGGTCTTGTAAATCCCACCCAGATGATTGGGCTAGACTGTGTGATAGGCTAATTGTGGCCCACAAAGGGTCAGTTGTTCCTTAAAAGAGAGCCAATTCCAGAGCAGAGAGGAGGATCCAACCACCACCAAGGAGGAACAGCCAGGAGAGAAAGAGAGCACGTCCTTTAGACTCAAGATCCCTGATCTGAGACGCTCCTGTAAGCAGAAGACTGAGACAGAAAGAGAGCAAGCTGTAACCCTGAAGATGGTGACACATGGTGACAGGAGAGATCCAGAAGCAGAGACCTGGCAGTAGGAGACAGCGCGGTGGGTTTCCCGACTCACAAAGAGAAAGCTGAATGCCTTTGGGGAGAGGCCTAGGGCCAGGGAGAGTCAGGCCTGTGAGCATGGTCGGGAAGAGACTGTCCTGATGGAAGAACTGTATGCTGAGTGTCCTTGAGCCTAAACTGTAACGGTAACTTCCATAATAAACCCCATAATCATGATTATGGTCTGTGAGCTCTGCAATGAATTATCAAACCCAGCAGAGAAGTAGAGAGTGCTGTGCAAGGGACAGCTGGTGTCAGAATTGGTAAAAAAAAAAAAAAAAAAAGGATTGGAGGGAGCAGTCATGTCTGACCCCCACCTCAAATGAATCAGCCTTGGGCTGATGTTGATGATTCGCTGCCCTTCTTGAAGTTAGATGACGTCTGACACCTGCTGTGCCAATTTTTACAATTTTTGAACTTCAGAATGTCTACAGAGGATTGTTTTTGTGTGTGGTATTTTGTCGTCATTTCGCTTTGCTCAGGTTTTGTTTTGTTTTCCATCAGTGATGCATTACGGTCACAGAACAGACCTCTGTAGAGATTACTGCTTTAGAAACCCTATGGGCAGGTCTGCTTTGTTCCATAGTCAGAATCAACTCGATGGCAAAGCGTTTTTTTTTTTTCAGTCTTATAGTTTTAGATTATTTTAATATGTCTAAGTTCAATTTGTTTTTAATACCCTAGATATATTCTCCTACTATAACCAATGGGCCATACTCCCTGTCACTGTCTTAAAGTGAGAAACCATTCATTAAAGTACACAAAATGATTTTAGAGCATCATGCCGAGGAATCAAAGTCCAAAACTTGATATTTTCCATCACAGTTTTACATTGTTCTAGACCTTCAGTTGCATTGCTTCCTTCAAGAACACTTCCAGATTCAAATCTGACGTGCAAAAAATGACAGACTGAATTTCAGATGAAACTGTTGTAGCATGTGGTTGAAGTTTCCATGTCTGGTTAATGTGCAAGATCAAGGAACAAAATTTCAGACTTTGTTCCATGTATTTCCTTGCTGATGGAAGCAAATTTAGAGTTAGTGTTTTACAATAAACACTTAGATCTACATTGCCTCATATCTCTTTTGGAACACCATTTTCAGAGGATTGGGATCCAGATTAATCTCTGAGCACTGACTAGACTATGATTCAACTGTATCCTTAGTGCCCTCTATGTGTGAATTTAGTGCAGATAAGACCAAAATTGTGTTGCCCCTATTTGGAAAGAAAACTTGAAAGATTGGTGGCTACTGATGCTTTTATCATCTTGACAAGTCACATACTGCAGTGTAACTACAGTTGTTGTTGTTCCGTGCTGTCAAGTCGTTTCTAACTCATAGTGACCCTATGTTCCATAGAATGAAATACTGCCCAGTCCTATGCCATCCTTACAATTCTTGATATGCATGAGCCCATTGTTGCAGCCCCTGTGTCAGTCCACCTTGTTGAGGGTCTTCCTCTTTTCCCTGACCCTCTACTTTACCAAGCATGATATCCTTCTCCAGGGACTGATCCGTCCTGACAATATGCCCAAAGTATGTAAGATGCAGTCTTGCTATCCTTGCTTCTGAGGTATATTTCTTTCAATACAGATGTGTTCATTCTTAGAACAGAAATTTTTTAATCTCACATTTCTGAGGCTGAGAATCTGAAATCAGGGTGTCAACCTTGTTGACTTCAGCAATAGCTGTGGCAGTGACACAGGCTGCCTTACAGGAGCGGTGGCCATAGGAAGAGAAACACAGTCACTGCCACTGGCAAGGCAGGGAGGGAGTGAGAGAAGAAATACCCCAGCATCTCTCCAAGGCTTCGAACTGGTTCTTTCTGGGCAAAACTCTGCTGAGAATTTGCATTTCCACCTCAGACAGATTGAATCAGAATCTATATTTTAACAAGATCTCCAAGTGATTCTTATGTGTCATAAATTTTAGATCCACCGCTCTACTAGTAAAGGAGCCCTGGTGATGCAGTGGTTAAGCACTCAACTGCTAATCAAAAAGTCAGTGGTTGGAATCCACCAGCTGCTCCTGAGAAGAAAGATGTGGCAGTCTGCTTCTGTAAAGATTTATAGCCTTGGAAACCCTACGAGGCAGTTCTACTCTGTCCTGCAGGATCACTATGAGCTGGGACTAATTTTATGGCAGTGGGTTTGGCTCTACTAGTGGTTCTCAAAATTGGTTCCTAACCACAGCATTAGCATCTCCTGGGAACTTGTTAGAAATGCAAATTTTCAGCAGGGGTTAGAACCAGAATGAAACAGAAGCCCTGCCTCTCTCTCCTTCTACCCTTCAAGTTCCTGTAGGTGCATCCTTTTGGTTCAGTCATTCGAAAGCTTGAGGGCAAATGAGCACAGGTGCTGCATCCCTAGGTGACCACCTCCCTGGTACAGAGCAAAGCAGAGAAAGGTGGAAAGTGGATCTGGAAAGGCACATGGAAAGCAATCAGCACAGTCCATCTAGTCTTTTCTTTCATTTGGATAAAATAATTTAATTAAAAAAAATGGGGAAAATGCAAAGCCTATCAGCTCCTGTATTACCTGGGAATGAAGTCAACTCAGTCATATCTGAACTGAAAGCTAAATCTTAATATTTACCACCACCTATGATCTTCATACAAGATAAATAGAAAAGGGGAGATATAAACAATTATCATAAAACATAGATGCTATAGTCCACACTTCTGTAACTGGTCATGAGGGCTTATTTGGTAATCATTGCTTCGATATAGCCTCCTCATTCACTGTTCCCAGTCTTCTACTCTCTGAGCATCTCAGCTTGTAGGAGGGTTAAAAAAAAAAAAAGGCCTGGTCAAACTACAGAAAAAGTAACAAAAAACAATCCTAAACCCACTGAGGTTGAGTTGATTCTGACTGATACAAAAAAAAAAAACAAAAACGTTGCCATCAATTCTAAGTCATAGGAACACTATAGGACAGAGTAGAACTGCCCCATAAGATTTCCAAGGAGTGGACGGTGGATTCAAACTGCCGACCTTTTGGCTAGACCTTTTGGTTAACGGCCATATCATTAACCACTGCACCACCAAGGCTCCTTTTAAACCTGTTCAGGGGGACCCAAACTTTCACTCCTACTAAGGACCTGTCTTTATTAGGTCGCCAGTCCACCTCCCACTGACCATTATTATTTTACACAACAGTCACCTTGGATCTAAACATAGCCATCCATGATCCTATTATGTAGCAGCATTCCAATTTCCACTTGGCAATCAGAATCAATCACCCCAACCAGGAGAGTGACCTCCTCTTCCTCTTGGCTTTGTAACTTGAGAAACTCAAAACTAGCAGGGAGCAATCTCAGCTCTCAGTTCACAAGGCTATGGCTATGTGTTTATGGATAGAAATATTTCTACCTTGGGTACCTGGCCCTATAAACCAACCAAGGTTGTGGGATTAGATGCAAAACTTCGGTAGAGGTCATAGTTGTCTAGCGCTGCTACAATAGAAATACCGCAAGAGGATGGCTTTAACAAAGAAAAATTTATTCTCTCACAGTCTAGGAGGATAGAAGTCTGAATTTAAGGCATCGCCTCCAGGGGAAGGCTTTCTCTCTCTGCCGGTTCTGGGGGAAGGTCCTTGTCATCAATTTTCTCCTGGTCTAGGAACTTCTCAGCACAGGGACCCCAGGTCCAAAGAATACACTCTGCTCCCTCCTGGCTTTCTTGGTGGTAGGATGTCCCACTGTCTGTCTTACATCTCAAAAGAGATTGACTTAAGATACAACCTGATCTTTTAGATTGAGTTCTCTCTCATTAACATAACTGTTGATAATCCCACCTCATTAACATCACAGAGGTAAGATTTACAAAACTTGGGAAAATCACATCAGATCACAAAATGGTGGACAAACACACAATACTGGGAATCATGGCCTACCCAAGTTGGCACACATTTTTGGGGAACACAATTCAATCCATGGCAGTAGTTAATAGTAATGCCTTGGAAGAAGTACAGGCAGAATGCTCATTAGGATTGAGTATGGCAAGACTTCATCTCACATGTTATCAGGACGGACCAGTCTCTGGAGAAGGACATCTTGCTTGGTAAAGTAGAGGGTCAGTGAAAAAGAGGAAGACTCTCACCTAGATGGCTTAACACAGTGACTGGAACAATGGGCTCAAACATAGCAGTGATTGTGAGGATGGCACAAGACTGGGCAGTGTTTCATTCTGTTGTACATAGAGTCTCTATGAGTTGGAACCATCTCAACAGTGCCTAACAACTACAGTAATAGTAATGGTAATAGATAATAATAAGGAGGCAGCCCCATTTCCTCCCTTTGGTTCTTAGACCAAGGTAGCCTGTCCATTAGGGAAAAGACACTATACATTGGCTGTTGGTTTAAGGCATATACTGTATGCTGAGGGAGTGTTCCAACATCACAAGGTATTGTCCCCGAGATGGTGTAAGAACCATGACTTCACATTTCAATCAAGCCACCTGCTTCTGGGAGATGGGACATATAGAAAAACTCATGGCATGAGCCCATTGCCCCACTGCCTTTGCTGTAAGATCATTTTCTTGGTTATAAATGGTGTTGTGTGTGATTCTGTGGCATAAATGAGGCACATATAGAGGTGCTGGTAGAAGCAAAAATCAAAGGATGGGCAAATCTGCTGCTTAAGACCTCTTTAAGGTGTTAAAAAGCAGAGATGTCACCTTAAGGAATATGGTGCACCTGACCCAAGCCATGGTGTTTTCATTTGCCTCGTATGCATTTGAAAGCTGGTCAATGAATAAGGAAGACCAAAGAAGAATTGATGCCTTTGAGTGTTGCAAAGAATGCTGAGTGTACCATGGACTGACTCCCAGAAGAATGAACAAATCCGCCTTGGGAGTACAGCCAGAATGCTCCTTAAAAACGAGGATGGTGAGACTTCATCTCACATAATTTGGACATGTTATCAGGAGTGACCAGTTGCTGGAGAAGGACATCATGCTTGGTAAAGTAGAGGGTCAGGGAAAAACAGGAAGACCCTCACCGAGATGAATTGACACAGTGGCTGTAACAGTCAGCTCAAGCATAACAATGATAATGAGGATCGTGCAGGACTGGGCTATATTTCTTTCTGTTGTACGTAGTGTCGCTATGAGTTGGAACCAACTCGACAGAACCTGACAACAACAAGTAGAAGCAAGACTGGCAAGAAAGGAAAAGTCATACGTAGAATAACAATCTATTCCAGTGATGATAAATAACTGTGGCCTCCATGATAAAAGGGCTTCAATGTATGCAACCTGTCCCCACATAGACAACATCAAGGGCCAATTGGAGAATGATGCATATGGAGACTCAGGGTTCGCATTCTGCTGTTGTCAAGTTGAACACTCAGCAGTGGTGATAGCTATAATGCTTGAACCCACCAACCTCTCTGTGGAAGAAAGATGTGGCCATCTGCTTCCGTAAAGATTTATAGTTGCGGAAACTCTGTGAGACTGTTCTACTCTGTCCAATAAGGTTGCTATTTAGTCTGCATCAACTCTATGGCAGCAGGTTTGGTTTTTTGGTTTATTGTAATACTTGTTAAAAAGACTGTCTTTTCTCTATTTAATGGACTTTGGGCCCTTGTCGAAGATCAGGTGACTATAGGTGGATGTTTTTACATGTTGTTTCTCAAATCTGTTCCATTGCTCAATGTATCTGTCGTTGCACCGGTACCAGGCTGTTTTGACTACCATAGCCATATATTAAGTTCTGAGGTCAGGTAGTGTGAGTCCTCCTGTTTTATTCTTCTTCCGTAGTGCTTTACTTATCTGGGACTTCTTCCGTTTCCATATAAAGTTCATAAGTTTTTTCCATCTCTTTAAAGAATGTTGTTGGTATTTGGATCAGGATTGCATTGTATTTGTAAATTGCTTTGGGTAGAATTGTCATTTTCACTATGCTGGGTCTACCTATCCATGAGCATGGAATACTTTTCCATTTATGTAGATCTCTTTTGGTTTCTTGCAGTAGTGTTTTGTAGTTTTCTTTGTATAGGTCTTTTACACTCCTGGTTAGATTTATTCCTAAGTATTTTATTTTTTTAGGGACTTTAAAAAATGGTATTGTTTTCCTGATTTCCTTTTCATCATTCTCTTTGTCGATGTATAGGAATCCAACAGATTTTTGTATGTTTATCTTGTATCATGTTACTCAAGTGAATCTTTCTGTTCTAGTATTTTTCTCCTTGAGTCTTTTGGCTTTTCTATGTATAGTATCACATCGTTTAGCAAATAGGGACAGTTTTAGTTCTTAATTACTAAATTGGATCCCCTTTATTTCTGTTTCTTGCCTTCTCGCTCTAGCTAGGACTTCCAACACAATGTTAAATCGGAGTGGGTATAAAGGGCATCCTTGTCTTGTTCCTGTTCTCAGGGGGATTGTTTTCAGCCTCTATCCATTAAGCGTGATGCTGGCTGTTGGTTTTATATAAATGCCCTTTATTATGTTGTGAAATTTCCCTTCTATACCTATTTTGTTAAGAGTTTTTATCAGGAATGGGCTTTGTCGAATGCCTTTTCTGCTTCTGATCATGTGATTCTTTTATTTCTGCAATAAATTACATTGGTTAATTTTCCAGTGCATACCTGGTATAAATCTTACTTGGTCATGGTGTATTATTTTCTTGATATGATGCTGAATTCTATTGGCTAGAGTTTTGCTGAGAATTTTTGCATCCATATTCATGAAAGATACTGGTCTGTAATTCTCTTTTTTTCTGGTGTCTTTGCCTGGTTTTGGTATCAGGGTTATGTTAGTTTCATAGAATGAATTTGGAAGTATTGCTTCCTTTTCTGTGTTCTGAAATAGTTTGAGTAGTTCTGGTGTAAGCTCTTCTCTGAATGTTTGGTAGACTTCCCCAGAGAAGCCCTCTGGGCCAGGGCTTTTTTCAATTGGGAGTTTTTGTTTTGTTTTACTTTTTCAATCTCTTCTCCTGTTAGGTCTGTTTAGATTTTCAGCATAATTTTGTGTTAGTTGGGTAGGTTGTGTGTTTCTTGAAATTCATCCGTTTTCTCTAGGTTTTCAAATTTGTTGGAGTATAGTTTTTCAAAATATTCTTTTATGATCCTTTTTATTTCAGTTCTGTCTGTTGTAACATCACCCATTTCATTTCTTATTTGGGTTATTTCCGATTTCTCCTGTTTTACTTTTATAAATTTGGCCAGTGGTTTGTCAATTTTGTTGATCTTTTCATAGAGCCAAATTTTGTTTTTGTTAATTCTATTGCTTTTCTATTCTCTATTTTATTTATTTCTGCTCTGATCATTATTATTTCCTTTCTTCTGGTGCCTGTGGACTTTTTTTTGTTCTTTTTCTATTGGTTCAAACTCTGTAGCTAATGTTTTCATTTGTCCCTTCCTTCTTTTTTGATGTGTGTATCTCTTGCTGTAAATTGACCTCTGAGGACTGCCTTTGCTGTGTCCCAAAAGCTTTGATGTGATGCATTTTCATTCTCATTTGATTCTAGGAATTTTTTTATTCCATCTCTGATTTCTTCTATTACACAGTGGTTTGTTAGCACAGTGTTATTCAGTTTCCGTGTAATATTTTTTTTGTTTTGTTTTCCTTGCTCTTCCTGTTTTTAATTTCTATCTTGATGGTGTTGTAGTCAGAGAAGATACTTTGTATTATCTCAGAGTTTTGGATTTTGTTGAGGGTTTCTCTGTGGCCTAAGATGTGGTCTATTCTGGAGAACATCCCATGTGCGTTGAAAAAGAATGTGTACCTTGCTGTGGTTGGGTGAACTATTCTGTATATGTCTATGAGGTCAATTTGACTGATTACGCCCTTTAGCTCTTCTGTATCTTTGTTGAGTTTCTTTCTAGATGTCTGCCCTTTACCAAGGGTGGTGTATTAAAATCTCCTACCGTTATTGTGGAAATGTCAATTTCTCTTCAATGCTGTTGGAGTTTCTTTTATGTATTTTGGATCCTTGTCATTGAGTGTGTAGGTGTTTATTATAGTTGTGCCTTCATGATGGATTGTCAGTCACTTTATTTCTTTTTTTTTAATCAATATATAATACTCTTCTTTGTCTTTTTTGGTGGATTTTGTTTTAAAGTATATGCTATCTGAGATTAGTGTCTTAGTCTGGGTTTTCTAGAGAACCAAAACCAGTAAAGTGTATAAATATATAGAGACAGAGATTTGTATCAAGGAAATGGCTCGTGCAATTTTAGAGGCTGGAAGATCCCAAGTCCATGGATCAGGATAGAGGCTTCTCTTGATTCACATAGCCGCAGGGGCTGGCGAACCCAAGATTGACAAGTCACAGAGCAGGGCTCCCACTCTCAGGCTGTGATCTAAGATCTGCAGACAAGCTGACAGCTCAAGTCCCAAGCCAGAGATCAGACGAACAGGAGCCAGCCACAGAATCTGTAATGAGCAAAAAAGCCAGAACATCTCCTTATATTTGGATGCAGGCCACACCCCCAAGGAAACTCCGTTTCAACACATTGGCTACTCACAGTAGATGCAGTCATGGGAGTAGTCACATAAACACTGAGAATCATGGCCCAGCCAAGTTGTCACACAATCTTAACCATCACAGTCCACCCTTTGTCAAATTGGCACATGTACACATCTCCTTAAAGCATAGGTAATCTCTGAATAAAGACAATTATAAAGTCATATTTGCACCTAACATGATACAACTAACACAAGTACAACCCTAAAAGCACTAGCTCCATTTGCATCTTACACTTTATGAGTGAAGAAAACATAAATATGTGATGCACACATACAAGGCAGAAATACTTATAGCAATTACAGCCCTCAGTTCTACAACTGGTCAAGTGGCTGTAACTGGTATTTAGAACTACCTACTTCCACCACCCATTCCGTATTCCCTTTGGCCTCAGCAAGCACCTCAGCTGGCCGTGGATTTTTGCCTGGTGGTGTGACCCAAACTTTCATTCCTGAAAGTTCTGGGTCATTAGTAGTCATGTTGGAATTGGGTTGCTGTAGTTTCCCATTGACTTTAATCACAGGGCATGGTAGTACTAAGAGATGCCCTAAGGGATCACCTACATTCCAGACGTATTCTTCTTTACTTCCATTATATACTATCAATCTGATTTCCTCCTGGTAATCAGGATCACCCAGTCCAGCCAGTATGGTAACTCCCTTCTTTGCTTGTTGATCCAGAGGCATAAGGAGCCCAAAGTGGCCAGGTGGCATTCTTAGCTTCCAGGTCAGTGGAATCAGTGATGTGTCTCCAGATGGGAGCACTCCTCCCTTTGGAACTAAGACCTGCAGAGCATAAGGTCACAGGGACAAGAAGCAAAAATCTAACGAATGGAGCCTCTCCCATTTCCACCCCCTGATCCCTGGAAGCATGAATCCTGGCTACAGGAGGAACAGCATCATATATTGGACACTGATTTAGAGCATATACAGCCTCCTGGAAAACCCTGCCACAACCCTGCAAGGTATTGACATCTATCTGGCAGGGTAATTGTGTCTTTAGGAGGTTATTCCATCATTTTATCAAGCCAGCTGATTCAAGATGATGGAGAACACTGTAAGACCGGTGAAATCCATGAGCCTGGGCCCACTGCCACACTTCATTTGCTGCAAAGTGAGTCCCTTGATCTGAGGTAATGGTGTGTGGGATACCATGACAAAGGATAAGGCATTCTGTGAGACCACGGATGGTAGTTTTGGCAGAAGCATTGCATGCAGGGAAGGCAAATCCATATCCATAGTAAGTATCAATTCCAGTAAGGACAAAATGCTGCCCTTTCCGTGGTGGAAGTGATCCAATGTAATCAACTTGCCACCAAGTTGCTGGCCAATCACCTCGAGAGATGGTGTTGTATCGAGGATTCAATGTTGGTTTCTGCTGCTGGCAGACTGGGCACTCAGCAGCAGCTGTAGCCAAGTCAGCCTTGGTGAATGAAAGTCCATGTTGCTGAATCCATGCATAAACTCCATCCCAGCAACCATGGCCACTTTGTTCATGGGCCCATTGAGCAATGACAGGAGAAGCTGGGGAAAAAGATGCATGGTTTCCACAGAATGCATCAACCTATCCACTTAATTGCTATAATCACCCTCTGCTAAGGTCACACTTTGGTGAGCATTCACATGGGACATAAATATCTTCACTTCTTTGGCCCATTTAGAGAGGCCTTTCCACATACAGGAAACCCTGGTGGCGTAGTGGTTAAGTGCTATGGCTGCTAACCAAAGGGTCAGCAGTCCAAATCCACCAGGCACTCCTTGGAAACTCTATGGGGCAGTTCTACTCTGTCCTATAGGGTCGCTATGAGCCGGAATTGACTCAACGGCACTGGATTTGGTTTATCCACATACTTCTTTCCCATAAATCCCTTTCTCCAATTTTCCAATCATGTTCCTTCCATGTCCCTGACCATGCAGCGAAACCATTTGCCAGAGCTCATAAATCATTATACAGTAGCACATCAGACCATTTCTCCTTCCAGCCAAAGTGAACAACCAGGTGCACTGCTCGGAGTTCTGCCCATTGAGAGCATTTCTCTTCACCATTGTCCTTTATGAGATCCCAGAAATTGGCTGTACTGCTGCTGCTGTCCACTTTTGAGTGGGGCCTGCATATCATGCAGAACCGTCTGTTAACCAGGAATGGGCTTTCTCTTCTTCAGTCAACTGATCATAAGGAACTCCCCATAAGGCCATAGGAATTGCAGATCTTTAAATTTGCTCAAATCTGGGAGTTGATTGAGAGACCATGACTCTCTATTCTGGTTATTCGAGTTAGACTGCTGTTCACTGGACCTAGAATTCATCCATTTGTACAGATCAAACAAATAGTAGATTTCCTATCTGTTTCACTCCTAGGAACACCATGACTAAGTAGCCAATGCCATAAGTCCAAAGGAGTCAGACTATTCTGATTACTGCTTTGACTCCACTGTCCATTACTGTAAACCATGCTCACCTTGCCTTTGTTGATGGAGTGCAGCCACTTGGCCCCCACTACCATGGGGTCCAATCAGCCCCATTGTTGTTAGGTGTCTTAATTCAGTTAGGGCATTTCCCAGTGTCAAATCTGATTTACATAAAATAGTAATCACAGCCATCTTCAAAGATGCTAGAGCTCCCTTCACAAATTTGTTTCTCAGCATTGTGAGGAAATGTGTGTCCCCTGGGCACTCCATGTGTGGGTCTAACCTGATAAATCCAGTCTAGCATGCTAATTTCCCTAAGCCTTTGATTACTTTCTTCTACAGTATACCAAGACAGGTCTGGTACTTCAACTTGACTTAGTGCAGGCAACCTCGTAATCCATGCTTCAGCAACCCAACCAAATAAACTATTAGGTGCTTTCCTGACTTCTCAACTGGAAATATTGAATGAAGAATCTGTGCTTAGTGGACCCATATCAATAAACTCAGACTGATCTTTATGTTCCTTGCACCATTATCCCACACCGTTAATGGCCATTCCCACATATATTCCCCAGGCTTCTGTTTGTACATATTAGAAAACTCATGCAGTTCTTTTGGAGTGTTGCATACCTTCTCCTGGGTCACAATTTGTCCACATCCCAAGATTCAGGATCCCATTTCTTCCCAATTAATGTCCTTACAGACACCTCTCAAGGTTGGCAATTTTGCTGGTGTTGTAATTCAGCCACTGTTACAATAAGGCTCTGGGTTTCATTTTCTGCAATTTCAGCTCTGTTACTACACGAAATATGGTTTTCTTTCAAAGCACAAGTGGAAGCCCTAAGGTCATTTATGTGGCATTTTAGCTTTGATTCTGAAGCCTGAACACATCTCTTTGTTTCACTAGTTTGTCTAGCAAAAGTAGGACTAACCAACCAGCTTCCTTATACTTCTCATTCTGACACAACTGCAGGGAGATATCACTCATGTGTTCACCCAGAGCCTCATCTTTCACTGATACCTGATCTACTCAGTGTGATATTTTGTGTATTTGTATCACCACCTCGCACTATGTTTTAGCAGTGCCCACTTTACTGCTGGAAGCAGAGTCATCAACATTTTTAAGACTAACCAGACTTGAGGACCAATTTAGAAAACTCATCCTTACAACCTTGTTTCTCTAGAACCACTCTAGGTACCAAATGTCTTAGGCTGGGTTCTCCAGAGGAGCAAAACCAGTAAAGCTTATAAATATATACCCAAAAACCCATTGCTGTTGAGATTTAAATCTAGGAAATGGCTTAAGTGATTGTTGAGGCTGGAACATCCCAAGTCCGTGGATCAGGATAGAGGATTCTCTTGATTCGTGTAGACACAGGAGCTGGCGAACCCAGGATTGGCAGGTCAGAGAGCAGGGCTCTTGCTCTCAAGCTGTGAAGGTCAAGAAATTCTAAGATCTGCAGATAAGCTGACAGCTCAAGGCCCAAGAGCTGGAGGTTACATGAACAGGATGCATCTGCAGGATCCAAATTCCAAGATCTGCAGATAAGTTGATAGCTCAAGTCCCAAGAGCCAGAGGTCAGATGAACAGGAGGCAGCTGCAGGATCCAGAGTGAGCAAAAAAAGTCTGCTTATATTTGGATGCAGGCTACACCCACAAGGAAAATCCCTTTCAACTGATTGGCTATTCACAGAGGATTCAGTCATGGAAGTAATTATCTATAAACACAGAATCATGACCCAGCCAAGCTGGCACACAATCTTAACCATCACAATTGGTATTGCCATTCCTACTCTTTTTTTGCTAGCTGTTTGCTTGATATATTTTTTCCATCCTTTGAGTTTTAATAAAACTGTTTCTAAGGTGTGTCTCTTGTAGACAGCATATTAATGGATCCTTTTTTTTTTTTTTTTAAATCCATTCTGTCACTCTCTGTCTTTTTATGGGTGCATTCAGGCCATTTACATTCACGATAACTATTGATAGGTGTGAGTTTATTGCTGTCATTTTGTAGTGTTTTTTTGTGGTGCTGACGTTTTCATTGTTCCTCTTACACTCCTGTGTTGAACTCCTCTTTTTGTGGATTTTTTTTTCCATTTCTTTCGTATCCATAGATTTTATTTTTACTGAGACTCTATGTTTTATTTCTTTATTTTGATGAGGAGTTTAACTTTCTTTGTAGTTACCTTGAAATTACCCTTATCTTTCTAGGTTTGAAAAAAAAAATTTTTTTTTTTAAAAAGGTTTGAACCAGTCTATTAAAAAAAAATTTTTTTTTTCTTTATTGCTCCATTACAGAGTTCAATACCTACTTCGTTTATTCCCTCTTTCATTGTTTGACGTTGTTGTCATTTACAGATTAACCTCTCTGGTTCCCTGTTGTAATTCTTTTGGTTTTGCATAGTCCTTGAGAGTTCATTTCCTAGATTGGTATCTGTCTGGTGCCATCTTACATCCTAGATTCAGGCTGTGGTCTGATGTTGTTTGTTGTCAAACTGAAGGACCCCCTTTAATAATTCTTGTAAATTTGGTTTGGTTTTTACATATTCCCTTAATTTCTGTTTTTCTGGAAATGTACTAATTTCACCACCGTATTTGAATGAGAGTTTTGAAAGATGTATTATTCTTGTTTGGCAATTTTTCTTTCAATATTTTATATATGTCATCCCATTGCCTTCTTGCCTGCGTGGTTTCTGCCAAATAATCAGAGCTTAGTGTTATTGTTTCTCCTCTGTATGTGACTTTTTCTTTTTTCTCAAACTGCTCTCAGGATTCTTTCTTTGTCTTTGGTTTTATTGTGCATGATTATGATATGCATTGGTGGTTTTCTTTTTGGGTCCATCCTGTATGGGTTTCTTTGAAGTTCCTTTATGGTCAGCTTTTCATCTGTCATATTTTTGAAGTTTTCTGTCAGCAATTCTTCAAGGATCCTCTCTGTAGTTTCCATTTTCTCCCTTGTTTTAGTACTCTGATCACTCGTAAATTTTTGTTTTTGATTGTATCCCACATCATTCTCAGAGTTTCTTCATTTTTCTTCATTCTTTCTCATGACTTTTCCTCAAAGTTATATCCATATGTTTGTCTTCAGTTTTGCTGAACCTGTCTTCCATCATTTCAAACCTGTTCCTCAGCTCTTCGATGACACTATCCATTTCTGAACTCTTGCTTATCTTTTGGATTTCTAATTGTTGTTTTTGTATGATTTCTGGTTGTGAATTTATTTTGGCTTTTTTTCCCTGTATTATTGTCTAGAGATTTTCCATTTTTTGTCTGTATTTTCCATAAAATGTCTGCCTTTTCCATGAGTTTGTCTATTTCTTCCTCATTTTTGTCTGCTTTTTGCTTCAACTCTTGGATAGCTCTGATTATTAGAGATTTGAATTCCCTATCAGGTAGCTCCACTGCCTTTTCTTCTACTGGAAAGTAATCTGTTGTTTTATTTGGAATGACTACTGGAAATGTACTGTCTTTTTTGTTTGTTTGTTTTGATATTGTCTGCTGTCTTTGGGACACTCAGTAGTAATTTTCTTCATTTATTGGTTGTAGGTTTGTTTTTCATCCTGCTTTTTTGTTGTTGTTATATCTGACCAGGTGGTCTGTGCATTCTTTGATGTTTGCTCATCTTGGGCTAGATACTTATCACCTCTTTGTACAAGGGATAGGGCCAGTCTTTCACCTATGGTGCTGCAGGCAGGTCCAGAGGAAGGGGAGGAGCTGGGGTGGGTTATTTGTGGCATGTAATGGGGTCAACAGGGTGGGCTGGAGGTCAGTGCAGGGCAGGTACCAGTAGGCTGTGCCTGTGCTGCTCAGGGGTGCGATATTCAGTGCACAATGCAGATAGGCAGAAGGGAGTGGGGAGGTTTTGATGTTTGGAGCTAAGTTGGGTATGGGAAAGATGAGAGGAGAGAGAATCAAGGGCCAAAAAATAAAAAGTGCTGAGGGAGCTAGGTGCTCTCTCTCCTGCTGGGAACTCTGCGAGGCTGCTTTTCTGTATTCCCTGCCCACCAATCTTTGACAGGTGTCCACGATGGGAAATCCGTGATGTGTTAGCTCATTCAGGACCACCACTAGTATCTCTCCTCATTCTCTGTTGTCTGTCAGTTTCTTATTCCATTCAGTTCTTGGTTGAGTTCTTTATTTTCTCATTTGACACTAAGTGTCCCAGGATTGATGTTTGTCTCTGTTTTATTTAGTTTTTCAGGCCTTTGCTGTGGAGGGACTGCATGGTGTTTCTGCCTATAATGCCATGTTGGCACCCAAAACTAGTCATTTTAGCTTTTAAGATTATTTTTTGTGGTTGTCTCAGTTAAAGTAGAAGCACATCACATAAAGTCATTTTAAACATTCAGTTTTTATACAAATGTTCACCTTAATCCATTGTCTTAGCTTGGGTTCTCCAGAAAAGCAAAACCAGTTAAGCATATAAAAATATGTATACAGGGGGCGGAGCCAAGATGGCGGACTAGGCAGACGCTACCTCGGATCCCTCTTACAACAAAGACACGGAAAAACAAGTGAATCGATCACATACATAACAATCTACGAACCCTGAACAACAAACACAGATTTAGAGACGGAGAACGAACTAATATGGGGAAGCAGCGATAGTTTCCAGAGCCTGGAGCCAGCGTACCAGTCAGGTAGGGCACAAACACAGAGAGCTGCTCAACCCCCCTGAACTAACCCCGGGAGGGAGACCAGTTGGTTCCACGGGCAGCGTGGGACGCAGCTGGTAGGAGAAGTCCCCGGGAGGCAGCGACTGGTCTTGGAGCAGGAAGAGCAGCGTCCCAGCCGGGGAACCATCTCGCCGGGATTTGGACTGGATGCAGGTACGGCATAAACACGGAGAGCTGCTCCACCCCCCTGAACTAACCCCGGGAAGGGGCCCAGCCGGGTCGCGCGGGCGGCGTGGGATGCAGCCGATAGGAGAAGTCCCCGGGAGGCAACGACTGGTATTGGAGCGGGGAGAACAGCGTCCCAGCCGGGACACTCGGTCACGGCACAAGCACGGGGAGCTGCTCCACCCATCTGAACTAACCCCGGGAGGGGGCTCACCTGGTTCACAGGGGCAGCATGGCCACGTGGCTGGAAGGAAGAGAAGTCCCCGGGAGACAGCGACTGATTTTGGAGTCGAGAGTGCACCGTCCCAGTAGGGGAGCCTTGACGCTGGGCATGGGGCTGGAAGCAGAGGATCTGACCGTGACTCCAGCGGGCCAGACCCCCCGGGGGCAATCTCCACACAGCCAGCACACATAGGTGACGTGCCTGCGGGAATCTCAGATATAATAGTCTTTCCAAGCAAGACAAGCAACTCTGGCTATATTCTGAGGTGCTACTCTCCTATCTCTCTGTTTCCTCCCCCACCCTCCCCAGGCGGCTTCATTAACATCCGAATAGCCTGAGCCAGAGGGAGAACTCTGATAGGGGTCTGACTGCATTTTTTTTTTAGCAGATTTTCTGGAAAAACTAGTTTCCCAGTGATGGCTCGCAGACAACAATCCATATCAAACCACTTAAAGAAGCAGACCATGACAGCTTCTCCAACCCCCCAAACAAAAGAATCAAAATCTTTCCCAAATGAAGATACAATCCTGGAATTATCAGATACAGAATATAAAAAACTAATTTACAGAATGCTTAAAGATATCACAAATGAAATTAGGATAACTGCAGAAAAAGCCAAGGAACACACCAATAAAACTGCTGAAGAACTCAAAAAGATTATTCAAGAACATAGTGGAAAAATTAATAAGTTGCAAGAATCCATAGAGAGACAGCATGTAGAAATCCAAAAGATTAACAATAAAATTACAGAATTAGACAACGCAATAGAAAGTCAGAGGAGCAGACTCGAGCAATTAGAATGCAGACTGGGACATCTGGAGGACCAGGGAATCAACACCAACATAGCTGAAAAAAAAACAGATAAAAGAATTAAAAAAAATGAAGAAACCCTAAGAATTATGTGGGACTCTATCAAGAAGGATAACCTGCAGGTGATTGGAGTCCCAGAACAGGGAGGGGAGACAGAAAACACAGAGAAAATAGTTGAAGAACTCCTGACAGAAAACTTCCCTGACATCATGAAAGACGAAAGGATATCTATCCAAGATGCTCATCGAACCCCATTTAAGATTGATCCAAAAAGAAAAACACCAAGACATATTATCATCAAACTCACCAAAACCAAAGATAAACAGAAAATTTTAAAAGCAGCCAGGGAGAAAAGAAAGGTTTCCTTCAAGGGAGAAGCAATAAGAATAAGTTCAGACTACTCAGCAGAAACCATGCAGGCAAGAAGGGAATGGGACGACATATACAGAGCACTGAAGGAGAAAAACTGCCAACCAAGGATCATATATCCAGCAAAACTCTCTCTGAAATATGAAGGCGAAATTAAGATATTTACAGACAAACACAAGTTTAGAGAATTTGCAAAAACCAAACCAAAGCTACAAGAAATACTAAAGGATATTGTTTGATCAGAGAACCAATAATATCAGATATCAGCACAACACAAGGTCACAAAACAGAACGTCCTGATATCAACTCAAATAGGGAAATCACAAAAACAAACAAATTAAGATTAATTAAAAAAAAATACACATAACAGGGAATCATGGAAGTCAATAGGTAAAAGATCACAATAATCAAAAAGAGGGACTAAATACAGGAGGCATTGAACTGCCATATGGAGAGTGATACAAGGCGATATAGAACAATACAAGTTAGGTTTTTACTTAGAAAAATAGGTGTAAATAATAAGGTAACCACAAAAAGGTATAACAACTCTATAACTCAAGATAAAAACCAAGAAAAACGTAACGACTCAACTAACATAAGGTCAAACACTAGGAAAATGAGGATCTCACAATTTACTAAGAAAAACGCCTCAGCACAAAAAAGTATGTGGAAAAATGGAATTGTCAACAACACACATAAAAAGGCATCAAAATGACAGCACTAAAAACTTATTTATCTATAATTACCCTGAATGTAAATGGACTAAATGCTCCAATAAAGAGACAGAGAGTCACAGGCTGGATAAAGAAACACGATCCATCTATATGCTGCCTACAAGAGACACACCTTAGACTTAGAGACACAAACAAACTAAAACTCAAAGGATGGAAAAAAGTATATCAAGCAAACAATAAGCAAAAAAGAAGAGGAGTAGCAATATTAATTTCGGACAAAATAGACTTTAGACTTAAATCCACCACAAAGGATAAAGAAGGACACTATATAATGATAAAAGGGACAATTGATCAGGAAGACATAACCCTATTAAATATTTATGCACCCAATGACAGGGCTGCAAGATACATGAATCAAATTTTAACAGAATTGAAAAGTGAGATAGATACCTCCACAATTATAGTAGGAGACTTCAACACACCACTTTCGGAGAAGGACAGGACATCCAGTAAGAAGCTCAATAGAGACACGGAAGATCTAATTACAACAATCAACCAACTTGACCTCATTGACTTATACAGAACTCTCCACCCAACTGCTGCAAAATACACTTTTTTTTCTAGCGCACATGGAACATTCTGTAGAATAGGCCACATATTAGGTCATAAAACAAACCTTTGCAGAGTCCAAAACATCAAAATATTACAAAGCATCTTCTCAGACCACAAGGCAATAAAACTAGAGATCAATAACAGAAAAACTAGGGAAAAGAAATCAAATACTTGGAAACTGAACACTACCCTCCTGAAAAAAGACTGGGTTATAGAAGACATCAAGGAAGGAATAAGGAAATTCATAGAAAGCAACAAGAATGAAAATACTTCCTTACAAAACCTCTGGGACACAGCAAAAGCAGTGCTCAGAGGCCAATTTATATTGATAAATGCACACATACAAAAAGAAGAGCCAAAATCAGAGAACTGTCCCGACAACTTGAACAATAGAAACTGAGCAACAAAAGAATCCATCAGGCACCAGAAGAAAACAAATAATAAAAATTCGAGCTGAACTAAATGAATTAGAGAACAGAAAAACAATTGAAAGAATTAACAAAGCCAAAAGCTGGTTCTTTGAAAAAATTAACAAAATTGATAAACCATTGGCTAGACTGACTAAAGAAATACAGGAAAGGAAACAAATAACCTGAATAAGAAACGAGAAGGACCACATCACAACAGAACCAAATGAAATTAAAAGAATCATTTCAGATTATTATGAAAAATTGTACTCTAACAAATTTGCAAACCTAGAAGAAATGGATGAATTCCTGGAAAAACACTACCTACCTAAACTAACACATTCAGAAGTAGAACAACTAAATAGACCCATAACAAAAAAAGAGATTGAAACGGTAATCAAAAAACTCCCAACAAAAAAAAGCCCTGGCCCGGACGGCTTCACTGCAGAGTTCTACCAAACTTTCAGAGAAGAGTTAACACCACTACTTCTGAAGGTACTCCAAAGCATAGAAAATGACGGAATACTACCCAACTCATTCTATGAAGCCACCATCTCCCTGATACCAAAACCAGGTAAAGACATTACAAAAAAAGAAACTTATAGACCTATATCCCTCATGAACATAGGTGCAAAAATCCTTAATAAAATTCTAGCCAATAGAATCCAACAACACATCAAAAAAATAACTCACCCTGATCAAGTGGGATTTATACCAGGTCAAGGCTGGTTTAATATTAGAAAAACCATTAATGTAATCCATCACATAAATAAAACAAAAGACAAAAACCACATGATCTTATCAATTGATGCAGAAAAGGCATTTGACAAAGTCCAACACCCATTTATGATAAAAACTCTTACCAAAATAGGAATTGAAGGAAAATTCCTCAACATAATAAAGGGCATCTATGCAAAGCCAACAGCCAATATCACTCTAAATGGAGAGAACCTGAAAGCATTTCCCTTGAGAACGGGAACCAGACAAGGATGCCCTTTATCACCGCTCTTATTCAACATCGTGCTGGAAGTCCTAGCCAGGGCAATTAGGCTAGACAAAGAAATAAAAGGTATCCGGATTGGCAAGGAAGAAGTAAAGGTATCACTATTTGCAGATGACATGATTATATACACAGAAAACCCTAAGGAATCCTCCAGAAAACTACTGAAACTAATAGAAGAGTTTGGCAGAGTCTCAGGTTATAAAATAAACATACAAAAATCACTTGGATTCCTCTACATCAACAAAAAGAACACCGAAGAGGAAATTACCAAATCAATACCATTCACGGTAGCCCCCAAGGAGATAAGATACTTAGGAATAAATCTTACCAAGGATGTAAAAGACCTATACAAAGAAAACTACAAAGCTCTACTACAAGAAATTCGAAAGGACATACTTAAGTGGAAAAACATACCTTGCTCATGGATAGGAAGACTTAACATAGTAAAAATGTCTATTCTACCAAAAGCCATCTATACATTTAACGCACTTCCAATCCAAATTCCAATGTCATATTTTAAGGGGATAGAGAAACAAATCACCAATTTCATATGGAAGGGAAAGAAGCCCCGGATAAGCAAAGCACTACCGAAAAAGAAGAAGAAAGTGGGAGGCCTCACTTTACCCGACTTCAGAACCTATTATACAACCACAGTAGTCAAAACAGCCTGGTACTGGTACAACAACAGGCACATAGACCAATGGAAAAGAATGGAGAACCCAGACATAGATCCATCCACGTATGAGCAGCTGATATTTGACAAAGGACCAGTGTCAATTAATTGGGGAAAAGATAGCCTTTTTAACAAATGGTGCTGGCATAACTGGATATCCATTTGCAAAAAAATGAAACAGGACCCATACCTCACACCATGCACAAAAACTAACTCCAAGTGGATCAAAGACCTAAACATAAAGACTAAAACGATAAAGATCATGGAAGAAAAAATTGGGACAACCCTAGGAGCCCTAATACAAGGTATAAACAGAATACAAAACATTACCAAAAATGATGAAGAGAAACCAGATAACTGGGAGCTCCTAAAAATCAAACACCTATGCTCATCTCAAGACTTCTCCAAAAGAGTAAAAAGACCACCTACAGATTGGGAAAGAATTTTCAGCTATGACATCTCCGACCAGCGCCTGATCTCTAAAATCTACATGATTCTGTCAAAACTCAACCACAAAAAGACAAACAACCCAATCAAGAAGTGGGCAAAGGATATGAACACACATTTCACTAAAGAAGATATTCAGGCAGCCAACAGATACATGAGAAAATGCTCTCGATCATTAGCCATTAGAGAAATGCAAATTAAAACTACGATGAGATTCCATCTCACAGCAGCAAGGCTGGCATAAATCCAAAAAACACAAAATAATAAATGTTGGAAAGGTTTTGGAGAGATTGGAACTCTTATACACTGCTGGTGGGAATGTAAAATGGTACAACCACTTTGGAAATCTATCTGGCGTTATCTTAAACAGTTAGAAATAGAACTACCATACAACCCAGAAATCCCACTTCTGGGAATATACCCTAGAGATACAAGAGCCTTCATACAAACAGATATATGCACACCCATGTTTATTGCAGCTCTGTTTACAATAGCAAAAAGTTGGAAGCAACCAAGGTGTCCATCAACGGATGAATGGGTAAATAAATTGTGGTATATTCACACAATGGAATACTACGCATCGATAAAGAACAGTGACGAATCTGTGAAACATTTCATAACATGGAGGAACCTGGAAGGCATTATGCTGAGCGAAATTAGTTAGAGGCAAAAGGACAAATATTGTATAAGACCACTATTATAAGATCTTGAGAAATAGTAAACCTGAGAAGAACACATACTTTTGTGGTTACGAGGAGGGGAGGTAGGGAGGGTGGAAGAGGGTTTTTTATTGATTAATCAGTAGATAAGAACTGCTTTAGGTGAAGGGAAAGACAACACTCAATACATGGAAGGTCAGCTCAGTTGGACTGGACCAAAAGCAAAGAAGTTTCCGGGATAAAATGAATGCTTCAAAGGTCAGTGGAGCAAGCGCGGGGGTCTGGGGAACATGGTTTGCGGGGACTTCTAAGTCAATTGGCAAAATAATTCTATTATGAAATCATTCTGCATCCCACTTTGAAGTGTGGTGTCTGGGGTCTTAAATGCTAACAAACGGCCATCTAAGATGCATCAATTGGTCTCAACCCACCTGGAGCAAAGGAGAATGAAGAACACCAAGGCCACACGACAACTAAGAGCCCAAGAGACAGAAAGGGCCACATGAACCAGAGACCTACATCATCCTGAGACCAGAAGAACTAGTTGGTGCCCGGCCACAATCGATGACTGCCCTGACAGGGAGCACAGCAGAGGACTCCGGAGTGAGCAGAAGATCAGTGGGATACAGACCCCAAATTCTCATAAAAAGACCAAACTTAATGGTCTGACTGAGATTAGAGGAATCCCGGCGGCCATGCTCCCCAGACCTTCTGTTGGCACAGGACAGGAACCATTCCCGAAGACAACTCATCAGACATGAAAGGGACTGGTCAACCGGTGGGAGAGAGACGCTGATGAAGAGTGAGCTAATTATATCAGGTGGACACTTGAGATTGTGTTGGCAACTCTTGTCTGGAGGGGGGATGGGAGGATAGAGAGAGAGGGACGCCGGCAAAATTGTCAAGAAAGGAGAGACTGAAAGGGCTGACTCAAGAGGGGGAGAGCAAGTGGGAGTAGGGAGTGAGATGTATGTAAACTTATATGTGACAGACTGATTGGATTTGTAAACGTTCACTTGAAGCTTAATAAAAGTTATTAAAAAAAATATGTATACATAGAAAGAGAGGTTTATATTAAGGAAATGGCTAACATGCTTTCATGAGGCTGTAGTGTCCCAAGTACAAGGGGCAGGGAGGAGGCTTCTGCAGGGCTAGAGAACAAGAAGATTGTCAGGCCATAGATCAGGGCTGTTGCTTACAGGCTGTGAAGATCAACAAATCTTAAGATTGGAAGGCAAGACCACAGGTAAGCTGCTAGCTCAAGTCCCAAGAACCAGAGGTCACTCCAGGAGCCCGCTGCAGGATCCAGAACAAGCAAAAATCCTGACAAGGAGAGCAGGAAGGACTAAGCAGCAGAGGGTGGAAAGATGAAGGCTGAGGGGGTTGGTGAGCTTCCACAGGCCCCAACCCCCGCCAGTTCCAATCATAGCAGATTCCATCATGTATCAAAACTCAACAGGGAATTGATCACAACATTATATGACTGCCAAAACCCTGAGAATCATGGCCCAGCCAAGTTGACACACAATCTTAACCATCACGTCCATTAACTGTTGTGTACCCACATCCTCCCAGTCTAACCTCAAACAAGTCAAACCCAGACCTGTTGTCATCAAGTTGATTTCCAACTCACATGACCCTATAGGACAGGGTAAAACTGCCTCATAGGGTTTCCAAGGCTGAAATCTTTACAGAAGCAAACTGCCACATCTTTCTCCTGTGGAGCTGCTGGTGGGTTTGAACTACCAAATTTTTGATTTAACTACTTTGACACCAGGGCTCATAATCTAGCCTTAGGACTTGTTAAAATTTCAAATGGTTTTACTCATTCATATGCACATGGCCTTGTGTCCCTTGGCTCTGAGTCAAAAAGGAAATTTTGACCCCCTTGTTCATCCTTGTCTGGTTAATTTGCTACACAATAGCCCCAGAAAATTCCAGGCAAGGCTTCTCATTATGACCTTTGTGTTATGGCTTTTTAAAATGTCACCACTATAGAGAGGACTTGCTAATGGCTCCTTAAATTTGGAGTAGTAGCAGGAGTTCCTATTGGTCTACCCAACCTCTGTTAATAATGTGTTAAAATGTTCCTTTTATCCTCATCAATGTCTCCCTGACTCACCTCATTCTTCAATAACCTTTAAAAATTTCCACCCTACTGTTTGAGTGGCCACTTAACTCTTCCTTTTGCTTTTTTTTTTTTTTAATCTGTAGCAACTGGTCTCTTTACTTTAGGACAACATTACTCTCTCTAATAGTATTTTAATGAGTTTTTGGTGAAAGTTCAAATACTAAGTTAGCTTCCCATTTGATAATTTCCATACAAATTGTTCGGTGACATTAGTTACATTTATTACAATGGGTCAACATTATTTTTAATTGTCTTCTGTTCTGTTTCCAGTACTCTAGTTTCACTTCCCCTTAATCTTCTCTTCATTGCTTTTGAGTGATTGTTAACAGTTTGGTTTTATACTGATGGTTTTTAAGTAGAGTACTGATCTTATGGTTAATGTCATTTATTTTGTGTGCCACTCTGTGGTTTCACTAAATGATGATCTCCAGGGACAGGCTCGGTTCTACGTTTAAAGTGTTTCAGGGTGATAGTGTCAGGGAGTCTTCTGTTCCCTGCTGTTCCAGTTTGTCTGGCTTTTTTTTAAATAAGAATTTGAATTCTGCTACACATTTTTCCCCAGTTTTATTTTGAAACATCTATTGTGACCCTGGCCTGGTCACTTGTGGTATCTGGGCACCATCAAATTCTTCTGGAAGATGCGTTTGTGGCTTCTATAGACTTGTTTCTTCTCGGTGCTTTTGGTTACCTTCTCACTATTTTGCCCACGGTGAAGAGAGACCTGTAGTAGTGTCTTATATGGCTGCTCGAAAGCTTTTAAGACCCCAGATGCCTCTCACTTTACTAGGATGCAGATCATGATTTTAGGCATCTACGTTATGCCAATTGACTGAGTTGTCCTATGAGACTACGGTCCTAAGCTTTCAAACCCAGAAAACCAAACTTGGAGGGTGTTTGTTTTATGTCTGCAGAATATTCATATTTGTGTCTTTAATGAATATATGTGCCTGCACCCACATATTTGTATTTACAGGTACTTACAGATGCTTTTGGTTTTTGGGGGAGGATACATACTTTTCTTAGCTATGTACTCACCTAGGTGTAGCTACCTGTATACCAATATGTCTATACCCATCCATATGTGCTCAAACACTCATTTTACTTTGGTTTTGCTGTGCTTACTATATTCACATCCAGTGCCACTTTCCCCATCACCAAACAAATCTCTAAGCTCTGAAGTGTACTTTACCCTCTTCCCTCCTCTCCCCGATAACCACCAAAGAAAATTAAAAAACAAAAACAAAAAACATTTGCCATCGAGTTGATTCCAACAACTCATAGCTACCTCCAAATATATTTATTCTTGTATTCTTATAAAAGGGTTATACAATATTTGTCCCCATATGCTTGACTTATTTCACTTAGTATTATGCCCTCTAGATCCATTTGTGTTACAATATTTTACAGACTCATCATTGTTCTTTATGGTTCCCCAGTATTCATAGGTGTGCATATGTCTGTTTGTGTCACTATTTTTAGGTCTCTAGGGTCAGTAGTTCAAATCTACCAGCCACTCTTTGGAAACTGTATTGGGCAGTTCTACTCTGTTCTATAGGGTCTCTATGAGTTTGAATCAACTCCAGTGCAACAGGTCAATGGCTAATAATTGCAAACATCTTTTCCTATATTTATTGGCTGCTTAGATGTTCTCACTAATGAAAGTCGTATTCATGTACACTGTCCATTTTGTGATAGGGTTCTTTCTCTTTCTGTTTTTGAGTTGTCACTGTTTTCTACAGATTTTGGAGATTATACCCTTATTGGATAAGTTGTTTCTGAAGATTTTTTTCCCAGTCTGTAGGTGGGAAGCCATATGTTAGATCAAGAAAAAACTTTGCTTTGAGATCGTCTTTTTATTAGGAAAAAGGTGACCCTAGAGAAAAAAAAAATTTTTTTCAATTGGAAATTATGACAAGCACTTGTATTTATCAAATCTTGGTTTTTGTTCTTTGAGAAAGCACAGACATTGAATGAGTCTATTTTACACTTGCAGATTAGACTGATTCTTGTTACATGGTGTATGCTGTTCTTTATGTATCTTCCATAATCAATTACCCCAAAAAGAATAGAAAAAATACAAGGCTTAAGATTGAAAGCTCCCAAAAGGTTGACTATCAAATTAGGGCCCATTGACAAAGGGGATGCCAATTAACATATATATGTGGAGCCCTAGTGGTGCAGTGGTTTACAGCTTGGCTACTAATCAAACGGTTGGCAGTTCAAATCCACCACCTGCTACTTGGAAACCCTATGAGACAGACCTACTCCATCCTATAGGGTTGCTATGAGTTGGAATTGACTTAATGGCAATGGGTTTCTTTTTTTGTTCGTTTGTTTATACATATGTACACACATATACATATATATATAGAAATATATGCGTATATGCACATAAACATATATGTATATACATATACAGTAAGAATCAGGTTAAGAACATCTGATAGGTAGACAACTAGCACTTAAGAACAGGCTGCCATAAAGCAAGCCTTTTAAAAATTTGAGTTAAATACAATGGTTCATAATAACTAACCCACAAACTGCTTTGTGACGGTTAAGAAAACATTTTGCATCTTCAGTGGCTTGTCAGCTCAAGGAACAAGAACACCTTCCACCTTTTAAAACCAGATCACATTACCACTAACACTGTGTTGAGTGTGTAACTCTGTAGATTGTCTAAAATTTTCCTCTTATTTACCCCTGTAACCATGCCTCCAAAGAGTAAATCCAATGCAAATGATGGTAATATATCAAAGAAAAACAAGCTTTTCAGGGGTTTGCAGCTGATGACGTCACCAAAGCGAGGCAAGCCGTGGATGATATGGGCAATCAACTATAGTTAGGTGACTTTTTGTTTATCCCTACCTGCTCTTAAAATTCCATCTTTATCTTTGCTTTTGGTAAGTTTGATTATATTATATTATATTTTGTTGACTTTCTTTTGAGATCTGACTTATGTGGAGTTTGATGAGTACCTTGGATAGATATCTTCTCATCTTTCACGATGTCATGGAAGTTTTCTGCCAACAAATCTTCAACAATTCTCTCTGTATATTCTGTTATCTCTCCCTGTTTTGGTACTCCAGTCACTCGTAGGTTATTTCTTTTAACAGAGTCCCAAGTGATTCTTAGGTTTTCTTCATTTTTAAAAATTCTTTTATCTGATTTTTCTTCACATTATTGGTGCCAAGTGTTTTATCTTCAGTTTCACTAATTCTGACTTCCACTTCCTCAATTCTGCTCCTCTGACTTTCTATTGAGTTGCCTAATTCTGTAATTTTATTGTTAATCTTCTGAATTCCTGATTGCTCTGTCTCTTTGGATTCTTGCAGCTTATAAAATTTTTCATTATGCTCTTGAATAACCTTTTTAATTTCTTCAACTGCTTTATCTGTGTGTTCCTTCACTTGTTCTGCATATTGCTTGATCTCCTTCCTGATGTCTTGAAGAGTTCAGTATATTAATCTTTTGTATTCTGCATCTGGAAATTCCAGGAATACACCTTCATCCAGAATATTCCTTGATTCTTTGTTTTGAGAGGTTGTTGAAGCCATCATGGTCTGCTTCTTTATGTAATTTGATATCGAACTGTTGTCTCTGGGCCATCTATAAGTTATTGTATTAATTTATTTATGTTTGCTTACTGTATCATAGCTTCTTGCTTTGTTTTGTTTTGATATGCCCGAATAGGCTGCTTCAGTGAGTTAGCTTGATTATTTTGCCTTTGGAGCTCTAACGTCCTGTCACCTGATGGCTAGAGCTGTTACCAGGTATATAAGCCTAGGAGTCCATTCAGTTTTCTTGTATGGATTCAGCTCAGGTGTCCAGGTAGTTGGTCATCAAATGTGTTGTACAGGCTCTGCCCTACAGTCTTAGAGGGTCAGGGATGATTGGCATAGGTACAGGTATCTGGTTGCAGCAGGAGGTCATGCTCTGAACAAGGCATGGGGCTGACAACTGTCCCCTGAGTGTCTGTGAGGAAAGCATGTCCCTGTTCCCCAGAGCACAGTGGTGGGTGGGTTCTGCAGCTGGACCATGGACACCCAATGCTTTTGGTTGTAAGGACTGAGATGGTACCACTTATCCTTGGGCCCCCATCACAGGTGGCTAGGTGACATGGGTGGAGGCTCCAGTTGTTAGGCCCGTGATGTGAGTAGGTGAGGACCCTGTTTAATATGCAAAGTGGTGTCAAACATCAAACACCCACCTCTCCACCACACAGCTGAAATAGTTGCAGTCTAGCAACAAGGGCCTATTCTCCTGAAATGGGCCCACACAGGTCCATGCAGGCATGAAAGGTATTCAAAGTCCATGGACTGTTTGTGCCTGGAAAGGTGTCACTTCTGCCCTGAGTTCCCCAGCTTAGCTGAGCTGGCAGATTCTCTTTCCCCCAATTGTGAATTTATTCCTTCAAAAAAAAAATTTTTTTTTTTTCCCCAAGGCTGGGGGAATGGCTCAGAGCACACAGCAGGACCTATCTCAAATCCAGGGAAATCGACAACCACTGAAGCCAGCTTTGATGCTGGAGGCACGGTTAAATAAAGTAAGTACTTTTAGATTTTGCTGAGAGTGCTGTTCTTCTCTGGCTCCACAGGTGTGAGTAGGCTGTGCAGCTCACTGTCTCTCCATGTGGAAACTGCATCCGGAATGCTACCACCAGTCCTGCTGCAGTCACTCCAGGGAATGGTGCCTGAGGGTTCCTGGCGATTCAGGTCCAGTAACTCCTCACTGCTTCTGAACCTTCCCTCCCAACCCCTGCCGCTCAGTCCGATTTTGAACTTTGCCTTTGATGTTCAGGGCTCCTACCTTATCATATATATAATCATTTCATCACTTTTTTTTTTTTTTTGGATCTTTGTTGTAAGAGGGGTCATCGGAAGTGTCTGATAAACTCTGCCATCTTGGCCCTGACTCCACCTTTTATTTCTTTATCTCTTCTTATTTCACTGGTTAGGTCTTCCATTGTGATATTGAATAGACAACATTGCTTGTCCTGTATATAGATAGACAGTGGATCAATCTGACAATGGGATATTCAGGGACAGATTAAGGCATGTGAGGGTCCTAAGCACTGATAAACTGTGGTGCGCCCTCTTGTGCTTCCTCAAGCTTTCAAAAGGGATATATTTGTTTTATATATATATGTATGTGTGTATGTGTGTGTATATATACATATATATGTTTGTGTGTGTGTGTATGTGTGTCTTAGCTATTCATGATTTAACTTCTTTTTAAATGTGACTATCATATTACCAATTGAATGCAAAAGCGGTGTATGCAATTTTAGTGGAATGAGATGAACTGGATTATAAAATTTTCAGTGGATGTGAGGTATTAAGATTTTTACTATATACCACGTTTTCTACAAAAAGAATACTCTCATATTCTATGACAAATAAATGAGTCAGTGAATATAGTAGCTTCAACAATTAATGTAAAATTATTTTGATTTCACACAACGAAAACTTGACTTTCAGGAATTTTGCTTTAAATGGCTCATACTTCAAGTTTGGTGCTTGTTTTGTAACACATTATAAATGAACAAAAGGAGAGATTTCATAAAGGGAAACTTAATGATTAGAAAACAAATATTACAACAAATTGTTATATTTTATTTTTAGATAGATCTTTCATCTCTAACAGGTTATAATTAAAACATTTCTTCTGTCCTTTGCTACTTTAAGTTCTTCAATTATTTCATTACAATTTAGCTGCTGAACAAGATCTAGCTCTCTATATAATAAGGACATGAATTGAGTCATTCTTGAATTATTGTATGCTGAGGGTTTTTGAGTCTCTTTAGTGATGAAAATGGGTGTTCTGTTGTGCAGTTTATGATCACACTCTGGTTAGACCTACCTTATAGCTGTGTCCACTGTGGCTCTGACCATCACACTTCCCCTGCAGGTGGGATGGTTTATGCCTGCAAATGATTAGGAGGGGAAATAATAAGTAGCGGGAATGGGAAAATAGATGTTTCAACACAAATCTTAGATCACTATTTTCTCATCATTTATTAGAAAGCATCACCCATACTCAAAAGCGATTTTGACAGTTATTAATTTAAACCCTGAAAGGCGGAATAAACAAATTCGGAAATTATTTTTCAATTTGATACAAATTGTGGTGTCAACATAGAAAAACTATCCAAACTCCAGTTCATATTGAGAAGCTGATCTAATAAAATGAAGAGTCAGAAAGACCACCAAGACTATGCTTACCAGCTTGGGGAAAATGCAAATGCTATTTTCTTAAGTAAAGAAAACTCAATTTCTAAACCAAGAGTGTGCAGCATGATTGCATTTTATGAAAAAAGAAAAACACAGCTCGTACAGTGTAAAATATATACAAGAATATGTCCTATTACACTTTTTCTTCTTTTGAATGAACTGTAGTGTTACACTGAATAATTTCTTTGGTAATGAGAAAAAAGCAAATGAACAAATCCTACTTTTATGTACCACTTAGTAGAAATGCAGCTGCCTCTGAAGTAGCCTTGACAAAATATCAAACCTGAATCAGATCAATGCTCTAGATTCAACTACCCACTCACAGGCACTCACAGGAAATACAGAGAACAAAAAAAAAAAAAAAGAGAGAGAGAACAAAGGAGGGTATAAAAGGCCTCCACAGGGACACAATTGGCAAAATCCAAAATGTGACTAACTCCACAGGACAAATAAACCTATTTCTTAAATAGATAAATAAATTGGAGTGAAGAGAGGAAGGGAGAGAGAGAAACAGAAAAAGAGAGACTTCAGAAACATATCAGCCAATTTATAAGCCAATTAGAATGTGTGAAACATTTGCATCCTGACACAAGCTTAAAAAAATCATTCCTGATATTCATTGGACAATTGTAAATTTGATCTCTGACTGGCAATCTAATAATATTAAGGAATTATTGTTCAGGTTTTAGGTATGATAATGAAGCTCTATGCATTAAAAGGCTTACATTTCGGATACAGCCTGCATATTTATAGTTGCAATAGCAAGGCTTCCAGGATTTGCTCCACAGTCACACAGGAAGGAGGGAGGGAGGTAGGTGTGCTGGGGTCTAAGGAAACAGGGTCAGCCATGCCTTGCCAAATCTGAAGCTGGACAATGGGACATCTACATACATACATACATATACATTTATAAATAAATGTGGGATAAATTTCTCAAAAAGCTTCATATAGGAATGGCAACTTGTTTTTGATTTCAGCAAATCCCTGGAAATCTCAGGGAGCCTACACACTGGCTACAACAGTAATCTATTCTTTAGGCTTCGGTGATTCAAAAAAAAAAAAAACCTCCAATTTTATCCAAACTTGTAGGTGTAATGAGTGGTAGAGTAATCCACATAAAGGAAGCTGACTACTTACCACCTTCACAAAGATTACAAAAGAAGTTTCTTGACTGATGTCTTCTGGTCCATTCTAAAGATATCAGAAGACTTTTAGAAAATTCTGATTATAAGCAAAGGACATTTCATAACCCAACATGAAGTACAACATAATACATATGTAAACTTAAAGAGGAATTCATTTTAAAACTTTACACTAATTTATTTTCTAACTAATCTAAGGTATTCAAGGTAATGCCTTGACAATTTCTTCCTACTAAGAAATGAAAGGAAAAAAATCTCTACTGCTAATCCAGAAATAAGGAATTCCAAATAAAGTTCACTCAACATACTTGAATGTGATCTATGTCATATCTAATTACAACAATTTACACTCTAGTAAAATGCCAAATTAAATGACCAATACGTGAACTCCTAATTCTTTAAAAGTCATTTAAAAAAAAAACCATTTCAAAACCTAAATAGGAAAAGCCTGATTTCTGGAATTTTGTCAGACTTCTTGTAATGCAGAAATCCGTATGACAATCATGAGAGTTACGTACTTCTCAAGATACCTGCATTTTATTTATATTGCTGCAATAATTTGTTTTTTTTTTTTAAATAATTAAATACCTGTATACTGTATCTCTCCAGTGATCCTGGTAGCAGTGACTGGAAATACACAGAATTGATCTGCCCAACCTTTTCCTGAATACTTTTCCACACATTTGAAGACAAACAGCATTATTTCTCTTCTTGAGATATTTTTCTTAAAATGTAGAGAAATAATTTTGGCCATTTTTTTAAAATTAGTGCAGTCACACTAGAAATCACAATTTTTTTTTTTTTAACTATCACATGTAGTTATTTAGTTTGGATTCAAATCTCTTTGAAAAGGGATATCCAATTATTATAAACTAAAATTACCATTCTTATTGATAAATATACAGAAATTGAGAATATACGCTCAAGATGATATCTTATGATGATGTAATGTTCTTACCTTATTTTTAGTCCTTGAATCAACATTTATTTACACTCAGTAGAATCACCTTCCTTAGGCTTTTGCATCTGCAAGGCTTCAACTGGAACTCTTTTATGACAGGTCTTTTAGGAAACTGCCTTTCTTGTAATGTGTCTGGGCAGTGAGAATGCCCTAATCATCTTCTGTCACAGCATGGTAATATCTGTGTATCTTCTGCATGTACCCAAGGAGTCTTCACCAGGCTCTTCTATCATGTCAGATTTCTCATTCATCCACCTGGCCACTCTGGCATTCTCATGGGGGTCTTCATGCCTGTCAGCTCTTCTGCTGGGTCTACTCTTAGTAGAATAGATCAGATGTTTATTAATGCCCTTCAGAAGCTCTGGCTTCTCTCTGGGAGCACTACCAAGTTTCTTGTTGACTGCTGGTGATCTGATTGCACAATTTGCTGTGGATTTTTCTTAAGTTTTAATATTACTGCTGTCATCGGGGATGGTGTGACTTCGGTGATGATCTCATCAGTTTCTTGCCTGTTGGGTTTACTAAGGACTCCGGTCACCGGGTTCACCTGGTTGTGGTAGTGGGTGTGTACCATCTTTTATGGCAGCCAGGTCTGCCATGAGCTACAGGCTTACACTAGTGCTCCTCACAGCCTTGGAACTATGGGTGTTTCTCTTAACTGAAGTGCTTTTCTCTCTGTCTCTTTTTTCCTGCACGTTTCTGAGTCTTTATATGGTCTGGTATCTCTGAGAATACTTTAACATGTCTCCTTAGTCTTGGGAACATTCTTTTCTCCTGGCTCACGAGTATTTTTCTCAATTCTCTGACTTTTTCTGAGACCTGGGAGCTCTGGACTTACTTTATGTGGTTTCAGCTGTCTCTTCACAGCTTCTGGAGTGGTATTAGATGGAATATGTTCAAAATTTTTTTACTGATGAGATATGCTAACAAAAACCCTGTCTCCAGATTTTTGGGTTTCTTTAAAGAAAAATTTATTACTCCAAATGTGATTCTAATAGGAACCAACCTGTCATAGGATATACTCAGCAATAAAACAACTCTCCCAGTCTAAAATCTGCCAAGAAACAAAATTTAGGATTTTCCTCATTCGTTTAAATCTCAACTTTCTCCAAACATTTTCACAGTGGAAACCACTGGTAAAACAATGTAACATGAACACTACAGCCTGTGTACTTGCCATGGTTTTAATATGATACAATCTCTATATGTATTTTAACTGAAAATGGAATGGAAGTAACAACTATTGTTAATTCATTGATTCTACTATTAATGTTTTAAAGAAAACTTTTTGTGAGACTTTATTTTAAGAAACAGTTAAGCAGGGGTCGGAGCAAGATGCAGCATAAGCAGTCCATGCCCCAAATAACCCCGCAACTATATAATAAACTAATATTAGAAAATCAAGTACTTCCGAATTCCAGGTAACCAATAAAGGACTGGATGACCAAAGGGAACTCTGAATCAAGTAAAAGGTAACACACTGACTATGGGAGAGCAGAGGTTCACACAGCATCTCCACCCCACTCTCCTCCTAGGTGCTGCACATTGATCATGGGATGCTGACGGCCCGTACAGAGTGGCAGTGAGTCATGGAGTTTTCAAACATCTAAGCAGCAGTTGGAGCACCACAGCAAGGGAAGCCTAGGAAGCTGGTCCTAGGAAAGGGCGCCTCGGCACACTGATAGCTTGGTGCCCTGGAAATCCTGGGAGGGAATATCATGCAGCACAGAGTGAGAACAGGGTTCTGCAGGCAGACAGCCACCTGAGAGGGCATCGACTGCAGTGAAGCTACTGCACTTAGACCTAACAAGGGGGATGAAGGGACATGTCAAATCTGGGACCCTGTGGTTCCTGAGGGGGAGCAGAGGGTGATACTCAGTGAGACCTGGACTCTGAAGGCAGCCAGCCACATGTAAGGATACCATGGGCAGAGAAGACTGCACACAAACCTAAAACTGGGTGTCTAAGGAAAATCTCTACATCTCATTAGATGTTTCCCTCCTATCCTGCCAAATACAAGCTGGAAAAAACAAGCACAGTCCATGAAAAACAAAAAAAGGAAGTGCCTGGCTCCCTCCCACAGAAGAGGGGAAGGGGACACAAATCCCCAAAAATGCTGAGTCAGTGCTGGAAAACTTAATAGCAAGAGCAAGTTCAAGCAGATATTAGGAGAAGAGTAAGCTAATAAGGAGAAAAGGGGAAAAAAATCACATGATCGAGAGAAAGAGGAGATTCTGTCGCAGAATTAATTCAAGAAAATACTCAAATGCCTCAAGTACAACAAAACACAAAAAAAGGCATACAAGAACACAAGAGAAAATATAGGAATTAAAAAAAAAAAAATGAAGAAGCTAAAATTAGTTCCATGGAGACCAGGTTCATTTGAAAAATAGAGGGCCTTCAAACAACAATGTTAAATATGCCAGAGAAAGCAAAGGACACACAGAGAACAAACCAATGGAAATCAGGAAACAAAACAAGAAACTCAAAGGAAGAAGACAGAAAATATTTTAAAAAAGAAAAGAAAGCAGGAATACTGGGATTGAAGAATTAAGTATTTGAATTGCAAAATGCAAGGGAAAGATTCAAACTTATATTCAAGCAGACAGAAGACAAAATAAGTAAACTAGAAGACAGGGTAACTAAACACATCAAACCTCAAGAAAAAGAGAGAGAAAAAAAATCAAAGAAAAGTGAGCTAAATAAAATGGAATTGTGCGACTCAAGAAATCCAACATTGGGATTTTGGATTTCCAGAAAGTAAGAAAGAGACAGAGAGAATTTTCCAAGATATAATGACACAGAATTCCCCAGACCTGAATGAGGAGTCATGCCTGCTATTCCACAAAGCCAGGTGTCTTAGTCATCTAGTGCTGCTATAATGGGATCACCACAAGTGGATGGTTTTAACAAAGAGAAATTCATTTCTTCACAGTAAAGTAGGCTAAAAGTCCAAATGAAGGGTGTCAGCTCCAGGGAAAGGCTTTCTCTTTCTGTTGGCCTTCTCATCAATCTTCCCCTAGACTAGTAGCTTCTGCACACAGGGAACCTGAACCCAAAGAACACACTCTGCTCCTGGCACTGCTTTCTTGGCAGTATTAGGTCCCCAACTCTCTCCCTGCTTCCCTTTTCTTTTATCTGTTATAAGGTAAAAAGTGGTGCAGGCCACATCCCAGGGAAACTCCCGTTAGATTGGATCAGGGCTGTGACCTTAGTAAGGGTGTTACAATCACACCCTAATCCTCTTTAAGATAAAATTACAATCACAGAATGGAGGATGACAACACAATGCTGGAAATCATGGCCCAGACAAATTGATATACAAATTTTTGTTGGAACATCATTCAATCCGTGACATTCCACCCTTTCACCCCTCAAAAATCACATCCTTGCACTAAGCAAAACTTATTCATGCCATCATATCATAGCAAAAGTCTTAACTTCAAGTCCAAAATCCAAAAATTACTCTTCATCTGTGAAATCTAGAATACAGGTTTTCTGCTTCCAAAGGTACAATGGCAGAACAGGCACAAGCTAGACATTTCCATTATAAATGTGAGAACCTGGAGGAAAGAAGGGATAACAGGCACCATGGGAGTCAGCAGAACACATTACATTAGCCCTTGAGGCTTTGAAAATAATCCTCCATTATCTGAGATGATTTACACAATGGCCCTGCCCTCTAGGCTCTAAGTATTGGCCACACTTTCCAGATTCTGAGTGGAGGACCCTTGGCCCTGGGCTTCAGCTCTGCCTTCCAGGCCCAATGGGACAGCAACTCTACTCCTTCAGCTTTAGGCACCCCATTCTCCTAGTCCATCTGAGTGGTGACTCCACTCTTAGAAACACCAGAAGCCACAGCTCCACCCTTTGAGGCTCAAGAGGTCCTGGCCGTACATTTTGAGACTGAGGGAGCTCAACTTCTTGTGATCCTTGTCTCTTCATCTGTGTTTCCTTGTTTCTTGGCCTCTTGGCTCCTCAGGACCCATGCCCGCATCTGCCCTCCTGGTGCAAGTGTTGCAAAGTTCTGTAGTTCTACTGATAAGTGTCCGGAGGCACCCACTCTGCCAGGAAGCCTCCTGCACACAGGCAATCAGTTCTCTCACTCCATGGGTTGACTCCAGAGCCGTCTTGCAATGGTCTGGTTCTGCTGCTTCTAGTTCCCTTTTACTGCCACTTCCCTGCCCCTGCACATTCTCTGCTGCTGCTGGTGCCACTCCTCTATCCATTCACAGTTGCAAAACCACTTCCACATTTTAGGTATCTGTTAGAGGAGCCCCCCACTCCAGGTACCAAATTGTGTTTTAGTCATCCAGAGCTGCTATAACAGAAACACCACAAGTGGATGGCTTTAACAAAGAGAAATATATTTCTTCACAGCAAAGTAGGTTAAAAGTCCAAATTCAGGGCATCAGCTCCAGGAGAAGGTTTCTCTCTCTTGGCCTTCTTATCAATCTTCCCCAGGACTAGGAGCTTTTCTGTGCTGGGACTTGCTTTGCTCCCAGCACTGCTTTCTTGGTGGTATGAGGTTCCCAAATCTCTGCTTGCTTCTATTTCCTTTTATCTCTTATAAGATAAAAGGTGGTACAGGCCACAGGCCAGGGAAACTCCCTTTACACTGGATCAAGGATTTGACCTTAATAAGGGTGTTTCAATCCCACCCTAACCCCCTTTAATATAAAATTACATTCACAAATGGAGGATGACCACACAATACTGGGAATCGTGGCCCAGCCAAACTGATACACACATTTTGGAGGGGACACAATTCAATCCATGACACCAGGTGAACTCCAAAAATAAGTCTACACAAAGATATATTTTTAATAAAATTTTTGAAAACCAAAGACAAGGAGAGAGTCTGAAAGCAACACAAGAAAAGCACAATATAATGTATAAGGTTCCTTGATAAGAATTAGTGCAGATTTCTCCTCAGAATCCCTGGAGGCCAGGAGGAAACCAAAACCAAACCGATTGCCTTTTAGTTGATTCCAATTCATAGCGATCCTACGGAACACTGTGGAATTGACCCAAAGGATTTCCATGGAGTGGATGGTGGATTTGAACTGCTAAACTTTGGGTTAGCAGGTAACCTCTTAACACTGTGCCATCAGGGCTCCAGGAGCAATGGAATGACATATATAAGGTATTGAAGGAAAAGATTTATCAACCAAGAATTCTCTACTCAGCAAAGCTGTCATTCAAAATTACAAAGAAATCAAGACCTTTCCAAATAAACAAAATTATGGGAATTCATAAACACCACACCTTCTCTAAAAAAAAAAAAATTACTTAAGGGAGTTTTTAAGAAGGAAAAGAAAACACTAGACAGTTACTCTTCTGAACATGGGAAAGAAGCAAAAAAAAGAAGTAAAAGAAAAAAGATATCTCCAATAAAGTTGATGCTGTTGTTGTTGTTAGGTGCCGTCAAGTCAGTTCCGACTCATAGTGACTCTATGCACAACAGAACAAAACACTGCCCGGTCCTGTGCCATCCTTACAATCATTATTATGCTTGAGCTCCTTGTAGCTACTGTGTCAATCCACCTCATTGAGGGTCTTCCTCTTTTCCTCTGACCCTGCACTTTGACTAGCATGATGTCCTTCTTCAGGGACTGGTCCCTCCTGACAACATGTCCAATGTATGTAAGGCGCAGTCTCCCTATCCTTGCTTCTAAGGAGCATTCTGTTTTCACTTCTTCCAAGACGGATTTGTTTGTTCTTTGGGCAGTCCATGGTATATTCACAATTCAAAGGCGTCAATTCTTCTTCGGTCTTCCTTATTCATTGTCCAGCTTTCACATGCATATGCTGCGATTGAAAATACCATGGCTTGGGTCAGGCACACCTTAGTCTTCAAGGTGACATCTTTGCCTTTCAACACTTTAAAGAGGTCCTTGGCAGCAGATTTACCCAGTGCAATGTGTCGTTTGATTTCTTGGCTGCTGCTTCCCTGGCAGTTTATTGTGGATCCAACTAAAGTGAAACCCTTGACAACTTCAATCTTATCTCCATTTATCATGATGTTGCTCCAGTTGGTCCAGTTGTGAGGACTTTTGTTTTTCTTTATGTTGAGGTGCAATCCATACTGAAGGCTGAGATTTTTGATCTTTGTAAGTGCTTTAAGTCCTTTTCATTTTCAGCAAGCCAGGTTGTGTCATCTGCATAATGCAGGTTGTTAATGAGTCATCCTCCAATCCTGATGCCCCATTCTTCTTCATATAGCCCGGCTTCTTGGATTATTTGCTTAGCATACATATTGAATACGTATGGTGAAAGGATATAACCCTGACTCACAGCTTTCCTGACTTTAAACCAATCAGTATCCCCTTGTTCTGTCCGAACAACTGCCTCTTAATCTATGTACAGGTTCTTCATGAGCACAGTTAAGTGTTCTGGAATTCCCATTCTTCACAATGTTATCCATAATTTGTTAGGATCCACACAGTCGAATGCCTTTGCATAGACAATAAAACACTGGTGAAAATCTTTCTGGTATTCTCTGCTTTCAGCCAGGATCCATCTGACATCAGCAATGATGTCCCTGGTTCCACATCCTCTTCTGAATTTCTGGCAGTTCCCTGTTGATATACTGCTGCGGCCATTTTTGAATGATCTTCAGCAAAATTTTGCTTGTGTGTAATATTAATGATATTGTTCTATAATTTCCACATTCAGTTGGATCACCTTTCTTGGGAATAGGCATAAATATGGATCTCTTCCAGTCAGTTGGCCAGGAAGCTGTCTTCCATATTTCTTGGCATAAATAAAGTTGATGGTATAGGCAGATATAAGGACAAGTTGTGTGTACTCTCAGGGGGTAAGCTTAGTATTAAAAGGAGCCCTGGTGATGCAATGGTTAAGCACTCAGCTGCTAACCAAATGATTGCCAATTTGAACCTGCCAGCAGCTCCATGGGAGAAAAGACCTGGTGATCTGCTCCCGTAAAGATTACAGCCTACAAGATCCTATGGGTCAGTTCTACTCTGCCATATAGGATCTCTATGAGTCAAAATCAACTCAATAGCACTTAACAACAACAAACTTAGTAGTTAAGTTCCACAAGCAATACAACATCGAACGCATAAAAACTAAAAAAAAAAAAACTAAGTACACACTTATTCCAAGGGATATAGGATGTATAATGATGTATCTGATGTCATAACAACAAAAATGGGGCAGGGAAGATGTTAGCTGAAAAATCTTCAGTGACTCTTAGATTTTCCACAGGAGCTGTTCCTGCTGTTGTACAGGGAGTAGTTCCATGGCCCTTACAGGACGCATTTGGAACCTGGTCCATTGGCAGCTGTAGAAAAAAAAAACAAAATTAACAACCCTTCAGAATATAAAAACACATGCAATACTATGTTAAGTAATAATGTCGTTAACAAGTAAGAGCCATTCATAGTGTAACCACGTATCTGTGGAGTATGATTTCTTGTTTTTTCCTTATGTGTCTTTGAAAGTACTGTGTGGTTTTTTTACTGCCTAGTTAATTAAGAATTTCATTTTTTAAAATCATGAAGCAACAAATGCTTTAGCCACGCTTCTTTGTATGTGAAGACTACGGTAGAGATGGTTGTCACTCCCACTCATTAAAGAAAAAGAAAAGCAGCAAGCAAGTTGTAATTGAGGAACTTCAGGGAGGAAGATGGAAGGAGCCTCCTGATGAGTGAGGGGCAAGCATGCTCTGGTCCCAATCAGAAGAAATATCTCTGTGGGTGTCCAACCCCCTTTGGTCTATATGGGAGGTGGGCTGCTTACTTCTAAGTCCCTATACAATGGAGGGAAACTACCCACCCCTCACCACTCCTTTTAGTGTAAAAAGGAAACGGAGACTTCACAGGTCCTAGACAAAGGCCAGTATGGAGCCAGACCTTTATAGAAGTCTATCTAAAAACAAGAGAGGACAACATAACCTAGGTTTATAGGTAATAAGAGGTTCTAAATAGCTGATGATGTTCTGTCACACAAGGTTTTTCTTTTTCACCCAAGTTAGACTTTAAAATAGTCTCAAAACTCTAAAGCAAAATAAGACAAAAGCGTATATGGTTTTGTTTTGGTGCCCTGGTGACGCAGTGGAAAAGAGTTTGGCTTCTAACCAAATCCACCAGCCGCATCTTGGAAACTATGGGGCAGTTCTACTCTGTCCTATAGGGTTTCTATGAGTCAGAATTGATTAAAAGGAAATGGGTTTTATGGTTTTAAGATATACCCAAATTATTTTTAGTAGTAAATTTTTACTGTAATTGCAGAGTCACTTATGTGTCCCTGTACAAGTGGCTGGCAGGGGACCTAAAAAAAGCTTTGTTATTAAATGGAAAGGCTCCATGACTTATCTGTGCCTGGGCTGTATTAGAGCCAGAGTTAACAACATAGATTTTTATTTTCCAGTGTCCAAATGAACAAGCTTTCCTTTAGACTTTTTTGTAACTTTTTTATTTTGTCAAAAAAAACTAATTGAAATCCTCTCTGTGTCAGGACTTTGGAAGGACTATGTACCCAGGGTATACATATGAACTATGAGCAAAAACACAGGAAAATTTAATGGTCTTTAGAACAGATAGAAGTTGGGTTCCAAGAAATTTGTGTTTTTTAGGTGTTTCTCCTGTCAGAGGTATGTTTGCTGGCATTTTCTTAAATACTTCTGATCTAAGCATGCCACCAAAAGTGACCCTCTTTCTTTTTAAAGGTATTTGCTCTTCTTTTCTTCTTAAATAATGAAAAACAAAAAAACATGAAAAATGCAAAGAATAAACTAATCCAATACTTGTTGCTGTTGTCGTTAGGTGCTGTCAAGTTGATTATGACACACAGTGTCCCCATGTGAGACAGTATAATTGCTCCCTAGGGTTTTCTTGGTTATAATCTTTATTTACAGAAGTAGGGTGCCAGGACTTTGTCCGTGGAGCCAAAGTGGGTTTCAATTGCCAACCTTTTGGTTAGCGGACAAGTGCTTAACCATTAGTGGCACCAGGGCTCCTTTAGTTTATAATTATAAACTTATAATTTATACCAAATTACTATCAATTACTGGTAGTACAATATGGAGGATGTCATTAATGTCACTGATTGTACACTTAGAAATGCTTAAAATGACAAGCTTTTTCTTAAATATTTTACCACAATAAAAAATTTAAAACAAGTATCAACACAATTTTTTTAATAATATTTATTGTGCTTTAAATGAAAGTTTACAAATCAAGTCACTCACACAAAAATCCATACACACCTTGCTACACACTCCCAATTACTCTCCCCCTAATAAGACAGTATGCTCTCTCCCTCCACTCTCTATTTTCATGTCCATTTCGCCAGCTTCTAACCCCCTCCACCCTCTCATCTCCCCTTCAGGCAGGAGATGCGAACATAGTCTCAAGTGTCCATCTGATCCAAGAAGCTCACTCGTCACCAGCATCCCTCTCCAACCCATTGTTCAGTCCAATCCTCGTCTGAAGAGTTGGCTTCGGGAATGGCTCCTGTCCTGGGCCAACAGAAGGTCTGGGGGCCATGACCACCGGGGTTCTTCTAGTCTCAGTCAGACCATTAAGTCTGGTCTTTTTATGAGAATTTGGGGTCTGCATCCCACTGATCCCCTGCTCCCTCAGGGGTTCTCTGTTGTGTTCCCTGTCAGGGTAGTCAACAGTTGTAGCCGGGCACCATCTAGTTCTTCTGGTCTCAGGATGATGTAGTCGCTGGTTCGTGTGGCCCTTTCTGTCTCTTGGGCTCGTAATTACCTTGTGTCCTTGGTGTTCTTCATTCTCCTTTGATCCAGATGGGTTGAGACCAATTGATGCATCTTAGATGGCTGCTTGCTAGCGTTTGAGACCCCAGACGCCACTCTTCAAAGTGGGATGCAGAATGTCTTCTTAATAGATTTTATTATGCCAATTGATTTAGATGTCCCCTGAAACCATGGTCCCCAGACCCCTACCCCTGCTACACTGGCCTTTGAAGCATTCAGTTTATTCACGAAACTTCTTTGCTTTTGGTTTAGTCCCATTGTGGTGACCTTCCCTGTATTGTGTGTTGTCTTTCCCTTCACCTAAAGTAGTTCTTACCTACTATCTAATTAGTGAATGCCCCTCTTTTTTTTTCCTCTCCCACCCTCCCTCCCTCCCCGCTCTCGTAACCACAAAAGAATGCTTTCTTCTCAGTTTAAACTATTTCTCAAGTTCTTATAATAGTGGTCTTATACAATATTTGTCCTTTTGCAACTGACTAATTTCACTCAGCATAATGCCTTCCTGGTTCCTCCATGTTAGGAAATGTTTCACAGATTCCTCACTGTTCTTTATCGATGCGTAGTATTCCATTGTGTGAATATACCATAATTTATTTATCCATTCATCTGTTGATGGGCACCTTGGTTGCTTCCATCTTTTTGCTATTGTAAACAGTGCTGCAATAAACATGGGTGTGCATATATCTGTTCGTGTAAAGGCTCTTATTTCTCTAGGATATATTCCGAAGATTGGGATTGCTGGGTCGTACGGCAGCTCTATTTCTAGCTTTTTAAGGAAGCGCCAAATCAATTTCCAAAGTGGTTCTATCATTTGACATTCCCACCAGCAGTGTATAAGTGTTCCAATCTCTCCACGACCTCTCCAACATTGGTTATTTTGTGTTTTTTGGATTAATGCCAGCCTTGTTGGAGTGCGATGAAATCTCATTGTAGTTTTGATCTGCATTTCTCTAATGGCTAATGATCGTGAACATTTCCTCATGTATCTGTTAGCTACCTGAATGTCTTCTTTACTGAAGTGTCTATTCATATCTTCTGCCCATTTTTTAATTGGGTTATTGGTCTTTTTGCAGTGGAATTTTTGCAGTATCATGTAGATTTTAGAGATCAGGCGCTGATCGGAAATGTCATAGTTAAAAACTTTTTCCCAGTCCGTAGGTGGTCTTTTTACTGTTTTGGTGAGGTCTTTGGATGAGCATAGGTGTTCGATTTTTAGGAGCTCCCAGTTGTCTAGTTTTTCTTCTACATTCTTTATAATGTTTTCTATACTGTTTATGCCATGTATTAGGGCTCCTAACATTGTCCCTATGTTTTCTTCCATGATCTTTATCGTTTTAGATTTTATATTGAGGTCTTTGATCCATTTTGAGTCAGTTTTTGTGCATGGAGTGAAGTATGGGTCTTGTTTCATTTTTTTGCAGATGGATATCCAGTTATGCCAGCACCATTTGTTAAAAAGACTGTCTTTTCCCCATTTAACTGTTTTGGGGCCTTTTTCAAATATCAACTGCTCATATGTGGATTGATTTATGTCTGGATTCTCAATTCTGTTTCATTGGTCCATGTATCTGTTGTACCAGTGCCAGGCTCTTTTGACTACTGTGGTGGTATAATAGGTTTTAAAATCAGGTAAAGTAAGGCCTCCCACTTTGTTCTTCTTTTTCAGTAATGCCTTATTTATCCGGGGCCTCTTTCCCTTCCACATGAAATTGGTGATTTGTTTCTCCATCTCATTAAAGAATGTTCTTGGGATTTGGATCAGAATTACATTAAATGTAGAGATCGCTTTTGGTAGAATAGACATTTTTATAATGTTAAGTCTTCCTATCCACGAGCAAGGTATGCTCTTCCACTTATGTAAGTCTCTTTTGGTTTCTTACAGAAGTGTACTGTAGTTTTCTCTGTAAAAGTCTTTTACATCTCTGGTAAGATTTATTCCTAAATATTTTATCTTTTTGGGGGTTACTGTAAATGGCATTGATTTGGTGTTTTCCTCTTTGATGTTCTTTTTGTTGGTGTAGAGGAATCCAACTGATTTTTTTTTTTTTTTTTTTTTTAATTTTTATTAAGCTTCAAGTGAACATTTACCATTCCAATCAGTCTGTCACATGTAGGTTTACATACATCTTACTCCCTTCTCCCACTTGCTCTCCCCCTATTGAGTCAGCCCTTACAGTCTCTCGTTTCGTGCCAATTTTACCTTCTTCCATCTCTCTCTATCTTCCCATCCCCCCTCCAGTCAAGAGTTGCCAACACACTCTCCCGTGTCCACCTGATTTAATTAGCTCGCTCTTCATCAGTATCTCTCTCCCCCCCACTGACCAGTCCTTTTCATGCCTGATGATTTGTCTTCGGGGTTGGTTCCTGTCCTGTGCCATCAGAAGTTCTGGGGAGCATTGTCTCTGGGATTCCTCTAGTCGCAATCATACCATTAGGTGTGGTCTTTTAATGAGAATTTGGGGTCTGTATCCCATTGGTCTCCTGCTCCCTCAGGAGTTGTCTCTTGTGCTCCCTGACAGGGCAGACATCGATTGTGGCCGGGCACCAACTTGTTCTTCTGGTCTCAGGATATTGTAGGTCTCTGGTTCAAGTGGCCCTTTCTGTCTCTTGGGTTCTTAGTTGTCGTGTGACCTTGGTGTTCTTCCTTTGCCTTTGCTCCCGGTGGGTTGAGACCAATTAATGTATTTTAGATGGCTGCTTGTTGGCATTTAGGACCCCAGGTGCCACAATTCAAAGTGGGATGCAGAGTGTTTTCATAATAGAATTGTTTTGCCCATTGATTTAGAAGTCCTCTCAAACCAAGTTCCCCAGACCCCAGCCCCTGCTTCGCTATCCTTTGAAGCTTTCATTTTATCTCGGAAACCTCTTTACTTTTAATCCTGTCCAATTAGGCTGACCTTCCTTGTTTTGAGTGTTGTCTTTCCCTTCACCCAAAGCAGTTCCCATCTACAGATTGATCAATAAAAAGCCCTCTCCCTCCCTCCCTCCCTCCCTCCCCCCTTTGTAACCACAAAAGTATGTGTTCTTTTCCGTTTTTTCTATTCCTCAAGATCTTATAATAGTGGTCTTATACAATATTTGTCCTTTTGCAACTGACTCATTTCGCTCAGCATAATGCCTTCCAGATTCCTCCATGTTATGAAATGTTTCAGAGATTCGTCACTGTTCTTTATCGATGCGTAGTATTCCATTGTGTGAATATACCACAATTTATTTACCCATTCGTCCGTTGATGGACATCTTGGTTGCTTCCAGCTTTTTGCTATTGTAAACAGAGCTGCAATAAACATGGGTGTGCATATATCTGTTTGTGTGAAGGGTCTTGTATTTTTAGGGTATATTCCGAGGAGTGGGATTTCTGGTTTGTATGGTAGTTCTATTTCTAACTGTTTAAGATAACGCCAGATGGATTTCCACAGTGGTTGTACCATTTTACAATCCCACCAGCAGTGTATGAGAGTTCCAGTCTCTCCGCAGCCTCTCCAACATTTATTATTTTGTGATTTTTGAATTAATGCCAGTCTAGTTGGTGTCAGATGGAATCTCATCGTAGTTTTAATTTGCATTTCTCTAATGACTAATGATCGAGAGCATTTTCTCATGTATCTGTTGGCTGCCTGAATATCTTCTTTAGTGAAATGTGTGTTCATATCCTTTGCCCACTTCTTGATTGGGTTGTTTGTCTTTTTGTGGTTGAGTTTTGACAGAATCATGTAGATTTTAGAGATCAGGCGCTGGTCTGAGATGTCATAGCTGAATATTCTTTCCCAGTCTGTAGGTGGTCTTTTTACTCTTTTGGTGAAGTCTTTAGATGAGCATAGGTGTTTGATTTTTAGAAGCTCCCAGTTATCGGGTTTCTCTTCATCATTTTTGGTAATGTTTTGTATTCTGTTTATGCCCTGTATTAGGGCTCCTAGGGTAGATCCTATTTTTTCTTCCAAGATTTTTATCGTTTTAGTCTTTATGTTTAGGTCTTTGATCCACTTGGAGTTAGTTTTTGTGCATGGTGTGAGGTATGGGTCCTGTTTCATTCTTTTGCAAATGGATATCCAGGTATGCCAGCACCATTTGTTAAAAAGACTATTATTTCCCCAATTGACTGACACTGGTCCTTTGTCAAATATCAGCTGCTCATACGTGGATGGATTTATATCTGGATTCTCAATTCTGTTCCATTGGTCTATGTGCCTGTTGTTGTACCAGTACCAGGCTGTTTTGACTACTGTAGCTATATAATAGGTTCTGAAATCAGGTAGGGTGAGGCCTCCCACTTTCTTCTTCTTTTTCAGTAATGTTTTGCTTATCCCGGGATTCTTTCCTTTCCATATGAAGTTAGTGATTTGTTTCTCTATTCCCTTAAAGTATGACATTGGTATTTGGATTGGAAGTGCGTTGTATGTATAAATGGCTTTTGGTAGAACAGACATTTTTACTATGTTGAGTCTTCCTATCCATGAGCAGGGTATGTTTTTCCATTTAAGCGTGTCCTTTTGAATTTCTTGTAGCAGAGTTTTATAGTTTTCTTTGTATAGGTCTTTTACTTCCTTGGTAAGATTTATTCCTAAGTATTTTATCTTCTTGGGGGCTACTGTGAATGGTATTGATTTGGTTATTTCCTCTTCGGTGTTCTTTTTGTTGATGTAGAGGAATCCAAGTGATTTTTGTATGTTTATTTTATATCCTGAGACTCTTCCAAACTCTTCTATTAGTTTCAGTAGTTTTCTGGAGGATTTCTTAGGGTTTTCCATGTATACGATCATGTCATCTGCAAATAGTGATAGCTTTACTTCCTCCTTACCAATCTGAATACCCTTTATTTCTTTGTCTAGCCTAATTGCCCTGGCTAGGACTTCAAGTACGATGTTGAATAAGAGCGGTGATAAAGGGCATCCTTGTCTGGTTCCCGTTCTCAAGGGAAATGCTTTCAGGTTCTCTCCATTTAGAGTGATATTGGCCGTTGGCTTTGGATATATGCCCTTTATTATGTTGAGGAATTTTCCTTCAATTCCTATTTTGGTGAGAGTTTTTATCATAAATGGGTGTTGGACTTTGTCAAATGCCTTTTCTGCATCAATTGATAAGATCATGTGGTTTTTGTCTTTTGTTTTATTTATGTGATGGATTACATTAATGGTTTTTCTGATATTAAACCAGCCTTGCATACCTGGTATAAATCCCACTTGATCAGGGTGAATTATTTTTTTGATGTATTGTTGGATTCTATTGGCTAGAATTTTATTAAGGATTTTTGCATCTATGTTCATGAGGGATATAGGTCTAAAATTTTCTTTTTTTGTAATGTCTTTACCTGGTTTTGGTATCAGGGAGATGGTGGCTTCATAGAATGAGTTGGGTAGTATTCCGTCTTTTTCTATACTTTGAAATACCTTCAATAGTAATGGTGTTAAGTCTTCTCTGAAGGTTTGGTAGAACTCTGCAGTGAAGCCATCTGGGCCAGGACTTTTTTTTGTTGGGAGTTTTTTGATTACCATTTCAATCTCTTTTTTTGTTATGGGTCTATTTAGTTGTTCTACTTCTGTATGTGTTAGTTTAGGTAAGTAGTGTTGTTCCAAGAATTTATCCATTTCTTCTAGGTTTTCAAATTTGTTAGAGTACAATTTTATGTAGTAATCTGATATGATTCTTTTGATTTCATTTGGTTCTGTTGTGATGTGGTCCTTCTCGTTTCTTATTCGGGTTATTTGTTTCCTTTCCTGTTTTTCTTTAGTCAGTCTAGCCAATGGTTTATCAATTTTGTTAATTTTTTCAAAGAACCAGCTTTTGGCTTTGTTAATTCTTTCAATTGTTTTTCTGTTCTCTAATTCATTTAGTTCAGCTCTAATTTTTATTATTTGTTTTCTTCGGATGCCTGATGGATTCTTTTGTTGCTCACTTTCTATTTGCTCAAGTTGTCGGGACAGTTCTCTGATTTTGTCTCTTTCTTCTTTTTGTATGTGTGCATTTATCGATATAAATTGGCCTCTGAGCACTGCTTTTGCTGTGTCCCAGAGGTTTTGATAGGAAGTATTTTCATTCTCGTTGTTTTCTAAGAATTTCCTTATTCCCTCCTTGATGTCTTCTATAACCCAGTCTTTTTTCAGGAGGGTATTGTTCATTTTCCAAGTATTTGATTTCTTTTCCCTAGTTTTTCTGTTATTGATTTCTAGCTTCATTGCCTTGTGGTCTGAGAAGATGCTTTGTAATATTTCGATGTTTTGGATTCTGCAAAGATTTGTTTTATGCCCTAATATGTGGTCTATTCTAGAGAATGTTCCATGTGCGCTAGAAAAAAAAGTATATTTTGCAGCAGTTGGGTGGAGAGTTCTGTATAAGTCAATGAGGTCAAGTTGGTTGATTGTTGTAAGTAGGTCTTCCGTGTCTCTGTTGAGCTTCTTACTGGATGTCCTGTCCTTCTCCGAAAGTGGTGTGTTGAAGTCTCCTACTATATATGTGGAGGTGTCTATCTCACTTTTCAATTCTGTTAAAATTTGATTTATGTATCTTGCAGCCCTGTCATTAGGTGCGTAAATATTTAATATGGTTATGTCTTCCTGATCAATTGTCCCTTTTATCATTATATAGTGTCCTTCTTTATCCTTTGTGGTGGATTTAAGTCTAAAGTCTATTTTGTCCGAAATTAATATTGCTACTCCTCTTCTTTTTTGCTTATTGTTTGCTTGATATACTTTTTTCCATCCTTTGAGTTTTAGTTTGTTTGTGTCTCTAAGTCTAAGGTGTGTCTCTTGTAGGCAGCATATAGATGGATCGTGTTTTTTTATCCAGTCCGTGACTCTCTGTCTCTTTATTGGTGCATTTAGTCCATTTACATTCAGCGTAATTATAGATAAGTAAGTTTTTAGTGCTGTCATTTTGATGCCTTTTTATGTGTGTTGTTGGCCATTTCATTTTTCCACATGCTTTTTTGTGCTGAGACGTTTTTCTTAGTAGCTTGTGAGATCCTCTTTTTCATAATGTTTAACTTTGTGTTTATTGAGTCGTTACGTTTTTCTTGGCTTTTTTCTTGAGTTATGGAATTGATATTCCTTTTTGTGGTTACCTTTTTATTTACCCCTATTTTTCTAAGTAAAACCCTAACTTGTATCCTTCTATTTCGCCTTGTATCACTCTCCATCTGGCAGTTCAATGCCTCCTATATTTAGTCCCTCTTTTTGATTATTTTGATCGTTTAGCTATTGATTTCCATGATTTCCTGTTGTGTGTATTATTTTGTTTATTTATTTATTTTTTAGAATTAGTCTTAATTTGTTTGTTTTTGTGCTTTCTCTGTTTGAGTTGCGTTGATATCAGGACGTTCTGTTTTGTGACCTTGTATTGTGCTGGTACCTGATATTATTGGTCATCAGGCCAAACAATCTCCTTTAGCATTTCTTGCAGTCTTGGTTTAGTTTTTGCAAATTCTCTAAACTTGTGTTTATCTGTAAATATCTTAATTTCTCCTTCATATTTCAGAGAGAGTTTTGCTGGATATATGATCCTTGGTTGGCAGTTTTTCTCGTTTAGTGCTCTGTATATGTCGTCCCATTCCCTTCTTGCCTGCATAGTTTCTGCTGAGTAGTCTGAACTTATTCTTATTGATTCTCCCTTGAAGGAAACCTTTCTTTTCTCCCTGGCTGCTTTTAAAATTTTCTGTTTGTCTTTGGTTTTGGCAAGTTTGATGATGATATGTCTTGGTGTTTTTCTTTTTGGATCAATCTTAAATGGGGTTCGATGAGCATCTTGGATAGATATCCTTTCTTCTTTCATGATGTCAGGGAAGTTTTGTGTCAGGAGTTCTTCAACTATTTTCTCTGTGTTTTCTGTCCCCCCTCCCTGTTCTGGGACTCCAATCACTCGCAGGTTATCCTTCTTGATAGAGTCCCACATGATTCTTAGGGTTTCTTCATTTTTTTTAATTCTTTTATCTGATTTTTTTCCAGCTATGTTGGTGTTGTTTCCCTGGTCCTCCAGAAGTCCCAGTCTACATTCTAATTGCTCGAGTCTGCTCCTCTGACTTTCTATTGCATTGTCAAATTCTGTAATTTTATTGTTAATCTTTTGGATTTCTACATGCTGTCTTTCTATGGATTCTTGCAACTTGTTAATTTTTCCACTATGTTCTTGAATAATCTTTTTGAGTTCTTCAACAGTTTTATCAGTGTGTTCCTTGGCTTTTTCTGCATTTATCCTAATTTCATTCGTGATATCTTTAAGCATTTTGTAAATTAGTTTTTTATATTCTGTATCTGATAATTCCAGGATTGTATCTTCATTTGGGAAAGATTTTGATTCTTTTGTTTGGGGGGTTGGAGAAGCTGTCATGGTCTGTTTCTTTATGTGGTTTGATATGGACTGCTGTCTCCGAGCCATCACTGGGAAACTAGATTTTCCAAGTAGTCAGCTAAAAAAAATGCAGTCAGATCCCTATCTGAATTCTCTCTCTGGCTCCGGGTATTCGGATGTTAATGGGGTCGCCTGGGGAGGGTGGGGGAGGGATCTGAGAGCTAGGAGTGTAGCACCACAGAATATAGAGCTGAACACCACGTTCACGCTCCGCCCCCGTTTGCCAAAATCTGGGCTGGACGGGTCCCTGGCTAGGACACTGCTTTCCTTGCTCGGAAACCAGTCCCTTCCTCCTGGGGACTTCCTCCGGTGCGCGGCACCGCTCGTGGGCACTGGGTGGGCGTTTCCCGCACGAACGGGTGGGCCCGCCCCCAGGGTCTATTCAGGCGATTATAATTAGATCCCGCGGTCACGCCCCGCCTGTGCGCGCGCCCAAATCCCAGCGGGATGACTTCCGGGTTGAGACGCTGCTTTCCCTGTTCGGGAACCAGTCCCTTCCTCCCCGGGACTTCTCCTTCCGGAGCGCCACACCTCTCGCGCGAACTAGGTTGGCGTCACCTGCACGGCCAGGTGGGCCCGCCCCCTGGGTCAATTCAGGGCAATAAAAATGGACTCCGTGCTCACGCCCCGCTCGTGCGCGCGCCCAAGCCCCAGCAGGACGGAACCCCGTCTGGGACGCTACTTTCTGCGCTTCGGGACCAATCAGTTCCTCCGCACGGCCAGGTGGGCCCGCCCCCTGGGTCAATTCAGGGCGATAAAAATGGACTCCGCGCTCACGCCCCGCCCGCGCGCGCCCAAGCCCCAGCAGGGCGGCACTCTGTCTGGGATGCTACTTTCTGCGCTTTGGGACCAATCAGTTCCTCCGCACGGCCAGGTGGGCCTGCCCCCTGGGTCAATTCAGGGCAATAAAAATGGACTCCGCGCTCACGGCCCGCTCGTGCGCGCGCCCAAGCCCCAGCAGGGCGGCACTTTGTCTGGGATGCTACTTTCTGCGCTTTGGGACCAATCAGTTCCTCCCGGGGACTTCTCCTTCCAGTGTGCCGCACCTCTCGCGCAAACTGGGAGGGCGTCACTCGCACGACCAGGTATTCCCGCCCTCTGGGTCAATTCAGGGTAATAAAAATGGACCCCGCGCTCATGCCCCGCCCGCGCGCGCGCGCGTGCCCAGATCGCAGCGGAATGGCTCCCCGTCTGGGATGCTGCTTTCCCTGTTTTGAGACCAGACACCTCCGGGGATTTCTCCCTCTGGTGTGCCGTGCCACACGCGCGGACTGGGTGCGCGTCCTCCCGCACGAACGCGTGGGCCCCGCCCTGGGGTCACTCCAGGGAAACACAGCTGACCCCCCCCCCCCCCGCGCGCGCCCCGTCGGCTTCTCGCCTAACTCCCGGCGGACAGCAGGGCACCCCAGCTGGGACGCTGTTCTCCCCCCTCTCAGATCAGTCACTGCCTCCCGGGTGTTTCTCCCTCCGGCTGCGCCCCTACGCCGCCCGCGCCAACCTGCTAGGCTTCCTCCCGGGATGGGTTCGGGGGGGAAGGGGTGGGCCCCCTTTCTGTGCCGTCTGCCCCCCTGGGCTCTGCCCCAGATCGAGCTCCGAAGGTCACCTGCCTGGTGCGCTGGCTCCTAGTTCTGAAAACAGTCGCTGTCTGCCCGTATTTGTTCGTCCTCCGTCTCTAAGTCTGTGCTTGTTGTTCAGAGTTCATAGATTGTTATGTATGTGATCGATTCCCTTGTTTTTCCGAGTCTTTGTTGCAAGAGGGATCCGCGGGAGCGTCCACCTAGTCCGCCATCTTGGCCCCCCAGCCCAACTGATTTTTGTATGTTTATCTTGTATCCCGATACTCTGCTGAACTCTTCCATTAGTTTCAGTAGTTTCCTGGAGGACTCCTTAGGGTTTTCTGTGTATAAGATCATGTCATCTGCAAATAGAGATACTTTTAATTCTTCCTTACCAATCTGGATGCCCTTTATTTCTTTATTTAGCCTAATTGCTCTGGCTAGGACGTCCAGCACAATGTTGAATAAGAGTGGTGATAAAGGGCATCCTTGTCTGGTTCCTGATCTCAAAGGGAATGCATTCAGGCTCTCTCCATTTACGGTGATGTTGGTTGTTGGCTTTGTATAAATGCCCTTTATCGTGTTGAAGAATTTTCCTTCTATTCCGATTTTGCTGAGAGATTTTATCATGAATGTGTGTTGAACTTTGTCAAATGCCTTTTGTGCATCAATTGATAAAATCATGTGATTCTTGTCTTTTGTTTTCTTTATGTGGTGGATTACATTAATTGTTTTTCTAATGTTGAGCCATCCCTGCATACCTGGTATGAATCCCACTTGGTCATGGTGAATTATTTTTTTGATATGTTGTTGAATTCTATTGGCTAGAATTTTGTTGAGGATTTTTGCATCTACATTCATGAGGGATACAGGTCTATAATTTTCTTTTCTTGTGGTGTCTTTACCTGGTTTTGGTAGCAGGGATATGGTGGCTTCACAGAACGAGTTTGGGAGTATTCCGTCATTTTCTATGCTCTGAAATGCCTTTAGTAGTAGTGGTGTTAACTCTTCCCTGAAAGTTTGATAGAACTCTGCAGTGAAGCCATCCTGACCAGGGCTTTTTTTGTTGGGAGTTTTTTGATTACCTTTTCAATCTCTTCTTTTGTTATGGGTCTATTTAGTTGTTTTACCTCTGTTTGTGTTAGTTTAGGTAGGTAGTGTGTTTCTAGGAATTCATCCATTTCTTCTAGGTTTTCAAATTTGTTTGAGTATAGTTTTTCATAGTAATCTGATATGATTCTTTTACTTTCAGTTGGGTCTGTTGTAATATCGCCCATCTCATTTCTTAGTCGTGTTATTTGCTTCCTCTCCTCTTTTGTCACTTTGGCCAGTGGTTTATCAATTTTGTTGATTTTTTCGAAAAACCAGCTTTTGGTCTTGTTAATTCTTTCAATTGTTTTTCTATTTTTTATTTCATTTAATTCAGCTCTAATTTTTCTTATTTGTTTTCTTCTGGTGCCTGTGGGTTTCTTTTGTTGCTTTCTATTTGTTCAAGTCATACGGATAATTCTTTGATTTTGGCCCTTTCTTCTTTTTGCATGTGTGCATTTATCGATATAAATTGGCCTCTGAGCACCACTTTTGCTGTGTCCCAAAGGTTCTGATAGGAACTGTTTTCATTCTTATTCAATTCTCTGAATTTCTTTTTTCCATCCTTCTTGTCTTCTATAAACCAGTCTTTTTTGAGCAGAGTATTGTTCAGTTTCCAAGTGTTTGATTTCTTTTCCCTGCTTTTCCTGTTATTGATTTCCACTTTTACGGCCTTATGGCCAGAGAAGATGCTTTGTAATATTTCAACGTTTTGGATTCTGCTAAGTCTTGCTTTATGACCTAACATGTGGTCTATTCTAGAGAATGTTCCATGTGCACCAGATAAGAAAGTATACGTGGTTGCTGTTGGGTGGAGTGTTCTGTATATGTCTGTGAGGTCAAGTTGGTTGATTGTGGCGTTAGATCTTCCGTGTCTTTATTGAGCTTCTTTCTGGATGTCCTGTTCTTCACCGAAAATGGTGTGTTGAAGTCTCCTACTATTATTGTGGAGCTGTCTATCTCACTTTTCAATGCTGATAGAGTTTGTTTTATGTATCTTGCAGCCCTGTCATTGGGTGCATAAATATTTAATATGGTTATATCTTCTTGGTGTATTGTCCGTTTAATCATTATATAGTATCCTTCCTTATCCTTTCTGATGGATTTAACTTTGAAGACAATTTTGTCAGAAATTAATATTGCCACTCCTGCTCTTTTTTGATTGTTGTTTGCTTGATATATTTTTTCCATCCTTTGAGTTTTAGTTTGTTTGTGTCTCTAAGTCTAAGGTGTGTCTCTTGTAGGCAGCATATAGATGGATCTTGTTTTTTAGACCATTCTGCCACTCTCTGTCTCTTTATTGGTGCATTTAGTCCTTTAACATTCAGGGTAATTATGGATAGGTATGAATTTAGTGCCGTCATTTTGATGTCTTTTTTTGTGTGTTGACAGTTTCTTTTTCCCACTTGATTTTATGTGCTGAGTAGATTTTCTTTATATATTGTCCTTTCCTCATATTTGTTGTTGTTGATTTTGTTTCTGCTGAGTCTGTATTTTTCCCTTGTATTCTATTTTGATGAGTAGGATAGTTTGTCTCCTTTGTGGTTACCTTATTATTTACCCCTATTTTCCTAAATTTAAAACTAACTTTTATTTCTTTGTATCACCATATCTTCCTCTCCATATGGAAGGTGCATGATTACATTTCTTAGTCCTTCTTTATTATTTTAATGTTGTCTTCTTTTATATAAGAACATCGCCATTACCCTGTGTTGGGCTTTTTTTTTTTTTAATCTTGCTTTGTTTTTTTGGATTTCCCTGTCTGGGTTGACTTCTGGTTGCTTTGCCCAGTGTTCTAGTCTTGGGTTGATACCTGATGTTATTGATTTTCTAACCAAAGAACTCCTTTTAGTATTTCTTGTAGTTTTGGTTTGGTTTTTACAAATTCCCTCAACTTGTCAACACAATTTTTATAGGGATTACTTATCAAAAAAATAGGACATGTTGTGCTAATTAAAACATTACAAGTATTATAAAAAATATTCAAAACTATTCTATTTAAAATTTATTAAAACCTAAAATCAATAGCACAGCTTCACTCTCTAGTAATGTTGATGGAGGTAAAACTGCTTCAAGAGTTCATGAGGGATCTGAGGACAAGCTACTAAAAGTTCGATCCCAACTGCACAGGACAATGATTTTGTTTAGAATACTGAAACATCCTATCTAGTCATAGTTTAATAAACTGATTAATCCAAAGCAGTAGCTTTCACCTTGAAGGAAGGGGGAGGATGAAGATGCCTGCTTTAGAACTGACCTCAGGGAGTTTTGAAAAAGATATGTACTTGGGCCTCACCCCAATCCTCTCTAACCAAACCCAAAAACCTAAACCATTTGCCATTGAGTCAATTCCAACTCAAAGCAATCCTATCTATAAGATACTGTAGAACAACCACATAGGGTTTTCAGGGCTGAAATCTTTATGGAAGCAGACTGCCACGTCTTTCTCCTAAGAAGCAGCTGATGGGTTCAAACCATCAATCTTTTGGTTAGCAACCAAATGCTTTAACCACAGGGCCACCAGGGCTCCTTCAGTCCTCTCTGGTGAGTAAAATTTATGACCTGTGAAAAGTGCCCAGATGACTCTGACAAGCACCTCATACAACCACAGCCCCACCATATTACCCTGGTGAAGCACTGGTCAGCATAAATCCCTTGTCTAAGTGATGCTTCCTTTTGAAGACTATTAGGAAAACTTTGCTTTGTACTTGTCTAACCTGATAGATAACCACATGTCTCCTAAGTACTGGCCCTCCTGGAGACCCAAGGGACTGGTGTTGGGGATATTACACCAGTATGACTGGAGATTTTCCTTTCTAAAAGCTGTCGTCGTTTTTAGGTGCCAATCTAGAAGGCTCTGACTCATAGTGACCTCGTGTATAACAGAATGAAACACTTTCAGGTCCTGTGCCATGCTCACATTCGTTGTTTATGTTTAAGCTCATTGTTGCTATCCCTGATGAATACAGCAGATGTCAAGGAGCTACCAGGGGCTACTGTAAAGGTCATATCACTGCCACTTGCTGTGTGACCTTGAGTTGTCAGTTTCTGCATTTGTAACATGGTGGTAAATACAATACCTAGCACATGATGATTATTTTTACACTGAGGATCAAAAAGGTTCATGTTGTAAAGCATGTGGAACAGTGCCTGGCACATAGTTATCACTGTGTGAGTCTTATCTCTTATTTAAATTGAAAGTATCAATGATATACCACGGTTGTTGTTGTTAGGTGCCGTCGAGTCGGTTCCGACACATAATGACCCTATGCAAAACAGAATGAAACACTGCCCAGTCCTGCGCCATCCTTAAAATTATTGTTATGCTTGAGCCCACTGTTGAAGCCACTGTGTCAATCCACCTCATTGAGGGTCTTGCTCTTTTCCGCTGACCCTCTACTTTACCAAGCATGATGTCCTTCTCCAGGGACTGATCCCTCCTGACAACATGTCCAACGTATGTAAGACGCAGTCTTGCCATCCTTGCTTCTAAGGAGCATTCTGGCTGTACTTCCTCCGAGACAGATTTGTTTGTTCTTTGGCAGTCCATGGTATATTCAATATTCTTCACCAACATCACAATTCAAAGGCATAAATTCTTCTTCGATCTTCCTTATTCATTGTCCAGCTTTCACATGCATATGATGGGATTGAAAATACCATGGCTTGGGTCAGGCGCACCATAGTCTTCAAGGTGATATCCTGCTTTTCAACACTTTAAAGAGGTCCTTGTCAGTAGACTTGCCCAATGCAATGTGTCATTTGATTTCTCGACTGCTACTTCCATGGTTGTTGATTGTGGATCCAAGTAAAATGAAATCCTTGACAACTTCAATCTTTTCTCTGTATATCATGATGTTGTTTAGTGGTAGAGTTGTGAGGATTTTTGTTTTCTTTATGTTGAGGTGTAATCCATACTGAAGGCTGTGGTCTTTGATCTTCATTAGTAAGTGCTTCAAGTCCTCTTCACTTTCAGCAAGCAAGGTTGTGTCATCTGCATAACGCAGGTTGTTAATGAGTCTCCCTCCAGTCCTGATGCCCCATTCTTCTTCATATAGTCCAGCTTCTTGGATTATTTGTTCAGCATACAGTTTGAATATGTGTAGTGACAGGATACAACCTTGACACATAGGTAGTTCACTGTTTTATAACAAACTGTTTATAGGGGAGCCTGAGAAATATTAAAAACCTGAGACCCACACATAAATTCAAAGGTTCATAATACTTTTCCTTTGACTTGATCCAGAGGATTAAACTCCCATGATACGGGTGCGTTGTAATTCAGATTAAAATCCCCTTTGAAAAGCAATTACCATATTTTTATTAAAATAACACCCACCCTCTGTGTTTGCCTGGCAACTGCTCCCCCCTCACAAGACATTTTAATAAGCACATACGATGCTAATTTTTTTAAACAACGTGAAAAAAATTGGCATATCAGGGCTTATGAAACTACCTCCTGGGGGAGGGAGCAGTCAGCAAACATAGAAGGCATTCATTATTTGCAGAAAATATTATATGCTTATTCTCCTTTCTGCTTTTTTGCAGATGGATGAAAGCCCTGGTGGCCTAATGGTCAAGAGTTTGGCTGGTAATCAAAAAGGTCTGAAGTTCAGATCCACCAGCCACTGCTTGGAAACCCAATGGGGCAGCTCTACTCTATCCTGTAGGGTCACTATGAGTCGGGATCGATTCAAAAACAAGGCTTTTTTTTCCATCTCCCTAGACATTTCCTGCTATGTACTTCCCTAATTACCTGCACTTCCTCAGTGACACCTGATTATACTTATCCAGGTCTTCACTAATAATCTATCACTGTAGACAATAATGATGTACCTTTGATGTCTACTACACAGCAAAGGGTTACTGAATGAATTAAGATATTTTATTAATTCATGTCTATATATAAGGTAGATATATAAAGTTTTGGGAAAAATACATTTACAGTGAAATAAACTTAATAATGCCTAATGAAGACTCATAAGAGCTGCTAATATCAGCTACACTGATATTAGGAGGTTCAAAGCTCATCACAGACTTCTGCAGAGAAGCATTGTTATTTTTTATCAGTCTTTGCTAGTAATTTCCTTATAAATTCTTGTTGGCGCAGAGTTGCTTCTTTGATTCTGGTGGAACTTTCATGTCAGTAGGACTGCTCTCCTCACAGAGTTCTCCCGAAGAGTTTTCAGGCACAACTAAACTCAGTGGTTCCTGTGAACTGGCAAAATAGGAACAGTGATATAAATTTCTTCCAAATACAGTCATAATTATGAAAATATTCTTGCTATTGATTATATTCTTTACTAAACTGCTCCTGTGTGTCTTTTAGAAATTTTGCTTAAGAAATGAGTCCAAGTTAGTTTGGTGCTAGTGGTCATAATGCAAGCATTTATTAGCTGACTTTAAATATTCAATGGTGTAATGAAAAACAAACTTGAGGATTAAAATTATTTAAATAAAACCTCAATGACTTTTTATAACTTCCTTAAATATTCTTTCAATACATGAAAGAAGCAAAGCTAAAATTAATCATCACCAACAGTAATTATCTGTTAACCCAACGTATTCATGGAATTAGTACTTAATAATCAGTTTTATTAGGAATTGTCTATAGGACTCATTAGTAAGTTTAGGCTACCTTTATCACATGTATATACGAAAGCACAGAAGTGAAACAAAAACCAGAAAAGTCCCCTGCCATCAATTCCAACTCATAGCAACCCTGTAGGTTATCCAAGGTTGTAAATCTCTGTGGAAGCCAACTACCACACCTTTCTCCCACAGAGCCTCTGGTGGTTCAAAACCACCAACCTTTCCTTTAGCAGTCGAATGCTTTAACCACTGCACCACCAGGGCTCCTTCCCAAAAGTGCAGGCAAGAATAAAAACCATATTATCTACAGGTACTAAACCCCCCTCCAAAAAAATCATGGAATATATGAATCCGATTCAGGAAGGTTACTTGGCACACACCATAAATGGTGCCTCCACATTTTTGCATATGAAAATTTTGAGGGGGTTGGAAGGAGCAACTAAAGTATATCTTACTAAATATATTAAAATCTAATGTTGTTTCTACGAAGGAAAATTATATAATCTGAATTATTACAGAGGGGGATTCAAAAATCTACCAAAGAAAATAATTATTTAAATTAAATTATTTCTTTATCCAATTTCAAATTTTTTGGCTTCTCAAGCCATCAACGTGAGTGAGCAGTATTTTATTCTCAATATGAAGAGAACTAATAATTTTACAGTAAATAAATATGAGGGGGAGGGGAGCCAACATAGACAGAAGCACTATAGACCGAAGCAACTAAGTAAAACAGGGGAAAACATCAATCTTGGAATCCTAAGTGTCAAATAAAGAGATAAAGAACTCAACCAAGCACAGAATGGACTAAAAACTGACAGAGAACAGGGAATGAGGAGAGATACGACTGCGGGTCCCCTATTAGCTAATGCAGCATGGATTCACCATCTTGGACTCCTGTCAAGATCAGCAGACAGGGTATATGGAAAAGCAGTGTCACAGAACTCCCAGTCGGAGACAGAGTACCTGGTAACCAGAGATATGTGCTTTCCCACCACCTGCTTTTCTTCCCCCTCCTTGGCCACCACTGCTTTCCAGCAGGCTGAGTGACTGCAGCCTGGGAGGCACCAGCTCTGTGCTGCTTGGATTCACTGCCCACACTGGATGGCTCCTTCGGTGCCACTTCGTTATTGCTGGTGTTGCTTGTTGCTTTTTTCTGCTTCTATTGGCTCCTTCCCTGTCTCTCACCTCCTCCCCCTCCTTCCTCTCGAACACCTGGGATCATGTACCATCTTTGCATCTTCTTGACAGGCTGCAAAGTGCCCCCTTGGCTGAGGAACTGCTCCTGTTCTGCCCCGCCAAGTTGGTGGGATCCCCAGGGCCTTTGTCTGTTTGTTTTCTTTCTCTTTTTGAGGCTTAGGAGCCCATTCTAGCCAGCCTGTACTGTGCAGCTTGTGAGCCACTTTCTCAGTCTGCATAGCTGCCCTGGTGGGATCCCTGGGGGCATATTTCCTTTTTTTTTTTCCTTTTTGTGTTTCTTCAGTTCTGTTTCTCATATCTCTACTTATGGTCTTTTCCTGTCTTCTGAATACCTGACACTGTGCACCATCCCTGCCCCTTCTAGCTGGGCTGTACTGTGCAGCTTGGGAGCCACTTCCCCAATCTTCACAGCCATGCCAGTGGGGGCTTTTCTTCTCCTTTTTTTTTTTTTTAAAAAAAAAATTACTATTATTATTTTAATTTTTATTGTGCTTTAAGTGAAAGTTTACAAATCAAGTCAGTCTCTCACACGAGAACCCATATACACCTTGCTACACACTCCCAATTACTCCCCCCACAACGAGACAGCATGCTGTCTCCCTCCACTCTCTCTTTTCATGTCCTTTTCACCAGCTTCTAACCCCCTCTACCCTCTCATCCCCTCCAGGCAGGAGATGCCAACATAGGCTCAAGTGTCCACCTGATCCAAGAAGCTCACTCCTCACCAGCATCCCTCTCCAACCCATTGTTCAGTCCAATCCCTGTCTGAAGAGTTGGCTTTGCGAATGGTTCCTGTCCTCGGCCAACAGAAGGTCTGGGGGCCATGACCACTGGGGTCCTTCTAGTCTCAGTCAGACCATTAAGTCTGGCCTTTTTATAAGAATTTGGGGTCTGCATCCCACTGATCTCCTGCTCCCTCAGGGGTTCTCTGTTGTGTTCCCTGTCAGAGCAGTCATCGATTGTAGCTGGGCACCATCTAGCTCTTCTAGAAAAAAATTATTTTTTCTTTTTTGTCTTTCTTCATTTCTCAGTTTCTCGTCTTTCTCTACTTACCTTCTTTTCCTGTCTCCTGAATACCTGTTGTTGTGCCACCTCTGCCCCTTCTAGCTGGGCTGTACTGTGTGGCTTGGAAGCCACCTCCCCAGTCACTGGTGGGATCCCTGGGGGCACTTCATTCGTTCTTTTTTTTTTAAAAAAATTATTTATTTACATTTTTCTCTTTTTCTTTTTGTTTTTCTTCATTTCTCATTTTCTTGTCTCTCCACTCCAATGGCAAGCTTCCTCAGCACTTTTTAAAGTTTTTTTGGATGCTCTTTCTCTTTCCTCTCCCTCTTCTTATCCATACCCATCTCAGCTCCACACATCACAACCTCCCCCCTCTTCCTGCCTTCCTGCACCATGCGCTTAACATCACACACCTGAAAAGCACAGGTACAGCCCACCAGAGCCTGCCCAGCACTGATCCTCAGCCTGCCCTGTCGGGTCCAGTACATACCACAAATAATCCATCCCAGCCCCTCCCCTTAGGCTGGACCTACCCTACTGTGCCGTAGCTGAGCAACTGGCCCTACCCATTGGAAAAGCAGGTAAAAAGTATCATGTCCACAGATGAGGAAACAACAAAGAATGCACAGCCTGCCTGCTCAGACATAACCAAATAAAACAAAAAAGCAGGATGAAGCAAACAGATCTACAAGCAATAAATGAAGAGAATAACTACTCAATGTCTCAAAAACAGCAGACAATATCAAAACATATTTTAAAAAAAAGCAGGAAAAGATGGTTCCAGTAGGCATTCAAAATAAAACACCAGATGACTTTCCAGTAGAAGAAAAGGACTAGAACTACCTGAGAGGGAATTCAAATCTCTAATATTCACAGTTATCCAAGAGTTGAAGTAAAATGCAGACAAAAATGAGGTGAGGAAAAAATAGACAAATTCCTGAAAAATACAGACAAAACAATGAAAGAATTCGAGAAAATAATATAGGAACAAATGTCAGAATAAATTCACGACTAGAAATCATACAAAAACAACAATTAGAGGTCTAGAAGATAAACAAGGTTTCAGAAATGGACAGTGTCATAGAAGGTCTGAGGAGCAGGTTTGAAACAATGGAAGACAGGATCAGCAAAATTGAAAACAAATAATTGGATACAAATTTGTTTGAAGAAAAATCAGAAGAATGAAGAAACATGAAGAAACCCTGAGAATGATGTGGGATACATTTAAAAGCAAAAATTTACAAGTGATCAGAGTGCCAGAACAGGGGGAGAAAACAAGAAACACAGAGAGGATCATTTAAGAATTGCTGACAGAAAACTTCAAAAATATCATGAAAAATGAAAAGCTGACCATCCAAGAAGCTCAGTGAAGCCCATATAGGATAGATCCCAAAAGAAAATCACCAAGGCATGTCATAATCATGCTCGCCAAAACCAAAGAAAGAACCCTGAGACCAGCTCGAGAAACGTGAAAAGTCACATACAAAAGGTAAACAATAAGACAAAGCTCTGATTACTTAACAGAAACCATGAAGGCAAGAAGGCAATGGAGTATCATATATACAACCTTGAAAGAAAAAAATTACAAACCAAGAATATTATTATCCCATAAAACTCTCAAATATGATGGTGAAATTATGACATTTCAAGATAAACAGAAATTAAGGAATATGTAAAAAAACAAACCAAACTTACAAGAATTATTAAAGGGAGTCCTTCATTTTGAGAGCAAACATCAGATGACAGCCTGAATCTAGGATGCAAAAGCATGCCAGCCAGATCCCAACCTACTAAATGAACCCTCAAGGACTATTCAAAACCAAAATACTTACAACATTGAACCAGAGAGTTTAATCTGTAAATGACAACAACATCAGAACAATAAAAGAGGGAATAAATGATGTGGCTATAGAATTCTCTAATGGAGAGAAAGGCAAAGAGATACAAAGTAATAAAAGGCTGGTTCAAACCTAGCAAGATAACAGAAAATTTCAAGGTAACCACAATGAAAGTTAACAAATCTACTCATCAAAATAAAAAAGAAAAGCATAAGCTCTCAGGGTAAATGAAATTAACAAAAGAAATGTAAAAAAAGAAAACCCAGAAACAAAAGGAATTCAACACAGCAGAGTAAGAGGAAAAAATAACTGCACCACAAAAAAAATTGCAACAATAAACTGACACCTATTTATAACTGCACTGAACCTAAATGGCCTAAATGCACCCAAAAAGAGACAGAGTGACAGGTGGATAAAAAACAGGATCCATCAATATGCTGTTTACAAAAGACATACCTTAGAAACAAAGATGTAAATTTCTCTTTAAAAAAGGATGGAAAAAAAAATCAAGCAAAAAGCTACCAAAAAAGAACAGAAGTGGCAATACTAATCTCAGGTAAAAATACACTTTAAAAGAAAATCCAACATAAAAGACACAGAAGGGCACAATATAATGATTAAAGAGATGATCTATCATGAAGACATAACCATAATAAATATTTACACACCCAATGATAGGGTTCCAAAATACATAAAACAAACTTTAACAGCACCGAAAAGAGAAATTAACTGTTCCACAATAACAGTTGGAGACTTCATCACACCACCCTTTGAAAAAGACAACATCTGGAAAGAAAATCAGCAAAAATACGAAGATCTAAAGGATACAATCAGCCAACTTTACCTCATAGACATATATAGAACACTCCACTCAAAGGCTTCAAAGTACACATTCTTTACCAATGCACGTGAAACATTCTCCAGAATAGACCACATCATAGGCCACAGAGCAACCCTCAACAAAATCCAAAACACTGTGATAATACAAAGTATCTTCTCTGACCACAACACAAAGAGAAGTTAACAACAGGAAGCGCAAGGAGAAAAACTCAGTTACATAGAAACTGAATATAATACTTTGCTTAAAAACCACTGGGTATTCAGATATAGAATCAAAAAATTCCTAGATCAAAAAAGAGTGAAAACATGTCATACTAAAACCTTTGAAAAACAGCAAAAGCAGTCCTCAGAGGTCAATTTATAGCACTAGATGCACACATCAAAAAAGGAAAAAGGGACAAAATTAAAACATTAGCTACACAACTTCAGCAAATGAAAAAGAACAGCAAAAGAAACCCACAGCCACCAGAAGACAAGGAATAATGAAGATCAGAGCAGAAATAAATGAAATAGAGAATAGAAGAACAATAAAAAGAATCAACAAAAGCAAAAGTTGGTTCTTTGAAAGGATCAACAATGTTGACAAACCGCTGGGCAAACTGACAGATGAAAAACAGGAGAGAACAAAAATAACCCAAATAAGAAATGAAATGGTCAGCATTACAACAGAACCAACTGAAATAAAAAAGATCCTAATAGAGTATTTTGAAAACCTATACTTTAACAAATTTGAAAACCTAGAGGAAATGGATGAATTTCAAGAAACACACTACTTACCCAAACTAACACAAAATGATGCTGAAAATCTGAAGAGACCCATAACAGAAGAGACCGAAAGGGTAATAATACAAAAAAAATTCCCAACCAAAAATAGCCCTGGCCCAGATGGCTTCCCTGGAGAATTCTACCAAACATTCAGAGAAGAGCTTATACCAGTACTACTCAAACTACCTTAGAACATAGAAAAAGAAGCAATAGTTCCAAATTCATTCTATGAAGCTAGCATAAACCTGACACCAAAACCAAAGTCATCACAAAAAAGAAAATTACAGACCAATATCTCTAACGAATATAGATGCAAAAGTTCTCAACAAAACTAGCCAATAGAATTCAGCATCATATCAAAAAATAATACACCATGACCAAGTAAGATTCATGCCAGGTATGCATTAGAAAATCAATCAATTAATTCACCACAAAAATAAAAGAATCACACGATTATCTCAATTGATGCAGAAGAGGCATTCGACAAAGTCCAACACTCGTTCCTGATAAAATCTCTCGATAAAATAGGTATAGAAGGGAACTTTCACAACACAGTACAGGGCATCTATATAAAACCAACAGCCAGCATCATTCTTAATGGAGAGAGGCTGAAAACATTCCCCTTGAGAACAGGAACAAGACAAGGATGCCCTTTATTACCGCTCTGATTTAACATTGTGCTGGAAGTCTTAGCTAGAGCGATAAGGCAAGAAAAACAAATAAAGGGCATCCAAATTGGTAATGAAGAAGTAAAACTGTCCCTATTTGTGGATGATATGATACTATACATAGAAAACACAAAAGACTCCATGAGAAAACTACTGGAACTAATAGAAAGATTCAGCAGAGTAGCAGGATACAAGAGAAACATAAAAATCACTTGGATTCCTATACACCAATAAAGAGAGTGATGAAAAGGAAATCAGGAAAACAATACCATTTATAACAGCTCCTAAAAAAAAAAAAACAAACTTAGGAATAAATCTAACCAGGGATGTAAAAGGCCTATACAAAGAAAACTACAAAACATTTCTGCAAGAAACCAAAAGAGATCTACATAATGGAAAAACATACCAAGCTCCTGGATAGGTAGATTCAGCATAGTGAAAATGACAATTCTACCCAAAACGATTTATAAATACAATGCAATCCCAATCCAAATACCAACAACATTCTTTAAAGACATACAAAAAACTAATTATTAACTTTATATGGAAAGGGAAGAAGCCCCAGATAAATAAAGCACTATTGAAGAAGAAGAAGAAGAAAGTAGAAGGACTCCCACTACCTGACCTCAGAACTTACTATACAGCTTTGGTAGTCAAAACAGCCTGGTACTGGTGCAATGACAGATACATTGACCAACTGAACAGAATTGAGAATCGAGATGGGTGTTGTTGGTATAAGGATGGCATTTAGAGTCATAGGAGGGAGGAGATCACCTAGAAATGCATATACCACAACAACAAAAAATTTAATGAGTAAGAGAAGAACTAAGAGATGACTGAGTTGACCAAGTAGAAGTCATTGAAAAAAGCAGTTTCCATGGGTGGGGAACAAAACCTCGGTCATGTGGTTTAAAAGAGAACATCTTTATGACCTTGGGAGAGGGATGCAAAATTTTCTTTAAACACAAAAAGCAACAAATCATAAAATAAAACATTGAATAATTGGGCTTCAGCAAAATTAAAAACCACTCATCAAAGGACACTATTATAGGATTGCAAAGAAAAGCGACAGCCTGGGAGAAAACATTCACAATGCATACATCTGACAATGGACTCCTATCTAGAATATATAGAGAATGCCTACAAATCAATGAGAAAAAAAACAAATAATTCAATTAAAAAGTAAATACTTCACAAAAGAAGTCCTCTGAATCGCCATCAATAAGCACATAAATAGGTGCTTAACATCATTTGTCATCAAACCAAAAAAAAACAAAACAAAACCCCATTGCCTTGGAGTGGATTGCGATTCATAGCGACCCTATAGGACAGAGCAGAACTGCCTCATAGGGTTTCCAGGGAGGGGCTGGTGGATTCAAACTGCCAACCTTCCAGTTAGCAGAGGAACTCTTAACTACTGAGCAACCAGCGCTCCCATTTGTCATCAGGGGAATGCAAATTAAAACTCCAGTGAGGTGCCCTTCTTTTTTAAGGGTTTGTTTCGCTGTTGTTTTTAAAATTTCTTAGATGGATCATTAGTACATGAACCTTCATCCTGTTATATATTCTAATACAAGAATTTTATGCTTTAGATTTCCCTCTAGTTGGATTGTTCTGACCTAACTTCTGTAATCACGCAGCATCACTTCTGCTGTTTTCTAGCAGTTAAAGGAATAGCCTGTTGTCCTAATTTAAAGAGAGGTGACACAGACCCCACCTCTGAATGCGAGTTATTGTTAGGTGCCATCAAGTCCATTCTGACTCATAGCAACCCCATGTGACAGAGTAGAATTGCCCCACAGGATTTCTAGGCTGTAGTCTTTAAGGAGCAGACAGCTCCATCTTTCTCAAAATGGGCTAAGGAATTTGTGGCTATATTTTAAAACCTCCATACCATCTTCCTATACATATAATATTAGTTGCTGTTGGGTCGACTACAACTCATGGTGACCCCATGTACAACAGAATGAAACACTGCCCGCTGTGGTGTCATTCTCATGATCACCAGCATGTTTGAGGCCATTTTTGCAGCTACTGTGCCAATCCATCTCACCCAGAGTCTCCCTCACCCTCGCTGACCCTTTACTTCACCAAACATGAGGTCTTCCTCTAGTGAGTGATCTCTCTTGATGAAGTGTCCAAAGCAAGTCAGTTCTGTTTTAGTGCATAAGGTTTTCATTACTAATTTTTGGAAGTTGTTTGCCACGCCTTTCTTCCTAGCCTTAGTCTGGAAGCTCCACTGAAACCTATCTACCATGGGTGACCCTGCTGGTATATGAAATACTGGTGGCATAGCTTCCAGTATCAGAGTGCCATGTAAGCTACCGCAGTACAACAAACTGAAAGACAGGTGGTGGCCTATACATATATGTGTAGATAAATATCCACAGAGAAGAAAGAAAAAGAATACTGTGATGGTTGAGATTGTGTATCAACTTGGCTGGTCTAGAAGCCTCAGTGTTTTGGCAGTCATATAAAATTGTGATCACTTTCCTGTTGAGATTTTGCATGTGATCACCCCCATGATGCGATCTGCTGTGAGTCGCCAGTCAGTTGAAGGGGACTTTCCTTGGGCATGTGGCCTCCATCGAGTGTGGGCGGATGTTCTGGCAGGACCTGGGGGCTTTTGCTGGTTCTGGATCCTGCAGCTGGCTCCTGTTCATCTGACCTCCAGTTCTTGGGACTTGAGTTAGCAGCTTACCTGCACTCTTGCCTACTGATTTTGGGATTCACTGATCTTCACTGTTCTCCAGCCTGCTGATTTTGAGTTCACCAGCCCCTGTGGCTACTGAATCAAGAAAAGCTTCCAGAGGCAGGGCCAAGATGGCAGAGTAGTCAGATGCTTCCAGTGGTCCCTCTTACAACAAAGACCTGAAAAAACAAGTGAATCGATTATATATATGACAAGCTAGGAACCCTGAGAATCAAATGCAAAGTTAAGAAATCAGACTGAGTGATGGGGGAGAGAGAGAAGGTGCAGAAGCAGCAAGGAGTTGCCAAGTCAGCAGGAGCACCTCAGCCCTGATTCCCTGGCGTGACTGCAGCAGGGCTGGCAGTAGTGCTCAGGGATGTGGCTGCTTCAGCGAAAGAAGGCAGGTGAAGTGGTGTGCCCCGATCCCAACGCAACTGCAGTGGGGCTGGCAGTGGCATTTAGGACACGGCTGCTTCAGCAAAAGAAGGCAAGCAACATGGTGCGACCATGGTAGGGACTAAGCCAGCACACACAATCTATACATGCCTCCAGAATCTGAGATAAAACAGCTCTCTTGGCATGAGATAAGTGATTTTGTCTAATTTAATACGCAGATCTAACAGCTCCTCTTTTTGAAAGAACTCTCTCCTATCTATCTGATCTCTGCTCTATCTCCTCCAGCCAGCTTCATTAACAGTTGATTTTCCTGGGCCTGATATAGGTCCTGCTGCACTTCCCGAGCCATTCTCCTGGTCTTGGAAAAGGGACAAATTAACAAATGGGGGAAAAATACTCTGCTGACTCCCCTAATCTGGGGACACAGCAATGCTCAGAGGTCAATTTATATCAATAAATGCACAATACAAAAAGAAAAAAAGGGCCAAAATCAAAGAATTATCCTTACAACTTGAACAAATAGAGAACAACAAAATAAACCCTCAGGCATCAGAAGAAAGCAAATAATAAAAATTAGAGCAGAATTAAATGAAATAGAGAATAGAAAAACAAAAAGAGTTGTTAACAAGACCAAAACCTGGTTCTTTGAAAAAATTAAAATGGTTAAACCATTGGCCAGACTAACAAAAGAAAAATAGGAGACAAAAGAAGCAATCCAAATGAGAAATGAGATGGGTGATATCACAACAGACTCAACTGAAATTTAAAAAAGATCATAATAGAATATTATGAAAAATTATACTCTAACAAATTTGAAAATCTAGAAGAAATGGATGAATTCCTAGAAACGCACTACCTATCTAAACTAACACAGAGATAGAATAACTAAATAAACTCATAACAAAAGAAGAGATTGAAAAAGTAATTAAAAAACTGCCAACAACAAAAAAAGCCCTGGCCCTGACAGCTTCACTGGAGAATTCTACCAAACCTTCAGAGAATAGTTAACACTATTACTACTAAATGTATTTCAGAGCATAGGAAAGGATGGAATACTCCCAAACTCATTCTACGAAGCCAGCATATCCTGATACCAAAACCAGGTAAAGACGTCACAACAGAAGAAAATTACAGACCAATATCCCTCATGAACTTAGAAGCAAAAATCCTCAACAAAATTCTAGACAATAGAATCCAACCACATATCAAAAAAAATAATTCACCACAGCCAAGTGGGATTCATACCAGGTATGCAGGGATGATTCAACATTAGAAAAACAATCAATGTAATCCATCACATAAGTAAAATAAAAGACAAGAACCACATGATCTCATCAATTGATGCAGAAAAGGCATTTGACAAAGTCCAACGCCCATTCATGATAAAAACTCTCGGCAAAATAGGAATAGAAGGAAAATTCCTCAACATTATAAAGGGCACCTATACAAAGCCAACAGCCAAAATCACCGTAAACAGAAAGAGCCTGAAAGCATTTCTCTTGAGAACAGGAACCAGGCAAGGATGTCCTTTATCACCACTCTTATTCAACATTGTGCTGGAGATCCTAGCCAGAGCTATTAGGCTACATAAAGAAATAAAGGGCATCCAAATTGGCGAAGAAGAAGTAAAATTATCTCTGTTTGTAGATGACATGATCTTATACACAGAAAAACCAAAAGAATCCTCAAGAAAACTACTGAAACTAATATGAGTTTAGCAGAGTATCAGGATACAAGATAAACATATATAAATCATTTGAATAACCCTACACCAACGAAGAGAACGTTGAAGAGGAAATCATCAAAACAATACAATTTACAATAGCCCCTAAGAAGATAAAATACTTAGGAATAAATCTAATCAGAGACATAAAGGATCTATACAAAGAAAATTATAAGACATTACTGCAAGAAACCAGAAGAGACCAATATAAGTAGAAAAACATACCTCGGTCATGGACAGAAATATTCAACAATGTAAAAAATATCTATTATACGCAAAGCAATCTATAGATACAATGCAATCCCAATCCAAACACCAGTGACATATTTTAAGGAGATGGAGAAACAAATCACCTACTTCATATGGAAGGGAAAACGGCTTCCCCCCGCCAAAAAAAACCCAAACCCAGTGCCGTCAAGTCGATTCTGACTCATAGTGACCCTATGCCCAGGATAAGTAAAACATAACTAAAAAAAACATTACCTGATTTTAGAACCTGTTATACTGCCCAGTAATCAAAACAGCCTGGTACTGGTACAACAACAGATACATAGACCAATGGGACAGAATTGAGAATCCAGACATAAATCTATCCACATATGAGCAGCTGATATTTGACAAAGGTCCAAAGTCAGTTAAATGGGGAAAAGGCAGTCTCTTTAACAAATGGTACTGGCATAACTGGATAGCCATCTGTAAAAAAAATTACACAAGTCCCATACCTCATACCATGCACAAAAACCAGCTCAAAATGGATCAAAGACCTAAATATAAAATCTAAAACGAAAAAGGTCATGGGAGAAAAAGTAGGGACAACGCTAGGAGCCTTAATGCATGGCAGAAACAGTGTGCAAAACATTACTAGAACAGTATAACACCAGAAGAGAAATTAGAGAACTGGGAGCTCCCAAAGGTCAAACATCTATGCTCATCCAAAGATTTCACCAAAAAAGTAGAAAGATTACCTACAGATTGGGAAAAAATTTTTAGCTATGACATTTCTGATCAGTGTCTGATCTCTAAAATCTACATGATACTGCCAAAATTCAACAACAACAAAAAAGACAAATAACCCAATTAAAAAATGGGCAAAGGATATAGACTTTACAAAAGGGACTTTACCAAAGAAGACATTCAGGCTGCTAACAGATACGTGAGGAAATGCTCACGATCATTAGCTATTAGAGAAATGCAAATCAAAACTACAATGAGATTCCATCTCACTCTAACAGGCAGGCATTAATCCAAAAAACACAAAATAATCAATGTTGGAGAGGTTGTGGAGAGACTGGAACACTTACACGCTGCTGGTGTAAAATGGTACAACCAGTTTGGAAATCGATTGGTGCTTCCTTTAAAAGCTAGAAATAGAACTACCATATGGCCTAGAAATTTCACTCCTTGGAATACACCCTAAAGAAATAAGAGCTTTCACAGGAACAGATATATGCACACCCATGTCCATTGCAGTGCTGTTTACAATAGCAAAAAGATGGAAGCAACCAAGGTGCCAATCAATGGATGAATGGATAAATTATGGTATATTCATGCCATGGAATACTACGCAAGGATTAAGAACAACAATGCATCTGTGAAACATTTCATAACATGGATGAATCTGGGGGGCATTATGCTGAGTGAAATTAGTCAATTGCAAAAGGACATATATTATATGAGACCACTATCATAAGAACTCTAGATAAAGTTCAAACACAGAAGAAAATATTCGTTGATAGTTATGAGGGTGGGGAGGGAAGGAGAGGGATATTCACTAACTAGATAGCAGACAAATTTTTTTAGGTGAAGGGAAGGGCAATGCACAACACAGGGATAGTCAGTACAACTGGACTAAACCAAAAGCAAAAAAGTTTCCTGAACACAACCAAGGCCAGAGTACAAGGGACGGGGGTCTGGGGACCATGGTTTCTGGGGACACCTAGGTCAATTGGCATAACAAAATGTATGAAGAAAACGTTCTGCATCCCACTTTGGTGAGAGGCGTCTGGGGTCTTAAACGCTAGCAAGTGGCTGAGATGCATCAATTGGAGCAAACTACCTGGAGCAAAGGGAAATGAAGAACACCAAAGACATATTGTAAAGATGAGCCCAACAGACAGAAAAGTCCAGATAAACCAGAGACTCCATCAGCCTGAGACCAGAAGAACTAGATGGTGCCCGGCTACCTCTGATCACTGACCTGACAGGGAACACAACAGAGAATCCTTGATGGAGCAAGAGAACAGTGGGATGCAGATCTCAAATTCTTGTAAGAAGACCAGGCTTAATGGTGTGACTGAGATCGGAGGGACCCTGACAGTCATGGTCCCCAGACCCTTTGACAGCTCAAGGATGGAACCATTCCTGAAGCCAACTCTACAGACAGGGATTGGCTTGAACTATAAGATAGACAATGATGCTGTTGAGGAGTGAGCTTCGTGGCTCAAGTAGACACCTGAGAATATGTGGGCTACTTCTGTCCAGTGGCAAGATGAGAAGAAAGAGGGGGACAGGAGCTGGTTGAATGGACACAGGGAATACAGGGTAGAGAGAAGGAATGTACTGTCCCATTAAGAGGAGAGCAGCTAGGAGTACACGGCAAGGTGTGTATAACTTTTTGTATGAGAGATTGACTTAATTTGCAAACTTTCACCTAAAGCACAATAAATAAATTAAAAAAAAAAAAAACTTCTTTCCTGACCCATGGACTTGGGACATTACAGCCTCTACAACCACATGAGCTGTTTCTCTTATATAAACCTATTTATGCGCTTGACCCAAGCCATGGTATTTTCAATCACATCATATGCATGTGAAAGCTGGACAATGAATAAGGAAGACCGAAGAAGAATTGAAGCCTTTGAATTGTGGTGTTGGCGAAGAATATTGAATATACCATGGACTGCCAAAAGAACAAACAAATCTGTCTTAGAAGTAGTACAACCAGAATGCTCCTTAGAAGCAAGGATGGCAAGACTGCATCTTACATACTTTGGACATGTTGTCAGGAGGGATCAGTCCCTGGAGAAGGACATCATGCTTGGCAGAGTACAGGGTCAGCGGAAAAGAGGAAGGCCCTCAATGAGGTGGATTGACACAGTGGCTGCAACAATGAGTCAAGCATAACAACGATTGTAAGGACAGCTCAGGACCGGGCAGTGTTTCGTTCTGTTGTGCATAGGGTCACTATGAGTTGGAACCGACTCAACGGCAGCTAACAACAACAACAATATACAATATACACTTTACTTGTTGTCTACTCTAGAGAACTCAACCTAAGACAAACATACCAAGCTGTTTAGAGTTATTATCTGTGAAGCAGGGGAAAAGAAAGGAACTCACTTTGTACTTTATATATATCTGTACTGTTTAACATTTTATTAGCATGTATTAGTTTTGTAACTTAAAAACAATTCAAGTAACAAAGTAAGGGAAAAACAAACTGTGATAGAAGGCCAGAAAAATGTTTTTGTCTGAAAATGAAAACTAGACTTTGAAGAAATTTTAGAAGCCTCTGCCCACTGCACTTTGCCCACCCCACGGTCCCAACAGAGCAAAAATGGATCCCCACTATGAGCCTGGGTGGGGAAGTGGGTGAGTCAGAAAGGAGACACTTCCCCAGGCTCATTGACCTACTCAAAGGTGCCATCCGCCAGCCAGCCTGTTGTGCACACCATGACGATGCAGTCCTGGATCATCCTCCACAGCTCATCTGCAGACACAAGGTGGGCACCCCTGCTCCTGCAGTAAAGCTGAGCTGCCTCCAGTGCCAGGCTCTGAGAGCCATTCCGAGACTCCAGCACAAAGTGTTCCCCTGAGTGAGGACAAGCACAAACACATGCTGACTCCAGAATCCATGGGAATTTAATCTCAGCAAACTTACTGTCTGGGAAGATGCCTGTCAGAGCCTTAGCTTCCTACTTGCCTAAAGACCCAAGCACAGAAACAACCCCATCACACCTTATGCCTGGGATTGAGTGGCAACAATTGCACTGGTATTTTAATCCATGTTTTGTGCTTGTCTTCTTTTAAAACAAAAATTTAACCATCTGCTTTGTCATGCTCAAAGCTCTGATGGTACAGTGGTTAAGAACTTGGCTGCTAACCAAAAGAATGGCAGTTTGAATGCACCAGCTGCTCCTTGGAAACTCCATGGGGCAGTTCTACTCTTTCCTACAGGGTCACTATGAGTTGGAATCAACTCGGCAGCAATGGGATTAGTAACCTAAACGTTAGTGGATCGAACTCAGTGGCACTGTGGAATAAAGGCCTGGCAATCCTCATCTATAAAGATTACAGCCAAGAAAATCATATGGAGCAGTTCTTACCTGTAATACATGGGGTTGACATGAATCAGAATCAACTTGTTGGCAACAGGTTTGGTTTTGGGTTTGGTTCTGTCATGCTTATCTGGATAAACACTCCAAATCTTCCCTTTAAAAGGGTATTTTACAGACACATGGGAAAGCTCAGTGCCCTAGGTTTCCCTGAACTGGGTCACATGGTATCTAAGGCCCTGATTCCAGCCTCGGTGCCTGTAGTGATCCATACTGAGCAGCTCGCTTCCCTTCTGTCTGCCCCATTGTCTTAGGACACTGTCAGAGCCCCTCCCACATCAAGTTGGTTTGTGTTTGCTGCCCTTCTCCCCTACTGGGTAGAGAAGCCCCCACCATGTCTGCCTGCATTGTACTAGAGGGCCTAACAAAGACAAATGGGTAAGAAAATGAAATAAAAGGCATCCAGGTTAGAGAGAGAGAGGTAAAATTATTTGTACATAACATGATCTTGCATGTAGAAAGTCATCAGGTATCCATCAAAAACTATTAGAATTGATAAATTTAGCAAGTTACGGGATACAAGAGGAATATACAATAATCAATTGTATTTCTATACACTAGAAATGAACAAGCCAAAAATGAAATTAAGACAATTCCATTACAGTAACATAAAATGAAAAAACCAAACCCATTGCTGTCAATTCCAACTCGTAGTGACCCTATAGGACAGAGCAGAACTGCCCCATAGGGATTCCAAGGCTGTGGTCTTTGTGGAAGCAGACTGCTACATTTTTTCCCCCACAGAGCAGCTGGTGGGTTTGAACCACCAACCTTTCGGCTAGCAGCAAAGCACTTAATCACTGTGCCACAAAAAATACATAGGAATAAATCTAGCAAAAGAACAAAACTTATAGTCTGAAAAACGCAAAAACATTGTTGAAAGAAATGAAAGATAACCCAAATAAATAGAAAGACATCCCATGTTCATGAAGGAAAAGTGTTGTTAAGACGGCAATACTCCCCAAAGTGATCTATAGGCTGAGCGCAATTCCTATAAAAATCCAAGGTGCTTTAGTTGATACAAAAATTCATATGGAAGTTTAAGGGTCCGAGAATAGCCAAAACAAGTTGGAAGACTCACACTTTCCAATTTCAAAACTTACTACAAAGTTATATTAATCAAGACAATGTGATACTGGCATAAGGATAGAATGGAACTGAGAGTCCAGAATTAAACTCTCACATTTATAGTTAACTGATTTTCAACACGGAGGCCAAAACACTTCAATGTGGAAAGAATAGTCTTTTCAATAAATGGTGCTGGATAGCCACACGAAAACAAATGAAGTTGGATCCTACCTCACACCATATGTAAAAATTAACTCTAAACAGATCAAAGACCTAAATATCAGACCTAAAATTAAAACTTTTAGAAGAAAACATAGGTATAAATCTTCAAGACCTTGGATTAGGCAATGGTTTATTAGCCATGACACCAAAAGCACAAGTAACCAAAGAAAAAATGAATTGGACTTCATAAAAATTAGAAACTTTTGGCTTCAAAGGACATCAAAAAGGTGAAGAAACAACCTAAAGAATGAGAGAACATTTTTGTAAATATGTGTGATTTACAAAAAAAACAACTTATGTCTAGAATATATAAAGAAATCCTACAATTCAATAATAAAAGACTTACTAGCCTTTTTAAAATTTTAAAAATAGGAAAAGTATCTGAACAGACATTTCTTCAAAGAAGGTAAACAAATGGCCAATAATCAGGGTAATGCAAATCAAAACCATAATGAGACACTACTTGACATCCATGAGGGTGGCTAGAACCAGAGAGGGATAATAACAAGTGATGGAGTGGATGTGGAGATGTTAGAACCCTCACATACTGTTGGCGGAAATGTAAAATGGTGCAGCTTTAGAAATCAGTCTGGCAGCTCTTAAAAAACTTAAATATAGAGTTATCATATGACCCAGGATTTCCACTCCCACGTGTATGTACACCCAAAAGAATTGCCAACACATGTTTATACAAAAACCTGTACACAAATAGTCATAGCATCATTATGTGTAATAGCCAAAGAGTGGAAACAACCCAAATGTCCATCAACTTATGAATGGATAAACAGAATGTGGTATATCCATACAACGGAATATTATTCAGCAATGAAAAGAAACGAAGCACTGATACATGCTACAGATGAATGAACCTTGAAAATAGTATGCTAAGGAAGCCAGTTGCAAAAACCCACATGTTTTATGATTCCATCTATATAAAATGTCCAGAGGAAGCAAGTTCATAGAGACAAAAAAGTAGATTAATGGTTGTTTAGGGAAAAAATGGAGCCCTGGTGGCACAGTGGTCAAGAACTCAGTTGCTAACCTTTCTACCAGCCGCCCTTGAAAACCCTGTGAGACAGTTGTACACTGTCCTATAGGTTTGCTATGAGTCAGAATCGACTTGAAGTCAATGGGTTTGTTTTTTTTGTTTTACGGGAAAAGTAGGGAGTGGTTGACAATGCGGACAAGTTTTCTTTTTGGTGTGAGGAAAACGTTCTAAAATGAGATAGTGGTGATGGTTGTACAACTGTGAATACACTAAAAAAACCTGAATTGCATACTTTAAATGGGTAAATTATATGTGAATTATATATCTATAAAGCTGTTATTTTAAAAAAAGGCAATGCTAGAGGAAAAAAAGGTCCCTTATAATGAAAAATGAGTTATTTCATCGGTAAAATTAAATATTTTTAAACATATTAAATAATTGACAACCTTAGACTATACAAAGGCTTTTTTTTTTTTTTTTTAGTATTCAGAGAAAATTAGAAGAAATAGAAAAACCTACTATCACTATGGAAAATTTTAGCCAAATCTCTCCTCAGTCATTGACAAAACAGAAAAATATCAGAAAGGAGACAGAAGGCTTAGGCAACACAATCAATACACTTGACACAAGGACATGTGACAGGACACACTTAACATAAGGACATATGCACATTCACTTAGGCACAGAGAGAACATTTGCAAAATTGATCAACTACTGAGCTACAAGGCAAATCTAAAAATATTTCAAAAGACCAAAGTCATAAAAAACATGTTTTGATAATACAAAGCAAACAAGCTAAAATCACTTTTGCTTTTTATCAAGCATTTATGTACTGTTCAGTATGGGCTAGATTTTGTTCAAATTGCTTTACAAATATTCACTAATCCTTTTAACAACTCTACGATGTAGGTGCTATTATTATCTTTTTTTTTTAAGGTTAGTTAAGGTTTAGTATTATTAACTAGAACAAGATCACACAGCTGGGATACAAAACCAAACGATTTGGTACTCTGATCATCGATTGTAAACTCTGGGTTATACTGCCTTACAATAACAAGTACCAGGAAAATCATCTTGCATGTGAAATTATGAAATATATTTCTAAATAAGCCACGTGTTCAAAAAGGAAACCATAATTGAAATAAAGCATATTTTTATTCAAGTGACAAAACTTGTGGAGGAACTAAAGCAGTATTTAGTGGAAATTCATAGCCACAAGTGCACATATTACAAAAGAAGAATGGTTGAAAATCTCAAAATCTAGGAGTAGAACGAAGGAAGTAATAAATACAGAGCAGAAATCAATCCAATGGAAAGAAGACATATCAGGGGGAAAATGAACAAAGCCAAAAGTTGTTCCCTTGGAAAGAATAATAAAATTGATACTCTGGCAAGCCTGATCAAGACAAACATTACACAAATTATCAATACCAAGAATGAAAGGGGACATCATTGCAGATCCCACAGGCACTGAAAAGATGAGAGATTAATATGTTACATATAATATTATACAGCCAGAATGCTCCTTAGAAGCAAAGATAGTGAGACTTTGTCTCACGTACTTTGGACATGTTTTCAGGAGGGATGACTCCCTGGAGAAGGACATCATGCCTGGCAAAGTGGAGGATCAGCAAAAAAGAGGAAGACCCTCAATGACATGGATGACACAGCGGCTGCAACAATGAGTGCAAACATAACAACGATTGTAAGGATGGTGCAGGACTGGGCAGTGTTTCATTCTATTGTACACAGGATTGCTGTGAGTCAGAACTGACTCGAGGGCGCCTAACAACAACATGTTTCATATGTCAGTACATCTGACACCATAAAGGAAATGGACAGATTCCTTAAAAAGCAAAACTGACACAAAATAAACAAAAAAACAAAATAAACAAGAAAATCTGAATATTCCTATATCTATTAAAGAAATTAAATTTATTATTCAAAATCTCCCTAGAAGAATTCCAGGCACAGAGGGCCGCATGACCAAACAGTTTAAAAATAACATAAAAGTACACATCTTACAGAAATCCTTTCAGAGAATAGAAGGAATAACTTTTCTAAGTCATTTTAGGAGCCATCATAGCCCTGATACTAACTCCTAACAAGAATATTGTAATAAAAATTATAGGCCAATGTATTTCATGAACATAGATTCGATAATCCTAAACCTGTTTCTGTCACTCCAGGCTCAGTTCTGGGTCTTCTCACTTTAAGAAACTTTCCTTAGGATTCAATCTGTGCCCATGGTTTCAAAGACCATCCTCACACAGACTCACGTTTTTCTCTTCAGCCCAGACCCATTCCATTCACACCTCTTCACCTCTTTACCCCCATCTCTCACCTGGAAACAGCATCCCATATGGTGTCTCTACATACAGTCATTCGGTCTCCCTACCCTGCAATCAGGGTGATACTTTCAAAATACAAATCTGATCAGTCATTCTAATATTTGAAATCATTCAATGGCTTACTTTCCTTTTTTGGATAAAGACAAAGCTTGGTCTCTGAGGCCTCACATCCTTGCTCCTCAGTCAATTTCTCTAGCATCAACTCAAACCACTTCCACCTTGCACTCCTGGCTCCACCACTTTGCCTATTATCACATGCCCCAATTTCCTTGCCACCCAAAAGGTTCTTTGAACATGCTATTCTCCATACCCCGTCCCCTCTTTTTTCTCCCTCTGCCAAGGAAATGCTTACTCATCTTTCAGACTCTTCCCCACCAAGTGTTTTCAGAGCACCTTCTATCATTTAATCATATCACTTATCAAAGTTGCAATTTTACATTTCATTCGTATGATTATTTGCATAAAGACCCTCTCCCCATTGGATTTTAATTCACTGATAGCAAGGACCTGTTTCTTCTGGGCATTTTATCCTCAACAGTGTGTGTATCATCTTTACACCAGCCAGGTCTGCCATGAGTTACAGGCTCACATTAGTGCTCCTCACAGTCTTGGAAATATTGGTGTTTCTCTTAAATGAATTTTTTTTTTTTTTTTCCTCTCTCTCTTTTTTTTCTTTTTTGTACTTTTCTGAGTCTTTATATGATCTGGAAAGTCTGGGAAAACTTCATCATGTCTCCACAGTCATGGGAATATTCTTTTCTCCTGAATCCTGAGTGTGTTCCTCAGTTCTGTCACTTTTTCTGAGATGTGGGAACTCTGGGCTTATATTATGTGGTTTCAGCCATCCCTTCACAGCTGTTAGAGTGGTATTAGATGGAACGTGATCAAAATTTTTTTACTGATGAGATATGCTACCAAAAACCCTTTCTCTAGATTTTTGGGTTTATTTAAAGAAATATTTATTAGCCCAAATATGATTTTAACAGGACCCACCCTGACATAGGATATGGGCAGTAAAACAACTCTTCCACTTAAAATCTGCAGTAAATAAAAATCAGGATTCCCCTCATTGGTTTAAGACTCAACTCCCTCCAAACATTTTCACAGTAGAACCACTGGCAAAACAATGTAACATGAAAACTAAAGCCTGTGTACCTGCATGATTCTGATATGATACGATCTCCATAGTATAGTCACATCACATTTTAACTGAAAATGGAATACAAGTAGCAACTCTTGTTAATTCATTGACTCAGCTATTAATGTTTTTTATTTACTTTTATTTTTTTATTGAACTTTAGATGAAAGTTTACTGAACAAACTAGTTTCTCATCAGTTAGTACACACATTGTTGTATGACATTAGTTAACAAAACTACGACATGTCTACACTCTCCCTTCTCAATCCTGGGTTCCCTATTACCAGCTTTCCTGTTCCCTCCTACCTTCCAGTCCCTGCCACAGGGCTGGTGTGTTGCTTTAGTCTTGTTTTTTTTCATTGGCCTGTTCAATCTTTGTCTGAAGGGTGAACCTCAGGAGTGGCCTCATTACTGAGCTGAAAGGGTGTCCGGGGGCCATACTCTCAGTGTCAACTATTAATGTTTTAAAGACAACTTATCATAAGACTTTGTTTTAAGAAACAGTTAAGCAGGGGTCAGAGCAAGATCCTGCATAAGCAGTCCATGCCCCAAATCCTCCACAATATTAATAAAATAAACAAGCTAATGTTGGAAAATTAAATACCCTCAGAATTCCAGACAACCAGTAAAGGAGCGTAGGACCAGAGGGAATTCTGAATCAAGTAAAAGGTAACACAGTGACTGCGGAAAAGCAGAGGTTCACCCAGCATCTCCACCCTTCTCTCCTCCTAGGCACGGCACAGCCAACTTGGGATGCTGACGGCCAGCACAGAGTGCAGTGAGTCTTGAAGTTTTCAAACATCCAAGCATCAGTTAGGACACCACAGGCAGGGAAGCCTGGTCCAATGTAAAGGGAATTTCCCTAGAGTATGACCTGTACCACCTTTTATCTTACAAGAGATAAAAGAAAAGGGAAGCAAGCAGAGAATTGGGGACCTCATAACACCAAGAAATCAGTGTCGGTAGCAGAGTGCATCCTTTGCAGAAGCTCCTAGACCAGGGGAAGATTGATGAGAAGGCCAACAGAGGCAGAAAACCTAAATTTGGACTTTTACCCTACTTTACAGTGAAGAAAAATGGTGGACAATCACACAGTACTGGGAATCATGGCCTACCCAAGCTGACACACTTTTTTAGGGAACACAATTCGATCCATGACAGGAGGTAATAGTAATGCCTTGGAAGAAGTATAGCCAGAATGCTCATTAGAAGCAAGGATGGCAAGACTTCGTGTCACATCTTTGGACATGTTATCAGGAGGGACCAGTCTCTGGAGAAGGACATCTAGCTTGGTAGAGGGTCAGCGAAAAAGAGGAAAACTCTCAACTAGATGGATTAACACAGTGGCTGCAACAATGGGCTCAAACATAGCAGTGAGTGTGAGGATGGAGCAGGACTGGGCAGTGTTTCATTCTGTTGTACATAGAGTCGCTATGAGTTGGAACCATCTCAACAGTGCCTAACAACAACAATAGTAATACTAATGGTAATAGATAATAATACGGAGGCAGTCCCATTTCCACCCTTTGGTTCTTAGACCAGAGTATTGTGTCTATAATGGAAATGACACCATATGTTGGATGCTGGTTTAAGGCACATACAGTATGCCGAGGGAGTGTTCCAATCGCACAGGGTATTGTCCCTGAGATGGTGTTCTAACTGTGATTTCACATTTCAATCAAGCCACCTGCTTTTGGGAGATGGGGCATATAGTAAAACTCATGGCATGAGGCCATTGCCCCACTACCTTTTCTGTAAGATCATTTTCTTGGTCACAGATGCTGTTATGTGTGATTCTATGGCATAGACGAAGCACATAAGTGGTGCTAGTAGAAGCAAAAAATCAGAGGATGCACTGCATTGGGCAAACCTGCTGCAAAAGGCCTCTTCAAAATGTTAAAAACAAAGATGTGACTTTAAGGAATAAGGTGCACCAGACCCAAGCTGTAGTGTTTTGCCTTTTCATATGCATGCAAAAGCTGGACAGTGAATAAGGAAGACTGAAAAAGAATTGACACCTTTGAGTTATGGTGTTGGTGAAGAATGTTGAGTGTACCATGGACTGCCAGAGGAATGAACAAAGCTGTCTTGGAAGAAGTACAGCCAGAATACTCCTTAGAAACAAGGAGGGTGAGACTTCATCTTACAAACTTTGGACATGTTATGAAGAGGAATCAGTCACTGGAGAAGGTAAAGTAGAGGGTCAGGGAAAAATACGGAAGACTCTCAATGAGATGAATTGACACAGGGGCTGCAAAAATGGGCTCACGAATAACAATGATCAGGAGGACAACGCAGGACCGGGCAGTGTTTCTTTCTTTTGTACACAGTGTTGCTATGAGTTGGAGCTGACCTGATGACACCTAACAACAACAAGAACGAGTAGAAGCAAGGCTGGCCAGAAAGGAAAAATAATACATAGAGTAAGGATCTATTCCAACAATGATTGATAAGTATGGCCTCCATGAAAAATGGGTTTCATTGTATGCAACCTATCCCCACATTGCCAACATCAGGGGTCAACTGGGGAATGATGAATATGGAGACTCAGGGTTTGCATTCTGCCGTTGTCAAGCTGAACATTCAGCAGTGGTGATAAAAAGACCAATAATAGCCCCTGGTAACCATTAATCTATCTCTATGCATTTGCCTAATCTAGGTATTTCATATAAATGAAATCATACAATATTTGTCCTTTAGTGTCTGTCTTATTTCACTTAGCATAATGTTTCCAAGGTTCATACATGTTGTCCCATGTATCAGAACTTCATTTCTCTTTATGGCTGAATAATATTCCACATTTTGTTTATCTAATTGTTTGTTTATAGACATCGTGTTGTTTCTACCTTTTGGCTATTATTCATAATTCTTTTAAGAGTTTTCATGTAAAGGTTTCTGTGTGGACTTATGTTTTCATTTCTCTTGTGTGTATGTTTATTAGAGTAAAATTACTATGCCATATGGTAACACTCTGTTTAATCACTTGAGAACTGCCAGAATGATTTCTGGCTGCACACTTTACATATCTACCAGCAATGTATAAGCGTCCCTATTTCTCCACATCCTTGCCAACACTTGTTATCTGACTTTTTGATTCTAATCATCTTAATGGGTGTGGAGAGTTATCACATTGTGATTTTTATTTGAATGTCTTGGCAAGAAAAGATGCTGAGTATCCTTTCATGTGTTTTTTTGGCTATATGTATATGTACTTTGGAGAAATATGTATTCAGATCCTTTGCCTATTTTTTAATTGGGCTGTTTGCCTTTTCATTCTTGGGTTCTAAGTATTCTTTTTATATTCTAGATATAAGTCTCTTACCAGATATATGATTTGCAAAAAATTTCCCATATTCCATGGGTCATCTTTTCATTTCCCTGTTTCTTGAAATGCTGATTTATGATTCAAATTACCTCTTCCTGGCAGACAGCTAAGGTCTCATATTCACATGGTGTCTCATGGTCAAGAGGTAAATCTTTACCAGGGCCCAATAGTTAGGTATTAGACTTCCAGTTCCGTTGAGGTGACTTGACTTACGGCGAGTAGAACTGTGCTCCATAGGGTTTTCAATGGCTGATTTTTCAGAAGTAGATCTGAAGGCCTTTCTTTTGATGTGCCTCCGGGTGGACTTAAACCTCCAACCTTTCATTTAGCAGCTAAGAATGTTAACCATTTGTGCCACCCAGAGAAAATCGCCACGTAGGAACTGCTTATCAGATGGAGAATAGTTTAGAGTACGCTAAAACTCTAGGCTTCTCAACTGCCATTCTACTCTTCGGTTTCCCAAGGCTTTACAAGGCATCCCTACGGAAACCTTGGTGGCATAGTGGTTAAGAGTTTGGCTGCTAGCCAAAAGGTCAGCAGTTTGAATCCATCAGCACTCCTTGGAAACCCTATGGGGCAGGGCAGTTCTACCCTGTCCTACAGAGTCACTTTGAGTTGGAATCTACTTGACGTTAAGGGGCTCTACCATAAAAAAAAAAAAAAAAATTATCATTGCTTTTGACTCGTAGTGATTGTTTATGACAGAGTAGAACTGCCCCATAGTGTTTCCAAGGACATAATCTTTATGGAAGCAGACTGCCACGTCTTTCCCCCATGGAGCACCTGTTGGGTTCGAACTGCCAACCTTTCAGTTATCAGCCAAGCACTTTAATAACTGCACCAGCAGGACTCCTTTTATATCTGCAATAGATATTTAAATTAGCATTGCATCTCTTGTGACAAGAAGCCAAAGTGATAGAGCAGCTTGCACTGACACCTGGATCTGCTTCAGAGTACTTTCTTACTATGAACTGCCTTCAGAGCTGTAAACCTTATGGGTGACCACATGGTAAGTGGTCCCAAAAACATTGTATTTCTTTATTCATGGTAATAGTACACAGGAGTCCACTGGGTTCTAGATATAGTCATAGATCAATTTGTCTGTAGACATAGCCCTGAGATAAGACAGTGAAAGTGCCAGCCTTGTCAGGTGAAGGCAAACTACTTCTGATTTTTTCCTTTTTTGCTTATGGAATAAAACCTAAACCATTTACTGAATCAAAAGCTACATAACAGTGGACTTCTGGCGAACATGACGCCATAGACAGGAGCACTATGCTGTCCCTCCACAGCAAAGACCGGAAAACTAAGTGAAACAAAGACAAACATCATTCCTGGAACCTGAAGTGTCAAATGAAGAGATAAACAACTCAGCCAAACACCAAACGAAATAAGAAACTGACAGAGGACAGAGAGCAAGGAGAGACACGTGTGGAGGTTCCTTAATAGCTAACACTGCACAGATTTACCATCTTGGACTCCTGCTGGAGATAGGCTGACAGGGAGCATGGGAAACCAGCTCCACAGAGTTCCTAGCAGGAGACAGAACACCCATTAACCAGTGTTACATGCTTTCCCAGCCCTATCCCCACTGCTCTACCTACGAACTTTCTGGCTGGCTGCAGTGGCTTGGCTGGCCAGGAAGTGCAGCCTCCGTGCCACCTGGATTTGCCCCACCCACACCACAGATCGACCGACAGGGAGTAAGGGAAAGCAGCTTTGCGTAGTCCCCAGAAGGAGACAGAGCACCCAGTAAGGAGCAACAGACGCTTTCCTAAGCCCACCCTTTTCCCCTCCCCCTTCAGCCTCCTCTGCTTCCCGCCAGCCACAAGTCTCATGGCCGGGAGACAACTGCTTCCACCCCAGACCACTTGGATTCGTCCCACCAGCCAGATTCCTGTGCTGCTGTTGCTTCTTTCGTCTCTTTTGGTTTCTTCCATGCTTCCCACCACCTCCACCTTCTTTCTCTTGAACACCTGGCTCTGTGTGCCAGCTTTGTTTCTTCCTGAAAGGCTGTGAAGCCCTGCTGGGCTGGGGAACCAATCCCCCAGCCTGCAACACCACACTGGTGGGATTCCAGGGGCTTTTTTTCTTTTTTTTTTTTCTTGTTTTCTTTTGCTTTGTTATGTTTTGTATGTTTGTGTACTTCTAGCTGGGCTGCACAGCTTAGGAACTACTCCCACAAACTGCGCAGCCACATAGGTGAGATCTCTGGGGGCGTTTTCTGTCTTTCTTTCTTTTTTCTTCTCCATTTTCCCTTTCTGTCTTTCTTCATTTCTTAGTTCTTGTCTACCTTTCCTTCTTTTCCCGTCTCCTGAATACCTAGTGCTGTATGACATCTATAAGCCCTCAATCCAGGCAGTAGTTCACAGCCTGGGAGACTTCCCTGGCCTTTGTGATGGGACACCAGTGGGATACCTGTGGCTTTTCTTTATTTCTCTCTTCTGCATTTTCATCTAGCTATTTTTTCCTTTTTCCATTTTTCATTTTCTCGAATTCTCAGTTTCTCATCTCTCCACTCCAATGTCAAGCTCCCTTTGCAATCTTTTTTTCCTTTCCTTATTTGTTTATTTTTGGCTCCTGTTTCTCTCTCCTCTTTTCCATAACTGTAATAGCTCCATACAACACAACCACCCCCTCTTTCCTGCCTATCTGCCCTGTGTGCTGAACATCACACCTCCAAGCAGCACAGGCATTCTCTACTAAAACCTGTCTGGCACTGATTCCTGGCCTACCCTGTCAGCCCTGGTATGTTCCACAAACAAACCATCCCAGTCCCTCCCTTTAACTGGAGAAGCCCTGCTGCACCATAGCTGAATGACTGGCTCCACCCATTGGACAAGGACATGAAAAGTATCGTGACTACAGATGAGCAAACAACACAGAACAAAAAGCCGGCCTACTCAGACATAGCCTAATAAAACAAAAACAAACCAAAAAAAAGAGGAAATAAACAAATCTACAATCAAGAAATGAAGAAAACAACTACTGAATGTCCCGAAGACAGCAGACAATATGAAAAAAAAAAAAAAAAAAAAGACAGGATGGTTCCTGTAAGCATCCAAAATAAAACATCAGATGACTTTCCAGTAGAAGAAAAGGCACTAGAACAACTTGACAGGGAATCCTAATCTCTAATATTCAGAGCTATCCAAGAGTTGAAGCAAAAAGCTAGCAAAAATGAGCAAAAAATAGGCAAATTTATGGAAAAGGAAGACAAATTCATGGAAAATACAGACAAAAAATGGAAGAATTCAGGAAAATAATACAGGAACAAAATGCCAAAATAAATTAACAGCTAGAAATCATACTACAGCAATAACTAGAAATCCAAAAGATACGCAACAAGATTTCAGAAAGGGACAGTGTTATAGAAAGGCTAAAGAGCAGGAGTGAAATTATGGAAGACTACTTATGGAAGACAGGATCAGTGAAATGGAAGACAAACACTTGGATACAATTCTTTTTGAGGAAAAATCAGAAAAAAGAATGAAGAAAAATTAGGAGACCCTGATAATTATGTGGGATAAAATCAAAAGCAAAAATTTGTGAGTGATCGGAGTTCCAGAACACGGAGATAAAATGGAAAACACAGAAAGGCTTGTTGAAGAATTTCTGACAGAAAACTTCCCTAATATCATAAATGGTGAAAAGCTGACCATGCAAGAAGCTCAACAAACCCCATATAGGATAGATCCTAAAAGGAAAACATCAAGGCATATTATAACCACACTTGATAATACCAAAGACAAGGAAAAAATTGTGAGAGCAGCTCAAGAAAAACAAAAAGTGACAAACTGAAGAGAAACAATAAGACTAAGCTTTGATTATTCAGTAGAAACCATGCAGACAAGAAGGTAATGGGGTGACACATATAAAACCTTGAAAGAAAAAAATTGCAAACCACAAATAATATATCCTGCACAACTTTTGTTCAAATATGATGGTGAAGTTAGGACATTTCCAGATAAACAGAAATTAAGGGTATATGTAAAAAAACAAACCAAACCTGCAACAATTATTAAAGGGAGTCCTGCAGTCTGAGAACAAACAACATCACACCACAGCCTGAATATAGGATGCAAGATTGTACCCGCTAGATACCAGTGTAGGAAATGAGCTCTTAAGGACTACCCAAAACCAAAAGAATCACAACGGGGAGCCAGAGAGGTTAATCTGTAAATGATAACAATGTCAGAACAATAAAAGAGAGACTAAATGGTGTAGGTATAGAACTTTGTAATGAAGAGGAAGACAAGGCAATACCAAGTAATAATAGACTGGTTCAAACCTAGGAAGATAAGGGTAAATTTCCAGGTAACCACAAAGAAAGTTAACAAACTTACTCATCAATTTAAATAAATAAATAAAGTCTCAAATAAACAAAACCTACAAAAACAAAAGAAATGAAAAAGAAATCCACAAACAAAAGGAACTCAGCACAGGGGAGTTACAGGAACGAAGAAAATATTAGCATCACTAAAAAAGCACTACAAAATGACACCAAATAAACTCACATTTATCAATAATTACACTCAAAGTAAATGGCCTAAATGCACCAATAAAGAGATGCAAAGTGACAGAATGGACAAAAAAACAGGATCCATCAATATGCTGTCTACAAGAGACACACCTTAGAAACAAAGACGTAAATTTCTTAAAAATCAAAAGATGGAAAAAATATATATCAAGCAAATAATTACCAGAAAAAAGCAGAAGTGGCAATACCAAACTCAGATAAAATAGATTTAAAACAAAATCCACCATAAAAGTCCATATAATGACTAAAGGAACTATCCATCATGAAGACTTTAATAAACATCTACATACTCAATGACAGGGCTCCAAAATATATAAAACAAACTCTAACAGCACTGAAAAGAGAAATTGACAGTTCCACAATAATAGTATGAGACTTCAATGCATCACTCCCGGTAAAGGACAGAACATCTGGAAAGAAACTCGACAAAGAAACTGAAGAACTAAAGTATGCAATCAGCCAACTTAACCTCATAAACATATATAGAACACACCGCCCAACAGTTGCAAAGTACACATTCTTTTCCAACACACATGAAACATTCTCCAGAATAGACATCTTAGGCCACAGAGCAACCTTCAACAAAATCCAAAACACTGAGTTGCTAAAACATATCTTCTCTGACCTCAGTGCCATCAAAGTAGAAATTAACAATAGGAAAAGTAAGGAAAAAAAATCAATTACATGGAAAATGAATAACTGGGTAAAAGAATAAATCAGAGATGGAATAAAAAAAATTTGCAGAATCAAACGAGAATGAAAACACATCATACCAAAACCTTTGTGACACAGCAAATGCAGTCCTCAGAGGTCAATTTATTTATAGTGTAGATGCACACATCAAAAAAGAAGAGACAAAATCAAAACATTAGCTACACAACTTGAACAATTAGAAAGATAACAGCAAGAGAAGCCCACAGTCACCAGAAGAAAAGAAATAATAAAGATCAGAGCAGAAATAAATGAAACAGAGAATAGGAAACAATAGAATCAATGAAACCAGAAGTTGGTTCTTTGAAAGGATCAACAAACCACTGGCCAAACTGACAAAAGAAAAACAGAAAAGGACACAACCCAAATAAGAAATGAAATGGGGGACATTACAACAGACCCAACTGAAATAAAAAGGAGCATAACAGGGTATTATGTAAAACTATACTCTGACAAATTTAGAAACCTAGAGAAAATGTTCAAATTTCTAGAAATGCACTACCTACACAAACCAACACAAAATGATGTTGAAGATCTCAACAGACCCTTAACAAGAGAAGAGATTGAAAAGGTAAAAAAAAAAACTAACAACAACAACGAAAAAAGCTAAGGCCCAGATGGCTTTACCAGAGAATTTTACCAAACATTCAGAGAAGAGATTACACCACTACTACTCAAACTATTTCAGAACACAGAAAAGGAAGCAATACTTCCAAATTCATTCTATGAAGCAAGCATAACCCTGACATTGAAAGCAGGCAAAGACACAACAAAAAAAGAAAATTACAGGCCTATACCTCTCATGAATATAGATGTAAAAACTCTCTACAATATTCTAGCCAACAGAATTCAGTATCATATCATAAAAATAATACACCAAGACCAAGGAGGATTCATACCAGGTATGCAAAGATGGTTCAACATTAGAAAATCCATCAATGTAACCTGCCACATAAATACAAAAAAAGAGAATAATCACATGATCATCTCAAATGATGCAGAAAGGGCATTAGACAGTCCAACACCCATTCCTGATAAAACTCTGAATAAAATAGGTATAGAAGGGAAATTTCTCAACATAATAAAGGGCATATATGCTAAACCAACAGCCAACATCATTCTTAATGGAGTGAGGCTGAAAACATTCCCCCTGAGAACAGGAACAAAACAAGGATGTCTTTTGTCACCACTCCTATTTAACATTGCGTTGGCAATCAAATCTAGAACAATATGGCAAGAAACATAAATAAAGGGCATCTAAATTGGTAATGAGGAAGTAAAATTCTCCCTATTTGCAGATGATATGATACTATACATAGAAAACACAAAAGACTCCATGAGAAAACTACTGGAACTAATAGAAAGATTTGGCAGTAGCAGGATACAAGATAAACATACAAAAATCAGTTGGATTCCTACACACCAATAAAGAGAATGATGAAAAGGAAATCAGGAAAACAATACCATTTATAATGTAAAAAAAAAAAAATTTTTTTTTTTCCTGGTTAGATTTATTGCTAAGTACTTTATTTTTTAGGGGCTATTTAAAACTACAAAACACTACTGCAAAAAAAACAAAAAAACAAAGGAGACCTATATAAATGGAAAAACGTACCATGCTCATGGATAGGGAGACTCAACGTTGTGAAAATGACAATTCTACCCAAAGCAATTACAAATACAATGCAATACAGACCCAAATACCAACAACATTCGTTAAAGAGATGGAAAAACTTATCATTAACTTTATATGGAAAGGGAAGAAGCCCGGGATAAGTAACGCACTATTGAAGAAAAAGAATAAAGTAGGAGGACTCGCACTACCTGACCTGAGAACCTACTATAGAGCTGTGGTAGTCAAAATAGCCTGGCCCTGGTACAATGACAGATACATTGACCAAAAGAAGAGAATTGAGAATCCGGATGTAAATCCATCCACCGATGGTCACCTGATCTTTGACAAGGGCCCAAAGTCCATCAAATGGGGAAAAGACTGTCTTTTAAACAAATTGTGCTGGTGAAACTGGATGTCCATCTGCAAAAAATGAAACAGGACTCATACCTCACACCATATACAAAAACTACCTCAAAATGGATCAAAGACCTAAATATAAAGCCAAAAACCATGAGGTTCATATAAGGAAAAATAGGATCAACACAAGAGGCCCTAATACTTGGTATTAACAGGATACAAACCACAACCCCCAACACACAAGCTCCAGAGGATAAGCTAGATAATTGGGATCTTCTAAAAATTAAACACTTATGCTCATCAAACCCAAAAAAACAAAAAACCCAGTGCTCATCAAAAGACTTCACCAAAAGAGTAAAAAGAGAACCTATAGACTGGGGAAAAAAAATTGGCTATTAGAGAAATGCAAATTATAACTATGATGAGATTCCATCTCACTCCAACAAGGCTGGCATTAATCCAAAAAACACAAAATAATAAATGTTGGAGAGGCCGTGGAGAGATTGGAACTCTTATACACTGCTGGTGGGAATGTAAAATGGTACAACCACTTTGGAAATCGATTTGGTGCTTCCTTAAAAAAGCTAGACGTAGAACTACCATACGACCCAGCAATCCCACTCCTCAGAATATATCCTAGAGAAATAAGAGCCTTTACACGAACAGATATATGCACACCCATGTTTATTGCAGCTCTGTTTACAATAGCAAAAAGCTGGAAGCAACCAAGGTGTCCATCAACGGATGAATGGTTAAATAAATTATGGTATATTCACACAATGGAATACTATGCACCGAAAAAGAACAGTGACGAATCTGTGAAATATTTCATAACATGGAGGAACCTGGAAGGGCATTATGCTGAGTGAAATTAGTCAGATGCAAAAGGACAAATATTGTATAAGACCACTATTATAAGATTTTGAGAAATAGTATAAACTGAGAAGAACACATTCGTTTGTGGTTACGAGAAGGGGGGAGGGAGGGAGGTTGGGAGAGGGTTATTTACTGATTAGATAGTAGATAAGAACTACTTTAGGTGAAGGGAAGGACAATACTCAATACAGGGAAGGTCAGCTCGACTGGACTGGACCAAAAGCAAAGAAGTTTCCAGGATAAACTGAATGCTTCAAAGGTCAGCGGAGCAAGGGCGGGGGTTTGGGGACTATGGCTTAAGCAGACTTCAAAGTCAATTGGCAAAATAAATTCTATTAAGAACACATTCTGCTTCCTACTTTGAAGTGTGGCATCTGGGGTCTTAAATGCTAACAAGTGGCCATCTAAGATGCATCATTGGTCTCAACCCACCTGGATCAAAGGAGAATGAAGAACACCAAGGTCACACGATAACTATGAGCCCAAGAGATAGAAAGGGCCACATGAACTAGAGACTTACATCATCCTGAGACCAGAAGAACTAGACGGTGCCCAGCCACAACCGATGACTGCCCTGACAGGGAGCACAACAGAGAACCCCTGAGGGAGCATAAGAACAGTGGGATGCAGACCCCAAATTCTCATAAAAAGAGACTCAATGGTCTGCCTAAGACTAGAGGAATCCCTGCGGTCATGGCCCTCAAACCTTCTGTTGGCCCAGGACAGGAACCATTCCTGAAGACAACTCATCAGACGTGGAAGGGACTGGACAATGGGTTGGAGAGAGATGCTGATGAAGAGTGAGCTACTTGTATCAGGTGGACACTTCAGACTGTGTTGGCATCTCTTGTCTGGAGGGGAGGTGGGAGGGTAGAGAGGGTTAGAAACTGGCAAAACCGTCACGAAAGGAGAGACTGGAAGGAGGGAGCGGGTTGACTCATTAGGAGGAGAGTAAGTGGGAGTACGTAGTAAGGTGTATATAAGTTTATATGTGACAGACTGACTTGATTTGTAAACTTTCACTTAAAGCACAATAAAAATTATTTAAAAAAAATTTGGCTATGACAAATCAGACAAAGGTCTAATCTCTAAAATCTACAAGAAAATCCAACACCTCTACAACAAAATACAAATAATCCAGTTAAAAAATGGGCAAAGGAGATGAACAGACAATTCACCAAAGAAGACATTCAAGAGGCCAACACACACATGAGGAAATGCTCACAATCTCTAGCCATTAGAAAAATGCAAATCAAAACCCCAATGAGATACCATCTCACCCCAGCATTACTGGCAGGAATCAATAAAACAGGAAATAACAAATGCTGGAGAGGCTGTGGGGAGATCGGAAATCTCATGAACCATTGGTGGGAATGCAAAATGATACAACCATTTTGGAAAACAATATGGTGCTTCTGTAGAAAGCTAGAAATAGAAATACTATATGATCCAGCAATCCCACTCCTAGGAATTTATCCTAGAGAAATAAAAGTTGTCACATGAATAGACACGCACACCCATGTTCATTGAAGCATTGTTCTCAATAACAAAAAGATGGAAACAACCTAGATGCCCAACAACAGGTGAATGGATTAAAAAAACTGTGGTACATACACACAATGAAGTATTATGCAACAATAAAGAACAACGATAAGTCTGTGAAGCGTCTCATAACATGGATGAATCTGGAGGACATTATGCTGAGTGAAATACGTCAGTCACAAAAGGACAAATATTGTATGAGACCATTACTGTAAAAACTCATGAGAAGGTTTACACACACACAACAATCTTTGATGGTGTCTTAGTTATCTAGTGCTGCTATAAGAGAGATACTACAAGTGGATGGCTTTAATAAAGAGAAATTAATTTTCTCAAAGTCTAGTAGGTTACAAGTCCAAATTCAGGGCTTGGCTCCAGGGGAAGGCTTTCTCTCTCTGTAGGCTCTGGAGGAAGGTCCTTGTCCTCAATCTTCCCCTGGCATCTCTTGTCTGGAGGGGAGATGGGAGGGTAGAGAGGGTTAGAAACTGGCAAAACCGTCTCAGGTGCAGGGACCCCATGTCTGCTCTGGGTGCTGCGTTCTTGGTGGTATGAGGTCCCCAACTCTGCTTGCTTCTATTTTGTTTTATCTCTTGAGAGAAAACGTGTTGCAGGCCACATCCCAGGGTATCTCCCTTTACCTTGGATCGGGGAGGTGACCTGAGTAAGAGTGGTGTTAAAATCTCATCCTAATCCTCTCAATATAAAATTACAATCACAAAATGGAGGACAACCACACAATACTGGGAATCATGGCCTAGCCAAATTGACAAATGTTTTGGGGGGGACAGAATTCAATCCATGACAGATGGTTATGAGGGAGGGGAGGGGTAGCGATGGAAAAACACTTAATAAACAGTAGATAAGAAGAAACTTTGGTGAAGGTAAGACAGTACACAATACTGGGGAAGCCAGTACAACCTGTACGAGGCAAGGTTATGGTATCTCCATAGACACACCCAAACTCTCTGAGGGACCAAATTGCTGGGCTGAGGGCTGTGGGGACCATGGTCACAGGGAAAATCTAGCTCAACTGGCATAACACAGTTTATAAAGAATGTTCTACATTCTACTTTGGTGAGTAGCATCTGGGGTCTTAAAAGCCTGTGAGCAGTCATATTGGATACTCCACTGGTCTAATTCCTTTGAGAGCAAGGAATATTGAAGAAAACTAAAGATACAAGGGAAAGATTAGTGCAAAGGAATAATGGACCACATCTACCATGTCCTCCACCAGACTTAGTCTAGTAAAACTAGATGGTGACTGGCAACCATCACTGACTGCTCTGACAGGAATCAAAATAGAGGGTCCCGGACAGAGGTGGAGAAAAATGTAGAACAAAATTCTAATTAAAACAGAAAGACCAGACTTGCGGCCTGACAGAGACTAGAGAAACAATGACAGTGTGGCCCCCTGATACCCTTTCAGCACTGTAATGAGGTCACTCCTGATGTTTACCCTTCAGCCCAAGATTCAAGAGGCCCATGGAACAACAAAACAAGACTAAAGGGGTGCACCATCCCTGGGACAGGGACTGGAAGGCAGGAGAGAATAGGAAAGCTGGTAATAGGGAACCCAGTTTTGAGAAGGGAGAGCGTTGACATGTTGTGGAGTTGTTAACCAATGTCACAGAATAATATGTGCACTAACTGATGAGAAACTAGTTTGTTCTGTAAACCTTCATCTAAAGTACAATAAAAAAAAATTGAAAAAAAAAGCTACATAACAAGTTCCAGTAATGACAATGCATCTGGAAGACAGTTGCAACTGGAATCGACAGTAAATTAAGTTGAGAATTAACCACCAATAGCCTCCAACTCTTCTGGCTTTTGCTCTGGCAAATCAGGCAGGTACATTAAATGATCAAACGTCCTGATTTATCTGTCTTGTTTACATCTGTGGTCTTACCATCCCATACAATTTAATATTCGAACCAATTTTTCATTTCTTAAGGAAATTACATAGAACAAACCTAAGCTAAATGGAGAGACCTCAGTTTTGCATTTCTAGCTTCTGCACATTATCATCTAGTACTGTAATATGTGAGATGCACATGCAGTTCTCAGGTGAAAACATTATTAAAAATGCACGATAACCAGTGACCCACCTGATTTTTCATGGTCCTTCCTGGTGCAATATAACTAACTTCTATCCTTCAAGGACAGATGCAGAACAATTAGTGGTCTAAATCAAGCATCTCTAGCTAACTCCTTAAGGTCTCTGGTCATGGCGGGGAAAGCATTAAAAACCTCTGCCACCCACTTCATTTAGCAGGCAGTTATTCAGTGGCCTGTGCTAACCCTAACCTTAAACCCTAAACCCTAACAATAAACCCTAACCCCAAAACCCAAACCTTGACCTTAACTTGAACCCCTAACCTTAACCCATAACCCCTAACCCCAACCCTAACCTGAACCCCAACCTGAATCCTAAAACCTAAACCCTAACCCTAAAACCTAAACACTAACCCTAAGCCATAACCCCAAACCCCAAAACCCTAACCCCAACCATAAACTCTAACCCCTAAGCCTAACCCTTACTCCTAAGCCTTCAACCATCACCCTCAACCTCACCGTCAACCTCAGCCGCACTTCATCCCCAACACAAATCCCAACCCCATCCCTAACCCCTAACCCTAAACCCTAAACCATAACTCTAGCCCTTATCCCTAACCCCTAATCCCGACCCCAACCCTAACTTCAACCCTCAACCCAAAACTGTAACCCTAACCTTAACCTCAAACCCAAAACCCTGACCACAACTCCAAAGCCAACCCCAATCTCAACCCTAACGCTTAAAGCCTAAACCCTTAGCCCAAATCCTAACCCTAAACTCTTAAATCACTAACCCTAAAACTCTCCAGTCATAACCCTAACGAAACTCCAAGCCTAACCCACCTAGAACCTCATGGTGCTACGTGTGCGTGTGGAGGTTACTCCTCTCTCAGATCTTACCTTGATTGGGTAGGCCTGCCCCACAGGAGACAAGGAAACACACACTCAAACTCCACACACACACACACACACACACACACACACTGTTTGGAGTAAACTCTTTAATTTTTTATATCTGGTCCATGGTAACTGGCACAAAGTAAAAAAAAAAAAAAGCACCCCATAAATATTTAAATAAACACAAACAACATCAACACCGAGGGCTTGGTTCCCAAGGCTGTCAGGTATCCCCTGGGGGGGGTCCCCTCCCTGCTGCCACCCAGTCCACCCTACAAGGGGTTTCCTCCACCATTGGAGGGACTGACCCCTCCTTCCTCTTTTCCCAGGTTGACCCTATAGTCCAGGTGGCAATGGAGGCCGCTAGTTAGGGGGAATCCTCTACCAGGGGCTGAAACTGGGGCCATTTTCTGCACTGCCTTAGACCTTTGTTCCCAGCCCTGGCAAAAGGGTGGGGAGGGGTCTTAGGCCAATCCCTCCCCCAGCATGGCCCACAAGCTTGCTGGACAGATTTGAGGCCACAGCTCCCCAGGACCCCTTTGCTAGTCCTTTCTCCCCAAGCCCTTTGATCTCTCAGGCCTGAGGGAAGTTAGTGGCTGGATGTCCCCCCATCTGTAGGGGTAAGAATCCCACCAACCTGCTGTGTGTCCAGGGCCAGAGGCTCCTATTGGAGCCCACTGTGGATGCTGATTCCTGGGTAGAGGGTCCTTAGGGTAGGTTCCCCCCACTCCATGGAAATCACATGAAGCTGGGTGAGGCAGGAGGGGGATTTACAAGTGGGAGGTGCTGCTGCCGTAGGTAAGAGGTGCTGACCTGGCATCCCAGGTCATTTACAACCCCCTCGAGAACCTGCAAGCACATGGGGACACTGTGGGGGCACACTCAGTTGGTGGTGTTGAGTGATGGATGGAGGCGCAGGAGCATCCTCCCAGTGCTTCCACCCCAAAGGCTCACAGGAACAGGGGCACTGCACCTCCCTGCACTTCTCCAATACACCTTTGTGGGGGGCAGGCAAATTCAGCCTAGGAGCAGGTCCCCCCACTGTGGTCCCTATGTTTCCTACATTTCAGGAAGCACAGCATATAGAGCAGCAGAGAGACCCACCCCTGGTCCACACACGGTCAATGCCCACAACAGGCACCTGTGACCCTCAGCTGGTCCAGTGGCATCAGGGCCCCAGACAGGGTCACCTTGCCACAGCCCCACCAATCAGCACAGTTGAGGGGACTGGTGGGGTGGGGTAGCACAAGAAAGAAAGGGGTTGAGGAGCCAGAAGGACTTGGTGTAGGGAGTGTGGAGGTGGGAGGAATCAGGAGAATGCCTGGGTATGGAAAGTAAGGCAAGGGTGGTCACGAGGACGCCCAGGTGTGAGGAGTGAGGATGTGGGAGAGATCAGGCAGAGACCTGTGTAGGGAATGAGGAGGCAGGGGAGACCAGGCAGGGCCCTGTGTAGGAAGTGAAGAGATGGGAGGGATCAGGGGAATGCTCAGGTGTGCGGATTTAAGGACCATGTTGCTATGTTGGAATTGACTTGATAGCACCTAACAGCAACAATCAGAAAACAATGAAATAGAATACAGTGAATGGCATGAGAAAGGGTGAATAGAAATTTAAAAACATGGACTTAACTGTATCTCAAATGAATCTCACAATCACACTGGAGAATGAACAAACAAAAAAGAATCAGTCCATGTAAATTAAAATACAATACCTTGGTTATATATACGTATCTCAGGCTATAGATTAAAACCAAACCCATCACCGTCAAGTTGATTCCAACTCACAGTGACCCTATAGGACAGAGTAGAACTGCCCCATAGGGTTTCCAAGGAGCACCTGGTGGATTCGAACGGCCAACCTTTTGGTTAGCAGCCAAACTCTTAACCACTATGCCAGCAGGGTTTCCATATATTAAAACAATGCAAAGGATGTTTAAATCTATTTAGATATGGGTGTAGCAATTCTGAAACTGGTTTTGTGTGTATTACATTACTAAGGAACCCTGGTGGCACAGTGGTTAAGTGCTCAGCTACTAACTGAAAGGTCAGGGGTTAGAACCCATCAGCCAATCCACAGGAGAGAGATGTAGTAGCCTGCTTCCTTAAAGAATACAGCTTTGGAAGTCCTATGGGGCGGTTCTACTCTGCCCCATATGGTTGCTATGAGTCAGAATCCACTCGAAGGCAATGGGTTTCTTTTTTGTTTTTTGGTTATTACATAACTGAGTACATGATTAATGCTATTGATATTATTGAGACCTGGAGTTTTCCCTCCTGGAGAAAGGAGATACAGATACTTAAGGGGAGAGGACAGTTGCCAGGGTGTTTGATTAGAATTACAGTTATTAGCATGTCTTATGGATTGAATTGTGTCCCCCAAAAATTTGAGTGTCAAGTTGGCTAGTCCATGATTCCCAGTATTGTGTGACTGTCCACCATTTTGTCATCTGATGTGATTGTCCTGTGTTATAAATCCTATTTGTATGATGTTAATGGGGCAGGATTCAATCTACAAGATTAGGTTGGGTTTTAAGTCAATTTCTTTTGAGATATAAAAGAGAAAAACAAGTAGAGAGACAGGGGTGCCTCATACCACCAAGAAAGCAGCGCCAGGAGCAGAGCATGTCTTCTGGACCTGGGGTCCCTGTGCTGAGAAGCTTCTAGTCCAGGGGAGATTGATGACAAGGACCTTCCTCCAGAGCCAAGAGAGAGAAAGCCTTCCTCTGGGGCCGATACCCTGAATCTGGACTTCTAGCCTACTAAACTATGAGAGAATAAAATTCTGTTTGTTGAAGCCATCCGCTTGTGGTATTTCTGTTATAGCAGCACTAGGTAACCAAGACAGCATCTATTCATAATATGCACATATACTCATATGAAGAAAACAAAAATTTTCAAAACTGGGCCCATAAACAACAGCATAAAAGGTGAAGAAACTGAAGCTTTCACACTAGCATAGTGGTGAACTTTTTGCAGTATGTTAAAATAGTAACTAGTTTAAGTAAGAGTATTTTCTATAGCAGGTACAGTGTAGTAAATTACTAGTACATGGCCCTTCTAGCCATGGTCTCCTAGCTCTCACAAAATGATTGGGCAGGACTAAGCAAATAAGGTGCTTGTGGCCCACGGAGATTGGACAGCTTGCTAATAATGCAAATAAGGTACATGGAACCCTTGCAGGGGTGGGGGCTGGGATCGTGCAAAGTAAGATTTATGGAACTATATTGAGTGGACTGGTCAGTTTTGCCATCCAGCTATGCTTAAAGGGAGCTAATACCAAGGCGGAAGGTAGACTTCACTACTATCAAGAAGAGCCAGGAACAGAACTTGTCCTTTGGAACTTAAGAAGTTCTCCAGCAAACAACTAAGCAATATCTCTTTTCTGTCGGCTAAATAAGCAGAATTTATTTAGGCTTTCCTAACTAATAGTCAGTCCTGTATTCAAAGCTTCTAATTAACTTGGACCAGCTGCAAATACTTCACTAAACTTCCATATCACTAAACTTTCATGTCAAAATTGTTTATACTTTCATTTTAGAAATATTGCCTTAGTTAAATCGTATCAAGTATGAGAGATTTGTGTGAGACTATAAAGTTTCAGTTAATTCCCAACCTTGCAAATCTCACCTCCTTTCCTGTCATTGCTTTGATGTGAAGTCATTATCTGTGCTCACTCAACTTGTTAAATATCTCTTTGTTTTGCCGGTAAGGCAGAGCATGCCATTACAGCCAGCTGAATTCATGCTCTCCCACAGCTCATTACTTCAATAAATTTAATTTGTTTAAATAGCAGGGTGTTGGTCCAGTGACTTCAAGAGGACAAACTCCCACCCAAGTGATTGGGTGGGACTATGCAAATAGGGTAACTATAGCCCACCAAGGGGATTGGTCGGCTTTGCCATCCTGCTAGGCTTGAAACAAGCCACCTTGGAGGCAGGAAAGGGAGGATCGTACAACCACCAAGGAATAACAGCCAGAAGTGGAGAGTGTGGACTTTGGACCTAGGATACCTGCACTGAGAGAGAGAGAGAGAGAGCCGTAACCCTGAAGCCAGTGAGAAGCTGTGGCAGGAGAGGCTGGCAGGAGACCGTGCGTTGGGTTTCCCAGCCCATGGAGAGAGAAAGCTGAGTACCTGGGGTGCCTCTGGAGACTTACTGGCAGGGGTTAAAGGAGCTTTGTAACACCTGTCTGAGTGAGGCAGAGGCTTAGGGCCAGAGAGAGGTATGGCCGCAAGCGCGGCTGAAAAGAGGCTGTCCTGGTGGAAGAACAGTATGCTGAGTGTTCCTGAGCCTGAACTGTAACCTGTTACTTCCCTAATAAACCCCACAATTGTCAGTATTGTCTGTGAGCTCCGTGTGGCCACTGCAATGAATTCTCAAACCCAGCAGAGAAGTAGAGAGTGCCATGGGAGGGACGGTTGGTGTCAGAATTGGTAAAGATGGCAGAAAGAGGCATGTCTGACCTCCACCTCATTTGAATCAGCCTGGGGCTGATGTTGATCTTGATTCTCTCTCCTCGCCCCTATGAAGTTAAAGGACTGACACCGCCAAGCCATTCAGGCAGCCGGGTTTTGTGCATCCTTATGCCACTGTGCAGTGACACACTTTGGGAACATCTATATAAACTTAGGATAAATATTTGGTATATACTTGCTTTGATAATATTTTATTCCAAGTCATTTTTGATGCATATTGATTTTGTATCCCATGAAGCCTCTCACCCCAGGCAGCTGCCTATATAGCCCATCCCTTAATCTGGCACTGTCAACTACCGGTTCGCTTTTCAGTCCTCAAGGGAGAAGCCCCTCAAACACAGGAAGATGAGAACACTGCCAACACATACTCACAAAGAGAACTGAGTGGAGTTTTACCTTGTACCTTCACCCTGACCCTACAACTCCGACCCTTATCCTAATGCTAAAACCCTCACCCTAGCATGACTCTTACCCGGACATGGCCTGGCCCTAACCCTGATTCTAACCCTAACCTTAACACTCCAGGCATCATTCACCTTCCTGTTCTCAGAGTATCTATGCTCTGCTGTGTTCAGCTTCAAACACTGCACCTTGCCTTTCTGGCCCACTTCCTTGCTGGCTTTACTCAATGGAAACTGGTAAAGTTAGGTCTGAAACAAGGTGAATTCCTTCCAGCCCTGACACACATTTTGCTGTGCACACAAGTGACAGCACACTTCCCACTAAAGGGCTTCAAGGAGATGTTGTGTTCTGAGCTCATTGGACATGTTCACTCTTGCTAATGACTTTACAGAGATTACTGGTCTCAGGGCAGATATCCTCTTCAATGGGCTCAAAAAAGAAAAAAAAAAAAAAAAAACCAAACCTGTTGCCGTGGAGTCGATTCCAACTCATAGCAACCCTATAGGACAGAGTAGAACTGCCCCATAGAGTTTCCAAGGAGCACTTGGTGGATTCCAACTGCCAACCTTTTGGTTAGTAGCCATAGTACTTAAACACTACACCATTAGGGTTTCCTGATGGACTCGCCTCCCTGTAAATTAGTCACCGTGGAGTCTACTCCATCTCATGACAATCCCATGTGTGCCAAAGCAGAACTGTGCTCCACTGGGTTTTCCATGACTCATTTTTCAGAAGTACATCACCAGGTCTTTCTTCCAAGACACCTCTGGATGGATTCGACTGCCAACTTCTCAGTTAGCAGCTGACCACTTCACCATTTGCACCATTTGGTGATTTGTGTTTTCTTACCTTTTTTTCCCCCCCTTATTTTATTTTTTTATTTAGCCTGGCCAGATGTTCATCAGTTTTATTGATCTTTTCAAAGAACTAACATTTTTCTGTGGATATAAGTTTCATTTCTAAGGGGTAAATATGTGGGAGTACAATTGCTGTTTTGTATTGTGAGTGCATGCTTAGGTTTTTTAAGAAAATATCAAACTCTTTGACATTTTACAGTCCACCAGCTATATATATGAGACATCCAGTTTGCATCCTTGTCACTATTTGTATTGTCATTTTTTTTTTATATTAATCGTTCTAATAGGTCTGTAGCAATAAGTTACTACAGGGTCCTGATTTGCATTTCCCTGATGGCTAATAATGGCAAACATCTTTCCATGTGCTTTTTCCCCATCCATGTAATCATTTCAGTAAAAAGTTTGTTCATATCTTTTGCTGATTTTCTGATTGGATCTTCTGTTTTCTAACTACTGTTTTTATATATTTATTTACTTTATATTATATATCTATTTTTTTTGTTGTTGTTCTGATAAGCCACCTTGTTTGTTGTACTATGTTACAGCAGCCTTAACACATCTACTTCACACGTCGCCACAGATACAAGAAATTCTTAGCTCCACACTTGACTTACAGGGCAGACACATGACAGAAGAATAACAAAGCTTTATTTATACATAATATAGAAAGCAGACAAGAGTTCTGGGAGGAAGATGAGAAGGGGAGAAGGAGTTGCAGACAACAGGGGCATCCTGCCTGCTCCAGGTCTAGAGGGAAACAGGCCAAGGACCTCTCCTCCTATCACAAAGTCTCTGACTGCTGGGTTTTCCTTTCACTTTGGTAGCCTTATGGGTGATGAACAGCACTTGAAAGGGTCCTCCCCAACTTGGTGGCAACGTTTCTTTCCTCTGGAACACCTTTTTGTAGATGAAACCTCCCGGTTGATATGGATGGCCGATATCCTCTGGCAGGTCCTTCAAGGTCCTTATGACTTGATGTCTCAGGGTTCCTAGGGAAGAGAGAAGCCCTTTTAAGTACTGAATATGATCATGAGAGGACTCAGTTAAATTAGGTACAAGACATAGTCTCAGCCCAAATTCATAGGCCTGCCAAACCTAAGTTCAAAACAAGAGATGCTGTGCTTGCTTGCAGGGGTCATTCTATAACAAGGAATGTGAATTTTTAAAACTTTGCATACAAGATCTAAGACATACTTGTTAAAATATAATTTCTACAAGATTAAATTTGTGTATGAACTCGTAAGCATGATCTGCACTTCATAAATTGGGGAGCATCTAGTTTGAAAGTCGGACTGGAGTTTTATAACAGGGATACACAGGAATGAGGAAGCTGTACCGGCTGATTTCAGTTTGGCCGACAGGCATTTTCTTTCTTTATTTGGGATTAAGGGAAATTGTGAATTAGGTTAAACCAAGTAGGCAATTCCTAACTGGTTAGTGTCCTTGCTCTCAAATTTTCCTCACGTATGCGTGACTGGCAGAGCAGGCATGCAGTGCTTATCTGCATATTTGTTGAATAAATGGGAAATAATAATCTCCCCAAGTTTTTTGGCTTACTCACCTCCATCAGACACACAGAAAACCTTGTTTTTCTTGATTTCTGTGAGCTGCTTCTATTTCCAAGTTCATATTGTTGTCTCCTATGTGTCTTTGGAAGGTCCCCAGGTGATGCAAAATGGTTTTTGTTTGACTACTCACCTAAAGGTTCAACCCACCCAAGGCACCTCAGAAGAAAGGCCTGGCAATCTGTTTCCATAAAGATTACAGCCAAGAAAACCCTATGGAACACAGCTGTACTCTGTAACACATGGGATTGCCATGAATCAGGGGTCATCCCAACAGCAATGGGTTTGTTTTTTTCTTTGGTTTAAGTGTCTTTGGGGAGACATATGAGTGGCATCTTACAGAAAGATCCTGGTGGGCAAAAGCATGCCTGCCAAGTGAGCTGGAGAGCAGGGAGGGGCACGAGATTGGGTAACTACTGTGCTTGTGCACCTCGATTAGAAAACTGAAAACAGCACCCTGCTGGTTATTGCTGCGGCAGAAGAGGAAGTCAGCAACATGCTGGGAGCCCAGAACAGGAAGACCCTGTGGTGGCAGTGCTCCCAGCATGCATCCTAGGAAGGAGTCTTGCTTTCAAATCCAAGGACATTTCCTCTGTGACTGTGGCGTGCAGGTGGGCATTTGACCGTGCGCTGGCCCTCCTTGTCCTCCTTCCTGCTCTGGAATTGGGTTTCTTTCCACTGGGCTGGGTGCTCTTTGGGTCCCCAGTGTCAGTGTGATCCAAAGGACCCTCAGCATAGATCCACACAATGCTGGCTGGCAATCTGCCAGCCCTGTGGGGAGACTGAGTTACAGCTGCGAATTTTCCAGTTTTTGTTCTGGAAATTAGAAGTCCCTGGGTGATGCAAGTGTTAAGCACTTGACTACTAACCTACTTACCGAAAAGTTTCTGGTTTGAACCCACCCAGAGGATCTTTGGAAGAAAGGTCTGGAGATTTGTTTCTGAAAAGTCACAACCATGAAAACCCTATGGAGGAGACGGAGCCAAGGTGGTGGAATAGTCAGATGCTTCCAGCAAGGCCTCTTAAGGCAAGCTTAGAAAACGAACTGAGGGGTGGGGGAAGAAGAGGCAGTTCAGAATCGGAGAGGAGTTACCGGACCTGAATCATGGGGAGCCCTCAGGGAACATTCCTGGGAGCTGCTGCAGTGGGCTGGTACCAGCGTTGGACCACAGTTTCCTCAGGGAGAAGCAGCAAGCCACACAGCCTACTCACACCTCTGGAACCAGAGAAGAATGGCACTCTCGGCAAAAGCTAAGTACTTGCATATATTTTACCGTGCCCCCACCCACCAAGTTGGATTCAGCGACTGATTTCCCTGGGCCTGAGATAGGCCCTGTTAAGCACCTTGAACCATTCTCCAGGCCTGGAGAAGGAATAAATTTGTAATTTGGGGAAAAGATAATTTGCCAGCTCCACTAACTGGGGGAGCTCAGGACAGAAGCAGTTCCTGCCCAGGCATAGATGGTCCCTGGACTTTGAGGACCTTTCCCCTCTGCATGGACCTGTGTGGACCTATTTCAGGAGAATAGGCCTTGTTGCCAGACTCCAACCATTTCAGCTGTGTGGCAGAGAGGTGGGTGTTTGATGTTTGATATTGCTTTGCTTATTAAACAGGCTTCTCACTTACCCACATCAAGGGTCTAAGGACTGGTGGCTCCACACAGGTCACCCAGCTACCCGTGACAGGGGTCCAAGGATAACTGGTACCTCCCAGTCATTACAACCGAAAACATTGGATGCCCATGGTCCGCCTGCAGAACCCACCCACCTGTACTCTCTAGGGAACAGAGACATGCTTTCCTCAGAAATATGTGGGGGACTATTCTCAGCCTCCTGCCTTGTTCAGAGTGTGACCCCCCTGCTGCAACCAGATACCAGTACCTACACCAAATATCCCTGCCCCTCTAAGACTGTAGGACAGAGCCTGTACCACACACTTGATGATCAGCTATCTGGACACCTGAGCTGAATTCATACAAGAAAACCAAATGGACTCCTGGATTGATATACCTGATAACAGCTCTAGCTATCTGGGGACAGGATATCAGAGCTCCAAAGGTGAAAATAATCAAGCTACCTTACTCAAGCAACCCATATGGGCATATCAAAACAAAACAAAGCAAGAAGCTACGACACAGTAAGCAAACATAAAATAAACTAATACAATAACTTATAGATGGCTCAGAGACAAAAGTTGATATCAAGTCACATAAAGAAACAGACCATGATCGCCTCAACAGGCTCCCAAAACAAAGAATCAAAGGATCTTCTAGATGAAAGCGCATTCCTGGAATCACCAGAGGCAGAATACAAAAGATTAATATACAGAACCCTTCAAGACAGCAGGAAGGAAATCAGGAAGTATGCAGAAGAAGCCAAGGAACACACAGATAAAGCAGTTGAAGAAAGTAAAAAGATTATTCAGGAACATAATGAAAAATTTAATAGGCTGGAAAAATCCATAGACAGACAGCAATCAGAAATTCAGAAGATTAACAATAAAATTACAGAAGTAGACAACTCAATAGAAAGTCAGAGAAGCAGAATTGAGCAAGTGGAAGGCAGAACTGCTCATCTTGAAGATAAAGCACTTGGCACTAATATATTTGAAGAAAAATCAGATAAAAGAATTTTTAAAAAAGAAGAAACCTTAAGAATCATGTAGGACTCAATCAAGAGAAATAACCTAAGAGCAATTGGAATATCAAAACAGAGAGGGAGAACAGAAAATATAGAGAGAATTCTTGAAGATTTGTTGGCAGAAAACTTCCCTGATATCGTGAAAGATGAGAAGATATCTATCCAAGATGCTCATCGAACACCTCATAAGGTAGATTTTAAAAGAAAGTCACCAAGACATATTATAATCAAACTTGCAAAAACCAAAGATAAAGACAGAATTTTAAGAGCAGCTAGGGATAAACGAAAAGTCACCTACAAAGGAGAGTCAATAAGAACAAGCTCGGACTACTCAGCAAAAACCATGCAGGCAAGAAGGCAATGGGATGACTTATTTAAAAAATTGAAGGGAAAAAATTGCTGGCCAAGAATCTCATATCCAGAAAAAATGTCTCTCAAATATGAAGGTGAAATTAGGACATTTCCAGATAAACAGAAGTTTAGGGAATTCGTAAAAACCAAACCAAAACTAGAAGATATACCAAAGAGAGTTCTTTGGTTAGAAAATCAATAATATCAGGTATCAACCCAAGACTAGAACACTGGGCAGAGCAATCAGAAGTAAGCCCAGACAGGGAAATCACAAAAATAAATCAAGATAAAAAGAATGCTCAACACAGTGTAACAGCGATGTTATTATGTAAAAGAAGACACATTAAAACAACAAAGAGGGACTCAGAAATGTAGTCATAGATCTTCCACATGGAGAGGAAGACAAGGCAATACAAAGAAATAAAAGTTAGGTTTAAATTCAGAAAAATAGGGGTAAATAATAAGGTAACCACAAAGAAGACAAACTATCCTGCACATCAAAATAAAATACAAGAAAAAAAATAGCGACTCAGCAGAAACAAAATCAACAACGAATATGAGGAAAGGATAATATATAAGATAATCTACTCAGCACATAAAATTAAGTGGGAAAAAGAAACCGTGAATAATACATAAAAAAAGACATCAAAACGATAGCACTCAATTCACACCTATCCATAATTACCCTGAATGTAAATGGACTAAATGCACCAATAAAGAGGCAGAGAGTGGCAGAATGGATTAAAAACACAATCCGTCTATATACTGTCTACAAGAGGCATACCTTAGACTTAGAGACACAAACAAACTAAAACTGAAAGGATGGAAAAAAACATCAAGCAAACAACAATCAAAAAGAGCAGGAGTGGCAACATTAATTTCTGACAAAATAGACTTTAAAGTTAAATCCATCATAAAGGATAAGGAAGGACACTATATAATGATTAAAAGGACAATATACCAAGAAGATACAACCATATCAAATATTTATGCACCCAATGACAGGGCGGCAAGATACATAAAACAAACTCTATTAGCATTGAAAAGTAAGATAGACAGCTCCACAATAATAGTAGGAGACTTCAACACACCACTTTTGGTGAAGGACAGGATATTCAGAAAGAAGCTCAGTGAAGACACGGAAGATCTAAATGCTGCAATAAACCAACTTGACCTCATAGACATATACAGAACACTCCACCCAACAGCAACCAAGTATACTTTCTTTTCTAGTGCACATGGAACATTCTCTAGAATAGACCACATATTAGGTCATAAAGCAAGCCTTAGCAGAATCCAAAACACTGAAATATTACAAAGCATCTTCTCTGACCATAAGGCCATAAAAGTAGAAATCAATAACAGGAAAAGCAGGGAAAAGAAATCAAACACTTGGAAACTGAACAATACCCTGCTCAAAAAAAGACTGGATTATAAAAGACATGAAGGATGGAATAAAGAAATTCCTAGAATCCAATGAGAATGAAAACACTTCCTATCAGAACCTTTGGGACACAGCTAAAGCGGTGCTCAGAGGACAATTTATATCAATAAATGCACACATACAAAAAGAAGAAAGGGCTAAAATCAAAGGATTATCCCTACAACTTGAACAAATAGAAAGACAGCAACAAAAGAAACCCTCAGGCACCAAAAGAAATGATAAAAATTAGAGATGAAAGGGTCACGAAAGGAGAGACTGGAAGGGAGCAGGCTGACTCATTAGGGGGAGAGTAAATGGGAGTATGTAGTAAGGTGTATATAAGCTTACATGTGACAGACTGACTTCATTTGTAAACTTTCACTTAAAGCACAATAAAAATTATTTAAAAAAAAATTAGAGCTGAACTAAATGAAATAGAAAACAGAAAAACAACTGAAAGAACTAAAAAGACCAAAAGCTGGTTCTTTGAAAAAATCAACAAAATTGATAAACCATTGGCCAAACTGACAAGAGAAAAACAGGAGAGGAAGCAAATAACCCAAATAGGAAATAAGATGCGTGATATTACAACAGACCTAATTGAAATTAAAAGAATCATATCAGATTACCATAAAAAATTGTACTCTAACAAATTTGAAAACCTAGAAGAAATGGATGAATTCCTAGAAACACCCTACCTACCTAAACTAACACAGAGGTAGAACAACTAAATAGACCCACAACAAAAGAAGAGATTGAAAAGGTAATCGAAAAACTCCCAACAAAAAAGAGCCCTGGTCTGGGCGGTTTCACTGCAGAATTCTACCAAACTTGCAGAGAAGAGTTAACACCACTACTACAAAAGGTATTTCAAAGCACAGAAAAAGACAGAATACTGCCAAACTCATTCTATGAAGCCGCCATATCCCTGATACCAAAACCAGGTAAAAACACCACAAGAAAATTATAGACCTATATCCTTCATGAACTTAGAGCAAAAATCCTCAACAAAATTCTAGCCAATAGAATTCAACAACATACCAAAAAATAATTCACCATGACCAAGTGAGATTCATACCAGGTATGCAAGGATGATTCAACATTAGAAAAACAATTAATGTAATCCATCATATAAATAAAACAAAGGACAAGAATCACATGATTTTATCAATTGATGCACAAAAGGCATTTGACAAAGTTCAACACCCATTCATGATAAAAACTCTCAGCAAAATTGGAATAGAAGAAAAATTTCTCAACATAATAAAGGGCATTTATACAAAGTCAATAGCCAGCATCATCCTAAATGGAGAGAACCTGAAAGCATTCCCCTTGAGATCGGGAACCAGACAAGGATGCCCTTTATCACCACTCTTATTCAACATTGTGCTGGATGTCCTAGCCAGAGCAATTAGGCTAAATAAAGAAATAAAGGGCATCCAGATTGGCAAGGAAGAAGTAAAAGTATCTCTTTTTGCAGATGACATGATCTCATATGCAGAAAACCCTCAGGAATCCTCAAGAAAACTACTGAAACAAAAGAAGAGTTCAGCAGAGTATCGGGATACAAGGCTTTTTTTAATTCTCTGAAGTGTCTATCTTCAGTTGCATGATGGCTTTTGGATGAACCCAGGCTGCAAATGGCAGTGCAGGAATCCAGGGTTTGCACCGCAAGCCCCAGCCTGCAAGGACTCCAGGATTGCAAAGCTGAAACACGCAGCTCCTGTGACTTCTGTGTGCCCAATGACGTGCTTTTCATCTTCGTTTCACACTGTACCTGGAAGTAATGTGTGGGGAACAAGCCTTGTCCTTTTTGGCCAGGAAACCAGAGATGTTTTAAGTCTAAGGTCCAATGAGTGGATTAGAGTAGTTCCGCAATTTGCAAGCAGTCCTTCTTTGGTGGCTGCCATGCTGCTGTCTACTCCACTAGCTCTGAGGAAAATAGGCAATTAGAGCTGAAATCATGATTTCATAATTATAAGCCATGTAGGAAACCACAGATCAGGGCTTCTCTTTCTTCTACAAATTTCCACATATTTTACTTGCTTATGGTATATATCAGAGCCCTGGTGGCACAGCGGTTAAGAGCTTGGCTGCTAACCAAAGGTCGGCAGTTCGAATCCAACAGCCACTCCTTGGAAACCCTACAGGGCAGTTCTACTCTGTCCTATAGAGTCAGTATGAGTCAGAATCGACTTGATGGCAACAGGTTTGGTTTTTGTTTTGGTATGGTACACATCACAGAGACAGGACCTAAAAAATCAATTAAAAAAAAAAAGTGAGACAGACAAAATGAATTAAAATGGTTTGAAGGAGAAAAGGCTGAAAAACTACTTGAACTATGTGAGGGTAGCTGGCCTGCCTCACTGCCCACTTGACCAGGTTGGCAATCATAATATTCCAAAAGTTCAGCATACAATCTAAAATTGTTTTACATACAATGAATCGGGAAATTTGAACCATTTCTTAAGGGAGGAGAGAATCAATGTAAGATGAGACAAATTTAGGAATTAGCAAAGACTTTAAAACAGTTACCCTAAGCATACTCCATCAAATAGAAAAAAGCACTCCTGAAGGGGTGGAAAAATAGATGTTTCAGCTGGGAAATAAAAACATTAATTAAAAAAAAAAAAGACTGAAATGTTAGAATTGAGAAATATAATACCTGTCTTAAAAAAAATTAAACACACCTGTAAAAAGTTTAACTGGCAAAAGTTGCATGACAGATAAATTTATAACAATGACAAAAAAGATATATTTACAACAATGACAAAGAAACAACAAAAAACCAGTACCTGCTGAGGCTGCTTATGTACAACCAAAACTTCATGGGATTTGGTTCCTTGGTTTGGAGGTTTAGGGTCATAGTTTATAGGGCATCAAATTAATTGGCCTAATGACGTGTTTAGTGCCTCTGTTCTACCTCCTAGTTCTTTTTGTAGTGCCTGGGTCTTAAAACCTTGCCAAGTGGCCCTCCAAGACCTCTATTTCCATGGAGCAACAAAGGAAGGAGAGTCAGGAGTAGGAGGAGGATATGCAATGTGTGGCTAGTTGCCTCCATGAACAACTGCCTCCTTTGCCATGAGACAAGAAGAACTGGGTGGTGCCTCCCTACCATTACTAAACATTTTCATCAAGGACTCTATAGAAGAATCCTGGCCAAAAGGAGGAAAATGCAGATCAGAATTTCAAATTGTCATGGACTCCAGACTTGATGGTGCCATGAAGGCTGGAAGAACCCCTGAAACTACTGCTCTGAGAAAATCCTTAAACTTTAAACCAAAAATATTCCCTGAAGTCTTCTTAAAGCTAAACACTTGTTTAGCTTAACTAGTAAAAATGTCTGCCTTAAGCAGTATGCTCTTTTAAAAACTATCTAAATGGGATCAAATTGGCAGCAGAAACTAAAAAAATTAGATAGGAACATTTGGGGTCAGATAGATTATGTTAATGGGGGAGGAACAACTCAGAAAAGGAGAGTGAGAATGATTGCACAACTCAAAGAATGTTATCAATGTCACTGAATTGTACACGTAGAAATGGTTAAACTGATGTGTTTCGCTGTGTATACTCTCAACAACAACAAAATAAATTTAAAAACAAAGATAAGAAAAACATTAACTAGACTGCCTCAATAGCTGATGGTAATATTACAGATAGATCAATACAAATTTACCCTGGCCTTCAGTGAGGGACAGTGAAAGATTGATAAAGGAAATGCACAGAACCTCAGGGACCTGCAGAACAAATCAAAAGCTCTAATTTTCATGTTATCAACCTCATAAGAGAGGAATTTCATATCTTGGTGATTTTATTGAAAAGTGTTTTTTTATCTCTAAATTGGAATGGAAATTGCTGGTCCTATAGGTTGGAATGCATCCCAGCATGCAATGGAAGGGAGTTGCAATATGTACAGAGAGGGAAGTCCTTTAGGAGCCAAGCTCTGCCAGAGAAGGCAAAGAAAACCTTGACTCTTGTTACTGGGATTGAGATGAGAGCTCGGTGGTTCAGGCATATTCCTTAAGGTTGTCTTGGAGATGACAATGCTGATTTTTGGTAAAGGGCAAGAAATTAATTTTGGAACCAGTTATACTCTCTTAAGCCCAATGAGGGACAGTCAAAACCCTGATTATTGTCATCTCAGCTACCTGGTGCTGGAGCCAGGGACACTAGGCCTTACAGGTTCAGGTTCAAGATCAGGGGACAGCCTCAGGGCTCTCTAATGAAAGGCAGTTGTGACCTGGGTTGTCCTACTCCAATGGAAAGAGGCTGACACTGTGAACATCCACTCAGGATTTCCCTCTTACCTTGCAGCCCTATAGGACAGAGTAGAGCTGCCTGATAGGGTTTCCAAGGAGCAGCTGGTGGATTCGAACTGCCGACCTTTTGGTTAGCAGCCAACCACTTAACCACTGCACCATCAGGGTTCCTTTTTTTGTTTTTGTTTTTCTTGCCTTCCACCAGGTCTGCGGAGATGGATAGACAAGATCCTCTCAGTCTGTTGGATCTTGCAATGCAAAGTTTGCTGAGTGATGAAAACTCAATCATATGTTCCCTGGGAGGTCTCCCTGTCCCACTCTTCCCAACACTCCTCACTGTGGCCTTCACTGGGGGCCATACGAAGACTGTAGAGGTGATGGTGTTGGTCTGGCCCTTCCCCTGCCTCCATTTTGGATCATTCAGAGATCTGTCGAAACCTGTGTTAGAAGCTGTGCTAGATGGGCTTGAATTTGTTTCTGCCAACACTGCATCCCCCAGGTAACTGTAGACTTGGGATATGAGTTGGGGCACAGGGAGTTAGAAGGAAACAGAGCTGGATTTAGGGATGCAGGGTCAAAAGATGTGCCAGAATCTGCTGGTGGTACAGCATCCCTCACTGGAAGGCCTTGAGACCGTAGTGGAGCCCCTTAGAGAAGAACCTGGTATAGTTCAGAGTGAGGTTTATACTCCTGGTGGTGGCAACTTTGGACTACATAATAGATGGGGGTGAGGCAAATCTGAGACAGGATATGGATAAAAGAGTGCCACTAAGAAGGGATGATGGATGGGAGTGGGCAGGACTGATGTCTGGATAGAGGTCCTTTCCCAGGACCTGCTCCTGCTGGTCTCATATAGCTCTGCTATACATAGTCTCCATGACTATGAGCCCTCTCACTGGGAGGAGTGCTTGGAGACACTGCCTGCACCCTTTTTCATCACTAACATGATGGAAAATCCACAGGCCGACAAGTACACACCCAATTGCACAGGACAGTCCCAACGTGACAGACACCCTGTGGAGAGCCATGCAGACCTTTACTAATATGGTCTCCTCAGTTTCTTCTACTTCTCTTGGTTTCTCTTGGTTTACCTCTCATATATTGCAGAGGGTCAAGAACAGTCATGGCTGTCTGTGCTTGTGCTGCCAGACACTGGTTTTTACACAAGCACTGTCCTGCAACTACCTAAGGAACCAGGGACTGCTGAAGATGGAGACCATCCAACAGTTCAGACTGCAGTGCATATATCTGGGCAGCTTTGAACCATACCTAATCAATTTCTTCACCCTAGCAGAGCAGAGATTCCTGGGCAACCGCATCATGCATGACTTTCCTAGCAATCTCACTGCTGATCATTTGTCCCTGCTGAGTTCCCTGGGCCACCTAAAGAAGTTTCACCTGATCTCTGGCTGTCTCATATGGAAGCTCCATTAAGTGGCTCAGATAAGCGTGTGGAAAGTTCTCTGAAGATATAAGAACCAAGATCCCTTGGACATTCTTCTGATCCTTCCATATGAGGGAGTAGATAAGCTAGATGTGTACGGAGTCACTGAACACAGACACAAAGGCTGGGGTCCTCGGCCAGACTATACAGAACAATATGTCTGCAAGAGGCACCTAGTACACACCAGGTATAGAGTGTAGACTGCGGAATAAAACTCTGAGAAAAATCAGATGAGTTCTCGTCCTCCTCGATCTTACTGGTCTCTATAGAGGAGAGGGAATAAAGATAGAAAATTGTGAGCGTGGTATTCGGGAAGATAATACGTATATAGGGTCGCTATGAGTCGGAATCGACTCAACAGCAATGGATTCGTTTTGGCTTAATTGCACCACAAGAACTGATTCTGTTCTTTGGTGGAGGGTGCTTCCTGCTTTTCCCTCTACCAATATGGGAGCTCCCTGGGGCAGAACTGTGCCCAGCCTAGAAACTGAAATAGCTTCATCATTTTGTAGGTTTCATAAGAGGGGTGGGGTAAAGGCAGTGACCCAAGAGAACTAGGGAGATTAGGGCCCTAGAATGAGTGAGACAGTCACACCAAGGGTAGATAGATACTAGACCTTTGTGGCTTCCCAGTGGCCTCGTACCATGTAGTTGGTGGTAAGGAGTTTATCAATTTTTAGGGGGTTTAGGGAAGGCTGTCTGGAAGCCCTGGTGGCGTAGTAGTTAAGTGCTACGGCTGCTAACCAAGAGGCTGGCAGTTCAAATCCACCAGGCGCTCCTTGGAAACTCTATGGGACAGTTCTACTCTGTCCTATAGGGTCGCCATGAGTATGAACCGTGGGTTTGGTTTTTCGGTCCCCACTATATTTCTTGTGAGGGAGGAATAAGATTGCTAACATGCAAATCTCACTACAGCCTCTTACAAAGTGATGTCTCCAAATAAATGATGATTATTATACTTATTAGTTAATTTAAGGTACTCAGACTGATTTCTGGCTGTGGTCACACAGAGTAGCCCCATTCCTCCCATGCCCTCCTTTGCACAAGTAAAAATTCCTGAATATAACCACCAAGTAATACAGGAAGACTCTAAGGGGGTAAAGAAAAAGGTAGTTTGTTTGTCACCTCAGGACTAGAGGAACAGCCTATCAGCAAATTCCCTGGGTTTCTCTTTTGCCTCCCTTACATCCTGGACGGTTCTATTCAGAACCACAAACCAGGAGAAACAAAAATATCACCCAAAGAGAAGCCTGTTTCCTTTGGTCAAAAGATGAAGGATGACCTAAAAAAAAAAAGGAAAAAAAAAAAAAAAACCTTTTGAACAATACCCACCCTATACCAGGAAAACACCTATGAAAAAACCACACTCTCCACTGTGCTTTAGATAGGTCTAGCAGAGGGTGATTCAAATACTCTGCTGGATAACATCAGGAGAGTGCTGTGGGTACTGAGCCTACCCCCTCACCTGGCAGCAGTGAGTCTTAACGAGGCTGTGAGTCAGGAGGACTAATCCACATGCCACATTCCGCTCTTCTTAACCGTCAGCAGGTCCTATGGGGAACCAAGCTCCATGCCCATCTGGCAGCAGCAAGACTGAATGATGTGATGCAAGGCAGGGAACTTTGGCACTCCACTCCCCACCCACACTGGTGTCAGTGCCCATGGGAGACCTGAGTCTTCACCCCAATCTGGCATCAGTGAAACTCTGATACTCCACCCTCTCCTGTCATGAACCAGGCAAATAAGGTGGTTGAAGGTGGGGTGTCTTCTCCCACCCTTCTGTCATCAGAGACCAGCATGCAACTAAGCTTCCATTGTCACTTGGAGACAATGAGGGGATATGACTCGGTGCCCTGCTTTTACTGTGAAAATGGCAACAGGGCCAATAGCCAAGTTAAACTTTCGCCCACCCATCTACAATGAGCTGGTGCGATTCAGTAATGTATTTTGACCAGGGTGTTGTCAGTGGGACCCAACAGGGAATTTAACATCAATCACCACATGGACTGCTGTGCTCACCTCATATGACTTGGTTTCAAAAACAGATACTGAAGTATGGGTTGGGTTCAGGTTTTAAAACATTTACTCTTAATTGAAACACTTATACACATAAAAATGTCTAGAGAGTGGCAGTTGCCATAGACTGTAGTTCATTTACTCTTAATATTCTGTGATCACCTGTTGCCATGGTGATGTGATGATGCACATCTAACCCCCGGTTCTGTCACTCTATGTGCTAACACCTAACAGGTAGAAAAGTTCTCAACCTCATACCAGCGTCTTCCGAGATGGGAAACCTAAACTGTTGTTCTAGAGGTATACTCATATTGACATTTTGATGATGCCACTCCAAAGGGGCCATTTATCTTTTTCCCAAATGTTTATCTCATTATTTTTCATTTTCTCCTCTCAAATTTGTCATCCAGACTTATAAATGTGTTTTATAGTTACATTTTATACCTCAACCTCTATTTTGATTCTTCTATCAAGCAGATTGCCTTTAAAAGTTTTCTTCATTTACAAAAATGTAGTATTTCCTTTTGAATCCTGTGCCTCTCACGTCTCCATTAGGTATTCACTGGGGAAATATGGCAAAATCTATTCTAATGCTGTTCTGCTCTCAGTCAGACCATTAAGTCTGTTTTTTTAAATGTGAATTTGTGCCCTGCTTCACCGTTTTCTCCTCCTCTTTCTGGGACTCTCTGTTGTGTTCCCTGTCAGGGCGGTCATTGGTGGTAGCTGACCAACATCTAATTCTTCTGATCTCAGGCTGGTGGTAGGATTTCACTATTTTAAAAGCTTCCATAATTGACTGTTTATATACCAAAGGATTGGAGAATAAATAAAATTGCAAGTGTGGCCTAGAATTGAATGCAGTCCCAAATGCAAGCGGGCTTTTAATGAAGTGCACCCTACTGGGTGCATCTACTGATAATAAAAGCAGTAGCAGCACAGGTGGACCTGTGGAGGCTGAAATCATTTGGGAAGGTGGCAAGAAGACACTGCCTGTTTAGTTGGACTTCAAATGAGCAGAAGGAGAGAAAGAACTCTGTCATTACGTCATAGTGTGTATTTCAGAATTATTTGTAGATTGACTGTTTAACCTTGCTTTAGGTTACCTTTAGCTAAGAGCCAAGGACTCTGTTTCTCATTCTCCTCTGCCATCTTTCTTCCACCAAAGATGGCTCAACATCAGCTCAGTCCATGATTAAAAAAAAAAAAAAAAGTACATCCAAGCACTCTAGCTCATTTTCCAAACCAAGGAAAGCTCCCAGAGATATTCATGAGCAACACCATCAATGTACTGACAGTTACTGCGTCTTCGTAGTTCCTTTAGACAACTCATTAGAGGACATATTCACAGACCGCACAGATAAAGAGGCTGCACCTAGTGCCAAATAAGGTTGTCAATCAATATCTCAGACAGAAATTGTTGCTTCCTTGGTTTATTATTTCTTTTTCACACGATTTCAGATATGAAAATACCAAAGTACATGACAGATGATAGACACTATTTGGTGGCTCAGGGGGACACTCTTACCAACTACAACTTGATTCAAGAGGACATCAGAACATAAACTCTATGGTAGGGGGCCTTCTCCTCAGCAGTAATTTCTCTGTGTATTAAGAATTTTGGAATTGAAAACAGAAGTGGAGATTAGAGAAACATCCTACAGGAATAACTCATGCCTTTTTCCACAAGTATTCTCTATGCTTACTTTTGGGTCCAGAACTCAAGTTCTGCTTTCCATCTGTTTTTTCGAAAGTAACCAAGAGAAAAAACGGCCTGTGCCAACAGTACCCAGCATATTTTGATTATCAATGTGTTTTCTTTTCTGTAATAGCAGGTAGTCTCAAGAGCATTTGAAAATGGTACGTAGTCTAGAGTCAGTTAATTGCTGTGGAAAAAGCCTAGATGATAAGAAACACAGGGCTTCCATGCTGGCATTAGTCTGGAGAGACACCTCGATTCCAAATTCCTGGTAGGAATGAGGATCGGGGGTGTGGTAAAAGAAATGGATGTTCCAGGTGAAGAACTATGGCCATGTTTTTACCATCCCTGGATGCAGCTGGGTTCCCTTTAGGTGGTAAGTGTGTGCATGGGCATATGCTGGTGTCTATTTGGTGTAATTGTGAATATGCATGTGGGGGTGAGTTTGTGTGTGTCAGGAACTATGTCCCACTGACACAATACAACTGACAGTGTAAACGGTCTTAAAAAACCTCCCATCAAAACCGTACACGTTACATGTATTAACTCATTCAAACTTCACCGCAGCTGTACCTAGAGGTTTAATTACTATCCCTTCTCCTCAGATGAAGAAACTTAGGTGCAGACGTAAATGGCCCAAGCTCTCGAGTTTCTAAGTGGAAGAGCTGAAATATAAATCCAGGCCTGACCCCAATACTGAGCTGCACTCACGCCTCAGTAACGTTTTCATTAGTCACTGTGCACGGGAGTTCCACCATCCGTGTATGGGCCTGCAAGTACATGAGCCTAAGGAGACCACAAACACTGACCGTCATTATTTGTGATGGTCCCACACACCAGGGGAGCCAATGGTGTATTTTACCCGGTTTTGGCATTGCCACTAGTGTGAAATGCACACAGGAAACCCACAGGCTGCTGGTCAGCTCGCAGACTGTGAAAGATGTGAGGCACCATGTGGGACCCTGCTGGAGTCACTTCTCAGCACATGGTCCAAAGCAGATAAAGATCAGGGAGATACTTTAGTGTGTTTGATGCTATTATCACCACGTGCCCTGAAATGCTCAAAGCCTGTGAGCTTCACACTCTAGGGACAGTTATACACAAGAACTCACAATACCTTTAGTTATTAGCCTGGTGTCCAGCACCCTTGTTGCAACTCTCTTGTCCAATGGGCCTGGAGGGCTTCAACATTCTACCCATGCTTCCCCAACATAATGAACGCCCCCACTGTTGGATGGATGGTTATGTGAGCATGGACAGCCAGCTGTCTCAAGGAATACACACACATGGTATAGAACGGGAAGAATGGAATGAAAAATATCATGACTAATAGTGGTTATTTTTAAATGAGAGCCCCTGGGTGACACAAATGGTTAAGTGTTCAACTACTAGCCTAAAGATTGGTGGGTCAAACCCACCCTGAGGAACCTCAGAAGACAGGCCTTGCAATCCTCTTGAGAAAGGTCACAGCTTTGAAAACCCTATGGGGCAGTTCTACTCTGCACAAATAGGTCTCCATGAGTTGGAATCAAATTGAAGGCAACTAACAGCAGTAATGTTTTTAAAGGGAGAAGCAGAGTGGGTGTCACAAGTAGTTTGCAATCAGCTACTAACCCAAAGGTTGGTGGTTCAAACCCATCCAGTGGCTCTGTGGAAGAAAGGCCTGGCAGCTTGCTTCCATAAAGATCACAGCCAAGAAAACCCCATGTAGCAGCTCTACTCTGTAACACATGGGTCACTATAGTCAGGAGCCACTCAATAGCAGGTAAGAACAACAGCAAATTTTTAAATGGTAAAACCAAACCGGTTGCCATTAAGTTGATTCCAACTCATAGCAACCCTATAGGACAGAGTAGAACTGCCTCATAGAGTTTCCAAGGAGCACCTAGTGGATTCAAATGGCCGACCTTTTGGTTAGCAGCTGTAGCACTTAACCACTATGCCACCAGGGTTTCCTCTTAAATGGTAGAATATCAATATTTTCAAATCTTTTATTACGACTGTCTTTATAACAAAAGATTAGTGAATGAATACAACAAAATGTTTTGCCTATAATTGAATTCAGTGACTCATTATAAGGCTGCTTTTAATCAAGTGAAAAACCCTATACTTCCAATAATACACACAGTAGCAGCACATAGCATCTGTGGGGCTGATATGATCTTGGAAGATTTTGAGAAGATACTGGTGATTTAGCAAGGCTTAAAAAATGGTCAGAAGGGTGGGACTCTGCCATTAAATCAGTGCGTATTTTAGCACCATCTGTAGACTGACTATTTCACATTGCTTTAGGTTACCTTAGCAACAAAATCAAGGCCACAGTTAGTCATCACTTTCCAGTTATCGGCCATCCTTCTTCCACCAAGGAAGATGCACTAGTTCTGCCTATGTTTTTTATCCAAACACTTCGACACACTCCTGTTCCGCTTTCAAGTCAATCAAAGCTCTTAGAGTAATTCTTGAACACCATGACCCGTGTACTCACAGTTAATCTGCATCCTACTAGCTCCTTTTTTTTTTTTTTTTACTAGCTCCCCAGGATGACACATTAAAGAAGTTCCCCAGTGACACAGCAGATAACACCCCATCTAATGCCGAGGTAAAGCTGCCAATCTTTGTCTGAGAAGTATTGCTTTCCTGGCTACTTTCCTTTTCAATTGAGTCCAGCTATGAGACCCTTACTATGTACACTATAGATGATACATACTGTTTTCTTTGGGAGTGCAAGGGAAAACTCTTACCAGCTGCCACCTGATTCAAGAGAGCATTAAAAAATGATGGCACCAGCTCATAAACTATGGAATGGAGCCTTTCCTCACTAGCACTCTCCCCTTGGATTAAGAATTTTCTAACTGCCAACCCAAATGGGCTTGAGAGAGACACATCCTCCAGGAGAATTCTGTGTCTTTCCTCAGGTGTCATCTGCTTCTTTTGGGTCCTTGACCTCCACCAGTGTTTGATATCTAGTTTTCTAAGGTCAAATATAGAAAGAAATATGCAATCCATACCTAGCATGATGTGATTCTCATAGTTTTTTGATTTCTGTAATTGCAGATGGCCTCAAGAGCAAGTAAAAATGGTATGTAATCTGGCATCAGTCAACTGCTATGGAAAAAATATAGATAAAGAAAGCAGGGGTTTCTTGCTGGGTCAGTCTGGAGAACTATCCTGATTCCAGTTCCTGGTAGGAATGAGGGTTTGGGTGTAGTGAAAGAAACTGATTTTCCAGTGATATCAGGTCAGCAAACTATTCTACAAGGACGGGCAAGAAAGTTTACATCTTCCTCATCTTTGGATCTCTAGGGCTGCACTCTTTAAAATTAATTTAATTGATTAATTCAATTAACTAAAATAAAAATACAATCACTAAATCACAGTAGTCATATTTCAAATGCCCAAGAACATTATGTGCTAGCAGCTGCTGTATTGGACAATGCAGAGAGAACATTTCCATCATCACAGAAGTTTTCCTTGGGCAGATGCTCTGAGCCTAGTACAGGGGTCTGTTAAGTGAACCCATCTAACCTAATGTGCCCTGAACAGTTGGAATTTCAGGTTGATAATATTGGGTTCAGAGCAAGAATGGTCCAGTGGAAATAGGGAAGTGACACTGAAAGGGCAGTCCCTCACTTCCTCACTCTCGTCTTAAGGTTTGCGAACTGTGAGCACTGGTGTATTGAAGACCTCTAACTCCACAGAGGCCAGGAAGGTCTGAGAGCCCAGGGAAAGGAGCAGCGGTTTTCTTTAAGTCAGCCAGCATGACCTCAACTGGGATAGTTTCTAATATCATTCTTGATGTTTCTGTTACTAAAGATTGGGGGGTAGACAGGAGGCATGACTCCAGTAGTGACGAAGAAGACACTCAAGGTAGGTTCCAACGGGAAAGGATTCCTGGGAGCAGTCTGGTTACTCCTGCTGCTTCAGAAACTAAAGGAAAAGGGAGGGAATGAAGTCAGAAAGAAAAAGGAAATATAGGTGGAGGTCTCTTTTGCTCTTTTCATATTTTGTTTATAGAAGAGTAAGGCATTCTGTCTATGGCTTTGAGTGTGAAATGTTTGAAATCATCTTTTCTTCCTTTGCCATTTCAAGATAATCAATCCCATAAGACCTGCCACGGCTGCCACTCCCAAACACCAAAGCCTGAGATTTGGTGGCTTAGCATCACTTGGGATTTGAGAACGAGAGCTTTTGTGTTGGGTTTTGGTGTTGACCAATGATACGGGATATCTGGTGGGTTACAACTATCTAACAGGCACATAGTTGAACCTGGAGACAAAGTCCTTGCAGCGTGTGCCAGGTGGGGGGTGAGAGGTCAGCCCTCTCCCTTCTGCACCTTCATAGCTGTGTGTCACTGTCCACGCCTGCTGTAAAGGGCACCCCAGGTTGAAGATGTAAAGAACATTTACTCTGGGCTCACTGCACATGCTCTGTGCCCAGGAGAAGTAAGAAGGGAAACATAACCTGGAGCACATTTATAGCCTCCACCGCTCACCCAAATCCCAAGTCCTCGTTTTAAGAACAGAACCAGAATTTGCGAGGCTTATGTTCAGCTGCCTCTTGAAATGCTCCAGGGCCTGCAGGATTCTAGAGGACGTGTGTGAAGGGGCTGTTGGGCTTGCAACACACACTTGCTGTTACAGTCCACTGACCTGGTCTCCTGAAACTGACCAAGCCCTGGACAGAGCCTCTGGACAGCAGGGCTAGGGAGGGGAGGCCAGTGCTTCTGTCTGAACCCACAGCTCTGGGACTTCAGTCACACCCAACTCAGCTACCTTTCCTCAGGCCTGTCCAGGTGCCCTCACCTTTGAGTGTTCTCGAGGCCTGGTGAAAACCCTGGCAGGTAGCATTTATTTCTGAGGCCATCCCTGTGTAGTAGCCCTGTTGCCTCATTTGTAGACTAAAGGAAATTGGACAAGTCATTTCACCTCTAATCTCATACTCACCCTCCCTAGTGGGCTAGGAAACTTACGGGGTCATTGTGAGGATCAAATGTCTCCCAAGTTCCTAAGTCACCACAGGCACAAAAGGGTCACTTGATAAGTGGGGTTGATTGTTGCTCTCTCCCACAGGGCTCTGCATAACCTCTGACCCATGACTGGTGCTCCCTGGGAAGGACTGATTATTTAATTGATACGTGGAGGCAGTATACTTTGATCATTCCCCCAGTGTTCCCAAACTGGAGAACCATGCGACTGGGGGAGGTTGACAGGGGGAAATGAATTGGGGAATAATTAGGAGAAAGAAAAGAGGCAGAGGGTAGTGAGGGAAGGGAGGAGGCAGGAAAGGCAATGTCATACACAGAGGGTCGTGGAGATAGTGGCTGCCCTCTTGGAGGAACAAGAGGACATGGCATTGCTTCCTGGCCAAAGTTATATACAATGTCAGGGCAGGAAATGTACTCTGGAGGTCCTAGACTCCTTCCTTCACTGCAGAGATAAAGCCATCAAGGCCCCAGGAGAGCAGAGATGAGGGAAGAGCTGGGTGCTGAGGTCAGGCTATATTCTGCCATGAGCAGCAGGAGCCCAAGTTCTCATCTCAACACTGACTCTCCCTTTCCCTTCCCAAGGCCTCACCACAGTCATCACGCCCCTGGTCCACTTGGAGGCTAACTTCTCAGAATCTGAGCAGGAGAAGGAGAACAGCACCCTCCCTGAAATTTGAGCGTGGAAGGGGTAGGATGAAGAGGGGAAGGCAAATAAGTTCCCGTGTGCGCCACTGCTTCCTTAACTTTCATTTTGGCACTTTAGGGAAAGCAACACAACTGGGATTCTGGGTGGCATACATGGAAGAGGAGAAACCATTATAAAAATAAGTTTACGTAAGTGAAGAGAACATTGTCCCTGAGGAAGAGATAGCCAGTCCATAGAAGGCCCTAAGGGTGGTTAGGTCTTGGACCTAAGGCTAAGCTGACCAATGGCTGCCTTAATTTAGAAAAGAGGGCTGTAGGGTGGCCATGTGCATAACCACAGGGGGTGCGATTCACAATGAATTATTTGCGAAGGGTATCCCTGAAATTGCTCAACTTTCCCTATGCAGAAGCCAACCTGCCCTCCCATCACCCTTGGGGTCTGCAGAAAGCACCCAATTAACCACTGAGGGTGGTGAGACCCTGTGTGGTGCCCTGATCTCCTCTGCTCCAGGCACCTGCAAAAGAGGTGGGGAATCCAGAAGCACCTCAGGTGCAAGCAACATAGCTCACCTGGCTCTTCTCTGCCTCCCTGTGGGTGCATTGTCTTCCTGCCATCAAGTAGGGGCTCTGTAGGATCCCAGTCTCACTAGGAGTTTCCCAAGCTTTCAGGGCCCTCAGCTTCTGGGGAAACCTGCTGAGAAACAAGGGTCACCTCAGGGCACTGTTTCTATAGAATTTCTGTACATTTTTGTATAAATTCAAACAAAACACAAAAATCTGAAAAAATTCAATGCTTGGCTCACATGGAATGAGTTAAGGGGGTAGGATTACAAGTCACCTATGATTCCTGTATTTACTTTTCAATTTTTAAAATAAACAAACAAAAATAGAACTGGTTTTAATACATATTAAAAAGCTGTGTCTTCTATAATCTTTTCATGTCTAAAAAAAAAAATTTTTTTTTATATAGTAAATTCATAAAAGTTGTTTTCATTACCATAGGATAATGATTTTCTTTTTTTAAATTGAAAGGCATGGGCAAGTGTTATGGATTGAATTTTGTCCCCCCAAAAATATGTATATCAATTTGGTTAGGCCATGTGTGGTTGTCCTCCATTTTGTGATTGTAATTTTATGTTGAGAGGATTAGGGTGGGATTGTAACACCACCCTTACTCAGGTCACCTCCCTGATCCAAGGTAAAGGGAGTTTCCCTGGGGTGTGGCCTGCACCACCTTTTATCTTTCAAGAGATAAAAGGAAAGGGAAGCAAGCAGAGAGTTGGGGACCTCATACCACCAAGAAAACAGCACCAGGAGCAGAGCCCATCCTTTGGACCTGGGGTCCCTATGCCTGAGAAGCTCCTCAACCAGGGGAAGATTGAGGACAAGGACCTTCCTCCAGAGCCAACAGAGAGAGAGAGCCTTCCCCTGGAGCCAAGACTCTGAATTTGGACTTGTAACCTACTAGACTGTGAGAAAATAAATTTTCTTTGTTAAAGCCATCCACTTGTGGTATTTCTGTTATGATAGCACTAGATGACTAAGACAGCAAGGTTTCGTGGTGGTGTTAGAAAAATGATCATTAGAGGGAAAGGGGAGAGTTCCAGGAAGCTGTCCATGTGTAATGTGAAGATCTCATGACTGGATTGTATGGATGCAGGTGTGGAGGGAGTGGGGTCATCACTTCCACACCTGTTCCATCAGATCAATCACATAGCACAGGTGCATGGGTCTCTGCGTTTTCATCCTAGATTCCACAGACCTTCTCTTTCTGCTATAGTATTTTCACTGAAGGCTGCCCCACTTAGCAACCAGGTGAAATTGCTTTGTGGAACATTTATGTGCACCTCTGCCCTCAGCAAAGAGCAGCAAACAGGACTCAGTGCCCTGTTGACCTGATCCCTGAAAATAAGAGGAATCCAAAGTGCCTCTCCAGGGCCTGAGAAGCCTTCTGAGTCTGGCAGCCCACACCAGCATGCCCCGCCTCTGTCTTGATTCCAGCCCCTCTGTTTGTGTCGCAGATTCTGGACTGAACTCAAGTGGAAACCAGGACCTGAATGCATCAGCCTTGTCTAGATGAATCTGCAGCTGCCTCTGTGTTTTTCTGTATTGATTTTTATTTATCAGTTTATTTTACTTTATGTTTTATTCTTAAAATTATTAAATTTAAGTTTATTATTGTTAATTTCTATCATTGGTATTCTTTATATATTGTAATTTATGTTTGAGTCATTTAGTGTTATAGTTAAGAATTTTCATTTTATTTTACAAATTTATCTGTTTTCATGGGGGTATCATTTTAGCTATAGCAATTTACATTTACTTCCTAATTTTATTAAGGAGCCCTAGTGGTGCAATGGTTAAGTACTCTGCTGCTAACCTAAAGGTTCAAACCCACACAGTGGCTCCACAGGAGAAAGTCCCAGCAATTTGTTCTTGTAAAGATTACAGCGAAGAAAACTCTACAGGCAACTCTACCTTGTCACATGGGTCAGTATGAACCAGAATCAACTCAGTGGCACCCAACAACAACAGTTTTATTATATTAGTTTCTCATTGGTTAGAGTCCTAGTCATATACATGGGGTTCAATTCATGTAGATCTTAATACATATGACAACTATAATACAAAGACACGGGGTATAAGAAATTTATACGGCTGTAAGGCTTCTACAATTTACTAGAATTGGTAAAATATTAACTCTAATTAGGCTGTGAAATGTTTGATATATATATATTTGCTATCCCCAGAAAAATCACTGAAGGCAATTCTAAACCCACTCAAGAAAAATTGGGTAGCTTCCATAGTCTCTAGGAGAGGAATAAAGCAGGTTTTTGTATGAAAAAAAAAGTATTCATTTCTCTTGGGTCGATGTCTCTCCATGCCTGTCCTATTGCCACCATGCCCCCACCCCAGCAGGATCTAGGCATGTCTCCACAATGGGCTATGGGTAAGGGCATGGCAGCCCACTGTGTCTGATCCTTTCCCCTGCCTGCTGCAGGGACAGCTCTTCTACCCGGTGCTCTTCCAGCCCCAGCATTAATCCATAGCTAAAGAGGCGTAAGAAGAAGCAGGACTCTCTAGGCCCAGAGGCTGTCCTGGAACCTGCTGGAGCAGCCACTCCTACAGATCTTTTGTATTAGAGATGCCCAGTTCATGAGGTCTCTACTTCTTTTCACTGTCAGTGCCTCTTTCAGGTACCTCTTCGTGGTCACTGCCCTTAGCCCCTTTCAACTTGCTGTCCCCACTCTTTCCTCCCTCTGTCAGGCATTGAAGTGGCTGACCTATCTGATAGGCCTACTGTCTTCCCCTGCTCCCTTCCTCACACCAGGTGTGGACTGGAAGATGAGGAGCCCAACTCCTGACTCACCTGATCCTGCAGCTGCTGCTCAGTCCCTTCCCCCTTCATGGTTAAGCCAATTTGGGGGGCCCTCTGAAGGGGAATGAAGGAGGCCCTTTGCATCCCAGGGCCTCAGTTACAACTGCAGCAGATGTCAGTTCTACCCTTCCTGATGTTCCCAGCACCTGCAGAATGGAATCACCTACACCCAGGAGTTTGGATTCCCCTGTATCTTTCTCACAGAGCCCCCTCCAATCAGGCACCTTAGTGTCCCTGTGTCTACCAGCCTGCCAAGTGCTACTTCTGCAGTCAGTTCCAGCCCCTCAACCACCACATCCGCAGGCTTGTCCTCTCATCCTGCTTCTTCTGACTTTGGGGTTATTCTCATGGACACAGTGATCCCCTCCCCTAACATGCAGTCATTCTCAATCTAATCAATCTTTTTAACAGCTATGTCATAATCCAAGCATGAAAGAAGCAGTGCCCTTTGACAGATTTTTAGGATTCTTTTGGACTTTGGCTATTACAATGGAGCACTGGGTTTTTTTTTATACTTGAATATGTGTCTTTGTTCACTGTTACCAGTGCCTGGCATACGTGAAATCAACCTCACCACAGGAGATGAATGTTGTACTTAGGCAGTAGGTACTAATATTATCCCTATGAGACAGGTGAGGACTTTGAATATTTCCCAATAGGAGGAGAACTTATTTGGAGAACTGCTGCCAGCTGTTACTATGATGGGAGTGAGTTGGAAGACAGAGGATGACCCAATGGTCCTTTGAGCCTTGGTCAACCAAATGTCCCACTTTGCCTTAGACAGGCATGTTCATAGCTGTTTCTCACATAATTATTGACAGCACCTCCTTTTACTTTTAAAAGTGTCTCTGTAAGATGGTAAATTACATGGCCAATAAAGAGAATGGGGAGGTTTGTAGTAAACAGATGGCTATAACCATCCAGAGACCCTCACCTGCCTGCCTCCCTTTCAGCAGACAAGAGTGACGGTGATGGTGAGACAGGAACTTGGGCACCCTCAATGAACCCCTAGAGTCCCGTTTGGAAGGTGAACATGGAGACCTGGAGGACATGTGGCTTCAGCAGGCGACAGCATCTCTCCTTGCAGGAGCCGGATAGGAAATGACAACTGCTCAGCACCCAGCAGATGTGGAAGATAGGGGCACCTTCCCCATGCTGTATATGTTAAACTGGCAATTACAAAAGCCAATGACCTGAAATACTGACCTTATTTCCAATGGCTGCCACTGGGCTTAGTTTACATCAATGTCACCTCCTCCAAAACAAACTCTTATTGAATGAGCAGAACCACACAGATAGTATTTTAGCTTGGAAAGACCCTCAAGGAGCTTCCAAAAAGCAAGGCTTCATCCAAACATGATGATTTTTAGAGTAAGTTATTCTATCCTCATTCCTTTAAGGTTAGTCAAAGAACAAAGCAATAAAAATATATTTATTAAGTGTTGGCCACTTAATGCTACTGAAATCCAAATCATAAGATTCAGCTAGCTTAGGAATTGCATATGAGTTCCTGTAATGGTAGAAGTAGACTCAAATATTTCTAAGGTTTGTTATAGCAAAGATGGACTCACAGAACTGTTTATGGATGAGAGAGTCGAAATGAAGTGTCTGAACTCAGAGGAAGATGAGCCACTCCAAAGTCTATTTTGGGTTTTCTAACTGCCTAGCTCCATTTCTTGGAAGAAAAAAAAAAATACTTGAAATTTATCTATAAAAGGCAGAATAAAAACATTTAAATCCAAAGAAGATCATGGTGCTATAGTGCCCCACCTTGATTAACAAGCTGTGGTTGTCTTCTCAGCTGCCCACCATGAAACCCACTACTAAAAAGCCAGGTTTCTAAATGCTCTTTGAGAGGAGTAAACTACAAAGCAGTGGCAAAAGAGTGCTAGTGCCATTAAGTTCAAATCCCTACTCCAGAATCATCATTACAGACAATATAATTCTTTAATTTACTTATTTGTCACTCAAAAGCAATTATATCAGTAGAAATATTAAAGTATCCAAGTAGAAAATACATTTCTAATTTAATGAAAGGATTCTCCTCAGAATTTTATCAACAGCTTTGCCCTAAAGAGGTGTATTGGAAAACACCTATCAAATTTGTTCTCTAAAACCATCCATCCCCCACTTCTGCAGTGAGATGGTTCTATTGTGTAACAGCACACCAATCCAACCACTAATGTAACAATCAGATGTTCAAAACAAGTTAGTATAAGCATCTGTGAGAGAAAAGTACAAGAGAAAAGAAAAAAAGTCAAGTTTAAGGGTAAGCTACACTTGGAAAAATATTAAATTTATTATAATCCCTGTACCTCTATAGGGTCACTATGAGTCAGAATCAACTCAATGGCAACAGGTTTGTTTTTGTTTTGTTTTTTATACCTCTAACATGCATGGGGAAACCCTGGTGGCGTAGTGGTTAAGTGCTACGGCCGCTAACCAAAGGGTCGGCAGTTCGAATCCACCAGGCGCTCCTTGGAAACTCTGTGGGGCAGTTCTACTCCGTCGTATAGGGTAGCTATGAGTCGGAATCAACTTGAGGGCACTGGGTTTTTTTTTAACATGCATGAATCAGACAGAGGGTGTGGGAGGGTCCACTTTCCCCACTTCTTTTAGCAGAGTGGAAATAAAACAGCTGTAATGTAACTCAACATCTGCGTCCTTAGCTCTGAGCCTTTATCATTAGAGTTCAAGATTCAGCAAAGGTATCTTCCTCCTAAAAGCTAACTTTAAAACAAGTATTTCTAGTTTCTCTTCATAGCCTTCCCCTATCTCACCCCACCCCCATTACCACAATTCTGGGATTTCCTGATAAAATGCAGATCATGATTTGTATTATTTAAGAATACTCGGCAAATGAACAAACACCTAACTTATCTCCCACCTTGGAAATTTGGGGAGTAAAAAGAAGGGAGGACTTTGAAGCCCACTGAAATTAAAGTACACATTTCATTTCAGTGAAATCCTTAATTTCTATCACTCATTACCTCTTTAAACACCGTGCTAAAACTGATTATTGTCCAAAGTTTAAATTTGTAAGCTTTTATGACATTTTCTTGAGCTCATGAACCATGTACCTTTTTAAAAAGCCAATAAACTTTCAGCCCACATGACTTCACAAAAACAAAGAACAGTAATTTACAAATTTCTACCCAAATTGAGATACAATGTTTTCAAAAGTGTACTCTTATTTAAAGAAACACTTTTCTCAAAATCGATGGTTGCTAAACAAACAGCATGATGAAAGTTATCTTTTTAACCATAGAGAGCGCTCCCACACAGAGTTCACCATTCTATTGAGCGATTCCTACTGATGGAGAAATATTGATGTAGTTAGCAAGACTTGTGGAGCTCAACCTTAATTACACCAGAACGTAATGGTCCAGCAATAATGGAATTCTTAGGGAATGGTCAATCTAATACGGCAAAAATATGGAGATTGCTAGAGAGTGTCTAAAGGAATGGAAGGTCAAGTTACTTACCTTGTGCAAAGGGAGCATAAGGAATGCTTCTCCCCTACTTGCTTCTATGATTATGACAACAAATCTAGGCTTGACAACACAAAATGGACTACCCCAGGTCACATGAGAAAACTGGATGTCATAATGCTGGACATTTTTCACTGCTTGCCAAAACTTGCTGTTTTGTGCCAGTAGCCTCACCATGCCTGGAAAGGAGCAGAAATTATGTTAGAATTTTGCTGAATTAAAAGCGTCACTTTCACAAAAGAAAAGCAACAAGGGGGAGAAAAAGAATGGCATGGTATCTGTCTGCTCTCTTAAATAGCAGCCAAGTTGCAAATCCAAATTTGCTATACAGTACTTACTAGAGAAACACTTCATAATACAGCAAGCAAAGAATGACAAGAAATAAAGGTATTCCTGACTCAGGATCCAGAAACAGCTCATCATTTTCAATTTCAGGAGAAAGACCATGGAAAAGAATGAAGGAAAATCAACCTTTTAGGGCTCAAACAAACCAAACCCATTAATGTTGAGTTGATTCTGACTAACAGTGACCCTACAGGACAAAGCAGAATGCCCCATAGGGTTTTCAAGGCTGTAAATATTTACCTAGGCACACTGCATGTGTTAGTCATCTAGTGCTGCTATAACAGAAATACCATAAATGGATGGCTTCAACAAAGAGAAATCCACTTTCTCACAGTCTGGAAGGCTAGAAGTCCAAACTCAAGTCATCAGTTTCAGGGGAAGCTGCCCTGGAGGAAGGACTCTCTCATCAATCTTCCCCTGGACTAGGATCTTCTCAGTACAGGAACCTTGGGTCCAAAGGATACACTCTGCTCCTGGCACTGCTTTCTTGGTGGTATGAGGTCCCCAACTCTCTGCTTAGGATTGTGCCTTAAACCAAAGAGATCGGTTTAAGGCACAATCCAATCTTATAGATTGAGTCTCAACAACATAACTGCTGATAATCACACCTCATTGCATCATACAGACAGGATTTACAACAAATAGGAAAATCACATCAGATAACAAAATGCTGAACAATCACACAATACTGGGAATCATGGTCTAGCCAAGTTGACACATATTTTTAGGGGACACAAATCAATCCACAATACTACATATCTTTGTCCCGCAGAGCAGTTGGTGGGTTCCAACTGCCAATATTTTGGTTAGCAGCCGAGCACTTAACCACTGTGCCACCAAGGCTCCTTTTAGGACTTAGTGGGTACTTAAACATAATGTACTGTAATGTTTCCTTTTATGAATAAAGAAGGCTGAAGTTCAGTTCCTGGTAGAACTGAAGCTGAAAAAAGCCCCAAAACAATTTTTTTTTTGGCAGGGGGGATTTTTTTCCTAAGCTGGCCAATGTTAGTCTGCTCACCAGAATATTTCCAAAAGACCATCTACATTAGTAGGGAATTCAAAAGACATAAGCAATCATCCTTGTTTCAAGAGTTTACCACGGCGGAGCCAAGATGGCGGAATAGACAGATGCTTCTGGCGAGACCTATTTACAACAAACACCCAAAGAAACAAGTGAAACCAGTATATTTGTGACAAGTTGGGAGCCCTGAGCTTCATAGGCAAGCTCAGAAAATGAACTGAGGGGCAGGGGGAGGAAGAGGCCATTCAGAAGCGGACAGGAGTTACCGGACCTGAATCACAGGGAGCCCTTCAGGCACCATTCCTGGAGTGGTGGTGGTGGCGGCAGCAGCCTGCTACTAGAGTTTGGCCGCAGTTTCCTCAGGGAGAAGCAGCCAGCCACACAGCCTACTCACACCTCTGGAACCTTAGGAGAATGGCGCTCTCAGCAAAAGCTAAGTACTTGCGTATATTTTAACGTGCCCCCCCAACCTGCAAACCGGCCTCAGCGGCTGAATTCCCTAGGCCTAAGATAGGCACTGCTGAGCACCTAGAGCCAACCTCCCGGGCTTAGGGTAGGAAAAAATTTGCACTTGGGGAAAAAGATAATTTGCTAGCTCTACTAACTGGGGGAGCTCAGGACAGAAGTGGCTCATGTCCAGGCATAAACCGTCCATGGACTTTGAGCACCTTTCCCTTCTGCATGGACCTGTGTGGGCCTATTTCGGGAGAACAGGCCCTTGTTTGCAGACTCCAACCATTTCAGCTGTGTGGTGGAGAGATGGGTATTTCATGTTTGACATTGCTTTGCCTATTAAACAAGGTCCTCACCTACCCACATCAGGGACCTAAGGACTGGTAGCTCCACTCAGGTTACCCAGCCACCCACGACAGGGGTCCAAAGATAACTGGTATCTCCCAGTCCTTACAACCAAAAACTCTGGGTGCCCATGGTCCATCTGCAGAACCCACCCACCTGCACGCTCTGTGGAACAGGGACGTGCTGTCCTCAGAGACACTCGGGGGTCAGTTCTCAGCCCCCTGCCTTGTTCAGAGCGTGACTCCATGCTGCAATCAGATACCGGTATATACACCAATCACCGCCACCCCTCTAAGACTGTAGGACAGTGCCTGTACCACACACTTGATGAACAGCTTGGAAACCTGAGCTGAATTCATACAAGAAAACTGAATGGACTCCTAGACTGATATACCTGATAACAGCTCTAGCCAACTAGGGACAGGACATCAGAGCTCCAAAGGTGAAAATAATCAAGCTAGCTCACTCAAGCAAGCCATAGGGGTATACCAAAACAAAACAAAGCAAGAAGCTACGACATAGTAAGCAAGCATGAACTAATACAATAACTTATTGATGGCTCGGAGACAACAATAAATATCAAGTCACATAAAGAAACATGCCATGATCCCCTCAACAGGCTCTCAAAGAATCCAAGGATCTTCTAGATGAAAGTGCATTCCTGGAGTTACCACAGGCAGAATATAAAAGTTTAATACACAGAGCCCTTCAAGACATCAGGAAGGAAATGAGACAGTATGCAGAACAAGCCAAGGAACACACAGATAAAGCAACTGAAGAAATTAGAAAGATTATTCAGGAACATAATGAAAAGTTTAATAAACTGGAAAAATCCATAGAGAGGCAGCAATCAGAAATTCAGAAGATTAACAATAAAATTACAGAAGTAGTCAACTTGATAGAAAGTTAGAGGAGCAGAATTGAGCAAGTAGAAGCTAGAATTTTGGAACTTGAAGACAAATCACTTCACACTAATATATTTGAAGAAAAAACAGATAAATGGATTTAAAAAAATGAGGAAACCTTAAGAATCATGTGGGACTTTAGCAAGAGAAATAACCTACGAGTGATTGGAGTATCAGAACAGGGAGGGATAACAGAAAATACAGAGAGAATTATTGAAGATTTGTTGGCAGAAAACTTCCCTGATATCGTGAAAGGTGAGAAGATATCTATCCAAGATGCTCATCAAACTCCACATAAGGTCGATATTAAAAGAAAGTCACCACGACATATTATAATCAAACTTGCCAAAAACAAAGATAAAGAGAGAATTATAAGAGCAGCGAGGAATAAATGAAAAGTCACCTACAAAGGAGAGCCAATAAGAATAAGCTCGGACTACTCGGCAGAAACCATGCAGGCAAGAAGGCAATGGGATGACATATTTAAAAAATTGAAGGAAAAAAAATTGCCTGCCAAGAGTCATATATCCAACAAAACTGTCTGTTAAATATGAAGGTGAAATTAAGACATTTTCAGATAAACACAAGTTTAGGGAATTTATAAAAACCAAACCAAAACTGCAAGAAATACTAAAGGGAGTTCTTTGGTTAGAAAATCAATAATATCAGGTATCAACCCAAGACACTGGACAGAGCAATCAGAAGTCAACCCAGACAGGGAAATCCAAAAAAACAAAGCAAGATCATAAAGTAAGAAAAAAAACCTCAAAACAGGGTAACAGTGATGTTATTGTATAAAAGAAGACATCAAAATGACAGCATACCTATCCATAATTACCCTGAATGTTAATGGACTAAAGGCACCAATAAAGAGACAGAGAGTGGCAGAATGGATTAAAAAACAAGATCCATCTATATGCTGCCTACAAGAGACACACCTTAGACTTAGAGACACAAACAAAAACTCAAAGGATGGAAAAAAATATATCAAGCAACAACAATCAAAAAAGAGCAGGAGTGGCAATATTAATTTCTGACAAAATAGACTTTAAAGTTAAATCCATCAGAAAGGATAAGGAAGGATACTATGTAATGATTAAACGGACAATACACCAAGAAGATATAACCGTAATAAATATTTATGCACCCAATGACTGGGCTGCAAGATACATAAAACAAACTCTGTCAGCATTGAAAAGTGAGATAGATAGCTCCACAATATAGTAGGAGACTTCAGCACACCATTTTGGGTGAAGGGCAGGACATCCAGGAAGAAGCTCAATAAAGACACGGAAGATCTAAATGCCACAATCAACCAACTTGACCTCGTAGACATATACAGAACACTCCACCCAACAGCAACCACGTATACTTTCTTTTCTAGTGCACATGGAACATTCTCTAGAATAGACCACATATTAGGTCATACAGCAAGACTTAGCAGAATCCAAAACACTGAAATATTACAAAGCATCTTCTCTGACCACAAGGCCGTAAAAGTGGAAATCAATAACGGGAAAAGAAATCAAACACTTGGAAACTGAACAATGTCCTACTCAAAAAAGACTGGATTATAGAAGACATGAAGGATGGAATAAAGAAATTCACAGAATCCAATGAGAATGAAAACCCTTCCTATCAGAACCTTTGGGACACAGCGAAAGCAGTGCTCAGAGGCCAATTTATATCAATAAATGCACACATCCAAAAAGAAGAAAGGGCCAAAATCGAAGGATTATCCCTACGACTTGAACAAATAGAAAGAGGGCAACAAAAGAAACCCACAGTCACCAGAAGAAAACAAATAATAAAAATTAGAGCTGAACTAAATGAAATAGAAAACAGAAAGACAACTGAGAGAATCAACAAGACCAAAAGCAGTTTTTTTGAAAAAATCAACAAAATTGACAAACCACTGGCCAAACTGACAAAAGAAAAATAGGGGAGGAAGCAAATAACCCAAATAAGAAATGAGAGGGGCAATATTACAACAGACCCAACTGAAATTAAAAGAATCATATCAGATTACTATAAAATATTGTACTCTAACAAATTTGAAAACCTAGAAGAAATGGATGAATTCCTAGAAAAACGCTACCTACCTAAACTAACACAAACAGAGGCAGAACAACTAAATAGACCTATTACAAAAGAAGAGATCGAAAAGGTAATCAAAAAACCCCCAACAAAAAAAAAGCCCTGGTCTGGTTGGCTTCACTGCAGAGTTCTACCAAAATTGCAGAGAAGAGTTAACACCACTACTAATAAAGGTATTTCAGAGCATAGAAAAGGATGGAATACTATGAAGCCTCCATATCACTGATACCAAAACCAGGTAAAGACACCACAAGAAAAGAAAATTATTGACCTATATCCCTCATGAATGTAGATGCAAAAATCCTCAACAAAATTCTAGCCAATAGCTGCAACCAGTGACTGCCCTGACAGGGAACACAATAGAGAACCCCTGAGGGAACAGGAGAGCAGTGGGATGCAGACCCCAAATTCTCATAAAAAGACCAGACTTAATGGTCTGACTGAGACTGGAAGGACCCCGGTGGTCATGGCCCCCAGACCTTCTGTTGCTCCAGGACAGGAAACATTCTTGAAGCCAACTCTTCATACATGGATTGGACTGGTCAATGGGTTGGAGAGGGATGCTGGTGAGGAGTGAGCTTCTTGGATCAGGTGGACACTTGAGACTATGTTGGCATCTCCTGCCTGGAGGGGAGATGAGAGAGTGGAGGGGGTTAGAAGCTGGTGAATAGGACACGAAAAGAGAGAGTGGTGAGAGAGAGTCACATTAGGGGGAGAGTAATTGGGAGTGTGTAGCAAGGTGTATATGGGTTTTTGTGTGAGAGACTGGCTTCATTTGTAAACTTTCACTTAAAGCACAATAAAAATTACTATAAAAAAGTTATAGCCAATAGAACAAGATATCAAAAAAAAAAAAAATTCACCATGACCAAGTGGGATTTATACCAGGTATGCAGGGATGGTTCAACACTAGAAAAACAATTAATGTAATCCACCACATAATTTTTTTTTACCACATAAATAAAACAAAAGACAAGGATCATATGATTTTATCAACTGATACAGAAAAGGCATTTGACAAAGTTCAACACACATTCATGATAAAAACTCTCAGCAAAATAGGAATTGAAGGAAAATTCCTCAGCATAGTAAAGGGCATTTATACAAAGCCAATAGCCAGTATCACCCTAAATGGACAGAGCCTGAAAGCATTCCCATTGAGATTGGGAACCAGACAAGGATGTCCTTTATCACCGCTCTATTCAACATTGTGCTGGAAGTCCTAGCCAGAGCAATTAGGCTAGATAAAGAAATAAAGGGCATCCAGATTGGCAAGGAAGAAGTAAAAGTATCTCTATCTGCAGATGAAATGATCTTATACACAGAAAACCCTCAGGAATCCTCAAGAAAACTACTGAAACTAATAGAAGAGTTCAGCAGAGTATAGGGATACAAGATAAACATATAAAAATCAGTTGGATTCCTCTACGCCAACAAAAAGAACATCAAAGAGGAAAACACCAAATCAATGCCATTTACAGTAACCCCCAAGAAGATAAAATACTTAGGAATAAATCTTACTAGAGGTGTAAAAGACTTTTACGGAGAAAACTACAGTACACTTCTGCAAGAAACCAAAAGAGACTTACAGAAGTGGAAAAACATACCTTGCTCATGGATAGGAAGACTTAACATTATAAAAATGTCTATTCTTCCAAAAGCGATCTCCACATTTAATGCAATTCCGATCCAAATCCCAATGACATTCTTTAATGAGATGGAGAAACAAATCACCAACTTCATATGGAAGGGAAAGAGGCCCCAGATAAAAGAGGCATTACTGAAAAAGAAGAACAAAGTGGAAGGCCTTGCTTTACCTGATTTTAGAACCTGTTATACCGCCACAGTAGTCAAAAGAGCCTCATACTGGTACAAGAACAGATACATAGACCAGTGGAACAGAATTGAGAATCCAGACATAAAACCATCCACATATGAGCAGCTGATATTCAACAAAGGCCCAGTGTCAGTTAATTGGGGAAAAGACAGTCTTTTAAACAAATGGTCCTGGCATAACTGGATATTCATCTGCAAAAAAATTAAACAAGACCCATACCTCACTCCATGCAGAAAAATAAGCTCAAAATGGATTGAAGACCTAAATATAAAACCTAAAATGATAAGGATCGTGAAAGAAAAAATAGGGACAATGTTAGGAGCCCTAATACATGACATAAACAGTATAGAAAACATTATTAAGAATGCAGAAGAAAAACTAGATAACTGGGAGCTCCTAAAAATCAAACACCTATGCTCATCCAAAGACTTCACCAAAACAGTAAAAAGACTACCTATAGACTCGGAAAAAGTTTTTAGCTATGACATTTCCGATTAGCATCTGATCTCTAAAATCTGTATATAAAAAAAAAATCAACTACAAAAAGACCAATAACCCAATTAAAAAATGGGCAAAAGATATGAATAGACACTTCACTAAAGAAGACATTCAGGTAGCTAACAGATACATGAGTAAATGTTCATGATCATTAGCCATTAGAGAAATGCAGATCAAAACTCAATGAGATTTCATCTCATTCCAACAAGGCTGGCATTAATCCCAAAACACAAAATAATAAATGTTGGAGAGGCTGTGGAGAGATTGGAACACTTATACACTGCTGGTGGGAATGTAAAATTGTACAACCACTTTGGAAATCGATTTGGCGCTTCCTTAAAAAAGCTAGATGTAGAACTACCATACGATCCAGCAATCCCACTCCTCGGAATATATCCTAGAGAAATAAGAGCCTTTACACGAACAGATATATGCACACCCATGTTTATTGCAGCTCTGTTTACAACAGCAAAAAGCTGGAAGCAACCAAGGTGCCCATCAACGGATGAATGGATAAATAAATTATGATATATTCACACAATGGAATACTAGGCATCGATAAAGAACAGTGAGGAATCTGTGAAACATTTCCTAACATGGAGGAACCTGGAAGGCATTATGCTGAGTGAAATTAGTCAGTTGCAAAAAGACAAATATTGTGTCAGACCACTATTGTAAGAACTTGAGAAATAGTTTAAACTGAGAAGAAAACATTCTTTTGTGGTTACGAGACGGGGGAGGGAGGGAGGGTGGGAAAGGGGTATTAACTAATTAGATAGTAGGTAAGAACTACTTTAGGTGAAGGGAAAGACAACACAGAATACAGGGGAGGTGAACACAACTGGACTAAACCAAAAGCAAAGAAGTTTCCTGAATGAACTGAATGCTTCGAAGGCAAATGTTTGGGGACCATGATTTCAGGGGACATCTAAGTCAATTGGCATAATAAAATCTATTAAGAAAACATTCTTCATCCCACTTTGAAGAGTGGTGTCTGGGGTCTTAAAAATGCTAGCAAGCAGCCATCTAAGATGCATCAATTGGTCTCAATCTACCTGGATCAAAGGAGAATGAAGAACACCAAGGACACAAGTTAATTATGAGCCCAAGAGACAGAAAGAGCCACATGAACCAGACTACATCATTCTGAGACCAGAAGAACTAGATGGTGCCTGGCTGCAACCGATGACTGCCCTGGCAGGGAACACAACAGAGAACCCCTGAGGGAGCAGGAGAGCAGTGGGATGCAGACCCCAAATTCTCATAAAAAGACCAGACTTAATGGCCTGACTGAGACTAGAAGGATCCCAGTGGTCACGGCCCCCAGACCTTCTGTTGGCCAAGGACAGGAACCATTCCCAAAGCCAACTCTTCAGACATGGATTGAACTAGACAATGGGTTGGAGAGGGATGCTGGTGAGGAGTGAGCTTCATGAATCAGGTGGACACTTGAGACTATGTTGACATATCCTACCTGGAGGGTAGAGGGGGTTAGAAGCTGACAAAATGGACACGAAAAGAGAGTGGAGGGAGAGAGAGGGCTGTCTCATTAGGGTGAGAGTAATTGGGAGTATATAGCAAGGTGTATATAAGTTTTTATGTGAGAGACTGACTTGATTTGTAAACTTTCACTTAAAGCACAATAAAAATTATTAAAAAAATAAAAAAAGAGTTTACCAATCTCCTTCTAACACAGACATAATATCCACAGCAACTCAACACCAACCTACCTGGTGCTGAGTGCTATTGTCATTACTTGCCAGCAAGTCCATTTTGACTCATAGTGACCCCATGTTATAGACTAGAAACTGCCCCAGAGGGTTTACTTGGCTCTATATGGGCAGAAACATGTAAAACCCATCCGAGATAAAGTAGCCAGTGAGTCAAGAGCCAGGCCTTGGAAAACACTAACAAGTATTTAAACAGAAATTAATGTGATGAAAGTGGTGTTTTGGGTGATAATAATTCTGGCAGTGGCACAGTGTATGGTTTAGACAGGAAGAAACTGACAGCTGGCTGCTGAGCTGAAAAGCTGTGACAGTAACCCAGGCCCAAAAAAGGCCTAGAGTGATGGTAGCAGTAGCAGTGGGACAGAGGAAAGGGCAACACCAGGGGCTACTCTGGAGGAAAGACCAGAATGGGTTTTCATGTTCGAGTTGAACATTCACCACAGGACAGCAGGACAGCAGGCAGGAGTACTGTGAGTATAAGGTTAGGGACAGCAGGCAGGAGTACTGTGAGTACAAGGTCAGCACAAAGAGCAAGGGCTTTCGCTCTCTAATACTCTTAAACAACCATGTCTAGGGCTTGTAGTAATCTCTCCAAGTTGGCAGAAAACATCACATACACACACACATAACCAATTACAATTATTTTTTGTGACCGCATATCATACCATCAGTCACTAGCACAATATAACCCAATGTTGCAGGGTGAGACCACTGAACAGTCACGTTATTTTAACCTACTCAGCTCTTCTCAGTCTCAGGTCACAAGAATTGCAAACGCTTTGCGTCCCTGGAGCCCCAGGAGGAACTCCAACGGCCCCCATACCTGCCATGCTGACCCCTCTAGGGCTAGGCCCTGAGGTCCCTTGGGATCCACCACAGACACCCCTGAATCCTGCGCCCCTGGGGCCATGCGGGGCATGAATACTTTCCAGTCAGTCACTGGATTAAAGGATGAGAAATTCAAGGAAAAGCGTATGTTGGCTCCTCAGTAATGTGACTGTCACCTTCACAAACACACCCGGGCACCCACCTTTTATCAGGGCCCAGGTGCCGGAGGAGCTGCTGCTGCTCATACCAAAGTCTCCGCTTGACACACTGGTAAAGTCTCCAACCACTGTCCCCTCAGGCCGCCCTGAGTGCCACGGGGGAGAGACCCAGACAGCTACCATACCTGCCCCTACTCACAGGACCCGCCCCCATTGTGCTCTACCACCAGTCAGGGTCACCGGACTGGGGATGGCACCGTCCACTTCCAGAAGGGCCATGCCTCTTCTTACTCCACTGCACATGATCGCTAGAACCCTCTCTGGTCACAGGGAGGAATGCAGGTTGGGAGCTGAGGAAGATCGTGTCCAAGCGCATGAACGCCCACTGGCCATCTGACTGGTCACAAGGCCACACCCACAAGTGCCTCTGAGCCACACCCACTTCTCTTCAAAACCTGAGGGAGGGTTCTTAGGCTTCCACACTGATCCTATAGGAGCAGCAGGGCCTTAATTCCTACCTCCACAAAGATTAGTACATATCCCCTCAAAACACAAGCATCAGCTCCTCTGAGACCTTCTTATTTCCATCCAGGATTTACACCAACCTCCTGGTTCCCTTACAGGGCCCCTAGTTCACTGCCTCAGAACTCGCCTGTTAGTGCCACAAAACTCAACCACAAATTCAAGAAGCCCTGCCCAAGACCCATAATTCTAGCCTTGGTTTCTCAAAGCCCCACAAAAAGCACATAAAAAACTTCAAACTCCAAGACCTTCCCCAAATTCTAAACCCCTCCTCTGGCTTCTGAAGCTCTACCTCTGCCCCTCTGCACTCTTCCACCACCTTCAGGGTGTCCTGAAGCTCCAGCCCTCCTTCTGCCTCCCACACTCACATTCCCAGTACAGGGTGGCAGGCCCTAGGCCACAACGAGTAACCATTTGCCAGGTGAGGAAACAGGGGTTCCAGTGTCCCTCCCTTCCTTTCCCTGGCCAAAGTTCCTACCACTTTGTCAACAAACTAGCTGACCTGGGCCTGAATCTCAGAGCATTGCCTTCCTCTCCCTGCTCAGCAGCTGTGAGGCCATGTGACCTGGAGCAGCTCCCTTCACCTCTCGCATGAAGACATGGCTGTCCTCTTCCTGCCTGTGCTCTGCCCCTAATCACATGCAGGGAATGCACAGTCCCTCAGGGCCTCACAGCTCAGCCTGGCAGTGACCACTTCACACAGCCCTGTCTACAAGGACATCAACAAGGACACCACATAGTCCAGACCCCCTGTTCACATCGGTACCTCGACTCCTGAGTACCTGCCCATCAGCTAGCTACATCTCAGCTGCACCCAGAGGGGGCCTCCCATTTGCCCAGGGACTGTGGACCACATCTGGCCCTAAAAACCCAGAGGACTTCTCAGCCACCCAGGGGGGCTGCAATCACACCTTCTCCAGTGAGCTCTGAAGACCATTCTTAGCATGGGGGCCTTTTCCGAGCGCTCCCTTCCTTGGGTATTTTCTTGGGGCCTCTCCTTTAGAGTTCTCATTACATCTTATAGTTACTCTCCTATCCTCCCTTAATAATTCTTGATATTAAATGGCCCCTGTTTTGAACACTGTGTGGATTCTGTCTCTGGAATGAACCCACACTGATACTTGAATGATTTCATTTCCTCCTTTGTGTTGATCTCTATTTTCTGCAAAGAACATATATTTCTTGTGTGATGCACTTAAAACTCCATCCAAACATCACCTTCTCCCTGATTAGCCTTTCCTGATTTCCCAAGCTTGTTTCACTATCCCATTCTTTACACTGACTTTTAATGTGCTTTTACTAAAAACCCACTGCCGTCGAGTGGATTCCAACTCATAGCGACCCTAGAACTGCCCTATGGAGTTTCCAAGGAGCGCCTGGCAGATTCAAACTGCTGACCTTTTGGTTAGCAGCTGTAGCTCTTAACCACTACGCCACCAGGGTTTCCACGCTTTCATTAGAGAGCCTAATAATAATGTAATAAAAATAACAATATCTGCTCGCCATTGAACACCTTTTCATGTGCCAGGTACTGTGCTAAGTGTTTTACAAATATTAACTTGTGTAATCTTCACAAGTTGGAAGATAGCTACCTGGTCAAGTGAGTGGAAGAGATCCACATATGTGCCGTTCCAAAGAAAGGTGATCCAACGGAATGGGAATTATCGAACAATATTAATATCACACGCAAGTAAAATTTTTCTGAAGATAACTACAAAATTATTGCAGCAGTACATCCATAGGGATTGCCAGTTGGAATACACCAACTTCTCCATGGGAAAAAGATGTGCTGGTCTACTTCCATAAAGATTATAGTCTTGGAAACGCTGTGGGCCTGTTCTACTCTGTCCTGTAGGTTGGCTATGAGTCGGAATGGAATTGGCTCTATGGCAATGGGTTACTCCAGAATTGTAAGCATGTGAATTTCTGATGTTTTAAGCCACAAAGTCTGTGGTGATATATTACAACAGCCACAGGAAACTAATACAAGCTCCTTGGGTTTCTGGCTCTGCTATTCTCTGCTCTGAGGCTCCATCCCAACCAGGTGGCTTGGCAGAGACTACCACCACCACCACACCATTCCCATCCCCTCTGCATTTCTTCACACCCCAATCACAAGCACTCCTCCCCCCTTCTTCTTTCAAAAAAATTCAGAATAAACCAGTCTTCTTCCTCTTCCTTGACTGCCATGTAGATTCTGTACGGTCTCATATCACAGAGTTGTGAGAGTTCAGTGAGAGAAGTCATGGAAAGTATGTATCAAAATGCCCAAGAGATGGAAATTTTTATCACTCTCAACGTCATCAATGAGAGAATCAAAAAAACCACTTTTTCTGAGAACAGCATTTGCACGTTTATGGAAATTTCAATGTTATGTTCTTCACTTCTCCCAAGGGCCCAGCACAGATAGACTGGTATTCATGAAGGCCAAGGCCTAGTCCCTGGGAGAGAGTCTCCAGTGGGCCCAATGTAGGTCAGTCTGGACCAGAAAAAATGGCTGCCAGGGCTTGAGGGTCACTTCTGAGAGGGCAGGTACCACTCCTGCCCCAAAGCCTGATGTGCATGCTCCCCAATACCATTTCCTCCTTCCCCCACCTCTATTCCAAAGAGCTCTTAGCCTTAGGTGGGATGACAGCAGACCAGGAACCCAGGTTTTGAGGCAGACCTCAAAACCTGGTTTAGGACCCAGTTCAGGGCATGGGCTCTGGAGCTGGACCAGCTGGGATGAAGTCCCTGCTGCTGGAACTTACACTCTGGGTGGCGTAGGACAAGTTGTTACACCTCTGCATGCTTCCATTCCTCTATGTGAAAATCAAGAGTGATAATCATACCTACTCCACAAAGCTGTTGTGAGGATCAAATCTGGATAAAGAGTATGTGTGATGAACTTAGAACACAGTCTGGCACAAAACAAGCTGTATTAGTCCAGGTTCTCTAGAGGAGAAAACCCAGTGAAGCGTATAAACATGGATCCAAAAAACCAAACCCACTGCCGTCAAGTTGATTCCAACTCATAGTGACCCTACAGGACAGAGTACCACTGCCCCATAGAGTTTCCAAGAAGCGCCTGGTGGATTCGAACTGCTGACCTCTTGGGTAGCAGCCATAGCACTTAACCACTATGCCACCAGGGTTTCCATAAATATGGATAGATAGAAAAATTTACTTCAAGAAAATGGCTCACACAATTGTAGGGCTTACAAGTCCCAAATCTGTGGATCAGGGGACAGGCTGCAAGCCTCTGCTGGCTCACAAAGCTGTGGAGTTAGCAAACCCAAAATCTGCAAATCCAGGCAGCAGGCCAGAAGCTTCTGTAGGCTTATGTCCCAAGAACCTGAGGCCAAGAAAGGAGAAAGTACAGGATTGAGAAAGCGAGTGAGCTTTGCCTGAACATCCATTTATTTACCGGAGGCAGGGCAAGGAAACTCATCTTTTGACTGCTTGGTAATTGTATTATGGAAGACCACATGTCAAACCACTGAGAATCATAGCCTAGTCAACTTGACACATAACATTAACCATCACAGAAGCCCTACATGCATGTTTGTCATCATCCCTGTCATCATCATCAACATCATCTGACAAGAGAGGGTCAGAGCCCACGCAGTACCTCTTTGAGGTCTGTCAATGCCTTCAGCCAGAGACTACCAGGAACATGCCTGCAGTTGAGCAAGTTAAAAACTTCCCAACTTTGTGAAAAATGGATCGAGAAGTTTAGAAAACCTTACCCTGACATATCATAATCAATCTGCTAAAAAACAAAGATGAAAAAAAAATCTTGAAATCAATCAGAGAAAAAAGACACATTATACATAAAGGAGTATCAATTGAAAACCTACAATTTCTCACCAGAAACCTGAGAAATTGGAATAACATTAGAGATTGGAATAACATAGTTAAATGTGAAAGAAAAGAACTGTCAACCCAGAATTCTCTATGCAGCAAAAATATCCTTAAGGATCAAAGGCCAAAACAAACAACCAACAAGAACACAAAACAACCACACACAAATACTGATGGAGATGAAAGAAAACGAAGAGAATTCGTCACCAGGCAATTTGCTCTAAAAAGATAGGGAAAAGGCTTCTTCAGGCTAAAGGGAAATGACACAAGAGGGAAGCTTGGAACTTCAGAGATAAAAGAAGAGCAACAGAAATGATAAGTATCTGGGTAAAGCAGATGGCTTATTTTTCTTCTCTTAAATTCTTTAACTTTTTTTTTTTTTTTTTGTAAATTCTTTAACATATGTATGACTTTTGAAAGCAAACATTATCTCACAGTCTCAGATGGTGGGATTCAATTCATGTAGATGGAATACCTGGAGCCCTGGTGCCTCAGTGGTTAAGTGTCCGGCTGTTAACCAAAAGGTCAGCTGTTTGAATCACCAGCCACTCCTTGAAAACCTATGGGGAAATTCTACTCTGTCCTATATGGTCACCATGAGTCGGAATTCACTCAATGGCAATGGGTTTGTTTGTTTTTTTGGTTAGATGTAATACATACGACAACTGTAACACAGATTGGAGGGTAAAAGGATCTATAAAAGGCTGTAAGGCTTCTATATTTTACTATAATTGATAAAATATTAACTCTATCTAGACAATGAAATGCTTGGTATACATACTGTTATTCCGGAATAATTAACAATTACATTCACTCAAGAAAAACTGGATAAGCCCAAAGGTCCCACATCTAGGTGCTATGAATAACAGCTAAAATATTCACATACAGGTTTGTGTGTGAACATGTTTCATATTTCGCTTGGTTAAATACCTGGGATTGGCACTGCTGGGTCATATGATCAGTACACGTCTCCTAGGCTGACCTGCCCACCACCATGCTCCTGTCCCAGCAGGATCTGGCTGGCTGCCCGGCACTTCTGGTCCTGGCAAGCCCTGCCTCCCTGAAATCCTGGAGGGAAAGGGCAAGTAGACACACAGGCACTGACCTCAAAGCTGCTACCTCATGCAGGAGCTGCAAAGCCTAGAGCCTGACTCCCCAGCAGTTCCCGCTCTCTCTGCTCCTGGGACACCTCCCCTCACCCCGTCCTACATAGTCACCTGGCAGGACTGGAGTCAGGATACAGGGCCACTGCTTCTGCCAATATGATCATCTCCCTTAAGCCAACACCATGGCTTTTAGCAAGAGCCCAAAAGCGCAGAGGGGCTAAAACACCTCAAGGGTTTGTGGACTGTTATTTCCTCTGGTCATTTACAGGAAAAGTTAGAGAAATTTGTCCCGCCAGAGGGTTCTATAATTATTTAAAAAGTAAATGATTAGCCGGTAGCCTCAGACACTAAAGAGTAATGTAAAACTGCTACTTTGCCTTATCACAATCCTTTGCTTCACAGGGGCATAAGGCCTCACTAGGCAAACTGCAATATTGCCAAACTGAGGTGAAATATTTAGTGCATCTGTTATCAGCTGAAGGCTGCAAAATGTTACAATCTAGGAGTCAGCCCATTTTGAAAAGACCTGTTCCTGCTCATAATGCAGATTTGATACCATTTATTAACGGATCATATACTTGGAATAAATGCAGTCACCATAAGGCTTCGTATACTGTGGTGACATGAAATTCTGGAAGCTTAGGTTTTGTCTTGAATTAAGTCTGCAGATGAGTTAATAGCAGTGGAAGAGCTGCCATTCTTGGTTCTGGACTAAAGAGAACATACATACTAATGGTAATTATGTGTTTGGTGTCTGTCATCCAAGAGGCCAAACTTAAAAAAAAAAAAAAAAACTAAGGGATTTGTAACTTCAACGGAACTAGAATATCTCATGAAAAACAGATAACTGGTTTACTCGAGGCTTTACAACTTCCTGTCAGGTATCAGTGTTTCACTGCAGAGCTCATACAGGACAGAAATGCCATGATTTTCCTGACAGAGCTGTAAGGGCCATTGTTCAACTATGGCAGAACCCAAACTTAGGAGGCCCACTTTTACTACAATGAGAAACTTCTGTTCATGTCTGAAAGTATGCTTCACTAAAAGAAGTGGAGAATTGATTCAAAGGGGGCTAAGAGAAATTATACTGGACTAACAAAACTATTCCTGTACTGCAATCTCTGTTTGCTTGGTTAATGTTGTTGTGTCAAAAACAAAATTATCTGAGTAACAGAAATTTTCAAGGAACTAGACTCTTACTATGCCTACCAGAAAGATGAAATTATTCAAAATATGTTAAAAAGATGTGCTATTCGTCAACAGAATTCTTTACAGCTCCCTCTCAAGGTAAGTGCAGGAAGCTTTTCAGACCAATTTACAAGGAACCTGGTGGCAGCTGGATTTCACAGAATTAAGGCTGATGGAAGGAAAGAGATTCTGTCAAGTTACAGTGTGAAAGCGGTTCAAATGGCCTGAAGCTTTTCCCTCTTCAGAAGCCAATGCTCAAGCAATGGTAAAAAGTATCTCTTAATACATATAATCTCCACTTTGGGGATACCACAATATCTTCAATAGTATAGAGGAAGTCATTTTATTTCTTCTCCTGTCCAGATTAGGTCACTATGAGTCAGAATTGACTCGACAGCAGTGGGTAGTGGGTTTATAAGCTATCACACACACTATCATCCTCAGTCCTCCAGACAAATAGAGCAGAGAAATTAGATTTAAAAAACAAAAACAAAAAACTCATTGGCTAAGATTAACCAGTCTACCGGGGTGAGATGACGTATAGCTTTCCCACTAGCCTTGGCAAAAATTAGAATAGCCCCTACAAGCAAGCACAGCATCTCTCCTTTTAAACTTAGGCTTGGCAGGCCTATGAATTTGGGCCTGAGACTATGTCCTGTACCTGGTGTAACTGAGCCCCTCATGATTATGTTCAGTACTTAAAAGGGCTTCTCTCTTCCCTAGGAACCCAGAGATTTCAAATCATAAGGACCTAGAAGGACCTGCCAGGGGAAATCCACCATCCATATCAACCATATCAACCAGGAGATTCCATCTTCAAAAAGGTGTTCCGAAGGAAAGACGGGCGGCCACCATGTTGGCAAAGACCCTGTCAAGTACAGTTCATCACCCATAAGGCTACCAAAGTGAAAGAAAAACCCAGCAGCCAGAGACTTTGTGACAGGAGGGGAGGCCCTTGGCCTGTTTCCCTCCAGACCCAAAGCAGGCAGGATACCCCTACTGTCTACAATTCCTTCCCCTTCTTCATTTTTCTCCCAGAACTCTGGCCTGTCTTCTATATTATGTATACCTAAAGCTTTGTTATTGTTTTTTTACGTTACCCTCACATGTCTTCGCTCTGTAAATCAAGTGTGGATATAAGCATTGATTCATGTCTTAGTTATCTAGTGCTACCATAACAGAAATACCACAAGTGGGTGGCTTTAACAAAGAGAAATTTATTTTCTCAGAGTCTAGTAGGTTACAAGTCCCAATTCAGGGTGTGACTGCAGGGGAAGGCTTTCTCTCTCTGTCAGCTGTGAAGGAAGGTCCTTGTCTTTAATCTTCCCCTGGTCAAGGAGCTTCTCAGGTGCAGGGACTCTGTGTCCAAAGGACTCGCTCTGCTCCTGGTGCTGCTTTCTTGGTGGTATGAGGTCCCCAACTCTCTGCTTGCTTCCCTTCCCTTCCTTTTTATCTCTTTAGAGATAAAAGGTGGTGCAGACCACACCCCAGGGAAACTCCCTTTACCTTGGATCAGGGAGGTGATCCAAATAAGGGCGGTGTTACAATCCCACCCTAATCCTCTCAACATAAAATTACAATCACAAAATGGAGGACAACCACGTAATACCGGTAATCATGGCCTAACCAAGTTGATACACATATTTTGGGGGGGATATAATTCAATCCATGACAACTTATATGTGGGGTGACTTGTGAACTCAAATGTATTGAGGCTGCTGAAACATAGTACTACAAACTGGGTGGCTTATCAGAACAGGAAAAAAAATAGATACATAATATAAAATAAATATATACATATACATATAAAACAGCTATTAAAAAAACAAAAGATCCAATTAGAAAATCAGCAAGATATGAACAAATTTTACAGAAATGAGTGTTACGTACTGTCAAGTCGGTTCCGACTCATAGTACAACAGAACGAAACACTGCCCAGTCCTGCACCATCCTTACAATAGTTGTTATGCTTGAGCTCATTGCTGCAGCCACTGTGTCAATCCACCTCGTTGAGGGTCTTCCTCTTTTCTGCTGACCCTGCACTTTGCCAAGCATGATGTCCTTCTCCAGGGACTGATCCCTCTTGACAACATGTCCAAAGTATGTAAGACGCAGTATCACCATCCTTACTTCTAAGGAGCATTCTGGTTGTACGTCTTCCAATACAGATTTGTTCATTTTTTTGGCAGTCCATGGTGTATTCAATATTCTTCACCAACACCACAATTCAAAGGTGTTGATTCTTCTTCGGTCTTCCTTATTCATTGTCCAGCTTTCACATGCATATGATGCGATTGAAAATACCATGGCTTGGGTCAGGCCCACCTTAGTCTTCAAGGTGACATCTTTGATTTTCAACACTTTAAAGAGGTCATTGGCAGCAGATTTACCCAATGCAATGCATCTTTGGATTTCTTGACTGCTGCTTCCATGGCTGTTGATGGTGGATCCAAGTAAAATGAAATCCATGACAATTTCAATCTTTTCTTCTTTTATCATGATGTTGCTCATTGGTCCAGTTGCGAGGTTTTTTGTTTTCTTTATGTTGAGGTGCAATCAATACTGAAGGCTGTGGTCTTTGATCTTCATCAGTAAGTGCTTCAAGTCCTTTTTGCTTTCAGCAAGCAAGGTTGTGTCATCTGCATAATGCAGGTTGTTAATGAGTCTTCCTCCAATGCTGATACCCCATTGTTTTTCATATAGTCCAGTTTTTTGGATTATTTGTTCTGCATACAGGTTGAACAGGTATGGTGAAAGGATACAATCATGACGCACACCTTTCCTGACTTTAAACCAATCAGTATCCCCTTGTTCTTTCCAAACAACTGCCTCTTGATCTATGTAAAGTTTCCTCATGAGCACAATTAAGTGTTCTGGAATTCCCATTCTTTGCAATGTTATCCACAATTTGTTACGATCCAGAAATAAGCATATGGATGGAAAACAAGCATGCAAATTAAGATCTTGATAAGTTATTGCCACAGACCTATTAGAACACTTAACATAAAAACAATGACAACAGCAAATAGTCATGAAGATGCAGAGAAAGTGGATCTCTCATATATTGCTGGTAGGCTGTAAAATGTAAAGGAGTTTGGTAATTACTTAAAAACCTAAGCATGCACTTAAAATATACAACAGCGATTGTACTCCTACATGTTTACTCCTTAGAAATGAAAGTTATAGTCACAAAAAAAAATGTAAATTCGTCCTTTTATACATCAGTAAAACTGATAAACCTCTAGCCAGGCTAACCAAGGAAACAAAAATACACAATTACCAGTATCAAAAATGAAAGAGGAGTCACCACTACTGAAGGACATGAAAAGGGTAATAAAGGAATAGTTTGAGCAGCCCTATACTCATATATTTGACAACTTAGATGAAATCGAACAATTCCTTCAAAGGCTAAACTATCAAAAATCACACAGGGAGAAAGAGATGATCTGAACAGGCCTTTCTCTAGTAAAGAAACTGAATCAATAATTAATAAACTTCTAAAAGTAATCACCAGGCCCAGATGTTTTCACTGGTGAACTTTACCAAACATTTAGGGAAGAAATTATACCAATTCTCCACAATCTCTTCCAGAAAATAGAAAATGAAAAATGAGAAAAGACCACAGACACCAACACCGAGATGACTCAGACGCTGGAATTATCTGACAAAGATTCTTTTTGTCTTTCAAATTTTATTCTGGTAAAATCTGTATAACAAAAAGTTTGCCACTGTAACCATTTTTAGGTATACAATTCAGTGGCATTAAATACCTTCACCATGTTGTACAACCATCAGCACTATTTCCAAAATTGTTTTATAACCCCAACTAGAAAATGAGTACCCATTAAGCAAGACCTCCCAATACCCCCCTCATCTCAGCCCCTGGTACAAGTAATAAACTTTTGTTTCTGCACATCTGCTTGTTCTAGATACTTCATATAAGAGGGGATCATACAAGAGTTGTCTTTTTATGACTAACTTTTTTTATCACTTAGCATGATGCTTTCATGTGGTAGCATCTTTGATAATTTCATTTCTTTTTACAGCTAAGCCCCACATTTTGTTTATCCATTTATCTGCTGGTGGACACTTGGGTTTTTTCCACCTTTGTGTTACTGTGTATACTGCTACAATGAACATTGGTGTATAAGCATCTGTTTGAGTCCTTACTTTCAGTCTCCTGAATATACACCTAGAAATGCAGTTGTTGGGTCACAGGGTAATTCTGTGTTTAACTTCTTGAGAAACCACCAAACTGTTTTCCACAGTGCCTGTACCATTTTTCATTCCCACCAGCAATAAACAATTGTTCTAATTTCCCCACACCTCGCTAACACTTGTTATTTTCTGATAATAGCCATTCTACTAAGTGTGAGGCAGTACCTTATTGTGGTTTTTATTTTGAGATCCCTAATAACTAAAGATGTTGATCACCATTTCATTAATATTTTTCCTATGGAGAAATATCCATTTAACCCCTGGTCCCCTTTATAATTGTGTTGTTTGCTTTTTTGTTGTTGAGTCATAGTAGTTTTTATGTATTCTGAATATGAAAATCTTATCAGATATATGGTGTCCCTAGGGCTTGCACAAGTCCCTTTGTCATGGTGTGGGGAACAGCCAGAGTCCTGTGGGCCATGTCTTCCTTGGGCTTCTGTTGCTTCCGGTGTAGCAGACTGGACCATATCACCAGGTCCTTGGCCATGAGGGAACTGAGGTCCCAGCTGTGGAGAGAGGCCCAGACACTAAGCAGGGATGACCACAGAATGAATGTGATGGGGAAGGGAGAACACAGGGCTTGCAGTAGTTTTGTAATAAGAGCTGAAATCAGGAAATGAATGTCCACCAATTTTGTTCTTTTTCAAGACTGTTTTAGAAATTCTGCACCCCTTGCATTTCCACATGAATTATAGGACCAGTTTGTCAATTTCTGCAAATAAAGGCAGGTAGGATTTTGATTGGGATTGTGTTAAAGCTGTAGATCAATTTGAGGAGTGCTCTCACCTTAATAATATTAAATCTTCGAATTCATGAACACAGAAGTCCTTCCATTTACTTAGGTCTCCTTTCTACCACCCATCAGTCAGTTTGACAAAATGGCAGCTTACATGTTTCTATGACACTGTGCCATTTGGTTTCAAATACTATCTGGGTTACCCATGGTGGACAGGTTTCAATGGAGTTTCCAGGCTAAGACACATTTGGAAGAAAAGCTTGGTGATCTACTTCTAAAATTTAGCCAATGAAAACCTATGGACCACAACAGAACACTGTCTAACATGCTTGCTTTGGGCATGTCATTAGGAAGAACCAATTGCTGGAGGAGGAAATCATGTTTTGTGAAGTAGAGGCCCAACAATGGTAGGGAAGACCTTTGGTAGGAAGGTATTGGTACAATAACTGAAACGATGGACTCAAACACGCTGGAGGTTATGAGAAGTCTCCATGCAAACCAGCCCTGCACCCCCAGCCCTGAGCCACAGGGCTGGAGTCCACTGACCCTTAGGTCCTGCCCTTCATGGATCCTCCCTGTCAGTGTCTCAAATCTCTGTCCCACATCCAGAAAAGGGGTGTGAGAATAGGGAGAGACCTGAACAATGTTCTACAGGGCAATAAAACTGCAGCCTTTACTTTTCTCTTTTCTACACCATAAGTCCTGATGGCCTGGGTTCTGACCATACAACATCTGTGCCATGAGCGGTCTCCCAGAGACTACATCATCCCTGCATGAGCTGTTACCCATGCCCCAGAGTGACAATAAAGGACCTGAAGCCACCTCCTGCTTTAGTTCCAAATTTTGGCTAATTTTTCTTAATATTCAAAGCAAACTAAACTTCAACAGGCTGGAACATTATAACAAAACAGCTTTGATGCTGTTCTTGTTCATTGTTGTCTAGTTAATTTTGATTCATGGTGACCTCATATGTGCAGAGAAGAACTGCTTCATAGGGTTTTCAATGCTGTGATCTTTCAGAAGCATATAGCCAGGCTTGTCTTGCAAGGCACACCAGGGTGGATTCAAACCACCAACCTTTCATCTACTAGTTGAGCTCTTACCTATTAGCATGATCCAGAGACCCCTAACCTATTCATAAATTTATCGGCTCAGAAATGAGCAAGCACTTTTTCTGGTTGAAGAATTTACCAGAGGTGTCTTTTGGGCCTCATACGCTAAGTTAAAAAATCCACATTTAATATCAAAACTGAAATACCTTAGTACAACGAAAATAGCTGTTACTGTAGGAGCTTCCACCCCATCAATATCTTTCTGTTCAGGAAGTGATGGTTATAGTGACTCTATAGAACATACTAGAAATGCTCCATAGGGTTTCCAAGGAGCAGCTAGTTGATTTGAACTGCTGATCTTTTGGTTAGCAGCCAAACACTTAACCACTGCACCACCAGGCCTTCATAGCCACCTAGGAATCTTGATGACATAATGAATGTGTAACATAAGGAAAAACTTTACTTGGTGTCTTAGGCTGGGTTCTCTAGAGAAGCAAAACCAGTAATGCATATAAATATATAGAGAGAGATTTATATTAAGGAAACAGCTCATGCGATTTTAGGGGTTGGAATGTCCCAAGTCCTTGGATCAGGATAGAGTCCTTTTCCAATTCACGGAGCCACAGAAGCTGGTGAACCCAAGATGAGCAGGTTGGAGAGCAGGGTTCCTGCTCACAGGTTGTGACAGTCGTGGAACCCCCAAGGTTGGCAGGCAAGACCACCAGGTTTCTCCTGAGTCACTTAGCTGCGGGTGCTGGCGAACCCAAGATAGGCAGGTCAGGGAGCAGGACCCTTGCTCGCAGGCCTTGAAGATCAGCGAATCCCAAGATGGACACGTAAGCTGCTGGCTCAAGTATCAAGACCCAGGGGTCAGACAAGAGACAGCTGCTGGCTCCAGAACAAGCCAACAACCTTTGCAAGGTGAGCAGGAAGGAAGTAGGTGGCAGAAGGCGGAGAGGTGAAGGTTGAGGGGACGGTAATCTACCACAGGCCCCACGCCCACTGGTACCACCCAGCAGATTCCATCCTGGGGTGATCACATATCAGATTTCAACAGGAAAGTGATTACAACATTATACAACTGCCAAAACACTGAGAATCATGGCCCAGCCAAGTTGACACACAATCTTACCATCACACTAAGCTTACAAAAAAACAACAACAACAAGAAGCCAGCATGGAAGGAGAAACCAGTTGCCCAGAGTGGTCATGTGTTTGATGAGACTGTGGGGATTCAGCTTCAATTCTCCTGAGAGCTGGGAAAGAGGAGGGAGAAGCAGACAGAATCTCCCTCCTGGGTCTCCCTGGGCTCTCACTCCTGGTACAGGGACCAAATGGGAGATGAAGAATCACACCCAAGTGATTCCAAAAGATAGGATAGAAGTGAGTTTGTGTGATGCAGTGATTCACCACTTCCAGTGCCCAGCAGATTCCTTAGGATGAGTTCTCTAGAGGAGGAAAACCAGAACCAAAAAACCAAACCCATCGCTATTGAGTCATTTCTGACTCATAGCAGCCTCATAGGGTTTCCAAGGCTATAAATCTTTACAGAAGCAGACTGCCACATCTTTCTCCCTTGGAGCAGCTGGCGGGTTTGAATCACCAACCTTTTGGTTAGCAGCCCAGTGGGCCACCAACCTGAAAGACCAAACCCGTTGCCATCAAGTCGATTCTGACTCCTAGTGACCCTATAGGACAGAGTAGAACTGCCCCATAGAGTTTCCAAGGAGCACCTGGTGGATCTGAACTGCCAACCTTTTGGTTAGCAGCCATAGCGCTCAACCACTATGCCACCAGGGTTTCTACTGGGCCACTGGGCTCCTTAAATATATACATACAGAGATTTACTTCAAGGAAATGGCTCATGCAGTTGTGGAGGCTGGTCATTCCCAAGTCTGTGGGTCAGATGTCAGGCCAGAGGCTCCTCCTGACTACTTGGTTGCAGGAGCTGACAAACTCAAAATTGGCAGGCTGCTGGCTCATGGTATTTTGGGAGCTGGCGAATCCAAAATCTGCAGGTCAGGTGGCAGGCTGCTGACTCACGTCCCAAGAACCAGAGACCAGATAATGAGTAGTAGGATGCAGAATCAAGAGAGACAGAGCTTTGCCAGACCATCCATATACACTGGATGCAAGCCACACCTCCAAGGAAACTCCCCTCATATCAGGTCACAAAATGGAGGATAATTACTTAATATTGAAAATCATGGCCTAGCAAAGTTGACGCATAACATTGACCATCACCGCAGACAATCAAGACACACCACCAAGCGACAGTCACAATAAAAAAAAAAAATCGCCCCTTAAACCCTATGACACCCTGGGCCAGACCCCGAGAGGGAGGCTCTGGGCCACAGCTCCAGGGCAGGAGGGGTGGCTTGGTCCTGAGTCCCTGAACCTGAGAGCCACCAAGTTGGTGCAGGCTGAGCCCATGTCCCCCATGGAGGGAGGGACAAAGGTTGGTCCGGCATGCCTGATGTGTCAGGGAGGCAGGAAAAAGGTCAGGTGTGCACAGGGTATGGCAGGTTCCCACTTGCACTCGGGAAAGACCCCTGCAAAGAGCTGCCCCTGCGGGGACAGCTCCACAGCATATGTTCCCATGTCCAACCTCTTCACCCCCCATCCTGTTCCACTATCCCTGCACTGTTTTTCCTCCCTCCCCCATGTTACTTACCACCTTTTAACCCATAATGCATATATATATATATATTTTTTTTTGCTGATTTTTAAATTTTTGTTTGCATGTTATCTCCCATTGCTAGAAGCGAAAACTCCAGGGCAGCAGAGTCTGTGTCTGTTGCTCACTGGCCCATTCTAAGTGCCCGGAAAGGGCCTGGGGCTGAGCAGAGAGGCTGCTCAGCAGAGAGGTGAAAGTTTGCCCAGCAAAGGAGTCAACTCAGTTTTGCAGCCACAGGGACCCTGTGATTTCTCCAAAACCAGCATCTTTTGCATTGCCTTTTGTCTGCTTGTTTTCTCCTGGTTCTCTGCCCCAGGAGTCCCCACATAGTCCTTTTTTCTTATTTAATTCACTTCTCCATTCACATGTTGTCTTATCACAGACAGCTATGGAAAGCCCTCATTTTTCTTCATGGCGCGTGCTTTCTCTTGTCAACGCACCTCAGCAAAAGTCCACCAGGAATGCACGTGTAGTTGAGCAAGTTGGATTTACTAATTTCAGCCAGGAAGTACACGCACAACTGGGAACAATAAGGTGTCTCCGTAAGAGAGTGTCGTGCAGTCGACTCCAACTCACAGAGACCTCGTGTACAAAGGAACAAAATGTTGCCTGGCCCTGCATCATCCTCAGAATCACCAGCATATTCGAGTCCATCATTGAAGCTACTGTGCCAATTCATCTCACTGAGTCTCCCATGCCCTGCTTGGCTCTCTGCTTCACCAGACACGATGTCCTCCAGCAATTGATTCCTTCTGATGATGTGTCCAAAGCAAGGAAGTCATGGCAACCCCATGTACAACAAAACAAAACACTTGCTTGCTTCTACGTCATCTTTAATATCATTGGCATGCTTGAGTCCATTGTTGGAGCCACTGCGTATTTTGAGTGCCTTTTACCGCAGGGACTCATCTTCCAGCACTGTATCAGACAATGTTCTGTTGGGATCCATAGGGTTTTCATTGTCTGTACTCAGAAGTGTATTGCCAGGCCCTTCTTCCTATTCTTAGTCTGGAAGCTCCACTGAAACCTGTCTACTATGGGTGACTCTGCTGGTATGTGAAATACTGGTGGCATAGCTTCCAGTATCACAGCAATAACAGTATGACAAACTGACAGACAATGATGGATACTGAGGATAGTCTCAATTGCTTATATTCATTACCGCATTTAACAAGAGTCACCTGCTTTTGTTTTCTTCAGACAGAAAAAACTAGAAGACAGCAAACCAAGGACTGCTTATCTGGTTTTCCCTGTGGGCTTACTAGGTGTTGTTTCCAGGGCAGACAAACTCAAGTGCAGTGCCCTTGGGGAAACATGACATAGGTACATGGGCGTGGTAGGCAGGAGGCAGCAGGTGCTCAGGATCCTGGGAGCCCGCGCTCACCATTCCCCAGAGAAGAGCCACCAGAGTGGGTCTGGGAGGGGCCTCATCCCATTCTTCCTTATCGCTCCATAGCATACAGGGCTCCTCCGCCCACTCCAACCAGGTAATGGCTTCCGGGTCAGGGAAAGAGCCTGGAAAGGGAGGGTGCTTTGGAGCTCAGCGGCTGGACCAGCCAGAGGTCCTACTGAAAGATAGAGGGGTCTGAGCCTCTGACCCCACCCTTGTTCATCTCCCCAGGCTAGAGAGGTAGAGGATTCTACCTAGGAACCGTGCTTTGCCTATCAGAAAGATGTCAACCAGTCTGTTCTATCAGGCAACTTTCTCTAACAGAATCAGTCCCCCAGGTACAGGTGAGGAGCCAGCAGACAGTATGGTTCGGCCAAGGCTTGTGGTTTGCCAGTAAATCCAACAGAGGGACTGCAGTGTAAGGAAATGAGGGCATTTGTACATGATCCATTATCCCGCTGGACATGACCTCTCAGCTGGGTGAGGAAAGACGGAGAGAGAAAAAGCTATGGGATGCAGTGGGGTAGAGGGCAGGTAAAGAATATATCATGGGCATTCGATGCTGTATTCTCACAAAAGTTTTATAAATTTAAAATCATGTTAAATTATGTATTATGCAAAAGCAATTTCCTCTTTCTGAACCATTGATATTAAGGGTTATGGTAACAACTCTGGAGAAGTTCACTGCTCTAGAGTCTTGAGTACTTCTCTTGTCCTGAGGGGCACTGAGTCCTAGGTGGGCTGATAGCTAAGTGGCCTAGAAAATGGGCTCCAACAGCCATGTCCAAGCCACCTGGTAAGAAGAAGTCTCCACCCCAGGAGAAGCGGGGTGGGGGGGAGATCAGAGTTCTCTTGCTTCCCTCAGACTGAGGCTGGGGCAGAGGCTGTTCATGAGGGGCCAGAAGACTGTCTAACAATGCCAAAGAAAGGGAGCAGGGTCTGGAACACTGGGGTGGTAGAGAGGGGAGGACCAGGCAGCATTCTATCCTAAGTCTGATTGCCACCTCTATCACCCAGTGCACTCCCCTCACCTGAGAGCCCCAGGGTCTTCCTCAGATCCCCTCCCCCAGAGGTCCTGGGGTCTTCCTCACATCAGAATTTTGAGCTGCTGGTTTTCAGGTTGTGTTGGCCAGTGATGACATGCTAACTGCTCAAGCCTATTTGGGTCTATGTTTTGGAGTCAGACTTGGGAGCTGCGTGGAGCATTTTTGTGCACTGGCACAGCACTCTGGGTATGGATTTTTGCCATACCCAGCAGCGATTCCCAATAGCCTGGGAACTCCACTGCTCCAACATTTCTCCCTCTGTTACAGGATCAAAAATTCCCCAAGGCGGGGGGCCAAGGTGGCGGACTAGGTGGACACTACTGCGGATCCCTCTTGCAACAAAGACTCGGAAAAACAAGTGAATCGATCACATACATAACAATCGACGAACTCTGAACAACAAACACAGACTTAGAGACGGAGAATGAACAAATACGGGCAGACAGCGATCGTTTTCAGAACTAGGAGCCAGCGTACCAGGCAGGTGATCTTCGGAGCCCGAGCTGGGGCAGAGCCCAGAGGGGCAGACGGCACAGACAAGGGGCCCAGCCCTCCCCCCCGAACGGATCCCGGGAGGGAGTCTAGCTGGTTGGCACCAGCGGCGTAGCGGCGCAGCCGGTGGGAGAAGCAGCTGGGAGGCAGTGACTGATCTTGGAGCGGGGAGAGCAGCGTCCCAGCCGGGGAGCCGTCCTGCCGGGAGTTTGGCGGGAAGCGGGTGTGGCGTGAGCGTGGGGATCAGCTGTATTTCCCTAAAGCGACCCCGAGGGGGGCCCAGACGTTCGTGCGGGGGACGCCCATCCAGTTCACGCGTCCGGCGCGGCGCACTGGAGGGAGAAATCTCCAGGAGGAAGTGACTGGTCTTGGAGTGGGGAGAGCAGTGTCCCAGCCAGGGAGCCATCCCGCTGGGATATTGGCGAGACCGGGCAGGGTGTGAGCGCGGGGATCAGTTATATTCCCCTGAATTGACCCAGGGGGCGGGCCCACCTAGTCGTACAGGCGACGCCCACCCATTCACACGAGTGGCGCGGTGCAATGGAGGGAGAAGTCCCCGGGAGGAAGTGACTGGTCTCGGACTGGGTAGAGAAGCGTCCCAGCCAGGGAGCCGTCCCGCTGGGATGTTGGCGCACGCAGGCGGGGCGTGAGCGCGGGGTCCAGTCATATTCCTCTGAATAGACCCCAGGGGCGGGCCCAGCCGTTCGTGCGGGAGACGCCCACCCCGTTTGCGTGAGAGGTGCGGTGCACCGGAGGGAGAAGTCCCCGGGAGGAAGTGACTGGTCTCGAGCGGGGAGAGTAGCGTCCCAGCCGGGGAGCCATCCCGCCGGGATTTTGGCGGATGGGGGCGGAGCGTGAACGCGGGGATCACCTCTATATTCTCAGGTGCTACACTCCTAGCTCTCTGATCCCTCCCCCACACTCCCCAGGCAGCTCCATTAACATCCGAATACACTGAGCCAGAGGGAGAATTCAGATAGGGATCTGACTGCATTTTTTTTAGCTGATTACCTGGAAAATTTAGTTTCCCAGTGATGGCTCGGAGACAGCAGTCCATATCAAACCACATAAAGAAGCAGACCATGACAGCTTCTCCAACCCCCAAACAAATCAAAATCTTTCCCAAATGAAGATACAATCCTGGAATTATCAGATACAGAATATAAAAAACTAATTTACAGAATGCTTCAAGACATCACAAATGAAATTAGGCTAACTGCAGAAAAAGCCAAGGAACACACTGATAAAACTGTTGAAGAACTCAAAAAGATTATTCAAGAACATAGTGGAAAAATTAATAAGTTGCAAGAATCCATAGAGAGACAGCATGTAGAAATCCAAAAGATTAACAATAAAATTACAGAATTAGACAACGCAATAGGAAGTCAGAGGAGCAGACTCGAGCAATTAGAATGCAGACTGGGACATCTGGAGGACCAGGGAATCAACACCAACATAGCTGAAAAAAAAATCAGAGAAAAGAATTTAAAAAAATGAAGAAACCCTAAGAATCATGTGGGACTCTATCAAGAAGGATAACTTGCAAGTGATTGGAGTCCCAGAACAGGGAGGGGGGACAGAAAACACAGAGAAAATAGTTGAAGAACTCCTGACACAAAACTTCCCTGACATCATGAAAGACGAAAGGATATCTATCCAAGATACTCATCGAACCCCATTTAAGATTGATCCAAAAAGAAAAACACCAAGACATATTATCATCAAACTTGCCAAAACCAAAGATAAACAGAAAATTTTAAAAGCGGCCAGGGAGAAAAGAAAGGTTTCCTTCAAGGGAGAAGCAATAAGAATAAGTTCAGACTACTCAGCAGAAACCATGCAGGCAAGAAGGGAATGGGACGACATATACAGAGCACTGAAGGAGAAAAACTGCCAACCAAGGATCATATATCCAGCAAAACTCTCTCTGAAATATGAAGGAGAAATTAAGATATTTACAGATAAACACAAGTTTAGAGAATTTGCAAAAACCAAACCAAGGCTACAAGAAAGGCTAAAGGAGATTGTTTGGTCAGATGACCAATAATATCAGATACCAGCACAATACAAGGTCACAAAACAGACCGTCCTGATATCAACTCAAATAGGGAAAGCATAAAAACAAACAAATTAAGATTAATTCTAAAAAATAAATAAATAAACAAAATAATACACATAACAGGAAATCATGGAAATCAACAGATAAAAGATCACAATAATCAAAAAGAGGGACTAAATATAGCAGGCATTGAACTGCCAGATGGAGAGTGATACAAGGCGATATAGAATGATACAAGTTAGGTTTTTACTGAGAAAAATAGGGGTAAATAATAAGGTAACCACAAAAAGGAATATCAACTCCATAACTCAAGAAAAAAGTCAAGAAAAACGTAACGACTCAACTAACATAAAGTTAAACATTATGAAAATGAGGACCTCACAATCTACTAAGAAAAACGTCTCAGCACAAAAAAGTATGTGGAAAAATGAAATGGCCAACAACACACATGAAAAGGCATCAAAATGACAGCACTAAAAACTTATTTATCTATAATTACGCTGAATGTAAATGGACTAAATGCACCAATAAAGAGACAGAGAGTCACGGACTGGATAAAGAAACACGATCCATCTATATGCTGCCTACAAGAGACACACCTTAGACTTAGAGACACAAACAAACTAAAACTCAAAGGATGGCAAAAAATATATCAAGCAAACAATAAGCAAAAAAGAAGAGGAGTAGCAATATTAATTTCTGGCAAAACAGACTTTAGCCTTAAATCCACCACAAAGGATAAAGAAGGACACTATATAATGATAAAAGGGACAATTGATCAGGAAGACATAACCATACTAAATATTTATGCACCCAATGACAGGGCTGCAAGATACATGAATCAAATTTTAACAGAATTGAAAAGTGAGATAGACACCTCCACATTTATAGTAGGAGACTTCAACACACCACTTTCGGAGAAGGACAGGACATCTAGTAAGAAGCTCAACAGAGACACGGAAGACCTACTTACAACAATCAACCAACTTGACCTCATTGACTTATACAGAACTCTCCACCCAACTGCTGCAAAATATACTTTTTTTTCTAGTGCACATGGAACATTCTCTAGAATAGACCACATATTAGGTCATAAAACAAATCTTTGCAGAGTCCAAAACATCGAAATATTACAAAGCATCTTCTCAGACCACAAAGCAATGAAACTAGAAATCAGTAACAGAAAAACTAGGGAAAAGAAATCAAATACTTGGAAAATGAACAATACCCTCCTGAAAAAAGACTGGGTTATAGAAGACATCAAGGAGGGAATAAGGAAATTCTTAGAAAGCAACGAGAATGAAAATACTTCCTATCAAAACCTCTGGGACACAGCAAAAGCAGTGCTCAGAGGCCAATTTATATCAATAAATGCACACATAAAAAAGAAGAAAGAGCCAAAAGCAGAGAACTGTCCCGACAACTTGAACAAATAGAAAGTGAGCTACAAAAGAACCCATCAGGCACCAGAAGAAAACAAATAATAAAAATTCGAGCTGAACTAAATGAATTAGAGAACGGAAAAAGAATTGAAAGAATTAACAAAGCCAAAAGCTGGTTCTTTGAAAAAATTAACAAAATTGATAAACCATTGGCCAGACTGACTAAAGAAAAACAGGAAAGGAAACAAATAACCCGAATAAGAAACGAGAAGGACCACATCACAACAGAACCAAATGACATTAAAAGAATCATTTCAGATTACTACGAAAAATTGTACTCTAACAAATTTGAAAACCTAGAAGAAATGGATGAATTCTTGAAAAAACACTACCTACCTAAACTAACACATTCAGAAGTAGAACAACTAAATAGACCCATAACAAAAAAAGAGATTGAAATGGTAATCAAAAAACTTCCAACCAAAAAAAGTCCTGGCCCGGACAGCTTCACTGCAGAGTTCTACCAAACCTTCAGAGAAGACTTAACACCACTACTACTGAAGGTATTTCAAAGCAGAGAAAAAGACGGAATACTACCCAACTCATTCTATGAAGCTACCATCTCCCTGATACCAAAACCAGGTAAAGACATTACAAAAAAAGAAAATTATAGACCTATATCCCTCATGAACATAGATGCAAAAATCCTCAACAAAATTCTAGCCAATAGAATCCAACAACACATCAAAAAAATAATTCACCCTGATCAAGTGGGATTTATACCAGGTGTGCAAGGCTGGTTTAATATCAGAAAAACCATTAATGTAATCCATCACATAAATAAAACAAAAGATAAAAACCACATGATCTTATCAATCGATGCAGAAAAGGCATTTGACAAAGTTCAACACCCATTTATGATAAAAACTCTTACCAAAATAGGAATTGAAGGAAAATTCCTCAACATAATAAAGGGCATCTATGCAAAGCCAAAGGCCAACATCACTCTGAATGGAGAGAACCTGAAAGCATTTCCCTTGAGAACGGGAACCAGACAAGGATGCCCTTTATCACCGCTCTTATTCAACATCGTACTTGAAGTCCTAGCCAGGGCAATTAGGCTAGACAAAGAAATAAAGGGTATCCAGATTGGCAAGGAGGAAGTAAAGCTATCACTATTTGCAGATGACATGATCGTATACACAGAAAAGCCTAAGGAATCCTCCAGAAAACTACTGAAACTAATAGAAGAGTTTGGCAGAGTCTCAGGTTATAAAATAAACATACAAAAATCACTTGGATTCCTCTACATCAACAAAAAGAACATTGAAGAGGAAATAACCAAATCAATACCATTCACAGTAGCCCCCAAGAAGATAAAATACTTAGGAATAAATCTTACCAAGGATGTAAAAGACCTATACAAAGAAAACTACAAAGCTCTACTACAAGAAATTCAAAAGGACATACTTAAGTGGAAAAACATACCCTGCTCATGGATAGGAAGACTTAACATAGTAAAAATGTCTATTCTACCAAAAGCCATCTATACATATAACGCACTTCCGATCCAAATTCCAATGTCATATTTTAAGGGGATAGAGAAACAAATCACCAATTTCATATGGAAGGGAAAGAACCCCCGGATAAGCAAAGCATTACTGAAAAAGAAGAAAGTGGGAGGCCTCACTCTACCTGATTTCAGAACCTATTATACAGCTTCAGTAGTCAAAACAGCCTGGTACTGGTACAACAACAGGCACATAGACCAATGGAACAGAATCGAGAACCCAGATATAAATCCATCCACGTATGAGCAGCTGATATTTGACAAAGGACCAGTGTCAGTTAATTGGGGAAAAGATAGTCTTTTTAACAAATGGTGCTGGCATAACTGGATATCCATTTGCAAAAGAATGAAACAGGACCCATACCTCACACCATGCACAAAAACTAACTCCAAGTGGATCAAAGACCTAAACATAAAGACTACAACGATAAAGATCATGGAAGAAAAAATAGGGACAACCCTAGGAGCCCTAATACAGGGCATAAACAGAATACAAAACATTACCAAATATGATGAAGAGAAACCAGATAACTGGGAGCTCCTAAAAATCAAACACCTATGCTCATCTAAAGACTTCACCAAAAGAGTAAAAAGACCACCTACAGATTGGGAAAGAATTTTCAGCTATGACATCTCCAACCAGCGCCTGATCTCTAAAATCTACATGATTCTGTCAAAACTCAACCACAAAAAGACAAACAACCCAATCAAGAAGTGGGCAAAGGATATGAACACACATTTCACTAAAGAAGATATTCAGGCAGCCAACAGATACATGAGAAAATGCTCTCGATCATTAGCCATTAGAGAAATGCAAATTAAAACTACGATGAGATTCCATCTCACACCAACTAGACTGGCATTAATCCAAAAAACACAAAATAATAAATGTTGGAGAGGCTGCGGAGAGATTGGAACTCTCATACACTGCTGGTGGGAATGTAAAATGGTACAACCACTTTGGAAATCCATCTGGCGTTATCTTAAACAGTTAGAAATAGAACTACCATACAACCCAGAAATCCCACTCCTCGGAATATACCCTAGAGATACAAGAGCCTTCACACAAACAGATATATGCACACCCATGTTTATTGCAGCTCTGTTTACAATAGCAAAAGGCTGGAAGCAACCAAGGTGTCCGTCAACGGATGAATGGGTAAATAAATTGTGGTATATTCACACAATGGAATGCTACGCATCGATAAAGAACAGTGACGAATCTCTGAAACATTTCATAACATGGAGGAACCTGGAAGGCATTATGCTGAGCAAAATGAGTCAGAGGCAAAAGGACAAATATTGTATAAGACCACTATTATAAGATCTTGAGAAATAGAAAAAACGGAGAAGAACACATACTTTTGTGGTTACGAAGGCGGGAGGGAGGGAGGGAGGGAGAGGGTTTTTTATTGATTAATCAGTAGATAAGAACTGCTTTGGGTGAAGGGAAAGACAACACTCAATACAAGGAAGGTCAGCCCAATTGGACTGGACTAAGAGCAAAGAGGTTTCCGGGATAAAATGAAAGCTTCAAAGGTCAGCGGAGCAGGGGCTGGGGTCTGGGGAACATGGTTTGAGGGGACTTCTAAGTCAATTGGCAAAACAATTCTATTATGAAAACATTCTGCATCCCACTTTGAAATGTGGCGTCTGGGGTCTTAAATGCTAACAAGCGGCCATCTAAGATACATCAATTGGTCTCAAGCCACCTGGAGCAAAGGAAAATGAAGAACACCAAGGTCACACAACAACTAAGAACCCAAGAGACAGGAAGGGCCACATGAACCAGAGACCTACATCATCCTGAGACCAGAAGAACTAGTTGGTGCCCGGCCACAATCGATGACTGCCCTGTCAGGGAGCACAACAGAGAACTCCTGAGGGAGCCGGAGATCAGTGGGATACAGACCCCAAATTCTCATAAAAAGACCATACTTAATGGTCTGACTGCGACTAGAGGAATCCCGGCGGCAATGCTCCCCAGACCTTCTGTTGGCACAGGACAGGAACCATCCCCGAAGACAACTCATCAGACGTGAAAGGGACTGGTCAGCAGGGGGGAGACAGATGCTGATGAAGCGTGAGCTAATTAAATCAGGTGGACACTGGAGAGTGTGTTGGCAACTCTTGACTGGAGGGGAGATGGGAAGATAGAGAGAGAGGGAAGATGGCAAAATTGGCACGAAAGGAGAGACTGAAAGGGCTGACTCAATAGGGGGAGAGCAAGTGGGAGAAGGGAGTAAGATGTATGTAAACTTACATGTGACAGACTGATTGGAATTGTAAATGTTCACTTGAAGCTTAATAAAAGTTAATTAAAAAAAATAACTTAAAGTGTATATTTTGTATGAAGGTGGTTTTCTGTCACAATTGTAACTGCCCAAATTTCAAAATACCTTGTAATAAAAATATATGATGACTAAAAAAATAAAACAAGTATCCCTGCCTTCATCAAGTTTGCAAACTAATGAATATAGATGTGTTTATCCAGAGAGAAAAAAAACTACCATTTTTTGTGAGTTTATTCTACATGTCAATATGTACAAAGTACTTTTTTTCCCCCAAAATCACTTTATTCTACAAGACCACTGTTAAATAAGGACTAAATATTAGAGTTTCAATTTATACCTAAGATAATAGAGCATCTGAAATTTTAAATAACTTTCTCAAACCTAGGTAGGTTTTTTTCTGACTCTAATGCTTTTAACTCCTATACCGCACAGATAATAAAAGAGCCCTGAAGAAGCAGCCTGGGAAATGCTTCTATATTAGGGAGGGCAGCAAAAGATAGCCCAGGAGCAATGTAAGGGAGGAAGCGGAGATTTAAAAGGAAAGAGAATTGCCCCTGACCAGAAGTAAGAATTTGGGGACAGGTGAGAAGGAGATGAAGGGACAATCCAATGGGTCAAAAGCTCCCAGAGGTGTAGGGTCACACAATATGCAGAGAATCTACTGAAGTCAGCTATTAGAAGGTCAATAGGATGACCAGAGAACAGCCAGAGCCAGAAATGGAGGACCAATGGGAGACAAGCTAGTGGCAACACTGACTGTAAGAATATATCACCTAATATAATTGGAGAGAATTGGGGAAGTAGAGACATTGTTGCCTTAGTAACAGGGAATTAGAATCAAGATGGTAGTGTAACTGGAATAATCCTACTTTGTATGTTGTAGAGAAATTTCAGATTTTTTTTTTCAACAAAAGAATTCCATAATGTTACACTTTGGGAGCATTTTTGTATTAGAGTAATTGGATAAAAACTATTCAATTCTTGCAGCTTTTCATCTGTCTAAATTCTATTGAGCTTTAATTTGAGGAAATAGAGTAAACATTTGTAAAAATTAAATGTAGTTCAAATTAATTTCTTATGTGACCTTTCCATAAGATACTTAATTCTATGACTCTGGTTCAAAATGTAAAGCTCTCACCAAACCATGAGGTTGAGACAAAGGTCATGAATATATCAACACTGTGTTGGCTTTGGTTTGGTTTTTGTTAATCTATTCCATTCCCTTTTTTCCCTTTGATACTTTAAATTTCTCTCTCTTTCTCTGTCTCACACACACACACTGGAGAAACAAATCTGTGGCAAGGAAACAGTGAAGACAAGGACAATTACGCAGGAGTGAGGGCAACATGAACCACAAGCAACCACAAGAACAAAGGCTCCTCTCACCTCAAAGACTTGGATCATCTTACATAATTATGACTTACCATATTATTATTTTTATTTATAAAATACTATACATAGAGTTGGCATCTCACAAATTCATGAAGGATAGATTCAAAGAGTCTGACATCAGGAAGAGATAATGCATGTCTGTGGCATATTAAGAGGGCAGAGCAACCAGTGAAAGAAATAGTTCAAACATTTGGGACGGGGAGGCAGTTGGCATGCAGTCTGGGGACAGGCATCCTCACCCCACAGACAAGCCAGAGAATGGGCTTTAATTCCAAAGGTCACCGGGAAGTTAAATCACCTAGGCCCAATTTCACATAAAGCACATCCCTTTGGGAAAAATTCTTACCCCAGGGCTTTCTCAAACTTACCAGTTGTGGGGAAAAAAAACAGAACTATCAAATGAAAATAGTAATCATAATTTTAATTTTTTATGCTTTCTTCAGGCCCACATTATGAGGTAAAAAGTAACTTGTTGAATGGATAAATAAATGCCAAGTTCTTGACAGCTATGAAAAACACTGGAATAAGATTGACTGTCTCTAGATTGCTTAGTGCAGTGGTTAAGAGCTCGGCTGCTAACCAAAAGGTCAGCAATTCAAATCCACTACCTGTTCCTTGAAAAGCTCATAGGGGCAGTTTTATTCTGTCCTATGGGGTCACTATGAGTCAGAATCGACTCGACGGCAAAGAGAGAGCAAGACTCCTAAAACACAAGTTTGTTCACTTTATCTCAATTTGCACCATTAACACTCCTCTCTGTGCCCTGTTGGGTTGGTGGTTCAGCAATAGAATTCTCATTTTCCATGTGGAGACCCAGGTTGGATTCCCAACCAATGCACCTCCTATGAAGCCATCACCCTTCTGTCACAAGGCTTGCATGCTGCTATGTTTCTGAACAGGTTTCAGTGAAGCTTCCAGACTAAGACAGACTAGGAAGAAAGGCCTGGTGATTTCTTCTGAAAATCAGCCACTGAAAGCCCTATGGATCATGACAATCTAATGCCCAGCTGATTTCGGGGATGGTGTAGGGCCGGGCAGGGTTTCCATCTCTTGTGCATGGTGTCACCATGGGTCAAGGGCTGACTAGATGGCAGCTAATAACAACAATGTGCCCAACACTGGGTTAAGTGTTTGGCTTGAAACACACAGTTTCAAGCCTCAAGAAATTTGTAATCTAGTTTGGGGTGCTTACAATCTAAAAAATAAAAACCCAATCTGTTGCCATCAAGTCAGTTCCAACTCATAGCGACCCTATAGGATGGAGCAGAACTGCCCCATAGTGTTTCCAAGGAGAACCTGGTGGATTTGAATGGCTGGCCTTTTGGTTAGCAGATGCAGCTCTTAATCACTATGCCACCCGGGTTTCCATTGCCTACAATCTAGTCAGCAGAAAATACACATTTAAGTATAAAAAATAGTATTTTAAATATCTTTCATCTTAAATCATTTTGAAAATTCTTTTTTAGCTTAAAAACCATAATGAATTTTTTTGGTTTTGTTTCTTTAGTTTTGTTGTTTTTGTCACATGTTTATAGTGCAAACTAGTTTCTCATTCAAAAATTTATACACAAATTATTTTGTAACATTGGTTGCAATCCCTTCAATGTGTCAGGAAAAAAACACAAAAACAAAATAAATAGGCTGCTAGAAACCATATAAAATCAACAACTAGAAATCCAAAAGATTAACAACAAAATTTCAGAATTGGATAACTCAACAGAGAGTGAGAGGAGCATAATTGACAAACACAATGGAAGTCAGAATTAGTGAGATTGAAGAGAAATCTCTTGATACCAATTTGTTTGAGGAAAAAACAGAAAACATAATGAAGAAAATACTTTAAAAGGCTAAGAATTATGTGGGATAGTATCAAAAGGAAGAAACTATGAGTGATCAAAGTTCCAGAACAGGGGCTGGGGGGGGGTGGGCACAGAAAATTGTTGAAAATTGAGAGAATTGTTGAAGATTTGCTGGAAGAAAACTTTCCTAATATCATGAAAGACAACAAGAAATCTATCCAAGAAGCTCAATGAAACCATACAGGATAGATCCCGCCCAAAAGTCACCAAGACATATCATAATCAAATTTGCCATAGCCAAAGAAAGAATGCTGAAATTGGCTAAGGATAAATGAATGGTAACCTCCTAGGGAGAACCAATAAAACTAAGCTCTGATTACTGAGCAGAAACCATGCAGGCAAAAGGGCAATGGAATGATATATATGAAGCTTTGAAGAACGAAATTGCCAGCCAAGAATTATATATCCAGCCAAATTGTCTCTCAAACTTGCTGGTGATTAGATCATTTCCAGATAAACAGAAATTAAGGAAATATGCAAAAGCCAGACAAAAATACAAAAAATATTAAAGGGAGAGCTCTGATTAGAGAATCAACAACACCAGACAAAAATCTAAGACTAGGACATAGGACAGATCAACCAGATACCAATCTAGATAGGAAATTCAAAAAAATAAAACAAAGCTAAAGGACTGAAAATAGGGAACCAGAGATGTCTATAGGTAAACGACCACAATGCCAGAATCAAAAAGTGGGAAAAAATGGTGTAGTCATAGACTCCCATATGAAGAAGAAGTCAAGGCAATATCAAGAGATAAAAGACTAGTTTAAACTTAGAAAAATACAGGTAAATTTCAAAGTAACCACAAAAGAAGACAAGAAACTTACCCATCAAAATAAAAAAGAAGAAAAACAAAAACTGAGCAAACAAAAAATCAACAATAATGAAAGAAATGAAAAGAAAATTCATAAAAAGAACTCAGCAAGAAAAATTAAACAAAACAAAGATTCCATAAGCACCAAAAAAAATGACAGCAGTAAACTCATAATGAGTCAGAATTGATTCAACAGCAACTGGTTTGGTTTGGTTTATCAATAATTACCATAAATGTAAATGGCCTAAATGCACCAGTAAAAGACAGAGAGTGGCAGAATGGATTTAAAAAAAATGAGCCATCTATATGCTGTCTACAAGACACACTCCTGAGACACAAAGACATAAATTAAACCTCAAACGGTGGCAAAAATATATCCATCAAACAATAACTAAAAAATAGCAGAAGAGGCAATATTAATCTCCGATGTAACAGACTCTAAAGGAACACCCAAATAAAGCATAAGGAAGGTCACTCTATAATGACTAAAGTGTCAATACACCAGGAGGGCATATCCAAAATAAGTGTGTATGCACCCAATGACAAGGCTCCAAAATACATAAAACAAACTGACAGCATTGAAAAGAGAAACACAGTTCAACAATAATAGTAAACTTCCACACGCCAGTTTCAGCAAAGGACAGAATATCTAGAAAGAAACTCAATAAAGTTAAGAAGATTTAAATGCCACAATCCACCTTCTCAATCTCATAGACATGTACAGAACACTCCACCCAACAGTAGTAAAGTATACATACTTTTCCAATGCACGTGAAACATTGTCCAGAATAGGCCATATTTTAGACCACAAAGCAAGCCTCAAAAAAATCCAAAACACTGAAATAATACAAAGTATCTTCTTTGATCATAATGCCATAAAAGCAGAAATAACTAAGAGAAGCAGCAAGGAAAAAAGTCAAATTCTTGGAAACTGAACAACATCTTGCTTAAAAACTACTGAGTAATAGCAGAAATCAAGGATGGAATACAAATTTCATAGAACTAAACAAGAATGAAAACACATCTTACCAACGCCTTCAGGACACAGAAAAAACAATGCTTAGAGGTCATATTAGAGCAATAAACACGCACATCAAAAAAGAAGAAAGGGCCAAAATGAAACACTAACCTTACAACTTGAACAAATAGAAAGAGAAATGCAAAAGAACCCCACAGGCATCACAAGGAAGGTGTAATAAAGATTAGAGCAGAAATAAATAAGGAACAACAACAACAAAAAAGAAACAATCAGAAAGACCAAAAGTTGGTTCTTTGCAAAGATAAACAAAATAGACAAACCAGTGGCCAAAATGACAAGAGAAAAACAGGAGAGGAAGAAAACAACATGCATAATAAGTGAGACAGATGATATCACAACAGACATAAATAAAATAAAAAGCATAATAACAGAATATTATGAAATACTGTACTCTAACAAATTGGAAAATCTAGAGGAAATGAACAAATTTCTAGAAACACACTACCTACCTGTCTTAGTTATCTAGTGCTGCTATAACAGAAATTCCACAAGTGGATGGCTTTAACAAACAGAAGTTTATTCTCTCACAGTCTACTAGGCTAGAAGTCCAAATTTAGGGTGACAGCTCCAGGGGAAGGCTTTCTCTGTCAGCTCCAGAGGAAGGTCCTTGTCATCATTCTTCCCCTGAACTAGGAGCTTCTCTGCACAGGAATCCCAGGTCCAGAGGACGGGCTCTGCTCCCAGTGCTGCTTTCTTTGTGGTATGAGGTTCCCCTGTCTCTCTGCTCACTTCTCACCTTTATATCTCAAAAGAGATGGGCTTAAGGCACTATCTAATCTTGTAGATTTTATCAACATAACAGCCTCCAGTTCTTCTCATTAACACCATAGTGATAGAATTTAAAACACATAGGGAAATCAAACCAGACAACAAAATGGTAGACAATCATGCAGTACTGGGAATCATGACCTAGCCAAGTTAACATATATTTTGGGGCGACACAATTCAATCCATGACACAAACTGAGGTAGAAAAACTAAGCTGACCCATAACAAAAGAAAAAGTTTAAGAAGTAACAACACACACACAAAAAAACCTACCACTGCCAACACAACAGAAAAGCCACAACCCAGATGGCTTCACTGAGGATTTCTATCAAACGTTCAGAGAAGAGTTCACACCAATACAACTCAAATTATTTCAAAGTGTAGGAAAAAAATAAAAGAGGTGGGGCCAACGTGACGGAGTAGTCAGACGCTTCCGATGGTCCCTCTTACAATAAGACCCGAAAAAACAAGTCAAGTGATTATATATTACAATTGAGCAGCCCTGAACATCAAAGGCAAAGTTGAGGAATTGGACTGAGCAGCAGGGGAGGGAGAGATGGTTCAGAAGCAGTGAGGAGTAGCAAGACCTGACCCAGCAGGAACCAACATCCTGCAGGCTGGATTGGCTAGCGCATGTGGTGAGGCAATCAGTGGCGTGTGAGATGCGTTTTCCACATCAGGAGAGACTGAGTAGCAGAGAGTCTGCTCAACCCTCCAGAAACAGTGAAAAGCAGGGCTTGATCAGCAAAAGGTAAATACGTGAGTCCAACCCACCGCATGGGTCAAAAAACACCCCACTTGGGAAGAACATCCCTCCTATTTACCTGCCCCCTCCCCACTCTGCACTGGGTCCTGGGCTGGCTTCAATGATTTCTGAGTCCCCTAGGGCAGAAGTAGGAACCATTACATGTCCTGAGCCATTTTCTCAGCCTTGAAGAGGGAACAAATTAATAAACAGGAAAAAATAATCTGCCAGCAACCCAAGATGGAAACTCAGGGCAGGCACAGCTCCTTTGCCTAGGCACAGGTATAAGGGGGTTCAAGGACTTTGAAGCCTGTCGTCCCTGCATAGACCTTTGAAGGCCATTTCAACAGTGAGGCCCTCCATTAGCACAGTAAAATAGGGTATATACCTGAAGCCTAACTTCAACTGTATCAGCTATATGGTGGAGTGGTAGGTTTATGACATTTGACACCACTCTACCCATTAAGTAGGTTCCTACCTACCCACATCAGGGGCCTGAAGGCTGGTGGCTCCACCCAGCTACCTTGCCACCTGTGACCAGGGTCCAAGAATAAGTGGTGCCTCTAAGTCCTTACAGCCAACAGCATTGGGTGCCCATAGTCCGGCTGCAAAATCCACCCACCTACATGCTCTAGGGAACAGGGGCTTACCTTCCTCCCAGACACTCAGGGGCAGCCATAAGCCCCCGCCTTGCTCAGCATGTGACCTCCTACTGCAGCCAGATACTTGTGACTACTCCAATCACCCCTGCCCATCTAGGATGGTAGGTGAGAGCCTGCACCACATACTTGGTGAGCAACTACCTGGACACCTGAGCTGAATCCATACAAGAAAAGTAAACAGACTCCTGGGCTCATATACCTAGTAACAGATCTAACCACCTGGTGACAGGACGTTAGAGTATCAAAGGCACTAAGAATGAAACTAGCTCACACGAGTAGTCTATTTGGGCATATCAAAACAAAACAAAAGAAGATGCTAGGACACAGTAAGCATACATAAAATAAATAAATATAATAACTTATTGATGGCTCGGAGACAACTTTCAGTATCAAATCACATAAAGAGCAAGCTCCCAAAAAAGGAATCAAGAAATCTTCCAGAGGAAGACAGTTTCTTGGAATTACTGGAGGTAGAATAGATTAATATACAGAACTCTTCAAGAGATCAGGAAGAATATCAGGCAAAACACAGAACAGGCCAAGGAACACACAGACAAATCAAAAGAGGAACTTAAGGAGATTATAGAAGGGCATAACAACAAATTTAGCAGACTACAAGAAACCATAGAGAGACAGCAGACAGAAAGAGAGAAAATTAATAATAAAATTTCAGAATCTGACAATTCAATCGAAAGAGATAGAAGCAGAATTGAGGTTGAAGATAAAGCATTTGGCACCAACTTATCTGAGGAAAAATCAGATAAAAGAATTAAAAAAAATGAAGAAACCCTAAGAATTATGTGAGACACTATTAAGAGGAATAACCTATGAGTGATTGGAGTGCCAGAACAAGAGGGATAACAGAAAATACAGAGAGAATTGTTGAAGATTTGTGGGCAGAAAACTTTCCCGATATTGTGAAAGATGAGAAGATATCTATCCAAGAAGCTCATGAAACCCCACACAAGGTAGACCCCAAAAGAAAGTCACCAAGGTATATTATAATCAAGCTTGCCAACACCAAAGATAAAGAGAGAATTTTAACAGCACCTAGGAATAAACAAAAAGTCATCTGCAAAGAAGAGTCAGTAAGATTAAGTTCAGACTACTTAGCGGAAACCATGAAGGCAAGAAAGCAATGGGATGACATATATAAAGCCTTAAAGGAAGGAAAAAAAAAAAAAAACCTGCCAGCCAAGAAATCCAGCAAAACATGATCTGTCCATATGCTACCTACAAAAGACACATTTTATACTTAAGGACACAAACAAACAAAAACTCAAAGGATTAAAAAAATATATCAAGCGAACAACAACCAAAAAAGAGCAGGAGTGGCAATATTAATCTCTGACAAAACAGATTTTAAAGTTAAATCCACCACAAAGGATAAGGAAGGACACTGTATAATGATTAAAAGGTCAATACACCAGGAGGACATAACCATAATAAATATTTACACACCCAAAAACAAGTATCCAAAATACATAAAACAAACTCTAACAGCATTGAAAACAGGGAGATAGATAGCTCCACAATAATAGTAGAAAACTTCAACACACCACTTTTGGTGAAGGACAGAACATCCAGAAAGAAGCTCAGTAAGACACAGAAGATCTAAACGTCACAAACAACTTGATCTTGTAGACATATACAGAACACTCCACCCAACACCAGCCAAGTGTACTTTCTTTCCCAATGCACATGGAACATTCTCCAGAATAGACCACATACTAGGCCATAAAGAAAGCCTTCACAGAATCCAAAGCACTGAAATATTACAAAGCATCTTTTCTGACCATAAAGCCATAAAAGTAGAAATCAATAATAGGAAAAGCAAGGAAAGAAAATCAAACACATAGAAATGGAACAACTCCTTGCTCAAAAACTGCTGGGTTATAGAAGAAATTAAGGAAGGAATAAAGAATTGCATAGAATCAAATGAGAATGAAAACACATCCTACCAGAACCTTTGGGACACAGCAAAACAGTACTCAGTCAATCTGTAGCAATAAATGCACACATCCAAATAGAAGAAAGTGTCAAAATCAAAATATTAACCCTACAACTCAAAAAAAATAATAATTAACCCTACAACTCAAACAAATAGGGAGCAGGAAAAGAAGCCCTGGGCTCTTTTTTGGTGTTAACGTTTTGATGAAACAATGTAATGAAGAAAGCAAATAATAAAAATTAAAGCAGAATTAAATGAAATAGAAAAACAATGGAAAGAGTTAAAAAGATGAAAAGCTGGTCCTTTGAAAAGATCAACAAAATTGAAAAACCACTGGCCAAACTGACAAAAGAAAAACAGATGAGGAAGCATATAACCCAATAACCCAAATAAGAAATGAGATAGGAGATATCACAACAGACCCAACTGAAATTAAAAGAATTGTAACAGAATACCAAGAAAAATTATACTCTAATAAATTTGAAAACCTGGAGGAAATGGACAAATTTCTAGAAACACACTACCTACCTAAACTAACACAAAGAGAGGTAGAAAAACTAAATAAACCTATAAAAAAAAGAAGAGATTGAAAATGTAATTTAAAAACTCCCAACAATTTCACTGGAGAGTTTTACCAAACTTTCAGAGAAAAGTTAACACCACTACTACTAAAGATATTTCAGAGCATAGAAACGGATGGAATACTCCCAAACTCATTTTATGAAGCCAGCATAATACCAAAACCAAGTAAAGACACCACAAAAAAAAAAAAAAAATTACAGACTAATATCCTTCATGAGCATAGACACAAAAATCCTCAACAAAATTCTAGCCAATAAAATTCAACAACGTATAAAAAAAAAAAAATTCACCATGACCAAGTGGGATTCATACCAAGTATGCAGGGATGGTTCAACATTAGAAAAACAATCAATGTAATCCATCACATAAATAAAACAAAAGACAATAACTACATGATCTTATCAATTGATGCAGAAAAGGCATTTGACAAAGTCCAACATCTATTCATGATAAAAACTCTCAACAAAATCGGAATAGAAGGGAAATTCCTCAACATAATAAAGGGTATTTATACAAAGCCAAAGGAAACATCATCCTAAATGGAGAGAGTCTGAAAGCATTCCCCTTGAGAACGGGAACCAGGCAAGGATGCCCTTTATCAACACTCTTATTCAACACTGTGCTGCAGATCCTAGCTAGAGCAATTACGCTAGAAAAAGAAATAAAGGGCATCTAAACAAGTAAGGAAGAAGTAAAAGTATCTCTATTTGCAGATGATATGATCTTATACACAGAAAACCCCAAAGAATCCACAAGAAAACTACTGGAACTAGTAGAAGATTTCAGCGAAGTATCAAGATACAAGATAAACATACAAAAATCAGTTGGATTCCTCTACACCAACACAGAGAACGGAAATCACCAAATCAATCTCATTTACAATAACCCCCAAGAAGAAAAAATACTTAGGAATAAATCTAATCAGAGACGTAAAAAAACACGAAAAACCAAACCCGGTGCTGTCGAGTCCGACTCTTAGTGACCCTGTAGGACAGAATAGAACTGCCCCATAGAGTTTCCAAGGAGCGCCTGGCAGATTTGAACTGCCAACCTCTTGGTTAGCAGCCGTAGCACTTAACCACTACGCCACCAGAGTTTCCAGAGATGTAAAAGACCTGTACAAATAAAACTACAAGACACTACTGCAAGAAACCGAAAGAGGCCTACATAAGTGGAAAAACACACCTTACTTATGGACAGGAAGACTCAACATTGTGAAAATCCCTATTCTACCCAAAGTAATCTGCAGTTACAGTGCAATCCCAATCCAAATTTCGATGGCATGTTTTAAGGAGATGGAGAAGCAAATCACCAACTTCATACAGAAGGGAAAGAGGCCCCAGATAAGTAAAGCACTACTGAAGAAGAAGAACAAAGTGGGAGGCCTCACACTAACTGGTTTTAGAACCTATTATACCTCCACGGTAGGCAAAAAAGCCTGGTACTGGTACAACAGAAGATACATAAACCAATGCAACAGAACTGAGAATCCAGGTGTAAATTCATCCACCTATGAACAGCTGGTATTTGAAAAAGGCCCAAAGCTCATTAAGTGGGGAAAAGACAGTCTCATTAACAAACGGTGCTGGTATAACTGGATGTCCATTTATGAAACAAGACCTATACCTCACACTATGCATAAAAATTAACGCAAAATGGATCAAAGATCATAATATAAAGTCTAAAGCGATAAAGATCATGGAAGAAAAAATAAAGACAACCCTAGGAGCCCCAGTACATGGCATAAACAGAATATAAAACATTATTAACAATGCACAAGCACCAGAAGAGAAACTAATAACTAGGAAACTAGGAGCTCCTAAAAATCAAACACTTATACTCATCAAAAGACTTCACGGAAAGAGTAAAAAGACAATCTACAGACTGGGAAAAAAAATTTGGCTATGGTAAATCCGATCAGGGCCTAATCTCTAAAATCTACAATATACTATAAAACCTCAACAACAAAAAGACAACCCAATTAAAAAATAAGCAAAGGATATGAACAGGCACTTCACAAAAGAAGACATTCAAGTGGCTAACAGGGACATGAAAAAACGCTCATGGTCATTAGCCATTAGAGAAATGTAAATCAAAACTACAGTGAGACACCATCTCAACTCCAACAAGGCTAGCATTAATCCAAAAACCACAAAATAATAAATGTTGGAGAGGTTGTGGAGAGACTAGAACACTTATATACACTGCTGGTGGGAATGTAAAATGGTTCAACCACTTTGGAAATCAATTTGGCATTTCCTTAAAAAGCTAGAAATAGAAGTACCTATATTATCCAGCAATCCCACTCCTCGGAATATATCCTAGAGAAATAAGAGCTGTCACCTGAATAGATATTTGTACACCCACGTTCATTGCAGCACTGTTTGCAACAGCAAAAAGGTGGAAAAAACCTAGGTGCCCACCAATGGACAAATGGATGAACAAAATATGGTACATTCATTCACACAATGGAATACTATGCAACGATAAAGAACAACGATGAATCTCCAAAACATCTCATAGCATGGATGAATCTGGAAGGCATTATGCTGAGTGAAATTAGTCAGTCACAAAAGGACAAATATTGTATGAAACCACTATTATAAAAACTCAAGGAAAGGCTTAAACACAGAAGAAAACATTCTTTGATGGTTACGAGGGTGGGGAAGGAGGGAGAGGAGTATTCATTAATTAGACAGTAGATAAGAATTAAGTGTGCATAACTTTTTGTATGAGAGACCAACTTGATTTATAAACTTTCACTTAAAGCACAGTAAGTAAATTTGAAAAATTATCATAGGTGAAGGGAAGGACAACACACAATACAGGGGAAGTCAGCACAACCGGACTAAACCAAAAGCTAAGAAATTTCCTGAATACAACCAAACACTCTGAGTCCCTGACACAGCAGGAGAAAAAGGGGATGTAGAACTCAAATTCTAGTAAAAAGACCAGACTTAATGGTCTGACTGAGACTGGAGGAACCCAGGAAAACATGGCCTCCAGACTTTCTATTAGCCAAGAACTGAAACCATTGCCAAAGCCAACTCTTCAGACAAAGATTAAACCATAGACATAACATAAAATGATACTTGTCTAGAGGGTGCTTCTTCTCAAGGAGATACATGAGACTAAACAGGCAGCTCCTGTCTGGAGGTGAGATGAGAAGGCAAAAAGCGACAGGAGCTGGTTGAATGGACATGGAAAATCCAGGATGGAAAGGAAGCGTGTGCTGCTGTATCATAGGGAAAGTAACTAGGGTCACATAATAATGTGTGTATAAATTTTTGTATGAGAAACTAACTTTAACTGTAAACTTTCACTTAAACCACAATTAAAAAAAAAAACAGATTATTATGGGTTACCAGGAGTATGGAAACCCTGGTGGCGTAGTGGGTTAAGTGCTACAGCTGCTACCCAAGAGGTCAGCAGTTCAAATCTGCCAGGCGATCCTTGGAAACTCTATGGGGCAGTTCTACTCTGTTCTGTAGGATTGCTATGAGTCGGAATTGACTCGTCGGCAGTGGGTTTACCAGCAGTGGGAGGGAGGGGGGAAGAGGGATTTTTTGCTTAGAAGGCATTGATTTTATGTTAATGGTGGTGGAATAATTCTGAAAAGGGTAGTGATGATGGTTGTACAACATGAAGCATATATATCAATGTCACTGTATTACACATGTAAAAATGGCTGAACTGGCAAATGTTTTGTTATGTATATTTTTACCGCAATTAATAAAAATCAAAGCTAGAGAAAAAAAAAGCAATACTCCAAAATTCATCCTATGAAGACAGTATAATCCTGAAACGAAAACCAGACAAAGACACATGAAAAAAGCAATACTGCAGACCAATATGCCTCATGAATATAACAAAAAAAAAAAAAAAGCCACTGCCGTTGAGTCAATTCTGACTCATAGCGACCCTTTATCAAAAAATTATCAACAAAATTCTAGCGAAGAGAATTCAACAGCATATCAAAAAAATAATACATGATGACCAAGTGGTATTTATACCAGTTATTCAGGGGTAGTTAAACATTAGAAAATCAATTAATGTAATGTACCACATAAATAAAACAAAAGAACCTCATGATCATCTCAATTGATGCAGAAAAGGCATTTGACAAAGTCCATCATCCATTCCTGATAAAAAAAACTCTCATCCAAATAGGAAGAGAAGGGAAAATCCTCAACATAATAAGCGGCATTTATGCAAAACCAACAGTTCACACCATTCTAAAGGATAAACAGGAACCAAACAATGATGCTTTTTATCACACCACTCTTCTTCAACATCATGCTGGAGGACCTAGCTAGAAAAAATAGGGATAGTGCTAGGGGCCTGAGCACATTGCATAAAGAAAATATATACCATAACTAATAGTGCACAGACACCAGAAGATAGACTACGTAACTAGGAGCACCTAAAAATTAAAACTTATGTTCATCAAAAGACTTCACCTAAAGAGAACCTACTGCTGGAACAAAATTTTTGGCTATGGCATTCCTGATAAGGTTCTGACTTCTAAAATCTATAGTCTACTTCAATACCTTAATAACACAATGACAAATAATCCAATTAAAAAATTGGCAAAGGATATGAACAGACACTTCACCAAAGAAAACCTTCAGGCAGCTAACAGACACATGAGGAAATGCTAGTAATCATTAGAGACATGCAGGAAAAAAAAAAAAAAAACTACAAAGCGATACCATCTCACCCGGACATTACTGACACTAATAAAAACAACCAGAAAAAAAAATTTTTTTTGGACAGGTAGTAAGGAGATTGGAATTCTTATGCACTGCTGGTGGGAATGTAAAATGGTGCAACCATTATGGAAATGATATGGTGCCTTAAAAGGCACCATATCCAGCAATTCCACGCCTAGGAATACATTCTAGAGAATAAGAGCCATCACACAAGTACACATATAGCACAGGCATCTTCTTTGCAGCATTATTTACAATAGCAAAAAGGTGGAAACAGTCTAAGTGTCCACCAACAGATAAATGGATAAACAAATTATCATACACACAATGCAATAGTATGCAACGATAAAGAACAATGATGAATCTGTGAAACATCCTACAACATGGATGAATCTGGAGGACACTATGCTGAGTGAAATACATCAATCACAAAAGGGCAAATACTGCATGACACCTTATTATAAAAACCAAAGAAAAGGTTTACACAGAAAAACAAAAATATTTGATGGTTACAAGTGTGGGGACGAATGGGGAGGAGAAAAATCTATGACTAGATAGTTTACGGGTGTTAATTTTGATGAAGGGAAAAACAACACAATATAATATAGGGGAAGCCAGTACAACCTGACCAAGGCAAAATCATAGAAGCTTCATAGACACATCAAAACACCTTCAGGGACCAAGTTACTGGGGCTAAGGATTAGGGACCATGGTCTCAGGGGACATCTAAGGCAATTGGCATAACATAGTTCATAAAGAATATGTTGTACATCCTACTTTATTGAGCAGAGTCTGGGGTCTTAAAAGCTTGCTAGCGGCCTTTTAAATGCACCTATTGGTCCCATTAGGTTCTGAGCAAAGTAAAATGAAGAAAATCAAATACACAAGGAAAATAGTACTCCAAAGGACTAATGGACAACATGAACCACAGCTGGGCCCAGAAGAACTAGGTGGTGCCAGGCTACCACCACTATTTGCTCTGATTGGCTACTCACAGCTGATCCCATCATGGAGGTGATCATCTTATATCTCACCATAGACATAAGTACATCATTATACAACTGCCAAACTACATCATAACTGGCCAAACCACTGAGAAGCATGGTCCAGCCAAGCTGACACACAACCTTAACACAGCACAGAGGGCAGCAAGTTGTGTCACGTGGCTTTGGTTCTCATGTATACCTGGGAGGCACACACAGGGAAAGAAGCCACACTGGGCAGAAGTTGGGCTTCCCCCATGCTAGGCAGGGCCTGAGATTCCCATGGGGCACGCTCTTTCCATCTCCAATAGGCTTCAAGGTGCTACCTGAGGTCACCCTTCCTTGCCCACGTCAAGGCAGCTGTGGATTTCAGTAGGAAAACTGAGGCAACTTCCTCAGGAAAGCTGTATTAAAATGCCATTCCTTCCTGTCAGGGGCTTGGCACACACACTCACTTTGAAATTGCCACTGATAGCTCTGCCTTCCCTGATCTAGCCATCTATCTTCCTTGAGCAGCTGGGATCTCCAAGGCCTGACAAAGAGCAGCACCAGTCTCCACCATTAGTCACCACCTGACATTGACTACAAGCAACTACATATCTCTGTCCTTTCTCCTCTGGAATAAGAGGTGAGTTTGGTACCGCCCTCCCAGGGCAGTTGTGAAGCTGAAGAGGATGTTGCAAGTAAAGGCCCAGTTACCTGCAGCTGTCACAGTCACCACAATCACCATCAGCCCCAGGCCCCACACAGCACAGTGGGGAAGGAGTCTAATAAGGTGTTATGTCATGTGATTCAGGAGAAACTTTCACCTGGTGTTTCAAACGTAGTCTTGGGCCAGGCTTGAAAAATGCACTTACTCATGGCCTCACCCTTCTGTTTGTTAACCCCAAGCACCTGCTGCACATTAGTGTCAGCTCCCAGGATAGCAGTAGAGATAGCCATGCAGGGAGGTGAGCAGGCAGTGCAGGGGACCAAGTGCTATGAAGAAAGAGGTCTGGGGCTGTGGAAGCCAGCCCACCTTGGGCCAGAGGAGTATGCCAGGAAATCCATTTTCAAAGGATCCTGGAAAGAGAGCCAAGAGGGCTGGGGCCATTCAAGGGAACGTAACAGCCTTGCAAGGCCTGAGGCAGGAAGGACAGGGAGGCTTTTAAGAGAATAAAGCAGAATAATGTGGCCGCAGCCTACTGTGGTAGGTAGGTAGTATAATATTAGTTCAGACCATGAATTGTATGTAAGTAGGTATAAGAAGTTCAAATTTTACTCCTAGTATAAGGGGCAGCTATTTGCAAGTTTTAACATGAGCAAAGATATGATCTGATTTCAGTTTTTAAAACTATCACACAGTGTGTAACTTCTAATATAATAGTCGGAGGGGGATGAATGATAAAAATGCTCAGAGATTTCCACTGCCTTTCACACCTACTGGTCTACCAATAACAGCTAGAAAAAGTGGGGAAACTTGTTTTTAAGTGTTTTAGAAAGCATTGCAGGCCTTCCAAGTCAGTGAGGACTCAAGACATCAAGGTCCCAGACAGAGGGAAGCAAAGAGAGGTGAGTTTGACATTCATTACCAATGATTCCCATCTAGCTGTTAGCCAGTGAGGAGGCACTGCTGAGAGGCTGAACAAAGCTTTTGGCAATTTCTCAGAATTTCTGGAAAGAAAGGAAAGGCCATGCCCCACCAATGAGGAGGTGATCTGGTAAGCCCTTTAGGGCTCTCAGTTCTGTCACCCAAAGGGGTACAACTTCAAAGTAACGGTGGACTACAAAAAGGCCCATCCTCAAATGTAAAATGGTGCAGCTGCTGTAGAAAACAGGCTGGAAGTGCCTCAAAAGGTTAAAGAGTAATCTCATGAGCTAGAAATTCCACTTCTAGGTATATACTCAGAAATGAAAACATATATCCATACATAAACTTGTGTATGAATGCACATAGCAGCATTATTCATAATAGCCACAAAGTGGAAACAACACAAATGTCTACCAACTGATGACCAGAAAAACAAAATGTGGTATGGCTGTACAATGGAATATTATTTGGCCATGAAAAGGAATGAAGTTCTGATACATGCTACAAAATGGATCAACCTAGAAAACATGTTGAGTGAAAGAAGTCAGACACAAAAGGACAAATATTATATGGTTCCACTGATGTCCAGAATAGGCCAATCTATAGAAACAGAAAATAGGTTAGTTGTTGCCTGGAGGAGGTAGTGGGGAGAACAGGGGTGGGGGTGGAGAGGTGGGTGTGTGTGTTGACTGCTAATGCATTCAGGGCTTCCTTTTTTGGGGATGAAAATGTTCTAAAATTGATTGTGGTGATGGTTACACAATAATGTGAATATACTAAAAAGCCATTGAATTGTACACTTTAAATGGATAAATTGTATGATATGTAAATTATATCTCAAAAAATGTAATACAAAAAAACTCACCTTCACACACACTGAGACCCAGATTCAAGTCAGTTCAAATTAAGATCTTCCCCTGTGCTAACAGCCTTCCAGAAGCAAAGAAATTCTTTCTGGAAAAGTGTAAGATCATCCAAAGCCTCGCATTATATCTACAATTTCTTTATAGTTATTGCTAGTATTACATTAGAAGAAAAAAGAAGTTCTGAAAAATGACAGGAAGTGACTTAAATGAAAAGAAAAATGGACATTAAAAACAGATCACTAAGGATCTAAATATTAGAGTTATCAGGGATGGATATCAAAACAACTGTGATTAATATGTTCAATAAACTGAGAGAATTTAAGGAAAAAATCAAAGAAAATTCTAAAAAACAGAAGAGTGAAAATAAGAAACAAAAACTCAACAAATATGACTTGATTTGTAAACTTTCACTTAAAGCACAATAAAAAATATATAAAAAACTCAACAAATACGTGTAACAGTGTATTAAGCACAATGAGGAAAGTGTTCATGTACAGAAAGATGGGACAGAAGAACATATCTGGACTGAGGCACAAAAGTGGAAAGTAGAGAAACAATCATAAAAGACATATGGGACATAGTGAGAAACGTCTTGCATATGTCTACTTGGAATCCCAAAGGAAAGGGGAGAGAAAATGAAGCAAAGACAATTTTAAAAAGATAATCACAAAGAATTGTCCAAAAACTGATGAAAGCTATCAAGCCGTAGATACAAAAGTGTTATAAACTGTAAGCACACAACACCTAGACACAGAGATAAATTTTTTAAGCTGCTAGGAAAAAGAAAAACATAGATTACCTTCACCAGAGCAACATAAGACTGACAGAAGACTCCTCTCAGAAGCAATGAAAGCCAGATGAAAACGGAATTGCATCTTTAAAGAGCAGAAAGAAAATATCCACCAACCTACTATTATTATACTCAGAAAAAAAATCCTTGAAGAACAAAGGCAAAAACACAAATTTTTTCAAACAAACTAAATCTGAGAGAATTAATCACCAGGAGACCCACACTAACAGAAATACTTCAGGCTAAAGTGTGGAAATGCAGGACTGAATGAATAGGAATAGAAAGAACAAATACGTAGGCAAATCTAAATGATTATTGACTGTACCAACAAAAATAATAACAATGCCACGTGGGGTTTGAAATATATATAGAATTTATATATAAGACAACAATATCACAAAAGTTTGGAGGTGTAAACAAAGTGTTCCAAGGTCCAAGGATACTTACAAAATAGTTAAAGTACTCATTAAGTTAGATTATAATTACTGAGAGATACATGCTATAACCTCAAGGCTAACCCCTCAAATATAATAATAGAATGTATTCCTAACAAGTTAACAAAGAGTTACAAAAATTAAGTAAAAATATATTTAATGGCTCTGAAAGAAGATAAGAAATTGAAGAAAAAGAAACATAGAATGAGAGGGACAAAAATAATGAGGAACATGGCCTATTTTAACATAAAATATATCAGTAATTGTACTAAATGTACCATATTTTATACAAATAACATGCACCTTCTACCTTTGTCACCTGTACCCTTTGCCCATGAGATTTTTTGTAAGTGCCACTATGCATGTTGCTGTATGTTACATGTTGCTGTAAAATATATTTAGCATAGTATAAGCTTATAAAAATACCTTGCGGGGAGAAGGGCGTGGTTTGCAAACAAACATAGAAGGTGCAAGTTATTTGCATAGAAATATGGTAAATGAACTGAATACTCAAAAAATTAAGGCAGACTACATATGTCATGGATTGAATTATGTCCCCCCACCCCCCCAAAAAAAGGTCTGTATTAATTTGGTTAGGCCATGTGTGGTTGTCCTCCATTTTGTGATTTTCCTATGTGTTATAAATCATAATCTTTGCCCGTGGTTAAAAGGATTAGGGTGGGATGTAATACTCTTGCTCAGGTCACCTCCCTGATCCAATGTAAAGGTAGTTTCCCTGGGGTATGGCCTGCACCACCTTTTATCTTACAAGAGATAAAAGGAAAGGGAAGCAAGCAGAGAGTTGGGGATCTCATACCACCAAGAAAGCAGTGCTGGGAGCAGAGCACATCCTTTGGACCTGGGGTTCCTGGGCTGAGATGCTCCCAGACCAAGACAAGACTGATGACAAGAATCTTCCCCCAGAGCAGGCAGAGAGAGAAAGCCTTCCCCTAAAGCTGGCACCCTGAATTCGGACTTCTAGCCTACTGGACTGTGAGAGAATAAACTTCTCTTTCTTAAAGCCATCCACTTGTGGTATTTCTGCTAAGACAACATAAAAAGAAAAAGTGTATGTTGCTTATAACAGAAACACCTAAAAGGACCCAGAAAGGTTGAGAGTAAAAGAATGGAAAAGATACAAAAAAAGTTGATGTAAAAATACTAATAGACAAACTAGATTTTAAGTCAAAATCTAAAAAAAAAAAAATTAATAGACATGAAGAGGGACATTTTCAAATGATAAAATGACCAATCCACCAAGAAGATATACAATTCTAAACATGTATACACCTAATTGCATAATTTTAAATTACATTAAGCAAATATTGATGAAACTTAAAGGAGAATTAGACAAAGCTACAAACTTAGCGGCAGGCTTAAACATGCCTCTCTCAACAACAAGCAGACAAAAATTAAGGATATAGAAGATCTGAACAACACAATTAACAAATTTGGTCTAGGTGACAAATATAGAAAAGTACACCCAACTGCAGAATTCATTCTTTTCAAATGCACATGAAATATTTAACAAAACTGGCAACATGTTGGACCATAAAACAACTCTCAAGTTTAGAATTTACTCAGTGTGTTATCTAGTCATTCTAAATAAAAAAATGCTAGCAAAAAATAAATTTGGCAAATGTTTAGAATTTGAAGAATCAATACATGGTCAAAGAAGAAATCACAGTGGGAAGGGGGCAGAGCCAACATGGCACTATAGACAGAAGCACCACACTGTCCCTCTGCAGCAAAAACTCAAAAAAAAATAAGTAAAACAAAGACAGACATCAATCCTGGTACCCTAAGCATTAAATGAAGAGAGAAAGAACTCAGCCAAGCACTCAGTGGAATAAGAAATTGACAGAGAACAGAGAGCGAGGAGAGGTACATGTGGAGGTCCCCTATCAGCTAACAGAGCACAGATTTGCCATCTTGGACTCCTGTCAGATATCGGTGGACAGAAAGTATGGGAAAGCAACTTTGCTGAGCTCCCAGAAGGAGACAGAGCACCCGGTAACCAGTGACATACGTTTTCCCAGCCCCTATCTCTCTCCCCTCTGCTCGGCCTCAGCTGCTTACTAGCTGGTTACAATAGCCCAGCTGGCCGGGAAGTACAGGGTCTGTGCCACTTGGATTCCTCCCGCCCACATCAGAGATTGGCAGACAGGGAGTATGGAAAAGCAGCTTCACGGAGCTCACAGCAGGAGACAGAGCACCTGGTAACCAGCAATACATACTTTCCCAGCACCCCACCCTTCTTTCCCCCACTCAGCGTCCACTGATTTTTGCCAGCCACAGTCTCTTTGCCGGGAGGCACCGGCTCCAGCCCCATTCGGGTTGGATTTGCCCCACCCACACTAACTAGCTCCATCAGTACCATTTGTTTGTAGCTGGTGTTGCTTCTTTCCGATTCTTTTGGTTTTTTCCTTGCCACACACCACCTCCCTCGCCTTTCTATCAAACACCTGCCAGCTCTGCTTCTTCTTGAAAGGCTATGAAGCACCACTTAGCTGAGGAACTGCTTCCCAAGTCCGAGGTGTCACACTCGTGGGATCCCTGGGGCCTTTTTCCTTTAAAAAATTTTTTTTGTCTTCTTTTCTTTTGTTCTGATTTGTTTGTTTTCTTTTTGTGGCTTTGAAGTCCCTTCTAGCCACGTTGTACTGTCCAGCTTGGGAACCACTTCCCCAGTCTGCACAGCTGTACTGGTGTGATCCCTGGAGGCATTTCTTTTTCTCTTTTTTCCTTTTGTCTTTCTTAATTTCTCAGTTTCTTGTCTGTCTATATGTACCTTCTTTCTCCTGCATACCTGGAGCTGTGTGATACCTCTGCCCCTTCTAGCCAGACTGTACTTCGCAGCCTGGGAGCCACTTCCCCAGTCTTCACAGTTGCACTGGTGGGATCCCTGGGGGCTTTGCTTTTATTTTTTCTAGTTTTTTTGTATTTTATTTGTTTTCCCTTTTTTTCCCCCCTTTTGCTCTTCTCCACTTCTCGGTCTCCCATGTCTCTACTCCAATAGGAAACTCCCTTAGCACTCTTTGTGTATGTGTGTGTGTGTTTGTTTGTTTGCTTTTGGGTCCTATTTCTCTCTCCTTTCCGATACTCATCTTAACTCCACACATCACAACTTCTTCTTCCTGTCTATCTGCACCATGCGCTGAACATCACACCCCCAAACAGAACAGGCACAGCCTACCAGTACCTGACCTGTGCTGATTCCAGGCCCACCCTGTAAGCCCTAGTACGTGCCATAAACAACCCATCCCTGCTCCTCCCTTCAGCTAGATCTGCCATGCTGCACCATAGATGAGTGACTGGCCCTGCCCATTGGACAAGAACCTGAAAAGTATCATCCCCATAGATGAGCAAACAGCAAAGAACGCACAACCCTCCTGCTCAAGCATAACAAAATAAAACAAAAAAATCAGGAAAAAAACAAACAAATCTACAATCAACAAAGAGAATAACTACTGAATGTCCTGAATACAGCAGACAATATAAAACACATTAAAAAAAAAAAAGATAGGATGGTTCCAAAAGGCATTCAAAATAAAACACCAGATGACTTTCCAGTAGAAGAAAAGGCACTAGAACTACCTGATAAGGAATTCAAACTCTAATATCCAGAGCTATCCAAGAGTTGAAGCAAAAAGCTGACAGATATGAGGAAAAAAATGGGCAAATGCATGGAAAAGGCAGACAAATTCATGGAATGTACAGGCAAAAACACGGAAGAATTCAGGAAAATAATACAGGAACAAAATCCCAAAATAAATTTACAACTAGAAATCATACAAAAACAATTAGAAATCCAAAAGATAAACAAGATTTCAGAAATGGACAGCTTCATAGAAGGGCTGAGGAACAGATTTGAAACAATGGAAGACAGGATCAGCAAAATTGAAGACAAATACTTGGATACAACCTTGAGGAAAAATCAGATAAAAGGAGGAAGAAAAATGAAGAAACCCTGAGAATTATGTGGGACACAACGAAAGCAAAAATTTGCGAGTAACTGGAGTTCAAGAACAGGGAGAGAAAATGGAAAACACAAAGAGGATCATTAAAGAATTACTGACAGAAAATTTCCCTAATATCATGAAAAGCTGACCATCCAAGAAGCTCAACAAGCCCCATATAGGACAGACCCCAAAAAAGAAAATCACCAAGGCATATCATAATCACACTCACTAAAACCAAAGACAAAGCATCCTGAGAGCAGCTCGAGAAAAATGAAAAGTCACATACAGAGGGGAAACAATAAGACTAAGCTCTGATTATTCGGCAGAAACCAAGCAGGCAAGAAGGGAACAGGACGATATACATGAAACCTTGAAAGAAAAAAATTGCCAACCAAGATTAGTATATCCTGCAAAACTCTCATTCATATGTGATGGTGAAATTAGGACACTTCCAGATAAACAGAAATTGAGGGAATATGTAAAAACCAAACCAAAACTTACAAGAATTATTAAAGGGAGTCCTTCAGTCTGAGAACAAACATCATCAGATCACAGCCTGAATCTAGGATTCAAGATTGTACCAGCCAGATACCAACCTAGGAAATTAACTCTCAAGGACTATCCAAAACCAAAAGAATTACAACAGGGAACCAGAGAGATTAATCTGTAAATGACAACAACACCAGAACAATAAAAGAGGGAATAAATGGTATTGCTATAGAACTTTCTAATGGAGAGGAAGGCAAGGTGATACCAAGTAATAACAGACTGGTTCAAACCTAGAAAGATGAGAGTAAATTTCAAGGTAAACACAAAGAAAGTTAACAAACCTACTAGTCAAAATAAAGAAGATAAACATAAGATCTCAGTAAAAACAAAATCCACAAAAATAAATGAAAAATTTTCACAAACAAAAGGAATTCAGCACAGGAGAGTAAGAGGAACAAAGAAAAACGGCAGCACTGCAAAAAAAAAAAAAAAAAAAAAAAAAGCACTACAAAATGACAGCAGTAAACTCACACCTATCAATAATTACACTGAATGTAAATAGCCTAAATGCACCCATAAAGAGATAGAGAGTGAAACAATGGATTGAAAAAAAAAAAAGGATCCATAAATATGCTGTCTACAAGAGATACACCTTAAAAACAAAGACATAAATTTATAAAAAATTGAATAATGGAAAAAAATATATATCAAGCAAACAGCCACCAAAAAAGAGCAGGAGTGGCGAAGCTAATCTCAGATAAAATAGACTTTAAAACAAAGTTCACCATAAAAGACACAGAAGGGCACTATATAATGATTAAAGGGACGATCCACCATGAAGACATAACCATAATAAACACCTACACACCAAATGACAGGGCTCCAAAATACATAAACTCTAGCAGCACTGAAAAGAGAAATTGACAGCTCCACAATATTAGTAGGAGACTTCAACACACCACTCTTGGTAAAGGACAGAACATCTAGAAAGAAACTCGACAAAGATACAGAAGAGCTAAAGGCCACAATCAGCCAACTTGAACTCATAGACATATATAGGACACTCCACCCAACAGCAGCAAAGTACATATTCTTTTTCAATGCACATGGAATATTCTCCAGAATAGACCACATCTTAGGCCACAGAGCAGCCCTCAACAAAATCCAAAACACTGAGACAAAACAAAGTATCTTCTCTGACCACAATGCCATCAAGGCAGAAATCACCAAAAGGAAGAGCAAGGAAAAAAAATCAATTACATGGAAACTGAATAACACTCTGCTTAAAAGCCACTGGATAATAGAAGAAATCAGAGATGGAATCTAAAAATTCCCAGAATAAAAACACATCATACCAAAACCTTTGGGACACAGCAAAGGCAGTGCTCAGAGGTCAATTTATAGCAATAGATGCACACATCAAAAAAGAAGGGACAAAATTAAAACAGCTACACAAGTCAAACAAAGAGAAAGAGAACAGCAAAAAAAAAAAAAAAAAAAAAAAAGCCAACGGCCACCAAAAGAAAGGAAATAATAAAGAGCATGAATAAATGAAATAGAGAATAGAAAAACAATAGAAAGAATCAAAACCAAAAGTTGATTCTTTGAAAGGATCAACAAAATCGACAAACCACTGGCCAAAATGACAGAAGAAAAACAGGGGAGGATGCAAATAACCCAAATAAGAAACGAAATGGGAGACATTACAACCGACCCAACGGAAATAAAAAGAATCATAACGGAGACCTATGAAAAACTATACTCCAACAGGAAACCCTGGTGGCGTAGTGTTTAGGAGCTGCGGCTGCTAACCAAAAGACTTGCAGTTCAAATCCACCAGATGCTCCTTGGAAACTCTATGGAGCAGGTCTACTCTGTCCTATACACTCGCTGTGAGTTGGAATTGACTCAAAGGAAACAGGTTGTTTTTTTCAATTCCAACAAATCTGAAAACTTAGAGGAAATGAACAAATTTCTAAAAAGACACTACTTACTCAACCTAACACAAGATGATGTTGAAAATCTGAACAGACACATAACAAGAGAAGAGATTGAAAAGGTAATTAAAAAAAAACTCCCCCCCCCAAAAAAAAGCCCTGGCCCAGATGGCTTCACTGGAGATTTCTACCAAACATGGAGAGAAGAGCTTACACCAGTACTGCCCAAACTATTTTAGAACATAGAAAAGGAAGCAATACTTCTGAATTCCTTCTATGAAGCCAGCATAACCCTGATACCAAAACCAGGCAAAGACACCACAGAAAAAGAATATTACAGATCAATATCTACCATGAATATAGATGCAAAAATTCTCAATAAAATACCAGCCAATAGAATTCAGCATCTTATCAAAAAAAAAAAAAAAAACACCATGACCAAGTAGGATTCGTACCAGATATGCAAGGATGGTTCAACATTAGAAAATCAATCAATGTAATCCACCACTTAAATAAAAGGAAAGAAAAGAATTGTAAGATCATCTCGACTGATGCAGAAAAGGCATTCAACAAAGTCCAACACCATTCCTGATAAAAAGTCTCAATAAAATACGTATAGAAGGGAAATTTCTCAACATAATAAAGGGCATCTGTGCAAAACCAACAGCCAACATCATTCTTAATGGACAGAGGTTGGAAACATTCCCTTGAGAACAGGAAAAAGACAAGGATGCCATTTATCACCACTCTTATTTAACATCATGATGTAAATAAGGCAAGAAAAAGAAATAAAGGGCATCCGAATTGGTAATGAAGAACTTAAACTGTCCCTATTTGCAAATGATATACTACTGTACACAGAAAACCCAAAAGACTCACGAGAAAACTACTAGAACTAATAGAAAGATTCAGCAGATTAGCAGGAAACGAGATAAACTTACAAAAATCAGTTGTATTCCTATACACCAATAAAGGGAATGATGAAAAAGAAATCAGGAAAACAATACCTTTTCTAATAGCCCTAAAAAAAAAAAAAAAAAACTTAGGAATAAATCTAACCAGGGATGTAAAAGACCTATACGAAGAAAACTACAAAACGCTACCACAAGAAACCAAAAGAGATCTACATAAATGGAAAAACATACCATGCTCATGGATAGGTAGACTCAACATTGGGAAAATGACAATTCTACCAAAAATCTTTTTTTTTATGGTAGTGCCCTTTTTTAAAAAATTTTTTATTGTGCTTTAAGTGGAAGTTTACAGTCAGTCTCTCATACAAAAATTTATGTACACCTTGCTATATACTCATAGTTGCTCTCTCCCTAATGAAACAGCACACTCCTTCTCTCCACTCTCTATTTTCGTGTCCATTTGGCCAGCTTCTGATCCCCTCTGCCCTCTCATCTTCCCTCCAGGCAGGAGGTGCCCACATAGTCTACTTGATCCAAGAAGCTCACTCTTTGCCAGTATCATTTTTTATGCCATAGTCCAGTCCAATCCCTGTCTAAAGAGTTGGCTTTGGGAATGGTCCTGTCTTGGGCTAATGGAAGGTCTGGGGACCATGACCTCTGGGGTCCTTCTAGTCTCAGTCAGACCATTAAGTCTGGTCTTTTTCTACCCAAAACAATTTACAAATACAATGCAATCCCAAATACCAATAACATTCTTTAAAGAGATGGAAAAATTAATCATTAACTTTATACGGAAAGGGAAGAAGCCCTGGATAAGTAAAGCACTAGTGAAGAAGATATAAAAATAAAGTAGGAGGACTAACAGTACCTGGCCTCAGAACCTACTCTACAGCTACAGTAGCCGAAACAGCCTTTTAGTGGTACAACGACGGATACATTGACCAATGGAACATTATTGGGAACTCAGATGTAAATCCACCCACCTATGGTCATCTGATCTTCGAAAAGGGCCCAAAGTCCATCAAATGTGGAAAAGACAGTCTTTTAACAAATGGTGCTGACGAAACTGGACATCTATCTGCAAAAAAATGAAACAGAACCCATACCTCACACCATACACAAGAACTAACTCAAAATGGATCAAATACCTAAAATAAAGCCAAAAAGTATAAAGTTCATAGAAGAAAAAATAGGATCGATGCTAGAGGTCCTAATACACGGCATCAACGGGATACAAACCATAACCAACAATACACAAACTCTAGAAGATAACCTAGATAACTGGGATCTTCTAAAAATTAAAAACATATGCCATCAAAAGACTTCACCAAAAAAGTAAAAAGCGAAACTACAGACTGGGAAAAAAAAAAAAAAATTTGGCTATTACAAATCAAAGTTCTAATTTCTAAAATCTACATGAAAATCCAACACCTCTACAGCAAAGAGACAAATAATCCAATTAAAAAATGGGCAAAGGAAATGAACAGACACTTCACCAAAGAAGACATTAAAGCAGCCAACAGACACATGAGGAAATGCTCACAATCACTAGCCATTAGAGAAATGCAAATCAAAACCACAATGAGATGCTGTCTCACCCCAGCATTACTGGCAGGAATCAAAAAAACAGGAAATAACAAACATTGGAGAAGCTTTGGGGAGATCAGAACTCTTAGGCACTGCTAGTGGGAATGCAAAATGATACAACCATTTCGGAAAACAATATGGTGCTTCCCTAGAAAGCTAGAAATAGAAGTACGATCCAGCAATCCCACACCTAGGAATATATCCTAGAGAAATAAGAACCATCACACAAATAGACATATGTACACCCATGGTCATTGCAGCATTGTTCACAGTAGCAAAAAGATGGACATAATCTAGATGCCTATCAACAGATGAATGGATAAACAAACTATGGTACATACACAAAATGGAGTATTACAAAACAGTAAAGAACAATGATGAATCTGTGAAGCATCTGATAAAACTGATGAATCTGGAGGGCATTTTGCTGAGTGAAATAAGTCAATCACAAAAGGACAAATATTGTATGAGACTACTACTGTAAAAACTCATGAAAAGGTTTACACACACAAAAAGAAACAATCTTTGATGGTTACGTGGGAGGGGAGGTGTGAGGCTGGAAAAACACTAAATAGGCAATAAATAAGTAGTAACTTTGGCGAAGGGTAAGCCAGTACACAGTACTGGGAAAGCCAGCACAACTTGTCCAAGGCAAGGTCATGGAAGCTCCATAAAAAAAAAACAAACAAAAAACAGTCCCGTTGAGTCGATTCCAACTCATAGCGACCCTATAGGACAGAGTAGAACTGCCCCATAGAGTTTCCAAGGAGCACCTGGCGGATTTGAACTGCCAACCCTTTGGTTAGCAGCTATAGCACTTAACCACTATGCCACCAGGGTTTCCGGAAGCTCCATAGACACATCCAAATTCCCTGAGGGACCAAATTACTGGGCTGAGGACTATGGGAACCATGGTCTTGGAGAATATCTATGTCAATTGGCAGAACATAGTTTATAAAGAAAACGTTCTACATTCTACTTTTGTGAGTGGCATCTGGGGTATTAAAAGCCTATGAGCAGCCATCTAAGATACTGCACTGGTCTCACACCTTTGGGAGCGAGGAAGAATGAGGAAAACTAAAGATGCAACGGAAAGATTAGTCCAAAGGACTAATGGACCACATCTACCAAGGCGTCCACCAGACTGAGTCCAGTATAACCAGATGGTGCCTGGCTACTACCACTGACTGCTCTGATAGGGATCACAATAGAAGCTCCTGAACAGAACTAGAGAAAAATGTAGAACAAAATTCTAACTCACAAAAAAAGACCAGAGTTATTGGCCTGACAGAGACTGGAGAAACCCCAAGAGTATGGCCCCCGGATACCCTTTTAGCTCAGTAATGAAGTCACTCCTGAGGTTCACCCTTCAGCCAAAGATTAGACAGGCCCAAAAAACATAAGTATACTAAAGTAGCACACCAGCCCAGGGGCAAGGACTAGAAGGCAGGAAGGGACAGAAAAGCTGGTAAAAGGGAACCCAGGGTCGAGAAGGGAGAGTGTTGACACGTCGTGGGGTTATGAACCAAAGTCATAAAACAATATGTGTACTAACTGTTTAATGAGAAACTGATTTGTTCTGTAAGCCTTCATCTAAAGCACAATTTAGAAAAAAGATATAAAAAAAAGTCTAGCCAATAGAATTCAGCATCATATTAAAAGAAAAAGAAATCACAGTGGAAAAATGTTTTTAATATTTTAAATTGATAATGAAAATATGATGTATCAAAGTTTGGGGATGCAGCTATATCCAAGATTATTGTTTAGTGACAGTTATGTAGCCTAAAATGCCTAGATTAGAAGAAAGGCTAAAAAGTAATTAAGTATCCTTTTCAAGAAATAGGAAAAAATAAAGAAAACCAAAGAAAGCAGTAGAAACAACAACGTTAACAACAGAAATTAAAGAAAGAGAAAACAAATATAATAAGAAAATCAATATCACTAAATGTCAGCTTTTTTTTTTTTAAGACTGATATTTTTTCACAGGAACACAACTACCACATAAATTGAAGAAGGAATGTACTTTATTCAAAACCTTACGAAAAGTTGTTTCTATTTCAAAAAGTCACATAACCAACGGCAGCATTGCTGGTGGTATTCGAGTCACCACGACAACACTTGTACCGAACAGTCTGCATTTGCGGCTACAGCATTTATAGTCATTCTAAGTATACGTACGAATATACCTACTTAGCTCTTCTTTCAAAATGTCAAATATAAATAAAAAATGTGGGCAAATATTCATTTAAATATTTGAAATATTTCAGTTATATATATTGCACAGATGAACAGTCACCAACGTGCCTATTCTACCAATGCATTTTTTCTAATTAAGCCAAGTAACCCATCAAGATTAAGTCAACATTTTACAAAGGAACATGTTGAAGAAACTGGCAAAGATATACCATATTTCTGATACTTAAATAAATTGAAAACTGCAATACTGTCACTGGGATGTTTGAAAAATGTTCTATTCAGAAAGAGATACATTTCATTTTTCTTACAGAACATTAATGATCACAAAATATGATAAACCACACAGCATTCGATAAAAATGAATCTTAGCTGTATAAGAGATTACTTCAAAGGTGATGAAAAAATTAAATAACTTCCTTTATTCTATTGACCAATACTGCTTTAAAAAGGTGGCAAATATGCCCAAATCAACTGCATAATACAAATAAAATCTTTATTACAAGTGGATGATAGCATCCTGCATGATCATGAAGCTTTACCATTTACATTTGTAATGTTTGCAAGGATATAAAAAGTTGTAGAGAAAACGTTATTTTCAAAATGAGTGTCGTGAACACATAAGAATTGTCAATATTTGAAACCCTTAAAATTACTTAAAGGAAAAAAAAATCCCTTTTCCAACGGCATTGCTCGTTCAACAAATGGCAGCAATGTAAGGTAATAGCCAGTTTTAAAAAGGTGCAACAGGTATTTTAACAAGTCACTTTATTCATTAGCACACTTAATTACCAAGAATCTTGGAGGAAGAGCTCAAAGATCAATGAATGTTTAAAACTAATGCCTCAACGATAGATTACTCATAATCTATCAAATGTCAATGAAGAAGGGTTCGAATGCTTTGTTCAACTCAAAGGAATAAGAGGCTCTCCAAAGGAATTTTTTTTTTTTTAAGATTTGGTTCATTATATAGACCTCTAGGGAATTTTTGATGTGATCAATGAAAAATAAGTATCAAATTTGAAATATAGCAAAACAATGAGGGATATATTTCAAACATATTTGAATTTATAACTGTTTTTAATGTATAATGTATATCATTGTACATTTTCAACATATTTGTGTTTTTATGTATATCTTAAAATATAGCAGAAAAGCTGAAAACCAGAAAAATAAACACCCATATGCCTACTACCTAGATTCAACAATCATAAGCATTTTTCCATAATTGCTTCTCAGGTATGTGTATATTTTGATTGAAACATTTTGACATGAAATGCAAATATCATGCCACTTTACCCCTAACTTCTTAAGCATGCATATCCTAAAAATAAGAACATTATCTTACATAACCACAATGTCATTACCACAGCTAAAAAAAATTCAGAATTTTCTAATGTCATCTAATAGTCCATTTTCGTATGTCAATTGTCCCCCAAATGTCTTTAATAATTGCGTATGTTGTGTTTAACTAGGATGCAATAGAGGTTCAAGCATTGCATTCTTTTGTTGTGACTCTTTAACCAACCAATCAGCTGCCGCCGAGTCTATTCTGACTCATGGTGACAGCATGTGTGTCAGGGTAGAACTATGCTCCATAGAGTTTTCAATGACTGATTTTTCAGATCTCTAGGTCTTTCATTTGAGTTATCTCTGGGTGAACTCAAACCTCCAGCATTTCGATTAACAGACTGCCATGTCTTTCTGCTACAGGGCCCTGGGTGGGTTAGACCCATCAACCTTTGGGTTAGCTGTTGAGTGCTTAACCACTGTGCCACCAGGGCTCCTTTCTGTAAAGATTACAGCCTTGGAAACCCTGTGAGGCAGTTCTACTCTGTTCTGTAGGGTCATTATGAGTTGAAATCGACAGTAATGCGTTTTTATGCTTCATTTTGCTTTACATCAAGAGGCAGAAGATGACAGGTCATGTGCCTATTACTAATGGTATCATGAGGACAAGCAGGGGACAGGCACATCCATCATTGTAGAGGTCCATTTATAATGTAATCTCTGGGGCAATACTAGATGAGCTCATTATAGAACTTTAAGTAAAGGATATCAACCTCACTACAGTTAAGGGAATTATCATGATTTTATCAACAAATATAACCCATTTACATCAAGAGGCAGAAGATGACAGGTCATGTGCCTATTACTAATGGTATCATGAGGACAAGCAGGGGACAGGCACATCCATCATTGTAGAGGTCCATTTATAATGTAATCTCTGGGGCAATACTAGATGAGGTCATTATAGAACTTTAAGTAAAGGATATCAACCTCACTACAGTTAAGGGAATTATCATGATTTTATCAACAAATATAACCCATTGACAAACCAAACCTGTTGCCGTTCAGTCAATTCCAACTCACAGCGACCCTATAGGACAAAGTAGAAATGTCCCATAGAGTTTCCAAGGAGCAGCTGTGGATTAGAACTGCTGACCTTTTGGTTAGCAGCTGACCTCTTAACAAGTTTGCCAGCAGGGCTCCATCAACAAGTATAATATTTAAAAATAACCTTGCTCACTGAGGACTTTTATGGGTTTCAGCTTTGCAGCAAAATTTATGTAACATAGCCAAACGAAACCAAAACCTTTGCAGTCAAGCCAATTCTGATTCAAAGATGTTGACTCAGAAATATATGCTGTCAGCATAGAAAAGGATGGAATACTCCCAAACTCATTCTATGAAGCCAGCATAACCCTGATACCAAAACCAGGTAAAGATACCACAAAAAAGAAACTTACAAACCAATATCCCTCATGAGCATAGACACAAAAATCCTCAACAGAATTCTAGCCAATAGAATTCAACAACATATCAAAAAAATAATTCACTATGACCAAGTGGGATTCATACCAGGTATGCAGGGATGGATCAACATTAGAAAAACAATTAATGTAATCCATCACATGAATAAAACAAAAGACAAGAACCACACGATCTTATCAATTGATGCAGAAAAGGCATTTGATAAAATTCAATACCCATTCATGATAAAAACTCGCAGCAAATAGGAATAGAAGGGAAATTCCTCAACATAATAAATGGCATTTATACAAAGCCAACTGCCAATATCACCGTAAATGGAGAGTCTGAAAGCATTCCCCTTGAGAATGGGAACCAGGCAAGCATGCCCTTTATCAGCACTCTTATTCAACATTGTGCTGAAGGTCCTAGCTAGACCAATTACGCTAAAAAAAAAAGAAATAAAGGGCATCCAAATTGGTAAGGAAGAAGTAAAAGTATCTCTACTTTCAGATGATATGATCTTATACACAGAATACCCCAAAGAATCCTCCAGAAAACTACTGGAACTAATAGAAGGTTTCAGTGAAGTATCAGAATACAAGATAAACATACAAAAATCAGTTGGATTCCTCTATACCAACAGAGAGAACTTTGAAGAGGAAATCACCAAATCAATATCATTTACAGTAGCCCCCAAGAAGATAAAATTCTTAGGAATAAATCTGACCAGAGACATAAAAGACCTGTACAAAGAAAACTACAAGACTACTGCAGGAAACCAAAAGAGACCTACATAAGTGGAAAAACATACCTTGCTCATGGATAGGAGGACTCAATATTTTGAAAATGTCTATTTTACCTAAAGCAATCTACAAAGACAATGCAATCCTGATCCAAATTCCAATGGCATTCTTTAGTGAGGTGAAGAAACAAATCACCAAATTCATATGGAAAGGCAAGATGCCCTGGATAAGTGAAGCATTACTGAAGAAGAAGAACAAAGTGGGAGGGCTCACACTACCTGCTTTCAGAAACTTTTATATTGCCATGGTAGGCAAAACAGCCTGGTACCAGTACAACAGAAGATACATAGACCAGTGGAACAGAATTGAGACTCCAGACTTAAATTCATCCACCTATGAGCAGCTGATACTTGACAAAGGACCACAGTCCCTTGATTGGGAAAAGACAGTCTCTTTAACAAATGGTGCTGGCATAACTGGATATCCATCTGCAAAAAAATGAAACAAGACCCATTCCTTACACCATGCACAAAAAGTAACTCAAAAATGATCAGAGACCTAAATATAAAATCTAAGACAATAAAGATCATGGATGAAAAAATAGGGACAATGTTAGGGGCCTAATACATGGCATAAACAGAATACAAAACATTACTAACAATCCACAAACACCAGAAGACAAACTAAATAACTGGGAGCACCTAAAAATCAAACACTTATACTCATCGAAAGAGTAAAAAGACAACCTACAGACTAGAAAAAATTTTTGGCTACAGTAAATCCGTCAGGGTCTCTAAAATCTACAATATACTGCAAAACCTCAACAACCAAAAGAGAAATAACCCAATTAAAAAATGGGCAAAGGATATGAACAGGCACTTCACCAAACAAGACATTCAGGCGGCTAACAGATACATGAGGAAATACTCATAATCATTAGCTATTAGATAAATCCAAATCAAAACTACAATGATATACCATCTCACCCCAACAAGTCTAGCATTAATCGAAAAAAAAAAAAAAAAAGTAAATGTTGGAGAGGTCATGGAGAGACTAGACCACTTATACACTGCTAGTGGGAATGTAAAATGTTGTAACCACTTTGGAAATCAATTTTGCACTTCCTTAAAAAGCTAGAAATAGAAGTACTACATGATCCAGAAATCTCTCTCCTTGGAATATATCTTAGAGAAATAAGAGCCTTTACATGAACAGATATATGCACACCCACGTTCATTGCAGCACTGTTCACAATAGCAAAAGGATGGAAACAACCTAGGTGCCTATCGATGGACAAATGGTTAAATAAACTGTGGTATATTCACACAATGGAATACCACTCAATGATAAAGAACAAAGATGAATCCACAAAACAACTCATAACATGGATGAATCTGGAAGGCATTAAGCTGAGTGAAACTTTTTTTTTTTCAGTGCCGTCGAGTTGATTCCGACTCATAGCGACCCTATAGGACAGAGTAGAATTGAAACTAGTACAATGAAACTAGTAGAGTGAAACTAGTCAGTAGCAAAAGGACAAATATTGTATGAGACCACTATTATAAGAACACAAGAAAAGGTTTAAACACAGAAAAAAATTTTTTGATGGTTATGAGGGTGGGGGTGGGTATTCACTAACTAGATAAAAAAAAAAAAAACTAGATAGTAGATAAGATTTATCTCAGGTGAAGGGAAGGACCACACACAATACAGGGGATGTCAGCACAACTGGACTAAATCAAAAACTAAGAAGTTTCCTGAATACAGCCAAATACTTCTAGGGACAGAGTAGCAGGGGCAGGGGTCTGGAGACCATGATTTCGGGGGACTTGTATGTCAATTGGCATAACAGCTTATTACGAAAACGTTCTTCATCCCACTTTGGTGACTACCATCTTAAAAGCTAATGAGCGGCCATCTAAGATGCACCAATTGGTCCCAACCTACCTGGAGCAAAGGAGAATGAAGAACACCAAAGATGCAAGGAAAATATTAGCCCAAGAGACAGAAAGTGCCTTATAAACCAGAGACTCCATCAGCCTGAGACCAGAAGAACTAGATGATGCCTGGCTTCCACCAATGACCGCCCTGACAGGGAACACAACAGAGAGTCCCTGACAGAGCAGGAGAAAAATGGGGTGCAGAGCTCAAATTCTAGTAAAAAATACCAGACTTAATGGTTGACTGAGACTGGAAGGACCCCAGAACTCATGGCCCTGGACTCTCTGTTAGCCAAAACTGAAAACCATTGCCAAAGCCAACTCTTCAGACAAAGATTAGACTGGACTATAAGACATGAAATGATATTTGTGAAGAGAGTGCTTCTTAGCTCAAGCAGATACATGAGACTAAATGGGCAGCGCCTATCTGGAGGCAGGATGAGAAGGCAAAAAGGGACAGGAGCTGGTTGAATGGATGTGGGAATTCCAGGGTGGAAAGGAGTGTGTTGTTGCATTTTAGGGAGAGCAACTAGGGTCACATAACAATATGTGTATAAATTTTTGTATGAGAAAATAACTGGAACTGTAAACTTTCACTTAAAGTACAATAAAAAAAAAAAAGAAGAAATATATGCTCTCATTTGGATGATATGATGACTGGATTTAAAGATCAGTTATTAATTTACAATACTAGATTGAGTGGTTTTAAACAGATGTGGAATGTATTACCCAGCATTTTCAAGAAAAGTTAATTCAGTTTCAAAAAGGCTGAAGACAAACCTGAGTTAACTGGTCTAATTAAAAAGATTTTGGATCCAATTAGGACTTTCATATCTACGTCTTAGCAAAGAAGCCAAGTTATGGCAGCATTTCCTACTACATATATAGTTACCCAAAGGGTCGGCAGTTCGAATCCACCAGGCGCTCCTTGGAAACTCTATGGGGCATTTCTACTCTGTCCTATAGGGTCACTGTGAGTCGGAATCGACTCGACGGCACTGGGTTTTTTATATAGTTAAGAATGATTCCAGTGTGCTTACTGTAAAAGTCATAAAAATCAATTGCAAATATATGACAGAAGATTTTAAACTAACTTTAATAAACAAAGCCCGTTACCATCAAGTCGATTCTGACTCATGGTGACCCCATGTGTGGCAGAGTAGAACTGCTCCATAGGGTTTTCATGGAAACCATGAAGCAGATTGCAGGGCTTTCTTCTGAGGTACCTCTCAGTGGGTTCAAGCCACAACCTTTCAAGTTGTAGTCCAGTGCCATCGAGGGACTCCAGCTTTTTTTTTTAATTTTTTATTGTGCATTAAGTGAAAGTTTACAAATCAAGTCAGTCTCTCATACAAAAATTTATACACACCTTGCTATATACTCCTAGTTGCTCTCCCCTGAGACAGCACACTCCTTCCCTCCACTCTCTCTTTTCGTGTCCATTTGGCCAGCTTCTGACCCTCTCTGCCCTCTCATTTCCCCTCCAGACAGGAGATGCCCACATAGTCTCATGTGTCTACTTGATCCAAGAAGCTCACTCTTCACCAGTGTCATTTTCTATGCCATAATGCCATAGTCCAGTCTAATCCCTGTCTGAAGAGCTGGCTTTGGGAATGGTTCTTGCCTTGGGCTAACAGAAGGTCTGGTGACCATGACCTCTGGGGTCCTTCTAGTCTCAGTCAGGCCATTAAGTCTGGTCTTCTTATGAGAATTTGGGGTCTACATTCCACTGCTCTCCTGCTCCCTCAGGGGTTCTCTGTTGTGTTCCCTGTCAGGGCAGTCATCAGTTGTAGCCGGGCACCATCTAGTTCTTCTGGTCTCAGGATGATGTAAGTCTCTGGTTTATGTGGCCCTTTCTGTCTCTTGGGCTCTTAATTACCTTGTGTCTGTGGTATTCTTCGTTCTCCTTTTCTCTAGGTGGGTTGAGACCAATTGATGCAGCTTTGATGGCTGCTCGTTAGCGTTTTTAAGACCCCAGACGCCACTCTCCAAAGTGGGATGCAGAAAGTTTTCTTAATAGATTTTATTATGCCAATTGACTTAGATGTCCCCTGAAACCATGGTCCCCAACCCCCTCCCCCCACTACACTGGCCTTCAAAGTGTCCAGTTTATTCAGGAAACTTCTTTGCTTTTGGTTTAGTCCAGTTGTGCTGACCTCTCCTGTATTGTATGTTGTCTTTTCTGTTAACTGAAATAGTTCTTACCTACTATCTAATTAGTGAAAACCCCTCTCCCACACTCCCTCCCACTCTCATAACCATCAAAGAATATTTTCTTCTCTGTTTAAGCTATTTCTTGAGTTCTTGTAATAGTGGTCTCATACAATATTTGTCCTTTTGCAACTGACTGATTTCATTCAGCATAATGCCTTCCAGATTCCTCCATGTTACGAAACATTTCACGGATTCATCATTGTTCTTTATTGATGCATAGTATTCCATTGTGTGAATATACCAGAATTTATTTATCCTCTCATCCGTCGATGGGCACCTTGGTTGCTTCCATCTTTTGGTATTGTAAACAGTGCTGCCGTGAACACAGGTGTGCATATATCTGTTCATGTAAAGGCTTTTATTTCTCTAGGATATATTCCAAGGAGTGGGGTCGCTGGATTGTATGGTAGTTCTAGTTCTAGTTTTTTAAGGGAGCACCAAATCGATTTCCAAAGTGGTTGTACCACTACATTCCCACCAGCAGTGTGTAAGTGTTCCAGTCTCTCCACAACCTCTCCAACATTTATTAATTTGTGTTTTTCGATTAATGCCAGCCTTGTTGGAGCTAGATGGAATCTCACTGGAGTTTTGATTTGCATTTCTCTAATGGCTAATAACCGTGTTTCCTCACGTATCTATTAGCTACCTGAAAGTCTTCTTTAGTGAAGTGCCTGTTCATATCCTTTGCCCATTTTTTCAATTGGGTTATTTGTCTTTTTGTAGTTGAGTTTTTGCAGTATCATGTAGATTTTCAAGTTCAGACGCTGATTGAAAATGTCATTGCTAAAAATTATTCCCAGTCTGTAGGTAATCTTTTTACTCTTTTGAAGTCTTTGGATGAGCACAGGTGTTTGATTTTTAGGAGCTCCCAGTTATCCAGTTTCTCTTGAAGGACTCCAACTTTAGGACTTAGTAAAAAATATGATAGCATAGAGATAAAAAAAAAACACACACACAAATAATATTTCATATTATTGTTATATATGTATGTTTAAAATTTTAAAGCAGCACTAGATATAAATGTTACAAAAATTACATTTTTAAATTATATATTTATATTTTACAAGTCCCTGGGTGGCGCAAATGGTTAACCACTCAGTTACATACTAAAAGATTGAGAGTTCCAATCTACCCAGAGGTACCTTGGAAGAAAGGCCTGGCGATCCACTTCTAAAAGATCATATCCACTGAAAACTGTGTGGAGCACAGTTCTACTCTGACACACATGGGGTTGCCACGTGTTGGAATCGACTCAATTGCAACTGGTTACAACCGGTTACAGCTGCGGGGAGGGAAAAGCGAGGATGGAGACTAGCTGCTGATAGGTACAAAGCTTCTTTTTGAATTGATAAAACGGTTCTAAAATTGGTGATGGTTGCATAACTTTGTAAATATACTAAAAACAGACTTGTACACTTAAAGTGGGTGAACTTTATGTAAATTATACCTCAGTAAAGCTGCAAAAAAAAAAAAGGGAATGATTGAATAAATCCTAAAAGCCTGCAGCCATCCTTGTCAAGTCCACCTAGGACTTTATCAAGAATTCAGCCAATTATGACTATATACTTTTGTTTGAAAAGTTAGGTAATATCAGATATACAAATACATTTTATATCTAAAATAAAATATAAATTATCATTTATTTTACCAATCAGAACAAACTTTATTCAATACACACACTCAGCAGCATAGTGTAAATTCAAGAGGAAGGAGCTATGGCTCCTTTACTCCTATATCAGTGACTTAAGCTCGATTAAATAGCAGATGATACTTCAGATGCAGGGGATAACCTGTCTAAGGTGGATCCCCTGCAGGATGATTTCCTAGACAAGGAATTATCCTCCTTCAGCACTCCATTAAAATCTCTTATAAAGAACTGTGTAAGGAAACAATCCTGGTCAGTCTCAAGGATTGGACCCCAGCCCCCAATCTCACCTTGGGAGGAGGTGGTGTTTCTCCAATCATGAACACTGAGGTAGCACTATACAGCTGGACCCAAGGTTCTGCTGAGTCACACTACTGTTGCACCAGCTGCTTTCAAGTCAACCCTGACTCTTGGCAACCCCAACTCATGGTGACCTCATGTGTGTCACTGTAGAACTGTGCTCCATATAGTTTTCAAAGGCTGATGGCAGTGCAGTGAATTGCTTTTGTATGGCCCTTCTAGTGATGACGTTGTAACTTCCACAAAACAATTGGGTGGGACTATGGAAATAAGGTGCTTGTGGCCCACCAAGAAGAATGGACAGTTTTTGCTAATGCAAACAAGGTACATGGAATCCTTGTAGGGGATTGGTCAGTATTGCCCCTGCTAGGCTTAAAGGGAGCCAATCCCTGAGGCTGGAAGGGGGAACCTCACTACAGTCAAGAAGAACCAGGAGCAGAACATGTCCTTTGGATCCCTGCACTGAGAAACTTCTACACCCAGGAGACAGGGACAGCTGTAACACTGTAGGTGGCAAAGACATGACACAGCACGAACCAGGAGACCAGTGTGGGGGACTTCCCAGCCCACAGAGTGAGGTGGCAGCAAGGCCTGTCCAGGGCCCAGTGGCAGCAGGCCAAAAAGAAGCTGTCCTGATTGAACAACTCTATCCTGAGTTGTTCTTATTACTTTCAAGGTGATCCTGATTCTGAATTATAACCTGTTACTTCCCTAATAAACCCCATAATCTTCAATATGGTCTGCGTGGCCATTGCAACAAATTACCAAACACAGCAGAGAAGTAGAGAGTGCTGTGGGAGGGACGGTTGGTGTCAGAATTGGTAAAAAAGTTAGAGTTATATCTGACCTCTGCCTCACAGGACTCAGCTTTGGGCTGATGGTGATCTTGATTCTCCTCCACACTCATGAAATTAGATGAAGAGGTCTGATGCCATGCCATTTTTTACAGTGATTTTTCAGAAGTAGATTGCCAGGCCTTTCTTCCAAGGCACCTATGGGTAGATTTGAATTTTCAACCTTTCAGTTAGCAGCCAAGTGTATGAACCATTTTTATCACCCAGAGATTCCCCTTTTGGACCTTAGTGCCTTATGCCAGGGGAGGCACTGATGCGTTCTTATGCTTGCAACAAAGACTCACACCCAAGGGCCTACATTAGGTTCCTCTCCTGGGGTCTGGTCCTGCTAGATGCCTGTGAACTGCCTCAGTATGCATGGGCAACAGAAGCTTACATATCTCCTACTTAGGAATCTCCCCGGGGTTAGCTCTGTTCCAGAAGGCTTGGCATTTGCCCTCATTCGACATACCATTATCAGTTCGTTTACTTATTCAAGTATGTTTCTAAAAAGACTACTTAAATGGAAATATTTTTAAACATTATTCATTTTTCATAATTAATTTACTTAAAAAAAGACTAAACAGCTTTTTTACCATTAGACGTATGAATATAGATGTATGAATGTTTGTAGTGTCAAACACTGCCATAGAGTTATTGCCCAACTGGAAACTACTTGAAAATTATTTCCTCCGTTTCTTTCTTTCTTTTTTTAGGAAAAGTAAAGTCCTTCTGTTATTGATACTTGGTTACTAAACCTGAAACTTTGACTTCTTTATCTTTTCTGCTGAATTTCAGTAGCACTTAAAGTTAAATATTCTCAACTCAAAGGTATTTTTGTTGTTGTTTCAGAGGTTATGCCCCTGATGTCAGCATATTCTTTTCTCTTTTACCTAATAATATGAGATAGTAGCTCATAAAAAGAAGTGAAGAATATACATAATATAAGCAATGGTTTTATGAACATATTTAGGAGTTGGACACTAGAGTTCTAGAAAAGAATTAAACATACCAATCTATAAGGTGTTCATAAAGCACTGAAGATTTTTAAGATCGGGACTGCTGTCATCTGTGTCTTTCACTACGGGCACTTTAATGGACAAGGTAAATCAGTAAGATAGGTGAGGCATTTTTAAGAAATCACTGGATATCAAAAAACCTCCAAGGCATATTAGGACTCTCGTGATGACCCAGACCCTGGCCACATGATTGATCACACCCAAACCTTAGAGCTATTCCCACACAAAATTGGTGATTCATCATCATACACCACAGCAGTGAGGTTCTCAGGTACACAGGGGTACCAAAATACCCTTCAAGAGGACAAACACCTCAGGCCACAGAGATGGCCACAGATCTCAGGCTTGGTCCACAAAGTACAAAACTAATGACGGTGACTTCTTACTGTTATTTTGCTCAAAGTAATAAACAAAGACTAGTATAAAAAGAGAAAAAGGGCAATGAGACAAAACAAACAAGCAACATCTTGACTATACTCACAGACAACCACAACGGTGAGCAAATATTTTACGTAGTTTCCCAAATTGTAGGCATTTTCTAGCCCTTCATCATTTGAAGACATATTGGTGCTGTTTGCTGATTTGTTTTCTTGGCTGGGTTGGGGGTTCTCCCCATTCTTGCTCCCCCACCAGGAAGCTATGACATTTGCTTAGCTTGGGAACTAACTATACTGACAGTTTCAAAAGGATGCAAGGTTGACCATGGTCCCCAGCTCTCAGCTCCAGTAACTCAGTCCCCCGGGGTGTTTGGATGTGTCTCGGAAGCTTCTATGACTTTCCCTTGGTTAAGCTGTGCTGACTTCTCATATACTGTGTATTGTATTTCCCTTCACCAAAGGTAACACTTATCTACTCTCTAGTTAAAGATTTTTCCTCCCCAACCCTTCCCTCCCTTGTACCCATCAGAGATAGTTTCTTTCTGTGTATTAACCTTTTCTTCGGTTTTTATACTAGTGGTCTCATACAATATTTGTCTTTATTTTATTGACTTATTTTTCTTAGCATAATGCCCTACAGATTCATCCATGTTGTGAGATGTTTCACAGATTCATCATTGATCTTCACTGTTGCATAGTATGTCATTATGTGTCTGTGCCATAATTTGTTTATTCATTCATCTGTTGATGGGCACTTAGGTTGTTTTAATTTTTTTGCTATTGTGAATAAGGATGCAATGAACATGAATGTGCGTGTGTCTTTTCGTGAGATGGTTCTTATTTCTCCAGGATATATACTTAGGAGTGGGACTACTTGATCTTATGGTATTTCTATTTCTAGCTTTTTAAGGAAGGACCATATTGTATTCTATAATGGTTTTACCATTTTACATTCCCACCAGCTGTGCCTAAGTGTTCCAATCTCCCCCCAACCTCTCTAACACTTCTTCTTTTCTTTTTTTTTTAATTAGTGCCACTAATGGTAAAAACAAGCACTGCTGGAAAACAAGGCTCCAGAAATTGACAGAATACCAATTGAGATGATTAAACAAATGGATGTAGCACTGGAAGTGCTCACTCATCTGTGCCAAGAAATTTGGAAGAGAGCTACCTAGACAATGGACTGGAAGAGATCCCTATTTGTACCCACTCCAAAACAACATGATCCAATAGAATGCAGAAATTATTGGACAATATCATTAATATCACACACAAGAAAAATTCTGCTGAAAATCCTTCAAAAGAGGTTGCAGCAGTACATCAACAGGCAACTGTCAGAAATTCAGATGGATTCAGTAAAGGGCATGAAACAAGGGAGATCATTGCTGATGTCTGATGGATCTTGGCTGAAAGCAGAGACTACCAGAAAGATGTTTACCTGTGTTTTATTGACTATGCAAAGGCATTTGACTGTGTGGATCAAGACAAATTATAGATAACATTGTGAAGAATGGGAATTTCAGAAAACTTAATTGTGCTCATGAGAAACGTGTACTTAGACAAAGAGGCAGTCATTTGAACAGAACAATGGGATACTGCAAGGTTTAAAGGCAGGAAAGGTGTAAGTCAGGGTTGTACCCTTTCACCATACTTAATCTGCATGCTGAGCAAATAATCCAAAAAGCTGGATTATATGAAGAAGAACTGGGCATCGGGATTGGAGGAAAATTCATTAACATCCTGCATTATGCAGATGACACAACCTTCCTTGCTGAGAGTGAAGAAGACTTGAAGCCTTTACCGGTGAAGATCAAAGACCACAGCCTTCAGTATGGATTACACCTCAACATAAAGAAAACAAAAATCACCACACCTGGACCAATAAGCAACATAATGAGAAACAGAAAAAATACTGAAGTTGTAAAGGATTTCATTTTAATTGGATCCACGATCAACACCCATGAAAGCAGACGTCAAGAAATCAAATGACACATTGCATTGGGAAAATATGCTACAAAAGATCTCTTTGAAGTGTTAAAAAGCAACAATATCGTAGCCAAGACTGCGGAATAGACAGATGCTTCCAGCTAGCCCTCTTTACAACAAAGATCTGAAAAAACAAGTGAAATGAGTATATTTATGTCAAGGTAAAGGTAGGATCCCTGAATATCAAAAGCAAGCTTAGAAAATGAACTAAGGGGCGGGCAGAGGAAGAGATGGTTCAGAAGCAGAGAGGATTTACCAGACCTGAATCGCAGGGAGGCCTAAGGCACCATTCCCAGGAGCAGCGGCATTGGGCTGGTACTAGCGTTCTGCTGCAGTTTCCTCAGGGAGAAGCAGCCAGCCAGCCTACTCACACTTCCGGAACGAGAGAACAGCATTCTGGGCAAAGCTAAGTACTTGCATATATTTACCAACCCGCCCTCCCCCCCCGCCCCCCGAACACCGCTCCCAAGCCAGCTTCAGCGCCTGACTTCCCTGAGCCTGAGATAGGCCATGTTGAGCACCTAGAGCCATCACCCAGCCTTGGAGAAAAAATACATTTGCAATTGGGGAAAAGGATAATTTCCGATCTCCATTAAATGGGGGAGCTCAGGACAGAAGCGGCTCCTGTCCAGGCATAAACAGTTCATGGAATTTCAGTATGTTTCCCTTCGGCATGGACCTGTGTGGGCCTACTTCAGAACAGGCCATTGCTGGCAGACTACAACCATTTCAGCTGTGCGGGAGAAAGCTGGGCATTTGATGCTTGGCATTGCTTTGCTTGTTAAACAGGGCCCTCACCTACCCATATCAGGGGCCTAAGGACTGGTAGCTCCACTCAGGTCACCAAGCCACCCACGACATGGGTCCAAGGATAACTGGTATCTCCCAGCCCTTACCACCAAAAACACTGGGTGCACATGGTCTGTCTGCAGAACCCACCCACCTGTACGCTCTACAGATCAGGTACACGCTGTCCTCAGAGGCACGTGGGTGACAAGTCTCAGCCCCCTGCCTTCTTCAGAGTGTGACCCCTTGCTGCAACCAGATACCAGTACCTACGCCAATCACCCCTGCCTCTCTAAGACTGTAGGACAGAGCCTGTACCACACACTTGATGATCAGCTACCTGGACACCTGAGCTAAATTCATACAAGAAAACTGAATGGACTCCTAGACTGATATACCTGATAACAGCTCTAGCCAACTAGGGACAGGACATCAGAGCTCCAAAGGCGAAAATAATCAAGCTAGCTTACTCAAGCAACCCATTTGGGTATATCAAAACAAAACAAAGCAAGAAGCTATGACACAGTAAGAAACTCAGAGAAGCAGAATTGAGCAAGTGGAAGGCAGAATTTCTGAACTTGAAGATAAAGCACTTGGCTCTAACATATCTGAAGAAAAATCAGATAAAAGAATTAAAAAAAATGAAGAAACCTTAAGAATCATGTGGGACTCTATCAGGAGAAATAACCTACCAGTGATTGGAGTACCAGTACAGGGAGGGATAACAGAAAATACAGAGAGAATTGTTGAAGATTTGTTGGCAGAAAACTTCCCTATTATCGTGAAAGATGAGAAGATATTTATCCAAGATGCTCATCCATCTCTACACAAGGTAGATTTTAAAAAGAAGGTCACCAAGACATATTATAATCAAACTTGCTAAAACTAAAGATAGAGAATTTTAAGAGCACCCAGGGATAAATGAAAAGTCACCTACAAAGGAAAGGCAATAAGAATAAGCTTGGGCTACTCGGCAGAAACCACACGGGCAAGAAGTCAATGGGATAACTTACATAAAAAATTGAAGGAGACATATTGCCTGCCAAAAATCATATATCCAGCAAAGCTGTCTCTCAAACATGAAGGAGAAATTAGGACATTTCTAGACACACAAAAGTTTAGGGAATTTGTAAAAACCAAACCAAAACTACAAAAAATACTAAAGGGAGTTCTCTGGTTAGAAAATCAATAATATCAGATATCAACCCATGACAAGAACACTGGGCAAAGCAATCAGAAGTCAGCCCAGACAGAGAAATCACCAAAATAAATCAAGATAAAAAAAGCTCAAAGCAGGGTAACAGCGATGTTATTATGTAAAAGAAGGCAACATTAAAACAATAAAGAGGGACTAAGTTTTATTTTTTTTTTTAAGAAATGTAGTCATAGATCTTCCATATGGAGAGGAAGATAAGGTGATACAAAGAAATAAAAGTTAGGTTTAAATTTAGAAAAATAGGGGTAAATAATAAGGTAACCACAAAGGAGACAAACTATCCTACACATCAAAATAAAATACAAGAAAAAAATAGAGACTCAGCAGAAACAAAATCAACAACGAAACTGAGGAAGAGACAATATGTAAAGAGAATCTACTCAGCACATAAAATCAAGTGGGGAAAAGAAACTGTCAACACACAAAAAAAGACATCAAAATGATAGCACTAATTTCATACCTATTCATAATTACCCTGAATGTAAATGGACTAAATGCACCGATAAAGAGACAGAGAGTGGCAGAATGGATTAAAAAACACGATCCATCTATATGCTGCCTACAAGAGAAACACCTTAAATTTAGAGACACAAACAAAAACTCAAAGGATGGAAAAAAATATATCAAGCAAAGAACAATCAAAAAAGAGCAGGAGTGGCAATATTAATTTCTGACAAAATAGACATTAAAGTTAAATCCATCAGAAAGGATAAGGAAGACACTATATAATGATTAAAGGGACAATATACCAAGAAGATATAAACATATTAAATATTTATGCACCCAATGACAGGGCTGCAAGATACGTAAAAGAACTCTATCAGCATTGAGAAGTGAGATAGACAGCTCCACAATAATATTAGGAGACTGCAACACACCACTTTTGGTGAAGGACAGAACATCCAGAAAGAAGCTCAATAAAGACACGGAAGATGTAAATGCCACAATCAACCAACTTGACCTCATAGACATATACAGAACACTCCACCCAACAGTAACCAAGTATACTTTCTTTTCTAGTACATATGGAATATTCTCTAGAATAGACCAAATAGTAGGTCATAAGCAAGCCTTAGCAGAATCCAAAACATTGAAATATTACAAAGGATCTTCTCTGACCATAAGGCCATAAAAGTGGAAATCAATAACAGAAAAAGCAGGGAAAAGAAATCAAACACTTGGAAACTGAACAATACCCTGCTCAAAAAAGATGGGATTATAGAAGACATGAAGGATGGAATAAAGAAATTCCTAGAATCCAATGAGAATGAAAACACTCCCTATCAGAACCCTTGGGACACAGCAAAAGCAGTGCTCAGAGGACAATTTATATCAATAAATGCACATATACAAAAAGAGAAACAGGCCAAAATCAAAGAATTATCCCTACAACTTGAACAAATAGGAAGAGAGCCACAAAAGAAACCCTCAGGCACCAGAAGAAAAGAAAAAATAAAAATTAGAGCAAAACTAAATGATATTAGAGCAAAACTAAATGATATAGAAAAACAGTTGAAAGAACTGACAAGACCAAAAGCTGGTTCTTTGAAAAAATCAACAAAAATGATAAAGCATTGGCCAAACTGACAAAAGAAAAAGAGGGGAGGGAGCAAATCACCCAAATAAGAAATAAGAGGGGCAATATTACAACAAACCCAACTGAAATTAAAAAAAATCATATCAGATTACCATGAAAAATTGTACTCTAGCAAATTTGAAAACCTAAAAGAAATGGGTGAATTCCTAGAAACACACTACCTACCTAAACTAACAAAAGCAGAGGTAGAACAACTAAATAGACCCATAACAAAAGAAGAGATGGAAAAGGTAATCAAAAAACTCCGAACAAAAAAAAGCCCAGGCCCAGACGACTTCACTGCAGAGTTCTTCCAAACTTTCAGAGAAGAGTTAACACCACTACTACTAAAGGTATTTCAGAGCGTAGAAAAGGACAGAATACTACCAAACTCATTCTCTGAAGCCACCATATCCCTGGTACCAAAACCAGGTAAAGACACCACAAGAAAAGAAAATTATAGACCTATATCCTTCATGAAGTTAGACGGAAAAATCCTCAACAAAATTCTAGCCAATAGAATTCAACAACATATCAAAAACATAATTCACCATGACCAAGTGGGATTCATACCAGGTATGCAGGGATGGTTCAACATTACAAAAACATTTAACGTAATCCACCACATAAATAAAACAAAAGACAAGAATCACATGATTTTATCAATTGATGCAGAAAAGGCATTTGACAAAGTGCAACACTCATTCATGATAAAAACTCTCAGCAAAATAGGAATAGAAGGAAAATTCCTCAGCATAATAAAGGGCATTTATACAAAGCCAACAGCCAACATCACCATAAATGGAGAGAGCCTGAAAGCATTCCCACTGAGATCGGGAACCAGACAAGGATGCCCTTTATCACTGCTCTTATTCAACATTGTGCTGGAAGTCCTAGCCAGAGCAATTAGGCTAAATAAAGAAATAAAGGGCATCCAGATTGGCAAGGAAGAAGTAAAAGTATCTCTATTTGCAGATGACATGATCTTATACACAGAAAACCCCAAGGAATCCTCCAGAAAACTACTGAAACTAATAGAAGAGTTAAGCAGAGTATCAGGATACAAGATAAACAGACAAAAATCAGTTGGATTCCTCTACACCAAAAAAAAGAACATCAAAGAGGAAAACACCGAATCAATGCCATTTACAATAGCCCCCAAGAAGATAAAATACTTAGGAATAAATCTTACCAGAGAGGTAAAACACTTATACAAAGAAAACTACAGTACACTTCTGCAAGAAACCAAGAGACTTACGTAAGTGGAAGAACATACCTTGTTTGTAGATAGGAAGACTTAACATTATAAAAATGTCTATTCTACCAAAAGCGATCTATAGATTTTACGCAATTCTGATCCAGATTTCAACGACATTCTTTAATGAGTTGGAGAAACAAATCACCAACTTCATATGGAAAGGAAAGAGGCCCTGGATAAGTAAGGCATTACTGAAAAAGAAGAACAAAGTGGGAGGCCTTACTCTCCTGATTTTAGAACCTATTATACTGCCACAATAGTCAAAAGAGCCTGGTATTGGTACAACAACAGATACATTGACCAATGGAACAGAATTGAGAATCCAGACATAAATCCATCAACATATGAGCAGTTGATATTTGACAAAGGCCCCAAAACAGTTAAATGGGGGAAAGACAGTCTTTTTAACAAATGGTGCTGGCGTAACTGGATATCCATCTGCAAAAAAAAATGAAATAAGACCCATACCTCACTCCATGCACAAAAACTAACTCAAAATGGATCAAAGACCTAAATATAAAATCTAAGACAATAAAGATCATGGAAGAAAAAATAGGGACAACATTAGGAGCCCTAATACATGGCATAAACAGTATACAAAACATTATAAAGAACGTAGAAGAAACTAGATAACAGGGAGCTCCTAAAAATCAATCACTTATGCTCATCCAAAGACTTCACCAAAAGAGTAAAAAGACTACCTACAGACTGGGAAAAACTTTTTGGCTATGACATTTCTGATCAACACATGATCTCTTAAAATCTACATGATACTGCAAAAACTCAATGTCAAAAAGACAAATAACCCGATTAAAAAATGGGCAAAAGATATGAATAGACACCTCACTAAAGAAGACATTCAGTTAGCTAACAGATACATGAGGAAATGCTCACAATCATTAGCCATTAGAGAAATGCAAATCAAAACTACAATGAGATTTCATCTTACTCTAACAAGGCTGGCATTAATCCAAAAAACACAAAATAATCAATTTTGGAGAGGCTGTGGAGAGATTGGAACACTTACACCCTGCTGGTGGAATGTCAAATGGTACAACCACTTTGGAAATCGATTTGGTGCTTCCTTAAAAAGCTAGAAATAGAACTACCATACGATCCAGCAATCCCACTCCTTGGAATATATCCTAGAGAAATAAGAGCCTTTGCACGAATGGATATATGCACGCTCATGTTCATTGCAGCACTGTTTACAATAGCAAAAAGATGGAAGCAACCAAGGTGCCCATCAACAGATGAGTGGATAAATAAATTATGGTATATTCACACAATGGAATACTAGGCATTTATAAAGAACAGTGAGGAATCTGTGAAACATTTGATTACATGGAGGAACCTGGAAGGCATTATGCTGAGTGAAATTAGTCAGTTGCAAAAGAACAAATATTGTATAAGACCACTATTATAAGAACTTGAGAAATAGTTTAAACTGAGAAGAAAACATTCCTTTGTGGTTACGAGAGGGGAGAGGGAGGGAGGGTGGGAGAGGGACATTCACTAATTAGATAGTAGATAAGAACTAGTTTAGGTGAAGGGAAAGACAGCACACAATACAGGAGAGGTCAGCACAATTGGACTAAACCAAAAGCAAAGAACTTTCCTGAATAAACTGAATGCTTCGAAGGCCAGCATAGCAGGAGAGGGACCTGGGGACCATGGTTTCGGGGGACATCTAAGTGAATTGGCATAATAAAGTCTATTAAGAAAATATTCTGCATCTCACTTTGAAGAGTGGCATCTGGGGTCTTAAACGCTAGCAAGCAGCCATCTAAGATGCATCAATTGGTCTCAACCCTCCTGGATCAAAGGAGGATGAACACCAAGGATACAAGGCGATTACGAGTTCAAGAGACAGAAAGGGCCACGTGAACCAGAGACTACATCATCCTGAGACCAGAAGAACTAGATGGTGCCCGGCTATAACTGATGACTCCCCTGACAGGGAGCACAACAGAGAACCCCTAAGGGAGCAGGAGACCAGTGGGATGCAGACCCCAAATTCTCATAAGGCCAGACTTAGTGGTCTGACTGAGACTAGAAGGACCCCAGTGGTCATGGCCCCCAGACCACCTGTCGGCCCAGGACAGGAACCATTCCCAAAGCCAACTCTTCAGACATGGATTGGACTGGACAGTGGGTTGGAGAGGGATGCTGGTGAGGAGTGAGCTTCTTGGATCAGGTGGACGCTTGAGACTATGTTGGTATCTCCTGCCTGGAGGGGAGATGAGAAGGTGGAGGGGGTTAGAAGCTGACGAAATGGACATGAAAAGAGAGTGGAGGGAGAGAGCGGGCTGTCTCATTAGGGCAAGAGTAATTGGGAGTGTGTAGCAAGGTGCATATGGGTTTTTGTGTGAGAGACTGACTTGATTTGTCAACTTACACTTAAAGCACAATAAAAATAATAATAAAAAAAAGAACAGACCAAAATCAAAATGTTAACCCTACAACTCAAAGAAATAGAAAGAGAACAGCAAAAGAAGCCCACAGCCAACAGCAGACAGGAATAATAAAGATTAGAGCAAAATAAATGAAATAGAGAACAGAAAAACAATAGAATCAACAAGACCAAAGCTGGTTCTTTGAAAAGAGGAGCAAAATTGACAAACTATTGGTCAAACTGACAAAGGAAAAACAGGAAAGAAAGAACATAACCCCAATAAGAAATGAAAGGAGAGCCATTACGACAGACCCAGCTGAATTAAAAAGGATTGCCGTAGGATACTCTGAAAAAGTGTACTCCAACAAATTTGAGAATCTAGGAGAAATGAACAAATTTCTAGAAACACACAACCTACCTAACATAACACAAACTGAGATAGAAAACGTGAACAGATTCATAACCAGAGAAGATATTGAAGAGGCAATTAAAAAAAAAAAAAAAACTCCCAACAACAACAAAATCCTGGGCCTGGATGGCTTCACTTGGGAATTCTACCAAACATTCAGAGAACAGTACTACTCAAACTATTTCAGAGCACAGAAAAGAAAGGAATGCTCCCTAACTCATTCTATGAAGCCAGGATAACCCTGATACCAAAGCCAGGCAAAGACACCACCAAAAAAAGAAAAAAAAAAAAAAATTATAGACCAATATCTCTCATGAATATAGATAGATACAAAAATTCTTAACAAAATTCTAGCCAATAGAATTCAACATCATATATAAAACAAAATACACCACCACCAAGTTGCAGTCATGATGGGTATGCAAGGATGGTTCAACATTAGAAAATGAATCAATGTAATCCACCACGTAAATAAAACAAAAGAATCGTATGACCATCTCAATCAATGCAGTAAAATCCTTTCATAAAGTCCGACACCCATTCCTGTAAAAACTCTCAGCAAAATAGGAATAGAAAGGAAATTCCTCAACATAATAAAGGGCATCTATACAAAAAAAAAAAAAAAAATTATACAAAACCAACAGCTAATATCATTTTCATTGGAGACTGGCTGAAGCATTCCCCTGAGAACCAGAACAAGACAGGGATGCCCTTTATCACAACTCCTATTTAACATCGTTCTGGAAGTCCTAGCTAGAGTAATAAGGCAATAAAAAGAAATAAAGGGCATCCAAATTGGAAAGGAAGATGTAAAATTATGTCTATTCACAGATGATATGAGTCTATACATACAGAACCCCAAAGTTTCCACAAGAAACCTACTAGAAATAATGGATTCAGCAGAGTAGCAGGATACAAAATTCATTTGGATTCCTGTACACCAAGAAACAGAACTTCGAAACAAAATCAAGAAAACAGTATCATTTATAATTGCCCCTAAAAAAGTAAAATACTTGTGAGTAAACCTGATCAGCGATGTAAAAGACTTATACAAAGAAAACTACACGCTGCTGCGAGAAACCAAAAGAGACTTAAATAAGTGGAAAAACGTATCATGCTAATGGATAGGAAGACTCGACATTGTGAAAAGGTCAGTTCTACCCAAATGTTCTACAGACATAATGCAATCCTGCTCCACATACCAACAACATTCTTTAATGAGAAAACTAATCACTAACTTTATATGTAAAGGAAAGAGGCCCTGTATAAGTGAAGCATTGTTGAAAAAGAACAAAATAGGAGGCCTCACACTGCCTGATCTCAGAACCTAGTAAATGGTAGTCAAAACAGCCTGGTACTGGTACAATGATAGATGCATAGGCCAATGAAACAGACACAAGAACCCAGATGTAAATCCATCCATCTTTGACATAGGCCCAAAATCCTTTAAAAAGAGAAAAGGCAATCTCTTTAACAAACGGTGCTGGCAAAGCTGGATATCCATCAGGAAAAAATGAAACAGGGCCCATACCTCACACCATACACAAAAACTAACTCAAAATGAATTAAAAACCTAAATATAAAACCTGAAACAATAAACATCATGGAAATAAAAATAGTGACGATGCTTTAAGAAAAAAAAAAAAAACCAAACCTGTTGTCGAGGAGTTGATTCTGACTCATAGTGACTCTGTTGAACAGAGTAGAACTGCCCCCATAGAGTTTCCCAGGAGCACCTGGTGAATTCAAACAGCTGACTTTTTGGTTGGCAGCCATAGCTCTTAACCACTACACCACCAGGTTTTCCAAGGGACAATGCTAGGGGCTCTAATATACAGCAGATATAGGATATAAGCCATAACTAAAAATGAAGAAGCAGCAGAAGATAAACTGAATAACCAGGAGCTCCTAAAAATTAAACACTTATGCCCATCAAAAGACTTCACCAAAAGAATAAAAAGAGAACCTACAGATTTGGAAAAAAAAAATTTTGGCATATCTGACAAAGGGCTAATGTCTAAATCTACAAGATACTGCAACAACAAAAAGATAAATAATCCAATTAAAGGGCAAAGGATATGAACAGATACTTCACCAAAAATACATCCAGGCAGCCAACAGACCCATGTGGAAATATTCGTGATCATTAGCCATTACAGAAATGCAAATCAAAATTTACATTGAGATACCATGTCACCCCAACATTACTGTCGTTAGGTGCTGTCGAGTCAGTTCTGATTCATAGCGTCCTTATGTACAACAGAAGGAAACACTGCCCATTCCTGTGCCATCCTCGTGATCATTGTTATGCTTGAGCCCGTTGCAGCCACTGTGTCAATCCGTCTCGCTGTGGGGCTCCCTCCTGATATCATGTCCAAAGTATGTGAGGCGAAGTCTCGCCATCCTCGCTTCTGATGAGCGTTCTGGCTGTACTTCTTCCACGACAGATTTGTTTGTTCTGGCGGTTCATGGTACATTCAATATTCTTCGCCAACACCATAATTCAAACGCATCAATTCTCCTTTGGTCTTCCTTATTCATCATCCAGCTTTCACATGCATGTGAGGTGATTCAAAACACCATGGCTTGGGTCTGGCGCATTTTAGTCGCTAAAGTGACATCGTTGCATTTTAAAAAATTTTTATCGTGCTTCAAGTGAAAGTTTACAAATCAAGTCCGTCTCTCACAAAAAAACTTACATACACCTTGCTACATACTCCCAATTGCTCTCCCCCTAATGAGACAGCCCGCTTCCTCACTCCACCCTCTCTTTCTTGTCCATTTAGTCAGCTTCTAACCCCCTCTACCCTCTCATCTCCCCTCCAGGCAGGAGATGCCAAGATAGTCTCAAGTGCCCACCTGATCCAAGAAGCTCACTCCTCACCAGCATCCCTCTCCAACCCATTGTTCAGTCCAATCCCTATCTGGAGAGTTGGCTTTGGGAATGGTTCCTGTCTTGGGCCAACAGAAGGTCTGAGGGCCATGACCACCGGGGTCCTTCTAGTCTCAGTCAGACCATTAAGTCTGGTCTTTTTAAAAGAATATGGGGTCTACATCCCATTGCTCTCCTGCCCCCTCAGGGGTTCTCTGTTGTGTTCCCTGTCAGGGCAGTCATCGGTTGTAGCCGGGCACTATTTAGTTCTTCTGGTCTCAGGCTGATATAGTTTCTAGTGTGGCCCTTTCCATTTCTTGGGCTTGTAATTACCTTGTGTCCTTGGTATTCTTCATTCTCCTTCCATCCAGGTGGGTGGACACCAATTGATGCATCTTAGATGGCCACTTGCTAGCGTTTAAGACCCCAGACGCCACTTTCCAAAGTGGGAAGCAGAATGTTTTCTTAATGGATTTTATTATGCCAATTGGCCTATATATCCCCTAAAACCATGGTCCCCAAACCCCCACCCTTGCTTCGCTGGCCTTCAAAGCATTCAGTTTATTCAGGCAAGTTCTTTGCTTTTGGTTTAGTCCAGTTGTGCTGGCCTCACCTGTACCGTGTGTTGTCTTTCCCGTCACTAAAGTAGTTCTTATCTACTATCTAATTAGTGAATGCCCCTCTCCCACCCTCCTTCCCTCCCCCCCACCCGTAACCATCAAAGAATATTTTCTCTGTTTAAACTATTTCTCGAGTTCTTATAATAGTAGTCTTATACAATACTTGTCCTTTTGCAACTGGCTGATTTCACTCAGCATAATGCCTTCTAGGTTCCTCCATGTTATGAAATGTTTCACAGGTTCATCACTGTTCCTTATCGATGTGTAGTATTCCGTTGTGTGAATATACCATAATTTATTTATCCATTCATCCATTGATGGGCACCTTGGTTGTTTCCATTTTTTTGCTATTGTAAACAGTGGTGCAATGAACATGGGTGTGCATATATCCGTTCGTGCAAAGGCTCTTATTTCTCTAGGATACATTCCAAGGAGTGGGATTGCTGGATCGTATGGTAGTTCTATGTCTAGCTTTTTAAGAAAGCACCAAATTGAATTCCAAATTTGTTGTACCGTTTTACATTCCCACCAGCAGTGTACAACTGTTCCAATCTCTCCACAGCCTCTCCAACATTTATTAGTGTTTTTGGATTAATGCCAGCCTTGTTGGAGTGAGATGAAATCTCATTGTAGTTTTGATTTGCATTTCTCTAATGGCTAATGATCATGAACATTTCCTCATGTATCTGTTAGCTACCTGAATGTCTTCTTTAGTGAAGTGCCTGTTCATATCCTTTGCCCATTTTTTAATTGGGTTGTCTTTTTGACGTTGAGTTTTTGCAGTATCATGTGGATTTGAAAGATCAGGCACTGATCGGAAATGTCATAGCTAAAACCTTTTTCCCAGTCTGTAGGTAATCTTTTTTGGTGAAGTCTTTGGATGGGCATAGGTGTTTGATTTTTAGGAGCTCCCAGTTATCTAGTTTTTCTTCTGCATTGTTAGTAATGTTTTGTATACTGTTTATGCCATATATTAGGGCTCCTAACATTGTCCCTATTTTTTCTTCCATGATATTTATCATTTTAGATTTTCTATTTAGGTCTTTGATCCATTTAATCTTGCTTTTGTGCATGGACTGAAGTATGGGTCTTGTTTTTTTACAGATGGATGGATATCCAGTTATGCCAGCACTGTTTGTTAAAAAGATTGTGTTTTCCTCATTTAGCTGTTCTGGGGCCTTTCTCAAATATCAACTGCTCATTTGTTCATGGATTTATGTCTGAATTCCGAATTCTGTTCCATTGGTCTCTGTATCTGTTGTTGTACCAGTACCAGGCTGTTTTGAGTACTGTGGTGGTATGATAGGTTCTAAAATCAGGTAGAGTGAGGCCTCCCACTTTGTTCTTCTTTTTCAGTAATGCCTTACTTATCCAGGGCCTCTTTCCTTTCCATATGAAGTTGGTGATTTGTTTCTCCAACTCATTAAAGAATGTCGTTGAAATCTGGATCAGAATTGCGTAAAATCTATAGATCGCTTTTGGTAGAATAGACATTTTTATAATGTTAAGTCTTCCTATCTACAAACAAGGTATGTTCTTCCACTTACGTAAGTCTCTTGGTTTCTTGCAGAAGTGTACTGTAGTTTTCTTTGTATAAGTGTTTTACCTCTCTGGTAAGATTTATTCCTAAGTATTTTATCTTCTTGGGGGCTATTGTAAATGGCATTGATTCGGTGTTTTCCTCTTTGATGTTCTTTTTTTTGGTGTAGAGGAATCCAACTGATTTTTGTCTGTTTATCTTGTATCCTGATACTCTGCTTAACTCTTCTATTAGTTTCAGTAGTTTTCTGGAGGATTCCTTGGGGTTTTCTGTGTATAAGATCATGTCATCTGCAAATAGAGATACTTTTACTTCTTCCTTGCCAATCTGGATGCCCTTTATTTCTTTATTTAGCCTAATTGCTCTGGCTAGGACTTCCAGCACAATGTTGAATAAGAGCAGTGATAAAGGGCATCCTTGTCTGGTTCCCGATCTCAGTGGGAATGCTTTCAGGCTCTCTCCATTTATGGTGATGTTGGCTGTTGGCTTTGTATAAATGCCCTTTATTATGCTGAGGAATTTTCCTTCTATTCCTATTTTGCTGAGAGTTTTTATCATGAATGAGTGTTGCACTTTGTCAAATGCCTTTTCTGCATCAATTGATAAAATCATGTGATTCTTGTCTTTTGTTTTATTTATGTGGTGGATTACGTTAAATGTTTTTGTAATGTTGAACCATCCCTGCATACCTGGTATGAATCCCACTTGGTCATGGTGAATTATGTTTTTGATATGTTGTTGAATTCTATTGGCTAGAATTTTGTTGAGGATTTTTCCGTCTAACTTCATGAAGGATATAGGTCTATAATTTTCTTTTCTTGTGGTGTCTTTACCTGGTTTTGGTACCAGGGATATGGTGGCTTCAGAGAATGAGTTTGGTAGTATTCTGTCCTTTTCTACGCTCTGAAATACCTTTAGTAGTAGTGGTGTTAACTCTTCTCTGAAAGTTTGGAAGAACTCTGCAGTGAAGTCGTCTGGGCCTGGGCTTTTTTTTGTTCGGAGTTTTTTGATTACCTTTTCCATCTCTTCTTTTGTTATGGGTCTATTTAGTTGTTCTACCTCTGCTTTTGTTAGTTTAGGTAGGTAGTGTGTTTCTAGGAATTCACCCATTTCTTTTAGGTTTTCAAATTTGCTAGAGTACAATTTTTCATGGTAATCTGATATGATTTTTTTTAATTTCAGTTGGGTTTGTTGTAATATTGCCCCTCTTATTTCTTATTTGGGTGATTTGCTCCCTCCCCTCTTTTTCTTTTGTCAGTTTGGCCAATGCTTTATCATTTTTGTTGATTTTTTCAAAGAACCAGCTTTTGGTCTTGTCAGTTCTTTCAACTGTTTTTCTATATCATTTAGTTTTGCTCTAATATCATTTAGTTTTGCTCTAATTTTTATTTTTTCTTTTCTTCTGGTGCCTGAGGGTTTCTTTTGTGGCTCTCTTCCTATTTGTTCAAGTTGTAGGGATAATTCTTTGATTTTGGCCTGTTTCTCTTTTTGTATATGTGCATTTATTGATATAAATTGTCCTCTGAGCACTGCTTTTGCTGTGTCCCAAGGGTTCTGATAGGGAGTGTTTTCATTCTCATTGGATTCTAGGAATTTCTTTATTCCATCCTTCATGTCTTCTATAATCCCATCTTTTTTGAGCAGGGTATTGTTCAGTTTCCAAGTGTTTGATTTCTTTTCCCTGCTTTTTCTGTTATTGATTTCCACTTTTATGGCCTTATGGTCAGAGAAGATCCTTTGTAATATTTCAATGTTTTGGATTCTGCTACGGCTTGCTTTATGACCTAATACGTGGTCTATTCTAGAGAATATTCCATGTGCACTAGAAAGGAAAGTATACTTGGTTGCTGCTGGTTGCAGTGTTCTGTATATGTCTATGAGGACAAGTTGGTTGATTGTGGCATTTACATCTTCCGTGTCTTTATTGAGCTTCTTTCTGGATGTCCTGTCCTTCACCCAAAGTGGTGTGTTGAAGTCTCCTACTATCATTATGGAGCTGCCTACCTCACTTTTCAATGCTGATAGGGTTTGTTTTATGTATCTTGCAGTACTGTCATTGGGTGCATAAATATTTAATATGGTTATATCTACTTGGTGTATTGTCCCTTTAACCATTATATAGTGTCCTTCCTTATCCTTTCTGATGGATTTAACTTTAAACAGAAATTAATATTGCCACTCCTGCTCTTTTTTGATTGTTGTTTGGTTGATACATTTTTTCCATCCTTTGAGTTTTAGTTTGTTTGTGTCTCTAAGTCTAAAGTGTGTTTCTTGGAGGCAGCATATAGACGGATCGTGTTTTTTAATCCATTTTGCCACTCTCTCTTTATTGGTGCATTTAGTCTATTTACATTCAGGGTAATTATGGATAGTATGAATTTAGTGCTATCATTTTGATGTCTTTTTTTGTGTGTTGTTGACAGTTTCTTTTTCCCACTTGATGTTATGTGCTGAGTAGATTTTCTTTATATATTGTCCTTTCCTCATATTCGTTGTTGTTGATTTTGTTTCTGCTGAGTCTCTATTTTTCCCTCATATTTTATTTTGATGAGTAGGATAGTTTGTCTCCTTTGCGGTTACCTTATTATTTATCCCTATTTTCTAAATTTAAAACTAACTTTTATTTCTTTGTATTGCCGTATCTTCCTCTCCATATGAGAGGTGTATGATTACATTTCTTAGTCCCTCTTTATTACTTTAACGTTGTCTTCTTTTATATAGTAACATCACTGTTCCCCTGTTTTTGGTTTCTTTCTTTTTTTTTTTTTTAATAACCTTGCTTTGTTTTTTTGGATTTCCCTGTCTGGGTTGACTTCTGGTTGCTCTGCCCAGTGTTGAGTCTTGAGTTGATACCTGATATTATTGATTTTCTAACCAAAGAACTCCCTTTAGTATTTCTGGTAGTTTTGGTTTGGTTTTTACAAATTCCCTCAACTTATATTTATCTGGAAATGTCTTAATTTCTCCTTCATATTTAACAGACAGTTTTGCTGGATATATGATTCTGGCAGGCAATGTTTTTCCTTCAATTTTTTAAATATGTCACCCCATTGCCTTCTTGCCTGCATGGTTTCTGCCGAGTAGTCCGAGCTTATTCTTATCGGCTCTCCTTTGTAGGTGACTTTTCATTTATCCCTTGCTGCTCTTATAATTCTCTCTTTATCTTTGGTTTTGGCAAGTTGGATTATAATATGTCTTGGTGACTTTCTTTTAACATCTACCTTATGTGGAGTTTGATGAGCATCTTGGATAGATATCTTCTCATCTTTCACAATATTAGGGAAGTTTTCTGCCAACAAATCTTCAACAATTTTCTCTGTATTTTCTGTCATCCCTCTCTGTTCTGGTACTCCAATCACTCGTAGGTTATTTCTCTTGATAGAGTCCCACATAATTCTTAAGGTTTCTTCATTTTTTTTTTCAATTCTTTTATCTGATTTTTCTTCAAATTTATTAGCGCCTAGTGATTTATCTTCAAGTTCAGAAATTCTAGTTTCTACTTGCTCAATTCTGCTCCTCTTTCTATTGAGTTGTCTAATTCTGTAATTTTATTGTTAATCTTCTGAATTTTGTTGCTGTCTGTCTATGGATTTTTCAAGCTTATTAAACTTTTCATTATGTTCCTGAATAATCTTTCTAATTTCTTCAGCTGCTTTATCTGTGTGTTCCTTGCCTTGTTCTGCGTATTGCCTGATTTCCTTCCTGATGTCTTGAAGGGTTCTGTATATCAGGCTTTTGTATTGTGCATCTGGTAATTCCAGGAATGCACTTTCATCTAGAAGATCCCTGGATTCTTTGTTTTGAGAGCCTGTTGAGGTGATCATGGTCTGTTTCTTTATGTGACTTGATATTGACTGTTGTCTCCGAGCCATCTACAAGTTACTGTATTAGTTTATGCTTGCTTATTGTGTTGTAGCTTCTTGCTTTGTTTTGTTTTTGGTATACCCCTATGGGTTGCTTGAGTGAGCTAGGTTGATTATTTTCGCCTTTGGAGCTCTGATGTCCTGTCCCCAGCTGGCTAGAGCTGTTATCAGGTATATTAGTCTAGGAGTCCATTCACTTTTCTTGTATGAATTCAGCTCAGTCCTACAGTCTTAGAGGAGCAGGGGTGATTAGCACATATACCGGTATCTGATTGCAGCAGGGGGTCACGCTCTGAACAAGGCAGGGGCTGAGAACCAACCTTCAAGTGTCTCTGAGGAAAACGTGTCTCTGTTCCCTAGAGCGTGTTGGTGGGTGGGTTCTGCAGACGGATCATGGGCACCCAAAGTTTTGGGTTATAAAGACTGGGAGGTACCACTTATCTTTGGACCCCTGTTGCAGGTGGCTGGGTGATCTGAGTGGAGCTACCAGTCCTTAGGTCCCTGATGTGGGTTAGTGAGGACCTTGTTTAATAGGCAAAGCAATGGCAAACATCAAACACCCACCTCTCCACTGCACAGCTGAAATGGTTGGAGTTTGCCAACAAGGGCCTATTCTCCCGAAACAGGCCCACACAGGTCCATGCAGAAGGGAAAGGTGCTCAAGGCCCATGGGCGGTTTATGCCTGGACAGGAGCCGCTTCTGTCCTGAGCTCCCCCGGTTAATGGAACTAGCAAATTATCTTATCCCCCCAACTGCAAATTTGTTCCTTCCCCAGGGCTGGTAGGATGGCTCTAGGTGCTCTCCAGCGTCTATCTCAGGCCCAGGAATTTAGCCACTGAAGCTGGCTTGGGGGTAGGGGGGCACAGTAAAATATACACAAGCACTTAGCCTTTGCCGAGAGCGCCGTCCTCCTCAGGTTCCAGAGGTGTGAGTAGGCTGTGTGGCTGGCTGCTTCTCCCTGAGGGCACTGCAGCCGAATGCTAGCACCGGCCTGCCGCTCCCACCACCGCCACTCCGGGAATGGTGCCTGAGGGCTCCCTGCGAATCAGGTCCGGTAACTCCTCTCCACTTCTGTAGGGTCTTTTCCTCCCTCTGCCCCTCAGTTCGTTGTCTAAGCTTGCCTTTGATGCTCAGGGCTCCCAGCTTGTCATATTCTTGTTTCACTTGTTTTTTCAGGTCTTTGTTGTAAAGGGGGCTCGCTGGAAGCGTCTGTATTCTGCCATCTTGGCTCCGCCTCCTTCTGTTCTTTTTTGATGTGTGCATTTATTGTTATAAATTGACCTCTGAGCCCTTCCTTTGCTGTGTCTCAAATGTTTTCATTTTCATTTGATTCTAGGAAGTTTTGGATTCCCTCTTTGATTTCTTTTATTACCTAGTTGTAAGCAAGGTGTTATTCAGTTTCCATCTATTTGATTTTTTATCCTTCCTTTTCCTGTTACTGATTTCTACTTTTATGGCATTGTGATCAGAAAGAATGCTTTTTATTATTTGGATGTTTTAGATTTTTATTGAGGGTTGCTTTGTGGCCTAAAATGTGGTGTATTCTGAAGAATGTTCCTTGTGTGTTGGAAAAGACTGTATATTTTGTTGCTGGTGCATGGAGTGTTCTATATACATCTTGAGGTCCAGTTGGTTGATTTAGGTCTTTAGATCTGTATCTTTGCTGAGTTTTTTCCGGAACTGTCAATTTCTCTTTTCAGTGCTGTTAGATTTTGTTTTATGTATTTTGGAGCCCTGTTGTTGGGTGCATAGATATTTATTAAGGTTATGTCTTCTTCTTCGATTTCCCCTTTAATCATTACATAATGTCCTTCCTTGTCTTTTACTGTTGATTTTGCCTTAAAGTCTATTTTACCTGAGATTAGTATTGCCACTCCTGCCCTTTTTTGGTTACTGTTTCCTTGACGCATATTTTTCCGCCTTTTGATTTTTTATAAATGTATGTATTTGTGTCTAAAATGTGTCTCCTGTAGACAACATACTGATGGGTCATTTTTTTTTTAATCCATTCTGCCACTCTCTGTCTCTTTACAGGCACATTAAGCCATTTACATTCAGTGCAATTATTGATAGTTATGTGTTTTTTTGCTGTCATATTGTGCTTTTTTTCTGTGGTGCTGGAGTTTTGTTTTTTCCTTTTACTCTGCTGTACTGAGTTCCTTTGGTTTGTGGATTTTTTCTTTCGTTATTTCAAATTTTATGTTTACTGAATCTTTGTTTTTCTTTTTTATTCTGATGAGTAGGTTTATTATCTTTTTTTGTGGTTACCTTGAAATTTACCTTTACCTTCCTAAGTTTGAACTAATCTCTTTTTACTCGATATTACCTTGACTTCCTCACCATTTGAAAGTTCTACACTGGCATGTTTTTTTCCCCCTTTTATTGTTTTGATATTGTCGTCATTTACAGATTGATGACTCTGCCTCCCTGTTTTAAGTCTTTTAGCTTTGTCTTATTATTGTCCGATGCTGTCCTGTGTCCTAGACTCCAGCTGTTGTCTGATGTTGTTTGTTTTCTAATCAAAGGACTCCCTTTAATATTTCTTGTAAGTTTGGCTTGATTTTTCAGAATTCCTTAATTTCTACCTGGAAATGCCCTAATTTCACCATTGTATTTGAGAGAGTTTTGCAGGTTATATTATTCTTGGTTGGCAGGTTTTTTTCTTTCAAGGTTTTATATAGTTATCCCACTGCCTTCTGGCCTGCATAGATTCTGGTAAGTACTCGGAGTTTAGTCTTATTGTTTCCCCTTTGTAAATGACTCTTCGTTTTCCTTGAACTGCTCTCAGGATTCTTCCTTTGTCTTTGGTTTTGACAACTGTGATTATAATGTGTCTTGGTGACTTTCTTTTAGGGTCTATCCTGTTTGGGGTTCATTGAACTTCTTGGATGGACAGCTTTTCATCTTTCATATTTGGGAAGTTGTCTGCCAGCAAATCTTCAACAATCTTCTCCTGTTCTGGAACTGTGATCATGTGCAAATTTTTGCTCTTGATCGTGTCCCACATAATTCTTGTTTTCTTCATTTTTCTTGATTTTTTCTCAAAAAGCGGGTCATCCATGGATTTGTATTTAATTTTGCTGATCCTGTCTTCCATTGTTTCAAATTTGCTCATAAAACTTTCTATCAAGTTGTCCGTTTCTGAAATTTTGTTTTTATCTTTTGGCTATGTTTTCTTTGGTTTTATCTGTGTTTTTCATGATTTTGTCTATTTTTCCTTGGCTTTGTCTTTGTTTTCCTTGATCTCTCTCCTGGTCTCTTGGAGGCCTTAAATATTATTCTTTTGAATTCCATATCAGGTAATTCGATTGTATTTTCTTCTACCAGGAAGTCATCTGATTCTTTATTTTGGTCATTTGCTGGAGCCATCTTGTCCTGCTTATTCATGTTTTGATATTGTCTGCTGTCTCTGAGCCAATAAGGTATTATTTTCTGTATTTATTGATTTTATATTCATTTGTTTTGTTTTGTTTTGCTATGTCAGTGTTTGAAAGCCAGGCATGTTTTGCTGTTTGCTCATCTTGCACAACAGTTCTCACCATCTTGTCTGGGTGTGCAGGGCACCAGCATGCAGGGCAAGCCCACTTCACTATACACTGGTTTGGTGAGGTGACTGAGGGTGGACTGGGCAGGCATTGTCTTTCTCTTGATGTTGGCCCAGAGATGTGGAAAATTTCACAGCCCCTCACCAGATAGGGAGTGTTATGAGCTCATTTCTCACCATTCAGCAGCTAGTCAAGCAGCAGGAGGTGAGGGCAGTGTGGGTCTGGTGTGTGGCTGACCTGATCACTGGGGGGGCTGCAGCTGCAGCAGCATGTTGGGGACCAATGGGAAGGGGAGTTGGCATATGGGGTGGAGCTCTGTCTCCTGTTGGGAGCTCTATGAAGTTGTCTTCCTGTCTGGCGTCATTGCTGGCTGTGCTCCAATATGGTGAAGTTCTGCCGCTTCAGCTGCCAGGGGGTCTCCACTGTGTGGCTCTCCTCATTCCCTGTCTCCGTCAGTTTCCTATTCCATTTGGTGCTTGGTCTAGTTCTTTATCCCTTCATTTGATGCTTAGCATTCCAGGACTGACATTTTATCAGTTTATTTAGTTTTTCAGGTCTTTGCTGCAGAGGGACAGCATGGTGCTTTTGTCTATAGTGCCATGTTGGGTCCCAGCTATATATGTAGAAGTCCTTTTCTTGCCTAAAAATTGTCTAGTAAAATGGACCTTTGGTAAAGTAACCTACACACACTTCTGTACATCTGCCATCAGTGAAAAAAATTAATGTTGCTACAAACTTTAAAATGATGTTTAATGCCTCATTACAGTTAATTTTGGAGTCTCTGGGTGGTGCCGTTATGCACTAGTTAATGCACTTGGCTGCTAACCGAAAAATTGGTGGTTCAAGTCCACACAGAGGCTCCTCGGTAGAAAGGCCTGTTGATCAACTCCTGAAAAATCAACCATTGAAAACCGTATGGAGTTAAGAAGAGTCATGAATAGGAGGAGAAAATGGAATGCATGGGTAATTGCCTCCAGGAATAACTGCCTCTGTTGCCACGAGACCAGAAGAACTGTATGGTGCCAAACTGCCATTACTGAACATTGAGCAGACTCTACAGAAGAATCCTAATCAAAAGGGGTAAAATGTAGAACAGAATTTATGATTCTCATAGAATACAGATTTTCTGCAGCCATGGAGGCTAGATAAACCCGTAGAACTATTGCCCTAAGATAATCTTTAAAACTTAAACCAGAAATATCCCCTGAAGTCTTTAAAAAAAAAAACAAAAAACAGTAGTTTAGCTTACCTAGTAAAGAATTAGTAAAGAATGTCTGCCTTGAGCACTGTGCTTTCTTAAGAACTATCTATATGGGCTCAAAAACTAATGAATATCACCTGTAAGTACTGTGCTCCTTTTAAAAATCACCTATATGAAATCAAACAGTCAATAGTTACTTTGAAACAAGGATGAGAAAGTGAGGGGGCAGGAAATCTAGATTAATGGGAATGGAACAACCAGAACAGAAACAAAGAGAATTTTCACACATTGTGAAGAATGTAACCAATGTCACTGAATAACTTGTGTAGAAATTGTTGAATAGGAATCTTCACTGAAAACACAATTAAAAATATTAAAAAAAATAGATATATACATATATAGGCATATATGTATATAGGTATGAGTATATATGCACATATATTCATATGTATAATAAAGCACATGGGGGGCACAACTGCAGCTACTTCTCAGACATAGTCAAATACCTCACAGGATTGATTTTCTGGGTTTGAAGGATCAGGAACACAGTCTTGTAGGACATCTCAGTCAATTGGCAAAATATAGTTTGTAAAGTTATGTTTTACATCCTAGTTTGCTAAGTAGAATCCAGGGTTTTAAAAGCTTTCAAGAGACCATCTAAGATACAACTATTGGTCTCTACTCATCCATAGCAAAAGAGAAAGGAGGAAACCAAAGACTCAAAGAAGAAACTAGTTTACAGGACAAATAGTCTACATGAACCATGGCCTCACCTACCCTGAGAAGAAGAACTAGCTTATAGGTGGCTACCACTACCAATCATTCTAACCTGGGCCACAATAGATGGACATTGATAGAATGGGAGTAAAATTTGGACTAGAACCTCAAATGAAAAAAAGAAAAAACAGACTTACTGGACTGGTTGATACTGGAGAACTCCCAGAGACTACTGCTCTTAGATACTCTTCAAACCTTGAACCAAAAACAACCCGAGGTCACCTTATAGCTAAATAACAGATTGGCTCACAGAATAATGAGTATCACCTGCAAGTACTGTGCTCCTTTAAAAAATCACCTATATGAGACCAAACAGTCAACAATGACTTTAAAACAAAGATGAGAATGTAAGGGAGCAGGGAAACTAGATTACTGGAAACAGAACAACCAGAATGGAAATAATGAGCATGTTCATGCATTGTGAAGAATGAAACTAATGTTACTGAACAACTTGTGTAGAAATTGTTGAATGGAAATCTAAACTGCTACACAAAAAAACCGTCACCAAAAACAATAAAATATTCTTCAAAAAAAAAAAATCTATCTATACAGGACCAAATTGCAACCGCAACTCAAAAGATTAGATAGGAAACTTAGGATGCAGTGAGTTTGTGCTAACTGGAAAGGAACAATTCAGAAAAGGAGGGGGAGAATGGTTGAAAAACGCAAAGAATATAATCAATGTCACTGAATGGTATCTGTGAAAATAGTTGAATTGGTGTATGTCCTGCTATGTATATTCTCAACAACAAAAATAAAATAATTCATTAAAAAAAAAAGAATCCTTTGGGATCCTGGTCTCTCCAAAAAAAAAAAAAGAAAAGAAAAGAAACCCTTTGGAACACAGTTCTACTTTGACATACATGGGCTGGCCATGAGTCAGTATCCACTTGATGGCAACTGGTACTGGTACTAGTACACTTACTCTTTACAATAATAATTTAAAAAATACCTTAGTTAAATAATTTAAGCTATATCATGAAGCTTCCAGGAGTTTTTCACGCTCTTCCTCCCTCTGCTCATAGTTCAAGAAGGATGAGAAGGTAAACTGTTTCTCAACCAAACCCAGACTTTTGTCACCACAGCAAATGGCTCCAGTTGCCAACTAGACCCACATTTATATGGATCAAGACAGGCTCCTCACTGGTCTTCCAGTTATACTTTCTGTCTAGGACCAGACTTATACGGGTTACTTAAAAAAAAAATTTTTTTTTTGTGATTGTAATTTTATATTGAGAGGATTAGGGTGGTTGTAACACCACCCTTACTCAGGTCACCTCCCTGATCCAAGGTAAAGGGGGTTTCCCTGGGGTGTGGCCTGCACCACCTTTTATCTCTGAAGAGATAAAAGGAAGCTAGCAGAGAGTTGGGGACCTCATACTACCAAGGAAGCAGTGCCAGGAGCAAAGTGTGTCCTTTGGACCCGGGTCCCTGTGCCTGAGAAGCTCCTCGACCAGGGGATGATTGAGGACAAGGACCTTCCTCCAGAGCTGACAGAGACAGAAAGATTTCCCCTGGAGCTGACACCCTGAATTTGGATTTTTAGCCTACTTTATTGTGAGAAAATAAACTTTTCTTTGTTAAAACCATTCACTTGTGATATTTCATTTATAGCAGCACTGGATGACTAAGACCCTCCGTATAACAGAAAAACACTGCCCAGTACTGCGCCATCCTCATGATCGTTGTTACGCTTGAGCCTGTTATTGCAGCCACTGTGTCAATCCATCTCTCTGAGGGGCTTCCTCTTTTTTGCTGACCCTCTACCAAGCATGATGTCCTTCTCCAGGGACTGATTTCCCCTGGATAATATGTCCAAAGCATGTGAGATGAAGTCTCACCATCATCATATCTCATGAGCATTCTGGCAGGCGGTACTTCTTCCAAGACAGATTTGTTCCTTCTTTTGGCAGTCCATGGTACATTCAATATTCTTCGTCAACACCACAATTTAGAAGCGTCAGTTCTTCTTTGATCTTCCTTATTCATTGTCCAACTTTCACATGCATATGAGGTGACTGAAAACATCTTGGCTTGGGCAAGGTGCATCTTAGTCCTCAAAGTGACATCTTTAACACTTTAAAAATGTCTTTTGCAGCAAATTTGCCCAACACAACGCGTCATTTGATTTCCTGACTGCTGCTTCCATGGGCATTGATTGTGGATCCAAGTAGAATGAAATCCTTGACAACTTCAGTCTTTGTTTCTCATGATGTTGCTTATTGGTCCAGCTGTGAGGATTTTTGTTTTATGCTAAGGTGCAATCCATACTGAAGGCTGTGGTGTTTCATCTTCATCAGCAAGTGTTTCAAGTCCTCTTTGCTTTTATCAAGAAAGGTTGTGTCATCTGCATAACGCAAGTTAATGAGTCTTCCTCCAATCCTGATGCCCCATTTTTGTTCATATAGTCCAGTGTCTTGGATTATTTGCTCAACATACACATTGAATAATTATGGTGAAAATACACAACCCTGATTCACATGTCTCCTGACTTTAAACCATGCAGTATCCCCTTGTTCTGAGCAACTGCCCCTTGATCTGTGTACAGGTTCCTCATGAGCACAATCAAGTGTTCTGGAATTCCGATTCTTCGCAATGTTATCTATAATTTGTAATGATCCACATGGTCAAGTGCTTTTGCACAGTCAATAAAACACAGGTAAACATCTTTCTGGTATCCTCTGCTTTCAGCCAAGATCCATCTGACATCATCAATGGTATCCCTTGTACCAACTCCTCTTCTGAATCTGGCTTGAATTTCTGGCAGTTTCCTGTCAATGTACTGCTGCAACTGCCCTTTAATGTTCTTCAGCAAAACTTTACTTGCGTGTGATATTAATGATACTGCTCAATAATTTTTGCATTCAGTTGGATCACCTTTCTTTGGAATAAGGGTAACATACAGTAATATTGAAAAATTTTGTTTTGACTATAATCTGAGTTTCTATCATCTTTAAAATACCATATATGCAAAATTTTACTGGTTGGTGACAAATACACTGCTTATAAAATCCTATGTTAGGATATCTGTTTCTACATATAAATCTACTAGGTTACATTTAAAGTCCCTAAAGCCAAACCTGTTGCGATTGAGCCGATTCTGACTCATAGTGACCCTATAGGACAGAGTGGAACTGTCCCATAGGGTTTCCAAGGTGTAGCTGGTGGATTTGAACTGCTGACTTTTTGGTTAGCAGCCAAGTTCTTTAAACCACTGTATCACCAGGTGGCACAAACAGTTTGTACTCAACTACTAACCTAAAGGAGCCCTGGTGGTGCAGTGGTTAAGAGCTCAGCTGCTAACCAAAAGGTCAGCTGTTCCAATCCATCAGGCACTCCTTGGAAACCCTGCAGAGCAGCTCGGCTCTGTCCTATGTGGTGGCTATGAGTCGGAGTTGAATCATGGGCATCAAGTTTTTCTCAAACCCACTCAGTGGCAACACAGAAGAAAGGCCTAGCAATCTGGTTCTGAAACTCCACACTGCCAATGGTAGTCCTTGGAAACCACGGCTTTCAAACTGCGGTTTGCTCCGAGCCTGCTGCCCTTGCAAAATGCAGCCTCTAACTTCAGTTTGTATTTGGCACCAGATCTTTGCACATCTGTTGTTCAGGATCTTGAGGCAAGCGCGCATCTGGAGAATCGTATCTTTACCTGACCCTGGACCTGAGCATCACAGGAGGGAAGGATATTCTCTGGCATACAGTTCCATCCGAGCCCAGGCAGGGAGGGGTGGGGGTGTAGGGTTTCAGGCTCCAATCCCTGTCCCCTGTGGACTCGAGGACATAAAAGGTCCCTGGTCCCCTCCGCTGCGGGAAGGCAGCGTGTGGTCTTTTGGCCAATAGGTCCCAAGTTGCTCCTTGTCTGCGCAGACAATGAATTACCACCTTCTGTTTTCCTTGCAATTGGCATCTTATTTCGATCAGCTAATAGGACAAAAAAAAAAAAAAAAAAGGACAGGACAAGACCTGAGGAATTTGGTTACAGATTCCTAAATATTAAACCGAAAAAATCAAATCCGTTGCCATTAAGTGTATTCCAACTTACAGCAATCCCACAGGACAGAGTAGAACATTCCCACAATGCTTCCAAGGCTGTAAATCATGGTCTGGCTGGTGGGTTCCAACCACTGAGCTTTTGGATAGTAGCCCAGTGCTTAACCTATGGGACACCTGGGCTCCTTTCTGCAAACATTATAGCTAAGAAAACTCTATGGAACAGTTCTACTCTGTAATACATGGGGTCATCATAAGGCCCAACGGACTCACTGGCAAAGAGTTTTTAAAAAAATAAAGACGTCTTACCCCACGCAACCCCAGTTACATCAAAACTTCCGCCATTACCCCCCCATCCGCAGGGAGCGCCTCAGCCGCACGTGCGCAGTCACTCCCCAGAAGTAAACGCTCGGCCCCGCCCCCCAGGAACGTCAGGCCTCCAATCGCCACCGAGCGCAGACTGTGCAGCCGCACATGCGCAGTCGGTAGGCCTTGGGGCGCAGCGCCTCTTCCTGCTGCGCGTCCCGGTCCTCGGTGTGCGGAGGGCTTTTGGGCGCGGCAGGCGCTGAAGAGGTGGGGGTCTTGGGCCCCGGCCGAGGCTCTGCAGCACGGAGGTGCAGAGTGTCGATGAGGGCCCGGGGATCGACGCAGCCTCCGCGGTCCCCGGCGCGGCTCGGGCCCCGCAGCTGACCCTGCTGGTGATGCGCCCCTGTGGAGCGCAGGACGAGGCAGCGGCCGCAGCGGGGCGGCCCGTCAGGTACCTGTGTGAGGTGGCCGGGGATGGCGAGGAGGAGGCAGGCGACGACGAAACGGAGCTGCTGGACGCCTCGGACCCCCCGGGCGGCGGCGAGAGCACGGCCAGCTTGGAGGATCTGGAGGACGAGGAAACCCACTCCGGGGGCGAGGGCGGCCGCGGCGGGGCCCGGGGACGGAGCAGCGGCGGGGGCAGCGCGAGCAAGACCTGCAACTACGAGGGTTGCAGCGAGACCACGAGCCAGGTGGCCAAGCAGCGTAAGCCGTGGATGTGCAAGAAGCACCGCAACAAGATGTACAAGGACAAGTACAAAAAGAAGAAAAGCGACCAGGCCCTCAACTGTGGTGGGGCCGCCTCGGCCACCAGCGCGGGAAGCGTCAAGCTGGAGGTAGGGAACCCCAGCCTGGGCCTTGGGGAGTGGGAGGTGGAGGAAGAAACCCCGTTCCTATTGCACACCCTATTCCCAGGGCCTCGCCACCTTCCCGGGGCCAGCCTGAAGTGGCTGGGCTTGTGGTGAGAGTTAGTGTGTGCCTCCGAGCCTATTCTAACGTGTTGCACTCTTCTGGTAGGTGAATAAATTTAAAAGGAAATGTGATAGATCAGCATATCCTTTGAAAGAGCTGGAGTATGGGCTAGAAGGACAGATAATAAATGATTGGTATGTTTCATCACTAAAGGGGTACACAGAAAAGCTTAAGAACCTAGATGAAATTGGTACTTTGGAAAAGAGGGTAATCCGCTCCTATTTTCAGTACCCTGTTCTCTGGCGCTCTGGCGGCGCAGTGGCTAAGCCCTATGGAGGTTGTTACCCTAAAGGTCGGCAGTTTGAATACACCAGCCGCTCTTTGGAAACCCTATGGGGCGGTTCTACTCTGTCCTCTAGGGTCACTATGAGTGGGAATCTACTCGACGGCAACGGGTTATTCTCAGTATAACAGGAGCACAGGTGGCGCCGTGGTTTAAGCGCTAGGCTGCTAACCGAAAGGTCTACTGTTGGACGAAGAGGTCTGTGGCTCTGTGAGAGAAAAATATGACAGTCTGCTTCCATGAAAATTCCATAAAAGCTTCCATAAGGCCTTGGAAACCATGCACTCTCACTAGGAGTTGGAATCCACTGGATGACAACAGATTTTATTCTCCTTGTTCTGTTTTCAGTATCTAGGTTCTTAGTGTTCTCTCACTACCTCTTTTTTTAGTACCGGATTCTTAGTACTTCTGGAGAACAGAACTGGTAATGGAGCCTTAGTCTCAAAAGACTTTTGAACTGTTAGATTTGAACTATGCGGAAGGAGTTAACTTCAGGCTGCAAACTCCTGCTCCTTCTTTTGCTGGCTGTGTGGTCTTGAACAGGTTGTTGAACTCTTTAAATTTCAGCTTCATCTGTAAAATGGGCATTAAAGTAGTGTCTACTTCATAGTGTTGCTGTGAAGATGTAAAAGACTTTACAATGTCCAAACAGAAAAATTCCACAGACCTTCGCCATTATTATGGTATGCTTTTATTAACAACACACTTGAAGGTTGTTACACTTAAGCAGATCTCCGCCATTATTACTGTGTGCTTTTGTTAACAACACACTTTAAGGTTGTCACACATAGGCAGACCTTTGCCATTATTACTGCGTGCTTTTATTAACAGCATACTTAAAGGTTGTTACACATAAGCAGATATTTTATCCCTTGTTTTCCTCTGTTTAATAAAAGCTATAATCCCTCCGTGCGGAGAGAATGCAGTTGAATTTTGTTAAAAGTTATCCAGAAGATAATTTTTAAAGCTGAAAGCTGTCCTAGGGATATATTCTAAAATTCTTTAAATTACTTCGTTTCAGGCTGAACTTGAGCAGCTAGCTGCCCCATTTATAAATATTTTAAACTTTGGAATTACTCATATATTTAATAATCTAAACATTTGTAAAATCGACAGTCACCAACATTCCGCACATAATTCATACTAGTTAGGGTACTAAGTGACTTCTCTTTCCCTTTTTTATCCCATTGAGTGTTAATCTGTTTGAGAATCTGATGAATCCTAAAGAATCCTCTTCCCAGAAAAATGCACATTATGTAGGTATATAATTTTGCATATAAATTCATGAGGCTGAGGACCCCTGCTGATTTCAGGTTAAAAACTCTCTCTACCCATATCCTTGTGAAATAATCTCTTACCAAATCGTAGATTACAAGTAATTATGGAAATAAGCATCTCAATATAGAATAAAAATGATCAAGATATTTATATTTATAGAGTAAAAGTAATCAAGTGTGTCCTTCTGTTCTAACGGTGCCCATTCTCTTCAAAATTCTTTTCAGAGAGAAAAAACACTACTTTTTCTCTTTTTCTTGTTCTTTAGATAAGGTTTACAGGGCAATTTAGTTTCTCATTAAACAATTAATACACATTGTTTTGTGACATTGGTTGCCAACCCTACAACATGCCATGACTCTCCTTCTCAACCTTGGGTTCCCCCTTACCAGCTTTCCTGTCTTTTCTTCTTGTTCTTGCCCCTAGGCTTATGTGCCCATTTAGTCTCATTTTGTTTTATGGGCCTGTCTAATCCTTTGGCTGAAGGGTGAACCCCAGGAGAGACTTCAGTACTCAGTTAAAAGGGTGTTCCGCGGGCCGTACTCTCAGAGTTTCTTCAGTCTCTATCAGAGCAGTTAGCCTGGTCTTTTTTTGTGAGTTAGAATTTTGTTCTACGTTTTTGTCCAGCTCTGTCCGGGACCCGCTATTGTGATCCCTGTCAGAGCAGTCAGTGGTGGTAGCTGGGCACCATCTAGTTGTGCTGGGCTCAGTCTGGTGGAGGCTGTGGTAGTTATGGTCCATTAGTCCTTTGGACTGATCTTTCCCTTGTGAATTTGGTTTTCTTCATTCTTCCTTGCCCCAGATGGGGTGGGATCAGTGTAGTATCTTAGATGGCCTCTCACAAGCTTTTAAGACCCCAGACACTACTCACCAAAGTAGGACGTAGAACATTTTCTTTATAAACTATCTTATGCCAGTTGAGCTAGATGTCCCCCAAGACCATGGTCCGTAGCCCTCAGCCCAGTAATTCAGTCCCTCACGGAGTTTGGGTATGTCTATGAAACTTCCATGACCTTGCTTTGGTCAAGTTATGCTGACTTTCTCAGTATTGTGTACTGTCTTTCCCCTCACCAAAGTTACCACTTACTTATAGTCTAGGTAGTGTTTTTCCCTCCCTACTCCTCCCTTCCCTCATAACCATTAAAGATTGTTTTTTCTGGGTATAAACCTTTTCATGAGTTTTTATTAGTGGTCTCAAACAGTATTTGTCCTTTTGTGATTCACTTGTTTCACTTTACATAATGCCCTCAAGATTGATCCGTGTTGTGAGATGTTTAACAGATTCATCATTGTTCTTTATTGTTGCGTTGCCTAGTAGTGGGATTGCTGGATAGTGTAGCATTTCTATTTCTAGCTTTTTAAGGAAGCACCATATCATTTTCCAAAATGATTGTACCATTTTACACCCCCACCAGCAGTACATAAGAGTTCTAGTCTCCCTGCAGCCTCTCCAACATTTGTTACTTTCTGTTTTTTTTGATTAGTGCCAGTAATGTCAGGTGAGATGGTATCTCACTGTAGTTTTGATTTTCATTTCTCTAATGGCTAGTGATGATGCACATTTCCTCATGTGTCTGTTAGTCACTTGAATGTCTTCTTTGGTAAAGTGTCTGTTCATATCTTTTGCCCATTTTTTAATTGAGTTGTTTGTCTTTTCGTTGTAAACATGTTGGATTTTCCTGTAGATTTTACAGATTGGACCTTTGTCAGGTTTGTCACAGCCAAAAATTTTTTCCCTATCTGTAGGTTCTCTTTTTACTCTTTTGGTGAAGTCTTTTGATGAATGTCAGTGCTTAATTTTTAAAAGATCTCAGTTATCCAGCTTATCTTCTGGTGTTTGTGTATTATTGATTATGGTTTGTATCCTATTTATGCTGTATATTAAGGCCTCTAGTGTTGACTCTGTTTTTTTTTCTGTGATCCTTGTAGTTTTTGGTTTTATATTTAGATCTTAAATCCATTTTGAGTTAATTTTTGTGTGTGGTGTGAGGTATGGTTCCTGTTTCATTTTTTTATAGATGGACATTCAGTTTTGCCGACACCATTTGTTAAAAAGGCTTCCTTTTCCCCATTTAACGGACTTTGGGTCTTTCGAAGATCAGGTGACTGTAGGTGGGTGGATTTACATCTGGGTTTTCGATTCTGTTCCTTTACTGAGAATGATGTGTTGAAGTCTCCTACTAACATTGTGGAACTGTCCGTTTCTCTTTTCAGTGCTGTTAGAATTTGTTTTATGTATTTTGGAGCCCTGTCATTGGGTGCATAGATATTTAAAAACTATGCTTATGTCCTCGTGGTGGATTGTCCCTTTAATCATTATATAATGTCCTTCCTTGTCTTTCACAGTAGATTTTATTTTCAAGTGTATTTTATCTGAGATTAGTATTGCCACCCTCACTCTTTTTTGGTTGCTGTTTGATTGATACATTTTTTTCCCATCTTTTGATTAATATATTTATGTCTTTGTTATTGTAGATTTTGTGTTTATGGAGACTTTGTTTTTCTTCTTTATTTTGATGAGTAAGTTTGTTAACTTTCTTTGTGGTTACCTTGAAATTTACCCGTTTTCCTAGGTTTAAGCCTGTTTTCTATTACTTGATAATGCCTTGACTTCCTCTCCATTTGATAGTTCTATACCTATCTATAGTTCTATACCTGACCATTGTTGTCATTTACAGCTTGACCTTTCTAGTTCCTTTTTGTAAATCTTTTACTTTTGTTTTATCCTTGAGAGTTCATTACCTAGATTGATACCTGGCTGATGCTGTCCTGTGTCCTAGATTCAGGCTGTTGTCTGCTATTGTTGGTTCTCTAACCAAACGACTACCTTTAATAATTCTTGTAAGTTTGGTTTGTTTTTTACATGTTCCTTTAATTTTTGTTTATCTGGAAATGTCCTAATTTCTCCATCATATTAGAGTAAGAGTTTTGCAGAATATTTTATTCTTGGTTGGCTGCTTTTTTCTTTCAAGGTTTTATATATGTCATCCCATTGCCTTCTTGCCTGCATAGCTTCTGCTGAGTAATCAGAGTTTAGTCTTATTGTTTCCCTTTTGAGACTTTTCATTTTTCTCCAGCTGCTGTCAGGATTCTTCCTTTGTCTTTGGTTTTAGCAAGTGTGATTATGGTATGTGTTGGTGATTTTGTTTTGGGGTTTATCTTATATGAGGTTCACTGAGCTTCTTGGATGGTCAGCTTTTCATCTTTTGTGATTATTAGGGAAATTTTCTGTCAGGAAATCTTCAGTGATCCTCTTTGTGCTTTCCATTCCCCCCTTTGTTCTGGAATTATGATCACACACAAATTGTTGCTTTGTGTTGTATCCCACATTGCTCACAGGGTTTCTTCATTTTCCTTCATTCTTTTCTCTGATTTTTCCTCACAGTGCTATCCAAAGATTTGTCTTCAATTTTGCTGATCCTGTCTCCCATTGTTTCCAGTTTGCTCCTAAAACCTTTTATTGCACTGTCCCTTTCTGAAATCTTGTCATTTATCTTTTTGGGTTTCTAATTGCTGTTTTTGTATGATTTCGAGTTGTTTATTTATTTTGACATTTCGTTCCTGTATTTTTTTCCTGAATTCTTCCATTACTTTGTGTTTTCCCTGATTTTTTTTTTTTTTAAATGCCCTATCAGGCAGTTCCAGTGTCTTTTCTTCTACCAGAAGAAGGTTATCTGGTATTTTATTTTGGTTGCTTTCTGGAGCTATCCCATTTTTAAAAAATATGTTTTGATATTGTCTCCTGTCTCCAGGACATTCAGGAATTATTTTCTTCATTTATTGAATGTAGATTTGTTTGTTTTATCCTTCTTTTTTCTTGTATTTGGTTGTGTCTGGGCAGGTGGGCTGGGTGTCTTTTGTTTCTTGCACGATACTTCTCCCCACTTTGTCCAGGTGATCATGGCTCAGCTCTGGTTTCCACTGGGGGGGGATGGGCAGGGGTGGGTTGTTCATGGCACTAACTGGAGCCAACGGGGCAGAGCTAGGGGGCAATGCAGGGTGGGACCTGGGGACCGTGTTGATGTTGCTTAGGGGCTCGACACTCAGTGCAGATAGTCAGGAGGGAAGGGAGAGGATGTGATGTGCAGAGCAAGTGACCTGTCTCCTGTTAGGAGCTCGTGAAGTTGCCTTCCTGTACTCCCTGTCTGTGATCCTTGGTGGCTGAGGTCCAGGATGGCGAATCCAGGTGCCAGTGAGCTGGTGTCTCTCCGACTGAGCAACTGTGGCCCACTAAAAAGCGGCGGAGGTCTTGTACAAGGAAGAAGGGTGCGGGTGAGAAAGCGTGTATCCCTGGTTACCCAGCTGTCTCCTGCTGGGATCTCCTTGAAGTTGCTTTCCTGTACTCCCTGTCTGCATTCTTGGTGGCTGAGGTCCAAGATGGCAAATCCGTGCCATGTTAGCTGTTAGGGAACCTCCACTGCGTAGCTTCCCTCGTTCTCTGTTCTCCATCAGTTTCTTATTCCATTCGCTGCTCGATTGAGTTCTTTGCGCTTCATTTGAAGGTTCCGGGATTGACATTTATATCTATTTTACTTAGTTTTTTGGTCTGTGCTGCAGAGGGATGGCATGGTGCTTCTGTCTATAGGGCCACGTTGGCTCTTCCTCCTCTGATATTACTTCTTTTTAAGGAAGTATTACTTTACTTATGGCAACTTTCATTTTTTAAGTACCAGCATTTACATCTATAGTTTGAGGAAAATGTATAAAAGGAAAGTAGATACTGAATTACAGTTACCCCCATTCCCCCTGAAAAAAGTCTTAATGATTTCCCTAACTTAAAATAATTTCAGAGGCAGGGCCAAGATGGCGGACTAGGTGGACGCTACCGTGGATCCCTCTTGCAACAAAGACTCGGAAAAACAAGTGAATCGATCACATACATAACAATCTACAAACTCTGAACAACAAAAACAGATTTAGAGACGGAGAACGAACAAATACGGGGAGACAGCGATTGTTTTCAGAGCCTGGAGCCAGCGTACCAGTCAGGTGACCTTCGGAGCCCGATTTGGGGCAGAGCCCAGGGGGGCAGATGGCACAGACAAGGGGCCCAGCCCTAGCCCCCGAACTCATTCCGGGAGGGGGCCTAGCCGGTTCGCGCGGGCGGCGTGGCGGCGCAGCTGGTGGGAGAAGTCCCCAGGAGGCAGTGACTGGTCTTGGAGCGGGGAGTTCAGCGTCCCAGCCGGGGAGTCGTCCCGCCGGGATTTTGGCGGGCCGCGCATGTGGCGTGAGCACGGGGAGCAGCTCCATCCCCCTGAATTGACCCCGGGGGGGGGGGCCTAGCCAGTTCGTGCGGCCGGCGTGGTCGCGCAGCCGGTGGAAGAAGTCCCCGGGAGGCAGTGGCTGGTCTTGGAGCGGGGAGAGCGGCATCCCAGCCGGGACGCGCAGTCACGGCGCAGGCGCGGGGAGCTGCTCCGCTCTCCTGAGCTGACCCCGGGGGGGGAGCCAGCCGGTTCGCGGGGGTGGCGCAGCGACACGGCTGGTGGGACGGGGAGTCCCCGGGAGGCAGCTTCTGATTTTGGAGTCGGGAGTGCACCGTCCTAGTAGGGGAACCTTAACCTTGGGGGTGGGGCTGATAGCGGAGGATCTGACTGTGACTCCAGCGGGCCAGACCCCCCGGGGGCAATCTCCACACAGCCAGCACACACAGGCGACGCGCCCCGCGGAAATCTCAGATATAATAGTCATTCCAAGCAAGACAAGCAACTCTGGCTATATTCTGAGGTGCTACTCTCCTAGCTCTCTGATCCCTCCCCCAGCCTCCACAGGCGGCTCCATTAACATCTGAATAGCCTGAGCCAGAGGGAGAACCCTGATAGGGATCTGACTGCATTTTTTTTAGCAGATTTTCTGGAAAAACTAGTTTCCCAGTGATGGCTCGGAGACAGCAATCCATATCAAACCACTTAAAGAAGCAGACCATGACAGCTTCTCCAACCCCCCAAACAAAAGAATCAAAATCTTTCCAAAGGAAGATACAATCCTGGAATTATCAGATACAGAATATAAAAAACTAATTTACAGAATGCTTCAAGACATCACAAACGAAATAAGGCAAACTGCAGAAAAAGCCAAGGAACACACTGATAAAACTGTTGAAGAACTCAAAAAGATTATTCAAGAACATAGTGGAAAAATTAATAAGTTGCAAGAATCCATAGAGAGACAGCATGTAGAAATCCAAAAGATTAACAATAAAATTACAGAATTAGACAATGCAATAGGAAGTCAGAGGAGCAGGCTCGAGCAATTAGAATGCAGACTGGGACATCTGGAGGACCAGGGAATCAACAGCAATATAGCTGAAAAAAAATCAGAGAAAAGAATGAAAAAAAAAGAAGAAACCCTAAGAATCATGTGGGACTCTATCAAGAAGGATAACCTGCGGGTGATTGGAGTCCCAGAACAGGGAGGGGGGACAGAAAACACAGAGAAAATAGTTGAAGAACTCCTGACACAAAACTTCCCTGACATCATGAAAGACGAAAGGATATCTATCCAAGATGCTCATCGAACCCCATTTAAGATTGATCCAAAAAGAAAAACACCAAGACATATTATCATCAAACTTGCCAAAACCAAAGATAAACAGAAAATTTTAAAAGCAGCCAGGGAGAAAAGAAAGGTTTCCTTCAAGGGAGAATCAATAAGTTCAGACTACTCAGCAGAAACCATGCAGCTAAGAAGGAAATGGGACGACATACACAGAACACTGAAGGAGAAAAACTGCCAGCCAAGGATCATATATCCAGCAAAACTCTCTCTGAAATATGAAGGCGAAATTAAGATATTTACAGATAAACACAAGTTTAGAGAATTTGCAAAAACCAAACCAAAGCTACAAGAAATGCTAAAGGAGATTGTTTGGTCAGAAAACCAATAATATCAGATACCAGCACAATACAAGGTCACAAAACAGAACGTCCTGATATCAACTCAAATAGGGAAATCACAAAAACAAACAAATTAAGATTAATTTAAATACATAAATAAATAATACACATAACGGAATCATGGAAGTCAATAGGTAAAAGATCACAATCAAAAAGAGGGACTAAATACAGGAGGCATTGAACTGCCATATGGAGAGTGATACAAGGCGATATAGAACGATACAAGTTAGGTTTTTACTTAGAAAAATAGGGGTAAATAATAAGGTAACCACAAAAAGGAATATCAACTCCATAACTCAAGATAAAAGCCAAGAAAAACGTAACGACTCAACTAACATAAAGTCAAACACTATGAAAATGAGAATCTCACAATTTATTAAGAAAAATGTCTCAGCACAAAAAAGTATGTGGAAAAATGAAATGGCCAACAACACACATGAAAAGGCATCAAAATGACAGCACTAAAAACTTATTTATCTATAATTACGCTGAATGTAAATGGACTAAATGCACCAATGAAGAGACAGAGAGTCACGGACTGGATAAAGAAACACGATCCATCTATATGCTGCCTACAAGAGACACACCTTAGACTTAGAGACACAAACAAACTAAAACTCAAAGGATGGAAAAAAGTATATCAAGCAAACAATAAGCAAAAAAGAAGAGGAGTAGCAATATTAATTTCTGACAAAATAGACTTTAGACTTAAATCCACCACAAAGGATAAAGAAGGACACTATATAATGATAAAAGGGACAATTGATCAGGAAGACATAACCATATCAAATATTTATGCACCCAATGACAGGGCTGCAAGATACATAAATCAAATTTTAACAGAATTGAAAAGTGAGATAGACACCTCCACATTTATAGTAGGAGACTTCAACACACCACTTTCGGGGAAGGACAGGACATCCAGTAAGAAGCTCAATAGAGACACGAAAGACCTACTTACAACAATCAACCAACTTGACCTCATAGACTTATACAGAATTCTCCACCCAACTGCTGCAAAGTATACTTTTTTTTCTAGCGCACATGGAACATTCTCTAGAATAGACCACATATTAGGTCATAAAACAAATCTTTGCAGAGTCCAAAACATCGAAATATTACAAAGCATCTTTTCAGACCACAAGGCAATGAAACTAGAAATCAATAACAGAAAAACTAGGGAAAAGAAATCAAATACTTGGAAAATGAACAGTACCCTCCTGAAAAAAGACTGGGTTATAGAAGATATCAAGCAGGGAATAAGGAAATTCATAGAATGCAACGAGAATGAAAATACTTCCTATCAAAACCTCTGGGACACAGCAAAAGCAGTGCTCAGAGGCCAATTTATATCGATAAATGCACACATACAAAAAGAAGAAAGAGCCAAAATCAGAGAACTGTCCCGACAACTTCAACAAATAGAAAGTGAGCAACAAAAGAACCCATTAGGCACCAGAAAAAAACAAATAATAAAAATTAGAGCTGAACTAAATGAATTAGAGAACAGAAAAAGAATTGAAAGAATTAACAAAACCATAAGCTGGTTCTTTGAAAAATTAACAAAATTGATAAACCATTGGCTAGACTGACTAAAGAAATACAGGAAAGGAAACAAATAACCCGAATAAGAAATGAGAAGGACCACATCACAACAGAACCAAATGAAATTAAAAGAATCATTTCAGATTACTACGAAAAATTGTACTCTAACAAATTTGAAAACCTAGAAGAAATGGATGAATTCTTGAAAAAACGCTACCTACCTAAACTAACACATTCAGAAGTAGAACAACTAAATAGACCCATAACAAAAAAAGAGATTGAAACGGTAATCAAAAAACTCCCAACAAAAAAAAGCCCTGGCCCAGATGGCTTCACTGCAGAGTTCCACCAAACTTTCAGAGAAGACTTAACACCACTACTACTGAAGGTATTCCGAAGCATAGAAAAGGACGGAATACTACCCAACTCATTCTGTGAAGCCACCATCTCCCTGATACCAAAACAGGGTAAAGACATTACAAAAAAAGAAAATTACAGACCTATATCGCTCATGAACATAGATGCAAAAATCCTCAACAAAATTCTAGCCAATAGAATCCAACAACACATCAAAAAAATAATTCACCCTGATCAAGTGGGATTTATACCAGGTATGCAAGGCTGGTTTAATATCAGAAAAACCATTAATGTAATCCATCACATAAATAAAACAAAAGATAAAAACCACATGATCTTACCAATCGATGCAGAAAAGGCATTTGACAAAGTTCAACACCCATTCATGATAAAAACTCTTACCAAAATAGGAATTGAAGGAAAATTCCTCAACATAATAAAGGGCATCTGTGCAAAGCCAACAGCCAATATCACTCTAAATGGAGAGAACCTGAAAGCATTTCCCTTGAGAACGGGAACCAGACAAGGATGCCCTTTATCACCACTCTTATTCAACATCGTGCTGGAAGTCCTAGCCAGGGCAATTAGGCTAGACAAAGAAATAAAAGGTATCCGGATTGGCAAGGAGGAAGTAGAGGTATCACTATTTGCAGATGACATGATCTTATACACAGAAAAGCCTAAGGAATCCTCCAGAAAACTACTGAAACTAATAGAAGAGTTTGGCAGAGTCTCAGGTTATAAAATAAACATACAAAAATCACTTGGATTCCTCTACATCAACAAAAAGAACACCGAAGAGGAAATAACCAAATCAATACCATTCACAGTAGCCCCCAAGAAGATAAAATACTTAGGAATAAGTCTTACCAAGGATGTAAAAGACCTATACAAAGAAAACTACAAAGCTCTACTACAAGAAATTCAAAAGGACATACTTAAGTGGAAAAACATACCTTGCTCACGGATAGGAAGACTTAACATAGTAAAAATGTCTATTCTACCAAAAGCCATCTATACATATAACACACTTCCAATCCAAATTCCAATGTCATCTTTTACGGGGATAGAGAAACAAATCACCAATTTCATATGGAAGGGAAAGAAGCCCCGGATAAGCAAAGCATTACTGAAAAAGAAGAAGAAAGTGGGAGGTCTCACTCTACCTGATTTCAGAACCTATTATACAGCCACAGTAGTCAAAACAGCCTGGTACTGGTACAACAACAGGCACATAGACCAATGGAACAGAATTGAGAACCCAGATATAAATCCATCCACGTATGAGCAGCTGATATTTGACAAAGGACCAGTGTCAGTTAATTGGGGAAAAGATAATCTTTTTAACAAATGGTGCTGGCATAACTGGATATCCATTTGCAAAAGAATGAAACAGGACCCATACCTCACACCATGCACAAAAACTAACTCCAAGGGGATCAAAGACCTAAACATAAAGACTAAAACGATAAAGATCATGGAAGAAAAAATAGGGACAATCCTAGGAGCCCTAATACAGGGCATAAACAGAATACAAAACATTACCAAAAATGATGAAGAGAAACCAGATAACTGGGAGCTCCTAAAAATCAAACACCTATGCTCATCTAAAGACTTCACCAAAAGAGTAAAAAGACCACCTACAGACTGGGAAAGAATTTTCAGCTATGACATCTCCGACCAGCGCCTGATCTCTAAAATCTACATGATTCTGTCAAAACTCAACCACAAAAAGACAAACAACCCAATCAAGAAGTGGGCAAAGGATATGAACACACATTTCACTAAAGAAGATATTCAGGCAGCCAACAGATACATGAGAAAATGCTCCCGATCATTAGCCATTAGAGAAATGCAAATTAAAACTACGATGAGATTCCATCTCACACCAACTAGGCTGGCATTAATCCAAAAAACACAATAAATGTTGGAGAGGCTGTGGAGAGATTGGAACTCTTATACACTGCTGGTGGGAATGTAAAATGGTACAACCACTTTGGAAATCTATCTGGCGTTATCTTAAACAGTTAGAAATAGAACTACCATACAACCCAGAAATCCCACTCCTCGGAATATACCCTAGAGATACAAGAGCCTTCACACAAACAGATATATGCACACCCATGTTTATTGCAGCTCTGTTTACAATAGCAAAAAGCTGGAAGCAACCAAGGTGTCCGTCAACGGATGAATGGGTAAATAAATTGTGGTATATTCACACGATGGAATGCTACGCATCGATAAAGAACAGTGGCGAATCTCTGAAACATTTCATAACATGGAGGAACCTGGAAGGCATTATGCTGAGCGAAATGAGTCAGAGGCAAAAGGACAAATATTGTATAAGACCACTATTATAAGATCTTGAGAAATAGAAAAAACGGAGAACACATACTTTTGTGGTTACGAAGGCGGGAGGGAGGGAGAGGGTTTTTTATTGATCAATCAGTAGATAAGAACTGCTTTGGGTGAAGGGAAAGACAACACTCAATACAAGGAAGGTCAGCCGAATTGGACTGGACTAAGAGCAAAGAGGTTTCCGGGATAAAATGAATGTTTCAGAGGTCAGCGGAGCAGGGGCGGGGGTCTGGGGAACATGGTTTGAGGGGACTTCTAAGTCAATAGGCAGAATAATTCTACTATGAAAACATTCTGCATCCCACTTTGAAATGTGGCATCTGGGGTCTTAAATGCTAACAAGCGGCCACCTAAGATGCATCAATTGGTCTCAACCCACCTGGAGCAAAGGAGAATGAAGAACACCAAGGTCACACGACAACTAAGAGCCCAAGAGACAGAGAGGGCCACATGAACCAGAGACCTACATCATCCTGAGACCAGAAGAACTAGTTGGTGCCCGGCCACAATCGATGACTGCCCTGACAGGGAGCACAGCAGAGGACTCCGGAGGGAGCAGGAGATCAGTGGGATGCAGACCCCAAATTCTCATAAAAAGACCATACTTAATGGTCTGACTGCGACTAGAGGAATCCCGGCGGCAATGCTCCCCAAACCTTCTGTTGGCACAGGACAGGAACCATCCCCGAAGACAACTCATCAGACATGAAAGGGACTGGTCAGCGGGAGGGAGAGAGATGCTGATGAAGAGTGAGCTAATTAAATCAGGTGGACACTTGAGAGTGTGTTGGCAACTCTTGTCTGGAGGGGGGATGGGAGGATAGAGAGAGAGGGAAGCTGGCAAAATTGTCACGAAAGGAGAGACTGAAAGGGCTGACTCAATAGGGGGAGAGCAAGTGGGAGAAGGGAGTAAGATGTATGTAAACTTATATGTGACAGACTGATTGGATTTGCAAATGTTCACTTGAAGCTTAATAAAAGTTAATTAAAAAAAATCACTGTCAACGTATAAAAAAAAAATAATAATAATGATAATAATAATTTGAATGATTTTTTAAGGTCCCTGGGTGGTACAAACATTTTGTGCCCTACTACTAACCAAAAGTTTGGTGACTCGAGTCCACCCAGCAGCACCATGGAAAAAAGCCCTGGCAATCTACTTCGTAAGATTAAAAAAACAAAAACAACACCTGTTGTCATGGAGTCAGTTCAGACTAATGGCAGCCCGATGTGCGTGAGAATGTTTTCAATTGATGTACTCTTACCAAAAAGTCCCTGGGTGGCACAAGTCATCTGAGCTTGTCTACTAACCTAAATACAGGCAGTTTGTACTCACTCCATGGCACTGTGAAACAGGCCTAGCCATCTATTTCCGTAAAGATTACAGCCAAGAAAACCTCATGGAACTCAGTTCTACTCTGTAACAAACACATGGGGTCACCATGAGCCAGAATCAACTCCATGGCAACAGGTTTGGTTTTTGGTATTGCATGATTTTTAAGGGAGAGAATTAATTGCTAAAAGCAACAAATAATAGCCATTTGTCTTTTATTGTGGAACACTTTCCCAGGTTCTGAGGAGGTTACACAGAGCTGTAAGTCTTTGTGTTTGTTGAACTGAGTGTAAAGGAAAGTTACTAACAGGCAGTCAGGATAGATAGGGCCCAAATATGTAGTACTGCTTTAGGAAGTTAGAGGGCAATAGATACGTTGCAGGCTGATACTCTGGAATGGAAGGCTTTACAGAGGAAATACAATTCAATAAAACCAGAAAGGATGGCTAATAGTTTATTCTTAGCTAAATTTCTGTGCACCAGACACTGTGCTAAGGTATAAATGGATTCTTATAACCCTTCTGCAAAGACATAGGCACTATATTTTATATTCATAGACACCAAAGCACAGAAAGGTGAGTTCATACAGCCCAGCAAGTACTCCAACCCAAACATTCTTATTCTAGAGCATCACTTTTTTCCCCATCTTATGCTGCTTTTCTACCAGGCGCTCCTTGGAAACCGTATGGGGCAGTTTTACTCTGTCCTATACGGTTGCTATGAGTGGGAATCGACGTGACAGCAATGGTTTTTTTTTTTTTTTGGTTTATGCTGCTTTTCTAGAATTCTGGTAGGTAAAAGGAAGAGCATTTTAGAAAGAAAGGAAGAGTAGAAATGCAGGTGCCACGTGTGGAAGATAGCAAGTAGACCATTCTAGCTAAAGTGGAATGTTTGGAAAATTCATGAAAGATAAATTTGGAGAGATAGGTTGAAGCCAATTTTTGTATGAGTATTGAATGCCAGGGTATGGGATTTGAGTTTTATGTCTTTAAATGAAGATTTCTAATTAGGTAGTATTTATTGTGTCCATGTGCTTGGCTGCTAACTGAAAGGTTGGGTGTCGAGTCCACCCAGAGGTGCCTCAGAAAAAAGTCCTGGTGATCAGCTTCTGGAAAATTAGCCACTGAAAACCCTGTAGAGCACAGTTCTACTCTGACACACATGGGGCTGCCATGAGTTGGAAGCAACTCCATGGTAACTGGTTTGGTTTGAGTTTGTAATTAGGGAGCCACTGTGGGCTCAAGGTGTTTTGGAGTCCTAATCAGATGGGGCCCTGGTGGTGCAGTGGTTAAGAGCTTGGCTGCTAACCAAAAGGCTGGCAGTTTGAATCCACCAGCCGTTCCTTGGAAACCCTATGGGGACGTTCTCCTCTGTCCTGTAGGACCACTAGGAGTTGGAATCAACAGCAATTTTTTTTTTTTTTAGTCTGATGGGGTGGATTGAAATCAATTGACTATAGATTTAGAGACTCTTTAGGTCATTATAAGGAGCCTTGGCATGCAGTGGTTAAGCACACTTGGCTGTTCACTGAAAAGGTTGATGGTTCGAACCCACCAGCCACTCCAGGGGAGAAAAATGTGGCAGTCTGGTTCCGTAAAGATTACAGGCTTGGAAACTCTGTGGGGCGGTTCTACTCTGTCCTATAGGGTTTCTGTGAGTTAGACTCGACTCAATGGCAATGGGTTTGGTTTCTTTGGTTTTTGGTAGATCGTTAACAGCATGTCTCATAGGTGGTGAGGGGGATCGTCTGCCAGGGTGTGAACAGCAAGATGAGAATTTAAGGTATGTAAAATGTGTTTCTTACATAAGTCACAGTTAAGGAACAAGCGTGTATGTAATATTTAGTTCATGTATCTAGGAACTGGGCTATGTGAGGGACAGATAAAGGAGATGAGGGTAAAAAACTTCACCTGTGTGGACTGTGTTAATTATCCTTAAATATCTGAAAGGCTGTTCTTTGGTAGAAGCGGTAGATTTATTTTGTATAGTTCTGAAGAAACTAGGACTCTTAGGTGGACATCACAAGGATGTGTATTTCAGCTCATCCTAAGTAAAAGCTGCCTAAGTGTTAGAGCAATTCAAAACCAAAATGGATGCCTCAAAATATTGTCAATTCCCTAGGACAAGAAGCTTTCAAAAATTGTAGAAGATTGTACTAGATGACTCAAGGTATTTCAACTACAAGTTTCTATGATTTTGTGATACTAACATTCTCGTTCTACATATTCCTTTGGGGTTGTGAGGATTTAGGGCACTTCACTGCCAAGTCAGTTTCAGCATGCATTTATCTTACATGTCCAAATGAAACAGTCCCATAAATAGAGGTAGTCCTATGGGAGAAAGAAATTATTTTTGTTTTCTCTGGATATTAGGGTACTCTTTGTACAACTTGTTATATATTGAGGTCTAAAATGTTTAGGGATGGAACTTTTTTTTCTACATCAGATTAGTTAACTTCTCGTGATAGAGGAGGTAAAGGGGATATTCTAATAACATAGAGGCCAGTAGAGAGGAGGCCAAGAGAAGAAACAGCTTAGATAACATCCTAAATGAAGAATAGAGATGAGTAAATTCATATATTAGTACTTCATGGTAAAATATTTATAGTCTTATATTTTAGTCAGAATTTTTGCATATGGCGTGTATTGTATTATGGTTTTATAAGAGTAACATGTTTCAGTTAATAGAATTTTTTGTTTTGCCAGGAAAATCATAAGTATTTAAGATTCTTTCAGATAACTTGGGATTCATATTTGGTCATAAGTGTTGCTGATGTTGTTTGGGTAATGGTTTCTCAGAGTAATGGCATAATTTTAGGAGTATCTAGGGATTATTTATGCCAGTGATTTCCAATCTTTTTATCAGCAAAGAGCCAGTTTGTCATTTTTCTCCTAGTGGCTTCAAATATTGAAAGCATTTTTTTTTTTTTAAACAGTTCATTACCCCTCCTCCTTTGTTTTCTGTGAATTGGACAAAAAACTATCAATGAGAGTGTCTTGTTAGCAATATGTAAGTTACCACTGAGTTCATGGATCCCATACAAAGACTATTTTTCAACCTGAATAGTTTTATATGAAAAGATTGCTCAATTTCTACTGAACATTTTTCTAATACTGAAAATACCTCACAGGTGATTCCTTGCCCTTTCCTCCATACTTCTGCCATGCTATTATCTTGGGTCAAAAGACTGAGGAACCTGGTTGGAAATTCTGGGCTTAAACCCTACTACAGAGTAGTAGGCGTAGTGGTTAAGTGCTACAGTTTACTAATCCGTAATCGAATCCGCCAGGTGCTCCTTGGAAACTCTATGGGGCAGTTCTACTCTGTCCTGTAGGGTTGCTATGAGTCAGAATCGACTCCACGGCACTGGGTTTTTGTGGGTACAGAGGAAGAGGAAGTGAGGGAGGAAGAGTGTAACTGTCAGCATCTTAAAAAAAAAACACTGGGACTTAATGAATGGCTTTCCTGAAGTCCCACAGGGACTGGGCAAAAAGAAGGAAGAAAAATCAAAGACCTGGTTTTGGTCATTGTATCATTGAAATGCCTGTAATAGTGGATTGTTATACTATGTTAACTGTTAACCATTTGCATTTTTGTCATTTATCCCAGGAAAATGCAGATAACATACTCTCCATTGTTAAACAAAGAACAGGATCTTTTGGGGATCGTCCTACAAGACCTACTCTTTTAGAACAAGTGTTAAATCAAAAAAGGCTGGTAAATATCTGTTTGTAAAGTAGTTATAAATCTGTTCACAGACTTGTTTGTTATAAATGAAACTATTTAGATCTTTGAGATTTTAAAGCTTGTTAAACTGGTTGTCAGAATTGAACTGAGCCTCTTTGCCGGCGCACACTGGAATCTCATAATCTCTGAAGACTATATGAGTAGGGGCACTTTTAATCCTATTTCTTCATTGACAATACCTTGACTGTCTAAGCAAGATGGGATTTTAAAACACTCTCCTTTTATTGAATTTTGGGACTGGTTGAATAATGCTTTAATGGTATTGAGGTATAATTCAGTAAGGATCCCTATAATAAATTTGATAGAAGGCATCAGAACTCAATCAGGAAAGGAGAGATTATTCAAAAAATATTGGAATAATTGAATAATAATTTGAGGAAAAAATTTTAATTCATCACATCCCTGATAAAGAGTTTTATATTTTTCTTTAAAAAGAACAAAATAGAATTGGGACTTTAAATATCTCAAAAATCTGAAATGAAAATGTTCTAGCTTAAAAGTAGTAGACACAATCACAAAGAGAAGATTATAAATTTTATTACATAAAAATGCACAGCATATGTCAAAATCAGTGGCAAAAATAAAAATGCAAAGTCACAGGAAAAAATATTTGCAGCAAATATAAAAAACTATGATTAATATGGTTTATTTTTTATTATATTAAATATTCATATAAATTGATAAGGAAAAATGTTGGCCTCCAAACATTGCAAAAGATATAAGTAGGAAAAAAAAGTAGAAGTACTACCAACCAAAAAAACCAAACCCATTGCCATCAAGACGATTCTGACTCATAGAAGTACTACTGGGGCGGGTTAATCAGTAAGCCTGGTATGCCCCGGCTTACAATCAGCAAGGAACGTTTGGTCTAATTGTGCTTATTTACTAATCCATAGTGCACAATTTCACCTGGGTTTCACCACATCTTTAACATGAAAACTAGTTGAAATTGCACGAAGTATTAGTAAGTGAGCACAATTAAGCCCGAGCACTGGGACGTTGCTTATTGGGTAATCTGTCCCTCAATTACTGTTAAATGATATGGAGAGGTATTCAGTATCTGCAACATTCACACAATAAAATTACGGTAACAATTAGTGAAATTATTTAAATGAAACACAGTGATGTGGAGGGCTCACTGAAATGGGCACTCTCGTTTGTTGATGGCATCTTGTCTTGATGCAACACTTTCAGAAAGCAGATTGGCGATATGTATCAGGAGTCTTTATAATGGTCATCCCATTAGACTCAGAAATCACTTATATGAAGACATTCATAGAAAATAAATCCTAAATATGGATAAAATTGTGTATGCATAAAGATGTTTCCTGAATGTATTTATCATAAATAGTAAAATCGTTGAAACAACCTAAATGTCCAGTAATCTCATAACAGCTAAATAGATTGTTGTACACTTACTTAATAGAATATTAGGCAATCTTTAAAATGACTTTTAAACAAAACTATTTACACTATGATATAATACTGAATCTTAAAATTAGTATTTAATGATAGCATTTCCACTTTATTTGGCTCATCTTTTTCAATTTATTGGGGCCAAAGATTTTTTTAAATTTAGTAAAAAATATTAACCATAGTCTATTTGTTGTATAATTATACCAAAACCAAAAAACCAAACACAGTGCCATCGAGTCGATTCCAACTCATAGCGACCCTATAGGATAGAGTAGAACTGCCCCATAGAGTTTCCAAAGAGTACCTGGCGGATTCGAACTGCCGACCCTTTGGTTAGCAGCCTTAGCACTTAACCACTACGCCAGCAAGGTTTCCTGTATGATTATAAACGGCAAGTTTACAAAAACACATTGTTGTTTTAGAGCAGTTGTATTCTTTTCTGAAATTTTAGTAATGTGCTAATATTATATTTATATGTATATAAATATCTAAGACTCGTACTAAAACTCATGTCTCTCCCATTGACCTAAGTCTTCAAGCAGAAATTAAAAATTAGTGCGTGCATATACATGTATATATGCATATATATATCTGTATTTGTGTGTATATACATTTGTATACAAATATATATATAAAATATATATAAAAATTTTTATATATATATTATATATAAAATATATAAAAAAATTTTTTATATTTTATATATATTATATATAAAATATATAAAATTTTTTATATATAATATATATAAAAATATATTATATATAAAATATATAAAAAATTTTATATATATTATATATAAAATATATAAAATTTTTTTATATATATTATATATAAAAAAATTTTTTTATATATTTTATATATATATTTGTATACAAATGTATATACACACAAATACAGATATATATCTATGCATATATACATGTATATGCACGCACTAATTTTTAATTTCTGCTTGAAGACTTAGTAGGTCAATGGGAGAGACATGAGTTTTAGTAGTACGAGTCTTAGGTGTATTTCCAAACTGGTACATAACCGCCCTTTTCATGTATGGTCCCACTTTATTTCCTTTTTTTTTTTAAATTCTTGCTGTAATCCTGGGCCAGTGTTGGGCTTGGCTGTTTGCTGTTACGTGCTTGCGTCATATATTGGCGTATTGATTAAAGCATTTTCTTTTGTGCTGAAAGCCACCAATAACATCATTATTTTTAGGTTTTAATATTTTGATGTATGACATCTTTTTTTATTATTATTATTAGTTTGAAGTTTAATTGCAGTGCACCAGATGTAAAAATGAATTTAATTCAGTCATGCTTTGTTTTGTAAGCATATTGTATCTTCAGTAGGGACATATCAGAGTAATTCCGTAGCATGAATACAATTTAATGACATGAGAATAATGATATTAATACATAATTAATATTTTTTTTTCTTTTTTTAAGTCATTACTAAGAAGTCCAGAAGTAGTGCAGTTTTTACAGAAACAGCAGCAACTCTTAAATCGGCAAGTTTTGGAGCACAGACAGCAGCAGTTTCCAGGAGCACCGGTGTGAGGGAACTTACCAAGAGCAGCTATGTGTTTTTTATCTTAATGTAGTAGAGGAACATAATTTTATACTAAAGTTAAATGGGGTAAGATATGCCAGAAGAACGTACACGGTCATTTTCCTGTAAATGTATATGTTCATTTGGGGATAAATAAGTATTGCATTTTATGCATCTAAGCCTTTTAGTTCACCATGAGTTTAAAGAAATCAGCTTATCTTTTCAAAATAACGTTTAATTACAATGTTCTTTTAAACAAAATGTTCCTCTCAGTCATTGTAACTGAAGGTGATGAAGCAGTACTTTCTGTGGAAGTCATGAGATATTAATCTTAAATCATCTAGTTGAGTGGCTCTCAACAAGGGCAGTTAGAAATGTATAGGTATGTTTTTTGATTGTCACAGTTACCTTGAAGAGTATTGGTTTTCAGTGGGTGATCTAGGTATACTAAAATGTTCTGCAGTGTCTGGGATAGTCCCACGCAACCAAAATTATCCCACCTACAGTGAACCCCCCCTTGAGAAGCACTGATAGCTCTTTGTTGTCGTAACAAGTAGCAGGGGTGCCTAGAATTGGGTTCTAGTTGATAACCTTTTCTTTGCAATTAAGACTGGAGAGGTCAAAGAGGTAAGCATATTTTATACCTCTAAAGAAATTGATCATTGTTTAATATCTGTGAAATTAGAGTGTGCATCTTTTTCCAGAGAGGTACAGGTAAAACCTCAGAGAACTAACAAGTACACTGGAATGAATGCATCATGGAAAGCTGACTTGTCTGCTTCATGTTACCTATTAGTTTTGATCTCTCTCAAAGCAGACATTCTTGCATGTTGAGTTTGTGGACAGCATAGATGTATCTCAGCCCACCAGTGTCAAGACAGAATTATTTTTCTTATACTCGTTTGCTTTTTCAAAAAAGATATCCTGAAAATAAGAGTAACACTCCAGCATTTCATCAGTGTTTTCAAAATTGAGCTATTTCAAGACTGTTACTGCTAACTAAATGTTCAAAGAATAATGGGTAATCTGGACAGACTATTTTTTTCCGTCTTTTCTCCCAGGAAACCTTTTTAAAAATGCAAGCCTACCAATAAGAGTAACAAATGTCAAGAAAGTATTTCCAATTTTAGGATAATAAATGTTTGTATCTTGAATGTAACTGCAAAGATATGTTAATTTCTTACAGTTTTTAAACTCTGAAATATATATCAATTTAAACTTAGACATTACTATCCTAAGAAGTACGTATGGAAAGAAAACATGTTTTTGTTAATTTTGTGTGTGTTTTATATCTGCATATCTGTGCAAAAACACTTTTCCCAAAATTCATTAAAATCCATTTGTTCACCTTTGCGTTGTCTTGCTCACTTACTCTGGTTGTGTATTTGGCTCACACTGGAAGCAGAGGAATTCATTTATATTTCTTGTTAACTCTTCGTTTGTTCTCTTATGGTATTGGGAGCTTTCTGGCCAATGTTTATTAAATCCCTAACACTTAAATCACCTTTTATGGAGGGAACACTCAGCTTCTGCTTCTTCAAATAGATAAAAATGGAATAGGAAAGGAGGGAAGGACTAGGCCAGTAAGAACTGAATGAAAACAAAAGGAATTGAATTTATATGTTTATAAGAACTTTGTGATGATTAATAGTTAAACACTACTGCAGGTCATTGAGAAAGGCTCAGAACCTTTTCCCTGGAGTTTTTTTTAGAATAGGATAGCTGCCTATCTTACTTACCTAGTGCTGCTGTAACAGAAATACCACAAATGGATTTCTTAACAAAGAGGAATTCTCTCACAGTCTAGGAGGTTAGAAGTCCAAATCAAGGGTGCTGGGCCAGGGGAAGCCTTTCTCTCTGTTGGCTCTGGGGGAAAGTCCTTGTCATCAGTCTTCCCCTGGTCCAGGAGCTTCTTTGCATAGCGACCCTGGGTCCAATGGATGCACTGTGCTCCTGGTGCTTCTTTCTTGGTGGTATGAGGTCCCCCGTCTCTCTGCTTGTTTCTCTCTTTAATATCTCAAAAGAAATCGGTTTAAAACACTACCTAATCTTGGAGATTGAGTCCTGCCTCATTAACATAACTTCCAATAATCCCATCTCATTAACATCATAGAGGTAGGATTTACAACACATAGGAAAATCACATCAGATGACAAAATGATGGACAGTCACACAATATTGGGAATCATGGCCTCGCCATACTGATACACATATTTTGGGGGGACACAGTTCAGTCTATGACACTGCCTATTCATGAATTTGGATAGGAATAGGGCAGTATTCAACGCAATATAATTATTGTCTACCACATTAGAGATGTTTTCTTATTTCCTAGAAGTGTCAATAAAACAGTAAAGTTTTTACTTATTTGGGGTAGATTTATTGTATTGTACCTCAGTTTTTCATCCCTGTGTGTATTCATGACCTTCGCAGTGTGACTTTACAACTCTTCCAGCTAAGAGGCTGAGTTTGTTTATCTACCCCTTAAATCTGGACTGGCCTTGTGCCTTGTTTTGGCCAATAGAATGCATAGAAAATAATAGTATGCCAGTTCTGAGTAGACTTCTAGAGGTTTGGGGCACTTCCTCTCGTTCCGTAGGACCATGTCCATCTACCATGATAACAAGCCCAGCCTAGCTTGCTGGATGGTGACAGACATGAGGCTCTGCACTAGCTAAGAAGCCAGTAAACAGCCAGACATCTGTGAGGCATAGCTAGACTAGCTGTCCCCTAGCCAACTGCCATCTGACTGCAGGCAGGTGAGTGAGCCAAAGTGAGATCAGCCACGTCTGGCCCAGATCAGTAGAACTGCCCAGTTGACCCACAGACTTGTGAGCAATAATAAATGCTTATTATTGTAAGCCAATAGTTTTGGCAAGGTTTGTTATTGTGAGAATAGGTAACTGATATATCTGGGTGTTAAAGTTATTTATTGCTTCATAACACATCACCCCAAAATTTAAGGGCTTAAAACAACCATTTTTTATTTCCCAATGGTCTGTGGTTTGACTAGGCTCAGGTGGGTGTTTTTCATGCTTGCAGTCGGTTGTCGGCTAGGGCTACAATCATCTGAAAAAGGGTCAACGGGTCTGGATGTCTAAGATGGACGTCACTCATAGGGCTCGCGGTTGATACTGGCTCTTGGCTGTTAACTCAGCCAAGGTTGCCAACTAGAGGGCCTACACATGGCTTCTCCCTGTGACTGGGCCTCTCACAGCATGGTTCTAGTTTCTGAGAGGGAGCATTCCAAGGGCAGGTATATCAGGAGGTGTTATGGATTGAATTATGTCCCCCCAAAAATGTGTCTATCAATTTGGTTAGGCCATGATTCCCAATATTCTGTGGTTGTCCTCCACTTTGTGATAGTAGTTTTATGTTTAAAAGGATTAGGATGGGATTATAACACTGCCTTACCCAGGTCACATCCCTGATCCAATGTAAAGGGAGTTCCCCTGGGGCATGGCCTGTACCACATTTTATCTCTCAAGAGATAAGAAAGGGAAGCAAGCAGAGAGTTGGGGACCTCATACCACCAAGAAAGCAGTGCCGGGAGCAGAACGTGTCGTGTCCTCTGGACCCGGGGTCCCTGCACCTGAGAAGCACCTAGTCTGGGGGAAGATTGATGAGAAGGCCAACAGAGAGAGAAAGACTTCCCCTGGAGCTGACACGCTGAATTTGGACTTTGAGCCTACTTTACTGTGAGAAAATAAACTTCTCTTTATTAAAGCCATCCACTGTGGTATTTCTGTTATGGTAGCACTAGATGACCAAGACAGGAGGTAAGAAACAGAAGCAGGCAATCTGGCTACACCGAGAACTCGAACAACTTCACTTCTGCCGTATTCTGTTAGAGCAGTCACAGAGCCTACCCAGAGTCAAGAGTCCAGTTCCTAATGGTCACATTGCAGAAGAGCGCGTGGAGTGGGAAGTATTGTTATGGCCATCTTTGGAAACTGTAATTTACCACACTTACCTGGAAAGCGTATGCACAACTATTTAAAGCCGTAGTAGTCATCTGCATTATCCTGGCATTACACTGAAAGGTTCCATTTTGGAAATTGATTTTCTAGAGCGCATATCTTAAACTCCACGTTTATTATTCTCATTCAGATAATGAGAATAAGGCTAAGGGTTAGACTTAACAGAAGAGCTGGGGGCTGAGCTAGGTTTTGTAAAGATGAATACAGGAGTTCATTAGACTTGGGTAAAGGCACCGACACCTAAAGCAGCCATGATGTCAGGGCTGCAGTGAGACTAGTAACTTGAAATGGGCTGGGGGATAGGAATTAGATCAAAAGAGTAAGTAATGAGGTAATAATTACAGGTAAAATTGAATATTAAGTAATTTCTGGACACTGCTAATAAGAACTCTGCATGCAGTATATAATTTGAACTTTGCAGTATTTCTATGAGGTAAGCATTATCCTATTTTGGGTAAAGAAAACTGAAGAGTTAGCCTCACTGTCACACAGCTTGTGACTTAAATGCTATGCTAAGAAGCTCACATTTTTATGGGTGCATAAAATTTTTCTGTGCAGTTTATTTAAAATTACAATTTTCTGGACCACCCTGATAGCTCAGTGGTTAAGAGCTTGGCTACTAACCAAAAGGTTGGCGGTTTGAATCTATAAGCTGTTCCTTGGAAACCCGGTGGGGCAGTTCTACCTGTCCTGTATGGTCGCTATGAGTCAGAATCCACTCAGTGGCAATGGGTTTGGGTTTTTTTTGGTATTAAATGTCTTTATGCCTTGGAACCTGCATTTTTAGCAGGTTCCCTGAAGTGAATCTTAGTAGGTGGTCTTGAGCTCCTGAGGAACAATGATCTAAGCCAGAGATAACCAAACTTCACATGAAACACTGATAGGAAGCCTCTTAGATAGCCCCCAGTGGCCCCACCCACACCCTTGTGTAATTCCTTCCCCATAAATGTGGGCTGAACCTAGTGGCAAGCTACAAATGAAAATATGACGAAAGTGATAGGATATCAATTTTGAGGTTCTGCTAGAAAGAGACCGTAGCTTCCGTCTTGGGTGCCGTCTGACTTCTTGCTCACTCTGATGAAGCCAGCTACCATGCTGTGCACTGTCTTACGGAGAGGACCGTGTGGCAAGGAACAGAAGAAGGCTCTTGTTCAACAGCTAATGAGGAACTGAGTCCCTCAGTCCTGCAGACCACAGGGAACTGGATCCTGCAAACAACCATATCTGAGCTTAGAAGTGGATTCTTCCTGGGTCAAAACTTCATCTGGAAGCAGATCCTCCCCCTCCCCTGGTCTACACCTCGACTCCAGCCTTCAGAGACTTTGAGGCGGAGGCACCCAGCTAAGTTGTGCATGTATTTCTGACCCACAGAAACCGAGATAATAAATGTTTGTTGTTTTAAGCCACTACTTTTTGGGGTAATTTGTTACACAGAAATAAGTAATACAAACACTTCAAAGGAAAATACTGGCATTATGACTAACTGGCCAAAAGGAGCTGCTCTGTTGCGGGGAGGGCTATCTGGTTCACCCACCCACAGCCCCAGTACTTCAAGCACTTCTACAGAACACAACTTGGAAATGACTGCTTTATGGAGTGGGAACTACTAAGAGATTTTAAGTAACAAATGGATAGACTCTCATTTGTACCTTAGAAAGATGGAACTGGATGTAGTAGAGGACAGATTGGATATGACTGACAGAAATAAGCTATTTTTTTTTTTTTTTGATGGCCTGTGGTTTTTTAAAAAATATGTCTACAATTTTTTTTTTTAATATTCCTCCCTTCAATGGGTGCAACTTAATTCTCCCCATAAGTATGGGCTGGACTTTAAGGACTCGTTTCTAATGAATAGAATGTGTGGCAGTGATGGTGTGTGACTTTGGAGACCAGGTCATAAAAAGGCATTACAGCTGTGTCTTGGTCTCTGTTCTTTCTCTCTGTTGGATTACTCACTCTGGCAGAAGCCAGCAGCCTTGTCATGACAGCCCTATGAGAGACCGCTATGGCAGGGAATTGCCAACAGCCCTGTAACCTGTGAGTGAGCTTGGAAGCAAATCCTATAGCTCAGTTAACCCTTTAGGTGACAGCAGCCGTGTCAACATTTTTATCAGGATCTCATGAGATCCTCTGAGGCATAACCACCAAGTTGAGCCACAGAAACTGTGAGATAATAATTGTTTGCTGTTTTAAGCCAGTAAGTTTTGGGGTAATTTGTTACGAAGAAATAGCTAGCTAATACATGGCCTAAGATAGTGCTTAAGACAGGCACTAGGGAAGGAAAGAAAAGCACAAAGATAACATGTTCAGGAGATGAAATCAGTGGGATTTGATAGATTGACCTGAGGAGGAGTGAGGCTAGGAAAGGCCTTCTGGCTATAAGGTGGATTGCTGCTCTCTTATGGATTGAATTGTGTGCTCAAAAAGCTATGTCGAAGTCCTAATCCCTGTACCTATAAGTATGTCTCTGTTTGGAAATAGGGTTTTTCTTTTGTTATCTTAATGAGGTCATACCAGAGTAGGATGGGTCCTAAACCTAATCCCCCGTTGAGTGGTGTCTTATAAAAAGAGCAGAACACACACACAGAGGAGAACTGATGTGACAATGCAGGCTTATGCATCTGTAAGTAGCCAGTAATTGCCAGCAGCCACCAGAAACAGAGAGAGGCCCACAGAAGGAACCCACATGGCTGAGTCCCTGATCTGGACTTTAGCTTCCAGAACTGTGAGAAAAGTTCCTGTTCTTTAAAGCCACCCACTTGTGGTATCTTTTGTTATGGCAGCACTTGGTAACTAAGACAACTGTTAACAAATGAAAATGCAAGTGAGAGAGGTTACAGTAAGGAGTTGTGTTATGTATCCTGGGTGTGAAATGTCCATCACAACTTTAGCTGGGGACATTTAGTAGACAGTTGGATATATGTGTCTGAAGCTCAGAAGAAAGGTTGGAACTGGAGATCAAGATTTGGCTATCGGAGGCGGGGCCAAGATGGCAGACTAGGCAGACGCTACCTCGGATCCCTCTTGCAACAAAGACACGGAAAAACAAGTGAATCGATCACATACATAACAATCTATGAACCCTGAACAACAAACACAGATTTAGAGACGGAGAACGAACTAATACGGGAAGCAGTGATTGTTTTCAGAGCCTGGAGCCAGCGTACCAGTCAGGTACGGCACAAGCACAGAGAGCTGCTCCACCCCCCTGAACTAACACCGGGAGGGGGCCCAGTCGGTTCGCGCGAACGGCGTGGGACGCAGCTGGTAGGAGAAGTCCCCGGGAGGCAGCGACTGGTATTGGAGTGGGGAGAGCAGCGTCCCAGCTGGGACACTCGGTCACGGCACAAGCACGGGGAGCTGCTCCACACACCTGAACTAACCCCGGGAGGGGGCCCAGCCGGTTCGCGGAGGCGACACAACGACGCGGCTGGTGGGACGAGAAGTCCCCAGGAGGCAGCGACTGGTTTTGGAGTCGAGAGTGCGCCGTCCCAGCAGGGGAGCCTTGACCCTGGGCGTGGGGCTGGAAGCGGACGATCTGACCGTGACTCCAGCGGGCCAGACCCCCCGGGGGCAAGCTCCACACAGCCAGCATACATAGGCGACGCACCCCGCGGGAATCTCAGATATAATACTCATTCCAAGCAAGACAAGCAACTCTGGCTATATTCAGAGGTGCTACTCTCCTACCTCTCTGTTCCCTCCCCCACCCTCCCCAGGCGGCTTCATGAACATCCGAATAGCCTAAGCCAGAGGGAGAACTCTGATAGGGATCTGACTGCATTTTTTTTTTAGCAGATTTTCTGGAAAAACTAGTTTCCCAGTGATGGCTCGGAGACAGCAATCCATATCAAACCACTTAAAGAAACAGACCATGACAGCTTCTCCAACCCCCCAAACAAAAGAATCAAAATCTTTCCCAAATGAAGATACAATCCTGGAATTATCAGATACAGAATATAAAAAACTAATTTACAGAATGCTTAAAGACATCACAAATGAAATAAGGCAAACTGCAGAAAAAGCCAAGGAACACACTGATAAAACTGTTGAAGAACTCAAAAAGATTATTCAAGAACATAGTGGAAAAATTAATAAGTTGCAAGAATCCATAGAGAGACAGCATGTAGAAATCCAAAAGATTAACAATAAAATTACAGAATTAGACAACACACTAGGAAGTCAGAGGAGCAGACTCGAGCAATTAGAATGCAGACTGGGACATCTGGAGGACTAGGGAATCAACACCAACATAGCTGAAAAAAAATCAGAGAAAAGAATGAGAAAAAAAAGAAGAAACCCTAAGAATCATGTGGGACTCTATCAAGAAGGATAACCTGCGGGTGATTGGAGTCCCAGAACAGGGAGGGGGGACAGAAAACACAGAGAAAATAGTTGAAGAACTCCTGACACAAAACTTCCCTGACATCATGAAAGACGAAAGGATATCTATCCAAGATACTCATCGAACCCCATTTAAGATTGATCCAAAAAGAAAAACACCAAGACATATTATCATCAAACTTGCCAAAACCAAAGATAAACAGAAAATTTTAAAAGCAGCCAGGGAGAAAAGAAAGGTTTCCTTCAAGGGAGAATCAATAAGAATAAGTTCAGACTACTCAGCAGAAACCATGCAGGCAAGAAGGGAATGGGATGACATATACAGAACACTGAAGGAGAAAAACTGCCAGCCAAGGATCATATATCCAGCAAAACTCTCTCTGAAATATGAAGGCGAAATTAAGATATTTACAGACAAACACAAGTTTAGAGAATTTGCAAAAACCAAACCAAAGCTACAAGAAATACTAAAGGATATTGTTTGGTCAGAAAACCAAAAATATCAGATATCAGCACAACACAAGGACACAAAACAGAACGTCCTGATATCAACTCAAATAGGGAAATCACAAAAACAAACAAATTAAGATTAATTAAAAAAAAAATACACATAACAGGGAATCATGGAAGTCAATAGGTAAAAGATCACAATAATCAAAAAGAGGGACTAAACACAGGAGGCATTGAACTGCCATATGGAGAGTGATACAAGGCGATATAGAACAATACAAGTTAGGTTTTTACTTAGAAAAATAGGGGTAAATAATAAGGTAACCACAAAAAGGTATAACAACTCTATAACTCAAGATAAAAGCCAAGAAAAACGTAACGACTCAACTAACATAAAGACAAACACTATGAAAATGAGGATCTCACAATCTACTAAGAAAAACGTCTCAGCACAAAAAAGTATGTGGAAAAATGAAATTGTCAACAACACACATAAAAAGGCATCAAAATGACAGCACTAAAACTTATTTATCTATAATTACGCTGAATGTAAATGGACTAAATGCACCAATAAAGAGACAGAGAGTCACGGACTGGATAAAGAAACACGATCCATCTATATGCTGCCTACAAGAGACACACCTTAGACTTAGAGACACAAACTAAAACTCAAAGGATGGAAAAAAATATATGAAGCAAACAATAAGCAAAAAAGAAGAGGAGTAGCAATATTAATTTCTGACAAAATAGACTTTAGATTTAAATCCACCACAAAGGATAAAGAAGGACACTATATAATGATAAAAAGGACAATTGATCAGGAAGACATAACCATATTAAATATTTATGCACCCAATGACAGGGCTGCAAGATACATAAATCAAATTTTAACAGAATTGAAAAGTGAGATAGATACCTTCACAATTATAGTAGGAGACTTCAACACACCACTTTCGGAGAAGGACAGGACATCCAGTAAGAAGCTCAATAGAGACACGGAAGATCTAATTACAACAATCAACCAACTTGACCTCATTGACTTACACAGAACTCTCGACCCAACTGCTGCAAAGTATACTTTTTTCTCTAGTGCACATGGAACATTCTCTAGAATAGACCACATATTAGGTCATAAGACAAACCTTTGAAGAGTCCAAAACATCGAAATATTACAAAGCATCTTCTCAGACCACAAGGCAATAAAACTAGAACTCAATAACAGAAAAACTAGGGAAAAGAAATCAAATACTTGGAAAATGAACAATACCCTCCTGAAAAAAGACTGGGTTATAGAAGGCATCAAGGAGGGAATTAGGAAATTCATAGAAAGCAACGAGAATGAAAATACTTTCTATCAAAACCTCTGGGACACAGCAAAAGCAGTGCTCAGAGGCCAATTTATATCGATAAATGCACACATACAAAAAGAAGAAAGACCCAAAATCAGAGAACTGTCCCGACAACTTGAACAAATAGAAAGTGAGCAACAAAAGAATCCATCAGGCACCAGAAGAAAACAAATAATAAAAATTAGAGCTGAACTAAATGAATTAGAGAACAGAAAAACATTTGAAAGAATTAACAAAGCCAAAAGCTGCTTCTTTGAAAAAATTAACAAAATTGATAAACCATTGGCTAGACTGACTAAAGAAATACAGGAAAGGAAACAAATAACCCGAATAAGAAACGAGAAGGACCACATCACAACAGAACCAAATGAAGTTAAAAGAATCATTTCAGATTACTACGAAAAATTGTACTCTAACAAATTTGAAAACCTAGAAGAAATGGATGAATTCTTGGAAAAACACTACCTACCTAAACTAACACATTCAGAAGTAGAACAACTAAATAGACCCATAACAAAAAAAGAGATTGAAACGGTAATCAAAAAACTCCCAACAAAAAAAAGCCCTGGCCCGGACGGCTTCACTGCAGAGTTCTACCAAACTTTCAGAGAAGAGTTAACACCACTACTTCTGCAGGTATTCCAAAGCATAGAAAATGACGGAATACTACCCAACTCATTCTATGAAGCCACCATCTCCCTCATACCAAAACCAGGTAAAGACGTTACAAAAAAAGAAAATTATAGACCTATATCCCTCATGAACATAGATGCAAAAATCCTCAACAAAATTCTAGCCAATAGAATCCAACAACACATCAAAAAAATAATTCACCCTGATCAAGTGGGATTTATACCAGGTATGCAAGGCTGGTTTAATATCAGAAAAACCATTAATGTAATCCATCACATAAATAAAACAAAAGACAAAAACCACATGATCTTATCAATTGATGCAGAGAAGGCACTTGACAAAGTCCAACACACATTTATGATAAAAACTCTAACCAAAATAGGAATTGAAGGAAAATTCCTCAACATAATAAAGGGCATCTATGCAAAGCCAACAGCCAATATCACTCTAAATGGAGAGAACCTGAAAGCATTTCCCTTGAGAACGGGAACCAGACAAGGATGCCCTTTATCACCGCTCTTATTCAACATCGTGCTGGAAGTCCTAGCCAGGGCAATTAGGCTAGACAAAGAAATAAAAGGTATCCGGATTGGCAAGGAGGAAGTAGAGGTATCACTATTTGCAGATGACATGATTATATACACAGAAAACCCTAAGTAATCCTCTAGAAAACTACTGAAACTAATAGAAGAGTTTGGCAGAGTCTCAGGTTATAAAATAAACATACAAAAATCACTTGGATTCCTCTACATCAACAAAAAGAACACCGAAGAGGAAATAACCAAATCAATACCATTCACAGTAGCCCCCAAGAAGATAAGATACTTAGGAATAAATCTTACCAAGGATGTAAAAGACCTATACAAAGAAAACTACAAAGCTCTACTACAAGAAATTCAAAAGGACATACTTAAGTGGAAAAACATACCTTGCTCATGGATAGGAAGACTTAGCATAGTAAAAATGTCTATTCTACCAAAAGCCATCTATACATACAATGCACTTCCGATCCAAATTCCAATGTCATTTTTTAATATGTTGGAGAAACAAATCACCAACTTCATATGGAAGGGAAAGAAGCCTTGGATAAGTAAAGCATTACTGAAAAAGAAGAAGAAAGTGGGAGGTCTCACTCTACCTGATTTCAGAACCTATTATACAGCCACAGTAGTCAAAACAGCCTGGTACTGGTACAACAACAGGCACATAGACCAATGGAACAGAATTGAGAACCCAGATATAAATCCATCCACGTATGAGCAGCTGATATTTGACAAAGGACCAGTATCAGTTAATTGGGGAAAAGATAGTCTTTTTAACAAATGGTGCTGGCATAACTGGATATCCATTTGCAAAAAAATGAAACAGGACCCATACCTCACGCCATGCACAAAAACTAACTCCAAGGGGATCAAAGACCTAAACATAAAGACTAAAACGATAAAGATCATGGAAGAAAAAATAGGGACAACCCTAGGAGCCCTAATGCAAGGCATAAACAGAATACAAAACATTACCAAATATGATGAAGAGAAACCCGATAACTGGGAGCTCCTAAAAATCAAACACCTATGCTCATCTAAAGACTTCACCAAAAGAGTAAAAAGACCACCTACAGACTGGGAAAGAATTTTCAGCTATGACATCTCCGACCAGCGCCTGATCTCTAAAATCTACATGGTTCTGTCAAAACTCAACCACAAAAAGACAAACAACCCAATCAAAAAGTGGGCAAAGGATATGAACACACATTTCACTAAAGAAGATATTCAGGCAGCCGACAGATACATGAGAAAATGCTCTCGATCATTAGCCATTAGAGAAATGCAAATTAAAACTACGATGAGATTCCATCTCACACCAACAAGGCTGGCATTAATCCAAAAAACACAAAATAATAAATGTTGGAAAGTCTGTGGAGAGATTGGAACTCTTATACACTGCTGGTGGGAATGTAAAATGGTACAACCACTTTGGAAATCTATCTGGCTTTATCGTAAACATTTAGAAATAGAACTACCATACAACCCAGAAATCCCACTCCTCGGAATATACCCTAGAGATACAAGAGCCTTCACACAAACAGATATATGCACACCCATGTTTATTGCAGCTCTGTTTACAATAGCAAAAAGTTGGAAGCAACCAAGTTGGAAGCAACCAAGGTGTCCAACAATGGATGAATGGGTAAATAAATTGTGGTATATTCACACAATGGAATACTATGCATCGATAAAGAACAGTGACGAATCTGTGAAACATTTCATAACATGGAGGAACCTGGAAGGCATTATGCTGAGTGAAATTAGTCAGAGGCAAAAGGACAAATATTGTATAAGACCACTATTATAAGATCTTGAGAAATAGCAAACCTGAGAAGAACACATACTTTTGTGGTTACGAGGGGGCGGGACGGAGGGAGGTGGGAGAGGGTTTTTTATTGAATAATCAATAGATAAGAACTGCTTTAGAGGAAGGGAAAGACAACACTCAATACATGGAAGGTCAGCTCAATTGGACTGGACCAAAAGCAAAGAAGTTTCCGGGATAAAATGAATGCTGCAAACGTCAGCGGAGCAGGGGCGGGGGTCTGGGGAACATGGTTTGCGGGGACTTCTAAGTCAATTGGCAAAATAATTCTAGGGGCGGAGCCAAGATGGCGGACTAGGCAGACGTTACCTCGGATCCCTCTTACAACAAAGACACGGAAAAACAAGTGAATCGATCACATACATAACAATCTACGAACCCTGAACAACAAACACAGATTTAGAGACGGAGAACGAACTAATACGGGGAAGCAGCGATAGTTTCCAGAGCCTGGAGCCAGAGTACCAGTCAGGTACGGCACAAGCACAGAGACCTGCTCCACCCCCCTGAACTAACCCCGGGAGGGGGACCAGCCGGTTCCACGGGCGGCGTGGGACGCAGCCGGTAGGAGAAGTCCCCGGGAGGCAGTGACTGATCTTGGAGCAGAAAGAGCAGCATCCGAGCCGGAGAACCGTCCCGCAGGGATTTGGACTGCACGCAGGTACGCCAGAAACACGGAGAGTTGCTCCACCCCCTGAACTAACCCCGGGAAGGGGACCAGCCGGGTCGCGCGGGCGGCGTGGGACGCAGCCGGTAGGAGAAGTCCCCGGGAGGCAGCGACTGGTATTGGAGTGGGGAGAACAGCGTTCCAGCCGGGACACTCGGTCGCGGCACAAGCACGGGGAGCTACTCCACCCATCTGAACTAACCCCGGGAGGGGGCCCACCTGGTTCACGGGGGCGGCACGGCCACACGGCTGGAGAGACGAGAAGTCCCCGGGAGGCAGCGACTGATTTTGGAGTTGAGAGTGCACCGTCCCAGTAGGGGAGCCTTGACGCTGGGCGTGGGGCTGGAAGCGGAGGATCTGACCGTGACTCCAACGGGCCAGACCCCCTGGGGGCAATCTCCACACAGCCAGCACACATAGGCGACGCGCCCGCGGGAATCTCAGATATAACAGTCATTCCAAGCAAGACAAGCAACTCTGGCTATATTCTGAGGTGCTACTCTCCTATCTCTCTGTTCCCTCCCCCACCCTCCCCAGGTGGCTTCATTAACATCTGAATAGCCTGAGCCAGAGGGAGAACTCTGATAGGGATCTGACTGCATTTTTTTTTTAGCGGATTTTCCGGAAAAACTAGTTTCCCAGTGATGGCTCGGAGACAACAATCCATATCAAACCACTTAAAGAAGCAGACCGTGACAGCTTCTCCAACCCCCCAAACAAAAGAATCAAAATCTTTCCCAAATGAAGATACAATTTTGGAATTATCAGATACAGAATATAAAAAACTAATTTACAGAATGCTTAATGATATCACAAATGAAATTAGGATATCTGTAGAAAAAGCCAAGGAACACACTGATAAAACTGTTGAAGAACTCAAAAAGATTATTCAAGAACATACTGGAAAAATTAATAAGTTGCAAGAATCCATAGAGAGACAACATGTAGAAATCCAAAAGATTAACAATAAAATAACAGAATTAGACAACACACTAGGAAGTCAGAGGAGCAGACTCGAGCAATTAGAATGCAGACTGGGACATCTGGAGGACCAGGGAATCAACACCAACATAGCTGAAAAAAAATCAGATAAAAGAATTAAAAAAAATGAAGAAACCCTAAGAATTATGTGGGACTCTATCAAGAAGGATAACCTGCGGGTGATTGGAGTCCCAGAACAGGGAGGGGGGACAGAAAACACAGAGAAAATAGTTGAAGAACTTCTGACAGAAAACTTCCCTGACATCATGAAAGACGAAAGGATATCTATCCAAGATGCTCATCGAACCCCATTTAAGATTGATATAAAAAGAAAAACACCAAGGCATATTATCATCAAACTCACCAAAACCAAAGATAAACAGAAAATTTTAAAAGCAGCCAGGGAGAAAAGAAAGGTTTCCTTCAAGGGAGAATCAATAAGAATATGTTCTGACTACTCAGCAGAAACCATGCAGGCAAGAAGGGAATGGGACGACATATACAGAACACTGAAGGAGAAAAACTGCCAACCAAGGATCATATATCCAGCAAAACTCTCTCTGAAATATGAAGGCGAAATTAAGATATTTACAGACAAACACAAGTTTAGAGAATTTGCAAAAACCAAACCAAAGCTACAAGAAATACTAAAGGATATTGTTTGGTCACAGAACCAATAATATCAGATATCAGCACAACACAAGGTCACAAAACAGAACGTCCTGATATCAACTCAAATAGGGAAATCACAAAAACAAACAAATTAAGATTAATTAAAAAAAAAAAATACACACAACAGGGAATCATGGAAGTCAATAGGTAAAAGATCACAATAATCAAAAAGAGGGACTAAATACAGGAGGCATTGAACTGCCATATGGAGAGTGATACAAGGCGATATAGGACAATACAAGTTAGGTTTTTACTTAGTAAAATAGGGGTATATAATGAGGTAACCACAAAAAGGTATAACAACTCTATAACTCAAGATAAAAGCCAAGAAAAACGTAACGACTCAACTAACATAAAGTCAAACACTATGAAAATGAGGATCTCACAATTTACTAAGAAAAACGCCTCAGCACAAAAAAGTATGTGGAAAAATGAAATTGTCAACAACACACATAAAAAGGCATCAAAATGACAGCACTAAAAACTTATTTATCTATAATTACGCTGAATGTAAATGGACTAAATGCACCAATAAAGAGACAGAGAGTCACAGACTGGATAAAGAAACACGATCCATCTATATGCTGCCTACAAGAGACACACCTTAGACTTAGAGACACAAACAAACTAAAACTCAAAGGATGGAAAAAAGTATATCAAGCAAACAATAAGCAAAAAAGAAGAGGAGTAGCAATATTAATTTCTGACAAAATAGACTTTAGACTTAAATCCACCACAAAGGATAAAGAAGGACACTATATAATGATAAAAGGGACAATTGATCAGGAAGACATAACCATATTAAATATTTACGCACCCAATGACAGGGCTGCAAGATACATAAATCAAATTTTAACAGAACTGAAAAGCGAGATAGATACCTCCACAATTATAGTAGGAGACTTCAACACACCACTTTCGGAGAAGGACAGGACATCCAGTAAGAAGCTCAACAGAGACACGGAAGATCTAATTACAACAATCAACCAACTTGACCTCATTGACTTATACAGAACTCTCCACCCAACTGCTGCAAAATATACTTTTTTTTCCAGCGCACATGGAACATTCTCTAGAATAGACCACATATTAGGTCATAAAACAAACCTTTGCAGAGTCCAAAACATCGAAATATTACAAAGCATCTTCTCAGACCACAAGGCAATAAAACTAGAGATCAATAACAGAAAAACGAGGGAAAAGAAATCAAATACTTGGAAAATGAACAATACCCTCCTGAAAAAAGACTGGGTTATAGAAGACATCAAGGAGGGAATAAGGAAATTCATAGAAAGCAACGAGAATGAAAATACTTCCTATCAAAACCTCTGGGACACAGCAAAAGCAGTGCTCAGAGGCCAATTTATATCAATAAATGCACACATACAAAAAGAAGAAAGAGCCAAAATCAGAGAACTGTCCCTACAACTTGAACAAATAGAAAGTGAGCAACAAAAGAATCCATCAGGCACCAGAAGAAAACAAATAATAAAAATTAGAGCTGAACTAAATGAATTAGAGAACAGAAAAACAATCGAAAGAATTAACAAAGCCAAAAGCTGGTTCTTTGAAAAAATTAACAAAATTGATAAACCATTGGCTAGACTGACTAAAGAAATACAGGAAAGGAAACAAATAACCCGAATAAGAAATGAGAAGGACCACATCACAACAGAACCAAATGAAATTAAAAGAATCATTTCAGATTATTATGAAAAATTGTACTCTAACAAATTTGAAAACCTAGAAGAAATGGATGAATTCCTGGAGAAACACTACCTACCTAAACTAACACATTCAGAAGTAGAACAACTAAATAGACCCATAACAAAAAAAGAGATTGAAACGGTAATCAAAAAACTCCCAACAAAAAAAAGTCCTGGCCCGGACGGCTTCACTGCAGAGTTCTACCAAATTTTCAGAGAAGAGTTAACACCACTACTACTAAAGGTATTCCAAAGCATAGAAAATGACGGAATACTACCCAACTCATTCTATGAAGCCACCATCGCCCTGATACCAAAACCAGGTAAAGACATTACAAAAAAAGAAAATTATAGACCTATATCCCTCATGAACATTGATGCAAAAATCCTCAACAAAATTCTAGCCAATAGAATCCAACGACACATCAAAAAAATAATTCACCCTGATCAAGTGGGATTTATACCAGGTATGCAAGGCTGGTTTAATATCAGAAAAACCATTAATGTAATCCATCACATAAATAAATCAAAAGACAAAAACCACATGATCTTATCAATTGATGCAGAAAAGGCATTTGACAAAGTCCAACACCCATTCATGATAAAAACTCTCACCAAAATAGGAATTGAAGGAAAATTCCTCAACATAATAAAGGGCATCTATGCAAAGCCAACAGCCAATATCACTCTAAATGGAGAGAACCTGAAAGCATTTCCCTTGAGAACGGGAACCAGACAAGGATGCCCTTTATCACCGCTCTTATTCAACATCGTGTTGGAAGTCTTAGCCAGGGCAATCAGGCTAGACAAAGAAATAAAAGGTATCCGGATTGGCAAGGAAGAAGTAAAGTTATCACTATTTGCAGATGACATGATTATATACACAGAAAACCCTAAGGAATCCTCCAGAAAACTACTGAAACTAATAGAAGAGTTTGGCAGAGTCTCAGGTTATAAAATAAACATACAAAAATCACTTGGATTCCTCTACATCAACAAAAAGAACACCGAAGAGGAAATTACCAAATCAATACCATTCACAATAGCCCCCAAGAAGATAAGATACTTAGGAATAAATCTTACCAAGGATGTAAAAGACCTATACAAAGAAAACTACAAAGCTCTACTACAAGGAATTCAAAAGGACATACTTAAGTGGAAAAACATACCTTGCTCATGGATAGGAAGACTTAACATAGTAAAAATGTCTATTCTACCAAAAGCCATCTATACATTTAACGCACTTCCGATCCAAATTCCAATGTCATATTTTAAGGGGATAGAGAAACAAATCACCAATTTCATATGGAACGGAAAGAAGCCCCGGATAAGCAAAGCACTACTGAAAAAGAAGAAGAAAGTGGGAGGCCTCACCTTACCTGACTTCAGAACCTATTATACAGCCACAGTAGTCAAAACAGCCTGGTATTGGTACAACAACAGACACATAGACCAATGGAACAGAATTGAGAACCCAGACATAGATCCATCCACGTATGAGCAGCTGATATTTGACAAAGGACCAGTGTCAATTAACTGGGGAAAAGATAGCCTTTTTAACAAATGGTGCTGGCATAACTGGATATACATTTGCAAAAAAATGAAACAGGACCCATACCTCACACCATGCACAAAAACTAACTCCAAGTGGATCAAAGACCTAAACATAAAGACTAAAACGATAAAGATCATGGAAGAAAAAATTGGGACAACCCTAGGAGCCCTAATACAAGGTATAAACAGAATACAAAACATTACCAAAAATGATGAAGAGAAACCCGATAACTGGGAGCTCCTAAAAATCAAACACCTATGCTCATCTAAAGACTTCACCAAAAGAGTAAAAAGACCACCTACAGATTGGGAAAGAATTTTCAGCTATGACATCTCCGACCAGCGCCTGATCTCTAAAATCTACATGATTCTGGCAAAACTCAACCACAAAAAGACAAACAACCCAATCAAGAAGTGGGCAAAGGATATGAACACACATTTCTCTAAAGAAGATATTCAGGCAGCCAACAGATACATGAGAAAATGCTCTCGATCATTAGCCATTAGAGAAATGCAAATTAAAACTACGATGAGATTCCATCTCACACCAGCAAGGCTGGCATTAATCCAAAAAACACAAAATAATAAATGTTGGAGAGGCTGCGGAGAGATTGGAACTCTCATACACTGCTGGTGGGAATGTAAAATGGTACAACCACTTTGGAAATCTATCTGGCGTTATCTTAAACAGTTAGAAATAGAACTACCATACAACCCAGAAATCCCACTCCTAGGAATATACCCTAGAGATACAAGAGCCTTCATACAAACAGATATATGCACACCCATGTTTATTGCAGCTCTGTTTACAATAGCAAAAAGTTGGAAGCAACCAAGGTGTCCATCAACGGATGAATGGGTAAATAAATTGTGGTATATTCACACAATGGAATACTACGCATCGATAAAGAACAGTGACGAATCTCTGAAACATTTCATAACATGGAGGAACCTGGAAGGCATTATGCTGAGCGAAATTAGTCAGAGGCAAAAGGACAAATATTGTATAAGACCACTATTATAAGATCTTGAGAAATAGTAAACCTGAGAAGAACACATACTTTTGTGGTTACGAGGGGGGGAGGGAGGGAGGGTGGGAGAGGGTTTTTTATTGATTACTCAGTAGATAAGAACTGCTTTAGGTGAAGGGAAAGACAACACTCAATACATGGAAGGTCAGCTCAATTGGACTGGACCAAAAGCAAAGAAGTTTCCGGGATAAAATGAATGCTTCAAAGGTCAGCGGAGCAAGCGCGGGGGTCTGGGGAACATGGTTTGCGGGGACTTCTAAGTCAATTGGCAAAATAATTCTATTATGAAATCATTCTGCATCCCACTTTGAAATGTGGCGTCTGGGGTCTTAAATGCTAACAAGCAGCCATCTAAGATGCAGCAATTGGTCTCAACCCACCTGGAGCAAAGGAAAATGAAGAACACCAAGCCCACATGACAACTAAGAGCCCAAGAGACAGAAAGGGCCACATGAACCAGAGACCTACATCATCCTGAGACCAGAAGAACTAGTTGGTGCCCGGCCACAATCGATGTCTGCCCTGACAGGGAGCTCAGCAGAGGACCCCTGAGGGAGCAGGAGATCAGTGGGATGCAGACCCCAAATTCTCATAAGAAGACCAAACTTAATGGTCTGACTGAGACTGGAGGAATCCCGGCGGCCATGCTCCCCAGACCTTCTGTTGACACAGGACAGGAACCATCCCTGAAGACAACTCATCAGAAATGAAAGGGACTGGTCAGCGGGTGGGAGAGAGATGCTGATGAAGAGTGAGCTAATTATATCAGGTGGACACTTGAGATTGTGTTGGCAACTCTTGCCTGGAGGGGGGATGGGAGGATAGAGAGAGAGGGAAGATGGCAAAATTGTCAAGAAAGGAGAGACTGAAAGGGCTGACTCAAGACGGGGAGAGTAAGTGGGAGTAGGGAGTGAGATGTATGTAAACTTATATGTGACAGACTGATTGGATTTGTAAACGTTCACTTGAAGCTTAATAAAAGTTATTATAAAAAAATAAAAATAATAAAAAAAATAATTCTATTATGAAATCATTCTGCATCCCACCTTGAAATGTGGCGCCTGGGGTCTTAAATGCTAACAAGCGGCCATCTAAGATGCATCAATTAGTCTCAACCCGCCTGGAGCAAAGGAAAATGAAGAACACCAAGGCCACACGACAACTAAGAGCCCAAGAGACAGAAAGGGCCACATGAACCAGAGACCTACATCACCCTGAGACCAGAAGAACTAGTTGGTGCCCGGCCACAATCGATGACTGCCCTGACAGGGAGCACAGCAGAGGACCCCTGAGGGAGCAGGAGATCAGTGGGATGCAGACCCCAAATTCTCATAAAAAGACCAAACTTAATGGTCTGACTGAGACTAGAGGAATCCCGGCGGCCATGCTCCCCAGACCTTCTGTTGGCACAGGACAGGAACCATCCCCGAAGACAACGCATCAGACATGAAAGGGACTGGTCAGCGGGTGGGAGAGAGACGCTGATGAAGAGTGAGCTAATTATATCAGGTGGACACTTGAGATTGTGTTGGCAACTCTTGTCTGGAGGGGGGATGGGAGGATAGGGAGAGAGGGAAGCTGGCAAAATTCTCACGAAAGGAGAGACTGAAAGGGCTGACTCAAGAGGGGGAGAGCAAGTGGGAGTATGGAGTAAGATGTATGTAAACTTATATGTGACAGACTGATTGGATTTGTAAACGTTCACTTGAAGCTTAATGAAAGTTAATAAAAAAAAAATAATAAAATAAAATACATTGGAAAAAAAAAAGATTTGGCTATCACAGTGTACATGATGACACCATCTGGGAAGAGTATAAGATGGGAAGAGATAATAGATGAGAACTGTACCCTAGAGAAAGGCAGCACTTAAGGACAGGTTGAGGAAGATAACCCATTCAGGAGACTGAGGGGAAAAACGCATATAGCCTAGAAGCCAGGGGATGAGAGATTTCCAAGGAGGCAAGAATGGGTACTACCAAAGTTATAAATATTTTTGTTTTGTTAAGGGCTAAAGAGTGTCTTCATTTGGCAACTAGGAGATAACTAGTAATTTTAGTGGAGTAATGGCGGTAGAAACAGATCTCAGTGGGTTGAAGTATAATTGAGGGGTGTCAAAGGCAAAACAATAAATGTAGATTGCCTTTCCTAGAAAAAGGGAAGCAAACAGAAGGGAGTAGGGAAAACGAGGAGTCACTGGGTCGTGCTAACAGTTTCCAAGTTCGGCTGCCACCCGAAAGGTTGTAGGTTTTAGAGCACCTATAAGTACCTCAGAAGAAAGGCCTGGCGAACTACTTCCGAAAAATGAGCCATTGAAAACCCTATGGAACACAGTTCTACTCTGACACACATGGGGTTATCATGAGTCAGAATCAACTTTTCCGACGGTTTCAACTGGTTAGGGAAAATGAAGATTCAGTAGAACAATTGAGAATGGGAGCTCCTTAAGCATGTTCATGATTAATCAGCAGGTAAGATTATGAATAGGATCATGGAAAGATGCAATCCAAAAAATAGGAAGTAGATCTCATCATTTGAGGCTACAGAAAAGGACATAGAGTAAGTATACCAAACCTTTTGTCCTCGAGTCGATTCCAATTCATGGTGACCCTAAAGGACATAGTAGAACAGCCCCATACGGTTTCCAAGGCTGTAACCTTTACAGAAGCAGATTGTCACATCTTTCTCCTGCAGAGTGGCTGGTAGGTTTGAACTGCCGACCTTTTCAGTTAGCAACCAAGTGCTTTAACCACTGTGCCACCAGGGTTCCTTACAATAAGTATAAAACCAAACCTGTTGCCACCCCCCCCCCCCGTAGAGTTTCCAAGGAGTGGCTGGTGAGTTCAAACTGCCAACCTTTTGCTTAGTAGCCATAGCACTTAGCCACTGCACCACCAGGGCTCTTTATAATAAGTATAATATTTGTAGTAATAAGAACAAAGGAATTGACAGCTTCCATTTTCTTGGCCAAATTTGAAGAGATTTCATCAGCTAATATATGGGGTGAGGGAGGTAGTAAGGGGCTTTAGGAAAAGGGAAAATTAGGAAGATACGCTAAAGTTAGTGTGAGATGGTTGCCTAATGACAAAGCCTGCTAGCATCCCTGATATCTTTTTTTTTTCCTTTCTTTTTCATGGTAATAGAATTTTTGGTTGGGAACATGGCCATACAACAATATGGATGAATCTCACATAAATTCGTGCCAAAGAATCCAGACACAAATGGTGTATATGATTCCATTTGTATAAGCAGAAAAACAGATGAAACTATACTGTTAGAAGGCAGAATAGTAGTTACTCTTGGTAGGGGGTGGAACCTAAAAGGAGGCATTAGAGGTACTTCTGGGAGTCTGGTAATACTCTTTCTTGCTCTGGGTGCTGGTTATGCAGGTGTGTTCTGCTGGTAAAAGTTCAGCAAGCTTTGCTTTTATGATTTTTGTACTTTTAAGGATATACCTGAACAGTAAAAAAATAAAAAAAATTAAGACTGTCTCTCAGCTACCTTGCAGCCAGGTGTGGCCATGTTAGTAAGTTCTGGCCACAGAAGCAATGTGTGCAACTTCCAGATGGTGCTCTTAAGAAGGGAGGTTCGGCAGTCCATTTCCCTCCTCCTCCATGCTGCTGCTCACAACAGGCACAAAGCCCAGATCACCTGTGGAGTGGAAACAAGAAAAGGAACATATGCCCTTGGAGCAGAGCCATCATACTAACCTCGGATCCTATCTCTTTGGACTATTGCATGAAAGAGAATTTTATAGCACTTTACAGTTTTCAAAACAATTCTGCATACTTACTTGCTCTTCACCGCAATCCCATGATGTATGCACAACAAGTATTATAGACACAGGAACAGGTTTGAAGAGGTTAAGTGGCTTGCTTACAATTGCAGAGCTTTTGAACTTCAATCCAGGTCTTCTGATTTCAAGTTACTTATAGCACACTGCTGTAAGCATTAACCACGGTGATCTCTTGTAATTTGAGCATGCACCTTGCATTCTGGCAATGGATACACTATCATTGGGCTGTAAGGATAAAGCCTTTGTACGTTAAGTCTTGATCTTTGAAATGTGCTAAAATACAAATTTTATTTAAACTCACCCTTATTATACTGGTTTAGAAAGCGCTTTCATATTGCTGATTTATTTGAACTTCAAATATGGAAAGCCAAGTATTACTGTCCCTGTTTTTGGATGAGGAAAGAAACACAGAGAAGTTAAGCAACTTATAAAACAGGACTTACTATTTGTTAGTGGCAGAGCCAAGGTTTGAACCTAAATCTTCTGTCTCCAAAAATGATGCTCTTTCCACAGTAGTATGTTACTGAAGTAAGAGCTGACACTTGACAGTACCTGGTTTAACATTCCAAACACACTAGGCACTTCAGTAAATGCTAACCAGCTAAGTTTCTTTTTTTTTTAAATAGAACATCCTGTATGCACACACATATAAAATTTTATATAAATGCATAAATGTGATCATATTGTATATACCGAGTTTCTTTTTGTTTAGATCCCCCCCGTTTTGTTCCTTTATTTGGCCCCCCACCCTGTCTTCCACTTATCACCCAACTTCCAGGTAATCTCTGTCAAAAAGCCAGTATGCATTCTTCCTTGTTTTTTTTATTGCTCATATAATTATATATAAACACGCACACATACATATATGTACACATTTAGCAGTTGTCAGTTTTATAAAAATGTGGGCATGTTACACACCCGTGTCAGCCTATCGATTTTCTTACGCACCAGGACTGCGTAGAAGTCCCTCTGCGTCATTGGTTTTTAGTTGCTGTGGAGTCAGCTCCAACTCATGGCGACCCCATGTACGACAGAACAAATGTCGCCCAATCCTGCACCAATCAGTGCTATATGTTCATGGCCACTGTTGCCATCAACGTAGGGGGCTCAACTCCCAGCACTAGACCAGACAATGTTCTCTTATGATTCGTAGGGTTTTCACTGGCTAATTTTCAGAAGTAGGCTGCCAGGCCTTTCTTCCTAATCTTTCTTAGAAAGCTCTGCTGAAACCTCTTTACCGTGAGCGACCCTGCTGGTATTTGAAATACTGGCAGCACAGGTTCCAGCATCATAGCAACATGCAAGCCACCACAGTATGACAAAGTGATGGCGGGGTGTCTGAGTCAGGTGTACAGCTCTAATTCATTCTTTAGGTGGCTGCAGAGCACCTCATGGTGTGAATGGACTATTATACATTCAGTCAATCCCCTGCTCATAGGCATTCACTTGGTGGCTAGTTTTCTACCACTAGGAACAATACTGCAGTAAATATGTCTGTAATGCATCCTTACACACCAGTACATGGAACTGGTGGGTCTATGGCTTTCGGATAGATTCTCAGAAATGAGATTGCTGGGTGCAGGAGTATGGACGCTTTTACTTTTAATAGATGCTTTCCCAAAAAAGGCTATAACACTTAACATGTCTACTAGCAATGAGGGAGAATTTATTTTCCTCACATCTTTTCCAGCAACAGAAGCTTTGCTCTTTTTAATCTTTGCCTTTGTGATGAATGTATATTGATACCACGTGGTCACTTTCATTAGCATTCCCTTAATGATTGTTGGATATTTAGATTTGCCTTTCTGTGAATTACCTAGTCATAGATTTTTTCCATTTTTCCACTGTTGTTGTGTTGTTAGGTGCCGTCGAGTCGGTTCTGACTTGATGTGACCCTACACTCAACAGAACGAAACATTACCCGGTCCTGCGCCATCCTTACAGTCGTTGTTATGCTTGAGCGCACCGTTGCAGTCACTGTGTCAATCCACCTCGTTGAGGGTCTTGCTCTTTTCCGCTGACCCTGAACTTTGCTAAGCATGATGTCCTTCTCCAGGGACTGATCCCTCCTGACAACATGTCCAAAGTATGTAAGACGCAGTCTCTCCATCCTTGCTTCTAAGGAGCATTCTGGTTGTACTTCTTTTAAGACAGATTTGTTCGTTCTTTTGGCAGTCCATGGTATATTCAATATTCTTCGCCAACACCACAATTCAAAGGCTTCTTCTTCGGTCTTCCTTATTCATTGTCCAGCTGTCACGTGCATATGATGCAATTGAAAATACCATGGCTTGGGTCAGGCGCACCTTAGTCTTCAAGGTGACATCCTTGCTCTTCAACACTTTGAAGAGGTCCTTTGCAGCAGATTTACCCAATGCAATGCGTCCTTTGATTTCTTGATTGCTGCTTCCATGGCTGTTGATTGTGGATCCAAGTAAAATGAAATCCTTGACAACTTCAGTCTTGTCTCCATTTATCATGATGTTGCTTATTGGTCCAGTTGTGAGGATTTTTGTTTTCTTTATGTTGAGGTGCAATCCATACTGAAGACTGTGGTCTCTGATCTTCATTAGTAAGTGCTTCAAGTCCTTTTCACTTTCAGCAAGGAAGGTTGTGTCTTCCTCCAATCCTGATGCCCCATTCTTCTCCATCTAGTCCAGCTTCTCGGATTATTTGCTCAGCATGCAGATTGAATAGGTATGGTGAAAGGATACAACCCTGACGCACACCTTTCCTGACTTTAAACCAATCAGTATCCCCTTGTTCTGTCTGAACAACCACCTCTTGATCTATATAAAGGTTCCTCATGAGCACAATTAAGTGTTCTGGAATTTCCATTCCTCGCAATGTTATCCATAGTTTGTTAGGATCCACACAGTTGAATGTCTTTCCATAGTCAATAAAACACAGGTAAACATCCTTCTGGTATTCTCTGCTTTCAGCCAGGATCCATCTGACATCAGCAATGATATCCCTGGTTCCACGTCCTCTTTTGAAACTGGCCTGAATTTCTGGCAGTTCACTGTCGATATAGTGCTGCAGCCGTTTTTGAATGATCTTCAGCAAAATTTTGCTTGTGTGTGATATTAATGATATTCTTCTATAATTTCCACATTCAGTTGGATCACCTTTCTTGGGAATAGGCATAAATATGGATCTCTTCCAGTCAGTTGGCCAGGAAGCTGTCTTCCATATTTCTTGGCATAGACGAGTGAGCACCTCCAGCGCTGCACTTGTTTGTTGAAACATCTCAAATGATATTCCATCAATTCCTGGAGCCTTGTTTTTCGCCAGTGCCTTCAGAGCAGCTTGAACTTCTTCCTTCAATACCATTGGTTCCTGATCATATGCCACCTTTTGAAATGTTTGAACCTCAACTAATTCTTTTTGGTATAATGGCTCTGTGTATTCCTTCCATCTTCTTTTGATGCTTCCTGTGTCGTTTAATGTTTTCCCCATGGAATCCTTCACTATTGCAACTCGAGGCTTGAATTTTTTCTTCAGTTCTTTCAGCTTGAGAAACGCCGAGCGTGTTCTTCCCTTTTGGTTTTCCACCTCCAGCTCTTTGCATGTGTCATTATAATACTTTACTTTGTCTTCTCGAGCTGCCCTTTGAAATCTTCTGTTCAGTTCCACTTCATCAATTCTTCCTTTTGCTTTAGCTGCTCGACGCTCAAGAGCAAGTTTCAGAGTCTCCTCTGACATCCATCTTGGTCTTTTCTTTCTTTCCTGTCTTTTCAATGACCTCTCGCTTTCTTCATGTATGATGTCCTTGATGTCATTCCACAACTTGTCTGGTCTTCGGTCACTAGTGTTCAATGTGTCAAATCTATTCTTCAGATGGTCTCTAAATTCAGGCGGGATATACTCAAGGTCATATTTTGGGTCTCGTGGACTTGCTCTGATTTTCTTCAGTTTCAGCTTGAACTTGCATATGAGCAATTGATGGTCTGTTCCACAGTCGGCCCCTGGCCTTGTTCTGACTGATGATATGAGCTTTTCCATTGTCTCTTTCCAAAGATGTAGTCAATTTGATTTCTGTGCATTCCATCTGGTGAGGTCCATGTGTATAGTCGCCATTTATGTTGGTGAAAGAAGGTATTTGCAATGAATAAGTTGTTGGTCTTGCAAAATTCTATCATTCGATCTCCAGCATTGTTTCTATCACCAAGGCCATATTTTCCAACTACTGATCCTTCTTCTTTGTTTCCAACTTTCACATTCCAATCACCAGTAATTATGAATGCATCTTGATCGCATGTTCAATCTATTTCACACTGCAGCAGCTGATAAAAATCTTCTATTTCTTCATCTTTGGCCCTAGTGGTTCATGTGTAAATTTGAATCATAGTTGTATTAACTGGTCTTCCTTGTAGGTGTATGGATATTATCCTATCACTGACAGCGTTGTACTTCAGGATAGATCTAGAAACGTTCTTTTTGATGATGAATGCAAGACCACACCTCTTCGAGTTGTCATTCCCAGCATAGACTGTATGATTGCCCGATTCAAAATGGCCAATTCCAGTCCATTTCAGCTCACTAATGCATAGGATATTGATGTTTATGGGTTCCATTTCATTTTTGACAATTTCCAATTTTCCTAGATTTATACTTCGAATATTTTTTTTTATATTCTTCGTATATTTTTTTTTATATTCCAGGTTCTGATTATTAATGGTTGTTTGCAGCTGTTTCTTTTCATTTTGAGTCGTGCCACATCAGCAAATGAAGGTCCCCAAAGCTTTACTCCATCCATGGCATTAAGGTCGAATCTACTTTGAGGAGGCAGCTCTTCTCCAGTCATCTTTTGAGTACCTTCCAACCTAGGGGGCTCTTCTTCCAGCACTATATCAGACAATGTTCCACTGCTATTCATAAGGTTTTCACTGGCTAATGCTTTTCAGAAGTAGACTGCCAGGTCCTTCTTCCCAGTCTTAGTCTGGAAGCTCAGGTGAAACCTGTCCTCCATGGGTGACCCTGCTGGTATCTGAATACTCGTGGCATAGCTTCCAGCTTCACAGCAACACGCAAGCCCCCACAGTATGACAAACTGACAGACACATAGCTTCCTCTTATCCCACCTCATTAACATCATAAAGGCAGGATTTACAACATATAGGAAAATCACTTTAGATGACAAAAAAGTGGTTAATCACACAATATTGGGAATCATGGCCTAGCCAAGTTGACACACAATTTTTGGGGGACACAATTCAACAGTGACCACAGCCCCTGCCCAGGCCAGATATTGGCCCTGGCTGAGGGGTAGAACCCATTCTCAAGAGCAAAAAGTACTTAAAACAAAGACACACACAGCAACTTTCAGGTGCCTGGTTTGGCAAGGTGAAGGCAGGGTGCTTTCTGACCAGCAGGGCACCAGCTTCCGAAAGCTATGCTAGCTGCTGCTGAAGGTCAGATGATGGAGTTGCTGTGATGACTGTGCAGATACTGCAGTTGCAGGAACAGGCATGTCCTTGGAGACTAGAATTATCTCACTTCCCTACCCAGTATCCTTGGTGTGAAATGTAATAACTCACCATTTGCTTTAATAATGGACAGCTCAAATTATTTTATTTCTGGTAAGAACAGTGGCAAGCCTTCCCACATGGTCTGGGAGAAGGAAGTACTTTGAACAGATATTTCTTAAATACCTGACATGCTGACATAGAAAATCAAACCAAGATAGAGATCAGAAGCAGAGTAGCAACCACATCCATACTAAAGTATGCTTTAGGCATTTTGTCATAAGCTCCTCTTCAATGGTTCTTAGCAGGGAGCAAGGTGGTGGCCTGAATAATGGCTCCCAAAAATATCCATGTACTAATTCTCAGAACTTGTAAATGGTACCTTACATGGCAAAAGAGACTTTGTAGATGTGATTTAATTGAGGGTCTTGTGATGGGGAGATTATCCTCGTGGACTCCAAATATAATGACAAATGTCCTTATAAGAAGGTGGTGGAGGGAGAGTAGACTATAGAAGAGAGGAAGTAGAGGTTATGATGGAAACAAAAGGTTGGAGTGATTTGAGGAAGCTAGAAAAGACAAAGAAGTGGCTTCTCCCCTAGAGCCTCCAGAAGGAACCCACCCTGCCAACACCGTAACTTTAGCCCAGTGAAACTGATTTTGAAGTTTTGGCCTCCAGAAGTTCCTTTGTTACAACAGCAGAAAACTAATACAAGTCTTCAAGAAGTAGGGGTGGAACTCATCAGGTTCTAAGCGAGCACTGCTTAGAATCTTGCTTTTCTTATCTAAAAGAAATTTAGCTAACATAAACAACAGTGACTAACTAGATTTATGCTATAGTATTAAAGGTAAGAAAAGTGATAATAAACTTTCAATCAAAAGACATTTTATACTAGTTTGAATATGTAATATTTATTGTACATTGAGTGCCTTGGTCCTTACCCATAGTTTTCTAAACTTCAACCAGACTCTTATCTGCATAAGCAGATAAGACTCCCAAATTCAGATAGTTGTTTCCCAACGAGATTTTCTAAAGCAATCTGTACTCTGCCTGAAGCTAGCATGGGAGGTCCTGATTCAAGGGGGACCCTATCATGGTTGGTAACACTGTTTTTTAACTTCCAGCTAGTAGCAATGTTCTGGTTTCTTATTGTAAATGTAAGAACCTGTCGTCCAAATGTTTTAATTTAGTATTCAAAATCTTTCTCCAGTTTCAACTTTCTCCTCTTTATTCAAGCCCTCATGAATAATTTTTATGATACAGTAAAACCTGTGAATGCCAGAACCTGATTAAAACAGAACTCTGTCAGAGAAGGAAAATGCAAGTATTTTCCACTACAACAAGAGATGGAAAAGTGGTAAGGCTGCACCCTGTCAAAGGTGGAAAACTTGCGAGACCTGGAAAAACAAGCAGGTCCTATCCAGTTCCAGCTGTAGATGGAGGTTTCACTGTACACAGCTAATAGAGCATTGTGTCACTCAAGTTCTTTCAACCCAATTAGTCCCCCCCCCAACTCCTTTATCCTGGTGGGAACACTAGACTAATGCTCCGACAGAAAAACAAAAATTTTATTGAAGGAATAATTTCATTCCAAGGGATAGAGAACATGAGACATTCAAACTGGCTTGAGTGTGTGTTCTGCTTTGCAGGCAGAACCAGGTGTTTAACAGGCAGAGTAAACAAATGCAAATGATTTCAAATCAAAGCAATTTCAGGGGAAGGAAGGATACAAGGGGTAATTAAACTACAAACTTTCTTAACATCAATTTCTAGCCTAACAAATGTCTTATTCATAACAATTTGACTAAGGCAGTATTTCTAAAGTGAAAAGTGCATTCTTTTTGTGTGTGTGTGCTTTAGTGAAGGTTTACAAAGCAAATTAGTCTTTCATTAAGCAATTAATGCACATACTGCTTTATGACATTAGTTGCCAACCCCATGACGTGTCAACACCCTTTACTTCTCAACCTTGGGTTCCCCATGAACGGCTTTCTGTCCCCTCCTGCCTTCTCATCCTTGCGCCTGGGATGCTGTGCCCATTTAGTCTTGTTTTGTTTTATGGGCCTGTCTAATCTTTGGTTGAAGGGTGAACCTGAGGAGTGACTTCAGGTACTGAGTTAAAAGATTGTCTGGGGGCCATACTCTCGAATTTTCTGCAGTCTGTGTTAGACCAGTAAGTCTGGCCTTTTTTGTGTGGGTTAGAATTTTGTTCTACATTTTTCTCCAGCTCTGTCCACAATCTGTATTGTGATCCCTATCAGCGAGTCAGTGGTGGTAGCTGGGCACCATCTAGTACTAGATTCAGTCAAGTGGAGGCTGTGGCAATTGTGGTCCATTAGGCTTTTGAACCAATCCTTCCCTTGTGTCTTTGGTTTTCTTCATTCTCCCTTGCTCTAGATGGCTTGGGACCAGTGGAATATATTAGACGGCTGCTCACAAGCTTTTAAGATCCCAGACACTACTCACTGAAGTAGAACATAGAACATTTTCTTTATAAGCTACGTTATGCCAATTGAGCTAAATGTCCCCCAAGGCCATGTTTCCCAGCCCTCAGCCCAGTAATTTGGTCCCTCAGGGAGTCTGAAAGTCTATGAAGCTTCCATGACCTTGCCTTGGTCAAGTTCTGCTGACTTCCCTAGTATGGGTACTGCCTTACCCTTCAAGAAAGTTACCATTTATTTTCCAGGTGGTATTTTTCATCATCAGATTTTTCTTTCTGTGTGTAAACCTTTTCATGAGTTTTTATAGTAGTGGTCTCATACAGTATTTGTCCTTTTGTGATTGACTCATTTCACTCAGCATAATGCCCTCCAGATTCATCCACATTGTGAGATTTACACAGATTCACTGTTGTTCTTTATCATTGCACAGTATTCCATTGTGTTTATGTGCCATAGTTTATCCATTTAACTGTTGATGGGCACTTAGGTGGTTTCCATCTTCTGCTATTGTGAATAATGCTGCAAAGAGCATGAGTGTGTATATGTCTATTCACATGATGGCTCTTATTTCTCTTATATTCCTAGGAGTGGAATTGCTGCATCACATGGTATTTCTATTTCTAGCTTTCTAAAGAAGCACCCTATCATTTTCCAAAATGGTTGTACCATTTTATATGCCCACCAGCAGTGCATAAGAGTTCCAGTCTCCTGCAGCCTCCCCAACATTTGTTATTTTCTGTTTTTTTGATTAGTGCCAGTAATGTTGGGGTGAGATGGTATCTCATATGCAGTTTTCATTTGCATTTGTCTAGTAGCTACTGATCGTGAGCATTTCCTCATGTGTCTGTTAGTTGCCTAAATGTCTTCATTGATGAAGTGTCTGTTCATATCCTTTGCACATTTTTAGATGGATTATTTGTCTATTTGCTGTAGAGGTGTGGGGTTTTTCTACAGATTATGATTAGATATTTGTCAGATTTGTCATAGCTAAATTTTTTTCCCCAGTCTGTAGATTCTCTTTTTCCCTGATGTGTCTAGTCAGTTTGTCATACGGTGGTGGTTTGTGTATTGCTGTGATGCTGGAAGTTATTCCACCAGTATTCAAATACCAGCAGGGTTACCATGGTGGATAGGTTTCAGCTGAGCTTCCAGACTAAGGCAGACAAGGAAGAAGGACCCAGCAGTCTAATTCTGAAAAGAATTAGCCAGTGAAAACCTCATGAATAGCAGTGGAACACTGTCTGATATAGTGCTGGAAGATGAGACCCCCGGTTGGAAGGCACTCAAAACACGACTAGAGAAGAGCTGCCTCCTCAAAGTAGAGTCAACCTTGATGTGCATGGAGTCAAACTTCCAAGATCTTCATTTGCTGATAGGCCATGGTTCAAAATGAGAAGAAAAAGCTGCAAACATACATTAATAATCAGAACACAGAATGTACAAAGTATGAATCTAGGAAAATTGGAAATCATAAAAAATGAATGGAAAGCATAAACACTGATATCCTAGGTGTTAGTGAGCTAAAATGGACTGGCAGCGGCCATTTTGCATCCGACAATCATATGATCCATTATGCCAGGAATGACAACTTGAAGAGGAATGGTATTACATTCATCATCAAAAAGAACATTTCAAGATCTATCCTGAAGTACAACGCTGTCAGTGATAGAATAATATTCATACACCTTCAAGGAAGACCAGTTAATATGACTTTTATTCAAATTTACACACCAACTACTAAGGGCAAAGATGAAAAAACTGAAGTTTTTTACCAACTTCTGCAGTCTGAAATTGATCGAACGTGCAATCAGGATGCAATGATGATTACCAGTAATTGGAATGTGAAAGTCAGAAACGAAGAAGGATGGGTAGTTAGAAAATATGGCCTTCGTGATAGAAATGATGCCGGAAATCACATGATAGAATTTTGCAAGACTACTTCATTGCAAATAACTTTTTTCAACAACATAAACAGAAACTTTGCCAGATGGCATACTCAGGAATCAAATCAACTACATCTGTGGAAAGAAGTGATGGAAAAGCTCAATGTCATCAGTCAGTACAAGGCCAGGGGCCAAATTCAGAACAGATCATCAATTGATGCTCATATGCAAGTTCAAGCTGAAGCTGAAGAAAATTAGAACAAGTCCATGAGAGTCAAATTACAACCTTGAGTATATCCTACCGAATTTAGAGACCATCTCAAAAACAGATTTGACACATTGAACACTAATGACCAAAGACCAGACGAGTTGTAGAATGACATCAAGGACATCATACATAAAGAAAGCAAAAGGTCATTAAAAGACAGGAAATAATGAAAAGACCAAAATGGATGTCAGAAGAGACAAACAAATCTACAATCAATAAATGAAGAAAATAACTACTGAATGTCCCAAGGACAGCAGACAACATCAAAGCATATTTAAAAAAGGACAGAATGGTTCCAGTAGGTTCCAGTAGGCACCAAAAAATACAATACCAGATGACCTTCTAGGAGAAGAAAAGGCACAGGAACTACCTGATATGGAATTCAAATCTCTAGTATTCAGAGTTTTCGAAGAGTTGAAGGAAAAAGCAGACAAATAAGGGAGAAATCGACAAAATCATGGAAAAGACAGACAACACAATGAAGAATTCAGGAAAATAATACAGGAACAAAATGTCAAAATAAATAACAAGCAATCATATAAAAATAGCAATTAGAAATCCAAGTGATAACAAGATTTCAGAAATGGACAATGTCATAGAAGGTTTAAGGAGGTTTGAAAGAATGGAAGACAGGATCAGTGAAACTGAACACAAATGCTTGGATCCCACTTTGAGGAAAAATCAGAGAAATGAACAAAAGAAAAATGAAGAAACCCTGGAAATGATATGGGATACAATCAAAAGCAAAAATGGGGAGAAAATGGAAAACAGAGAGAGGATTACTGAAGAATTGCTGACAGAAAACTTCCCTGATAAAAAGCTGACCATCCAAGAAGCTCAACAAACCCCATATAGGATAGACCCCAAAAGAAAATCACCAAGCCATATCATCATCACACTCATTAAAATCAAAGACAAAGAATCCTGAGAGCAGCTCAAGAAAAATGAAAAATCTCATACAGAGGGGAAATAATAAGACTTAGCTCTTATTACTCGGCGGAAACCATGCAGGCAAGAAGGCAGTGGGATGACATATATAAAACCTTGAAAGAAAAAAACTGCCAACCAAGAACAATATATCCTGCAAAACTCTTGCTCTAATATTATGGTGAAATTAGGACATTTCCAGATAAACAGAAAATAAGGGAATATGTAAAAACCAAACCAAACTTACAAGAATTACTAAAGGGAGTCTTCGGTTAGAGAACAAACAACATCAGATCACAGCCTGAATGGGGATGCAAGACCGCCAGATACCAACCTAGCTAATGAACTCTCAAGGATTAATCAAAAGTAAAAGATTTACAACAAGGAACCAGAGAGGTTACTGGTACAATGACAGATACATTGACCAATGAAACAGAACTGAGAACACAGATGTAAATCCATCCACCTATGGTCACCTGGTCTTCAGCAAGGGCCCAAAGTCCGTCAAATGGGGAAAAGACAGTCTTTTTAAGAAATGGTGTGGCCAAAACTGGATGTCCATCTGTAAAAAAACCAAAACAGGACCCATACCTCACACCATACACAAAAAGTAATTCAAAATGGATCAAAGACCTAAATATAAGACCAAAAACTATAAAAATCATAGAAGAAAAATAGGGTAAGCTCTAGAAGCCCTAATATATGGCATTAACAGGATACAAGCCATAACTAACAACACACAAACTCCAGAAGATAAGCTAGATAACTAGGATCATCTAAAAGTTTCAGACTTCATCAAGAATAAAAAGAGAACCTACAGACTGGGAAAAAATTTTGGGCATTGACAAATCTGACAAAGGTCTAATCTCTAAAATCTACAGGAAAATCCAACACCTCTACAAGAAAAAGAAAAATAATCCAATTAAAAAAATAAGCAAAGGAAATGAACAGACACTTCACCAAAGAAGACATTCAAGCAGCTAACAGACACATGAGGAAATGCTCGTGATCACTAGCCATTACAGAAATGCAAATAAAAACCACAATGAGATACCATCTCATCCCGGCATTATTGGCATGAATCAAAAAAAACAGAATATAACAAGTGTTGGAGAGGCTGTGCGGAGACTGGAACTCTTATGTACTGCTGGTGGGAATGCAAAATGGTACAACCATTTTGGAAAATGATACGGTGCTTCCTTATAAAGCTAGAAATAGAAATACCATATGATCCAGCAATCCCACTCCTAGGAATATATCCTAGAGAAATAAGAGCCATTACATGAATAGACATATACACACCCATGTTCACTGCAGCATTGTTCACAATAGCAAAAAGATGGAAACAACCTGGATGCTCATCCACAGATGAATGGATAAACAAATTATGTTCCCTACACACAATGGACTACTACGCAAGGATAAAGAACAATGATGAATCTGCAAAGCATCTCACGACATGGATGAATCTGGAAGGCATTAAAAAAAAGATTCCATCAAAGAATTCTGATTAAAAGGGGAAAAATGCAGAACAGAATTCAAATTCTCATGGACTCTACACTTTCTGGAGTCATGGAGGGTGGATGAACCCCTTAAACTATTGCCCTGAGATAATCTTTAAGCCCTAAATAAAAAATATCTCCCGAAGTCATCTTAAAACCAAGCAATAAAATAATAATAATAATAATAATAATAATAATATATATATATATATATTTTGCAATAGTTGAGCTTAACTAGTAAAAAAGGTCTGCCTTGAGCATTATGCTCTTTTAAGAACTATCAATATGTGATCAAGCTGACAAAAGCAACTTGAAAGATTAGATGGAAACCTTGAGGAGCAGTGAATTTATGTTAATGAGAGAGGAACAACTCAGAAAAAGAGGGTTAAAATGGTTGTACACCTCCAAGAATGTAATCACTGCCACTAAACCATACATGCAGAAATTGTTGAATTGGTGTATGTTTTGCTGTGAATATTCTCAACAACAACAAACTAAATAAAATTTAGAAGAAAAAAAAGAGCTAGCTGAAAATGCTGAAGGTGAATAGATACAATCTCTGCCCTTAAAGAGCTGTGAGCAATGTGATGCAGGAACTGATTAGTGACAATTTATGAACACTAATTATTCCGGGAACACAGAACAGGAGCTTAACCTAGCTTAGGAACGCCTAGAATAAGACGACTTGCTATGGGAACTGCTGGGAAGGAAAGAAAGTCAGTTTGGTCTAGCAGCCTTCCCTAGTGCCCACACAGAGCCTGATGGGGATGCCACTCCCTGGTGCCCCCAGCAGCCTACCCTAGCTGACAGCACACTGACCTTTATTGATTCAATTTTGTCATCTGCCTTGACAAACTGGTAAGCTCCTTAAAGACAGAAACTGTTACTCGACATTGTATCCACAATACCTTCCCACTAGTAGCTGGGCATAAGAACGATCGGATGAATGAGTACGTGGAAGTTTCTAGGATGTTGAAAATATTCCTTCTCCAATATGGACTAATGGCCAAAGGCAATATTTTATCTCTATACCATGATACATTAAAAAAATTGTGCCAGTCAACTCACCATTTGAATTATATAGGTTAAAGATTAAAATTAAATAGGATTAAATAGGAAACTTAAGGGCAGTGAGTTTATGTTAATACGGGGGAACTCAGAAAAGGAGGGTGAGAATGGTTGCAGAATTTGAAGAATATAATCAACGTCACCAAATTGTACACGTAGAAATTATTAATTGGTGTTCTGCTGTGTATACTCTTAACAACAACAAAAAATAAATTATTAAAAAAAATCTGTGGAAGTTAATGTTTGAAATGCCAGTACCAAGGACAAAGTCAGGAAACAAAACCAAAAAACCAAACCCAGTGCCATCAAGTCGATTCCGGCTCATAGCGACCCTATAGTCAGGAAACAAGGGAGCTGCAAAGACAAACAAGAAACCCTACCGATCTCCAGAAGCTCAGTTGAAACAGAGCATTTCATACTGCCTACCTATTGTCTGAAGAATGGGAATTCCAGAACACTTAATTGTGCTCATGAGGAACCTTTACATAGATCAAGAGGCGGTTGTACGGACAGAACAAGGGGATACTGATTGGTTCAAAGTCAGGAAAGGTGTGCATCAGGGTTGTATTCTTTCACCATACCGATTTAATCTGTACGCTGAGCAAATAATATGAGAAGCTGGACTATATGAAGAAGAACGGGGAACCAGGATTGGAGGAAGACTCATTAACAACCTGCGTTATGCAGATGACACAACCTTGCTTGCTGAAAGTGAAGAGGACTTGAAGCACTTATTAATGAAGATCAAAGACCACAGCCTTTGGTATGGGCTGCAACTCAACATAAAGAAAACAAAAATCCTCACAAATGGACCAATGAGCAACATCATGATAAGCGGAGAAAAGACTGAAGTTGTCAAGGATTTCCTTTTACTCGGATCCACAATCAACAGCCACGGAAGCAGCAGTCAAGAAATCAAAAGACGCGTTGCATTGGGTAAATCTGCTGCAAAGGACCTCTTCAAAGTGTTGAAGAGCAAAGATGTCACCCTGAAGACTAAGGTGCGCCTGACCCAAGCCATAGTATTTTCAATTCCATCATATGCACGCGAAAGCTTAGACAATGAATAAGGAAGACCGAAGAAGAGTTGACGCCTTTGAATTGTGAAGAATATTGAATATACCACGGACTGCCAAAAGAACGAGCAAATCTGTCTTGAAAAAAGCGCAGCCAGAATGCTCCTTAGAGGCAAGAATGGTGAGACTGCGTCTTACATACTTTGGACATGTTGTCAATACTATCTCTCTATGGGAGAAGTCATCATGCTTGGCAGAGTACAGGGTCAGCAGAAAAGAGCAAGACCCTCAACGAGGTGGATTGACACAGTGGCTGCAACAATGAGCTCAAGCATAACAACGATTGTAAGGATGGCGCAGGACCGGGCTGTGTTTCGCTCTATTGTGCATAGGGTCGCTATGAGTTGGAACCGACTCGACGGCACCTAACAACAGCAACATGTCTGAACCAGAACAGCTTCTCTTTCATTTGTTTGTATTTTGGAGTTCCACGAAATACTTCTATTAGATAAGGGCTCTATTGTTTAAAAAGAAAAGAAAATCCTAGTTAATAAGGCTAAGTTTTCTAGAAATATTTAATAATTTTTCCCCCTCCATTTTAAGCCTAGGAGAAAATATAAATGGAAGAAGTTGAAAATTTACATTTTAAGATATTTTTTCATATTCCTCATGGATTTCATCTTAGTTTTTCATCTCTAGCCTTCTTAGCAATCTCCTAACAGGTAAACGTCCCTGGACAGCACAGTTTACTCTTCAGCTACTCATCTAAAGGTTGGCAGTTTGAACCCGCCCAGCAGTGCCATGAAAGAAAGGTCTGGTGACCTGCCTCCATAAAAATTATAGCCAAAAAAACCCTATCGAGAAGTTCTACTCTGTAACAGGCAACAGGTTTGTTTTGTTTTTTAATATGTAGCAATGCACAGATGTTTCTAATAATAAAATTGTCCATTTGTTCCTATATACTGTAATATCACTTAAGATTTGCTAATATCCGCAAAAAAGATTCCATTCATTTCTACTCTGAAGTTACTGCAGGAGGAGGTGAGCCATGATGGTGGAGTAGTCAAATGCTTCATGTCATCCTTCTTACAACAAGGACCTGAAAAAGTAAGTGCATCGGGTATATATAGGTTCATGAACCCTAAGCATCAAGACAAGGCTGAAGAATTGGATTAAGTGAGAGGTGGAAGGAGAAACAATTCAAAAACAGAGGAAAAAGAGAATTACAGATTGCTGGTGTCCTGACAGCTGAACCTGCACAAAACCTAAAACAAACCCAACCCGTTGCCTTCGAGTAGGTTCTGACTCATAAGTGATCCTACAGGACAGAGCAGACTTGCCCCACAGGGTTTCCATGGAGCGCCTGGTGGATTCAAACTGCCGACCTTTTGGTCAGCAGCCGAGCTCTTAACCACTGTGCCATGAGGACTAGGACATGTTGAGACAAGCAAGCAGCATTCCCAGCCAAATCCCACCCGTGCTGGTGCAGCTAAGCAGGAGTGACTCTGTACATACTTCCAGAGTCGGCCAGGAGTGCTTCCGGCCCTGCAAAAGTTAGGTGCACAAACCCAACCCACTGTGCACACCTCAGCAGCCCCCTCCACCAGAGAACCACGGGCCTGAGGAGCACTCCCACACTCTCACCCATCCCCTCTTCCGGCTTGCAACACCAGTTCCGCAGCATTCAACACTGCCATGCCCACTAACACAGGAGCTCAGGCCCTCTTCTGGAGGCGCCTGCCCCTTTACTCTTCAAAAGGCACCAGCACTGAGGGTGCATGGTTTGCAATGCCCTCCACCCGCTCCTATCACCTGAGCCAGTGCCTTGCTGGCTGAGCTGGGACAGTGTGGCCGCATTGGGACAAGATGGGCAGCATCCTCAGCGGAAGCTCACTTTCACCTGCAGCAGCTAAGCAGGAGCTGCAGGCCTGTGGCATCCAACACTACCCTGCCCCCTAAGCCCTCCCCTTCCCCTCACCACTGACACGGGGTCCACAGACTTGCAGGGCGTTATACCTCCTCTGGTTACCTGTACCAGCGCCCTGCTGGCTGAGTGCAGTGCAATGAATTACTCAATACAGCCCTTCCAGCCATGGTCTTTGTGACTTACACACGATTTAGTGGAACTATGCAAACTAAGGTACGTGCAACCTGTTATGGTTGGAGTTAGGTGTCAACTTGGCTGGGCCATGGTTCCCAGTATTTTACGGTTATCCTGCATTTTATGTGCTGTGGATCCTGACCTCTACATGTTGATGAGGCAGGACTGGTGTAAGGTGTCTTGGGTCATAGCCTTGCAGGAGGGCATGACTGAAGTCCCACCCTTACTAAAGTTACGTCCTTCCCTGGGGTGTGGCCTCCATCTAAGGTATATGTGTGTGTCTTGGCAAGGCTCTCTCTCTCTGCATCTGGATCCTGAGTCCAGTTCATTACCAACTGACCTCCCCAGAGGCCTGCTGTCTGACCTGCTGATTCTGGGATTTCCCTGCAGCCACAGTCCCTTGGGCTGGCAGCCTATTGTGTGGCCTGATTCACCAGCAGCCTGTGGTCTCAACTGGCGGTTTGGGTTCGTCAGCTCCTGCAGCCATGTGGGTCAGAAGAAAGCCTATGCCTGACCCACAAATTTGGGACCTGCAAGCCTCCACAACTGGGTGAGCCATTTCCTTTATACGGTTTGTGAGCTCTGTGAGACGTTGTGGTCAATTAGGGAACCCAAAGATGGGACGGAGAGTGCTGTGGGGAGAGAGAATAGTTGCTGTTAGAGATGATGGAATGACACAGCAGCTTGAAAAAGTTGGACTTTTGGGACATCTTTAACCTCCCGCTTCACAGGAACCAGCTTTGTGTTGATCCTTATAAAAGAAGTAATTCATCAATGAAGCCTGCACAGTGCAGAAATATTGAGACAAAGCAAGCAGCCTTCCCACCTGGTGCAAACAAGCAGGAGAGACTCTGCACTCACGACCAGAGTCAGGCAGGGGTGTTTCCTGCCCTGTGAAAGTTAACTGCACCCACCCTACTCACCACACACAACTCAGACCCCCATGCTGGAGGTCTGTAGGCCTGAGGAGCACTCCCACCATACCTGCCCAACCCCTCTCCCTGCTGCCCACAGGGGCAGACCTGTGGCATTCACCGCTGGCCTGTCCCCTAAGATGAGAGCTCAACTACCGGTGCTCTCTCTCTCTATATATATATAGAGAGAGAGAGAGTGAGAAGAAATGTCTCATGCAGTTGTAGAGGTTGGAAAATTCCAAGTCCTAGGGTCAGGCTGGAGGCTTCTCCTGACTCATGTAGCTGCAGGGGCTGGTGAACCCAAGATTGGCAGGTCAGACAGCAGGCCTCTGGCTTACAGGCTGTGGAGGCCAATGAATCCCAAGATCGGCAGTTACAGCAGGCTGCTCAGAGGCTGCAGAGGCCAATGAATCCCAAGATCGGCAGTTACAGCAGGTGCTCAGAGGCTGCAGAGGCCAATGAATCCCAAGATCAGCAGGTAAGATGGTACGCCACAGGCTTACAGGCTGTGGAGGCTGACGAATCCCAAGCTCATCAGGTAAGCTGCAAGCTCAAGTGCCAACACTGGAGGTCAGATGAGTATCCAGAGTGATAAAAAGCCAATGAGCTTTGCCAGAAAGTCCACATATATTGGATGCAAGCCACACCCCCAAGGAAACTATCTTTCAACGGATTGCTCATAGCAGAACTCATGGTGGAGGTGATTACATTATATCACATCTCATTATGGAGGTGATTACATCATTATATGATGCCAAACTACATAATAAATGCCAAACCACTGAGAAACATGGCCCAGCCAAGGTAACACACAACCTTAACGATCACACTCAGTAAACACAAATTTGACAATAACAAAATAAAAGAAAATCCATAAACAAAAAGAACACAGAAAATTAAATGAAACAAAGAAACCGTCAACACCACACACACACACTATATATATATATACACACACAGCAAAATTACACCAGTAAACTCATACCTGTCAATAATTGCACTAAATGAAAATGGCATAAATGCACCTGTAAAGAGACACACAGTGGCAGAATGGATAAAAAGAAAACATGATCCATCTATATGCTGTCTGCAAAAGACAAACCTTAGACAAAAGACATAAGTAAACTAAAATGCACAGGATGAAAAAAAATATATCAAGCAAACAATTACCCAAAAAGAGCAGGGATGGCAATATTAATCTTTGATAAAATAGACTTTAAAGCAAAATAACTGTAAGAATGAGGAAAGACACTATATAATGATTAAAGGGTCAATACACCAGGAGGACATAACCATAAAAAATGTATATGCACCCAATGACAGGGCTCCAAAATACATAACACCAAATCTTAACAGCACTGGAAAGAGAAACTGACAGTTCCACAGTAACAGTAGGAGACTTTAACACACCACTTTCAGTGAAGGACAGAACATCTAAAAAGAAACTCAACAAAGATACAGAAGACCTAAATGCCACAATCAACCAAGTGACCTCACAGATTATACACAGAACACCCAAGAGGAGCAAAGCATACATTCTTTTCCAAAGCAAATAGAACATCCTCCAGAAGGGACCACATTTTAGGCCACAGAGCAAGCCTCAACAAAATCCAAAACACTGAAATAATACAAAGCATTTTCTCTGATCACAACACCGTAAAAGTAGAAATCAATAAGGGGAATAGCAAGGAAAAAATGATATACACAGAAACTGAACAACACACTTTGCTTAAAAACTACTGGGTAATAGAAAAAAAATCAAGGATGGAATAAAAAATTCATAGAATCAAATGAGACGAAGACACATTATACCAAAACCTTTAGGACACAGCAAAAGCAGTGCTTAGAGGACACTTTACAGCAATAAAGACACATCAAAAAAGAAGAAAGGGTCAAAATCAAAACATTAACCCTACAACTTGAACAAATAGAGAACACCAAAAGATGCCAAATTCAACAGAAGAAAGGAAATAATAAGGATTGGAGCAAAAATAAATGAAATAGAGAAAAGAAACACAATAGAAAGAATCAACAAGACCAGAAGTTGGTTCTTTAAAAGGATCAATAAAATTGACAAACCACTGGCCAAACTGACAAAAGAAAATCAGAAGAGGAAGCAAATAACCCAAATAAGAAATGAGATGCATGATATCGCACAGAATCAACTGAAATAAAAAGGCTCATAACAGAATATGACAATCATACTCCAATAATTTTGAAAACCTAGAAGAAATGGGCAAATTTCTAGAAACACACTAGCTACCTAAACTAACAAAAGCTGAGGTAGAAAAACTAAACAGACCCCTAACAAGAGAAGAGATTGAAGAGGTAATTAAAAAAAAAAAAAACCCTGTCCTGGATGGCTTCACTGGAGAATATACCAGACTTTCAGAGAGGAGTTCAACCAATACTACTCAAACTATTTCAGAGCATAGGAAAGGTGGTAATACTCCTAAATTCATTTTATGAAGCCAGCATAACCCTGATATCTAAGCCCGGCAAAGACCACTAAACAAGAAAACTACAGACCAATATCCCTCATGAATACAGATGCAAAAATTCTCAACAAAATTCTAGCCAGTAAAATTCAACAGCATATCAAAAAAATAATACATCATGTCCAAGTGGGATTCATACCAGGTATGCAAGAATTGTTCAACATAAGAAAATCAATCAAAGTAAGTCATTACATAAATAAAACATAAGAATCACATGATCACCTCTATTGATACAGAAATGGCATATGACAAAACCCAAAAACCATTCTTCATAAAAACTCTCAGCAATAAGGAATAGAAGGGATATACCTCAACATAATGAAGGGCATTTATATAAAACCAACAGCAAAAATCATTCTCAATGGAAAGAATGAAAGCATTCCGCTTGAGTAGAGGAATCAGACAAGGATGCCCTTTATCACCGCTCTCATTCAATATCGTGCAAAAAAAAGAAATAAAGGGCAGGAGGTGGGGCCAAAATGGCAGAGTAGTCAGATGCTTCTAGTGGTCCCTCTTACAACAAAGACCCGAAAAAACAGGTGAATCGATTATATATGACAAGCTAGGAGCCCTGAACATCAAAGGCAAACTTGAGGAATCGGACAGAGTGGCAGGGGGAAGGAGAAACGGTTCAAAAGCAGCGAGAAGTTGCCAGACTTGACCCAGAGGGAACCAGCACCCTACAGGCCAATTCCACTGTGAGCACAGTGAGGCAAGCAATGCCGTTTGGGATGTGTTTTCCACATCGGAAGAGAACTCGCGGAAGAGATCCTGCTCAACCCTCCAAAGCAAGCGAGAAGTGGCCTTCGATCAGCGAAAGTACCTGCATTTAATCTATCTTGCAGATCTAAAAATACCCCTTTGGGAAAAACCTCTCTCCCACTTACCTGCTCCCTTCCCGCTCTGCTCTGGGTCCCAGCTGGCTGCATGTCCTGAGCTCAGGCGATGCAGCCAGCCAGAAGAAGGATCCTGCACTTGCCTGAACCATTCTCCCAGCCTTGGAGAGGGGACAAATTAGCAAACGGAAAAAATCTGCCAGCTCCCCTAAGCTGGGATCTCAGGGCAGAAACATGTCCTTTGCCTAGGCTTAGTGATAAAGGGTCCAGGGACTTTGAATGCATTTCACCCCTGCACAGACCTGTGTGGACCCATTTGAACAGTGTAGGCCCTCGTTAGCATAGTACGACAGGGTACACACCTGAAGTCTAACTTCAACTGTTTCACCTACATGGTGGAGAGGTAGGTTCATGACATTTGGCACCGATCTGCCTATTAAGCAGGGTCATCACCTACCCACATCAGGGGCCTGAAGACTGGTGGCTCCGCCCGGGAAACCTAGCCACCCGTGACAGGGTTCCAAGAATAAGTGATGCCTCCCAGTCCTTACAGCCAACAGCATTGGGTACCCATAGTCTGGCTGCAAAACTTGCCCACCTACACACTCTAGGCAACAGGGACACATTGTCCTCAGAGACACTCAGGGACAGTTGTCAGCCCCCCGCCTTGCTAAGAGCATGACCGCCTACTACAGCCAAATACCTGTGCCTACACCAATCGCACTTTCTCATCTAGGACTGTCGGTAAGAGCCTGCACCACACACTTGGTGACTGACTACCTGGACACCTAAGCTGAATCCATACAAGAAAAGTGAACAGACTCCTGGGCTCACATACCTAGTAACAGCTCTAACCACCTGGTGACAGGACGTTAGAGCTTCAAAGGTGCCAATAATCAAACTAGCTCACTTGAGCAGTCTATTTGGGAATATTAAAACAGAACAAAAAGCTGGACACAGTAAGCAAACAAAATAAATAAGTATAATAACTTATTGATGGCTCAGAGACAAGAGTCAATATCAAATCACATAAAGAGGCAGACCATGATGGCTTCAGCACGCTCCCCCCAAAATCAAGAAATCTTCCAGATGAAAAGAACGTCCTGGAATTACTGGAGGTAGAATACAAAAGATTAATACACAGAACTCTTCAAGAAATCAGGCAAAACGCAGAACAAGCCAAGCAGCACACAAACAAAACATCAGAGGAACTTAAGAAACAGAGGGCATCCAAGTTGGTAAGGAAGAGCTAAAACTATCTCTATTTGCAGATGATATTATCCTATACATAGACAACCCCAAAGAATCCACAAGAAAGCTACTGGAACTAAAACAAGGTTTTAGCAAAGAAGCAGGACACAAAATCAGCATATAAAAATCAGTTGAATTCATCTACACCAACAAAGAGAACTCTGAAAAAGGAATTCAGGAAATCAATACCATTCACAATAAACGTTGCTGTCGAGTTGATTCTGACTCATAGTGACCCTACAGGACAGAGTAGAACATTCCATAGGGTTTCCAAGGAGCACCTGGTAGATTCAAACTGCTGATCTTTTGCAATCGTCCCCCAAATTACAAAGGACTTAGGAATAAATCTAACCAGGGATGTTAAAGACCTATACCCAGAAAACTACAAAACACTGTAAGAAACCAATAGAGACCTACATAAATGAAAAACCATACCATGCTGATGGACAGGCTCAACACTGTGAAAATGTCAATACTACCCAAAGCAATCTAGGATACAATGCAATCCCAGTCCAAATTCCAACAGTATTCTTTAACAAGATGGAGAAACTAATTACCAATTTTATATGGAAAGGGGAGAGGCGCCAGGTAAGTAAAGCATTATTGAAAGAAGAAGAACAAAGTGGGAGGCCTCACACTGCCTGATCTCAGAACCCACTATACAGCCATGGTAGTCAGAACAATCTACTACTGGTACAAAAACAGACACATACACCAATGGAACAGAATTGAGAACCCAGAGGTAAATCCATCCATCTATAGTCAGCTGATATTTGACAAAGGGCCAGCGTCCATTAAATTGGGAAAAAAGTCTTTTTAACAACTGGTGTTGGCAAAACTCGATGTCCATCTGTAATAAAATGAAACGGCGTACATACCTCATATCATACACAAAAACTAACTCGAAATGGATCAGACTTAAATATAAACCTAAAACTGTAACAATCATGGGAGAAAAACTAGAGACAATGCTAGGGACCCTAATAAATGACATAAATCCAAACCAATACACAAACACAAGAAGATGAACTTGGTAAGTGGGAGCTCCTAAAAATTAAACCTCCATGGGTCTGTCAGTTTGTTGTACTGTGGGGGCTTGTGTGTTGCTGTGATGCTGGAAGCGATGCCACTGGTATTCAAATACCAGCAGGGTCGCCCATCGTGGACAGGTTTCAGCTGAGCTTCCAGACTAAAACACACTAGGAAGAAGGATCGGCAGTCTACTTCTGAAAAGCATTAGCCAGTGAAAACCTTATGAATAGCAGCAGAACACTGATAGAGTGCGGGAAGATGAGCCCCTCAGGTTCTAAGGCACTCAAAATGTGACTAGGGAAAGAGCTACCTCCTTAAAATAGAGTCAACCTTAATGACGTGGATGGAGTCAAGCTTTCAGGACCTTCATTTGCTGATGTGGCACCACTAAAAATGAGAAGAAACACCTGCGCACATCCATTAATAATGAGAACATGAAATGTAGGAAGTATGAATCTAGGAAAATTGGAAATCCTCAAAAATGAAATGGAACACAAAAACATCAATACCCTAGGCATTAGTGAGCTGAAACGGACTGGCATTGGTCATTCTGAATTGGACAATCATATGGTCTACTATGAAAGAAATTTGGAAGACAGCTACCTGGCCAATCGACTGGAAAAGATCCATATTTATGCCTATTCCCAAGAAAGGTGATCCAACTGAATGCAGAAATTATCGAACAATATCATTAATATCACATGCAAGCAAAATTTTGCTAAAGATCATTCAAAAGCAGCTGCAGCAATGTATCAACAGGGAATTGCCAGAAATTCAAATTGCTGATGTCAGATGGATCCTTGGCTGAAAGCAGAGGATACCAGAAAGATGCTTACCTGTGTTTTACTGACTATGCTAAGGCATTCGACTGTGTGAATCATAACAAACTATGGATAACATTGTAGAGGATGGGAATTCTGGAACACTTAATTGTGCTCATGAGGAATCTGTTCATGGACCAAGAGGCAATCTTTGAACAGAACAAGGGGATACTGTGTGGTATAAAGTCAGGAAAGGTGTGCATCAGGGTTATAGCCTTTCACCATACCTATTCAATCTGTATGCTGAGCAAATAATCAAGAACCTGGACTATATGAAGAAGAATGGGGCATCAGGATTGGAGGAAGACTCATTATCAACCTGTATTATGCAGATGACACAACCTTACTTGCTGAAACTGAAGAGGACTTGAAATACTTACTGATGAAGATCAAAGACCACAGCCTTCAGTATAGATTACACCTCAACATAAGGAAAAAAAATCCTCACAACTGGACCAATAAGTAACATCATGATAAATGGAGAAGACATTGAAGTTGTCAAGGATTTCATTTTACTTGTATATACAACACCAATGGAAGCAGCAGTTAAGAAATCAAAAGACACATTGCACTGGGCAAATCGGCTGCAAATGATCTCTTTAAATTGCTGAAAAGCAAGGATGTCACCTTAAGGACTAAGGTGCACCTGACCCAAGCCATGGTGTTTTCAATCACCACATATGCCTTCGAAAGCTAGATAATGAGTAAGGAAGACCGAAGAAGAATTGATGCTTTTGAATTGTGTTGGTGAAGAATATTGAATATACCATGGACTGCCAAAAGGATGAACAAATCTGTCTTGGAAGAAGTACAACCAGAATGCTTCTTAGAAACAAGGATGGTGGGACTATGTCTCACATACTTTGGACACATTGTCGGGAAGGGTCAGTCCCTGAAGAAGGACATCACGCTTGGTAAAGCAGAGGGTCAGTGAAAAAGAGGAAGACCCTCAATGAGGTGGATTGGCACAGTGGTTGCAACAATGGGTTTGAGCATAGCAACAATTGTGAGGATGGCACAGGACCAGATGTTTCGTTCTGTTTTGCACAGCATTGCTATGAGTTGGAACTGACTCAACAGCACCTAACAACAACAACAAAAATCAAACACTTATTCTCATCAAAAGACTTCACCAAAAGAGTGAAAAGAGAACGTAGAGACTAGGAAAAAAAATTTGGCTATGACATATCTGATACGGTTCAAATCTAAATCTACGAAATATTTCAACAACAAAAAGACAAATAATCCAATTAAAAAATGGGCAAAGGCTATGAACAGGCAGTTCACCAAAGAAGACAGTCAGGCAGCTAACAGACACATCAGCCATTAGAGAAATGCAAATCAGGACTGGAAAGAGATACCATCGCACCCTGACAATTCTGGCACTAATAATAAGAAAAAGAAGAAATCCAGAAAATAAAAAATATTGGAGAGGTTGCAGGGAGACTGGAAGGAACTCTTATGCACAATTGTTGGGAATGTTAAAATGTTACATCTACTGTGGAAAACAATATGGCACTTCCTTTAAAAAGTTAGAAACAGAAATACCATATGATCCAGCAATCACACTCCTAGGAATACATCCTAGAGAAATAAAAGCCATCATGCAAATAGACAAATGCACACCCGTGTTCATTACAGCATTCTTCACAATAGTAAAAAGATGGAAATAATCCAAGTGTCCATCAACATATGAATGGATAAACAAATTACGGTACATACGTACAATGAAATACTACACAAGGATAAAGAACAATTATGAATTCGTGAAACATCTCACAACATGGATGAATCTGGAGGGCATTATGCTGATTGAAGTAAGTCAATCACAAAAGGACAAACATTGTATGAGGCCACTATTATAAAAACTCAAGAAAAGGTTTTCACAGAGAAAGAAGCAATGTTTGAGGGTTACAAATTGCTAACTTTGGCAAAGGGAAATCAGAGCACAATATGTGGGGAGTCAAAACAACTTTATGAAGGCAAAGTCACAGAAGCTTCACAGACAAACGTGAACACCTTGAGAGACTGTGTTATTGGGGTTGAGGGCTGAGGACCATGGCGGCAGGGGATGGGCATAACAAAGTTCATAAAGGAAATGCTCTACGTTCAACTCTGGTAAGTAGCATCTGGGGTCTTAAAAGCTTGCAAGCAGCCATCTAAGATACATTTACTGGTCCCATCCTGTCTGGAGCAAAGGAGAATGAAGAACACCAGAGACACAAGGACATATTAGTCCAAAGGACTAATGGAACCCAAGTATCACAGCCTCCATCAGCCTGAGCCCAGAAGAACTAGATGTTACCACCACTAACTGCTCTGACAGGGATCACAACACAGGGTTCCGGACACAGAGGGAGAAAAACGTAGAACAATATTCAAATAAAAATAAAAAAAAAAAAACCAGACTTACTGGCCTGACAGAGGCTGTAAGAACCCCTGAGACTATGGCCCCTGGGCACCCTTTTAACTCAGTACTGAAGCCACTCTTGAAGTACACCCTGCAGCCAAAGATTAGACAGTTTGGTAAAACAATTATACACTTGAGGAACATGTATGTGAGACCAAAAGGGCAACTACCTGCCCAAAAGCAATGAGAAGGCAGGAAAGGACAGGAAAAATGGACAGATGGCAACAGGGAATTGTGGTATGCAAGGGTGGAGTATTGACACATCGCAGGGATTGCAACCATTGTCACAAAACAGTCTGTGTATAAATTGTTGAATGAGAAGCTAATTTGCTCTGTAAAGTTTGAAAAAGCACAGTAAATAAATATATATATATATACCATATGATCCAGAATTCCCACTCCTAGGAATATATTCTAGAGAAATAAGAGCCATCACATCAACAGACATATGCACACCCATGTTTATTGCAGCATTCTTCACAACAGTAAAAAGATGGAAACAACCTAAGCGTCCCTCAACAAATGAATGGATAAATTATGGTACATAAAAAACACACGATGAAATACTACATAATGATAAAGAACAATGGTGAATTCGAGAAATTCCTCACAATATGGATGAATCTGGAGGGCATTATGCTGAGTGAAATAAGTCAATCACAAAAGGACAAATACTGTATGAGACCATTATTATAAAAACTCAAGAAAAGGTTTACACAAAGAAAAAAACGATCTTTGTCGTTACGAGGGAGGGGGGCTGGGGGGATGGGAAGTCACTAACTAGATAGTAGATAAGTGGTAACTTTGGTGGAGGATAAGACAGTACATAATACTGGGGAAGTCAGCACAACTTGACGAAGGCAAAGTCATAGAAGCTTCCTAGAAGTATCTATGCACCTTGAGGGACCGAGTTATTGGGGCTGAGGGCTGGGGACCATGGTCTTGGGGGACATCTAGGTCAACTGGCATAACATAGTTCATAAAGAAAATGTTCTACATCCTACTTTGGTGAGTAGCATCTGGGGTCTTATAAGCTTGTGAGCAGCCATCAAGATGTATCTATTGGTCTCATCCTGTCTAGAGCAAAGGAGAATGAAGAAAACCAAAGAAAAAAGGAAAATACTAGCCCAAAAGACTAAAGGACCACATGAACCACTGCCTCCACGTGCCTGAACCTAGAAGAACTAGATGGTGCCTGGCTACAACCACTGACTGCTCTGACAGGGATCACAATAGAGAGTCCCAGACAGAGTGGGAGAAAAATACAGAACAAAATTCAAACTCACAAAAAAAGAGGCCAGACTTACTGGTTTGACAAGAGATTGGTGGAATCTCTGAGACTATTCCCGCCCCCACTCAACACTCTGCTAACTGAAGCCACTCTCGAAGCCCACTTTTCGACAAAGATTAGACAGGCCTATGAAGCAAACAACAACACATGTGAAGAACATGCTTCTTAGTTCAATCGTATATACAAGACCAAATGGGCAGCTCCTGCCCAAAAGAAAGACAAGAAGGCAGGAAGGGACAAGAAAACTGGATGAATGAACTTGGGGAACCTGGGATGGAAAAGGAGGGGTGCTGTCACAATGCGGGGATTGCAAACAACGTCACAAAACAATTTGTGTACGAATTTCTGAATGAATCACCTAAAGCACGATAAAATTATTTTAAAAGATAAAGTTACTGCAAGATATCTTCACTATTCTATAATTAATGCCAGTTATTCCAAGATGTTCAATTCAAAACTACTACCTAATTTCTCTATAGCATGTTGGATTTTAAAAACATTCCATTTTCAAAACAGTATGACTTAAGCTCAATTGCCTTAGGAGCTACAGGCAGTGAATCCTCTGTGAGGTTTATAAAAAAAAAAGTGCCAAAAAACATATAGGTACAACATCCTTTATTATAAACAACCAGGTAACAGTGTAAGTATGCATTTGATGGATAACTGAAGCCTAGTTATTATAATCAAAAGCATTACTTCACTCAAATAGAAAAGTTTTGTTCTGTCTGTTTCACATTAACTTGAGCTTATCTTTAACATATGCCAGGATCACTTAATTTCATCAGGCAGTTCAGCTGTTAAATCATAACAGGGAAAGACAAAATTTGGAATGCATGTCATATTTGGCTACATTGATTGAATATATTTACCAAATACTGGGGACACATTCAGCTTTAAGCAAGAGCTTGAAGTCTAGAAAGTGATATTTATAAAATGCTCCTGTTGTTGTTACAACCAAAACCAAACCTGCTGCTGTTCAGTCGATTCTGACTCCCAGCGACCCTACAGGACAGAGTAGAACTGCCCCATAGGTTTCCAAGGAGCAGCTGATGGATTTGAACTGCTGATCTTTTGGTTAGCAGCTGAGCTCTCAACCACTATGCCACCAGGGCTCCATTGTTGTTATTGGGGTATCCAATTTCTCAGAAGACAATAAAAAGAGAGATTTGAAATGCTATGTTGTTGGCTGACTTTTTTGATTTATACTGAATGTAAAACAAACAAAACCCAGAAAGTAAATGCGTTGAAAAGTGACATGTTTATAGTTCCAAAGCACTGGCAGGTATTAAAATATCATCTAGCTAAAACAAACTTGGCACATCTCAACTTTTTAACAGGAAAATATTTAAAAAAACTGACTCGAACAACATGAGAAACGTTCTGGGTGTCATGAGCAGGCCAAAATATTATTGTTCTCTGTTGGCACATGATCCTTTTCCATGGCAACCATGAGCATGTTTTGAATTGCCGATGTAGTTAAATGCTTAGCATGTCCATTTTGCTAGCTATCCTGTAAAAAGAATGCTATTATATATTTTTGATTGTCTATATCAAAGAATGAGCGCTAAATGAATACATTTAGAAGTAAAATCAAATATTGCTTTAAATTTTTAACAATTCTTGCCAGCAAAAGATAAAATGGCTGATTCAAATGTGACCAAGTAAGGGTTAACTTCTCATCAATTCTAAATCCTCTGAATTTCACACGTATCCTAATAAAAGCTCTTAGTGAAACATGGCTGGTGTTGATGCATATGTACCAATTTAATAACTTATTTTTCAAGGAAATAATTTGAGGTCATGTGAATATTTTGTACTGGTTTCCCCCCAAAAAAAAAAGCTGCATGAAAATCCAAGGTTTTCTCTTTCTTCCTTCCCCTCTCTCAAGATGTCATTTATAAACAACCAGTTGAGGTTAATTCTGTAAAGGCATAAAGTAACCAGGGGATGTGTTTGACAGTTTGTGGAGAGTGTCCCTGGGTGCTGCACATGGTTAACGTGCTTGCCTGCTAACCAAAAGGCTGGAGGTTTGAGCCCACCCAGAGGTGCCTCGGAAAAAAGGCCTGGTGATCTACTTTTAAAAAATCAACCATTGAAAACTCTGTGGAACATAGTTCTACTCTAACCCACAAAGGGTTGCCACGTGACCCGATGGCATCTGTTTTGGTTGGAGAGATCAAGAAACGTATGTTTGATCTCTGGAGCAAAAACAGCCTGTATTTGATGTTTTTGTGGGAGGGGCACTCACCATTTTAATTCCTCTTTCCAGAGACGGGGGATGGACAGTTACTGGAGACTAGGGAGCAAGGGAGAAAAACAACTTTGAGACACACAAGAAGTGTTCCTCCATTACCTGGCTGCTCAGAAGAGAAGGGAAATAAAAGTTTCAAAATTGCGGTAGTTAAGAAATCAATTACATTTTGTCAAGCAAAATAAAGACCACATGTTGTGTTTTGAAAGTTCTGAAACATGAAGATTCTACACAAGCAGATTTACTACCAGATGCTCAGTTCCACGAGGGCTGGGATGGTCTGTTTACCTTTGATTCCACAGGACCTAACATTGTACACAGAGGTACACAATACGTAAACTATGGGTGCTTACAAATACTATGCACCACCTAGTTTTAATGCAAAATGTAGTATTTACTTTCTATTGTACAGATGAAAGAGTCTATCAGATAACACTAGTCATCACAAGAAGTGACAGTGGAAGGTCCCTCATATCTTTTTCACATGATCATTTCTACCCTGAATACAATTCAATGAGAAACAACTACCGGGTGTGCTAATGCTATAAAGAGCTGAAACAGAGTGTATAAATGAAGAAATCTCCTGGATTACTGAAGTACCGTCTGTTACAAGCATGACTGCCATCTTAAATTATATTTTTAAGAGGGCGTGAAGTATTTTTCCAAGCAATACAGTGTTTAGTGGGTGGTTATTTTATATATACATGTATATGAAAGCATCTAGAAATATGGGGACGTTTCCTATTTTATCATCCACAGGTTTTAATATTGTATGTGTTTAAAAAGGTGTTCCTATTATTCAGTATGAATGTTCTTCAGAAAGTATGGGGGATTATGAAATTATCATTTTACCTGGGAAGACATTTCCAGGTATGAGATTTTTGCGTATAAGGTTACCTGGTTTGACCAGCAGATGATTTAATCAACAGACACACGAAGTTAACTCATAAATTTGATTCAGTCTTGTGTCCAGATTTTCTCAAAGGGTTCACCATTGTTTTAGTAATCTGTAAATAGTTAATATTTGTTCAACAGGCCAGGAAAACATGGCAAAAGGGTGCTTTCTCCTACAGACCTTAACGTAGGAATGTGAGAAGATTTAAGAAAATTTACGATGCTGTTTCCAGCCCTTTTCCTTTACCTACGTCTGCTCTACACAGGGCTTAAACCAGGGTGTGATACCACACTGTATAGACTCAGGTATCTGCAGGGTTGTTGGCATGAATGCCCAGGAAAACATGAACGCAATTTCCTATGTGGAAAGCAGGAGTCTCCCTGGGTGACTGTTGGACTAAGGTCTGGTCTTATCTTGCAGTTTGGGAAGATAACTCATTTCGTGCTGTTTCCACATCTGTTTTCCCATATTAGTCTCATTCCTTTTTCTTTTTTTTACAACAGTAGATTACGAAGCAACATGGCTCCAAGCTTCACATTTTTTTCCAATGACAGTTTAACTTTGTCTCAAACACACCATTAATTAATATCAGCACGATAGTCCAGCCATAAATATTCCAACATCAGAGCATAATTAATGTCACTGAGCTGTACATACAAAGACAGTTGAAATGTCAAATGCTTTGTTACATATATATTTATCACAATTAAAAAACTCTCTTTGGCTTATCCTACCTGATTATACAAGTGTGGTGTTTCTTCTTGCCAACAGAACTAAAGCTGTACGGGTTTGATTATTGTTTGAAAACGTTATTTGCTCTAGTGCTTCCAGTACCTGATTTTGCCGTATAGAAGTTTGAGTATTTTTCTGCTTGGCCATACAACATGCCTTACAATGACACGAATGACTAAAGCTGCCTTTGATTCTCCCAACATCCTTCAAATACTATTTATTGACCCAGTTGCCTTTCACCTACTGCCTCCCACAGAAGAAGGTGCTTCTTATGATGGTACAGGCCTGATACTCCTGCTTTTCTAATCACACTGTACTGACATCACGTTAACTAGAAAGCATGAAACAAACAGTGATTAAGAAAGAGATTAGTATACATTATATGTATTTATGTATGTACTTAGAAACTTCAGTTAATTGCAAATCTGAAATTAGATAAGCCTCTGTGTACAACGATATGCATTCTGTACAAATGTGGCTTAAAAGAGGACTGTTAAGACACCGAAGAAATTGGGTTATGTGGCGAGCCCATCTGAGTCAGAACTTTGTCCAACCACTGCAGTGGTCCATGAAGGTGAACCTCGATCCAGCACGGGGTGCTCGTGACATCCTGGCGATGATATTCAGCTCCCCAGCCCTGAAAAGCAAGAATGGAGCCAAGAGTGATTGTGTTAGATTTTACAGTTAGCCTCCAGAGCTGCTAGACTGAGCTCAGTGGACACAGGCAGAGCCCACACCCCTCAGCAGATACTGAGATGCAGGAGAGATCGTAAACTCTACATTCCTCTAAGTCCAGTACAACTTTTGCATATAACCTGGCACCCTAATACGAGTCTAAATCGACGTGTTCCCTTTGTATTCACAACTAAATACATGGATCTAGAGATGGTCTGGAGTCCCTGGATGGTGCTAATGGTTAATACACTCGGCTACGAACCACAAGGTTTGAGTCCACCCAGAGGTGCCTCAGAGGAAAGGCCTGGCAATCTGCTTCTGAAAACTCAGCTTTTGATCCTATGGAGCACAGTCCTACTGACACACATGGGGTCAACCTGACAGCAACTGTTTTTTTTAGAGCTGGTCTGGGGCTCCAAAGAGAACAGAAAGACTAATAAATCATTTTCTCTTCCACAAGGGGATGAAACCTGAACTTAGCTCACTCCCTTAGCGCTGAGCACAGTGTTTTACACAAAACTGTTACTCATTACCAACCAGTGACTGAATCTGAAAATTAAAAATAGAGAACAACAAGGTATTCAGGATTATTCAGGGTTGGTTAGCTTGTTTTTCCTCCCTCTCTCTCGTTCACTTTTGGTAATTTCCCCGTTACCATCATTCACAAGAGAGACAGTAACAAAATAAAATAAAATAATAAATTTGTGTATTTTTGTCTATATATTGCATGCACATCAATGAAAAGTTATTTTAAAAATGAAGGAAGATCACAGCCAAGCAAATATATTTCATCAATTGTCAGAAGACAATTTCCTGAGTACCTGTACCCACATGCTCAGCCTTTCTACTTCTTACCATAGGTTACCTGTCTGTCCTTTTGTATGTTAGGCTATTCTCACTTGCCTTCTCAGGGACATCATTCCAGCAAATCCCCCTCATTCTCTGTATAATCTTTTACTTTCTGTTGGACTGGAAATTCCCATCAACATACAAACATGCTGAAATATCTCCCATCTTCAAAGTACTTCTCCGACACCGCCACCTCCTCCAGTCACTGTCCAATTTTTCGGTCCCCTTTCTAGCAACAACCCTCAAGAGAGCTGTCTATACTGCTGTTTCCAACTCCTCTTCTTCCATTCTCTCTTAAAGCCATTCTGACCAGTTTCACCTCGGTGCCCAACAAAATTGTTCTTGTCAAGATCAAAAGAGACCTTCATATTGCTAAAATTAATGATCACATCTCACTCTTTGTGTTACTTAGGCACTGCACCAACAGGCACAACCAAGGGGTGCAGCGGGCACCTCCCACCATCACTGCTAACTGCACCATCAGAGTCAACACAAATCCAACTCCCACCTGGAGTGTGATCCGACCTCACCTTCCCATTTCTTCATCCTCATCACCAGCTGCCCCGGCAGCAATGTCATCCCTGCTATCCAGGGCTGAGTCCATGGAGGTCCGCATGACTCCCTGCACTTCACACCAACTGGCTCCAAACCTAGGGTTTTCCTCTAGCCCCATCAAGATAGCAGCTACAAGTCCAGGAGTTCACACTACACCTGTACTTCTGACCGCTTGGCTCCCTCTGCCCTGTGGGCTTGATAATTTCCTTGAATGACTCGCAGAATTCATGGAGTAGCATCTGTACTTAGAGCTACCTATTTATTATAACCATAAAGGATACAAATGAACAAACAGACAAATAAGGCAGGGTTTGGGAGTGGTCCAAGAACAGAGTTCCCATGCCCCCCCAAGGACTTGCTAACCTCCTGAGAGCAGAATGTTCATTCTCCTCAACCTGGAAGCTCTACTGAACCCCATCTTCCAAAGTCTTGATTGGCCTCACCACAGGTCCCTGGAAAGTTACATTGTGAGACTCATGAGGCTTAGTATTAGGCCCCCAGGTGAGCCCTTCTGGGCTGGTCAGCCCCTACTCATTGGGCTCAAGGTGGTCTGGCTCTCAGGAACCAGGAACAAATGCCAAACTGTTTGCTGCAAGGGGGTTCCACACCTCACAGGCAGTGTCTTAGTTCCCTAGTGCTGCTGTAACACAAATAAATATCACAAGGGGGTGGCTTTAAAGAACAGAAATTTATCAGGACAGAAATAACAGTTCAGGAGGCTAGAAGTCAGAATTCAGAGTAGGGTTCTAGTTGGGAGGTCCTTCTTTGTCTATTTCAGACTCTTGTAGCCAGTAATCCTTGGAGTTACTGGGCCTGTAGGTCCATCTGATTCTGTCCTCATCAGACTGTCTGTCTCCCCTCTGGTAGTGCTGGCTTCTGTGTCTAATCTGCTCTTTCTATAATTCAGAAGTAAACAGGTTCAGGACACATCCTAAAGTGATACAGCCTCATCAACATAATAAGGACCCTATTCCCAAATGGGATTACATCCGCAGGTACAGAGGTTAGGATTCCAACACACGTTTGGGAACACGATTCAATTTGTAACAGGCAGTATTTGATTTAGGTCATCACCCCATCTCCTCCTCAACGCACTTTCTTCTCTTGGCTTCCAAAGCACCATGCTTTCTAGGCTTTATTATTTCTCTGGTTGTTCTTTCTCAGTTTCCTTCCTTCTCTGCCCTCCATCTTTGAATATTAAAAAGCCCTAGGACTTAGGCCCAGAACCCCCTATACTGTCTACTTAAACTCTTGGTGATCTCATCCAAACCACCCACATGCTGACAATTCCCAAGTTTACATCTCCAGCTGAGGCCTCTCTCCCCAAATCCAGACTCATACATCTAACTGCCTAGTCAGCAGCTCCACCAGTGCGTGCGACAGATATCTCAAACTTGTTACCACTAAAACAGCATCTTATTCGCACATCAAAACCAAGTCTACCTCATCTCCATCTGGGTTGAAGGTAACTTCATCTTTGCAGCAAATCAGGCTAAAAAACTTTGAAGTTGAACTTAACTCCTCTTACTCCCCCATCGACTCCACCTTCACAATTCAGAATCCTTCCACTTATAACAACTTCTACTGAAACTCCCCTGGTGGGAGCACCATCGTGTCTAACCTGAGTATTGCAACAGCCTCCTAAGCAGCCAGTCTCTCTACTTCCACCCTTAATGCATAATATCTGCATAATATCACACAGCATCCAGAGTTTAAAACATGTAAGTCAGATCATGAGAAATCCTCTGCTCAAATCCCTGCAGTGGCTCCCCATCTCACTAGAGTAAAAGCCAGACCCTTACTGTGGCTCACGAAGTATTGGTCTGGCTCTCTGTTGGTGCCTGGACCTCATCTCCCCCTCACTCATTATGCTCCAGTCACACTGGCCTTCTAGCTGTTCCCTGGAATTTCCAGGCACAGTCCTCCCACAGCGTGTTTGTGCTTGCTGTTCCCACTGTCTCTACTGGTCTTTCCGACATGTCCTTATAACTAACTCCCTCTATCTCCTTCAGATCTTTGGTGATGTGTCACCTTTTCAGTGAGGCCTACCCTGATCTCCTTTTTAAAAACTGCAATCTATCTCCACCCCAGCACTCCAGTTTTCCTTGTTTTGTGCTACATTTTTTTTCTGTGTTGTTCTTGTTAGCTGCCATCAAGTTGGCCCTTGACTCATGGTGACCCCATAAACAACAGAATGAAATGCTGCTTGGTCCTGCACCGTCCCCATGATTGGTTGCATTTCAGAGTGTTGTGATCCATAGGGTCTTCATTGGCTGATTTTCAGCAGATCACCAAGCCTTTCTTCCTACTCCATCTTACCAGTCTCAAAGCTCTGCTGAAACTTGTTCAGCATCATAGCAACGTGCAAGCCTCCAATGACAGATAGGCGGTGGCTGCACATGAGGTACACTGGCAGGAAATGGAACATGGTTCTCCTGAATGGAAGGCAAGAATTCTATCCCCAAACCACCACTGCCCCCTCTTCTTCCACACAACCTCTTTATTATGGCTGTTGCTTATTATCATAGCTACCTGCTAGAATATAAGTTCCACAGGGGCAGAGGTCTTTAATTTATTATTTATGTTTCCTAATGCCTAGAACAGTACCTGGCACATGGTAGGTGCTCAGTAAACATTTGTTGATTGGCTGAATGAGTGAGTACTAGAATCAGTAAAAATCTGAGCTTAAAGAGATGTTAAAGATGATCTAGTCCCTCACCCCCAATAGTGGCCACTTGTGTCTAGTAATACAAAGTTTCCTGTAAACTAATCATCTGTATATCTGCTGAGAATTTATTTAAAAAAAAGAAATGTTACTGCAATATTAGTAACTATTTATTTTCTATAAGTTGTGTGCTTTATGGATTTAAATGTTGCCTAGCTGAGAAATACATTTGGTTGATCTTAAGAAAATCTCATTTTTATGCAAGTTTATACTAATGTGATATAACCATCTATGAGGCATTGGCATTTCATCCTAATTTTAAAAACCTGGAAAAAAAATAACTGATGAGTCAAATGATTATTCATTAAATGCAATTCAATGCCCTCTGCTGGCTCTAAAGCAAAAAAAAAAAAAAAAAAATGTTGGAAACGATTTCCAGGTATTTGTTAACTGCTTAAAAAAACACCAAACCTGTTGCTGTCACGTCTATTCCAACTCATAGTGATCCTACAGGACAGAGTAGAACTGCCCCATAGAATTTTCAAAGAGTGCCTGGTGGATTCGAACTGCCAACCTTTTGGTTAGCGGCCATAGCTCTTAACTACTACACCAGCGTTAATTGCTTTAAAATACAAAAATGCTTCTAAAGTTTAAAAGTAAAGTTGAATAAAACTCCTTTATTATCGTGAAAGAAAATGGTTTCAAGAAGCCTTTTTTTTTTTAACTGGAAACTATAATCTTGATTCTTATTTTTAAAATGTTACTGAAATTACAAATACAATAGAAATATAATTTGAGTATAGAAAAATTAAAAAATAAAAATAAAAAAAAACCTGTTGCTATCGAGGCAATTCCAACTGATAGTGACCCTATAGGACAGAGTAGAACTGCCCCATAGGGTTTTCAAGGCTGTAATCTTTATGGCAGCAGACTGCCACATCTTTCTCCTGCAGAGCGGCTGGTGGGTTTGATTAGCAGCCAAGCACTTTTAACCACTGCGCCAACTATTTTTCACGGCAACTTTAAATCAAATTTATACTGGAAAAAACCTGGAACAAGTCATACTGATCCCTCAGACGGATATCTGATAGTCTGAAAACTGTGTCACATCTACCCAGGTAGTTAGCAAACAAGCTCAGATTTTGAAATATCAGAATTATTTGCAAGCACTGTTTTCAACAGATGAAATAGCAGAAGGATGAAACTGAAGCCCTTACCTTTAATTTGTAAATCCAGTTGTTTTTCCTTCCCACTAAGTACCTTCCTTGCTTCTTCAACCTTTACATCAACCTTAATAAGATTTACTTTGAGAAATGCAACAAATATTCATATAAAGAGAATATCTACTAGTCTCTCATAATTAACCACACTGACTTAATGTTTCTATTCCAATTTGTATATACTTTCACAATAACACATAATATATACTGTGTTGTATTAGAGCCAGATCTATTCTGGAGTCCCTGGATGGCGCAAATGATTAGCTTCTTGGCTACCACCTGAGAGGTTGGCAGTTCAAACCCACCTCGAGGTGTCTCAAAAGAAAGGCCTGGTGATCTGCTTCAGAAAGGTCACAGCCATGAAAACCCTATGGTGCCCAGTTCTCTAAAACACAAGGGGTCACCATGAGTTGAAACTGACCTGACAGCAACTGGCTTGATTTTTAGTTTTTGTTATGGGTTGAACTGTATCCCCTTAAAACATGTACTGGAATTCTAATCCCTATACTTGCGGATGTAATCCTGTGTGGGAACAGGATTTTCTTTTTTATGTTAGTGAGGTCATGTCAGTGTGGAGTGTGTCATAAACCTAATCACAGACACGGGGACAAGGAAGCACAAACAGGGGAAGACAGATCCCATATGGGCAAGGCACGGAGGAATACAGGGGCTACAGAAGCTGAAGGAGACAAGGATCTTCCCTCAGAGATGACAGAAAGAGAGCCTTCTCCTATAGTTGGTGCTCTGAATCTGGACTTCTAGCCTCCCAACCTGTGAGGAAATAAACTTCTGTTCTTTAAAGACACCTATCTGTGATATTTGTCTTACCATAGCACCAGGAAACTACGACACTTACCTATACATATTTTCTCCTCCCGTTGCCTGTATGCTTTTTAAGAGTAAAGGAGAGTATCTTATCTACAAGTAAATTCAACAAGTATTTACTGGGTGGCAATAGTGCTCAGCGATTGGAGGGATGGAAAAATCTCTGTAGCATTAATCCTATGAAATTATTATTGCCACTTTATTATTTCCAATAAAAGCAACTTTACCTTAACAAAGCTCATTCGGATAGTGCACATCTTCGTTAACTCATAAACTACTTCAAATCCATGGTGGACTGACTGTGCAAGCAGCTGGGCAAAGAGCTGGTTGTTGAAGATCTTGAGGCTACAGCCACTGGGGATCTTGCAGACGGTGGCTGGGTGGAAGCCATGCTGGTAGTTGCAGTTACGGCTCTGTACAAATATGCTGCTGTCACTCACGCACTCAGCATAAACTTCCCCCCCTACGTAGTACAAATGAACACCTGTAGAAGCAAAAAAAGAGCCTTTAAACACCAGAACTGTGTTTAGTTTACATTTAACATCATTCCTTTCTCTCTCATGGATTCTTGTAACCTCAAGAGATATGACTACTATAAGGTTAATTTTAATATCACCAATCACAGGCTAGTAAGATGTGTGACCCGGCTTCTTTTCATTGTAATCTGTGTTTTTTTCCATGAGCCCATTTAAAAGTAACCCATGTTTACAATCATTCTGAAATAAGTAGGTCCTCATACACTTCTCTTCCTGTCACCCACTCAATCTTAAGCTTAGTCATTCAAAAATAAAAGGTTTTACAGTACTAGATGCAAAATAAATACATAACGCAGAAAACATCAAATTGTACTTCATGTACATATAAGAATAAAAACTGGACACAGAATCATGAAAATGTTACTTAGGTGCATACACTAAACCTGTTTCAGAGGGAACAATAAGTGAAGTTAAAATTTTATCTTACCAACAGTTAAAAATCCATTTCTTTGAATAAAATGCCTCAAACAGCTACTTCATCTTAAAGTTCATCATCTGAGGTTATAAATCATATAATACTGCCTACTTTTTTTACTTTTACTTATAATAAAGACTCACAATCAGAATGTAGCTTATATCACTTTATCTAATATTCTTGGGATTAAAAGGCAAAAGAGCATCCTCAGAATGTTGCTGTTCACATTAATTTTCATTCCAAATTAATTTTTTTTAATTAATTTTTATTAAGCTTCAAGTGAACATTTACCATTCCAATCAGTCTGTCACATGTAGGTTTACATACATCTTACTCCCTTCTCCCACTTGCTCTCCCCCTATTGAGTCAGCCCTTTCAGTCTCTCGTTTCATGCCAATTTTGCCATCTTCCCTCTCTATCTTCCCATCCCCCCTCCAGTCAAGAGTTGCCAACACACTCTCCAGTGTCCACCTGATTTAATTAGCTCACTCTTCATCAGCATCTCTCTCCTCCCCACTGACCAGTCCTTTTCATGCCTGATGAGTTGTCTTCGGGGATGGTTCCTGTCCTGCGCCATCAGAAGTTCTGGGGAGCATTGTCTCTGGGATTCCTCTAGTCTCAGTCATACCATTAGGTATGGTCTTTTCATGAGAATTTGGGGTCTGTATTCCATTGGTCTCCTGCTCCCTCAGGAGTTGTCTGTTGTGCTCCCTGACAGGGCAGACATCGATTGTGGCCGGGCACCAACTAGTTCTTCTGGTCTCAGGATGATGTAGGTCTCTGCTTCATGTGGCCCTTTCTGTCTCTTGGGTTCTTGGTTGTCGTGTGACCTTGGTGTTCTTCCTTTGCCTTTGCTCCAGGTGGGTTGAGACCAACTGATGTATCTTAGATGGCCGCTTGTTGGCATTTAGGACCCCAGGCGCCACATTTCAAAGTGGGATGCAGAATGTTTTCATAATAGAATTATTTTGCCCATTGACTTAGAAGTCCCCTCAAACCAAGTTCCCCAGACCCCAGCCCCTGCTCCGCTGACCTTTGAAGCTTTCATTTTATCCCGGAAACCTCTTTGCTTTTAGTCCAGTCCAATTAGGCTGACCTTCCTTGTACTGAGTGTTGTCTTTCCCTTCACCCAAAGCAGTTCTTATCTACAGATTGATCAATAAAAAGCCCTCTCCCTCCCTCCCTCCCCCCTTTGTAACCACAAAAGTATGTGTTCTTCTCTGTTTTTTCTATTTCTCAAGATCTTATAATAGTGGTCTTATACAATATTTGTCCTTTTGCCACTGACTCATTTCCCTCAGCATAATGCCTTCCAGATTCCTCCATGTTATGAAATGTTTCAGAGATTCGTCACTGTTCTTTATCGATGTGTAGTATTCCATCGTGTGAATATACCACAATTTATTTACCCATTCATCCGTTGACGGACATCTTGGTTGCTTCCAGCTTTTTGCTATTGTAAACAGAGCTGCAATAAACATGGGTGTGCATGTATCTGTTTGTGTGAAGGCTCTTGTATCTCTAGGGTATATTCCGAGGAGTGGGATTTCTGGGTTGTATGGTAGTTCTATTTCTAACTGTTTAAGATAACGCCAGATGGATTTCCAAGTTGGTTGTATCCAAATTAATTTTTAAGTGATTTTTTTCCCTTCTGTATGTCCAGGTTTGAGATTCAACATTAATTTAGAGCAAGAGGTTGGGTACAGATAAAATGAATAATTTCTTGTCTAATGAGTATTGAACACCAGAACAATTTTTTTCCAACTTTTAATGAAAAAAAAAAAATTCTCCAGCACTAGTGTTAACATGATTTTAAGTACAGTCACCATGCAGTTAGAAAGTGTTCACAGAAATGATCCAGAATATGTTTATAGGAATATACTTTGGGTATCCTCAAAATGAAAATACAAAATTTTAAAGTAACAGAACTTAAAATAGAACCTTCAGGGGTTCTCAGACCCCAGCTTGCATAACTTTGCACTTAGAAAACATTACTGACAACTACTTAGACTTTCTTTGTCAGGTTCTAAGTAGCACTTGAGGCTATTCTGAGTTATATGTTACTACCAGAAAACCAAACAAATCAGTCTTAGAAAAAATACAACCAGAATGCTCCTTAGAAACAAAGATGATGAGACTTCAACTTGTTTACTTTGGACATGTCATCAGGAAATACTAATTGCTAGAAATGGACATCACATTATGGTTGGTAGAGGGTCAAGGCCTCTAGGTGGCACAAACCATTGACGCTTGATTGCTAACTTAAAGGTTAGAGGTTTGAACCCACACAGCTGGCACCATGGAAGAAAAGACCTGGCAATCTGCTTCCATAAAGATTATAGCCAAGAAAACTCTATGGAGCAGTTCTACTCTGTAACACATGGGGTCACCATGAGTTGGAATCGACTCAAAGGCCACTAACTACAACAACAACAAAGTAAAGGATCAGCAAAAATGAGGGAAAACCTCAATGACATGGATAGACACAACAGCCCCAATGGTGGACTCAAACATACCAACTACAGTGAAGATGATGTAGGACTGGGCAACATTACATTCTGTTGTACATGGGGTTGCCATGAGTCAGAGCTGACTTAATAGCAACTAACAACCACCACCTCCTACCATATGTATTGTTTTCTTTTTCTCTGTCCATCTATCTTTCCTTAATACAATTTTAGAAAAGAATAATTTTCAGTAATATGTATTCCAACTACATCACTCTGAAGAAAGTGATGCAGTCACACAGATAAAGCACAGCTCTTGATTTTTAGGCCAAAGTTCCCCTCTCACTGGCCTGTATCAGACTGGCTTTCCCTCTGCTCAGCCCTTCTTTATCTTATCCATTATTCACTCTGCCTGAACAGCCTTAGGCCTAGCACTCATGTCCAGGCAGTGATGATGAGTAGGCAGAAGGGTACTCGTAATCAGCTGAAACATGGTTGCTTGGCTGGACTGACATGGTGAAGGTAAACTATGAGTAAAAACCAAGCACTGACTTCCTTTAACGACTTCTGCAAATTGCAACAAATCAGTCTGAGAAAAAAACAACCAGAACACTCCTTAGAAACCAAGGATGACAAGACTTCATCTTGTTTACTTTGGACATATCAGGAAAGACCATCACATTTGGTAGAGAGCCAGCAAAAACAAGGAAAACCCTCAATTAGATGGACTGATACAATAGCTGCAATGATGGACTCAACTACATCAAAGATGATGGAGATGGTGGAGGACTGGGCCACCTTTTATTCTGTTGTATATAAGGTCGCCATGGATCAGAGCCATGACTTGACAGCAACTAACAACTGTGAGCTCCAAGTGGGAAGGCCTGCCTCTATGTCGGCTGAGGGTTTTTCTTTTTATTAAAAAAATGGAAATCAGGTGTGAAACAGCTGGAAGGGGCTGCTAAGTGTTTGGTGTATATATTTGAATTGAATGACCTTCAAATATATCACCCTCCCTGAACCTATTAAGTATAGTTAGAACTCTGCTCTTCATCTCGGGGATGATGTTCCATCCTGTTCAAGTCTTATCTGTAAGCACAACATAAGTCAACAATAGTTACAACAGTAGTGAAAGGCCTGGGGAAATAAGCAGTATTTTAGCATCTGGAGAGAGAAGAAAGAGACACAGCCAATGGGACAAGGACCAGGCAGCCTGATTCTGCCCTGGCACCAGAATAAAGATAATTAGAGTGGAAGACCCATTGTGAAGTAGGGTGGATTTTGCCTAGAGATAGCATATTTAAAGAGCCAAGTAGGCAAAGGATTTTATTTGAATCGTTTAGTAGGCCAAATTAGCAGCCTTCAAGCACATGTATCAGATTCAAGGCTTCCACAGAGTAGATCAGTGGTTCTCAAACTTTAGTATGCATCCGAATTGCCTGGGGGGCTTGCTAAAGCACCGGACCATGGACTCCATTCTAGAGTTTTTGATTCAATAGGTCTGGAATGGGGCCCAGCAATTTGCATTTCTAACAAGTTCACAGGTGAGGCCTATGCTGCTGGTCCAGGGACCACATTTTTAGAACCACTGGATTAGCAGCTCAGGCTGTGCTTATAGACCAGTCAGTGAAATAGAAATGCAGGATCTCTTAATTGCGTAAAACTTTGCAACTATTTTTAGACAAGAGTTTCATAGTACTGACTATCCTAGTCCAGTTATGAATACTAGCCAACAATCTCATTATATATTTTAACATCTATTTTAGAATTTCACCTTACTGAAAGTCATTTATTTGTGAACTTCCTATTTTAAGTGACATTCCTTTGAAACAGTTCAGAAAAAGATGAATACGTGCAGGTATTACTGCAGCCTACATTATAACAGCCATTTCTTTATTAATTTAGTTAAAAGTGACATCATACATATTACTGGTACCATAAAATATGTATTCTCATACATATTGTTGCGTCAATAAAATACGCTATTAAAATAACTAATTATTTTAATTGAGAAATTTTAGATAAAGAAGTGGGAAACAAAGATACTGTTACAATCCTGTAGCCTATTCTAATTCTTAGTAATAATGACTAATTCCTTAAAGAAAGTACTACCTGTGATTACAAATAGAACCCAGGCAATGTGGCCCTCAGGTAAGTTCTACCCACACTGTGGACTGCATTTCTGCTTGGCCTGTATAATTACCTGAGACTTCCATTTGTGTGTGACTTGCACCTACTGTGTGGTAGTTAATTAGGACCACAGACACCTTGATATGATTTCGGTCTGCCAAGTCTGACTACCAGTGCTCCTTTTAATCCTCTTCTGTAGTCAGGGGGTGCTGGTGAGAGGGTTTCAATGCTCTCTGGAATCTAGTCATAGTCACAGGAAGTCAGTGTCCCAAAGTGGAAGTAATGTGCACAGATCCCAGTCCTGACTGGGAAAGGGGAAAAATGCAGATTGTATTAAGCTACTTCCCTACTGAGAGGACTCTGATGTCTCTTCACTCTCCTTAGAACAAAACCTAAACTTACGAGCACAAACTCAACACCTCCCCTTGAGGTGTAAGTGACCTGCCCTTTCCATTCGATGCCTTATCTTCTGCTCAGCTGTTTTAAAATCTGGTTGGTTACCAGGATGATATGGAGCTTTAAAAAAGTACACACTCCTATAAATAGGCAAATGTATAAAAAAAAAATTTTTTTTTTTTATAGAGACCAAAGCTTATTAGTGGTGAACAGGATGGGAGAGAAGGGAAAAGCGGAGTCATTGCTTAGGGCCTGAGTTTCTATCAGTGGTGGCAGAGCTTGGGAAAGGACAGTGATGATGGCTATAAAATTTGATAAACATAATGTCACTGAACTATACATGTAAAAATTTTTAAGTTGCCAAATGTTTTGTTTATATACATATAAAAAACTCTGTTGCTACTGAGTTGATTCTGGCTCATGGCAACCCTACAGGACAGAGTGAAACTAACTGCCCCACAGTTTTTCCAAGACTTAGCAGTCAAGCTCTTAACCACTGAGCCACTAGGGCTCCTTGGATTTATGTATGTATATACTTAAATGATGTAAAATCTGAGATTTTCTTTAAAGAAAAAAATATTGTGGAGGGCACAGAAAGTGAATCATTCAAGCTGGAGACAGCAATGTGAAGATTCAATACATAACTCTCTTTACTTTTGTGTATCTTCGAAATTCTCAATAAAAAAATTGTTAAATGTATGACGAAAAGTAATATAAAAGTACAGATTTCCAGATCCACACGAGGGCTTCAATTTAGAAGGAGGAAATGGGTCCCCTGTGACACCATGCTTAGCTTAACAGTTGTGCACTTTATGTCAGGTGCGCTTTGCTTGGGTCACTCAGGGTTTATAGTCTCTATTAATCATCTTCCAGGTGGCAGCAGGAATCGCTCTTGAGGCAAGTCAGCTGCCGTCCAGTCGATTCCAACTCTTGGCAACCCCATATGTGTCAGACTAGAACTGTGTTCCATAGTTTTCAATAGCTGATTTTTCCAAAGTAGACCACCAGCTGTTTCTTCCAACATGCCTCTGGATAGACCTGAACCTCCAATCTTGAGGCCAGCAGCCAAGAGTATTTGCATCACCCAGGGACTCCACCATTGAGGAACACCTTTTTCTAATTCACACAGTCATCTCTGGGCTGGTGGCCAGGTTGGTCCCCAAAATATATATTTTTAGACTTTCAGCCTCTCTGGACAATATGATGAAAAAGCAGACTTGGGCACAACTGAAACACACTAAGTCTCTAACCTCTATCACTCACACACTCAGGCCCTTGGCCTGGGCTGGGCTGCACCATCTGCTTCTCTGTCACCTTTGCTGAAACGTGCTGGAACGCCCTTACATGCCCTGTCTCATCCAATCATCACATAGGCAAGAATGCTCGCTGTGGAAAACTTAGCAAATACAAAAACACAGAAAATAAAAATCAGCCACAAATCCACAACCCAGGAATAATCAAACCTAAACGACGGCACTGGGTGTTTTTTTTTTTTTAACACTTTGTTATACATCTTTTCAGTCTTGTCTTTTACATGCTTTTTATATTGTGGACATTTTCTCATGACATGAAGTACTCTGCAACCTCACATTTAATGGCTGTAATAGTATCCCATTCTATGTTAACGTATGTTCAAAGGTAGAGCAGAAGGGACACTTTGAGACAGGGAGACTGTATTAGTTATCTAGTGTGGTTATTAACAGAAATACCTCAAGTGGGTGGCTTTAACAAACAGAAATTTATTTTCTCACAGTTTAGGAGGCTGGAAGTCTGAATTCAGGGCAAAGGCTTTCTCTCTCTGTCAGTTCTGGAGGAAGGTCCTTGTCTCTTCTGAGCTTCTGCTCCTGGGCGACCTTCACGTGCCTTGGCATCTCTCTTCCCTCATTTGTTTCTTTAACTTACTTGTTTAATCTCTTTTATATCTCAAAAGAGACTGACTTAAGACACACCCTAACTAATCCTGTCTCATTAACATAACAAAGACAACAGATTCTCAAATGGGATTACGACTACAGGGATAAAGTAAAAATTTACAACACATATTTTGGGGGATACAATTCAATCTATAACATTCCACCCTTTGGCCCCTCAAAATTCATGTCCCTCCCACAGGCAAAATACATTCACCCCCTCACAGCATCCCAAAAGTCTTAAAATCAACTCCACGTCAAAAAATCTCATCTTCTGAATCATCTAAATCAAATATGGGTGAGACTTTAGGCATATTCCATCCTGGGGCAAAATTCCACTTCATCTGTGGACCTGTGAAATCCAGAATACAAGTTATCTGCTCCCCAGGTATAATGGTGGAACAGGTACAAGGTACACATTTCCATTACAAATGGGAGAAATTTGAGGGAAAGAAGGGATAACAGGCACCAAGCAAATCTAAAACCCAGCACAACAAATTACATTAGTTCTCAAGCCTTGAAAATAATCCTCTGTTCTCTGAGACCACCTGGGCCTTGGCCCCACCCTCCAGACTCTTAAGTGTTGGTCACACCCTCTGGATTTTGGCTTTGGTTCCGCCTCCCAGGCCCAGTGGGATGGCAACCCTGCTCCCTTGGCTTTGGGTGGCCCCATTCTAGTCCATCTGAGTGGCAACCTTACACCTCTAGGCCCCGGCAGGCCCTATTTTTCTGCTCCTTGGGCACGGCAATCCAGCCCCCTCAACTTTCAACAGTGGCCCCATCCTCTTGGCCAAACTGAATGGCAGCCCCATATTCAGAAACCAAGTTGGTGAAGACCTGAATCTTTGAAACTTAGGAGGCCATGGATCTACCCTTTGACACCCCAGAGACCATTATGGCCCCACCCTTTGAGAGCAAGGCAGCTCTGCTTCCCATGTTCCCTCCAACAGTTCTGCGGATCTCCAAGCTGCTCCAGGGATGGTTCTTTTTCTTTTCTTGGAAGACAACAGATGTAGTTCCTTTGGCCTGTTTCCTGCCTGTAGAGTTCCAAGAGGCAGACAGTGCTCTCTCCTTTCATTCTTTCTGTGTTTCCTTTAACCTAAGCTGATGGGTTTTAGGCTGTGTTAGTTTGTTAGATTCATCAGTAACAGGCTTAATCTCTTTAACAAAAGATTGTATAGCCACATCCTTGGTGAAAATTCTAGGAAATGTGTCCTTAGTTTGTACAACAGAATTTGTCAAACTTTTAAGTTTTGTTTCCATTTTGCACAGTTCATTTTTAAGTCTATCCCTTCCTCTCATATTTTACTATAAGTGGCAAAGAGAAACCACACAGCCCCTTTAAGATTTTGCTTCAAAGTCTCCTCAGCTACATATCCAAGTTCATCACGTATAAGTTCTACCTTCCACCAAACATTTGAACATAATTCAGACAAATTCTTTGCCACTGCATAAAAAGCATTGCCCTTCCTCCATTGTCCAATTACATGTTTATCATTTTCTTTCAAAGCCTCACCAGGAGCACATTTAATGGCCACACTTCTAGCAATGTTCTGTTGCTGGTGCCATTTGTATTTTCTAAGAGGACAGAGACTTTCTCTATAGCTCTCCTTACTTCCTTCTGAGCCCTCACCAGAATTGCCTTTGATGTCCATGATTCTACCAACAGCCTCTTCAAGGCAATTTAGGCTTTTTGACTATTAAGAAAAAAAAGAAAAAACATTGCCGTCGAGTCGATTCCAACTCACAGTGACCCTAAAGGACAGAATAGAACTACCCCATAGGGTTTCCAAGGAGCAGCTGGTGGATGCCAACTGTTGACCTTTTGGTTAGCAGCTGAGCTCTTAACCACTGTGCCACCAGGGCTCCATTTTACTATTAGGTACCTTAAAACTCTTCCAGGGAGTTCTGGTCATTATGGCGCCTTAGATACACATACCGTAACAACAAAGACTCAAGAAATTAAGTAAAACAGACACAAAAAACAACTTAAGAAACAGACTGAGCACTCAGTGGAAGGAGAGGCAGAAGAAGGCCAGCAGGAAAACAGAGACTCATGGATCGACTGTACCCTGCCTGCTGGCAAGGAGCAGCGTGGCCATTTTGGGATGGCAACGAACAATAACCCAGAGTGAGGAACTCAGAAAGCAACCAGAAAGACAGCATAGCTGGTGGTAGAGGTTCTGTGAAAACAACCCCAGAAAGAGGACAAGGTGGATGGGATATGGCTAGGGATGGAGCACCCCTGAGGAGTGGAAGTGGGGAAGTGGTATAGCTTTGAAAGCAGGGTACCATGAGGAAGGACCTCTACAGCAAATGGAATAGCCAAAGTCATCAGAGCCTTAGAGAAGGAGAAAGTATAGACAGGGAATGCACATTTGCGGGGCACTAAAACGGAGGAAGAGAGGGGCAGGTGAAGTCTCTAGCCCCTCTGGTGCATGCAAGAAGCCAGCTAGGAATTAGTGCAGGGACTGCTTGTTGGTGGAGGCACCTGGCTGTTTATATGACAGCCACTCAGGGAAAATTCAACTCACAGAATGACAACTACAGCACCTCCCCCCCAGAATCTACCCAGTGCAAACAGTCGCTGCCATCTACATTAGTGTGTGCCCTGAGTTGCAGGTGGACAGAACCAAGGTAGGCAAGTCCAGTCATACCCACAACACCCTCCCTGAGGCAGAGGGGCCCACACCGAAAGGCACAAACCCAACCACACTCACCACCTCCTCCCTGAGGTACAGGTGGCTTACACTTCCATGTGCAAGCCTGGTCACCCCATCACCCCTCCCTGAGGCACAAGAGCCCATGCCCATTCTGCCCACCCCCAAGCAGCTTCACCCATCTGGCAATTGTGAGCATGCACTCCCACCATGTTAACTAGTGAGAGGAAATCATGCCCAGCCAACAGACACCAAAGTCACACATAGACCAGAACCACAAAATAAAATAATACGAAGGAAGAAAGACATTCTAAAGAGAAAGAAAAGAAACAATGCTCCAGACACATCAAAACTGATAAAAAATATCAGCATAAAACATACATATAATCAATCAGTCAATCAATCAACAAACACCTTAACACCTTGGAGACAGCAGACAATACCAAGTCATATGATGAAACAGGATTAAGGTGGTGCCAACAAGTGACCAAAATAAAGGGGTAGAAAACGTTTCTAAGGAAGAAATGGTAATTGAACTACCTGATAAGGAATCAAAGGACTTACGTATAGGTTCCTCAGAGGGATCATGGAAAACACAGACAAAACTCCAGAAGAATTCAGGAAAAGAATGTAAGAAAAAAATGACAAAATAAATATACAATTAAAAACCATACCAAAAAAAAAAAACAAACTAGAAATCCAAAAGATTAACAATAAAATATCAGAAATCAATAACTCAATGGAAGGATGTAGAAGTAGAAATGAATCAATGGAAGAAAGAATCAGCAAAAATGGAGGACAAGTCCCTTGACACTATTTTGTTGGAGGAACAACCAGAAAAAAGAATGAAGAAAGCCTAAGAGTTATGGGGGCCACTATCAGGAGGAATAATTAATGCATAATAGGAACTCCACAACACGAGGAGAAAAAAAAAAGTAGACAGAATTTTTGAAGATATACTGGCAAAAACTTTTCGGATATTATTAAAGATGAGGTTTCCATTCAAGAAGCTCAACGAACCCTAAACAGGATAGACCCCAAAAGAAAGTCACGAAGACATACCATAATCAAACTTTCCGAAACCAAAAACAAAGAAAGAATTCTGAGAGCAGCTCATGAAATATGAAATATCACCTACAAAGTGTCACCAATAAGACTAAGTGCTGATTTCTAAACAGAAACTATTTAGGCAAGAAGGTGATTGGATGACACATATAAAACTCTAAGAAAAGAAAGCCAGGCAAGAATCATATATCCAGCAAAACTGTTTTTCAAATACAACGGCAAAACTAGGACATTCCCAGGTAAGCAGAAATTAAGGGAATTTGTAAAAACCAAACCAACATTACAAGAAATATTAAAGAGAGTCCTTTGTACAGAGAAACAATTGACAACAACCTGAGATTATGACACATGACACTATCACCCTGATACCAACCCAGAAAAAGAATTCTCAAAAGTAAAATAAAGCTGCAAAACAGAAAACCAGAGATGTCAATCTGTAAAGGATGACAACTTCAAAACAAACAGGGAACAAACTGTGTAGCTATAGAAGTTCCATAAGGAAAGGAAGTCAAGGTGCTATCAAGACATAACAGACTGTTTTAAACTTAGGAACATAAAGGTAAATTTCAGAGTAAGCACAAAGAAAATTAATAAATCTACTCACCAAAATAAAGAAAATAAGAGACTCAGTAAACACAAAATCAACAACAATGAAGGACACAAAAACAAAATCCATAAACAAAAACAACTCAGCACAGAAAATGAAGAATAAACCATTAACAGCTCAAAAAAAAAAAAAATAACAGTAGCAGTAAATTCATATCTATAGATAATCACACTAAAAGCAAGTGGATTAAATGCATCAGTCAAGAGACAGAGAGTGGCAAAATGGATTTTAAAAAAGTCCTATCAAGACACTGCCTACAAGAGACACGTCTTAGAAGCATTAACAGGCCAAAAATCAAAAT